>NW_026575122.1:5384820-7784820 GCF_905146905.1 Nyctereutes procyonoides | reverse complement strand
TTTTAGTTTTATTTATTTATTCATGAGGGACACAGAGACAGAGAGAGGGGCAGACACACAGGCAGAGGGAGAAGCAGGCTCCATGCAGGGAGCCCGACGCGGGACTCGATCCCGGGTCTCCAGGATCACACCCTAGGCGGAAGGCGGCACCAAACCGCTGAGCCACTGGGGCCGCCCACAGTTAGTTTTCTGTGAACTGGTACTATTGGCCATGACAAGGAATGAAATATTGTAAGAAGGTCTTGTGGTCCTAGAGGAGAGGCATTAGGAAAATCAGTTATAGGATAGAACTTCAAAATAGCTATTAAAATTGTGCAGGCTGCCAGACAGAGAAACGTTGGTTTTATCCATTGACCCATATTATTGCGTATAAAACAAGACATTGTTTTTTTTTAAAAAAAGTGTGAACTTGTACACATTGTTCAAAACGAATAAAAGCTCTACGTATTAGGCTGAATAACAGTCCCCCAGAGATATCTACTTCCTAATACCCAGAATCTGTGAATGTTATATATGGCAAAAAGAGCATTATTGAGCTAATTAAAGATCTCGAGATGGGATGATTATACTGGATGGGCTCTGGGTGGCTCTAAATATAATCACAAAGGTATATAATTATGAGAGATGCAAGAAGGTCAAAAGAGGAAAAAGATGATGTGAATACAGAAGCAGAGTCTGGAGTGATACGGCTATGAACCAAGAATGCCAAGGCAACCTCTGGAGGCTGGAAGAGGCGAAGAACAAATTCTCCCCTGGACCTGCCAGAAGGAAACGGCCCTGTGAATGTGAGATGGATTTTAGACTTCTGATCTCTCAAACTGTAATAGGATAAATTTGTGTTGTTTGTGCCACTAAATCTGTACTAATTTGTTAGAGCAGCAATGGGAAACTAATGCATATGTTAAGTGGATCTTTTTGAAATGGATCACCTCATATTAAAAAAAATTTTTTGACTCGAACCATGAGCGGCGTTAAGAGAGAAAAAGATCTCCAAATATACCTGGGCCTTATTCTATGAGCTAATTAAAAAAAACACTGCTAGTTAGGGGTAAAGGTGGAGACTTCCCAATAAATTGGATTACTTAAGAGGATCATCAGGTTCAGATAATATCATGGTGTTCATGACTGGAACACCTAATTACCCAAGAGAAAGCACAGTGAGGAGGCCTTCAAAAGAAGGCGGGATGATTCTCTAGCCGACTTGAGATAGAGAAAAGAAGTTAAACTTCTCCTCAAGAGAGAGGGTCGGTCAGGAAAGCATTTCCTGTCAGTTGAAATATCTTTTTATAGCTGGGAAAAACTTGGAAAATCAACTTGTGAGCCATGGAAAAAGGTTCCTTTGTTTGTTTATTTTGACTTTTTAAAACGTTCTTGGACTTGAGCAGATGTTTGACTCTGGGGCAAACCGACCTAAGGACAATTAGAGATGTACCAAGCTGACTCTGCAAGAAGTTAGCCCTGCCTACTGCAGTGCTGGAGAGTAGCTCTGAGATAGAGCTTCAGGCCTATGTTCCCAAAGGCAGGCCAGGCCGTGCTTGTTTCATCTTTGTGCAGCAGGCGATTGCATCTGAAACCTTTCCAAAAAGAGGGCAAAATACGCTTTCACCTCAACTTAAATTAGATACCATGTCCCACCTTGGTGAAGTGCCATTTTGCTCAAAGGAATGTAACCTGAATATATACAGCTAAAGACTCTTAGGAAGCCCACCTGTAGAATTTAGGCCTTTAAGCAACCTTTATACAGGTTTCTCTTTACTTTAAACTCTCCTAGAGATTTAAAAAAAAAAAAAAAAAAAAAAAAAAAAGACTGACCAAGTTAGCCGAAGCATAATAACTCATGGTCAGATTTAGGGACATCCTTTTCTCCCTAAACTCCCACTCCCAACTTAGAGACCAGCAGTGGCAGATACTCAACCTGAGGCAAGAAGTCTAAGGGAACCAACTTTGTGCATGGATTAAATTTCGGAAGGGAGGGGTTATGATTTTAGGTATTCAACTTTCTGGTGTCACTGAAGGATTTTTTTTTTTTCTTTCTGACTTGGAGTCTTAAGGGTTGGTGAGTAGTGGTAGGTATAGGAATGAGAAAAGTTTCTGTTTGCGTGTGGGGTTGGAACGAGGTGGGTAAGAGAGGACATTACACTAGAAGATGAACTTAGATTTAAAACTAGCAGCTGCAAGGGATGGACCAGTAGACCGAGGATCCTGGTTGGCGAATAGAGATTTCTCCATAAAAATAGTTAATATTTCCTGAGTATTTACTTTATACAGTCTTTAATGTCTTACATATGTTAACCTACACAGCAACCCTATGATGAGCGTGCTAGTGTTATTTACATTTAACCACCGGTAAATTGGAGGCACAGGGAGTCCAAAGCACCCAGCCAGTAAATAGGGGAACCAGGATTGCACTCAGGCTGTCTAGATCTAGACCCACAAACAGAAAAATGGGAGAGGAATAAAAGAGGCCCCTCAAAGCTAGATAAGGATGCCTCCAAGGAAACAAGAGTCTGCATGCTGAGACGTTTTCATTCCTCTGGGCATGTGCTTCCTTGAATGGAAGGCGGAGGCAGGCCAGGGTGACTCAGCCCCTGCCTGGGCAGCCCACTCTCTGGATGTGGTCCCTCCTGCCAGTGCCGCTGGGTGTGGATGTGCTGGGGAGGGAATACTGAGTTGGGAGATGGTGGAGATGAGACACACGCTGGAGGCTAAAGCTCAGGACAGGCCTCTAGCATCCCTTTCCGCCTGAATGGGGTTGTCTGACTTCCTGGGGGAATGTGCTGTTTGCAGTCAAACCAATTTGAATTAATTTAGCAAGTGTCAATTGCTTCCCTCTGAACTGTGTCAAATGCTCTTCTAAAATTAGACTCACTAGTGAAATCCTCTTGCAGTTTTTTTTTTTTTTTTACAAGATTGAGATAATGTTTCACACAAAGATGCAACTGGATGAAGCAGCCCTTTTTAATCACAGAGAAATTTCCCCTGAGGATTCTGATGCCTCTCCCACAGCATGGGGATCTGCTGGTGGGATGTGTGCCCCGGGGTGGGGGGGGAGGTGTTTGTTGTTGTTGTTTTGTTTTTACTAAGGGTGGCTGACCTACCAGTCAGTCAGTCACCTTCTCAACCTTGTATCACTGGTGCCAGACAATAGTTTCACCATTTTAAGAATGGCTGCTGGCTACTTCCATACTTCCAAACTTTTGAGAAATAGTTCGGAGTGGAACAAAGCCTTTGCAGAAATCACCATTATTGTTATTACCTGTGGATGTGGATGAGCAATGCAGGGAAGCTATCATTTAAAAGCTAGCTTAGCACCTGGCCGGCTGCCTGCTGAGGGCCATGATCCAGTCCTACTCCTTTGAAAGAACATGGGTGGGAAAGCAGATGCTGAGGAATTAAGTCATTTCTACACATGATTCTGGGGGGGTAAGCATGGGACACCTAAATGGGAGACAAGGGCCTGGTGTGTCAGCATGAGAAAAGGCCATTCAGTCTGGAATGGTCTGCAGGGAGCTGCGCACCTCACAGAGGAAGGCAGAGTGCTTGAGGAGAGTTCAGCACTGGGGCACTGACAGTCCCTGTGAATGGGGCTGCTGTGGGCCAAGGGCCTTCAGTCCACGGAGAGTCCATCTTTTTAAGGTCTCTGAAAACAAAGCAGGGATAGTATCCATCCTCTCTGACTTCCCTCTTCCTTTTCTACTCCGCCCTCTCTTCTTCCTGCCCTACCCTCTTCTCTTTTCCTGCCTTCTCCACCCTCCTTTTGTCTGCTCCGTTGATTTAGTTTCCTTTCTACTGTGCTGTCAGTTTCCTTTAGTTAAGAGCCATTGATTCCACTATTCTGTAGTGTTTTTCTCAAGAAAAATGCGGTTTTGTAACAAATCCTGCTCAGTTCCCTGCCTCCTCCCATGTTATCTCCCATTTTTACTCTTCATAGCTCACTACAAGGCTAGGTCAGGAATGTGGAGGGGGGGGTGCTCTGATCTCTTCAAGTCTGAACCCTGTCCACAGCAGGACGAAAGGGAGAGCCACAGTGATCCAAGGACTCTGATAATCCACTGCCCCTCACCCTTCAGCCTCCTGTGCCTTAACTATCAATTGCCTAAAAGACCATCCCCCTGAAAGAGATTATAATGAGAACTGATTATCCACATCCCCACAGGAGACCATGAGGACAAATCTCTCTAGCACTTATGTCCCTGCTTGCCTCACTCACCTCCAAAAGTCCAAGTCTTCAGGGTCATCCTTTATATTCTGACTCATTCCCACAATCGTTCAGGACATTTTCTCACGGACTCATGCTCCTATCCCTTCCTGACCCCTAGCCATTCCCCTAGCCCTCTGGACCTCAGAGTCTGTCATCATAAGACTTCCTGTCTTCAATCTCATCTGTGAACATATCTCTTTCACCTTCTTGCTCTAACTTTGAGCTGATATATAGTAGCTATTAACCACATGTGGCCACTAAGTACTGAATGTGGTTAATCCAAACTGAAATGTGTTGTCAGTACGAAATACATACTACATTTGAAGACTTTTGTGGGAAAAAAAAGTTAAAATATCTTGAAGGCTATTTACGTGAGAATAGGATTTTGTGTTGATAGTTCCTTTGGCACTTCAAGGATGTATCACTTCCTTCTGGCTTCCATGGTTTTTCATGATAATATTTGGACTATTATTGGGTTAAATAAAATAGGTTATTAAAATTATGTATACCCAATTCTTTTTACTTTTTGTTTGAGAGAGAGAAAAAGAGAGCATGAGGAGGGGGCAGAGGGAGAGGAAGAGAGAAAAACTCCAGCAGACACCTCACTGAACAGAGCTCAACTTGGGGCTTGATCTCATGACCCTGAGATCATGATCTGAGCCAAAAATCAACAGTCGGGCGCTTAACTGACTGAATCACGTGTGTGCCCCAATTCTTTTTACTTTTAAAAAATGATGCCTAGTAGAAAATTTAGATGACCTACGTAGCTTACATTGTATTGTTCTAGGACAGTACTGCTCAGACCTGGTTGTTCCCTGAAGACCCAGCTTCTTTGGAGAGGTCTCAAATGGTGGTGGTCCTTTTCTGATGCTCGGACTAGCCAGAAAGGTGGGGCAGGTAGTTCCTGGCTCTTCACTGCTCTTTCTAAACCATTGTTCATCCTATTTCCTAATACATTCTAGGTCTTTTGAAGCATGTGATCCTGGATTGGATTTGTATCCACCACTTCTCATTGCAATTATCTACCATTCTCTTTGGCTACCATTTTCCCCTTATTGAAGATCTTACCAACTGGTTCATTGTCATTCTCCCCAGCAGGACTTTGGTCATCACTCTGATAACTGGTATCCTCATAGATAATTCATTCACATCTTGACCTCTCTGTTCCTTGATGTCCTCACTTATAATGATTTGCCCGCCATCCCACCTCAGCCCCCACTTTAATAATATCCTTGTCATTGCCCGCAGCTTCACAATCTCCAAAATCTTTAATTCCAAACATACCATTCTTTCAATTCTATCTCTTATGTTTATAGCATATATCCTTTAGGCTCCGTATTTCAATAATTCTTTGACTCTGCTTCCAATTAATTGAGTCTACTACCTTTTACTTATCCAGCTTAGAATCTATGGTTCATCATCGTAATTATTCCCTTGAATACAGATTTAAGTTCCTTATATCTCTACATCGCTCTTACCTTCTGGCAAATTTCTCAACCTGTTTTAATCCAGCTGTCCCTAATGTCTACAGCCAAGACAACTGAACTAGTCTTACTAAATTTGTGATGCCAAACCTCAAGTGGTCCCTAGTACTGCCTGTCAGTCTTGTACATATCCCTTGTCATTGTACTCTCTCACTTTCCTCAGAGTCCTTCACTGAAATATTTCAGCTGAGATCTTGTTTTCTGTTGTGAGAACACAGAAGCAATCAGAAGAAAATCTCTGCTTCCCATCATCAAATCAATCCACCATCTATGAAACTATATATTCATTCTCTGTTTTCCTTTCATATATGATGGGAGACTTTCTCCTGCTCTTATCTAAAGCAAATTTCTTTACTGTGACACCATATCCCATCCTCTCACCTACGGAGGACTAAATTCCTGCAACTCACTTTCCTCTTTTTTCTCCTCTCTACTGGATCATTGTCATCAGCATCCATCTCTTTTGAATCATTTCTATCAGACATTCAAGCCTACCAGTCCACAGCTGTTGTCAACGTCAGCCACAATGTCACAGAACCTCTTCTAATGTTCACTCACAGTCATCTTGCTTGAACGTTTAGCAGCATTTGATCGATCTGGTTGCTTGTTCCCTCCTGTAACATGTTCTCTTGGCTTCTAGCACTGCTTTTCTTTTCCCTCCCTGGTGGCTCCTTCTCAGTCTCAACTGTTGATCCTTCCTTCTCCTCTTTCTCATCTTTAGTTGGAGTGTCCACAGTCCTTAGACTCTTGTTTTCTTTTTCACACTTACTTCCTTGCAGACAATTTCATACAGTTCTATGGTTTAAAAGACATATATATGCTGAAAACTTCCAAATTTACCTTCCTAGCCTGAGAATCTCTCTGAATCTCTAAATTCAGAAATCCAACTCCCATTCTGTACCACTATTTGATCTCTAATGGGAATCTTGATTATTACATATCCAATACTAAACTCTATTTTCCTTCCCAAATCTCTCCCCCAAGCAGTGGTCCATATATTAGTAAACGCCATTATCATTCATCCCCAAATTGGAATGAATCCTTCTTCTCATAACTTAAATACTATCCATCATCACATTAGGCAGACTCTAGCTTCACAGTACATGCTCTCCATCTTCCCGTCATCATCTAGTCCAAATCGTCAATTCTTGCCTGCAAAAATTTCCTTGTTTTTGTTCTTATTTCCCCTCTAACATTCCCTGCACACCTGCCAGATTGATCCTACTTAAATACAACTAGGTCATGTAATGATCTACTTAGGAACCTATAATGACTTACTAGCTAGGTTATTGTGATGGTTAATTTTATATTTCAGCTTGATTGGGTCATGGGATGCCCAGATACTTGGTCAAACAGCATTCCACAGAGCATTGCTGCTGATCCAGATACTTGTTTCATAGCAAATAAAGTATGGAAATAGATCCAGGATCATAGATAGCATTCACTAACATCATGTTCCCCACTATCCTGAAACAGCTGGTTTGACAGAAAAGTGTAGTAACCTTTTGAAGACTTCGTTACAGTGACAGCTAGGTGTCATTGCCTTATGAGGGTAGGGCAAGGTTCTCCAGAAGAATGTATGTGCTCTGAATCAGCATCCAATATATGGTGTTGCTTCTTCCATAGCTAGGATTCATGGGTCCAGGAATCAAAGCATGAAAAATGAGAGTGGCATCCCTCACTATTACTCCTAGTGACCCACTAGCAAAATTTTTGCTTCTTGCTCTCATGACCTCATGTTCTACTGGCCAAGGCGTCTTAGTTCCAAAGGCCAAGAAACATAACAATAATTCCATTGAATTGGAAACAAAGACTACAGCCTGGCCACTTAGGATTCCTCACGCCTATGAACCAAAAAGCAAAAAAAAAGAGAGTTATTGCATTGGCTGGGGTGATTGGTTCTTACAACCAAAGGGAAATTAGATTACCACTCCACAACAGAGTATGCAGGGAGGAGTATATTTAGAAAACAGGAGATTCCTTAGGGTATCTCTTACTATCCTCATGCCCAGTGATTAAGGTCAACAGAAAACTACAAAAACCCAACCCAAGCAGAACTACTAATGGTCTCAACTCTTCAGGAATGTAGGTCTGAGTTACCCCACGGTTACCCCATGGTAAAGAACCATGATCAGCTGAGGTACTTGGAGGCAAAGACAGTACGGAATGGGTAGTAACAGAAAGTAGTTCTACATACCGGCTACAACCATGTGACCAGTTATAGAAATGAGGACTATAATTTTCATGAATATTTTCTGCTTATTGTAAAAAATGTGTATGTGCAGATATAGATATATACATTAAGCAAAAATTTCTTTCCTTATTCCTTTATCATGTAACATAAGAAGTATTAACTTTGTATCATAATATTTAAGTACTATTAACTTTACATGGTATTTAAATTATGGAAGATCAAGGAGAAAAGTAAACATTATTCAAATACTACCTCCCCCTTCCTCTTCCTATAAATGCTATGTATTTGCCTAAACATACATACCTATAATAAAGTTGTTTATAAATTGTGCACAGTAAGGGACTAATAAAACAGAACTATAACAACGTCCTGTATAAAATTACGAGAATATGGTTTTTCTCTCTCAAAATATCTTAATGTACTGTACTCATATTCCTGTGATGAAGTGAGATGATAAAATGCCTGTGTGAGGAGATGAACTGAGGTGAATGACATGAAGCAACTACTGATTTTGTGATAATACGTCAGAAGAAGGATCATCTGCTTGCAGGGTAGCTGACCACGGGTAACTGAAACCTCAGAAAGCAAAACCATGGAAAATGGGAGACTACTATTTGTACACATGTATATCTATACCCATATCTGTGTCTATATTTATCTATTGATTCTGCTTCTCTGGAGAACCTTGAATAATACACTTATAATAAAATGACATTCTACTCACTGGACTAAAAAGCTCTCCACGATCAGGCTACCCCATATTTCTTCAACTTCCATCTTCTTCCCCTTGCTCACTTTGCTTCCACCATACTGGCTTTCTTATTTTTTAGAACATGCTAAGGACTTTCCCACTTCAGGGCCGTTGTACTTGCTCTTCCCTCAAGCTTAGAATGCACTGCCCCTATATATTGTTATATGTTGTCTTTATTGAACAGTATCCCTCTCAAAGGCATTTCCTAACCAACGTATCCAAAATAACACCTGATAACATTTTATTTTACTGTTTATTTTCTTCTTCTTAGCACTTATCGCTCCCTTACATGACATCATTTTTTTTTAAAGATTTTATTTATTTATTCATAGACACACAGAGAGAGAGGCAGAGACACAGGCAGAGGGAGAAGCAGGCTCCATGCAGGGAGCCCGACGTGGGACTCGATCCAGGGTCTCCAGGATCGCACCCCAGGCTGCAGGCAGCGCCAAACCGCTGTGCCACCAGGGCTGCCCCACATCATTTTTTTTTTTTACATTTGTTTATTTTCTACTAGTGTGTAATTTCCACAGAAGAAAAACTTTGTCTTTCCATTTCTCTTCCCCAAAGTGATCCCTTTCAGGAAAGCTCTAACTATTTACTCATTCCTTATTTCTGGGCAACAGATGTTGCTCATGAAAGTTGTAGAAGGAAAAGATCAATTTTTCTTATTTCAAATAACTTTAACAGTAAATCCAATTCAAGCATTTTATAGACAGTCATTGCTTCACAGCAACACATCTTTAAAAACCTAATTAAACACTGTTAGATGTTATATCATTTCCTGGGGATTACTATCCCCACCATACTCCCTTTTAATTTACTAATCTGATTATATAAAATTTTTGAATAATTTCCCTAAATAAACCACTTTAATTGATTACCCCAAAGCAAATTCTTTATAATAATTACCAGGCTAACTGCAAAAGAAGCATGCAAAAAAGTTACCACCCCTAGAACATAACTATGCTCAAAGAAGATATGCCGTGTTTTCCTCATGATGACGTTATCATTTATTTTTAGTTTGACTCTTGGATCATCCATTTTGTATTGTAGAAGAGCCACAGACTCTTCCATTACTGACCATGTACCTGAGTCTTCGAACTGCCATTCAAATGCCATGTGATCTGGGCCAGTTACTAAACATCTTTGAGATTCAATTTTCTCATCTCTAAAAATAGATTAAGAATAGCAATAACATCAGGGCACCTGGGTGACTCAGTCAGTTAAGCACTGGACTCTTGATTTCAGCTTAGGTCATGATCTCAGGGTCATGAGATCAAGCCCTACTGCAGGCTCCACACCCAGCAAGGAGTCTGCTTACCCCTCTCCTTTTGCTCCTCCCCCCACTTGTGGTCATGTGTGCACTCTAATAAATAAATTAAATAAGTCTTCAAAACAAAGAGAATAACAATAATAGCCACTTCACAAGAATTTTAGGATGATTGTCTGGCATTACATGTAGGAAAACTGATAATTTTTTTTTTTTTGGAAAACTGATAAAATTTAAAGCAGTATAGAAATGTTTGCTGTTACCTTCATGTGTCTGGGTCATAGTAGGAACTCAGTGTATTTTCTTAATGATGAATGAATGAAGTCATATTGGTTTTGTTCCCTTTGAGGATGCAGGGGATGGCTGTGCTGATTTAAGGTAGGATTAACCAAGGATAGATACTGGGCTAGTTTACTGAAGGACTTTTATCCTTTATCTATTTTCACTACTGTTCAGTCTCACAGTGCCCTTTTAAATTATCCCAAGCTAAATCTGAGGTGAAGAGAGATATTTTGCAAAAGACCTGTAAATTATCTAGGTAACAAAGAAACAACAAATAAGATAAACATACACACACATATATGCACACGTGTATATATTTACATACATATATGTTTGCATATTACTCAATTTTTATCTCAATTTTCACTGATTTAGAATATATACACATTATACATTAAATCTTATCCACCTTGAACCCATGGATGCTTAACAGACACAATAGCTGGAAAGCAAAAAAGAAAAAAAGAACAAAAAGTTAAGCTGACTAAACTAGAGAGTTCTTAATGTTTGTGCTGGAATTTCAATTACATTAAAGGGGCTAAAGAAATAGACTATATTGTTGCATTCAGTCTGCTTTTACTGTCAATAATTGTCCCAAGGTCCATTCTGCATTTCCTGCATCCTTCATTTTTACTTTATAGCTCTTTCTTTCACTTGCTCTTGTTTTTTTAAGCTTACTGTTGTCTATCATTCTGACAGAAAGCATAAGCTATTTGTTGAAAATCTACGCAAGTGATTTTCCCAAACATAAATCCTTCCCCCCGGAACTTCCTTAAATACAAACCTACTTACTCTCCAAAGAAGCCTCAAACAGATATTTGGTTCAAGGCATCAGTACCCCAAGTCACTAAGTTACGGTCTTTTATGACTTATTCTGAGCAGTTGTAAAACTGCTTTTAAATTTTACCTGTGGGGAGCCCGGATGGCTCAGTGGCTGAATGTCTGCCTTCCAACTGGGTCATGATCCCAGGGTTCTCAGATGGAGTCCTGCATCAGGCTCTCCACGGGGAGCTGGCTTCTCTGTCTCTGTCTCTGCCCCTCTCTCTGTGTCTCTCATGAATAAATAAATAAAATCTTTAAAAATTTTTTTACCTGCAAGTCACAGTAGTTTCTAGGATCACTGAAAACAAAGCAACGACAAAAAGCAACGAGCTAAAGGGAGACAACTACAGGATAGAGAGACACAAAATACCTGAAGACCGGAAGACTCTTCACAGCCTACATACAAACACGGAGAAGCTAAATAGGGTCTGTCCATGGCGTTCATCACAATTTTGTAGGCAGACATGGTGAAATATTGAAGTTACATTCTGTCTCCAGTCTTGAAATTGACCAAAATATGATGGAATCCTTTGCAAGAAGGTGGGGATTCTGAACTAACAAGTAATAGGGACTGAACTGCCTCTTCCAAAACCATATTCATGCATGAGATACACAGGTACTGAGTAAGCAAAGGTAGACGGTCTGCATGCACCGAAAACCCCTGGCTTCATTTTACTCACTTCCCTTTGCAGCTGGGTATGTGTATACTGTTTGTCAACTGGGAAAAATACAGCCTACTTCTGGATTCTAGTCTTTAACTAAGGGAGGTTCTGAAGCTTCCTTTCTTGGCAGGCATGCGGGTGCTCCGGGATAGAGAAATAGATACTTGTGTGTCAGCACTGATAGCTCGCTGGGAATATCTTAAAACAGCACTGAGAATCTTGGTGAGTTTTCTCTGCCTCAAAAGTCTCTCAATTATATAAATGTTCATCTTATGGGCCATATTTAGAGTGCGCATGCTCCACAAAATATAAAACAAACGGAAGTCTTCACTGCAGAATTATGAAGAACTCACACTGAATGCTGCCAGTTTCACATTTTGTCATGCTGTCCTCCTTGGGACGCAAGTGTTATAGAGGAGGTAGCCATCTGGTCCCTGTGATCATGACAGATGAAAACTGAGTAATATGCAAACAGATATTTTATATTTCTAAACCACCAAGGAAATAACTTGGTCTTTCTGCTGCTTGATTACAAAGATCTGGGCTTAGGCTGAAGTGATGGCAAAAGTTCTGAATATATAAGATCTGATACCTTAAAATCTCCTTTATTCATCAAATCCACAAGTACTCACTGAGTGTCTGCCTTGTGCTAGGGCACTAGACTCAGGGGACAAGAAGTTTCCTGCTCTCATAAAGCTTACAAAATATTACTGCAAATCACAGATATCAAAGGGGATATTCTTGCTTCCTTACTATTATTAGTCTCTTAAACATAATGCAAATTTGGAGATCATAATAATGGGCTGCGTCTTAATTATATTTTTAAATCTTAATAACATCTAGTTGACTATCGGAACTTAGATATAAAATGTTAATCTGAAAGCATCTGCTAACCAATTCACTAATTTCTTAGAATTTCTAATGTAATAGAAGTCTATAGCTATTGATAAAAATAAATAAAAAGAATTGTAGCAAACCAGTTATGGAGTAAATAGCGATTAATATAATTCATTAATTATCCTTAATTAAACCAAAGCTTATAAAGTTTAATTTCTCTGCAGAAAATTCACTTTTGGCTCAAAATCTTTTTGAAAATGGCATAGGGTAAAAATTAATAGACAAGTGTAACATGACTATATGTGCCCCTTCTGTTTCATTTCTCTGAATTTGAGTCTGATTCTCTACACTTCTAATGATTTCTGTCTCATTCTCTTCAACGAAATTTTGTAATTACTTTGCCAATTACATATTTGTATCCTATCTTCTAAGCTGTTAGTCTTCTTTCATTTATAAAATTTCCAGAACTGAATTTGTGCAGATGGTCTGGAATAAGCAGCTCAGGTGGCTCATAGAATTCAATGCTAAGGGGATTATGGGTGTCTGATGTCTGCACTGGCCAGAAAGCTTTGCAAAGGGACATAATTAGTAATCACTAGTTTGGCAGAAATTAAGAAAATGGACTCAGTTTATAATAAAACTTGTCATTTACTAAGAACTTCACAGCAGGAAGGAAAGAAAGAACTAGCCAGTAACTGGGCGAATAGCTGATAATAAAGTCTTAGGTGAAGCAACAAGATTGAAGGTCCATGAATAGCCATCTAGAGGAGGGTGCCCTGCTTTGCTGGTACTGGACAAGGAAATTACCTTCAACATGCTTCAACCCCCTGTATTTTGGGGTCTTTATTAAAGCAACTTAGCTCTAGTGCCAATCAATTATACACTGTTTGACAATAGTGAAACAGTAAGAAACTAGACAGTGCAGGCTGGAAACCTATTTGTTTACATCATGGCAAAATTTTGCTAAAACTTTTACCTGACACACTATCTGCTCTGAGGGAAGTGACTGGAAAGAACAGGATATGAATATGGGTTCTCTTGGCGAATCTTAGCAAGGAATTCAATAAAGAGTCTAGTTCGGTGAAGATTTAGCTGGTTTGTAATCAGAGATGCAAGGAAATAGAAAGAGTCCATATATTTAGAGCCTCATAAGTTAAAGACCAACCACTTCTGAACTTCTTGAAAATTTTCCTCAAAGACTCATTAAAATTTTTCTGCAAAACAAGGAAATCAGGTCTCTGGATGTGGCTTTCCTACCCAATCCTACAGTCTCACATGACCTCAAGGTAATTCTTCATTAAAGTGGAGAGGTCAGAGTTAAGCTCAGAAGATAAGAAATAAAGCAGGTTAAAGAAATATGGCTGGAAAAGAATGGTGCGTATGGGTATTAGCGTGTGGAACCGACTATAAAAAAATATACCAGAAGCCTACTAAGATTTTGGGGAGTTGTATTGCCAAAGAAATGACAAGCCTTTCTTTTATGGCTGAGTAATATTCCAGTGTATACATTCTGCACCTACTTTATCCATTCATCTATCGAAGGACATTAGGGTTGCTTCCATATCTTGGCTATTGTAAGTAAGGTACAAGAAACACAGGTGCATGTGTCTTTTCAAATCGATGTTTTATTTTCTTTGAGTAAATACTCAGTAATGGAATTACTAAGGAACCTCCATACTGTTTTCCATAGTGGCTGCACCACTTTGCATTCCCACTGACAGTAAAAAGTAATGTAATGTTTAAGAAGCAGATACAGAAAAAAAAAAAAAAAAGCAGATACAGGACAGACCATGTGGGGCTTGTAAACTATGTTAAGATTTGCTTTTATATTGAAAAAGTAATAAAAGCCATTTGAGATGTTTTATACAGACTTGATCATATTTACATTGAAAATATCATCACTCTGCCTCTAAGGAACGATCAGGTGTTTGGAGACAAGCAGTGGTAAGTTAAAAAGAAATGCTATGAGGGATATTTAATAGGTAAAACATACAGGATTTGGGGAAGAGGAAGAGAGGTATTGTTACTGCTAGGTTTCTGGGCTCGGATAATTGAACAGATGGTGGTATTATTCACTGAGACAGGGAGTGTCAGAAGGCAAGCAGATTTTAAGAGGGAAGATAGGTGTTAAACAGGCAGTTGGATACACAGGTTTATACCTTACAGTAGAGGTCTGGGCTAGAGATGTGAATTTGTAATTTTATATGGTAATTAAACTAAGGATGTAGATGAGACTTTTTAGAATAAGAGTATATAAGAGAAAAAGAAGAGGCCAAGAGAAGAACTCCAAGATGTAATGGCTAGAGGAGACTGCGCCAGCAAACAGGACTTAGAAGGAGGGGTCAGAATAGTAGGATGAAGACAGGAAGACGATATTTTAGGAAGGAGTGTGTTATGAACTAAATGTCTATGTCACCCTAAGATTCACATGTTGATATTCTTACCCCCAATGTCATGGTACTAGGATGTGAGGCCTTTGGGAGGCGATCAGGATGTAAGAGTGGAGTCCTCATGAATGAGATAAATGCCTTTCTTTATAAAAATGACCCCAGAGAGCTCTCTCGCTCTATGTGAGGACACAGTGAGAAGATGACCATTTGCAAAACAGGAAGAAAGCTCTGTACCAGGAACCAAATCTGCCAGCACCTGGATTGGCTTGGATTTCCCAGCCTCCGAGCCTGTGAGAAATGTCTGCTGCTCAGGCCCCCAGTCTGTGGTGTCTGTTGTAGCAGCCCCAAACAGAGAAAGATGAAGAAAATGCTCAACACTGATGCACACAGCTGAAGATACCAAGAACAAGGTCCAAAATATTCACTAGACTTAGCGAAGTAGAAGTCTCTTATGACATTAGTAAGAATTGTTTAAATGGAATAATGGGGTGGAAGCCAGATGAGATGCCTGAAAAGTGGGTGGAAGAGACTAAAAGGAAGATGTTTAGTGTATATAATTCTGTGAAAAAAGAAGAGATAGAGCAGAAGCCAAGGAGAAGAAGGGAGCTATAGGGTTCAGGGATATTGTTTCAGTGAGACTTAATTGAACATATTAAATAAGAATGGAAAGGATTCAATTAGGAGGAAACGCTGAATTCACGATTAAATATGTTTTACGAGAGGGCTATGCTTAGAATCTCTGCTCTCTACCCTCCCACAGGACTCTCATATTACCTTAGAAAGGAGCTTTCCTCTTACAGCAGAAGTATGGCTACAACTGCAGGTAATGTGATATGCTTGTAGAAGCAGACGGAGGGGCTTCTAATTTGATGGTTTCATTTTTTATGTAAAATAAGAAATAAAGCTATTTTCTAAGAAAAAAGAAATTCTGTAAATGTGGGTGTTATGTATGTTTGGGAAGAGGGGAGTTAGTTGGAGAATTCAAGAGACTAGGAAAACACAGGAAAATATTTCAGTTATCTACCACTGAATAACAAAGCACCTCAATATTTAGTGGTTTAATAGTTTGATGTTAATGATTAACATAAAATCAGTTTATGGTAATAAACTCCATGGACAAAACACAGTGGGGATAGCGCATCTCTATTCCACGATGTCTGGAGCTTCAACCGGAAATCCATGAAGGCAGAGGGTAACTCAAAGTCTAGCACCTGCTATCATCTGGAGGATCCTTTATGTACTGGAAGTCGATACTGGCTTCTTGCAGAGACCTCAGCTGAGTATGTAAACTGGAACACCTACATGGGCCCATTTCATGAGCCCGATCTTACAATATGGTGGCTGGATTCTAAGAGTGTCTTAAAAGATGGGGCATGGAAGCTGCTGGTTTCTAAGGCCTGGCCCTGGAAACTGGCAAGGCATCACTCCTCCTATATTCTGTTGGTCAAGGAGTACATCTCCAAAGAGAAGAAATACAGACTTCATCTCACATTGGAGTAAGTATCAAAGAATTTGGGGGCCATTTTAAAATATGGGAATAGGAAAGTTCGGAACAGGTGTTTTCAATGAGTAGAAGGTAGTGTACAAGGCAGAAGTACAGAAGGAATCTGAACAGCCTTATTTTTCATGTCCTTTCTCTATTTTCCAACCTCATATTGAACCCTTTGTGTTCCTTGCCCTTCTAGGTGGCTGCTTTTGTTGATACTGTTTTAATGGTGACAGGTATCATGAAGTCGGACCCACGTGCTCATTCACGGGAGTCATACTGAGTATTTACTGCTGGCATATTTGCTTTCCTTCTTTTAATTCCATTCTTCTCTTTTTATCAATGTTTATGTTTTTGTTGCAGGGTGCTGCCAATCTGTTTAAGGGACAGAGGTACAACCAAATATACAATTTCCCTTCATTGTAGAATTGCCTTATCTGCAATCATGCTTGTTTAAAAGCTTTTAAATCCTAGTTCAAACACGGTCACTTCTATGAAGCTTAACTGATTTTATTCTTTGTTGGTGCTCCTAAAGTACTTGGTTCGTGTTTTTAACTACCTGGACCAACTGTCCCCAAATTTGTTTATGCAATATAACTAGTTATGGGTCATTTAAGAAATGCACACCCCCAAACCTACTGAAATACATCTCGGGCATACAGCGACCATCAATTATTTAATCAAACAATTGACTGGCATTTGTATTTATGTCTTTAGATCCGTGAGATTCTTAAATCCTCAGGGTCAAACAGGATGTTTTATTTCATATCCTCTCTAGTGGTTAGCATAGTACCTGGCACATGGGAGTTCCTCAACAGACTTTTAAGAGTTTGTCTCCATCTTCTCTTGGGATTATTGATATCTAGAGATTTCCAGATTTCCAAGGTGCTGTTCTTTTTCTCTTGGATTTCTACCAGGTGCCACTTGACACTGTTCTTGTTTTTTTCACTAGCTATCTGGAGCTTGTTTGTGAGCTTGCGAGCTTGTGATTGTTTGTGAGCTTGACGGTCACAAACAAGAACAACAAAAACCAATCTGTGTAGATGGGATGTGTACATTCAAGTTAGTAAAACCGTAAAATAGGTTGGCATTTTGCTTGCATTTGTGTGAACTCTTTTATATAGTCAGAGATCAAAGAGATTTCATATTTTTTAAATACTAAAGGTAATATTTTTTATGTCTTCAAGGTATGAATCGTCTATATTATGCAAATAAATGAAATTTCCAGTGATTATGTGGTATATGTTGCTTTGTTTTCTTTTCTTTTGTGGTATACTGGCAAAGGGAACAGAAAGGTCTTAGACTCTCAGAAAGGCAGCTTAAGCATCTAGTCTCCTGAGACTCTCTGCTCAATATACTTTGTGGTAGTAACTTAAAACTGGCTCTGGCTGACTAATGGATAGTATGGAATTGAACTTTTTTTTTTTTCATTTGCAATCCCACTAAACAACCAGATTATGATTTTAATGAAGTGGTTTGAAATAATTGATCTAATAGAGCAATAGTGGACTATCCTATTAGGTATGTGTATTATATGTGGGAAGCAGTTCTTTTCTCATTGCATACCTGTCTAATTTGGTTTACAATTGTAGCCACAGTCCTTTTTCTTTCCCCCTTAAGGCTTTGTTTGCAGCTCCTTTAAATGCCAGGCACTTGTGCTAAAAATAGCTGTTCCATTTTCTTGTGACTCCTCCCAGGTTAGTCTGCCTGCTTCCCTTGCTTCCCAGGAGGCCTTATCCACATTAAGGTTTTGTTAGCAAGTCTTTGTATTATTTCTTTTCCCCTCCAACTACAGATGACCCACATCGCACTTCCTCTACAGGGCTGCATGCCGTGTTCCTAAATAGTATCCGCTAGAGTGGATGGCAGCAGCAGCATTCAGCAACAGTGGTAGGAACTCCGAGGGAGTGGGCACCAGAGAAAACATTTCAAGTGGAAAAGGTCACTGCTGAGGGAAGTAGTCTCTTTTAATCTTTTTAAAAGATTCAGAGACCTCGCTAGAGAGATCAGTGTGTAACACCAGGTGAAAAGGAAGCCAAAACAATGGAAGGTTACCAGACAATGAGACAGGAAGAAGCTTGGAAGGAATATGTGGTCCTGATTCTAGGATGTCTGTACTTTTTCATATTTCAATATTGCAGATGTTAAGAGGTATCTTACGCTCGCTAGGTACATTTAATAGAGGGGTGGTGTTTCTTCTCTGTTCTGCATATCCCACCTCATGAAGCAAAGCAATTATTATGGTGAAGGTGTGACTCTTGTAATGAAGAGTATCTAGATTTGAGGAAACCATATATTCACCAAAGTAAGTTCACTCAAGTCCAGGGTTTACCCCCCAACCTTGTGAACTAAGAATCCTAATTTGCAAGCACACAAACACATATGTTCTAAGGAAAAGTCTAGTATTTACTTGGCTTACAAAGACTGAAGTATAAATTTAGATTGCTAAACAAACAGACACAAAGGGAGGAATAGAAGAATGTTCTTACGTGCATGATCAACTAGTTCCCCTCCTACAGATGGACTCTTACTCAGAAGCCTCAGTTTAATTAAGGACTGCCTGGTTGGTCTCCAGGTAGCTTGAAAATTTCTTCTCCATGATAGAGATATTCATAATACTTATTTGTCTTTGTGATTTTCTCTTTTGGTAATGTTCCTTTGCAGGCACCTCTAGTATCCCTTTCTGATGATCTTTTTTTTTTTTTTTTTTTTTAATATTGGTATTCCAGGTAGGTAGTATTTTTTTAATAAAACTTTTTTTTTTGGAGAATTTTTAAATCTCTGGGTAGAATTATTCTACCCTTAGCTACTAATCTTGTTAAAGCACTCTCTTTAAAAAGGAATTTGAAAAAAAAAAAAAGGAATTCGAAAGCTGCAATAGATACATATCTATAAATCCACATCTGTATTTATCTATATCTGTATATAGGGATACATTTTTACTTTCTACTTAGAATTACAAGCTTGAGAGACACTTGGCCTCTTTAGACTATCAATTATATTACATTACATTACTGACTCTCAGTCTTGGCTTCAAATGACCTGTCCACAGCACACTCCCCTAACTCCCTTTTCAAGTGAAGTTACTCTTGTACATTAAATGTCATTAGACTACAGACCATTTTATGCTGTTTTTTTAATATTTTATTTATTTATTCATGAGAGACACAGAGAGAGCACCAACACAGGTGACGGGAGAAGCAGGCTCCATGCAGGGAGCCCGACATGGGACTCGATCCCGGGTCTCCAGGATCACATCCCAGGCTACAGGCATCACTAAACCACTGCGCCACCAGGGCTGCCCCTTTGATGCTGTTTTTTTTACTCCATATAAAGTCTATATAAAGTTTTACTCTATATAAAGTTTACTCTGCATAAAGTTCACCTATATGGTTGAATGTGCTTGTAGATTGTTAAACCTCATTGTTATGCAGGGAACTATTATATGAATATACCACAATTTATTTATCCATTCTACTGTTGGTGGGCATTTCAGTGGTTTCCAGTTTTTGGCAACTGTGAATGCTGTTATGAACATTCTAGTATACGTCTTTTGGAGATCACATGTACACATTTTTGTTAGTTATATACAAAGGAGTATATACCTAATGGGTTATAAGGTATGCCTGTATTCAGGCTAAGTGCTTATAGAGTATTTTCGTAAATGAACATCAGATCACATGATTCACCTTTTGAACCCCTCACTAGCTTTCTTTTAATGATGTGAATAACATTGTGTTCCACACTATAAGGTCTATATGACTACCTTAGAACTAATTCTCTAGCTTTATCTCATGCCACTATCTCTCAACTCATCTATGTTTGCTCCCATTCATCTATTTTTTCTAAATGATTGTTTCCTGCTTCTCTATTTGAAATATTCTTGTTATAGATGCCCCCTAACGGCATGCCCACAAGTACACACAGCTTAACTCCTAATAGGAAGCTCTTACTCATTCTTCAAATGTCACCTTCTTGGAGAAGCCTTATCTGATTATGTTTATCTAAATAAGTACCTCTACTTTATATAAGTACATATCTCCATTAATTTTCTTTTGTTCTATCAAATATCTTCATAGCATTTATGATACACTTTAAAGTACATATACATCTTCATTTCTTGTTCATGGTTTCTTCTTCTAGCCTTGTGGCACTTAAAAAAAAATTCATGTTTACACCCCATTCCCAATTTCCTGATATAATTAGGTTGAAGGGGATCTTGGTCTTGGTATTTTTTTAAAAGCCTCTCACACTGAGCATTATTTTATAGAGTACATAAAATGTAAAATGCAATTATAAATACATATTGGAGGTATGATACATCAATTTTTACAGATAGACATGTGCAATGCAAAATATTTGGAGGCCCTGGGACCAGCCCATATAACACTTCATTTACAAATTAAGGAATTGTGTTACAGAGAATCTCTAAATTATGTCCACTGCTATACAACTGGTTATTGCAATAGCTGGGATTACCTCAATTTCCAATCCCATTGCATTCCCACTGCAATGCAACTCCAGGTGTTGCATATTCTAATTAGTTGTGTATGTCTGTCTCCCTCACTGGACTGTAACAATTGGGACTGTGTCCTCTTGCATTCTCCATAGTACCTATTACAAATAATTCCTTGCTTATAGCAGATCATCAATAAATGTGTTGAGAGCAAATACTATAACCATTTTGATCATTTATAGGACACAGATATAATATGCTTCACTGAGCTGTTTCTGACATTTTATCCTCAAGCACTGACATTTCATTATTTCAGAATCTTTTTTCTCTGCACAATAAAGAGTTGAATCAATTTTAGAGCCTTGAAGCCAAAGAGGTTTCAGAATCCTTGAAAGTACATTACCCTTTCTGGAGTATCAGTAGGGATTATTTTAGTTTATGATTGGGCTTATTATCAGTCAATGTCACAAAACAAAGAGTGTTCTCAATCACAAAGAATGTCTGGTGATTTCAGTCATTACATTACTATGTTTTTAGAGGCATCACTTGTCACAGTATTTAACTCAAATGTAAGTGAAAAAACTTGTATAGTGAGATAGTTTCTGATGATTTGTATTTTGTAAAAAAGAAAAACAATAAATTCAAATTCTCAAAATGCTGTCAAATTAATGAGGTAGTGGTGGTTGTAGGAATTTTTGATCTGGGCTCTTTCCAAAGAGAGTAAAAATATAATTGTCAATAAAATCCAAGAAATTTTGTGGCTGAGAATATACAATAAGCCACCTTCTCTTGTCTAGTATGGTGGTTTTGTTTCTAAGTACATTTTTATATGGCAAGATTAAGCTCTCTTAGAAAAAGGGTTGAGGGGCAGCCCCGGTGGTGCAGCGGTTTGCCGCCGCCTGCGGCCCAGGGCGTGATCCTGGAGACCCGGAATCGGGTCCCACGTCAAGCTCTTTGCATGGAGCCTGCTTCTCCCTCTGCCTGTGTCTCTGCCTCTCTCTCTGCATCTCTATGAATAAATAAATAAAAATCTTAAAAAAAAAAAAAGAAGAAAAAGGGTTGGGGAAAACAACTAAAATAGCAGTGAGCTTTTAAAAAATTCATAATAAATAAAAACTTAAAGAAGGAACCCATCTCATCAGTACAATAATCTGTTACAGAATCAGCGTCTTTAATTGATGGGGAAACACTGATGTTGGCTTGATGATCTGCTGAGGCTATAGGTTCTGTTTTATATGAAATGTGCTTCCTTTAAAATTTTTTTCTTTTTTTTAAAAAATTTATTTATTTATTCATGAGAGACAGAGAGAGAGAGAGAGAGAGAGAGAGAGAGAGAGAGAGGCAGACACAGGCAGAGGAAGAAGCAGGCTCCATTCAGGGAGCCTGACGTGGGACTCAATCCTGGGACTCCAGGATCATGACCTGGACGGAAGGCGGCGTGAAACTGCTGAGCCATCCAGGCTGCCCTCCTTTAAAATTTTCTAAGCTACCCTTGCTAATTTGAAATGCAATGTCTTATGCTCTTATATTCTTGTTTTGCTCTTGCAAGTCTTGGCAGAATGTTAAACTCTTCACAGAGTATTGTGGTGTTCAAAGGCATGCTTTCTGGGCTTGGTCTTGTGGCCATATATTGAGAAACTTAATTATAAACAAAGGTCCCTGTACCACTATTTGGACTTGTCCTTCTGAGAAGCAGGGATGGACCTTGGGGAATAGAGCACTGAAGAGGAACTCTGAACACGTGGAATGACAATAATAAAACCAACTGCCTCTTGGGATCCCTGGGTGGCGCAACGGTTTAGCGCCTGCCTTTGGCCCAGGGCGCGATCCTGGAGACCCGGGATCGAATCCCACGTCGGGCTCCCGGTGCATGGAGCCTGCTTCTCCCTCTGCCTGTGTCTCTGCCTCTCTCTCTCTCACTGTGTGCCTATCATAAATAAATAAAAATTAAAAAAAAAAAAAAAAAAAAAACCAACTGCCTCAAAACCACTGCTGGAAAGGGATTATGGAATTTACATAATTACATAGCAACATGTCTTCCTTTGTATACTTAAGGTCCTTAAAGGCAGTATTTTTTAATTTTTATATTACTAGGTTTTTTTTTTTTTTTGTTCAGAGTCTTAAGTGACTAGTTAGGGGATGTTTATTATGCATTTGTTGAATGAACTGTGAATGTAACACTGTGGGGTTTATCATATAGTAATAGCCCCTTTACAAATCACCTTTTCTCTGTAATTTTTACAGAGTAAAATCAGAAAGCAAATACACCTTTGTTTCCCTTATTAGTTGGAATTTACTAGGTAGAAGTAGTTTATCCACTGAATGAAATTTAGGCCAAGTCCTACATCTTCTCTGCTCACACTCAGGTACTAAAATGTTCTTTGGTCAGTGATTAAAATACTCAGGTACAATAATAGTTAAAACTTCAATTTTAATCACATTTAAAAGTTCTTCCTGTTGAGGGAAGGGGGTGTGGTCAGGAGAGAGGGAATGAGGAAAGATCTAGATTCTGATCTAGTGTTAGTTTCTTCTGGCGTTGGCCCAAGTTTAAAACTGTTTTTCTCATGGTCTCTTTTCCTGGGATCTTCAGAGGCTCTCCTTGACTCTATCTCTTGGGATTTCTCACCATTAGTTTCCTTGACCTAGACTGATGCCCCTTTGCTACTGCTAGTCACTTCATTGGTAAATAATTTTATGTCCTTTGTCCACATGTCTTCTTGAAAGACATGTCATGCATTGTAGCAACTCCTCCTTCATTGTGTCTATATTTTTCAAGTCAGATACTGAATTACCAAGTATCCTAATGAGTTCAATTTTTTAAAAAGATTTATTAATTTATTTGAGAGAGAGAAAGCATGAGCAGGAGGGAGGAGTGGAGGTAGAGGAAGAGAGAATGTCAAGCAGACTCCCTACTGAGCTCAGAGCCTGACCCTGAGATCATGACCTGAGCCAAAACCAAGAGTCAGAAACTTAATTGACTGTACCACCCAGGCACCCATCAATTTTCTTTTAAATTCCTCTTCACTTGAGGTAAAAGGAGGAATTTTGAGGGTAAACAACTATTCTCGTTTACCCAGGATTTTTTCTGGGTATAGTATGAAAATTCTTGATTCCCTAGAAGCCTCGCTTTTGGATGTAAAAAGTCCTAGTTTTCTGCAGTAGATATGGAAGGCTGGGGGAAAAGCACAAAACCCATATGACAGCCCCCCAAATAGGAACTAAAAACATGGATTCAGTGTTAAATACATATGGCATAGATTATCCATCTTCTATAACTGCCGTCACAATCTTGATTTGTGGGACACAACAATGCATTATCCATTACTAGACCGGTCCAAGGGATATGGGTCAAGCGTTCACAAAGATTCTCTCCTTTTAATCAGCCTCCCACTGAGGGTTCTTTTACAGCCTGTGAGAACCTGGCTACAGACTTTCAGCACAGATGATTTCATCTACCTTCAAACTAAGAGATTTGAACAAACACACACTAGCATAGTTTCTGAGAGCTGAAAGGCATGTCCTCAAGATGATGACCCCAGCCCCCTGAAAAACCCATGTGAGAAAGCTCAACACTGCCAAAAGTCTTTACTGTCCATTCTGCCCACGTCTGAATATAGGCTCTTGACCTTCCTTTTCTTAGAAGCATTTACTTTTAAAAAAACCTTGCAGTTTGTAAACCTGTTCTCTGTCCCTTTGAGATGTATCTTTTACAACCCAGGAATGCCTTTCTCAAGGACCTGGGGCTCATCCCTTGAAATGTAATCATCAAGAAAGATAGTGGTACCCCTGCCTCCTAGACTCTGGGATTATAACGTCAGTAAGCAAATAGATGGCTTAATTACATTGACTATCCCCTTTAACAACCTTCAAAACCTTTCTTTAACACACCCAAATATTTAAAGAGCCTTCTGCTTTTTGTTTCAGCAAAGTTGTGCTCAGTTCAGACTGTGGCCTCTCCCCTACTGTAGTAGTACTGAATAAAATGTGTCTTGCTGCTTTTCACATGTGCCAAACTTTCTCTCTGTAAGCATGCAACTTAAAGGTGTCATAATTATGAGTATTAACAGTCCATCTTTGACTGTAGATTAACTGTGCTTTGTATTGAGATAAAACTTAATTTTTACAGTTGTAAATATTGTCACCATGTTTTCTAATGGGCTCACTCACGAAAATGATAATGATTACAATACCAATACCAACATAATCTATTTTGATAGATGGATTTAGGATGTAAATAACTAAAACAGAGCATACTGCACAACATGCAGAAAGTAATTGTGGATAAGAATATGGTAGAGAAGGGAACACGAAAGTGAACATGGAGACAATCTCACAAGTATGGGATGAGCTGCACAAATACTTCTAAATTAATTAAATGTTTTTTCATTGCCAAAAAGAAACCAAAGCTCAGTAGACAATAGCTAGCTCTGAATTACCTTAGGCATACCACAAAAACAAGCACAGTACTGTTCTCTTGACTATTTATGAAACCAAATGAAGCCACACTTCCAAAGGTTGCAACTAAAATGTCTTATGGTTGAACAAAAAGGGAAATTTAAATAACAGGCTTTTTGACTCCTTAACAGTGTAGAGCTGATTCTGTCAGACTGTACCAAAAGTTACGCTTTCTATAGTATATCACATAATATGTTGTTCCTGCTAGCTCTTTTTAAAGATTTATTAATTTATTTGAGATTGAAAAATTTGAAAAATGGAAAAGTGTCAAATTGTCTCCTTAATCTCTTTATTTATTTTTTTTTTTTTTATGATAGTCACACAGAATGAGAGAGGGAGGCAGAGACATAGGCAGAGGGAGAAGCAGGCTCCATGCACCGGGAGCCCGACGTGGGACTCGATCCCGGGTCTCCAGGATCGCGCCCTGGGCCAAAGGCAGGCGCCAAACCGCTGCGCCACCCAGGGATCCCTCCTTAATCTCTTTAAAGATTTTAATGAAACCACAGAAAATATGAAGTAAAATATCATTGAAATTTTGTCTAACTGCAAGCAGCAACTTGTTCACTAATCTACATATTCCATAGTGAAAATGTAAATTTTGGCAAATTCTTTTCAATGTGTAAACTGCTTACTAAAATGAAAAGATCTTAGCTAAAAGTCCAGCATACCTTGTGTAAACACTGATAAGACAGGGTATGCTTTGCTTTCCTGGGATATTGAAACCATTATAAATAAAAGCTTTTGGTCACTTTGCAGTTTCTTCAGAATGTGCAAAAGCAACTAAGATTTTTGAATGCTCAGAAATGGAAGGAGATAGCCCCCCCCTTAGACATATGCCCACAAATACCCATCAGTATTGTTGGCTGTAGAAAGATGTGAAAATGTTGATCTGCTATAAAATTAGATTTCGAGAGGTACTGGGTGGTTCCATCATTTAAACAGCAGACTCTTAATTTTAGCTTAGGCCATGACCTCAGGGTTGTGAGATCTAGCCCTGCAGGCCTCCCCACTTAGCACGAGTCTACTTGTTCTTCTCCCTCCCCCCACCTGTGCTTTCTCTCTCTCAAATAAAATCTTCTTAAAAAATAAAATAAAATTAGACTTTGAAAGCGTGAGACAAGAAGAATGCCCTTCTCTAATTTGGACATACATTAAGAATAAGAAAGGAGAAAAGAATTAGAAATGTAGGTGGTGTTTTTCTAAAACTGCTGATGATCCTTGAAGAGATACAAGAAGCTTGGAAAAGAATGAACTGACTGCATCTGAGTTGTTCAGTGCTATATGTAGGTTGCAACAAAAACGGATATGGGGGGGGAGAAGCTAATGCTAAAAAAATATAATATTGCCTCAAAACTTCAAAATGAAGTCTCCAGAAGTAGATGTCAAGTTAAACAGGAATTTATTGATTCCTTTACTAAAATTGTAACTTAATTGGTACCCAACTTTGATACCATAAATTCAAGTTATCTCTATGCTTTAAAACCACTTTTCCAGAGAAACAGAGATTTAACTTATGATGATGTCCAATGTAGTTATGCCTGTTTAAAATGAAGGGCATTTTAGAAATGGATAGCCTATATAATAAGTTTATAGAAGCAAAGGACCCAATGATAAATCCTAAGAAGCCTGTAGATACAAAGTGGATGGATGGTTTTGGAGCGCTGGAAACTAATTCACGTGAAGTCTAAAATCCTGCTGTTGCTGGTAAGTAAAATCCTAAGTATTCCATGTTCAAATGCTCTGGTCAAGAGGATATTTAGTTTGATGTCCTCACATCAGACTGATGACAGGAATCACTGCACCGTGAGCTTGGTAAGAGGAGAGCTGTAAGTCAAAGTGAATTTTACATTTGACACTATTTATTTTCATCACTACTTATAAGAGGAGGAAGAATGTCCTGAAGGCCACAGGCAGGTCAGAAAAGTACTAGAAAAAGAAAGAAACAGAAAGAATAAAAATTCTATGGTATCATGGGACAGAGAGAAAGAGGTCATTATTCTATTAAATATAGATCTAAATGAGGTGTTGTAGGACTAAGTTCTGCAACCTTATGATTACTTCAGGTCTACCTGGATAATCCAGGATAATCCTCCTATTTTAAGGTCAGCTAGTTAGCAACTTTAATTCTATCTGTTGTCTTAATTCCTCTTTGCCTTGTAATGTAACATATTTTTAGTTGCCTGGGATTAGGACATGGACATTTTTGGGGAGACATAATGCTGTGTACTATGGTTAGCTTTGATTAACATGTACACTACAATGATTAGTGGAAGTAGGTATAATGACTGGCAGCCCCTATCAGCATTCCTATCATTTAATTAAGATGAAAAGTTTCCTAAAAGAAAGTCTCTGTGCAAATAAAATATTCCTGCAACAATAATATGGTATCTTGGTACCTCATTGTAATTAATTGTATATTACAATTAGGGAATCTCAATATAATTGGGAACCATCAGCAGATCCAGAGCCCAAACACCTAGACCCTGTGTGTGTGTGTGTGTGTGTGTGTGTGTGTGTAGTTAGGAAGCAAGAGAGAATTTGGATGAGAACTTTAGTCAAGAACCCAAAGGCAAGGAGAGTAAAAAAAGGCAATATGGCAATATTAGCTAATATTTACATAGCATTTACTCTATGCCAAGCATTTTTTTCTAAGCATGTTCATACTTATCAACGTAATTCTTATAAAACTCCATGAAGTAGACACCATTAACCTCCTTATTTTAAAGATAAAATTGAGGCACTGGAAGGTTAAGTAAATTACCCACAGTAGAAGAGGATTTGAGCCCAGGTGATCTGGCTCTAAAGTCTGTGCTCTTAACTATTTAAATAACTATCATCATAGGACTATGTAAGAGTTCCAGTTACTAGAAAGAGATCCAGAAAGCATCTGGAATGGCTGATTCCTGAATCTTGAAAGGGATGATTTTATACCCCCCCTCCACTGGGGAAAGGCAGCTAACATCTGGGATATCTACTGAATGCCACTTCTATTGTCTGAATGTTTGTGTCATCTTGCCCCAATTCATAGGTTGAAGCTTAATGCCTACTGTGATGATATTAGGAAGAGGGACTTTGCAAGGAGATTAGTGCTTATGAATGGGATTAGATCCTTTATAAATGAGGCCTGAGAGAGTACTCTTGTCCTTTCCTGCCATTTGAGGACACAAAAAAAAGTTAGCAGTTTGCAACCCAGAAGGACACTCACAAGAACTCGACCATGCTGGCACCCTGATCTTGGACTTCCAGCCTCCAGAACTATGAAAAATAAATGTTTGTTGTTTATTTTATTTTTTTAAATTTTTACTTATTTATTCATGAGAGACAGAGAGAGAGAGAGAGAGAGAGAGGCAGAGGGAGAAGCAGGCTCCCTGCAGGGATCCCAATGTGGGACTCAATCCTGGGACTCCGGGATCATGCCCTGAGCCCAAGGCAGACCCTGAACCACTGAGTTACCCAGGTGTCCCTAAATGTTTGTTGTTTATAAGTCCACCAGTGGTATTTTGTTATAGCAGTCCAAGTGGACTAAGCCACTCTATTGTACATATTACATTAGATACTTTATATTATCTCCTAATAAATTAGTTTTAGAAGGCTCAAAATAGGACCAAACTCCTGATGATCATGATAATATCAAAAAAGGCACAATGATGATAATCAAAATAGTAACTAATATTTATTAAGGGGTTTCCTAAGTGCCAGATATTATCCTAAGTACTTTTTAAATATCCTATCTCCTTAAATCCTCCCAACGGCTGAGGTAAGGCCTATTACTTGTAATGACTGTTGCCTCTTCCAGTTGTGGTTTTTTTTCCCCCCCTCATTTAAACTAGAGAGGTTAAGTGATTTGCTCTGCTTGAGAGCAAAGAGAAATATAAGGGCAGGAAATCAGAATAATTTCAAAAGTTGCAGAGATTAAACGTGTAAATATTTGGACGAGTTGCTTCAATTATAAACTGCTATACAAACAAAAGGCTGTATGTATTATCTATCCTAATTTTGTATTATACTGAAGGTACTCAGAGACCAGCAGGCATGGAACAAAATCTGCCCTATCCCACTGGATGATGCTGGCAGCAAACGCCTAAGCCATCTGGCTTGGCAATGCCAGGCTGATACCTAGCCCAGGGACTTGTGCAGATAAAATGGTAAGAGGGAAGACAGACTCTCCAATGACATAATCCTTAAATCCTCGAGGGAGACTAAAATATTACCCTTCTGTTTTTTGTTTTTTGTTTTTCTTTTTCTGGAAGCAGTAACTACCCCCTCCAACCTCCCACTCCCCCACCATCCACTCTAAAAAAGAAAAAAAAAAAAAAAAGAGAGAGTTATTTTAATTTGGAAGAACTTTCTCAGTCTAGTCTCATCACTTGACCAAGTTTGGCCTCTACCACCCCAATTTCACTATCTTCCATGGGTCTTGCTTGATGCTGTCTCTCCTGGAAATGGGAATGGCTATTGGTCATTACCATGCCTATGTCCCAAGGGACACAGAGAAAGACTTACGAAGTCATAGATAGAAAAGCACTTTGGAAACTCCAAAGCACAGTGCTTATGAAATGTGGATGTGTAATGCTAGAACTATTTGCCAAGAGCTGGCTTGCAAATTTCCACAAATATTTCACTTTGGGAGATGATGAAGATTTTATAAGGAAATCATACAACTAGTTAAGGCTCCCTCTGACTATGCCACTTTTCCTTCTCAAAATATCCTTGTAGTCGTGCAGTTCTTACAGAATCAAGCCCCAAATCAATGAGTCATCATTTAAGGTCCATTAAAACCAAACTCTGGGACGCCTGGGTGGCTCGGTGGTTGAGCGTCTGCCTTTGGCTCAGGGAGTGATCCTGGAGTCCCGGGATCAGGTCCCACATCGGGCTCCCTGCATGGAGCCTGCTTCTCCCGTCGCCTGTGTTGGTGCTGTGTCTCTCATGAATGAATAAATAAAATCTTAAAAACAAAAAACAAACAAACAAAAAAACCTCTAACCATCCTTGTTCAGTCACTGTGGTTTCCTAGAGATGCATGCACAGCCAGGAAGTGGTGTGGAAGTCATATTGCAGGCATAAACTTTTGACCAAGAGACCAGAACCTTCTTACCAATTCTGTAAAATAAGCCACTGAGCTGAGATACATATTGTTCCACAGATCCAGTAATGAGTTGCACTTAGCAGTGACCAGTTCAAAAAACATATTCTTGTCCTGGCTCATCTTCCTTCCCTGCTTCCCTCCTTTTGTCTCTCACTTTTGCTCCCTAATAAAGTAATACATAAATAATTCATAAGGGTTTTTCTGCCTCAGGCTCTGCTTTCTGGATAACCCAATAAGACATCTTCATTTCTAACTATCGAAAACCTCCTCATTAATTCAATCATCTTATAATATCATTTGTTTGAAACCATAGACTGAGGGAAAGGGACTCAGAATGCACACTCGTTTTGAGCTTCATGACACTCTCTCACTGGCTGTATGACCTTGAGTAAGTTGCTGTGGTGTATACTATGGAGCAACTTGTTTAAATGTCATTCTACTCTCTTTTGGTTGAAGATGGGAAAGTTAACCTATATTCTTTAAACTCAGATACAGCTAACATTTTAGATGTGAGTTAAATGAACTTGTTTGAGATTTGAAAGGCAAAATGAGTCAGAGACCATTTTCCTTGTTCTTCTTGGCTTCTCCTACTGGTGAACAAACTTCAAGTGTTCCCATGACTACACTCCATTATTCTGGGTGTTGAGAGGCAATTGCAATGACAGAATGATCTGAATGTTTGCTCTCCATCTCCCTAGTCAGAATAAAATGAACAAGGAGCTATTTTCAACGGACAAAAAACTACTGGTTAAATAACCAGCGAAGCTGAAGGTGGAAATTTCCAAACAACAGCTTTCAAGGAACAACAGCTGAATTGACCCTAACATTGGAGTAATTGCAAAAGTAAATGAGCAGCAGCTTATGTCTCTTTGAAATACTGCTTCTCCTTACTGGAGAACTTACTTTGGGGCTAATCTTAACTCTATCATCTGTCCCTGCTTGACCGTGGGTAAAACACTTGGACTCTTGAAGCCTCTGTTGCTCATTTATAACATGTTAATGATGATCCCAAGCCAGTGTGAGGTCATAAGAGTGAAAGTGTCTGCAGACTGCCTGCCTGTACATGTCTTTGGCTATGTTTATGTTTGTGTATCCGTGTGTGTGTGTCTGTGTGTGTGAGAGTGGATCTGGGTGGGTCTATATGTGTATCTGAATGTATCTTTTGCATCTGTAGATATGTTCATTTGTGTGTCTGCATGGGTTTTATGAACATGTGACTGTGTTCATGAGTATGTTTCTGTGCACATGTGCTGATGGGTATATTCATATCTATCTATGTGGTGGAGGTATGTGTTGTATATGTGATAATGGGTGGTGTTTATCCGTGTATCTGAATATATGTTTATGCAGGAGTATGTCTTTGTGTTTCTGTATTTCAGTTACTTCACAGGAGTACACTCAAATTTATGGGCTCAGCATTTCCTATACACACGTACAGAGCACCCTCTAGTGCTCAACAGGAGAAAGCACACTGCCCACAACAACAGCTTGAGTTGCCATCAGTAATGCCAGTGCTCTGCCACACGGCCAGTTTTCCAGGACTGTCCTTGAGAGGCAGAGGAGGATCACTGTCTGGAATTGGGAACCAACAGAAAACTCTGCACAGGATCCAACCCACAGGAAGGTGCTTAATGGTATGAAGTGAAAATATGCATCCACTGGTAGTGGGAACAGGATGACCAGAGAGTGGATCAGACATAGGGATGAGGGCTAATAATACCACATTTCCATTTGCTGAGTCACCAAGAGTAAGATTGCTGACACATAATTAGATTGCAATGAGAAGGAACCTTTTTTCTCTTTTCTACATTTGAGAGTTTCTGTATCTTGAGAACCTAATCCCAAAATACACTATCTTCCTCTCCAGCTCTGTGTAGTCTAGGTAAGGGCTGACAGCATCTAGAGCATACAGGTGCTGTTTATGGAATATTTACTCTATACCAGTCATGGCACTGAACTCTATGCACCATCTCATTTGGTTCTCTAAACAACTATAAGAGGTGGGTACTATCTATTATTACTGTATCCATTTCAAAAATAAGAAAACTGAGACCTAGCAAAGGTAAATAGCTTGACCAACTTCACACTGTGGAGGGGCAATAAAGTCAAATTTTGAATCCACACTGTTCAATGTCAAAATGCTATTTATGGGACGCCTGGCTGGCTCAGCGGTTGAGCGACTGCCTTCGGATCAGGGCATGATCCTGGTGTCTGGGATCGGAGTCCCACATTGGGCTCCCCACAGGGAGTTTGCTTCTCCCTCTGCCTATGTCTCTGCCTTTCTCCCTCTCTCTTTCATGAATAAAATCTTAAAAACAAGCAAAACAACAACAAAACACACACAAAAAGCCCACTACTTATAATCATTACAGAGCATTCCATGGTCTGAACATCCATTTTATAGAAAACAATATGAAATAAGAGGCAGGGCACTTGCTAACAACTTACCATTAGATAAATGGAAGAAAAACACCGGTGCCTTAAGAAAATGTGTGAAATTTTTAGCAATAATGTCAAGTTCATTTATTGGGAAAAGAATGGTCTCTTTAATCCTCAGTTCTGGGACAACCACAAAATGACTTCCAACATAGGAGTCCCTATCCTGACAAACTATTCAAGTGTCAGGATAGAATAAAAATAATTCAGACATGCAAGATCTCAAAAATTTTTACTTCCTGTGGTTTTTCTCAGGAAGCCACTGGATGATGCATTCCCAACAAAACTATGTGGGAAAAAATAAGAAAGAGAACAACATTGTATCCAGAAAATGCTCTTCTTCACTGCAGAAGAGCAACAAATGAAAGATTCTGGTTGACAGATGTACAAGAAGTTTGAAAAAAAAAATCCACATTAGAATATAAAGACTAAAAATTTTAGGAGGGAGGTCATCAGGACAAAATAATGTGAATGATAATTTGATGATTTGGAACATGTAATAAGCAGGTTTGAGGGATAATATATATAGGAAATAAAGTGAAAAAAGTTAGAAAATTTTTGACTCCAGGAAAAAGAATGTTGTACACAAAGTAAGCACAATTGAAGTGTAGTACTTCACACAACAGTTAATATATTCAAAGTTACAGTCAAGCAGATATTTTTTTTTCAGTCAAGCAGATATTAAACATTGGTTGAATAAAAATTTATGATATAGCTGTATAGGGAGATGCAGGAAGCAAATGTCATCTCTCATTACAAGAGTTCAATATGTAATGTGCATAATTAATGAATCAAAGAATACTGATAAAAGTATTTTTTTAATAAGTTGAATAATACAAGCGGTAGTTTTCAAGATTTTTAAGACTTTAAATGGTTGCTTCTGGGAGGTAGGAGGTGAGATGATAGAAAGTAGAGGACAAAGCATTTTTTTTACTATATGACTTTTGGTAGTACAGTGTGTGTGTGTGCCTTACTCTGGTTAAAAAATTTTAGATTAAAAATTAGCCAAGGAAAAAATTCCAAGTGTTTGGCAGAGCATTATTTTTAAGATCTGCAAGTCATCCTGATTTAGAACATAAGTTAAAAATGAGCTCTTGACGTTTCCATTTCCATCAGTTTAGCCAGAATGAATATTCTGAAATGTACTCCCAAATGCTAAATAAACGAGAGTAAACAAACTTTTAAATGTACTGCTGAGCTAATAAGAAAGTAAGAAAAGTCCTTAATGAACAAATAAGTAGACAACAACAAAAAGAACTCATGTCCAAAAACAAGGCAAAATACAGAGCTGAAACTAGTGTGGTAGCCAACACAGCAGCTTAGGCTCACCTAAGCTAGGTCTCCAGGTCAGTGACCTAGAACTTTGCTAGTTCAAAACTCCACTACGGAACAGAACTTCAACCTGACAAAGTGGGTTAGCTGAAACAGACACCCACATTAAGCCAGGTCTTCAGTTAAAAAGATGAATTTAGGGGGTGCCTGGATGGCTCAGGGAAGTGTCAGACTCCCGATTTCGGCTTGGGTCATGGTCTCAGGGTTGTGAGATTGAGCCTTGCACCAGGCTTGCATCAGGCTCCGTACCCAGAGTGGAGTCTGCTTGAGACTCTCTCTCTCTTCCTGCCCCTGCCATTCCCCACCGCTCACATGTGTGCTCTAAACAAATAAAAAATTAAAAAAAAGAATTTAGAAAAATCTGCATGCTGGTAACATGAACAAAAAGAAAATCAGTCTGTCTCAGTTGATACTGGGTTTGAAAAAATTCATGGTAGTATTTCCCAATGTTCTGCCTGACAGTGTTAATCTCATGTAGTCCTGGGATTTGAACTTCAGCAAACTCCCAGGCTGAGAAAGCCCGACACAAGAAATTCAGTTGAAATGGTTCTAGGTTGGTAATGTTTCCTAGCATTTGGCAGAAACCAAGGCAATTCAGGTAATGTGGGATTCATAAATCTAAAAGTCAACCAAATTTGAGCTCATAATAAAACCTAGCAAATCTTACAACATGTGAGGAAAAGACAACATGAGCAAGAAGCAACAGAAACTACAAACTGGTGGACTAAGACACTTGTAAAGACCATTGATACTGAAATTACAACAAAGTATATAAAACAAGTATGTTTAAGGTATTTTAAAAGTATGTTTAAATTGAAAAGAGAGGTAAGTACTATGTGGAACAGAAAGAAAAAGAATTTCTCCCAACCAGAAATTTCAGAGTAGGTTTCCTGAAAGAGGTGATAACTGAGCTATATCTAGAGGAACAGTTAAGAATTACCCAGGCGGGGATCCCTGGGTGGCTCAGTGGTTTAGCGCCTGCCTTTGGCCCACGGCGTGATCCTGGAGTCCCGGGATCAGGTCCCACATCGGGCTCCCTGCATGGAGTCTACTTCTCCCTCTGCCTGTGTTTCTGCCCACCCCCCTCTCTTTCTCTGTGTGTGTCTCTCATGAATAAATAAATAAAATCTTCAAAAAAAAAAAAAGAATTACCCAGGTGAAGAGAAGTGTAAAGGGAGCGCTCATCATTATGAGCAAAGATACACAAGCATTGAACAGTATAGGGGGTTCTTGGGAAACTACAAACATTTCTCTATTACTGAAGCAACAAATGCAGAGCAGGGAGTAGTAATGGTAGAGGTAACACGGAGGAGGAGGGGTTCCAGCAGAGGGCTTGTATACCATGTTAAGAAACAGACTTTACTTGACAGACAACAGAGTCACTGAAGGATTTTGGGAATATCACAGACATTTTTTAGGTAGACAGCTTTGGTAGTTAGGAAAGAATGTAAGAGGGGAAAATCCATAAAGATGGAGTTTTGGTAGGAGGAACTACATAGTTTAGGTGAGAGACACTGAAGGCTCAAATTACCAGAAAAGGAACAGATTTGAGAAATATTTAGCAGATAAAATGGACAAAACTTGGAGACTAGTTATGGGAAGAATGAAAGTAGAACAGATAGCTCTAATGTTGGGTTACTGGGTGTTGCTAATTGATTTCTGTAATACAAGAAGAGTAGGTTGGTGTAGGAAGATAATGGGCTAAATTTTAAAGATATTAGATCATTAGTTGGGTTTTGAAGAGACTAGGTTACTAGTGTGAAATTGATGTTAGGATGTTTAGCAAGCAACTGGGTTAATAAATGCGATGCTCAGGGAAGTAGTCAGAGCTGAAGTACTAAACCACAATTGTCGATAATTCAACTAAAGAGACTAGAGAGAGAAGCACGGATAGATTTTTGGGTTAGGAAATAATCTGGAATCAGGAATACTTGTCGGAATAAGAGTTTACAAGCAAGTACAACTAGGCACAAGATGTGAAGCAAAGTTTTATAAAAAAAAAATTAAAATCCCACATATATACACAAAGACATATTTTATATATATACACACATACACACACATATATATAGTAGACATGGTATATCTACTTGATAAGATATCAGAATTATTAGAAATGATGTTTAGTATTGGCACAAAAATAGACACATAGATCAACAGAAGGAGTTGAGAGCCCAGAAATGAACTCATGTATATACTGTCAATTTTTGACAGAGGAAGCAGTTATTTACAATGTAGAAATGACAGTTTCTTTAATAAATGGTGTTGGGAAAACTGGATAGCCACATACAAAAGAAGGAAATGGGACCACTATCTTGTATCATATACAAAAATTAGAGCAAAATGGATTACAGACTTGAATGTAAGATCTAAAACCATAAAACTCCTAGAAGAAAACAGAGGCACTAATAAGCTCCTTGACATCAGTCTTAGTGATGTTTTTTGGATCTGACTCCAAAGGCAAAGGAAACAAAAGCTAAAATACTACTGGGACTACATCTAACTAAAAAGCTTCTGCACAACAAAGGAAACCATCAACAAAACGAAAAGGCCACTTTCTGTATGGGAGAAGATATTTGCAAGTCATATACCTGATAAGCGGTTAATATCCACAATATGTAAAGAACTCATGCAGCTCAATAACCATAAAACTCCCAAACAATTCAATTTAAAAACGGGCAGATGATTTGAATAGATATTTTTCCAAAGAAGAACATATAGATGACCAACAGGCACATAAAAAAGATGCTCAATATCACTAGTCATCAGGGAAATGCAAATGAAAACCACATGAAATATTCCCTCACACCTGCTATCAAAAAGACAAGAAATCACAAGTGTTGGAGAGGACACAGACAAAAGGGAATCCTTGCGTACTGTTGGTGGGAAAGTAGATTGCTGCAGCCACTACAGAAAACAGTATGGAGGGTCCTCAGAAAATTAAAAATAAAACTACCATATGATCTAGCAATTCCACTACCGGGTATCTACCCAAAGAAAACAAAAACATTAATTCAAAAAGATACAATGTGGCCCTCTGTTCAATGCAACATTATTTACAATATCAGAGCTATGGAAACAACTTAAGCATCCATCAAAGGATGAATGGATAAAAAAAAATGTGAGATATTTATATATTAGCCCTCCAAAAATGAAATCCTGCCATTTGTGACAACATGAATAGAACTTGAAGGTATTACACTACGTGAAATAAGTCAAAGACAAATACCACATGATTTCTAAAAAACAAAACAAAACAAAACAAAACCCAGACTCATAAATACTGAGAAAAGATTGGTGGTGCCCCAGGGGAAGGGGGTTGTTGGGTGGGGGGCAAAATGAGTGAAGGGGATCAAGTACAAAATTCCAGTTATAAAATAAATAAGTCAAAATAAAATTAAAAAAATAAAATAAATAAGTCACAGGGATAATGTACAGCCTAGGAAATATATCAATAATATTGTATTAATTTGTATGGTGACAGATAATAACTAGACTTGTGGTGATCATTCACAATGTATACAAATGGCAAATCACTATGTTGTGATTTGCAACTAATGTAATACTGTATGTCAATTATTCCTCAATTTTTAAAATGATGTTTAGCAAGAGTTTACAATAATGTAGAAATGTTTATAATATTATAATATTTAATATAATGTTTATAATGTCAAATATTCCCCTATGGTTTTAAAAACACTATATATTAAACAGAACTTTTGCTCTGCAAATTTTTATAAAGAAAAACAAGGGCAGGTTCAGTGTCCTTGTTTTGAGGTTGAAAGTCATGAGATTCTTCTGTCCACTTTTCTATATCTTCCAAATTCCCTATATAATACTTTTAAAATTGGAAAAACTATGAAAGAAAAATACCTCCTTCTACTTCTGCTAATGACAAATGTAGCTAAATAAAGTTTGTATGAGCACAGTACCTGACAAATACTTGGCTCTCAATGAATGCATGAACATGTCAATACCTGAGTATTTGCAGGAAGACATCTCAGAGTTTTTGCTCTACCACAGAAGCCTGAGACCTAATCCCGTCTCCTGCAGGGAATCGTGCCAATTGCTGAATTATCCAGAGCATGAGATGTGATTCTGCCTTTGGCCCTCAGGATGAGGCTTCATCTCTGAGGTTGACTCTGGGCCTTCATAGGCCTTTCCCTGGGGTAACCACAAACCATTCTTTTCTGGCCTTATGTTTGGGCACCAGGATCTGTATAGCTGTTAGCTCTTGAATGCAGTTTAGAGTAGAGAAGTGGGTACCATCTAATTTGTAGATATTGGTCTATAGAGAGAATTCGAGATGCCAATCCTTTAATTTAGTAGACTGGCTGGTGTCTTGAGGTCTCATGGTCTTTCTGACCCATTCTGATATTTCCAAGACTCTGGGACTTTTTTAGGGGGCAATGAATAAGGCCATTCAGTAATAAGGCCAACGCTTCAAGAACTCTGCTGAGAGCTTAATTCTAGCACCACCCTCCTAACAACTGTATTAGGTAGGCATTAATATATATTTCCTGCAATGGATGAGGGGTTTAGATCAAATGACTTCCCCAATGCCAAGCAGCCAGTACAGGGGGATTTTCAATAAACAATGGGTCAGTTTTGTTACCATTATTATTATTACACTGCCCAACTCCCTGGAGAAAAGATCACTTCCTTAGCAGACCAATGCCTTGAAAAGTCTCTGAGGACCTGTGGCCACACCTGGGTACTGGAAGACTCCTAGGCCAAGCCTGGGCTAGAGCACCCTCCAGAAGTGTGAGACTTGCCTGCTGACAAGGAACAAAAAGAAAGGCTCCTCAGAAGTTCACAAAGCTCCACCAGAAACTCCACTGTGAGGTAAGATCTCCAACTCAGAAGCAACAGAGACAGAATTAAGAGTGAAGCCTGGGAAAGACCCTCAGGCCCTATATCTGAGATGGCCTGCTCCAGAACATGCTGTGTGAGCCCTGCCTCCCCTTCAACCATTCCCCAAAGGTTTATAGATCACTTACTAGACGCTAAGCTCAGATGCTGGAGATACAGCAGTGAACATGGCAGACCAGATCACCTTCCTCAAAAAAGATAAACTAAATCAAAAGTCTTAACAGTGTGAAAAATGCTGTAATGAGGGAAATAAGGGCACCCAACCTCTTTTAGTAGGGTCAAAGAAGATCTCCTATAGGTAAAGCTCTTTCTTTAAAGCTTGAAGGAATTAGGAGAGGAGGAGTGAGATCCAAATGTTTTAAAATATTTGTTAGTGAAAGCTTCCCACTTGATGGTTTCTAGTTCCCGTTTGCAGTGGAGAAGTTGTATCTGCTGAGGTAGTTTGAGCGAAGTGGAGAAGGCTCCAAATAATTTTAAGTAAAATGAGAGAAAATTGTCCTGACATCAGGTGTGGTGTTGGGGACTCGATGTGATCTAACTCTAGGAAGCTCTACTCGCATCGTATTCTATGTCAGAATTTTTTGAGCACAAAGCACAATTCGGCAAAGTGAATAATGCCTTCTGGGTATATGTAACACTGGGAGCACTGTGTGTGGGCACAAAGCATTTGAAAAGTTTTCTAGAGAAATATCCTATCTTCCCCTAGCATTATGCAGTTTAATGAGCTTTTTGCCTTTTTTTTTGGGGGGGGGGGACTTCCCACTTTCTCACATTCCTCCTAGGTTGTATCCTTATCTCATTTGGGTTTGTTTTTTTTTTTTTTTTTTTGGACAACTCATTTAGTAGGCTCTTGGATTACAAATCCTGACTGCCTTGTTCCCTTTTTCTTTGGAAATAAGGAAAGAATTGGGAGGCAGGTATGACAGTATGTAATCCCAAGCAATCACTCAGCTCTTTTAAGCTACTGTCTCTCCTCTGTTCATAAAGATTTTGGGATATAGTACTTGGAAAAGATCATCAGACTGGGAGTTATATTTTCCGAATTCTAGTTCTGGCTTTTGGGTAACTCAGATCTCTAAAACTTAAGTTTCGGGGATCAAACAGAAAAATGGATGTATGGTATTATTAAATACAAGAATGGAAATTAATCTTCCAAGAATATAGGTCTTCTTCTGGAGGCCTAGCTATTTCTGTAGGACTTAAAGTGGTTTTGCTAGGGCCTCCAAAAAGTTCTAGTTTCCCAAGTTATTTTCTATGAGCAAGATGAGAGATTAAAAATTCTGTTATTCTCCTCATTGGAGGGAGACAGAGAGGACTCTGCAAGCTCATTACCAATCTTTGATGGGGAACCTTCTCAGAACTCTTTGGTGGACCAAATTTTATGTCATCACCTTATTTCCTACCTGCAAGAGGGTTTCCCCCCAAAGAAGCTAGCAACTTCACTATGGTGTTGGCCGTAAATGTGTGAGAAGACGGCCACCTAGGGCAAAAACTATAATTGAGCTTCTCATCTTTAAATAGTTTTATGGATTTAAAGATTGTAAGGGATAGGCCCTATCTCTGCTGTACTTAAAATTGATTATGAGTTTCTAACAAATGGTGAAGGTCTAGATCAGGGAAAGAGAACTCCAGGGAGGTAATTCAAGTGATGTTTCTGAACCCAGCAAGGATATCAAATTACTGGTATCCCAAGGCACACAGTATTTTCCAAGAAGAGACAATGATTAGGAGAAAAATCAGGAATGAAGCACACGTGCAGGCATCCAATCCTGAGATACGCTAACTTCTTGCCCCACTGTACCATTAATACTTTGAGTTGCTTCTAGTCCAGGTTACTCTGAAGTTCTTGATAACTAATTCCCTAAATAATCTTCTAGGTGGTAACCCACTCATCAGCAAGTGATGCTATGATTTTTCCCAGAAGAATTTACTTGATAGCCTGACCTCAGTTGTTTTGGAAGTGATTTCTCCTTTTCTTTCTCCTCCCAAATATGGAAATCCAGCCTACTTCTGACCATATCTCCAGGAGTACCTGGATGTCAGGACTGAAGAAAGGGAAGCTGCCAGCTTCCACATGCCTGGTTGCAGACACTTCCTAGAGCCAGACCTCTTTTGAGCAGAGTATGAAGCTTGCATTGGAAATCACAGTATGAGAAGGTGAGGAAGAACAAATCCTTGGCAGATTATCTGCTGTCAGGAGAAAGCTGAAATGCACAGGCTTGACTAGGCAATTTCTGGAAATTTCTGGAACAGAAGAAGCCAATTAACAGGAGTTACCTGGATATGAACTATGTAGAGGCAGTGTTCAGTAAAGTTGGGGCTAAGTTATATTGAGTCAGAGTTAAAGTGAATTCTGGTGAAGCTGGAGTAGAGTTTTTGGTGAGAAATGACTGGTGAATGAGTCAGTAAAAGCCATAGGGTATGTCAAAGTTTGTTGAGAAGGTGAGATCTGGAGATTGGTGGAATCAGGGGAGTAGGTAGGGTCTAGACAAAATAAGGTCTGGTTGGACAAAAAAGATCCAGTATCTGAGTGTGCTCTGGGGAAGAAGGGAAAAGGCAAGTAGTTTGGTATAAAAGATGGTTCATTAGGAATGTGGAATACAGTGGCAAAAAGGGCTCTCTGGTGACAGAGAAGCCCAGTGCAGAGGGTGAAAGGGCAAAAGTAGGGGAAAAGTAGTAGGGAGGATTCTCAGGTTACAGCTGAGAGAACCAGTGGTAGGGGTAAAAGAAGGTACACGAAAGTTAGGATGGCCAAGTGGCAAAGGATCTAAGGACAAAGATGGTGACAGCCATCAAGAGGTGTGGAAATGATAAAAATGTGGGGCCTCTGGTGGCAGAGAGAGGATCAGTGGTAGGAGTTAAAAGAATGAGAAGGGAGGAATGGGACTCAATGTGATGGCAGGATACAATGACAGAAAGGGAAACAGAAAGGATCAGAAACAAGATGGGGTCCAATGAGGGAAGATGAGCTTTGAAAGTTACTCAAAGGACACACACAGAAAGCCTGGCAATTGTGCTTCTGAAGAATCTAGTGAAAGACTGCAGGCAAGAGGCAAGAGCATTCAGGTGGAGGAGCTGGTTATCTGGAGTGTCTGGTGTGATGGAAGAGAAGAGAGAAAATAGGAGTTATGGATACCAAAGAGGAGAACATAAAGAGAGCAGTGGCTTTCTCAGGACCCCCAAAGAGCAGGTCACCTGCAGAAACTCTACCATACATCTCACATCTGGGCTCTTGCTGTAATAAAGAGGCTTCAATGGTCAGAAAGCTTGCCCCTGGGGACTGCAGGAGGCAGGAAGTGCCAAATGCAGCCAGGATCAGAATGGGGACAGAAAGGTCTGGCAAACCAGGAAGTGGTCAATTTCCCCACACCCTTCACATTACAATACACATTCCGTCACTCACCTGGAGGCTTTAGTAGTCTCTTCTTTATGGGTTTCCTCAACTTATGTCGATCTTGGGCTACACTTGGGCCCAGAATTACATGAACTATGTTAGAAAGAGATTAGGAAAGGTGCATCTGGCCGTCTTAGTAAATAGAGCATGTGATTCGTGATCTCAGGGCTGTAAATTTGAGCCCCATGTTGGGTGTAGAGATCACATACATACATATATACATACGTGAGACATTAGGAAAGAAGGGGAAGACAAATACGTTCAAAGACTAATTAGCTCCAGGCCAACTTTAGCTTCTTTCTGGCAAGTTCTCCAAACCAGGAAATCAGGATGCTAGGTATATATAGTGAAGGTGAGAGCATGGATCTTATAGGATGCTGCAGAATAGGCTTTGGAGGTGATTGGAGATTAGACTCTGAGAGCCCCAGTAATTAGTGTTCGAATGGTGAATGACAATAAAAGTAATGCTCACAAACATAGTGTTTTATCATCTATAAAGTATCTTCACATACATTATTTAATATGTTTCATTAAACAACCTGTGAGGAGACAGCCTTGGGTAAGTCAAATAAATATACAGTGTTAGGACCAGGAAATTTTGCTTCCAAAACTAACGAATTGTAAGTAGTCCTCCTAAACCTCACTTCACCAACCACTTAGCGATACCTATTGTCCACCTCCATCATTCTTTGATTAGGATACACTTGGTAGGGGCTCTAAGAAAAGGAGTCAGTTTCTAACTGCCTACGAGCCTCTCCTCTAAGGGATTTGCCTTCTGAGAGGGACTTACTCTAGCATCTGCTATCCTCAGAGATTGTGGACTGGGCACTTTCTGAAGAGAAGAGACTATGTTTAATCCTTTGGGAACTCAGGGTTGAATAGGCAGGAGCTTACTTTTTAATGCTTGACCTTTGGTCCTCTTACTGACTTTGCAATGACACTGAAAGGCAAGAATAAAGGACTGGGAGGTGCCTTGGTGGCTCAGGTCATGATCCCAGGGTCCTGGTATTGATCCCCACATCAGTTCTCTGCTTAGCAGGAAGCCTGTTTCTCCCTCTCCCTCTGCCTGCTTGTGCGCGCTCTCTCTCTCTCTAAAATAAATAAATTCTTTTTTTAATTTTATTTTTAATTTCTATTTTTTTAATTCTTTTTTTTAAAATAAAGGGTTGGATTCCAATTTTTGCACTCATTTCTCTAGGTTAGCTACAGGTAGAGATTATTTGAGAAGATGACTTTCAACATTAAAAGTAATTGCACTCTGTTCTATCAATCATTTCTCAAGTGGAAAAAACTATCTTTTATTTCACCTTCTTTCAGAAATTCAGAGGATTTTCTGCATGTGATCCTCAACTGAATTTTTAAGAAAATAAATAATGGATTTTTTGGGGGTACAGTTTTAGGTTTACATAGTAATTGCGAATAGTACCTAGAATTCCATATACCCAGCCCATTCCCACTTACTACGCCCCTCACAAAGTTTCCCCTATTATTAACATCTTGCATTAGCGCAGCACTTTTTAAATAGTTAATGAATCAATATTGATACATTTTTCTTACCCACAGCCCATAGTTTAAAAGAAAAGTCATTTTTTATACAGTTCTATGGGTTTTGATGAATGCATAAGGACACAGATCCACCATTATAGTCTCATATGGAATAGTTTACTGCTCTAATAATCCACATATTCCACATGTCCATTCCTCCAATCCCTCCCCCTGAACCTCTGGCAATCATTGATCTTTTTACTGCTTCTGTAGTTCACCTTTTCCAAAAATGTCATGTAGTTGGAATCATACAGTATGTTGCTATTTCAGACTGGCTTTTTTCACTTAACAATATGCATTTAAGGTTCTTCCATGACTTTTCTTGGTTAGTCATTTCCTTTTACCACTGAATACTAATCCATTACACAGACGTACCACAGTTTGGTTATCCTTTCACTTATGGAAAGACAACGTGGTTGCTTCCAGTTTTTGGTGATTATGAATAAGGCTGTTATAAAACTTTGTGTATAAGTTTTTGTGTAGACAAGTTTTCAACTAAGTTGGGTAAATACCTAGGAGTACAATTGCTAAATTGCGTGGAAAGACTATTATTCAGCTTTCTAAGAAACCGCCAATTGTCTTCCAAAGTGGTTGCATCATTTTGTATTCTCTCTTGCTTGGCAATGCTTTGAGCATCAGTATTGTCAGGTTTTTTAATTTTAAACCTTGTAATATGTATGTAGTGCTATCTCATTATTTCAATTAGTAATTGCCTAAGGCCTGATGCTGTTGAGCATCTTTTCATATGCTTATGTTATTTTTTAAAGATTTTTTTATTTATTCATGAGAAACACAGAGAGAGAGGCAGAGACACAGGCAGAGGGAGAAGCAGGCTCCATGCAGGGAGCCTGACGTGGGACTCAATCCTGAGTCTCCAGGATCAGGCCCTGGATTGAAGGTGGTGCTAAACCACTGAGCCACCCAGGCTGCCCACTTGTTATCTTTATATCATCTTTGGTGAAGTGTCTGCTCTTTTGCTGATTTTTAAAATGGGTTATTTATTGTTAAGTTTTAAAAGTTCTTGATTTTGATACTAGTTCTTTTATTAGATTTTTTTGCAAATACTTTCTCAGTCTGTGGCTTATCTTTTCATTTTCTTTCTTTTTTTTTTTTTAAGAATTTATATATTAATTCATGAGACACACAGAGAGAGGCAGAGACACAGGCAGAGGGAGAAGCAGGATCTCCATGGGGAGCCCAATGCGGGACTCATCCCCAGACCTGGGATCACACTCTGAGCTGAAGGCAGACAGATGCTCAGCTGCTGAGCCACCCAGGTATCCCTATCTTTTCATTTTCTTAACAGCGAGCTTTTCAGAGCCTTAGTCTTTAATTTTAATGAAGTCCAAGTTCCCAATAATTTTTTCATGAATTGTGCTTTTGGTGTTCTATCTATAAAGTCACTGCCAAACCCAAGATCACCTAGATATTCTAAGTTACTTTCTAGAAATTTTGTGGTTTTGCATTTTACATTTAAGCCTGTGACTTAATTTTGTGAAAGCCGCAGTCTGTGTCGAGATTCATTTTTTTTGCATGCTGATATCCAGTTGTTCCAGCACTATTTGTTGAAAAGACTATCCTTTTCCCACTGAATTGCCTTTGCTTCTTTGTCAAAGATTAGTTGACTATATTTGTGTGGGCCCCTTTCTGAGTTCTATTCTGTTCCATTGATTTATTTGTCTATTCTTTCACCAATACCCACTGTATTCACTATCACATAGCCTTACAGTGAGGCTTGAAGTCAGGTAGTACCAGTCTTCTGACTTTTCTTTTCTTTTTTTTTTTTTAAAGATTTTATTTATTCATGAGGACACACAGAGAGGCAGAGACACAGGCAGAAGGAGAAGCAGGCTCCATGCAGGAAGCCTGATGTGGGACTCGATCCCGGAATCCAGGATTGCGCCCTGGGACGAAGGCAGGTGCCAAACTGCTGAGCCACCCAGGGATCGTTTTTTTTTTTTTTTTTTTAATATCATGTTAACTACTCTAGTCCATTTGCTTTTTCATATAAACTTCATTTTTTTTAAGATTTATTTTGAGAGAGAGAGTATATGGTGGAGAGGAGCAGAGGGACAGACAGAGAGAGAGAGAATCTCAAACAGACTCCACGCTCAGCTCTATCCCAGGACCCTAAGATCATGACTTGACCCAAAATCAAGAGTAGGACACTTAACCAACTGAGCCACCCAGGTGCCCCTCACATAAACTTGAAAATCAATTTGTGGATATATACAAAATAACTTGCTGGGGGATGCCTGGGTGGCTCAGCAGTTGAGCGTCTGCCTCTGGCTCAGGGCATGATCCTGGAGTCCTGGGATGGAGTCTCACATCGGGCTTCCTGCAGGGAGCCTGCTTCTCCCTCTGCCTGTGTCTCTGCCTCCGTGTCTCTCATGAATAAATAAATAAATCTTAAAAAAAAACTTGCTGGGATTTCAGCTGGGATTATGTTGAATCTATAGATCAAATTAGGAGAAATGACATCTTAATACTTAATTTCCCTACCCATGAACATGCAGTCTCTTTCGATTTGTTCAGATCTTCTTTGACTTCTTCCATCAGAATTTTGTAGCTTTCCTAATATAAGTTCTGTACATATTAGATTTGTACCTAAGTATTTCATTTCGGGGAGGGTGTACTAAGAATTACCCAAATAAACTTGCATGTGCTCTTGCCATCTCAGGGTCATATCTTTTTCCTCAATCAGTTCCAAAATCCTCAAACTCAGTCCCTACAAGTAGAGATGATGATGGGGTTTGGAGATGATCAGGAAATCCATATGAAGTCTACCAAAGTCAGCAGGACAATCAGTTGGCAACACAATCCTAGCCGGCCTTAAATGGTTGGGACTCACAATTTAAAACATCTCCATGTCAGTGTGGTGTAACGTTGCTCTGTGGTGTATAGGTTATATTTTTTATGGTTTCCCTGTGTTTCAGTAGTAGCCTCACCAAGCAGTAATGGTGCTAATAGAGTGAAGCCACATCATTGGAACTGACTTTTGAGGTACAAGATGTTAAGCTGCCTAGGGAAGGAGGTAAACCTGGGCCCCCTACTAGGCAGGTGCTGAATACTGTAAGACCTTGAATGGGCTTCAGCGGAAAATGAATGAAGTGTACATGCCTCTGCACCAAAGGTGGGTTTTAACTTGTATCCATCTAGACATAGAAATCAATACCTTCTCCTTCTATTTCCCCTAAAAGACACTCTATATATAAAAATGATTTAGTGAGTCATACTGTAAGGATAACAAAGAGCAAGAAAGATATGTAGCAACAATTAGGCAACAATTCAAAAATCCTTCAGCTACTCTTTATCATGAACTCCCTTATAAGGACCTCAACTATGTCTCATCCTGCTGGTCCTTTTCTTTCTTTCTCTCTCTTTCTCTCACTCAAGTTACTATCCTCCCGCCATCATTTAAAAATCTTGTCCTTTTATAATAAACAACTTTTCAGCTCTTTCAAATATATTCACATCAACCTACATATCCATCCTGATTTGTGGAGTGGGAAAGATACCTCTTTAAACACAATCTAAGCTTCTAGGAGTGCAAATTTTATATATATATATATATATATATATATATATATATATAATTTGTTAGTTTTTTTTTTAAGATTTTATTCATTTATTCATGAGAGACACAGAGGCAGAGACAAGTCTATGGATACTTCCTCTGTGAAAGGTTTCTTGATTTCTTTCAATTACCTTCTAATATTTCACCCAAATCTCTACTGGCCCCTAAGTATTTTCTTCCTTCCAAGATCATATGTTTTATGGAATTCTAATTTTTAATCATAAAAATAAGTCCAATAAAAACTCTGATATTAAAACATATATTCTCATGAAATTAAATTCATATGTGATGAAGATAAATGTGCCATGTAGCCAGGATACCTTTTAAAAATATAAAATGATATAATTTGTACATAGTAAAGTTTACCTTATGAATTTTCACCATTTCACCCTACCACTTGAATTTCGACAAGTGCATGCGATCATTTAAACAATACCCAATATATATAGAATATTTCATCACACCCAAAAGTTCTTTCAGTCCTTTGGCATCAGACCCCTTCCCTGCATACCAGGCTATGACAAATACTGAGGTTTTCATTCACTCTCAGAATGTTATCTAAACAGAATCATATAGTATGTAACATTTGAGTCTGGTTTCTACATTTAACAGTAGTTTTTAGATTTTTTTTAAATTTTTTTTATTTATTTATTTTACGATAGTCATACAGAGAGAGAGAGAGGCAGAGACACAGGCAGAGGGAGAAGCAGGCTCCATGCACCGGGAGCCCGATGTGGGATTTGATCCCGGGTCTCCAGGATCGCGCCCTGGGCCAAAGGCAGGCGCCAAACCGCTGCGCCACCCAGAGATCCCAGTTTTTAGATTTGTTCATGCTTTTATAAGTATCAGTAGGTAATGACGTTATATAGATAAATGATGTGCCACTGTATGGATATATCACAACTGGTTTACGCCTTCACAAGCTGATGATGAAGACAAAGGGACTTAGAGAAGTAAGGTCTCTACACCTCTCTTCAAGTGGTGAAATCTTAACAGTAGGCTGTGACAAGTTACATATGGATATGGTAATGCCTAGAGCAACCACTAAAAAACTATAAAAAGTGATTTATTCAAAAACATAAATAAAATAGAACTCTAAAAAAAGCTCAAGACTCAACGAGGCAAGAAAAAAAGAAACACAGGAGCAAAAAAGAAACAGAAAACAATATAATGTCAGACCTAAGTCCTAACACACCACCAATGACTTTAAATATAAATGATCTAGGGGTGCCTGGGTGGCTCAGTCAGTTATGCACCCAAGGCTTGATTTCAGCTTATGACAGGATCTCAGTGGTTGGCCTTTGCACTAGGGGTGGGGCCTGCTTAAGATTTCTCTCTCCCTCCCTCTTACTCTGCCCTTCCTCCTCTCTAAAATAAATAAGTGAATAAATAAAATACAAAGAGGAATGATTTCAAACCAATGATCTAAGATCTCACCTCAACAACCTAAAGAACAGCAAAATAAACCTAATGCAAGCAGAAGGAAGAAAATAGTAAAGAGCAATAACCCCTGTAACTGAACATATCAAAACGACAGAGAAAAAAATCTACAAAACAAAGATCTGGTTCTTTGAAAAAATAAAATGTATAAGCCCCTAGCAAGATTGACAATGATAAAGAGAAGACATTTGTCGCTGATCAGGAATGAACCTGCATATCAGGATAGAACTACAGCCGTTAAAAGGATAATCAGAGAATACTGCAAACAAATCTACACTCATAAATTCAACAACTATGAAGAAATGAATTCCCCCAAACCATAAGCTTCCAAAAGTTAGCCAAGATGAAATAGATAACCAGAAGACTCTATAGCTGTTTTAAGTAGATTGCGCTGGTAGTAGTGAGAGCAAAGAATATAAGAGGGGAAAATCTGTGATAGAATGGGTTAGGCAACTACTGCGGTCTGAGAGCTGATGAGGGTTTGAACTATCATGGGATAAGAAGAAATACGAGCAGAGACAGATTTGGGAAATATTTAGAAGATAAAAATCAGCAAATCTTGGTGACTGATTAGACACGAAGATTATGAAGTGAGAGGAATATACAGCATAGTTCATATGTCTCTTGCTTGGATGAATGGGTGCTACTAAGTAAGAGCAAACTGGTAACCGAAGATAATAGGCTAAATTTTGAAAATAGTAGGTTTAGGGTTCCTGTGGCAAATTGAGGTTGAAGAGATTTAGCAATCATTTTGCCTTTGAGGAGTTTGAACCTCAGAGAAAACAGTACTGAAATAAGCCACACAAATGATTAATGGGTACTATGATACATATACAGTCTTCGTCCCTCATTCTTGGCATAGAATTCCTAAAACCCTTCTAATTTCTGACAAGTGATAGGAGCATCTTTTCTTATGATATTTGTTCTTAGTCCTAGGTTCCTAATACAAAAGCTTCTAAGACCATTGGAATCCTGGAGTGAGGAGTATTTTTTTTTTCATGCTGATGAGATGACAGGGGGCTGGGGGCTCCCTAGATTAACTTCAGAATGGGAGCTGGTTAGCACAAAGACCACGGCATGATTAAAGGGTTGAATTTTTGTGCACATTCCCCCACCCCAGCCCGTATCTGGGGAAGAGAGAGGGCCTAGAGATTAAATTACTATTGATGATTGAATTCAATCAGTCATGCTTATATAATGAAACCTCCATAAAAACACTAGACGAGGAGGTTCAGAGAGCCAAGCAGCCTAATCAGGGGCAGCAGCAGAAGCTGGTATCAGACTAAAGTCCAGGTAAGCACCCCATGCTATAGGTGCAGTTAAATTGGACATTAGTGTAGAATGTCTGAGTGAATGCTCTCTGCCAGAGCCATGTCCCACCTGCACGGCAGAGGGACAATGGAAAAGGCACTGTCCTCATCACCAGAGAGAGAGAAAGACAGGAACTAATTTCCCATCTAAGAGCAACAACCTCAATAGAGCCCTGAGGCTGGTCTGACTCCCTTGAACATCAAGACTGACAAACCGTGGGTTACCCTGGATGTAGGAGGTAAGTTAATTAATTTTCTTATTGACAAGAGAGCTATTTATTCTGTCCTTGTTTAGCATTCCAGCCTGACTGGTCTTTCTAGACATATAATTACTTAAATAGAAGGAGAACCTAAGTCATGCTTACAAACCTTTCCTGTACCCTAAAACTTTGGAGACCAATTAGTTACCCATTCTTTTCTGGTTCTCCCTTCCTGTCCCACTTCCCTATTGAGTAAGGACCTCATGTTTAAGTTAGGAAGCCAATTCAAACAATCTGAACAGTTAGTTTCAACAGGAACATGGTCTCTTCTCTGTGAGGGCTGAAGAAAAACCAGAAAATTCATCCTGGAATTCCCTCTAATGTCTGGAAACAAGTAGACCCATAAATTTAAAACTGTGATATTCTAGGGAAGGCAATTTGGGTTCATCCCATCAGAATACCCCTAAAGGATCTTGCTACTTATCCATACAAAAACCAATATCCTCTTAAGACAGAAGCCAGAGCTGGACACTTATAAATTTCTTAAATATGCAATTCTCAAACCTTGCTAGTCCCCCTTATAATACTCCCATTTTGCCTGTTAAGAAGCCTAATGGAATGTACAGAATACTATAAGACCCCAAAGCAAAAAATGAAATGGTAGTCCCTCTTCACCCTATAGAGCTAAACCCTTATACTTACGGACTCAAATTCTGGGTGATAGAGAATGGTTTGCAGTGCTTGAGTTAAAGGGTGCCTTTTTTTGTATTCCGTTAAGCAAAGAGGCCCAGCCTCTATTCGCCTTTGAATGAATTCCATGAGGAGAACACCAAGTATGCTAGCTTGCACGGATAGTCCTACCGCAGGGATTCAGAGATAGTCCCCATTTGTTTGGCAATGCACTCAGTAGAGAACTCAGAGATCTTACATTGCCTCAAGGGACAACAGTACAATATGTTGATGATACTTTAATATGTGGCCCCACAAAAGAGGCCTCAGACTATAATTCTATTGTTGTACTAAACTTTCTTGGAGAGAGGGGATATCAAGTATTACCTAAAAAAGCTCAAAGTTTTAAACAGAAGTTACGATATTTAGAAAATGAATTATCTCCTGGACATGATTACCTGTCAATTGAGAGAAAAAGAGCTACAATAGAATCAGGACCTCTTGCCACAAAAAAAAAAAAAAAAAAAAAAATCCCAACTCCGAACCTTTTTAGGAATGTCTGGGTTTTGCTGGATCCCAGGGTTTAAAGTCTTAGTCAAACCTGTATATGAGACCACTAGAGGACCGGACGAAGAGCCTCTAAAGTGGCACAAAGAACAACAGGGGGCCTTTCAACAACTAAAAGCTGAGCTATCCTCTGCCCAGCTCTGACTCCGCCAAATTTTAAAAAGGCATTTATTCTATTTGTTGCTGAAAAACAGGGCCAAGCAAGCCCTAGGAGTACTAATACAAAAACTAGGGCATAAATTGAGACTTGTAGGATCTTTTTCCAAAGCCATTGACAATGTAGCCCAAAGATGGCCAGCATGCTTCCAAGTAGTAGCAACTATTGTATTACTGGTAGAAGCAGCATCTAAAATTTCAATGGAATAGCCATTGCCAGTGATGATCCTCATCAGGATCAAGGAGTTTTGGAAACTAAAGGACATCAATGGATGATAGAGGGACAACTAAATATCAGCCTATACTCCTAGACTGCCTCAAAACCTGCCAAACCCTAAACCTGGCAACGGCCATGCTGGACTAGACTATGCCACTATTGTATCTGTACATGAATGTAAAGAGATCGTAGAATTAGTCTAGTCCAGCCATCCAAATCTAAAAGATCAAGCTATAGATAATGCTGATGATTGCTGGTGGTAGTAGTTTAATAGAAGGAAGACAAAGCAAGGCTGGCTACATAATTGTTAGTCTAACAAAATCTATCAAGGTCAACCTACTACCAAATCAATACCTCAGCTCAAAAAGCAGAACTGATAGCTCACTTGTGCTCTTCAGTTAGCTAAAAGCCTACGAGTTAACATACATACAGATACTGAATATACCTTCCTTGTACTTCACTTACATGATGCTACCTGGAAGGAAAGGGGATTATAAATCAAAATCCCCTATTAAATATGGACCTGAAATTGTAACTCTACTAGAATTGGTACATCTCCCTAAAGTTGCTGTAGAACATCTTAGAGTACATCAAAAAGGAGAGCGTTTAGAATCTAAAGGAAATAGTCAACTGGGCAGCCAAACTGGCAGCTTGAACTAAACTAGTTATGAGTCTTATACCAGTTATCTAATCTCTTAAGCACTACTGCTCCTAGTCAATACTACGGAGGCGGACAACAAAGCAGTTGGGGAAGGACATTGGGCCAGCAGTGATATAGGGATAGTATAAGAATGATAAAGGAAACATCTTTGTCTCTAAAGAAAAACAATGGAAATTAGCAACAGGCCTACAATAGGCTACTCGTACGGGAAATGAAGCTTAACGTAATATCACCAAATGATTGTTTGGTGGAATAGAATTAAGAGCTATCTCATGAGGGCATGTAAATTTTGTACAATATGTGCCAAGTTGAGCCAGAAGGTGTACTACGACCATCCCCATTTAACACCTGTCCAAGGTCATGGAACATATCCCAGAGAAGACGGACAAGTTGATTTCACACAAATGCTACCTTGTAAGGGATATAAATACTTATTAGTCTATACAGATACCTCTACTGGATGGGTAGAGACCTGTCCATGTAAGACAGAAAAGGCTACTGAAGTAACAAAGACTTTATTAAGGGAAACCATTCCCCAGTTTGGGCTCCCTTGATCTCTTCAAAGTGACAATGGCCCATCCTTTACAGCACAAATAACTCAAAATTAAATATATTTTTTTATACATACAGTGTGGCATCCTCAATCATTAGGCAAAGTTGAAAAGGCTTACTCACTATAATTTAAAAAGACACCTAAGATGAGCATCGAAACACAAGAAAACTGGGTAACTCTTTTACCAGTAGACCTCTGAAGGATGAGAACCACCCCATGGGAAAGATTAGGGTCGAGCTCTTTTAAATTAATACATGGTAGACCCTTCCTTACCATTGATTTATCCTTGGATCCTGCTTCTAATAATCTGCTACACTTTTCATTAGAGGCTGGGTTAATCCATAAAACTCTTAACTAATATGCTAGTTAGGTACTGCAAAAACCAGACCCTAATGGAAATCAAAATTTACTTTGCAAGTAAACTCTGGACAACTAGTTTATTTAAATGATTGGAAGACAAGTCAGGAAGACCTAATTCAAAAATGGAAAGGACCTTACAGGGCCATATTAAGCATTCTCACCGTCATAAAACTGAGAGGCCATTCAACATGGACTCCTATTTCTAGAATTAAACTTCTAACCCCTTCCCAACACAGGATGACAACAACCTGGACAATGTGCCCTCACATTCCTGGGAGCTGATGGGAGATCTCAAATTCTTCTTTAAAACAACAAGAAAACAATGAAGGTCTTTTTTTTTTTTTCTCTCTCTCTCTTTTACTTGCCATCGCTACACCATCTGTAAATGGTAACTCTCTTCTACAAGGAGCACAGAGAGGCCCCTTAATAAATACACAAGTTAAGGCCTTAACTCTCAAATAGCAACAGATTGTTAAAACACTGAACTCAAATGCCTAAAGCAGTTCTTCAAAATAGGGCAGCGTTAGAGGTTTTGCCAGTAGCACAAGGCGGAACACGTGCCATTATTAGAAGGCAATGCTGTGCCTACGTTCCAGATTTATGACAAAAAAAAGGTAACAGGATTTCCTTATCGATATGAGTAATCACATTGGTGCTCTGAAAGACTCTACATTGTCACTTAATGATTGGTTAGATTCTTGGAGGTGGACTACGGCCTACTTTAAAGGGTCTTTCTGGGCAGCCCGGGTGGCTCAGCGGTTTAGCATCACCTGCAGCCCAGGGCGTGACCCTGGAGACCCGGGATCGAGCCCCAGGTCGGGATCTCTGCAAGGCGCCTGCTTCTCCCTCTGCTGTGTCTCTGCCTCTCTCTCTCTCTCTCTCTCTGTCTCTCGTGAATAAATATATAAAATCCTTAAAAAAAAAAGGGGGTCTTTCTAATCACACTTCTTATTTCTAGCACTCTATTAACCCCACCGCGTTGTCTCACTCTGTTCTCGCCTATCGTCAAGGTACCCACCTACCCAGCAGACAGATGACCCTCCTGGAAGGGCCGAAGGGTCCTTCCCCGAGGTCCACTCTGCTCTGCAGCAGGGACCTTCCGTCGGTGCTATCCTGGGGATGCACCGCGACCCGTTTCGGTCCATAGGCAGGGACATCTCTACAGCTGTCAGCTTGGAGAAGTTCCAGAAGACACGCCCCTCGGCCTCCCACGACCTTACAGGGATTGAAACTTGGTCAGGGGGAAAATGAGGGAAAGCAGCAGGAAAACGTCTGCCCCCGGCCCAAGGCTCACCTTACGCCCGCACAGTTTCCGCAAGGATCACACTGCGCTGGTGGCTACCGTCTTTAAGGCAGCCCCCGCGCGGCCCCGCCCCCTCCGCGTGGCCCCGCCCCTCCGCGTGGCCCCGCCCCTCCACGCGGGCCCGCCCACCACAGGCCCCGCCCCCTCGGTGTGGCCCCGCCCCTCTCTCGAGGCCGAGCCCCCACCCCTGGTTAAGACCGAGCTCGGGGAGAAGCTCCAGGGAGCTCCTGCAAAAGTAGCCCGGGAAGGGGCCTGCGTAATCCGTTCCAGTAGCACCTTGAAGGGCCACAGCAGCGCTTCGGCAGCCGAGCGCGGGCCCCGTTCCGGCCCGCAGCAGGCGCTCGGTCGGCCAAGCGCGTGCCGACGTCCGGGGCTGCAGGGGCGGCCGCCCTAGGTTCCTGCTCCGCTCGGCCCGGCCAGGGCCGCCGCCGTGACGCCCTCCGCCCGCCCGGACCACTCCTCGCGACGGCCCTCAGGGTCGGTGTGACCGGGTCCCCGGCGCCGCCACCGCGAGGCTCAGCCCTTACCTGAGGCCAGAGCGCCGCGTCCCGCAGCCGCCGCCTGCAGTTCTCGGGTGGCGCCTCCTGCCACCGCCTGCGGAGACGCGGCTCCTGCAGACCCCGGCGCGGCTTGGCCTGCGCGGCCTCCTCTCCCCGCTCCTGGCCGCCCTCCTGGCCCCTCTCCTGGTCCTCTTCCTCGCCCTCCTCCTCTCCCCCCTCCTGGCCTCCTCCTCTCCCTCTCCCCCCTCCTGGCCCTCCTCCTGGCTCCCCTCCTCACCCTCCTCCTCACCCTCCTCCTGGTCCCCCTCCTCTCCCCCTCCTGGCCCCCCTCCTGCTCCTCTCCTCGCCCTCCTCCTCTCCCCCTCCTGGCCCTCCTCCCCTCCTCCCCCCTCCTGGCCCTCCTCCTGCTCCCCTCCTCGCCCGCCTCCTGGCTCCCCTCCTCTCCCCCTCCTGGCCCTCCTCCTGGTCCCTCCTCCTCCTCCTCCCCTCCTCTCCCCCTCCTGGCCCTCCTCCTCTCTCCCCTCCTGGTCCTCCTCCTCTCCCCCTCCTGGCCCTCCTCCTGGCTCCCCTCCTCACCCTCCTCCCCCTCACCCTCCTCCTCTCCCCCTCCTGGCCCTCCCCCTCTCCCCCCTCCTGGCCCTCCTCCTGGCTCCTCCTCCTCTCCCCCCTCCTGGCCCCCCTCCTGGCTCCCCTCCTCACCCTCCTCCTCACCCTCCTCCTGGTCCCCTCCTCCCCCTCCTGGTCTCCCTCCTGGTCCTCCTCCTCTCCCCCCTCCTGGCCCTCCTCCTGGCTCCCCTCCTCACCCTCTTCCTCGCCTCCTCCTCTCCCCCCTCCTGGCCCCCCTCCCCCCTCCTGGCCCCCTCCTCTCCCCCCTCCTGGCCCCCCTCCTCCCCCCTCCTCTCCCCCTCCTACCTCCCAGCAGAGTGTCTACAGGTACCTGCATTCGGACTTGACAGCAAGCCTCAGAGCTTAAAGAGGCAGCGCCCGTGTGGCTGTGAGTGGGACCACAAGAGAGGGCTCCAGTAGACAACTGTTTTGGTTTTGTTTTATCTTGTCCCTCATCATCCTGTAACTGTACCTCAGTTTTCCTCTAGAGAAACTAACCCCGGGGTGCCTGGGGGCTCAGTCGATTGAGCGTTTGCACTGTCACTGTCAACCTCCCTCCAGGTGACCCTGGTCACCTAGAAGTCAAAGCAAGCTCTCAGTAACAGCTGAAGCCTACCGTTTTTCTAAGCCTAGGCTTCGGGGATGCTTGAAATCTACTCTCCAAATCCAGTGTAGACAGAAGGTAACACTCTCTTACTGGGATAAACCAACATGTCTTATTTTATTATTTTAAGATTTTATTTATTTATTTATTCATGAAAGACACAGAGAAAGGCAGAGTCGTAGGCAGAGGGAGAAGCAGACTCCAGGCAGGGAACCTGATGTGGGACTCGATCCTGAGACCACGGATCACACCCTGAGCCAGGGGCAGGTGCTCAACTGCTGAGCCACCCAGGGGTTCCCAACCAACATGTTTCAAAATAATGTTCTTGGCTCTGGAAAGCAAAGACCACCCCCTTCAGAGGATGTAGTGGCATGGAAACTATAAATTTTTTTTCTATCTAGATTGAACTTTTTTGAGTGAGGGAAGTTTTTCTCTTGGGGTGGGGTTGGGGGGCTGGAGAGACATTTTCTGACAAAATGAGTCATCTGCGAAGATGGAGCCAGGTGGTCTAAACTAGCTGCCATCCTCGTGTTGGCAGGCTGGCCGGGATAGAGGCTGCCTGGGAGGACACAGGACCAATACGCAGAAATCGCTTGTACTTCTATACGCTAGCAGTGAAAGTATTGAAAACTTAAATTTTTGGAAAGGTACTATTTACGATAGAATAAAATCCCATGAAATACTTAGAAGTAAATCTAACACGGTATGTATAGAGTTTACATTCTTAAAACAATGCAAATTTATTTTCTCACACTTTCTCTGGGGCTGGAGTCTGGGTGTGAATTAGCGGGTCCTCTGTTCAGGATCTCACCAGCCTGAAATCAAGGTGGTGGCCAGGGCAGCGGTTCTCACCTGGAAGTTGGGATCCAAGCTTAGTTAGGTCGATGGCAGAATTTAGTTCCTTGCAGTTGTAGGACTGAGGTTCCTATTTTTTTTTTTTTTTTAGATTTTATTTATTTATTGGAGACAGACCAGGATAGTGAGAGAGAGCAGGAGTGGGGAGGAGAGGGGGAAGCAGGCTCTCCACTGAGCAGGGAGCCTGACACAGGGCTCCATCCCAGGCGCTGCCGTTGACAGCAGCTAGTCTCAGCTCCTAGAGGCCGTGTGCTGTTTCCTGCAACATGAAAGTTTGCTCCTTCAAGGCGCACAAGTGAAATCTCATTCATGCTTTGAATCTCTCTTCTTTAAAGGTCTTCCATCTGATTAAGTCAGGCCACCCCATATCCTCCCTTTTGAGTAACTCAAAATCAACTGCCTCTGGTCTTTAATTATATCTGCAAAATCTCTTTTTAAGATAATGTAAGATTATGGGAGTGAAATCTATCATATTCACAGTCCTGCTTATACTCAAGGGCAGGGGATTAATTACACAGGATGTACAGACCATAGTGGTGGAGGGAAGTTCTTATGGACTATTTTAGAAGTCTTCCTATCATTATGTTTATTGGAAGACTCAGTATTTTTGATATGTTCATTTCCCCAAATTAATTTACAGATTTGATGCAACCCCAATCAAAATTCTTAGAATTCCTTTTGTAGAAATTGAAAAGCCGGTTTTAAAATATATACGTAAACGAGCACTGATATATAGGATTTTTGAATCACTGTGTTGTACACCTGAAACTAAAATAACACTGTATGTTAACTATATTGGAATGAAATTTTTTTTAAAATTGCCTCTAAAAAATAAAATAACATAATGTATCTAAATCCATTTGGCTTAGAATAGCCAAGGCAATTTTTTAAATTTAAATTTAATTAGCCAACATATAGTACCTCAAAAGTTTTGGATGTAATTTTCAATAATAAAGCAATTATAATAATGAAGAATGAGTCAGGAAAACTTAAACTACTCTAATACCTACAATAATCAAGTCAGTTTGGTACTGGTAAAAATAATAGAAATAGAGGTCAATGTACTAAATTTGAAAGTACAGAAGTAGATCAATATATACATACATGGATAGTTTTCTTATATCAAATTTGCTGGTACCATTCAATGGAAAAGGAAATTCTTCCCAAAAAACGGTACTGAATTTATAAGAAAAAAAAAAAAAAAAAGAAAAGTTGGAAAAGATCACAGACCAAAATGTTGTGTTTTCTTTTTACATTTTTGTTAAGGTTTATTTATTTATTTTACACAGAGAGTGAGTGCAGGGGAAAGGGCAAAAGGAGAGGAAGAGAGAGAATCCTGAGCAGGGCTCCATGCCCAGTGCAAAGCCCCACTTGGGGCTCCATCTCACAACCCTCAGATTTTGACCTAGCTGAAATCAAGAGCCTGATGCTCAACCGACTGAGCTACCCAGGTACTCCACAGACTTAAATGGTAAAACTAAAAATGTAAAAGTTCTAGGAATAAACATTGGATAAAGCTTCTGTGACCTGGGATTCATTAGGATACAAAGAAGATACAAAATAGCACAGAATCTAAGAGAAAAAAATGGACAAATTCAACTTTATCAAAATTATAAACTTTTGCTTTTTTAAGAAAGTGAAAGGCAAGCCACAGATTGGAAGGAAATATTTATAACGCGTATTTCAGATGGCAGGTACCATGAACTCTTGAACTCAAGGAGAAGAAAGAAACAACTCATAAAAATATTCAACAGTCTTACACATATCAAAAGAAAATACGTGAATGACGTGCTAGTAAGCACACAAAATGATGTTCCACATCATCAGTGATCATGGAAGTGCAAATTAAAACCCAAATACATACAGTTACACACCTATTAAAATGGCTAGAATTAAAATGACTGATTGTACCAAGTATTGGTCAGAGTATGGAGCAACTGGAGCTCTCAGGTCCTGTTGGTCGAAATGTAAAGTGGTACAATTACTTTGGAAAAACATTTAGCAGTTCTTAAAAGAGGAAATATATATACTTAGCATATAACCTTGCCATTACACTTCTAGGATTAAGAAAATGAAGATACATATCCACACAAAGGCTTAGATGCTTACAGCAGCTCTTTTGGTGAGAGCCATAAACGCTAGACATCCCAAATGTCCGCTAGCAAGTGAGCATAGAAACAAAATGTGTTGAATCTACATAATGGAAAAGAAAGAAAGAAACTAAAATAAAGAAAAAAGAAAAGGAATGAATTATCGGCATGCAAAGTTATGGATGAATCTCATGATAATTATGCTGAGTGTGAGAAGCTTTTGTAAAAGGATACACAGTATATTATTTCATTTATAGAAAATTCTACCATAGCAAAGTAATATGTACAAACAGAAACAGGATCAGTGGTTGCCTGATAACATGGGCAGTGAGATGGATTGCAAAGCAACACAAGAAAAACTTTTGGGGGCGATGCAATTGTTTTCAGCTTGATTGTTATCGCCAAAACCCATTAAATTGCACATCTTTAAGTTTGTGCAATTTACTGTATGAAAATTACAACATAAAGTTGTAAAAAAAAAAAAAAGGAATTCCTAGGAGCGCCTGGGTGGCTCAGTCAGTTAAGCATCTGCCTTCTACTCAGGTCATCATCCCAGGTCCTGGGATCAAACCCTACCCTGGGCTCCCTGCTCAGTGGGGAGTCTGCTTCTCCTTCTCCCTCTGCTCCTTCTCCTGTTCATTTCCTCTCTCTCTCTCAAATAAATAAAATCTTTAAAAAATGGAATTCCTAGAAACTAGCAACAAATCAAAAAAATGTAATTTTTAGAATGGTGTAATATGCAAGAAGAGAAAATAAGGGACCTAGAAATACATATATTTTAACACTTACAAATGCATGGGGAAAATTATTAAAGTTTATTAGAAGATTATAAAGAAGTCCTAAGTAGTAGAAAATATATTGTGTTCAGGATATAAAGATTCATTATTATTAGGAGATAAGGTCTTTCCAAATCAATCCACAAATCAAATGCCAAGCCAATAAACAATTTAAAGTTTTCACGGCATCTGAGGAGCTACTTGTAATATTTATACAGAAGTTCATAGCTAAAAATAGACAAAACAAAGTTGAAGTAAAAGGACAAAATGTGATGACTTGGCATAAATCTCTAGTATATGAGACAATGTGATATTGGAGTAGGCATAGACACATTAATAGAACAGATAGAGTCTATAACAGACGTGTACATTATATAAAACCCTGATACATGATACAATTGGGTTGAATTTTATGGATTATTCAAGAATGGCTCTTAGGGGGTGGTTTATGTAGCAAACAATCTCTCACTCCATACACAACTATAAATTTTATGTAGATTAAAAAGAAATATGAAAAATAAACTTTAAAATTAAAAAAAATGAAGGATACTATGGCATCAGGATATGAAAGAATTTCTACAAGCAGTATAATAAAAAGAACAAACCATAAGGAAAAGATTGATAAAAATAATACATTAAAACAAAATCAAAATTTTGTTCATCAAAAATCATTATTAAGGGACGCCTGGGTGGCTCAGCAGTTGAGTATCTGCCTTCGGCTCAGGGCATGATCCCGGGGTCCTGGGATCTAGTCCCACATTGGGGTCCCCGTGGGGAGCCTGCTTCTCCCTCTGCCTGTGTCTCTACGTCTCTCTCGGTCTCTTATGAATAAATAAATAAAATCTTTAAAAAATCATTATTAAACAAATGAAAGTCAAGCTGTAGATTTGGATAAGTTCTTTGTAATACATGTAACAAAGAGTTAGTAAAGAATTAATATAGGATTCCTAAATCCAATAAGAAAAAATAAACTGCTCAATAGAAAAAATGGACAGGAAATGAGAACAGGTAATAAACAGAAAAGGAATCACAATTAGCTAGTAAGCATATGGCCTTATTCTTAAGTTTACTAGTAGTGATGAATATGGGAATTAAAATCAGGATGAAAAACTATTTCAAATCTATCAGATTAGCAAAATTTAAAAACATCTGAGAATATCAAATATCTGTGAGGATGTGGAACAAGAACTGTTCTATGCTGTTGTAAGAATTTGTATTAGCACAATCACTCCTAAGTCTGTATACCCTAGAAAATCCCTTACATATATACAATGAGATATATTTGGAACTTTTTTGTGGCATTATTTGCCCTGGGAGTAAAATGGCAATATCCTAAATATATTTCTAAGTATGTCCTTTGCCCACCTTTCAAATTACCATTTTCTTATTAAATTTAGGAGCCCTTTTTTCCTGCATACAGGTAATGGATACAGAAATTGTAGTATATCAGTAAAAATAGTCTATAGATACGTTAAAAAGGAATTAACACTATCAAAATGAATAAATCTCATAAACAGGATACAGAAGAATATATATTCAATATGATGTATGAAGTTTGGAAATATACAAAACTTTCAGAGATTCATATGTTTATATTAAAATTATGAAAGAGGGGACACCTGGGTGGCTCAGCAGTTGAGTGTCTGCTTTGGGCTCAGGGCATGATCCTGGAGTCCCGGATCGGTTCACAATGGGCTCCCTGCATGGAGCCTGCTTCTCCCTCTGCCTATGTCTTTGCCTCTCTCTGTGTCTCTCATGAGTAAGTAAATAAAATCTTTAAAAAAAAAAGTATGAAAGAAAACATGGAATAAGAAATATCAAATTTAGTATTTTATCCCTGGGGTAGGAGGAGGCTAATGTGATAAGGAAAGAATACCCAAGGGGTTTGTGGTTTGTGCCATTCTATATTGATTACGTCTCGTTTATTTACCCAGCTGGGGTACATAGGTGTTTCTTTTGATTTTCAACACCTTATTTATATTCGTTAAATGTTCATTTATAAATAAAACAGATAAATCTTAAAAATACATAAATAAGGTAAACATCATTTCCTGGTCTGATTGGTTTTTTAATAGTTTTCTTGGGCTCTGTTCCCTCTTTATAGCTCACACTCTCTCTCTGGTGGTCGCTCACTGCAACTGCAGATTATTTCCCTGTGATGTCTTTTATTTTTATTTTTTTAAGATTTTATTTAGTTTACAGAGACAGAGCGCACAAGCAGGTGGAGCAGAACACAGACGGAGAGGGAGAAGCAAGCTCCCTGCTGAGCCTGATGGGGAGCTCTGGGGAGCTCTGGGGATCTCTGTCCCAGGACCCTGGGATTATGACCTGAGCCTACGACTGACGCTTTAACTGACTGAGCAGCCCAGGCATCTCTCCCTGTGAAGTCTTACTGCGGAGATGAGCTTAAATGCTGCAGATTTTCAGCTCTGTCCTTGTGCTCCTTTGTCATGTAAACTTTCATTCAAAGACCTGCCAATCTTAAAATGAAATGATAAATACATCACAAAAAACATTTATGAAGTTCTATCTTCCTGAGGACATGGACAATTAAAGTGGCTTTGCTTGGTTACTCTAAGGGAGGATGTGGGATGAAGGAGGTTGCAGTACGATTTAGTTTTATTTTGGACAGTGAGAGTTTAAGAGGAGAGTAATTTAAAAGAGTATGTAAAATATTATGTGCTTATATTGTCACATGCATTAAGATTAATCTGACAATAATCTACTTACTTTGCTTGAGTTCTTAGCCTAATTTTTTTTCTAATGACATTTAAGCCTATTCTGTTTCATTTTTCCTCTGTGATAATAGACAGCACATGCCCATTACTTTCTGGATATTGCTCTTTCACCTGCTGATATGATATTGCTTCTTAAATTTTTCCTCTTTCTTGCATCTTTCAATTAAAGAGTTATTAAGTAAATTGGACAAAGTACCTATTTCCAGTGCTTTTATCTCATTTGTTCATTGTACTTAACTCTTAAAGGTATGTTAACTTTTTTTTTTTTTTTAATGAAACAAACGCTATATACTCGGCCATTTATTACACTAAGTCTTGATTTCTCTTTCTTTCCTAAATTACCACTATATAATTGCACTTGTTGCACTTTAAAACTTAAACTCTACTATCTGGAATATAACTTTAGGGTGTAAATATTGAGGGGAAGAAAAATTCTTCAGGGTCTTCCAGCTGGACTGAGAATTGGATTTACATGACACAGGTTAATAGGAGGAAAAAACCGGAAGTTTTATTACGTGCACACGGGGAGACCAATAATGAGATCGAGGCCCAAAGAAATGACCAAGGCAGGCAGTTTATATATCTGTTAGACAAAGAGACAATCTGCGAGGATTAATTGAAAAGAACAAAGAACAACAACAACAACAACAAAAAAACTAGCTTTGGGAACTTCAATTAGTAGGGAATTCTAAACAGAATTTGGGCTGCGGTAGTAAATTAGTAAAAAGTAATAAGGGTTGTTTATAATATAGCTTCTTGGTTCTAAACTTCCCATCTGTGGTGATAAGACTCTTTCCCTCCTTATGCTTCACATGGGAGATTTATTTCCTGCTTTCGGTGGAACAGAGAAGGGTCTGAGAGCTCTTCTTGTACAGGCTGCCTCTAACTTTTATATAAAATAATCAATACACCAAAGTGGCACATTTTGGGGGCAGTCTGCCCTTGGCTCTCACAATATATACCAAGGATAATTTATCCCAGAAGAAATTGATCTGTCTCAGGTGTCTGGCTGCTGATCTCCTTGCTGCTCAAGTAATCTTGCTGTCAGTGTTCTTTTATCTAAGTATGTCTTCCTTTATCAGTTCAGAATCTGTTGAAAGTTTCTTCATTCCAAAGCCCCTGTGAGGAAAATACTGGGCGGATAATTGAATTTCTTTTTTTTTTTTTTTTTAATTGTGGTGGCTCTTCTCCCTATCAGAAAATAGGTGTTATTATAAATACGTCTTGGGAATATACATACTGGAGATTTTGACATTTGAAATGTGATGTCACACTGTTTGTAAAAAAAAAAAAAAAATCAGAGCACCTGGGTGGCTCAGTCAGTTAAGCATCTGCCTTTGGCTCAGGTCATGATCTTGGGGTTCTGGGATGGAGCTCCACGTTGGCCTCCCTGCTTGATTGGGAGCCTGCTTCTCCCTTTCCCTCTGCTCCTGCCCCCTGGTCATGCACTCTCTCTTTTTCTCTCTCATATAAATAAACAAAATCTTTAAAAAAAAATCATGTATGGGTAAACAAAAAAAAATGAGAAGGAAATGTTCAATGTGTTGATAGGATTAGGAAGTTTGTACAGATAGGATTCGTGTCGAGGATAGGGTTATGCCAAGGGGAGCCTTCCAATATCTATATTGTGTAATAAACAGTCGGTTTACAAACATTTTGGGTCATTTTCACTTTCAGCATTTTTTTTTTTTACCTTTTAATCATTTTCAAAATGATGTTTAAGAAGAGAAATGAATAAAAACAACATTTCAAGGTCCAGGTACCTTTCCTGTAAATATTAGACGGGAGAGGTAAGAGAAGAGTTATATACATGGGGACCATCAGATCTAGATGCAGATGGGGGTGGAGTTAACAAAGGTCATGGAGAGAACATGACCCTGGTTGACCTGAGGCCTGGACCGGGGCAAATAGAGTCCCCTTCCCCCCTCTCCCCAAGCTCCATCCGTGGAATGTGGGTTTCACTCAAAACTGCCCCAAGGACACAGCCTTGAGAGAGTGACGTGTTGTTGAGACCTTTTGGATTTATACGTGATGGAACCCAGTTAAAACCTCCATATAAACTTTTAAGATTCTGACTACAGGACCCGGAGATCTACTCAATTTGGAACTGCCCAAGACACGCCTCGTACGTTAGTTCCCTTGCTTATTAAACCTGGCACCTACTAGTCTGGCGTGGCCTGCATCTTCACTCCTTGCCCTCTCTTTATGGGGCCGGGTTTGCAAACCAACAATTGGCAAGACTGCCAGGAGTTTCATGAAACGGTCTTGGGGAAAGAGGCATCTGTGGGGAACTCCCACCTCTATGTGGGGAGAGTATCCCACATGTTAGATGCTTATGGACTTCTGTGTGAGTGTGGGGTGCCCTGAAAATGCTGGCTGGTCTAATGCTTTGCTGTTGGAACTGCACATGGCACACTGATGCAGAGATGGGAAATGAGTGGCTGCTACAGGTGGCTGACCTCTGCTGTGAGCAGTTTGGTGGCTGCCCGTGCCCACCTAGAGGCTGAAGCTCAGGTTAGAAAGTTGGAAGAAGAGCCAAGGTTATTAGAGACACATAGATGTGTCTATGTCTACTAGTCTGCTAGCTTTGGCTATATGTTGGCAAACCGAATTTAAATAATAAAAGAAGTCTGCTAGCTTTGAGGCTGGCGGACAAGGTGGAAGAACAGGATTATAACTGGGAGAAGTTAATGTGCTGTTTTTGCAAAACTGGGGGGAGTGCAAACCGCTGAGGATTACGGTCTGAATCCTAAGAGGTGGAATCCCTGGGAAAGTGAAGAAAAGGAAGGGTAGGATACTGTGGTGATTGACAATGAAATAGCGTGCCCCATGCTTTCCGACCCATACAAAGGAAAGCAAAAACGCAGCAACAATAACCCCAGCCAGTTGGGCAGCCCCAGTTCAGGAAGTGTTCATGATGAGAGACTCTGCTCCCGCTGAGCTTGTTGATAGGGCTGCCAAATTCCGACAAAAGGCCAGGAAAGTATCCATGCGTGGTTAGTGTGGCAATGGGATATGAGGTGTGTGTGTGTGTGTGTGTGTGTGTGTGTGTGTGTGTGTGTGATTGTATTTCTTTGGGCAGGAGGCAAAGAAAATGAACATCACACACCCTGCCCTGCTGCAGCACCTACGGGGCACTTGGGGGATTCAAGGTACTCATTCCCTTTTAGATTGGATTATTCTAACCTGCAGGGACCCGTGGCCCAATAAGACAAATTATACTGGGCATGCGGGACCCTGGAAATCTTTAAGAGAGTTACAACACATTCTTAGAGAGTTAGGAATGACACAAGACATCTATGCCTCTGTGTTTGAAGGCCCTGATGGGACACATTCATGGCAGGATTCTCTAGTCTGCCCCATTACCTGGTACAGGATGTTGCTATGCTTGATGAAACCAGTCATGGGACCAGACATTTATGATATTAGACAATCCATTGCTAATCTGGGTTTGACTGACAAGTTCCAGAAATGGGTATGGGCTATGGGAACCTCCTTACTGCTAGGACCCCTCCTAAACAAATAGACTGGGAATCCAATACTGTTTTGATCTTCCTATGGAAAAACCTGAACAATATAGTTCAGACTTTGTCCACCTGTTCCTATTATCCCTGATGTTCCACCTACTTCAGCAGAGGCCTCAGGGATTCTGGGCGTATTCTCAGGGATCCTATTCTGGGTAGGTGCCTCCCACGCCTTAGGTAGAAGGTGCAGGCCAAGATTGCCTCCAGATAAGAGCCATTAGAGGCAGTTGAGGCCTTGTGTTGAGTTCACTATTCACATGTCCTCCAGAAATAAACAACACATGACAGCTCCAGTTGAAACTGAAGCTAAATGTACTATAATACATAGTAACCCTCACAAGTTTTCTAGCTTCTTCAGTGCCACTGACAGTTATGGAGGGCAAACGGTTATGAGTAGGAAGGTCTCTTTGACACTGCAAAGTGAGCATTCTCCCCCAGAAGAATATGAAGGCTTTCTCTGTTCAATACCAGAGAAGTTATTAGGCAATAATATCTTACCAGGTCAAACTCTGCAAATTCTGTTGGTGAATTTCTCCTGGTTGGAATAATCAAGCCGATGCTAAGGAGGGATATGCCAACTGAGAACCAGTAAGGCTTACTGGTGGTGTTTGGTATGGCCAGTAAAAAAGCCAGACAGCTCATGGCAGATGACCATGAACTACAGACAACTGAACAAGGTAGTGGTCATCCATTTGCCTGTGCCCAACACTGCCACCATCTTAGTACCTTGGCCATGGTCCTAGGAGTGTATCATGCTGTATTGGGCTTAGCACAATTTCTTTTCCAGTATACCCATGGCCATGAATCACAAGATTAATTTGCTTTAATGTGAGAGAGACAACAATGGACTTACCAAGTGCTTCCTCAAGGCTACCTGCTTGGCTCCACAAAATGTCATGAGATGGTAACCTGAGATCTTTTCCTGTCTCCTTTTCCGTGCCAATCAAATGGGCCCACTACATTGATGACATAATGTTAACACGTGAAGACTTACCTCTCCTGTAGGATATTCTACTAACTTTGCTGGAAAATCTTTCAGGGAGAAGATAAATAGTAAATCCACAGAAAATTCAAGGCCCAGGGACTACTGTAATATTTTGGGGAGTCATTTGGTCAGGTAAGATATACATTCATTGTCCCCTAGGCTGTGATTGATACAATGCAAGCCCATTAACCCTGAAGAACATGAAAGGGATGCAAGCCTTTGTGGAGATATTGGGGTTTTGGAGGATTCTTATTTCCCATCTGACATAGTGCCTCTGTCCCTTATGCTGCTGGGTAAAGAAATGGCACATATGGGACTGGGGATTAGAGCAGCAAGCTCACTTGGAGAAGGCAAAGATACTAATAAAACAGATTAAAACTCTGACAACTCTTCCTAACAGGACCACCATTTGAGTTAGATGTATCTGTGACTTCAGAAGGTAGGAGGTGGACATGGTGGCAGAAACAAACAAAAGGAGAGAATATCCCTTGGATTCTGGTCCCAGCTCTGGAGACAGAAACCCAATATAGTCCCCTAAGCAACAACTCCTCGCAGTGTCCATAGCACTCCCTCATATAGAGCCTTTCATCAAGGAACAGCATAAGAACTTCTGCTCTGAAGGGATACATTGAGAATATGTTCCATCCACCGACCTCTGCCATGGCTCAAACTCCTGTTTGACTAAGTAGCATGCTTATTTGCAGCAAAGGATCATCCTGTCCATCAACCCATCATCTCTAGAATGCTACTAGGCCCTGTAGAGTATGCAGATCTTCCAAATAAATCCACCTCCATTCCTATAGTGGACCCTGTAGCCTATAAAGAAAGAAACGAAGGAATTCCCATTGACACCTAGTGTATAGATAGATCTAATCAAACAATTGGTCACGTGAATTGTACTCACTGTTCAGCCCAACACTGATGCCATCTGGATTGAAACAGAAACAAACCAAAACAGCCAGTGGGCTGAACTCAGAGCAGTTTGGCTGGTGATCACTCATCAGCCCTGACTGTAACACTTTGCAATGAGAATTGGGCTATTCTAAAGGGATTAATCCTATGGCTTGGACAATGGGAAACTGAGGGGTGGATGGTCATGAATAAGCCCTGCTGAGATCATGAGAGATAGTAAGACATTTGGGTTGGCCTGCAAGAGCCTAAGGCAGTCTTCTCTGTCTTCTACATCATAAGGCACTGATACCTCCTGCTAATCAGAAATCTGATGCCCTAGTTTGGATTAAAAACCCTAGCAACTGACCCTTCATTAGATACAGCTAATTGGATGCATAAAAAGAGCAACAACCATAGCACCCAAGTGGGATGACATATTGCCAAGGATGCTGGATTGCCCTTGAAATACGGTGATTTTGTTAATACAGTAACAGCATGCCCTGCATGTTCTAAACAGCACCCAAAGCAACTGCCAAAGGAATCTGGGGCCATCTACTGAAGTTCCCAACTGATGAAGAATTGGCAAATTGATTATACTGAGTCCTTTCCTCTGAGCGAGGATTCTAAATATACTTTGGTTTGTGTGGACAATGCATCTGGCTTAACTCAAGATTTTCTCTGTCCCTGTGCAAACCAGGCTGCCAGCATTAGGGGATTAAAGAAGCTGAGTACTGTATATGGACATTCTCATCAGATAGACAATGATCAGGAGTCACATTTCAGAGGTCAGAATATGTAAGACTGGGCAGTAGAACATGACATCGAATGAAGGTTCTATCTCCCCTCTAACCCACAAACAGCAAGGTTAAAGGAAAGGAAAAATGGAGCATTAAAGCAACAGATTAAATTACTAACAAGTCAGAACACTTTGGTGGAGTGGACTGAAGTACTGTCTTTTAATATATTTAAAATACACTTAAATAAATCAGGCCTGTTGCCTCATATGCCAGACTGGGGAGGCCTGCTGAAACATCCAATACTTTTAAAGATATGGAAATCATGGAAAATAGCCATTACTCCAACTCCCCATTGTTGATCAACATACTGTGCGTCAGAGAACACCAAGCCCCATCATGCTGGAGAAAGAAATTATTTATTGGAATTTGCAATAGGATGTCCTGTCAGGATATTACTTCATGTCCCTGGGTGAGGAGGAAGAAATACTCCGTCTCCACTGGGATCCGTTATCCTGCTGCAAGCAGGACCTGTTGAAACATAGGATACCTGGAACGGAATACACACCATGGAAAGAGGGCAGTAGATGGGGAACCTGGTCTGGTATATCCTGCCCCCGGTTTATCTCCTCATTTCTAGCAGTGCTGCCTCCCCTGGCCAACATGGATAGTATGCACAATTAGATCAAATTCCTAAAGCTACAGCCACATTAACATCTAAGGATCAGGCCACAGGGTCCTCAGCATCTAAGGATCCATAAGAAACTATTCTTATAGAAAGGAAAGACCTTCCCATACAAGTTCCTACTAAATATCTGTCTTCTCAGCTTTAGATTTCTGCTGCTCCTATGGTGTCTTGTTACAAGATGGGTGCCTGATGGAAATACCTTTCTACAATAAGCTCACTCCTATGCCCAACAAAGGAATCAATCAACTATTAGGCATGTGGGCAGCTGCCCCACGCTAGCTCGTCAGGATTACCATAATGGCTATCATCATCCAGGGAGGAGATGAAAAGGTCCTAAAGCAACACATTAAGAAAAAATAATCTAAGACTAGTGCTCTTAATTCATCTGATATTACCAATACTGATCCAGAAACCTCGCCTATAGCACGTGCTATTGATAACACTGGACATGAGTATTCTTTTTTCTTTTTTCTTTTTTGGTTGTCAGTCAAATGACACAGGGAGCTCATCAAACTGCTGACCAGAAGGGTCCTAAAAATACCACTATTAGAGACATGGGTGGCTATGCTCAGATTTGGGATGGGTTTATGTACATTACCCCAGGTTATGGACATTTGAACAACCTACACTGGGAACAGGAATATTTTTCTAAATAGAACTAACCCAATTGTACCAAAACATGAGATAGATATCACTGGAACTGTGTAGTCCTTCAGTCACACACAAGGAGAGTGATTGGTTTACCACTAACTAGTTCTACCTCCCAGGTATTTATTGAGAAGTCCAGGTGGGACCAACGGCAATGAAGCACAAATATTGGACTGTGGTCTCCATCTGGGCTGTTGGGCCCCTGCACCCTGGGTTTGGGGGAGAATCTGCCCCATTTAACAACAGTTGCCAACTATTCTCTTTTCAAGGCCAGATGGACATGTTATATTTTCTACTGGTAATGTCACTAGCCTCTATCTCTCTATCTATGTTCCTTCTATTGGCCAGGAGGACTTTAGGACACGTATAGAAGCTCTTACTAAATTCACCCAGCAAGACTTAAATGATAGCCAACAAAGCCTATTCTTATTGAACACCGAAATGTCTCTAATGAGAAAAGCTGTCTTCCAAAATAGGATGGCCTTGGATATAATCACTGCCTCATGAGGAGTGATTATGCGCCATTATCCAGACAGAATGTTTTGTGTTTATACTTGATGAGTCTGCTAACGTAGCATCTTTATTAAATCATATAAAGACACAAACGAATGCCCTGATTTGACCCACAGCCTAGAGGACTTAATAAAATCAGTGGTTCAGATTATGGGGCACTTGATGGAAAAAATTACTTATTTTGGAAATCTTTATCTTAATATGTTTTCCGTTGCATATGTCTATACTGTTGCTGTGCCATCTGCCTCCAATACAGCCAAATACCCATCAAACAGCCCACGTCAATGCTAGCAAAACCCCCTGTTGATGTCTCAGGGCACATTATGAAAGAGGGGGGGTCCTATAAGATTGTAAGAGCTGGTTTCAAGAGATGAAGTGGTAGGAGAGGTCATAAGAGAATGTGATTGCCAGTTGGCCCTGCAAGCTGGACCTGGGCAATCAGAGGCTCCCTACCCATTTCCATTTTTGCAATGTGAGTTCTACCTGCCTTTCTGGAGCTAGAGAAGCTGCCCCAAGAACACAGCCTTGAGAGAAAAACGTGCTTTTGAGACCGTCTAGATGGATGTATGACTGAACCCAGTTAAGGCCTTTATGCAAACTTTTAAGATTTTGGCAGGCAGATTCAAAGATCTACTTATCCCGTGACTGCTCAAAACAAAGCTCATGTGTAAGTTCCCTTGCTTATTAAAACTGACTGCTACCAATTTGGAATGTCCTGCTTCTTTGTCTAAGAGGGCCAGGTTATGAACCAACAGGTAGGATGTGAATACCTGCAGTCAAGTGTGTTGGTGTCACTGGTGAATGAGGGACCACATTCTTTCTAACTGACCCTTTCTGCAGGAATAGCTCATAATTTCAACTGGACAGTAGGTCACCTTTCCTGGTCAGCCAGGATCTGCTGCTCCCTTATGCCTTATCAATGCCCATCCTGTCTTCACTGTACTCCTACAGGAAAAAAGAAATGTGACACCTTTGCCTCCAAGTACTCTTCCTAATTTTGGCCTAGCTGACTTCTTCTCATCCTTCAGGTCTCAGCTTAAATATTTCTCTCTCACAGAACACTTGTCGATTTTTCTGACTTTCCAGTCTAAACCAGGTCCATAGGCTGCTCAACATCCCACTATTTTTTTTTCCCCATAGGCTTGCTGGTGGTTTGAATATGTGTTTATGTGTCTTCCCTAGATATAAACTCTATGAAGAAAGAGCCCACACCCTTTTATTTATTTATTTATTTATTTATTTATTTATTTATTTATATTTATTTATTTATTTATTTATTTTTTGAGCCCACACCCTTTTAACTTACCACTGTTTTCTTCACCTAGCACTGTGCCTGGCATATAACAGTGCTCAATAACATGTTGAACGTATGAGGATTAGCTGTATCTCTGAGATTGTAGAACAGTTCCTGAGTGTAGTTACATATTTCACCACCTTAAGTGCCTCTTTTGAAACTCTCATCTGAATCCATTTTGCAATTATATCATTATGCTTTCTAAGAGGAAAACATACTGCCTGTCTTCAGCAGTGATATATGCTTCATGTTCAGTGTGTATTAAAGGCTTTCCAAAGAATCTAAAATATGACATCAGGATAGAAGGTATTTGAGAATGTTATCAACATGGTAATTCCTACAATAGATATTTGCTGACAGGCTCATCTTTTTAAACCATCCCTTTCATCTTATTATTTCCCTCCTCAAGAACATACAATGGGTTTCTCTTGGGCAATCATATTAATCAAACTCTGCAAGTGAGAGATCGGATTAACTTCCCAGCTGCTTCATTTCTTTCTTTTAATAAATAAGGGGTGCAAGATCCAGAAAGGTCTGGAATTGGACAGTGGAGGGACCGAGAAAGCTTCTCTGGCCTGTCTGGATTCTCAGTTGTCTACACTCTGATCCTGGTCTTCTGCACTGTATTTTTCAACATATCTCCTATGCAGTGGCTGGTCTGGTTTCTTTTTTTTTTTTTTTTTAAGATTTTATTTATTTATTCATGAGAGACACAGAGAGAGAGAGTGAGAAGCAGAGACACAGGCAGAAGGAGAAGCAGGCTCCATGCAGAGAACCCGATGTGGGACTTGATCCCGGGACTCCAGGGCCATGCCCTGGGCCGAAGGCAGGCACTAAACCGCTGAGCCACCCAGGGATCCCAGGTCTGGTTTCTTGATAGAAGAAATGTGCATATTTCTAATCGTGTGTTAGGCCTTGATTATATCTACGGTAACCTGCTTGGGCTCCCTTTCCAGTCTTTTCTTGTCAATATGAACTTCTTGAAGCAGAGCTCTGGTCATATCACTATCTTGCTGGAAAATGTGGGTCTGGTTTAATGCCCAGACTCCTTAGCCAAATATGTTTGTTCTTCAGGGTCTGATCTGAAAACTTTTCTTTTTTTCCTCTTATTCCCTTTTAAATGCTCTTTGCTCTAGCTAGTCAAGCAAAAATGGCTCTATCATGAGTGTCCTGTGTCACATTATTCTAAAATTTGGCTTCTCATTGATTCCCTGTGTCAGTAATTCCTGGTCTGCCCCACTTTATCTATTTTTTATTGTTCTTTCCATGTCCAAATCCTACTCCTTTACAATGTTCAGCACAGTGAGTTGTTTTGGAGAGCTGATCCTTACCTGATTGTCTTTCTGAGTTGTTTCCTCCTGTCTTCCACCAATCCTGAACTTATCATCTGTCCATCCAGATGTAGTTTCTTTAATATAAATTTTCATTACATTTTCTCTTGTGTTGATGTCGTATCTTGTGGCTTAGTTACACATTTGTTTTATGTTCTCTATAAGAATGGAAACTTCTTTAAGGATCAGTATTTAATTCACGTGTCTGTCCTTTCCCATTGAGTATCCTCTAGTACTTTGCACATAGCTGACATTCAATAAATACTTGTTGGATAAAGTTGAATGAGTACTAGACACACAACTATTTTAGTTTGTCACTATGGGCACGTGTCTGAAGGGTACATCACGAAGTATATCTGATATTAAATGTGATAACGTCTTTGAAACCCTATGTGGTGTATACAATGCTATAAAGTTATCTGTTTTTACTATAAGGATAGAGTCATTAGTCTAGAATATTTGTGTCATCTCAGGCTGGTCAGCAGTGGCTTTGGTGGATGTGATGCATATGACGCTAAATTTGGAGGGAGAAAGAGGGAGGGAAGTAGGTGAAATTTGTGTCCCCACACTACTATACAATAGAAATGATCTTTTATTTTTGTATCTTATCACCATTAGGGCAAATCCCTTCTATGCTCTTAAATCCATCAAGTACCTCACCTCATAAAATGAAATGTGTCCTTCCAAATTTACCACACATGAGTGCTTTCTCCTCTAAGGAACTGTTTGCTATATTATGAGAATTGACTTTACCCTGAAGCAGTAGTTTTCAGTCTTTACTGAATGTTAGAGTCATCTGTGGAAACTTAAAAAAAAAATTCCAATGCTCAGATCACACCCTATACCATTTAAGTGAAAAGCTCTAGTAGTTCCAATGGGCAGCTGATATTGCACTAAAACACTTACCCTGGTTATAATATTTTTAGGTGTTTATTTCCAGTGAAGGTTCTTTTTTGGTGATGGTTACGGCTTTAAAAAATTTTATTTCCTGGGACGCCTGGGTAGATCAGTGGTTGAGCATCTGCCTTCGGCCCAGGGCCTAATCCTGGAGACCTGGGATCGAGTCCTATGTCGGGTTCCCTGCATGGAGCCTGCTTCTCTCTCTGCCTGTGACTCTGCCTCTCTCTCTCTCTCTCTCTGTGTCTCATGAATAAATAAATAAAATCTTTAAAAAATTTTTTATTTCTTTGCTTTATGTGTAACCAGAAGTCACACTCCAGGGTTTTTTTTTTTTAAATAACGTTATTAAAGTATAATTGGTATATAAAACGTGGCACATATTTAATATGTACTATTTGATGAGTTTTGACATAATGAAATACTCATGAAACTACCACCACAATCAAGGTAATAAACATAACCATCACCCTCCAAAAGTTTCCTTCTGCCCCTTTGTGTTGTTTTAGCTTTGGTAGTAAGAACACATGAGACCTACCCTTTTAGCAGACTTTTTAAGTGCACAATATAGTATTGGTAACTATAGGTACCATATTGTGTAGCACATCTCTAGAACTTACACATTTAGCATAACTGGAACTTTATACCCATTGAAAACAACTCTCCACTTCCCCTCCTGTCTAGGCCCCAGTCACTGCCATTCTACTCTTTATGAGTTTGCCTATTTGAAGCACTTTATGTTAAGTAGAATCATGTACTGGTTCTCTTTTTGTGACTGACTTATTTCATTTCTCAAAACATCCTCAAGTTTCATCCATGTTGTCATATATGGGAGGATTTCTTTCTTTTTAAAGGCTAAATAATATTCCACTTATATTCCTATATTTTCTTGAGCCACTTGCTATGGTCTGAATGTTGTGCCCTCCAAAATTTATGTCTAAATCCTAACCCCGAAAGACAATCCTCTTAAGAGATGGAGTCTTTTGGAGCCCCTGCTTAAGTCATGAGGGAGGAATGGGATTAGTGCCTTATACAAGAGGCTCCAGAGAGCTCTCTATACCCTTTTACCATGCAAATACACAGGAAGAAGTACTTGTTATGAACCAGGAAGAGGACTTTCACCAGAATGCAGCCATATTCATGCCGTGATCTTGGTTGGATTTCTCAGCTTCCAGAACTGTGAACAATAAATTTCTGTTATTTTTGAGTCACACAGCCTATAATATTTTGTTAGCAAACCTAAAAGGACTAAGACAGCATTTTTCTATCAATAGACATTTAGGTTGTTTCTATATATTGGCTATTGTGAATAATGTTACAGTGAACATAGGCAAACAGATATCTTCTCAAGATCCTGATTTAATTCTTTTGCATAAATATCCAGAAGTAGGATTGCTGGAATATATGTTAATTCTATTTTAATTTTTTGAGGAACCAACATACTATTTTCCATAGCCGCTGTGCCATTTTACATTTCTATCAATACTGTACAGGCATTCCAATTTTACCACATCCTTGCCATACTAATCTTTTGATTTTTTGATAATAGCTATCCTAACAAGTGTGAGGTAATATTTCATTGTGGTTTTGATTTGCATTTCCCTGTTAATTAATGATGTTGAGCACCTTTTTGTACCTATTGGCCATTTGTCTGTCCTCTTTGGAGAAATGTCTTTTCAAGTTCTTTGGCCATTTTTAGTCAGATTTTTTTTTTTGTCTTTTTGCTATTGAGTTGTAGGAATTCTGTATATATCATATAAATGGTTTACAAATATGTTCTTCCATTAGGTAGGTTGTCTTTTCATTTTGTTGATGGTTTCTTTTGATGTGCAGAAGTTTTTGTAGTGTTTTTTTTTTTAAAGAATTTTTTTAAAATATTTTATTTATTCATTTGAGACAGAGAGATACAGGGAGATACAGAGAGAGCATGAGCAAGGGGAGAGGCAGAGCAGGGAGGAGAAGCAGACTCCCCACTGAGCCAGGAGCACAATGTGGGGTTTGATCCGGGACCCACAGATCATGACCTGCACTGAAGGCAGATGCTTTACCGACTGAACCACCCAGGTGTTCTTTTAGTTTGATGTAGTCCTACTTGTTGATTTTTGCTTTTGTTGCTTATGGTTTTGGTATCATATCCAATAAATCATCACCCAGACCAATGTCAAAAAGGTTTTTCCCTATGTTTTCTTCTAATAGTTTTACATTTGAATCTTTAATCCATTTTGAGTTGATTTTATGTATGTGTAAGATAAGCCTCTAATTTCATTCTTTTGCATGTGGATATCCAGTGTTTCCAGCACCAGCTGTTGAAGAGACTGTCCTTTTTCCATTGCATATTTTTGCACTATTGAATCTCCATTGACTGTATATGTGTGGGTTTATTTCTGGACTCTTTCCATTTGTGTATATCCATTTTTATGCCAGTACTATACTCTTTTGATTATTACAGCTTTGTAATGTATTTTGAAATAAGAGAGTATGATACTTTAAGCTTTGTTCTTCTTGCTTAAGATGACTTTTGCTATTTAGAGTCTTTTGTGGTGTCTCCATATGAATTTTGTGATTTTTTCTGTTTATGTAAAAAAATGCCATAGGAATTTTGATACAGATTTGAATTTGTAGATGTCTTTGGGTGGCATAAATAATTTAACATTATTAAGTCTTTCAATATTTGAACACATAATGTCTTTCCATTTATTTGTGTTTTCTTTAATTTTTTTCATCAATGTTTTGTGATTTTCAGTATACACATCCTTTATCTCTTTGGTTTAGTTTATTCCCAAGTATTTTATTCTTTTTGATGTGATTGAAAATGGAATTGTTTTCTAAATATCCTTTTTGGATAGTTTGTTGTTAGTGAATAGATTTTTTTTTTGTCTATTGATTTTATATCCTGAAACTTAGCTGAATTTATTTATTAGTTCTACAAGTTATTTGTTTAGTTTTGTTTTTGGTGGAATCTTTAGGATTATCTACATATAAGGTCCTGTCATCTGCATAGATAATTTTACGTCTCCCTTTCTGATTTGGAAGTGTTTTATTCATTTTTCTTGCTTAATTCTTCTGCTAGTACTATGTTGAATAGAAGTGGTAAGAATGGACATCTTGTCTTGTTCCTGACCTTAGGGGAAAAGTGCTATGGCCTGGAAGTTTGTGTTTTCCAAAATTCATATGTCAAAGCCTTAACCCTAAGTATGTGATGTTATTTGGAAGTAGAGACTTTGAGAAGAATTAGGTCGTGAGGGTGGAACCCTCATGTATGGGATTAGTGTCTCTATAAGAAGAAATGCAAGAGAGGTAATCTCTCTTTCTACCATGTGAGGATACAGCAAGAAGGCAGCTGTCTACAAACCAGCAAAAAGGCCCTTACTAGGAATCAAATCAGTTGCCATCTTGATGTTAGACTTCCCGTATCCAGAACCGTGAAAAATAAATTTCTGTGGTTTAGGCCACTATGGGATTTGTTACAGCAATCTGAACTTAGGCAAAAAGATTCAGTTTTTGTTTTCTTTAAAGATTCAGTTTTTGATGTTAGCTATAGATGTGTCATATATGGACCTTTTAATGTTGATATAAATTTCTTCTGTACCAAGTTTAAAAATCTTATCCTGAAAGGGTGTTGAATTTCTTTAGAGATAAGGGAGGGGCAGATGGGGAGAGAGAGAGAGAGAGAGAGTCTTAAGCAGGCTCCAAGCTTAGTGGCACAGAGCCTGATGCAAATCTCAATCTCACAACACTGAGAGCATGACCTGAGCTGAAATCAAGAGAAGCTTAACCAACTAAGCCACCTAAACACCCCAAAAGAGTGTTGAATTTTTTCAAATGCTTTTTCTGCATCCAGATAATTATGTGATTTTTATCCTTCATTTTGTTACTATGGTGAATAACATTAATTGATCTCTTTGCAACCTAGAGGTGAGCCCCACCTGACTGTGGCATATATCCTTTCAATGCACTATTGGGATTGGTTTACTAATATTTTGTTCATGCTTTTTATATCTATTTTTATAAGGGATTTTGACCTGTAATTTGCTTTCGTTTTTTGTTATTTTTTCTTGTGGGATCTTTATCTGGCTTTGGTATCAGGGTAATGCTGGCCTCAAATAAGAGTTTGGCAGTGTTTCCTCCTCTTCTATTTTTTGGAAGACTTTGAGAAGGATTAGTGTTAGTTCTTTAAATATTTGGTAGAATTCACTAGTGAAGCCATCTGGCTTTTCTTTGGAAAAGAAGGCTTTTGATTACTGATTCAGTCTCATTACTTTTATTGGTCAGTTCAGATTTTCTATTTCTTCATGATATAATCTTGCTAGGTTTTATGTTTCTAACAATTTATGCACTTTTTCTAGGTTATTCTCTTTACTGGCATACAATTATTGATAGTTGTCTCTTACTATCTTTTGTATTTCTGTGTTATCAGCTGTTTTGTATTTTTGTGTTATCAGCTGTTTCCCCACTATAGTTATAATTTACCTAAAGGTCTTATCTCACTGGTATTATAATATGTGAATATTTTTCTTAAGGTGGGAGGTAACAGGACCCAGTAGAACACTGGGAGTCAGTAGATCAAGTCAGTGTTTGTTCAGCACCAACCAGGGGCAAAATGGTGCAATCCCATCTAAACTTAGTTTCCTCATTTATAAAATCCAATTATTTCTAAGGTCTCATGTTCAAATACTTGAACCACTAATTTACAAGCCCAACTTGGTGACAAATTAATAGTTAAGAGCCTAAGGCTTAGAGTCCATCTTTCTAGATTTGAAAACAGGCTCCACCAATTCCTGGCCTTTAGCTTGTATTCAGCCACTGTTTAAAAATGGGGTTTTCCAAAGCAGGCACTGCGAAGTTTGGTGTGCAGGATATTTAGGAATCAATATATGCAGAAGGAAGGGAAAGTAAACAGGATTGGGCTGAGAGAAATTGAACTGAGATGTAGGCCTGACAAAGGCTTGGCCAATCTCATGGGGAATTCTGGAACATACATACCTAGAAGAGTTGTCCTAGGATGGAGGCAGGCCATTAAGCCCTTTTGTGATTCATTACTTGATGTGGGCTTCCCTAGAAAGAATGTGTCCTTGGACAAAGGGCTCTCTGAGCTGAGGAAAACCATGAAGTTGCTAAGAGCTGGAGGAACAGTCCGTCCTTGAAGAAGAATCTTGGTGATGATTTTCACCACAGCTACTAGACCCTTTTATTGCTCATTGGCCAAGTGGTAATAATTTACCTGTTGAGTATGTGATAATTAGATAGATGATGCCAGCGCTGTAGAATTTTTGAGCTGTTGGGAAAGGTGGAGTTCATCTAATTCAGTAGCTTTCAATTTTTAGCATGTATCAGAATGACTTGGAAGTCTTGTTAAAACGCTGGTTGCTAGGCCCCAGGGTTTCTGACTCAGTAGGTCTTTGGATAGAGCTTGGGAATTTGCATTTCTAAGTTCCCAGTGGTGCTGATGTTGCTGGGTTTGATAACCCACTGCTCTAAACATTTCCTTTTTCAACTGATGAAGATTACGCAGGTAATGACTGGCCAATGTCCGATAGTTGAGTTGTAGCAGAAATGGAATTATATGCAGAATCAATATTCCCAGTCTGATGCTTTTTCTACTTTTGTAACCTCTACAGTTATCATTTCAATGTGGAAATGACTTCCTTTTTAGAGCCAATACCATCCGCAGAGAATAAAAATATTTTGTTTGCATTAAGATTTTTCAAATACAACCAATTGCATGTGTAATACCTGAATCAGTACACTCGTTTCTGAATGAATTCCTTCAGGTAATTACTTTTATGGAATAATTCCTAGTGGTGTATTTCCCTTTTCCAGCACTCCTGGGGATTTCTGAAATAAAAGACAAGTGTTTTGCTATAAAGTTTAATTAAGAAGTTTAATTAGAAAAATATTATGTAGCATATATCAAACTTTAATGTAGTCTGGAAATGGAAGTCATGAGAGTTTCTGGATCACCTGAGACGATGGAGCTCATTCACATCACCTGCAGATAGAGGAGTGCTGTTTTTTTCCTAGCACCAAGATACTGGGGCCCCACTTACTTGCTTCTATATTTATCTTCCTAACTTTTTTCATCATCCCCAGCAGATGTGACTTCCATCTCCCCTCACCATCCTCTATATGTACCCAGTGTAAGGGAGCAAAATTTGCCACTTCAAAATATGTCTCTTTGGCGTAAGCATTAGGCTGATTATTATTGAAAAATGGCAAACACAGGAGAATCTCTAAAAACCGAAGAGGAAAGTTAACCTTTTGTGAGAGACATTAGCGTGTATAAAAGAAATCTCTATTTGTAAGGGTGTCTTCCTCACTGTACAGAGAAAGAGGGAGATGACTCTATATCTCCAGAGAATTTTATCAATGAAGAAGAGAAGGACTTAAATCCGTACAACAAGCATATACTTGTTTTTTTGTGCTTCTCCTGGCAATCCTCCCCCCTTTCCTACCCCAGCAACTTTTGTCTTTAGCTATTTGTATTTAGCTTTTTGGTATTTAAGGTGGTGGCTTCAGGCAGTTTGGAGAGTAAGTCAGTTTTTCTGGGTCTTTCCCTTGGATATATGTTATTCACTTTTGTTTATTTTTCTTCTGTCTATCTCTATCTATCTATCTATCTATCTATCTATCTATCTATCTATCATTATTATTTGCCTTCTATCAGTTTAATTATTAGACCAACCAAAGAACCTAGAAGGGCAGAGGGGAAAAGCTTTTGGCCCCTACATTAACATATACTCTGAATCTTCTTCGCAGGGGTCAGTCGCTCCTTCTCTCTCTCTCTCTCTCTCTCTCTCTCTCTCTGTCTGTCTCTCTCCTAGGCTCACCCTTGCCTGTGGCAAATGCTAAATCTTAGAGAAAAAAAAAAAACAGAACTGGATTTGCTAACTGGCTATCTCCTCTCTGTGTTGACAAAAAGCAAACCTTATTTGTTGAGGCTATAGTCTTAATTATCTTCTGAGATGCCATATGGGTTTTGTAATCCAGTGTCCCCTTGTCATGATTCTATATCATGAAACTGGGCTGATTCTGCCAGTAGGAGGGGAACTGGATCATTTTCTGGAGATGTCATCTTATTTTTGCGTTTACATCTTCTGGAGTGCCACAGATCTCATTTCATTTCTTCCTGGAGAGGGACCTTCACTTATTTTCTCTTTGCCAGTCTGCCTCCAAGGACCTCCCACTATAGCGTATTCCTCCTCTATAGTTCTATTCCCTAAAATGGATCTTTCCAAAAAGCATGAAAAAAAGACATGGGTATATATTTTACTATTATTCAGCTTCTTATTTGAAATCAGAGCAGATGGTAATTGAGGCGTCAGATGGCATACTTTTAAAATGTGCTGAATGGCTTAGTCTGGCAAAGGGGGCTAGAGATGGAGAGAAGAATCTCAGAAATCCCACGGCCAAAATTTATTATCAGCCACTATGGCTTTAACTGACTCTTCCTTTTCTTTTCTTTTTTCTTGCCTCATGATATATACAAAGAAGAAAAAGCGACAACAGGACTGACTGAATGATTTGCAAAATTATTTGCAGCGTAATTTGCAAAACGGGCCCAGTGCAAAATGAAAATGCAAATCTTTATTCAGAAATTAGCAAGAGTTTAAGAGGGTGATTGCAGGGCATGAAGCCAAGTGTGGGTGCGCTTTTGAACATGGATCTGTGTCAGTACATGGTTGCATGGCCGAGAAGTTGGCCCTGGGTAATAATCCTAACCTTTGACCGTGTATGCCATTGGCTTCCAGGCCAGAGACTTCGGGTAAACTTCCCTTTTCTAATTGTATGTGACATCCAGCCAGACCTTTCTGCTTCTCCACCTCATGTGCCTTGACCTTGGAAAACTAGGAGGACTCCATGCTGCTTTGGTTACTGTCCTTAAACTGAAGCCTAGAGGACCTTTAGGCCAGAATATTCACCTGTGACATCATAACTATTCTCCAGACTAAACACTATCTTCTGGAAACAGATCCTCAGGAAGTAACCGTGAACAAGATAGAAGAGTCTTAAGACAAAGATCTGCTCGGACCCTTATCTACTTAAAGCATGTAAGGCAATTTTTAAGTTCACTTTTGAGCAGAGTTCACTGGGGAGCAAGTCAAGGCCAGGATTGAAGAACTGATCATTATAAATGCAGTCTCTGACCTAGGTGTACCTCTGAGCCGCCGTCCTGGGACAGCACACAATGTGCTTTGTGAGTCAACACATATCGAGCAGGATTCTTATCTCAGAATTTTAAAGCAATTAACACATAGGCTTTATGTCTCTTCTCTAACAAAGCATCTTAAAATGCCCAGAGTCAAGGACAGAGGGAGAGATCATCAAGGTGATGTGTGTGGTAGATGGTGAGCATCCTCTTGCTTTCAGTGGCCAGGAGAGAGGCTCTACTCGATCTTTTTCAGTCAGGTGCCTGAATTTGAGCAGAGAAAAAATAAATACAAAAGCTGCCTATACATAGGTTGATAATAATTAAGTGCTGCTGGTACCCTGCTCTAGGGATTTCAGGAAGTACAGGTGAAAAGCAATATCTAGTTGTGTTTTATAAAATGGTAAAATTAATTCCAAAGGGTACCTGAGGTAGTAGCTCCTGATTCTGTTATCCCACCCACCAGTCATGTTTGCTGTAACTTATTTTTTTCTGAAATAAGATTCAGTCCACAGAAGGTATGAATGTTCCCTAGCATTTTTCCAGTTTTAAAATAATTCCTAAAGGTGTTACGGAAAGAAGGCAAGATGTATGGAGCTGAGTCTACTGCTTTGTGAGCTACTTACTGAAATAGAACTTTGGTTTTATTATTTTTATGGTTACATAAATTGGAAGGAAAGGATAAAGGGAATGGCATAATATTTGGTTTGGTCAGGAACAGACCAGGTGGCCATCTGAAATATTCTTTTGATTCCACTGAATTATTCCAATATTCCAGAATGAGAAGTATGGAAAGGAAGGCCCAAGACATAGTGGAGGAGACGAGTGGAGAAGCTCAGAAAGAGGGGTTCTTGACACTCAAATGTGGCTCTTAGGAGCAAAACTTCCTCAGAGCAAAAAATGCCTGTGAAGTTCCTGTTTTTACCTCTGATATAGTTTCTTTCCTCAGTGGGACCTCATCAGTAAGATTGGATGAATGAAAGGAAATGAATTTTGGGGTATTTTGATGGAATTACAATATACAGTTGATTTTTGAACAAAATGGTTTGAATTATGCAGGTCCATTTATTCATAGATTTTTTCAGTACCCTAAATGTATTTTCTTTATGATTTCCTTAATAAAATTTTCTTTTTCTTTTCCCTAGCTTTATTTTAAGACTACATTATGTAATGCATCTAATACACAATATATATGTCAATTGATTTTTTTTCTGTTTCCAGTAAGGCTTCCTATGAACAGTAGCTACGTTTGGGGGGAATCACAAGTTATATCCTGATTTCTAATTCCGCAGGAATCAGTGTCCCTAACTCCATGTTGTTCAAAGTCAACTGCACTGTGGCTCCCAAAGCTTCAATAGTTAAAATATGTAGCAGGTCCCTTAGTAAGGACTGTGAGGGCTAAAACACTCCATAAATAGCTACTCTGGCCAACTTTGGCAGTTTATTTCCAATTTCAATTCATAGGTCAGGTTTAAACTTCTGTAGTTTAGAGACTGTCCCTACCATCTCAGCAAAGTCTACTAACTATTGGTAATCTGGAAAGACAAAGATGAGATAGCAAAGCAAGTATGCAAGAAGAAGGCAAATGTAAAATGTTGGAGTTTTTTTTTTAATAAATTAATTTTTATTGGTGTTCAATTTACCAACATACAGAATAACACCCAGTGCTCATCCCGTCAAGTGTCCCCTCTCAGTGCCCGTCACCCATTCACCCCCACCCCCCGCCCTCCTCCCCTTCCACCACCCCTAGTTCGTTTCCCAGAGTTAGGAGTCTTTATGTTCTGTCTCCCTTTCTGATATTTCTCACACATTTCTTCTCCCTTCCCTTATATTCCCTTTCACTATTATTCATATTCCCCAGATGAATGAGAACATACACTGTTTGTCTTTCTCCGATTGACTTACTTCACTCAGCATAATACCCTCCAGTTCCATCCACGTTGAAGCAAATGGTGGGTATTTGTCGTTTCTAATGGCTGAGGAATATTCCATTGTATACATAGACCACATCTTCTTTATCCATCATCTTTCGATGGACACCGAGGCTCCTTCCACAGTTTGTCTATTGTGGACATGGCTGCTAGAAACATCGGGGTGCAGGTGTCCCGGCGTTTCATTGCATCTGAATCTTTGGGGTAAATTCCCAGCAGTGCAATTGCTGGGTCGTAGGGCAGGTCTATTTTTAACTCTTTGAGGAACCTCCACACAGTTTTCCAGAGTGGCTGCACCAGTTCACATTCCCACCAACAGTGTAAGAGGGTTCCCTTTTCTCCTCATCCTCTCCAAAAATGTTGGAGTTTTTCTTAAAAATGATGTGTAGTCTCATCAGGACATATTTTTTAGTCTTAAAAATGTGCAATGAGTTGTACTATATCAGAGTAGTTATTTAATTCTGGTATTTATATGGTTGATTCTCTATATTTGAATCTAGATCTAATTGAAATTTTGCTTTAAAGAGTGAAATACAGAGGTGCCAGGGTGGCCCAGGTGGTTAAGCCTCTGCTTTCAGCTCAGGTCATGATCCTGGGGTCCTGAGATCAAAGCCCTCATCAGGCTCTCTGCTCAACAGGGAGTCTGCTGCTCTGCCTCCCGACTCAGCACGTTCCATGCAGCTCATGCTTGTGTGTTCTCTCTCTCTCTGAAATAAATAAATAAAATCTGTCTAAAAAACAAAACAAAACAAAAAAACAAACAAAAACACCATTATTTTATAGTAGTTTTACTGTGCTTGTGCCACTTTGTTTTATTAAGTGTACAGAGTTTAATTGTTTTGACCTTCAAATCACAACTCCTTCTATAAATTAATGCCTGGGTTCGTTGGATCTCCTGGGCCAGTTGTTTTGATTGCTGTAATTGTCAATTAATCAAAGTAGATATCTCTTAGTTTCCTGGACCCACTACTTTAAAGGTTTTTAAAGGTTTTTTTCTTCCAGTCTCAAGAGATAAGATGTCCTTTCTAATGTTTGAGGCCACTCTGTCCTTTGACACCATCTTCTCCCACCTTCTCCAGGAAGGAGCTTGCTCTATTAACCTTCTTTTGTCTGTATCTTCAACTTTATCCTCTCTAAGGGCTCTTTCCTTTCAAGGCTATAACTTGGGAATGGAGGTGGGTCTCACCACTTTATCTGTGGGAAGACTAGAGTTTTTTCTTTCCACTTTACCTGAAGTTCAGGAGCAGGGTGGTTTTCTTTTCTATACAACAATGCCTTATCAGGATACCCAGGGAAACTATCTAGGGGATAAGATTTAAAGAGACTATAGGGCATTTGAAGAAGGAATTGACTACGCAAGTGTAGACTGGGTATACTCCAGGCTTGCAAATCAAAAGGTTTTCACAACTATTTTTTCTTAAATGTGTTTCAAGATATTATCCTGAATTTAATGGAATTTTAGAGCAGATACAATTAATTAGCAAGACTTATCTAGGATGGGAAACCCCCAGAACATTGGTTTTCTCCTGGGAGGGAGAGTTGACACAGAAGCAGCATGGTGGAATTTCTGTGGGGTAATGATCATCTATATCGTGATAGGAATTTGGCGTTATAGGTATATACAAGTATATTTACAAGGATAGTTTTATATTTACCCAGAAAGTTGGCATCTCTGATGCTCTTTACTCCTTTCTGAGGATTCAGGTTTCAATCTGATATCATTTCCCTCAATCTGAATAAAATTTTAAAGAATTTCTTGGAGAAGGGTCCTACTGGAAATAAATTATCTTAGTATTTTTTAAAAATATGAAAATGTTCTTGTTTCATTTTCACATTTGAGGAATATTTTCACTAGATTCTTAATTGGGTGTGTTTCTCTGTCAGCAGTTAAAGGACAATGTCCCACAGCCTTTATTGTCATAGTTTGATAAATTTTGAGTCATTCTTCTGTGTGCAATATGTCATTTTCCCCTGGTTGCTTTTATAATTTTAACTCTAGTTATCAACAGTTTTGTTACTGGTGGGCAAGTCTGCCTTGTGCAAATGGAAGTCTCAGTCTTTGGATTCCACATGAAAAGATTTAAGCGGGGGTCCACACGAGAAGAACGACAGCCAGAAAGTAGCAAACACAAAGCAGTTGATAAAGCAAAAGTACACTCAGGGTGAGAGAGCAGACAGGTTCTGGGAGGTGGAACTGGCCCCTAGGTTATTTTAGGATTGGATATTATTGAGTCTCTCTGGGTTGGGAGAAACCATGAAGTACAGTGGGGTGGTTTCTAATGGGGGCTGCTTCTAACCATTTAAGAGACTCCTCCCACATGCTGGGAAGGCATAGTTTTTGACCTTACAAGATTTATACCAGATCCTCTTGGCAGCCATTCTCCATGGCTAGGGGGTGGGGTGGGGTGGGGTGGGGTGGGGAAGCTGTACCTGCAATTCAAATGTATTACAATGAATCTAGGGGTTACCTGGGGGCAGAGGTGGAAGAGGAGAGTACTCTGTACTTGTGGCTCTTAATCTGTCAGCTCTGAGGTCTTGGAAGCCACAAAGTCAAGATGTTGTGCCCACAGGCTTTTAATGTGTGGCTTATTTATTATTGTCCTTGCCTCCAGCTCATGTCTATCATTCTGTTGCTCAAGGACTTAGGACTCTACCTGGGGGTGTTCCCTCCACTGCTAATGTCTAGCTTCTACCTAACAGTTTAGCTATAGTGTGCCTTGTCATGGTTTTCTTGGTATATGTCCTATTTTGGGTTTTAATATACTTCCTGATTTTGAAAATTTAGGTCTTCCATCGAATTTGAGAAGTTTGGGGGCATTGCTTCTTCAAATATGTTGTATGCCTTATATACACTTACCTCTCCTTCTTGAATTTTATCCATATCTGTTAGATATTTATTTATTTATTTATTTATTTATTTATTTATTTATTTATAAAAAGATTTTATTTATTTGACAAAGAGAGAGCACAAGCAGTGCAAGTGGCAGGTAGAAGGAAGTGGGAGAAGCAGACTCCCCCACTAAGCAGGGAGCCGGATGTGGGTGGGACTCCATTCCAGGACCTGGGATCATGACCGCAGCCGAAGGCAGCTCCTTAACCCACTGAGCCACCCAGGCATCCCTCTGTTAGACGTTAAATATTGTCCTGAGGCCCTGGAAGATCTGTTCAGTTTTTTCTAATCTTTTTCCCCTCTGTTCTACACACCTACATTGAACTATCATCAAGTTACTGATTATTTTCTCCATCATTTCTATTCTGTTAAGCCAATAGAATAAATTTATAATTTCATGGAATTGTATTTTTGAGTTTTAGAATTTTCACTTGGTTCTTTTCACTATTTATGTTTCTCTGTTGAGATTTCCTATCTTTTCACTTATTGGAAACATATTCATCTCTTACTTCCTTGAGCGTAGTTATAACTGCTTTTTAAAAATTCCTGTCTACTAATTGCAATATTTAGGTCAACTCACCAATGGTGTTGGTTGCTTGTCAGTTCTCTTAAAAATGGGTCAAACATTCTGTTTTGCCTGTTGTCTAATTTTGAATTTTATCCTAGTCATGGTGAAAATTATTTTGTGGAAACTCTCAGTCCTGCTATATTCCTGCTATGAGATTTTTATCAGAAAATTTACTTGCTTGGACTCAAACTTAACATTCGCTTTTTGGTGGAAGATCAAATAATATTTCAGTTCTTTTAACTTAGCTGCACTGCTTTAATCTGTTCTATGCATGCATTCATGGGGCAGCCAGAGACTTTGGCAGGAATTTGTAATAACACAGTGCTCATGCCTTCTGGTTGTTTTTCTGAGACTTAGCTCCTTACTCTGTAGTATCTGTGGTTGTTACAAACTTTGTTCTTTTTTTCCTGGCCAGAATTATGTAGGTTTTTATGTCAAACTTTTAGTCATGTTACTTGGTGCCATCTTCATCCTGCTCATAAGTTAAAAGCCATTAAAAAAGAAAAGTAAACATGTTCTATATTTCTTCAATTTTCATGTTCTATATTTTCTTCAATTTTTTTTCTTTCCTCCAGAACTTGCCCACTTTTTTTTTTTCACTCTCCAGTGACCAGTGACTTCGGGTCATTATTTTATTTTATTTTGCCTACAGTTCATAGCTGATATCTAGAAGATCCAGTAAGAACTTACTTAGTTGTATTGGAAGTGGAAACTAGTCTTATTTTGAAAAACTTTAGTAACCATAATCCTTTCAGTATTTAGTGTATTTGAAGTCTTAATTCATCTATAGGTGCAAGATATACAATAAATGTTCATTGAATAAGTACACAATTTCAGTATCTGGCCTGATTACTTTTTCACCTAAATGGAAGTTTGTTTGAGCAATTAGATAACATTGACTCTGACTTTGTCATTCTGTTAACCCAATTTATGTATTTGAAGAGAGGAAATGATGATCTCTATTTATCTGCATGGTTGCTTTTGGATTCTTTCTTTACTTAAATTAATATTTCCGGAGAATACCTGCCATTGTTTTTCAGCAGTACAAATCAATCAACCAGAAGAGAAATATACCTTCAGTTTTGAAACAATAAGATAAACACTCCTTGTTTGTCATTGTTCTTAAGAAACAGACTTTAATTGTGGAAGCAGGTCACTTGGGTAAAATAAGATTGCTTTAGATTCTAGTAAAATAATGGAAAAATGCTCTGTAGAAAACCAATCACTCTGATGTGTTGTGAGAGATGTGAAATATGAACAATCAACAGTCTATAATTATGAGAAGCTAATTTGATTGCTTTTTCCAAAAATAATTCAATCACTGAAGTAGTGGTGAAAAGAAATGAACAGATGTTTGATCTAATACCTCATATAGTATTTTACTTAGCCACATATGAATGAATTAAAATTGGTTTTATGAATGTCGGTTCATAGCAGCAACATTGTTTAATTGAACCCCAAATTACTCATAAGATTTATTTTTGAACAACACTATGTAATTTGGAATGGAGAAGGTTTATGAAATATTGGAGAAGGGGATTAGTAATCAAGATTTGAAAACCATATATAGCTTATGAGAATATTTAAAATCTAGGAACTTAATGTTTTCAAAATATTTGCTTAGTATTTACTCAATAGAGTATGTTGCTAAATAGACAAGGGAAGCAAAAGACTGAAGACGCAGTCAAGGGAGGTTTTATAGCTTTACAATATTTCTACAAATTCTTTGATAGTCCCCCTTATTGAAAGGTAATGTCTAATCTTTTCACCCCCTACCCTGAATATTATTGGATTAGTGACTTCTCAACAAGAAAATATAGAGGAAATTATGAATGATTCCTGAGGTCAAGACATGAAAGGCATTACTTCTGCTTTCCTTTTGCTTGGATCACTCACCCAAGGGGAAGCCAGCTACCATGGCATTAGGACACTCAAGACAGCCTACTGAGAGGTTCAGGGGTAAGGAACTGAAGCTTCCTGCCAACAGCTAGCAAGGATTTCCTAGCTATCTCAGTGAGCTTCAATCAAGTTTAGCTTCCGTCAAGCTTTCGTTCAACTTCCAATGACTGTACCCCTGGCTGAAACTTTGACTAAACCTCGTTTTGAACCCTGAACCAGAACCACCCAGCTAAGGTACTCTTGAATTGTTGGTCCACAGAAACTGAGAGAGAATAAATGTCATTGTTTTCAACAACTAAGTTTTTAGGTAATTTGTTACGCAGCAACAGGAGGTTACAAAAGCTTAGTTACGTTTAATTTCAATTTTTATGTAGAGATGACATGGGAGGTTATATACTAGTTACGTTTAATTATGTTTTTACTACCTCTTTTTAGGGTGGGAGTCAGAGGGCAGAGATTCTCCCTGTATCTCTCTGACACAGAGATTGCATGTATGGGGGTGGTGTGGTGGTGGTGGTGGTAAACTGGGATAACTGAAGGAAGGTCAGCAATAGGATGTGAACTTGAAGGTCCATATCTAAAATAGCGTCCCATCAATTTGAAAATTTTTGATTGCAGTGAGTTGCCATTAAAAAGGCAAACATCTGGGATCCCTGGGTGGCGCAGCGGTTTAGCGCCTGCCTTTGGCCCAGGGCGTGATCCTGGAGACCCGGGATCGAATCCCACGTTGGGCTCCCGGTGCATGGAGCCTGCTTCTGCCTCTGCCTATGTCTCTGCCTCTCTCTTCTATCTCTGTGTGACTATCATAAATAAATAAAAATTAAAAAAAGGCAAACATCTTTGTTAGTCATTCTGCAATATATGTTTTTCTCATATCAGTAATTATACACCTTAAATATAAACAATTATATTTGTCAATAATTCATCAATAAAGCTTGAAAAAAGTAGCCTGGGGAAATTAAGTCCATCAGTTGTTTCACACTTTACCTGGATTAATTTGAATAGAAAATTACATTGGCTAACACGTGGCTAAAATATAGTGGAATAGGACATTTGGGGAAAACATACTGCGGGTATAGGGAAGGTAGGATGCCATGCTGGGAAGGGCCCTTACAGTGGATTTTGCAACCAATAAGCAAAGTGAAAGTGAAGTGAGAACCAAGGCACTTTTATTTCAAAAGACATATAAAAAGAGAAAAGAACAGATAGAGAAATGGTTGGGACTAAAGATCATTATCTCCTATTCTGAAATTTGCCCTTGGGTTTTTCATTATTTTTAGACTAATACTAAAATTCTTCTTGGTGCCCTCTTTAGACTAATACTAAAATTCTTGTTGGTGCCCTCGTTAGCATATTCTCAAAAATGTCAGGTCTAATGCTTGTTTTCATACCATATACCTATGAAGAAGGGTCAACCTCAGCTGTGATATGGGGGTTACATTATGTGCTCATGCACTGGAGGAGTTGTGCCATGCTTTTGCAGTTAGGCTGAACCTTGTTACCTTCTGTGCTTCCCTCACCACAGCAATGCAGTTATTATTTCTCCATATGTGCTTTCTTCCTTCCAGATCTTAAGGTAACTGGCTGTTGGGGCCCTTTCTTTCCATTCTGCTCCCTGTTGAACATATTGGTATAACCATTTGTGAAATTGTGTTGAATATGGAAAACCAAATTTAGCACTTTGTTGAATAGCAACGAGCCAATGTGGCTTTATTTAAAGAACCAGATTTTAGAAATACCCCAATACTTGCCTAAGCTAGACACTGAATCTTATGCCTTAAGGAGGGTGGTCTCCTCAAGCGTACATGAAATGAGGATGGAGTGTTGACTTTGGGAGGTCTAGTTAGAAAACTTGGATGGAATTGGATGAAGAAGGAAAAATAGAAGGGGAGGATTTGATCTATCCATGGCATTGTCCCTGGAAAGAAGAATTACAAGAGGTATAGGAGGGAGGGAGGGAGAGAGGAAAGAAGACAGACATCAAAGGATATGCAAGGGACAGAGAGGGGGTAAATGGACAAAAAATTATGATGTTATGGTCTTGAGAAGTATGTGTTGAAAGATGAAATGTATAAATGAGGGACAGAGTAAAGACGTTATCAGAGCAGTCAGGGCATAAAATCTAGGACTATTCCGATTAATGGATATGTCACTGGTTTTATTTTACGCTCTCAACTGGGCACTTCAGTTGCAGGGAACCAAAAAGGTGTGACAAGATGAGATATGGACTAGATTTTAAAATATAAAGTTTATTTTAAGGATACACATGTATTGGAACAAAGACAGGAAAGCCAAAGAACCAGGGCCATTCTAATGGTCCCTTGGCTCCCTCCCTTGACTTGCAAGGTGTTTTTCTGCTTCTCTCCAATTCATAGGACAGGCTACTCAGTCCATAACCTGAAGGAAGCCTGTCTGACTGGCTTTGCTAACCATCATCCCCTGATTGGATAGAGATCTGGGCTGGGACAGTCCAATGGTCTGATCCTTGATAGTTCCGGTCATCTGCCCGAAGAATCTGGAAGCGTGGTTCCCTTGGTGGATGGACGTGGCACCATGATCAAAATTTCAAATGTAAATATTAATGGTAATTTGAAAGGAAAAGAAAATAAAACCCTGAGTCCTATTTATAGACAACCCACAACATGTAACACAAAGATCCAAAAGTGTAGTGTGATAACCAGGAAGGCATTTGATGTACGAGTCTGAAAAAGAAATCTGACTCTTTTTTCTTCTTTGTAAGACCCCTACACTATTTTACGGATCCATCTTTAGCTTGTTTCAGATTTTCCCTGGCACTCTGAATCCTACATCTTATGTACTGTGTGATTTTTCTGCTTTTAAACATGCCCTTTTCTCTGGAAAACAAATGGGGATATCGAAGCTCCTTGGAGGTCAACCAGCGGCAGCCCTTTCTGACTCCATGGGTGGGCCCTTCCACACCTAACATCTGCTTCCTAATACCCTTCAGGGTCTTTGCCCTGCACCTCTCAAAACCCCTTCAAAATCACTTCAAACCATTCCCGACTTTTCAGGGACAGTAAATGCTCCTATAGCATAAATAGCTGTTTCTGTCAAATTGTTGCACCGTGTCTTAGGGGAAAACCGTATTAATGTCTTTTTGACTCAAACTTTACCAACACAACTCCATAAAGGCAGCACCTCTTTCTCTGGTGTGCTTTTGTTGTTGTGTTACCAGAAGTAAACCTCTCTGACATCACGGTTGTTGTTATAATAAAGATCTAAGTACAGGATGGTGTTAGTACCGTGGGCTTCTTAGCGGCACCTCTCCCAGCACCGTGGACTCATTGAGTTCTCAAGTTTTCCTGTGTTCTTACCAGCTGATAATAGGGTCATTGTTCTCAGGGTCCCAGTGGCTACTGAGAGCTCTTTGTGGGAAGCCACCGTGTGACAGGCTCAAGAAGATCCAGACAAGGGCAGGCCCTGAATGATAGAGGACCACAATTTACCTTTGCTGCGCGCCTTGCCTCAGGTGCCTGGCAGGATGTCTCAATCCCAGAGGTTCTTGAAAAGCAAAAGGCAGCCACAGGCAAACAGGGGAAACAGAACAAATCTACTAAATGCAAAGGTGTTTACTCTGCATCTTAGCTTTAGAAATGCTCAAATCCCACTTGGAGGGCAGAAGGAAGCTTATAGAAACATACTGTGAGTGGAGCATACAGAGTGTGGTGATTTTCAAAAATCTGCTGTAACCTTCTGGTTCAATTTCTGTTTCCCTGAGGGCAAGGGAGTAAGATATTTATATTTTTCGTTATGTAGGAGTTCACATCTGGATAAAGCATATCTCGGTTTTGTGAGTGAATATTTGGTGAGACTGTTTATGTTTCCAGTGTGAGGATAGGTTTGGAAACCAGGATGTATTGATTAATGATGGAGAGCTAGGCTCAGCCAGTATTGAAATAATTTATGTATGTGCCGGAACAGGCTTACTCCTTGATGACATGTGACAGATTGCTTGAAATCTGTGAAAGAGAGTACATGCTGATTAACAGCACAGACCTGGGAGCCAGAATGCCTGGGTTTCAATCCCTGCTCTGCTGCTAACAAGGTATGTAACCTTGAAAAAAGTATTGAATCTCTGGGTGCCTCAGTTTCCTCATCTCTGCAATGGGATAATGATAGTATCTATTTTATAAGGTTGCCATAAGGATTAAAAGAGTCAAGATTTGTAAAATGGACTCATAAGCTGTACATGAGCATTTGCTGCATACATCCTTATAAATAAACAAAAGACATCATTCTAGCTATGTCATCAACCAACTTTTGTGACCTTAGACAAGCCCCTTGCCTTCTGTAGCTTTACTTTAGTCCTTCATCTACATAGCAAAGTGGGTAGGCTAAGCTCCATCCTGGTTGTACAAATCTGATTCTATGTTATAGTGTTTGGAATTGGTAGTACAGATATGAAGAATACTATGGAAATAAAAATCAGAGCCCCTAATGAATTATCTGTAACAGTGGGTGTAGAGATGATTCAAACGTCTTTCCATTTTCTCAGTACTTGAAAGCGTGGCATGATATGTGCATAATCTTGGATTCAGGAGCTTATCTATACAGGCATCTGTCAGATAAAAAGCAACAGACAAGCTTGAACCAACCATGAGATTTTTCCATTAAAAATGAAAACTTTATGGCTTAGACTGTGTAAAGGCTGGCAAAAGCTAGAATGAGGAAATATCTATGCCTTAATCAGAAGAAAGAGAAAGGCAAAGATTTAAAACAGCCGGGAAGCTTAGCCACTCTCCAGGCTGAGTTGAATGTGTGCATGAGACACAGGTTGTCAGTGTTCTTTCACTGACACTCTCAGGGAAGGAATGATGAAATGATAAAAAGAGCAGGTTTTTTTTTTAAATGTTCTTATTAAGATAAATTCCACAGTACTTGGAGAATTTACTTCTTGTGAAATTGGAGAAAGTTTAAATTCTTAAGTTGGGTAGAAAAGAGATACAGCCAAAGGACCATTTCACTGAAAAAAGAATGATATATCTTACAGTGTATGACTTAAGCCAAGACTGAGTATCTTCAGGATTTAAAAAATATTTTTCAATTTTTCATTCTCCCTTTATATTCCAGTTGTAATCAGAGGTGCGCTTTGAGTATGACCTTAGTGCTTGTTAGTGGTTTTGAACTCCTTGCAAAGAAAAGAAAAAAGAAAAGAAAAAAGGAAAGGACATTGCTGAAAAGAGGCATGAATAAATAAGCAGTCAGTGTAGATTTGCAAATATTTTCTCAGAGGTCTAAGGGTCACTGAAGTATTGGAAAATGGAAAAAAGGAACAGTAAAAAAAAAAAAAGCATCAACACAAATCAAAAACTTCAAGCCGAAAATACACTGAGAAGCAGCAATATTTAATTAAATTAATGTCTCCCGAAAGGGTCAAGATGTTATAAGAACCACGCAAACTAGAAAGACTTCTGAGAGAGGAAAAGACATGCCAATAAATAAAAAGGAGTTGTGAGAAGACTTTAAATGGATAAGGCTGTGAATTTACTTTTCTAAACAGGCTGATTTTCAAAACCTAGGCAAAGTCTTTACTATTAGAAAGTCATGAAGACCTTTCAAAAAAGCCTGGGATATTGTATTCAGTTTGAGGCATTTCACTGCCAGAAAGATGAAGGCAAACAGAAATGGGAATTCAGAGGGAAAAAAACACAACAAAAGTATTTCAGGGTCTGTGGAGGATTGACTTTTCAAGAGAAAGTATGAATAAATAGAATAAATAATAGCTTGGTTTGCAAAGTCTAAAGAGAGGGAGGTGCTATGGTGTACGTGCCTAAAATTGAACAGAACAAAATCACAAGGTAACAGGCGGTGCCTCATTCAAATCCTTTTAACTTATTTAGTAATCAGTGTAACTCTACCATTCACATTAAGGTCTGGACGTTTATTTAACAGTATGTGTTGCATATGCAGAAAACACACACACACGCACACAGACACATACATACACACACACACACACACACATCTCTATATAGCCAGTAAGTGTCCGATCTTCCTTTCCTTTTACCTACATTTTCTTGAGTGCTGACCTCTGAATCTGCTGAAAATGATGCTTTCTATATTTTCTTGAAAGAGATTTTTAAAACCAGGTTAGCTGAACGGAGAGTTTGCCCATCTTGGCTCTAGCTGGGGGGGGGGGGGGGAGGGTGTATCCATAGGACTATACAATACAATCTTTTTTAAAGAAGTAGTTTTATTTACAGTGAATTATATGAGGGGGGGTGCCAGTCATTATAATACTGACACCATTATAATACTAAGGGAATTAAGTATCTGCTATCACCTTGTGCTCACTGTATGATAAATGAGAAACCCAGTAAAAGACCCTGAGATTCACAGAAATAAATTATTTAACACACAGAAACAGGTACGAGGCTCAAAATATATAGATTTAATATTGTCGCAGCTACGATACGACTGTATTCTTTTTTTTTCTATTTATTACCCATTCTCTTTCCTACCTTACTTAAAGCCTTCCACATAGTAGGGGCACTAAACAGAGAGGTATTCAGTAGATAAATGCTGTTGATTTCTAAGGTGGTGGGATGTTTTTAGCCTTATGTAAAGTCCTCTCTGGCTGTGTAAGCCATAGTTACCTTGTGCTATGGTTGGGTAGCTATGTATGTTCAATCAATGAGAGCACTGGGCTGAGGAGTTAAGCAAATGTTGTTTTGTGCTGGCAGCTGGGCTTCAGAACGTGGCAGTCCCCGTGTTTGTTGCCGCCTAGCATTTTTCAAGCAAATATAAAAATTGTCATTTTCTCTGTCAGCACGAGCTCACCAAATCATTAAGACTCACTAGCAACAGTCTGCAGCAAAAAAAGATGTTTTCCTATGCTATGGATTTAATCACTTTATGGGAAGCGGCTTTCAAAAACTCTGAGTTTAATGCAATAAAAGTGACATTTAATGAACAACAGGTATTAGTAGAAGCTATCACAACTAAGGAAAGGTGAATTGAATCTTGGAAAGTGGCAGTTAACAGGCCGATGACTGGAATTAAATGTGGAAGGCCCAAAATTAGAAAGGCAGTGATCACTTGTAGTGGCCAGCAGGGGTCACCCCATAACCAGAAACCAAGTGGGAGGTCTGTGTGCCTCCCATCCTGACAGCAGAAGTGAAAATTCTCCCACTCGAGATGTCAGGATACCCAAGGGAGACACACACGTAGGGAACTCATTCATAGTCCTAAGTCAACACCGAGACAGCGAGTCTCTTGAAAATGATGTCTATTGCTTGGTAAAGAGGGAAAACCGCAGGGCCAACTCTGGGGCTCTGCTGCATGCAGGGCAATGAAGAAGAATACTGGATGCAGTCAGTTGGGGCTGGAATGGAAGAAAGTAGGAGACACCTAAGGGGGAGAGACTCCTTTTGGGTTCATATGCTATTGATCTAACTTCAGAGCCCCAGAACAGAGAGCCCAGCCTGTGCAAGTGACAGAATATATATATATATATATATATATATATATATATATATATAAATCTCTTCCTGACCCCTCATGGTTCAAAGGTTCGTGTAAAACGCATTTTTAAAACATTAAGAAAAGTTCAGATCTCTGGGTTTTTTTCAATGATTCTTCTTCTCTTCTTACAGTTACTCTATACTTCCCCTTCTCTTCAAATGTCTGCCACATTTAAAAAAAAAACAAAGGTGTGTCCCCATCAATACTTTGTCTTTGGGTTTCTGGATTATTCTTTGAAAGGGATCTTCAAGAGGTTGGGTTAGTAACGAAAGCGGCAGCTGACATGATTGGGAGTATACTGTGTTATGCTCTGCCCTGAGCTCTCACTGAACCTGAGTGTCTCTGATAACCCTCAAAGAGGCCCTATGATGTAGACACCATTTTAAGAACAGTGAAACTGTGCTTCACAGAGAGCTAAAGCAGAGACTAGGTTTGCCCAATGCCTGTTCTTAACACCCATGCTGTTTGGCTGCAGATCTCAGGCTACAGGAGACAAAGGAACATTAAAATTCAACCACTGAAGCTCAGATTCCTTCTATGCCATTTCTGTTGCTTTGCTGTGGTCATATATTAGCATGATAGGGGCCCCTGAGTCTATTTTTCCCTTGGACATTTCTGACTATGAGAGGGTTCAGCTGCAAAAGGACCTCAGCTCCGAGAGGGTCATGAAAAGGAGACCAATTTCTCTTCGGTCTTTCCGAAGTACTTTCCACATTTGAGAGGACTTATTCTGAACTTCCCAGATAATTAGTCAGGGTTCTCCAGAGCAATAGGACCAATAGGAAATATATACATATATATGGAGATTTGTTGTAAGGATTGGCTCACATGTTTATGGAGACTGACAAGTTGCATGATCTGCCATCTACCAGTTGTAGAACCAGAAGGATTGGTGATGTAATTTGCTCTGCATCTGGAAGCCTAAAAACCAGGTTTTTGATAGTGTAAGTCCTAGTCCAAGTTCAAAGGCCCCCAAATCTGGGGCTGATGGTGTAAGCTTTGGCATCTAAAGGTCGATGGTGTGAAAGTAGGAGAAGATGGATGTCTCGGAGAGAGTGAATTGACCCTTCCTCGACTATTTGATCTGCTCAGTCCCTCAGTAGATTGAATGATATCCACCTGCATTGGTGAGGGTGACTTTATTTCGATCTACTGATTCAAATGGTAATCTCTTCTGAAAACACTTTGGCAGATATACCCGGAAATGACGGTTTACCAACTGTCTGGGTAACTCTTAGCCCAGTCAAGTAGACGTGTAAAAGTAACCATCACACTGCAGATCTTCTGTTTGTTAATTGCATTATGCTCTCTCATAGGTCTTTATTTCATTTTTTAAACGTGGTATCATTTTCAGTACTTTCTCCATATGAGTGAACTGCACTTGCTCGTGGTTTTCCTAACCTGTAGTGCCTGGAGCGGAATGAGGCCAGCCAGCAGCAGCATACATAGTTTAAGATACTATGTTCTCTTGATGCTTGTTTTCTGAGAAGCACTCAAATTACTGTTTTCTCTCCTGCTTCTTGTGTATTTTCTCTTCACTTCTCAGAAATGATGTTTCTTGCTGGGTCCTTACAGCCAGCTAAAAAAACATACAACTATATGATGAAAAATAGTTTAGTGATGACATGTAACAAATGGCAAAAATGTTTTAGTGAACGGTAGCCTCAGTGGTAGATAATGGGAGGATTCAATCTCCAAAATATTAATTGACTTTTCTTATAGCGTCATGGGCTAAAGACGCTTTATGAATTATGGTGGACACATTCAGCTGGGTTGAAATGATAGAGTTGCTATTAAGTTTATCCATAGTTTGGGAGTTTAGTACTAAATTTCTGGCCAGCTATCTCTATACTTTTATAAAAACTCATATGTAAATAACTTTTAAATGCATAGATTATAAAAATAGCATGCCAAAGCCACCGCTTTCTTAGGAACAATTAACAAGTATAATTTTTGAAACTACTCAGCAATCCCAAGAAACTGTTTTGAACAAGTTGAAAACAGAATTAAACAGCATGTCATGCAAAATAGTGACTGAGTTAATGTTTCTTTTTTCTTTCTAACAGACTCAGGGTATTATATGCAAACAATTTGAACTAAGGTTGCATATGATGTCAACCCAAAGTTATTGAAGTCATTTTATAGGCACTAAAAAACACCTTGCAGTATCTTATCATTTCCAAATTTCATAAGTAGACAAAATCTATTTGCACATGGTTGCATCCAGATGACATTAATTTTTAATGTGGTTAAACTCCATTTGAATGTGTGCCAAGATAGAAGCAATGATTAGCTTATTTAGAAAATTAACACTTTATTCTTCTCATTATTGGATAACCTCTATTGAAGATAGAGCCTTCATGAAGATTTCCTATCTGACTTCCTAAATAGTCATAAAATTGAAGCTCTGAGTTTGACCTTTAGATCTCATACTGACCTAACGCAAATTAGACCTTGTTCAGGACTCAAATGGAAAGATACTGAGCCAATGCTTGGAGGAATGTTTAATTCCTAGAGCAGAAGATAGGGAAAATGATTCAAGAAATTTTTCCCTCTTATAAAGGGAAGGACCATCCTACTCTAAGAAGACCAAAAGAGAAAGATCAGAAGGGATGGAACTAGGTGGGCCCTGAATATTTCAAACGGGATCCAATGCCATAGCTCTTTGGGTGGAGGACAAGATGGCTTATAAAATCATCAGAACCTAAGTTGAAGGGCCATCCAACCAACCAGAGATCTGTCCCCACCTGAAATCTGGAGAAGAGACACCCTTACCAAGTACCTCACAGCACAATACAACATAGGCAGCTTTAGAAGAAAAATAAAATAAAATAAAAGATGTATTCTTCTTTAGCAGTGATGGTGTCACAGAATTGTACATTCCCTAAGATCGTACAAGGAGGCCATTCTTGCTTGCTATTGGTAAGCCTGGTTACTTGGGGGGCAGATGTGTGGGGGAGAGAGAAAGAATCTGAGGTCCGGCCAGTAGGACATTATCAGACAGGACAAAACCAGAGACTTAGAAAGAACTTGGAGTAGATTAGATGCTACAAATTCAAATACTTACAACGGCTGAATGCGTAACATGTAATATCCAATTGGTTTGCTGTCTCTTTCTCTTTCTAGAATCCTAAGACTACTACTATGTGAATAAGTCTAGGATGAGAGGATGAGAGATCATACAGAGCAGAAAGTGTTCCAGCCAAGACTCATTAGCCCAGACAGGCTGCCCATGAGAATGAGGCCAGCCACCTGCTGACCAGAGACTAGCCACACTGGCCCAGACTAGAAGAACTAACTGCCTGGCTAACTCAGAACAGTGAGAAATAATAAGATTGATATTTAAAACAACAACAACAACAAAAAAAACTCCATTATTATTTTCAAGTTTCATAACTGAAAAAAGTCTGTTTACATGTCTTTTTTTTTAAATTGAAGTAAAATTGTCATATATTTGTTTCAGGTGTACAATAGAGTAATTCGATTTTTGTGTATACTACAAAGTGATAACTGCAAAAAATCTTGGTACCATCTGTTACATACATTTAACCCCCTTTACCCATTTCACCTACCTCCCAAGGCCCTTTTCCTCTGATAACCTGTAATCTATTCTCTGTATCTATGAAATTTGTTTGTTTGTTTTGTTTTTTAGATTCTTCATATGACTGGCCATTTCTGACCAGTGCACCCTCACCCTGAGTGAAATTTTATGGTGTTTGTCTTTCTCTGTCTGACTTATTTATCTTAGCATACTATCTTCAAAATTCATCTATATTGCTGCAAATGGCAAGATTCCCTTCTTTTTTATGGCTGCGTGGTATTCCAAGGTATGTATATATCACATCTTCTTTATCCATTCATCTTTAATGGACACTTAGATAGTTTACAAACCTTGGATATTGTAAATAGTGCTGCAGTGAACACAGGGGTGCATATATCTTTTCCAGTTAGTGTTTTTACTTTCCTTGGATAAATACCAAGAAGTGGTATAGGTGGATCATATGCTATTTTATTCTTATTTTTTTGAGGAATCTCCATACTGTTTTCCATAGTGCTACACCAGTTTACCTTCCCACCTACAATGTGTAATGGTTCCCTTTTCTCCATATCCTTGCTGACATTTGTCCTTTCTTTCAATTTCTTTTTTTCTTTCTTTCTTTCTTTCTTTTCTTTCTTCTTTCTTCTTCTTTCTTTCTTTCTTTCTTTCTTTCTTTTTCTTTTCTTTTTCTTTTGATAATAGTCATTCAACAGATGTGAAGTGATATCCATTGCAGTTTTGATTTGCATTTCCCTGATAATTGGTGATGCTGAGCATCTTTTCATATGCCTGTTGGCCATCAGTATGTCTTCTTTGAAAAAAAATGTCTATTCAGATCCTCTGCCCGTTTTTTAAATTGAGAATTTTTGTTGTTATTGAGCTGTGTGAGTTCTTTACATATTGTGGATATTAACCCCTCATAGGATATATGATTTGCAAATATCTTCTCTCATTCAGTAGATTGCCTTTTCATTTTGATGATGACTTCCTTTGCTGTGCAGAAGCTTTTTAGTTTGATATAGTTCCAGTAGTTTATTTTGGCTTTTATATCCCTTGCCCTTCAAAAAAAAAATTGTTAAAACTGATGTCAAGGAACTTAGTGCCTCTGTTTTCTTCTAGGAGTTTTATGGTTTCAAGTCTTATATTCAAGTTTTTAATTCACTTTGAGTTAATTTTTGTATGTGGTGTAAGATAGTGGTCTAGTTCCTTTTTATATGCAGCTGTCCAGTTTTCCTACATCATTTATTGAAGAGATTGTCTTTTCTACATTATATATTCTTGGCTCCTTTGTTGTAAATTAATTGACTGAACATGTGTAAATTTATTACTGGACTCTCAATTCTGTTCCTCTGATCTATGTGTCTGTTTTTGTGCCAGTACCACAGTTTTGATTATTATACCTTTCTAGTATGGTTTGAAATTAGGGAGTGCGATACCAACATCTTCATTGTTTCTCAAGATTGATTTTGCTATTTGGGATCTTTTGTGATTTCATACAAATTTTAAGATTATTTCTTCTAGTTCTGTGAAAAATGCTATTGATGGGCAGCCCAGGTGGCTCAGCGGTTTAGCACCACCTTCAGCCCAGGGCCTGATCCTGGAGTCCCTGGATTGAGTTCCATGTTGGGTTCCCTGCATGGAGCCTGCTTCTCCCTCTGCCTGTGTCTCTGCCTCTCTCTCTCTCTCTCTCTCTCAATCTGTGTCTCTCATGAATAAATAAATAAAATCTTAAAAAAAAAAGAAAAATGCTATTGAGATATTGATAGGGATTGCACTGAATCTATAGTTTGCTTTGAATAGTATGAACATTTTGACAATATTAATTTTTCCATTGCATAAGCATGGAATATCTTTACATTTACATTTGTCTTTTTCAACTTCTTTCATTAGTGTCTTACAGTTTTTAAATTTTTATTTTAATTTTTTAAAATTAATTTTTGTATATTTTTTATTGGAGTTTGATTTGCCAATATATAGTATAGCATGCAGTGCTCATCCTGTCAAGTGCCCTCCTCAGTGCCTATCATTTAGTTACCCCATCCTACTGCCCGCCTCCCCTTCCGCTACCCTTTGTTCATTTCCCAGAGTTAAGAGTATCTCATGTTTTGTCACCCTCTCTAATTTTCCCACTCATTTTCCCTCCATTCCCTTATAATCCATTTTTTATATCTTATATTCTCCATATGAGTGAAAACATATGATGATTGTCTTTCTCAGATTGACATATTTTACTCAGCATAATAGCTGAGTTCATCCATGTCGAAGCAAATGGTGGGTATTCATCCTCTCTGATGGCTGAGTATATTCCACTGTATGTATAGACCACATCTTCTTTATCCATTCATGTGTCACAGGACACCGAGGCTCCTTCCACAGTTTGGCTATTGTGGACATGGCTGCTATAAACATCGGGGTGCAGGTGTCCCGGTGTTTCATTGCATCTGTATCTTTGGGGTAAATCCCCAGTCGTAGGATAGCTCTATTTTTAGCTCTTTGAGGAACCTCCACACTGTTTTCTAGAGTGGCTGTACCAGTTCACATTCCTACCAACAGTGCAAGAGGGTTCCCCTTTCTCCACATCCTCTCTGACATTTGTTGTTTCCTGTCTTGTTAATTTTCCCCATTCTCACTGGTGTGAGGTGGTATCTCGTTGTGGTCTTGACCTGCATTTCCCTGATGGCAAGTGATGCAGAGCATTTTCTCATGTGCATGTTGGCCATGTCTAGGTCTTCCTCTGTGAGATTTCTGTTCATGTCTTTTGCCCATTTCATGATTGGATTGTTTGTTTCTTTGCTGTTGAGTTTAATAAGTTCTTTTTATATCTTGGATACTAGCCCTTGATCTGATACGTCATTTGCAAATATCTTCTCCCATTCTGTAGGTTGTCTTTTGGTTTTGTTGACTGTTTCTTTTGCTGTGCAGAAGCTTTTTGTCCTTCCTGATGAAATCCTAATAGTTCATAATGCCTTACAGCTTTCAGTATACTGGTCTTCCACTTCCTTGGTTAAATGCATTCCTAGGTATTTTATTCTTCTTAAAGCAATTATAAATGGGATTGTTTTCTTAATTTCTCTTTCTGATAGTTTATTATTTGTGTGTAGAAAAGCAACAGTTGTCTAGATACTAATTTTGTATCCTGTTACTTTACACTTATTGGTTCTAACAGTTTTTTGGTGGATCTTTAAGGTTTTCTATGTATAGTAGTATCATGTCATCTGCAAATAGTGACTGTTTTAGTTTTTCTTTCTAATTTTGAGGTTTTTTATTTATTTTTCTTGCCTGATCGCTCTGGCTAAGACTTCCAATACTATGTTGAATAAAAGTAGCAGGAGCAGACATCTTTGTGTTGTTCCTGGTCTTACATTTTCACTGTTGAATATCATATTATCTGTGGGTGCACATTGTTTCAATACAGTATTATCCTGATAACAATAATTTTAATATCAATAAACATCATTTAAATTTGGGTCAGAGGGGATCCCTGGTGGCTCAGTGGTTTGGCGCCTGCCTTTGGCCCAGGGTGTGATCCTGGAAACCTGGGATTGAGTCCCGCATCGGGCTCAATCCCTGCCTGCTTCTCCCTCTGCCTGTGCCTCTGCCTCTTGCTCTTTCTGTGTCTCTCAGGAATAAATAAATAAAATCTTTAAATAAATAAATAAATAAATAAATAAATAAATAAATAAATAAATAAATGATTTGGGTCAGGGTAAAAGCAATGATTTGTTTATTCTGATAAATTACGAATTTCATCTTCTGCCACTTTGGACAGGCTCATACCTTATACTGTTATAAGGTCAACAAAAATGAGGTTAATCATATGTACTGAAGAAGTATTTTTTGCTGAAATCTGAAGCACACTCAGAACAACCCATTGGTGCAAACTTATATTTATCTCTGATGATTCCTAGAGTCTAGAATTCCCCAATTTTAGAGATTAGGTCCTAAAAGTGATGTCATCTTAGATTTTCCCACAGTTAAGGGACAGAAAAAACCTTAGAAACTATGTAATCCAGAGGGTTCCAACTGGTAGTTTACAGGCCAAATTTGGCCAGCAGATGTGTTTTGTTTGGCTTAACAGTGTTGGCTCACAAATGAAAAAAAAATCTAATTAGTCATATTGCTAAATTTTTGAAATTGGATAATTACTTTAGAAATCTGCATTTCCAAATTATCTTGAAAAAAGTGGAAAGTATTGACAACATTGAGCTTGTAGGACAATAGTTAATTGAAGCAGAATACAGGCTGCTCCTTTTATTTATTTATTTTAATTTTTTAGAGAGAGAGGGAGTGCATATGTGTGCAAGCATGGGGGCAGGGTTCTGGTTAAGAAAGGTAGAGGGAGAGGGAGAGAGAGAATCTTAAGCAGGTCCCATGCCCACTGCAGAGCCCAATACAGGACTTGATTTCACAATTCTGAGATCATGACCTGAGCCAAAATCAAGAGTCAGATGATTAACCAACTCAGCCACCCAGCCGCCCCTAGATTGCTTCCTTTATGTGGGGTAAGAGCTCGCTAAATCCCTGTATTGTATGGATGGAGGTTTCTGTGATTTGTCCTGCATAACCGACAGCCCTGACCTGCATATACTTAGGCAGGCCAAAGAATGCTTGTGAGATTTGTGCTGCATAAGAGACCTTGGAAGCCTGGTTAGTTGATATTAGCTGGCCTCTAGGTCAGAATTGGCCCTTCTGGTCTGGAGGCTGAGAGCTGTAATTCTTGCCTTACATCCCCACTGGCTCCAGGCTGAGCTGGCTCCCCAGAATGGAATCTGGGAGGGGAGACAAGCACACCTAACCCAGACTCCTTGAATATGCAAAGATGTGATAACATAGAATCAGCTCGTTCCAAATTACATGTAGGTGAACAAATGTTTAACCTCAGACCCCGTCATTTGCCTATAAACATAGCCCTATGGTCAATTGGAAATTTCCCTGATGGGAGGACACATCACCTAGGCCTCTCAAACAGGACTCCAGCCTGGATATCTTCAAGGGGCTTCCCCAGCTAGTGAGGTTGGATGTTGTAAGTACCTGATTTGATAGAACTTTGTCTCATTCTCCTTTCCTGATTACTATTGTGCTCATTTATGTGCAGATTTCCCTTTTCTTCTTTCTGTTTCTATGGATTTTAATAATATTAGTAAAGTGTTTTTTCCGTTTGAAACTGAGGATACAACTCTCAGAACAGTCCCCAAAGAAACCGCCCCTCCCCACTACATAACACCTCAGTTTGCTTTATTTATCCACATTACACACAACCTCTATTTGAATTTATAACATCTGAATCTGCTTGAATCACTTAGTTTCACAGACAAGCAAACAGAGGTTCAGATAAAAGTAGCTCTGTCATCAGCTGGTGAGGGACTTAAAATATGGTATAAATATAAACCATTATTAGCTGTGGAACTGATACTAGCTTTCCTTCCCACCTGGCAGCTAAGGACAGAGTTATTTTTGAATGGGTGTGAGCAGAGCAGAAGAGTCTGTAATTTTCCAAGACAAGAAAGCTGAAGAGTGGTTTGGAGACACCAGGATCAGTGTCCCCTAAGTCCCCAAGTGATTAGAGGCTGGGAGCTCCTGGAAGGCAAAGAAGGAGCTGAAAGACATAAAGGGAAAAGAAAATAAACATCTCTTGTTTCATTATTTTGTTCCTCATCTGCCATACTGGCCTAACAATCTTTGCTGGGAAAACATTTAGCTACACTTTGGTGTTGATAGACTTTGGAATGCATGAAAGTCTAAAAAAACACAGAAGAAACTGTGAGATTCCAGCTATATAGATGGCCAAGTCTTACTTTAAAAATATGCTTCTTAAAAGTTCTTTTGAAAGATTTTTAAAAATTTCATCACAAGAAAAAAGAAATTTATAACTAGATGCGGTAATGGATGTTACCTAGACTTCCCATGGTGATCGTCTCACCATATACACATATATTGAATAATTAAGTTGTACACTTGAAACTAGCATAATGTTAATTCTATCTTAATAAAGCAATAGTTCCTAGAAATCTGTCTTCCCCTATATCCAATTTACCAGTTTCTATCTTTAAATGGATCTTGACTCTATGGGCTTTCTTCAATTTGGTTCCTATCATTACCATGTGAGTTGAGATCACCCCTCATCTCCCCAGCCTCCTAACTCGTCTCATGTTTGTGGGCCCTCCTCAAACCTTCCTGCTCAGACCCTCCTCTGTGCATTGTAAATTGGGAAGTGAGTTACAGCACAGGCCCACAAATCAGTCATTACTTTAGAGCTACAGTGTAATTATACTTGTGTGATTCCTTATAGTGATTATATGATTTGTGGGCAATTATCAGGATGTGAAGGTGGCTTTTTCAGAAATTATACTTGGAGTCCAGATGCTAAATTCAGGTAACAGGGTTTGCTAATGATGGTTTTTGCACCCATAGAAGTTAATTCTACTGAAGTATAAGGTGGTTGTGGTTGGGGAATATGAAGTGCTAAATCCTTGCCTGGAATGTCCTAAGGTCTGGAAGGACCTAACTGTGGACAGATAGATGACTACCATTGCCACCAACCAGGGACATTTCCAATAAATAAGTGGGAGGCTCACTGAACATTCTATAGCCTAATATCCTCTGATGTCCTTTGTTGAAAATGTATCCTTTGAGCTCATTAGAGCAAAACTGTAATCTGTGGATATCAGAGTCCTCAGGTTTTTTTTTTTAAGTTTTTATTTATTTGAGAGAGAGAGAGAGAGAGAGAGAGAGAGAAAGAGAGAGAGAGAGAGAGTAGATATGAGTGGGAGGGAGGAGCAGAGGGAGAGGGAGAAGCAAGCTCCCTGCCAAGCTGGGAGACGGACTCCAGGGCTGGATCCCTGGACCCCAAGATCATGACCTGAGCCAAAGGCAGATGCTTAACTGACTAGCCACCCAGGTGCCCCTCAGAGTCCTCAGTTTCACCAGTTCTCAAACTTAATCCTTATGTTTACTAATTCACTGCTTTTAATTTGCTCCCATCCAATCCCCCCTTAACATATTTGACAGAATAGTGTTTTGGTCACCAAAATCTAATTAGGGTATTTGTCTACTCTGAAAATGCAGACCTTTGATCTTGGTATAAATTCTATTCCTCTCTGGATGCCTGGGGGGCTCAGTGGTTGAGCATCTGTCTTCGGCCCAGGCCATGATCCTGGGTCCTGGGATTGAGTCCCACATCGGGCTCCCTGCATGGAGCCTGCTTCTCTCTCTGCCTGTGTCTCTGCCTCTTTCTCTGTCTCTGTCTCTCGTGTGTGTCTCTCATGAATGAGAATAAAATCTTTTAAAAAAATTAAAAAGAATTCTATTCCTCTCACCTCTTGCTGCTCAAGCTTCTTTTCTACTTCTTTCTTCACACTTTAAAATTCTGGATAAATCCTGGAATGAGTCTTGATCTCTCCATCCTCTGGAATTCTGCACATCCTGTGTTTTTCCGGCCTGGAATATGTTTCCAAACCGCTAAGGATTGAATGCTTGTGTCCTTCCCAAATTAATATATAGAAACTATAGCTCCCAATGTGATAGCATTTGGAGTTGAAGCTGTTAAGAGGCAATTAGGTTAGATTAGGACATGAGAGTGAAGCGGTCGTGAAGATACGTATGCACTTATGAAAAGAGGAAGAGACATGTGATCTTTCTGTCTCTGAGTGTACCCCCCAAGAAATGCCGTGTGAGGGCATAGCCAAGAAAGAACCAGGCCTGATCTTGGACTTCTAGCATCCAGAACTATTAGAAATGTTTGTTGTTTAAGCCATCCAGTCTATGATATTCTGTTAGAGAAGCCTGAAAAGACCCAAACCATGCCTATCAGCTTAATTCTTGTCCATCCATCAGGTTTTCCCTGAAAAAAATTTTTTAATTGAAGTATAATTGACAGACAATATTACATTAATTTCAAGTGTACCACGTAACAATTTAACAAGACTATACCTTATGCCATGCTCACTGCAGGGTAGCTACCATCTGCCACCATACGTCACTTATAACACCTTTGACTACATTTCCTATGCTGCACTTTTACCCCATGACTTAGTCCATAACTGGAACCCTGTATCTCTTAGTCCTCTCCCCCATTTTGCCCCTCCCTCTCCCTCTTTCCCTTCTAGTAACCACTAGTTTATTCTCTGCATTTATTTATTTATTTATATTTTATTTATTTATTCATGAGACAGGGAGAGAGAGAGAGAGAGAGAGAGAGAGAGAGAGAGAGAGAGAGACAGAGACCCAGGCAGAGGGAGAAGCAGGCTCCATGCAGAGAGCCCAATGTGGGACTCGATCCCAGGATCCCGGGGTCATGCCCTGAGCAAAAGGCAGACGCTCAACCTCTGAGCCACCCAGGTGTCCCTATTCTCTGCTTTTATGAGTCTGTTTCTGCTTTTTGTTTCTTTGTTTATTCATTTGTTTTCTTTTGGCTTCCACCTATGAGTGAAAGTGTATGGTATTTGTCTTCCTTCGTCTGACTAATTTCACTTAGCATAATACCCTCTAGGTCAGTCATGTTTTTGCAAATGACTGAGTAATATTCTCTTCTATATGTAGATGCATATATGTCACATCTTCCTTATCCATCCCTCTATCAATGGATACTTGGGCTGCTTCCATCATTTGGGTATTGTAAATAATGCTGCGATATAGGGGCACATATATCTTTTTGAATTAGTGCTTTTGTTTTCTTTGGGTAAATACCCAGGGGTAAAATTACTGCATCATATGCTATTTCTACTTTTAAGTTTTGCAGAGACTCTATACTGTTTTCCACAGTGGCTGCACCAATTTACATCCCCACCAACAGTGCACGAGGTTCCTTTTTCTCCCTGAGATGTTTTTATGACTTCTCTAGTCTGGGTTGGTTACTCTTCCTTAGTGTCTCCATAACACCTTATACTTCACTTTCATGTGGTTACTGTGCTTTATCATAAAATCGTATTTACTGTTTTGTATCTTCTACTTGACCATAAACTCTGTGGTGACAGAGATTATGTCCAGCTTGTCTGCAGTTTTATCCTTAGCTTTTAGCAGGTGGTAATAAATATTAATAAATTAGTAAATATTGGCTAGATAAATGAATAAATTAGTTAGCAGGAGTAAGCAATTTAAGAAAGCAGCCAAGCAAACAAAAACAACAAAAGAAACTTTTTTTTTAAACGTATGATGCTCTTTATCTTAGAGGTAGCTACATCCTTACATTTTTAAAGACAGCTTTAACTTGGCTGTGGTCAGATGAGGTAATTGGCGGGTGAATTTGTCATGACCTGTCTGATTCATTTTAATTTCTTGTCTTTGTTTTCTGCAAAGACAGAAAATCCCTTTAAAATCCCACAGTTTAAAAACTCAGTAATAGAAGAACTTAATAGACAGTGTCTTCCAACAACTGTATTTCTGTATATGTTAGGTGCTTACCCTTTGCAAGCTTGGGGGTTCACAGGGCCTGCAGCTGATTATATTAACCCAAACTATAATCATTTCCTTTGGCATAAATAAAGTCAAGCTGTTAGTAAGAGGCCAAAGGCCCTCGCAGCCGTTTTAGTACAATTTGGATGGATGCAGATGAAATTACAGAGTCACATTTTATTTGTTGGCTGCTGTCCCAATTATGAGCTTAGTCACATCAGAGAGTTCAGAGAGATCAGAAGTGGGGGTGGGGAGAGAATGCACAGTTCTAAATAATTTTTCCATGACAGGATGGGCTTTCATTTGCTCTGACCAACATAAAGATTAACTCTAGACCTCTGACCATCTGATCCTATGTGGATTAAAAAATTCTCCAGTCTTCCAAAAACATTAATTATATTCTCTTTAAAAAGTTTAACATTTATGCAGCTGGTGGAGGGGGTAGGGGTGTTGGGAAGAGATAGGGTAGAGAGAATGGCTGATTCAGACGCTGCAATTATTTTGGGACTGGAAACAGAATTGAAATGACCCAGATGGTTAGCCTAATGAAGCTGAACCAAAGTTTATGCCAAGAGCAGTCAGAGCCATGTTTCCATTTCTGTGTGAGAGGGAATATGTATGTGTGTGTGTTTGTGCGTGTGTGCGCGCACGCACAAGTGGGCATGCATGATTGATTTTGGCTGAAGAGGGCTTGGGGTTATAGGAGTAAAAGTGTGGCAGGCCAAGATGAATGCACATAGGAAAGAAATCACAACAAAACACAGAGCCTTTTCCTGCTACAGTCTGGCCTCGGGCAGGCCTGCTGCCTCTCAATTGCACCAGTGTGGAAAATCCTCTTTCCTTTGGCTTCTAAAATAGACCGTATTTCCTGGGAGTGTATGGTGCCTTTTGGATAAGGTGCTTAAGGTAGATCAAGCCGAGCAGGGGACATCCATGCTGCTGACTCGTGCCAGGGCAGTTGTCCAAAACTCTATCGCTAGCAAAAAACATATTGTGCTACATGCTGGTGTGACTGCTACTATCACCTTGTCTGTGGACTTTGGTTTATTTAACCTACAGGAACCAGCATACCTGCTTCAGGGCTGTGAGGCAAAGGGTGAGGACAGGGCTCAAAGCCAATTCCATATCTACCTAGGCTTTGAAACTATTAAAGGGTTTAAAATTTTGATTAAAGTAGTTAATATATGTAAATCTTTAGGACACCACTGCCTGGTACATAATATAGAGTAATTACGTTTTAGCTTTAGTATTATTACTATTTTATTATTTAATATCATAGCTGTGGGACTTGCTGTGTTTATCATTCAAAGGTACTTCTCTAATAAACAAGAGGAGCCACAAGCTTTTCACTGGACACGAAAGGACACAGACTTGAGAACTGATACGGTAACTATGCCCCCTTGTATAATTGAGAATAAGCCTTAGTTTCCTTAGATGTAAAATAAAATTAGGTTGGGGCAGAGCATTCCTAGAATGCCCCCCCCCTCAATAGGGGGAAATCATATTTATTGCCTACAGGTCTATGTGTTATGACTGTGTAGGGTACTTTACATATATGAGCTCATTTAATCCTCACAGAGCACTTTTGAATTTTGCTTTAGGAGAATTAAATTCTTAGAACTAAGAACATTACAAAATAGAAATGATTTTTGTTTATTGAGTACATGCCTTAATCATTATTTCCTCATGATCGCCCTACCAGTTATATTATTGTTATCCAGATCTGTAAGTGAGACAACTATGGCTCAGAGAGACTCAGTGATTCACAAAGATCACATAGCCAGTAAGTGCTGGAGCAGAGATTTTTTGTTTTTTTTTTTGTTTTTTTTTAAATATTTTATTTATTTATTCATGAGAGACACAGATAGAGAGGCAGAGACACAGGCAGAGGAAGAAGCAGGCTCCACGCAGGGAGCCCGATGTGGGACTCGATCCCCGGTCCCCAGGATCACACCCTGGGCCAAAAGCAGGCGCTAAACCGCTGGGCTACCGGGGCTGCCCCGAGGAGCAGAGATTTGAACTCGTGTCTCCTCAATTCATAAATCCATGTTCTTACTACTAAAATAGAGCTGCTTTGTGAGATCGCCTTCTTATTAAGTCACATCGGTTCTAATCACACTTGGATGAATCCAAGATGCACTTACTTGATAATAAATTCTATTGACACTATTCAAGAGCTAAGGGAATAAAAAGTGTCCCGGGGAAAAGCATGCTTCAGAAAGCACAGCTTGCCATATGTGCAGAGGAGAGGAAATTAAGTGAGAAGAAACCAAATTGGTGAGTGCTTCTGAAGACACAGTGATATAAACCATTTCTAAACCAGAGATATGATGTATTGGCCCCAGTGTGAAGGTGTGTGTACGTGTTAGGGGAGGAGAGAGATTTAAATAGTGCAGGTCCTGACTCTTCTCTCACAGGAAAGAGTGGAGGCTGCTGCTCCCATGGGCTTTCCATGCATGGGACAGGGATAAGGTTGTGGGGGGCAGTGGGAATGGGGAGGATGACCACCCCGTATACATCCTGCGGCTCAGTGGGCACTGCCGTGTGGATTCTCGCTTGGGCCTTGTATTTGGGAGGCCTTGTATTTGCTTTGGGAAGTGTACTGGGAGTGGGAGGGCGGTAGGATTTTCCCTTCTTGTCTGAGTGTGGAGGCCCCGGCTCCCGCTAATGGATTGCTCATAACGGCAGTCTGTGTCTCCTGGGCTAGGTAGCGCACTGAAGCCCCAACTCTGTCTTGTTTCTGTTGCTGTTGTTGTCGTGTAACCCCAAGCAAGTCATTCCACCTCACTGAACTCTGAGGATAATAGCGATCACCTACCTCGCAGGGATTCTGTAAGGGATGGACAATAAACATGAATAGAAGTGCCACATAAATAAATGCTAAGTAACGCTATTAATCCTCCCGTGGACCGTGGTATGTCTATCTAATTTGCTAAATCTCTCTTGAGTGACAAGAATACAGGACCTCAGGATAGGATGTTCTTGCAAAAACAGTTGAAGCCACAAAGCTGATCATGTTAGGGGGTCTGGCTCCAAGAGTGGCAGACGAATGGAAAGAGGTAAGGCCAAAAAGTCATTATTAACTCAGTCTACTGGGCTCTGGAGTCTGTAGCACACATTCCATGGTACTTCAGTGCCTTTCTAGTTAAAAGTCACTTTCTCAGAGTGCAAATCTTTACTTTTATCTTTCTAAACAGAACTTGATTCTGAACTTTGGAATATGAGTTTTGCGCAAGTGCTGCAAGTACAGAATCAGGAGAATGGATGTTTTTATTCAGTCTTTCTGTGTGTTTGGTTCAGGTAGAATTGCTCAACTGTTGGCAGTGATCCGTGAAGCTGCTGGCTGCCCTGGGTTCCTACATGGTTTTGAAAACCGCTGGAAACCATTGCAGCGTGCAGCAGAAGGGAAACAGCCCTGCTTGCTTCAGGGGAGTTTGGGGTTCAAGCTGCTGGCTCTTCCTCGTACCAGTCACACTCACCATGGCTTTGGGCAACAAGACTTGACTTCTACATTTCTAGGTTTTGTGTTGATAGTGGAAAACGCCTCCTCTAGCGGGATTCTGTTGCATCAGTCTCTAACACACAGATGGTTGAAAGCGGTTTCAACCAAAATTTGAATTCACTCATTCCTTCGTTTGACAACATGTGTAGTTAACTTTTAGGAGACAACTATTTCCGTTGACTATATGATGTCTGATTAGCTGTTTTAAGACTAGGATTGGGGCAGACTTTATCTTTGCTTTCAAATGGGATGCCTTGGTCTGGGTTTTCAAAGTTAGAGTTTTGTTGCTTCTGGAACTTTCTTGTCCTGGTTTCCCTGACACTATTCTCCCCTGGCCTTTCATTGACTTTGTTGGTGATTTCTTGTCAGTTTCTTCCTGCTGGCTCCTCTGCTGGACCTTTAAGCTTTGGAGTGATTTAGTTAATGCCTGCTCCTTGATCCTATTCTCTTTTTGAACCCTTTATTAAAATATTGGGAGGTGGGATCCCTGGGTGGCGCAGTGGTTTGGTGCCTGCCTTTGGCCCAGGGCGCGATCCTGGAGACCCGGGATCGAGTCCCAGGTCGGGCTCCTGGTGCGTGGAGCCTGCTTCTCCCTCTGCCTGTGTCTCTGCCTCTCTCTCTCTCTCTCTCTCTCTCTGTGACTATCATAAATAAATAAAAATTAAAAAAAATAAAATATTGGGAGGTCATCAAATATTGATAACTCTGAAATTTATATCTTGACTCTGACTCTGCCTTGATTTTCAGATTTTATAGCCAATTCTTTCTGATTCTCCACATGGAAGATGGAATTGGAACGTTCAAATTAACATGTTGAGAACTGAACTTTTGATTTCTCCTTCTCCAAACCTGCCTCTCCCCCAGGCTCTCCTATCTTCTTTAATGGTGACACCAGCCATTTGATTGTTCAGGCCAAGCACTTAAGGAGTTTCTCTGATTGCTCTTTTGCCATTACATTCCTGCCCAATCCATTGACAAGTCCAAGAAGTATTGAATACGAGCACTTCTCACCATCTACCCTGCCATTAGCATGGTTCAGGCCATGCTTCTCTCATTTGGGCTACACTGCAATAGCCATCTAAATGATATCCCTACATCAGTCTTGTCTCCTAGAGTTTATTCCCCATATGGCATGAGGTGGGATGTATTACTTATGCTTTTTATTCATTTTTATTTCATAGATGAAGAGACTTCAAGGAAATAACTGACTTGTTTCAGACCATACATGTATAATGATGGAAGGACTTGAATCCAGTTCTCCATAGCCCTATAATAGTTAACCTTTGAATGATTTCAGTCCCACCACCTAATCATTAAAACTAGAAAGTTTAAGTTTAATTTAAAGACTCTGCTAATAGCAGCTAAAGATTATATAACACTTACTATGTACTGGGTATGGTTAGTTCCAAGGGCTTTATGTAATTTCGACTCATTAATCTTATATTAACCCAGTGAACCATCAACTATTACTATTGCTATTTAAACATGGAGGGAACTGAGGCACAGAGCTGCTAAGTGTCCTGTCCAGGTTATGCAGCCAGCAGGCAGCAGAGGGGCGATTCAGACACAGGCATCTGGCTCTAGAGTTGTGCCCTTGACTGCTGTGTTATCCTGACACTCTGTTGAAGCTCTAAGTTTGATCCAACATGATCCATTAGTTAGTACCTTTTTTTTTTTTAGACTTAGTTATTTTGCCCATTAAACAAATTAACTATGATAACAAAAAGTATTCATTATTTTACCAGTTGTTTCTCAAGTAGAGCTAAGAGGTGAATTGTAGTAGCTTTTAGGGTTTTTTGTTTTGTTTTGTTTTGTTTTGTTTTGTTTTTTTCCTATACACATGTGATTTTTTTGGGCACACAGTTTTTTAGCTCTAGGTGATATTTACCCCAGGGACAGACTCAAAATGAACTCCTAAATTACCTCAAATATTTTCTGTTTGGTAACATTTCCCCAAAAGGCTCTGCCCTGAAAACTGCTACGTGAAACAGCAAATCCTATCGTGTCCCAAAGGGGCCGCTTGCAGTTTAAAAAATCATTGGTCTCTCTCCCTTGCCCCTGTGCTATGCTTGGTAGATTTATTTAGCCAGGGACAACTTCAAAAAGGATTGGCAATTTGAACGGAGTCTTGATGAGCTGAAAAAAATTTTGAATATTGGAAAGAAGAGATTTCATTCATGCCAACTTCACATTGTGGACTGTAAAGAAACAGCAACCCTGTTTGCAATTTAATTTAATGGTTGTGATGCTAATTTCTTTCTGTCTCAAAGGTAAGACATTGTATAGTTTGCCTGGGTAATCTGTAATGTAACATCACCCAGGAACAGAATTCTGCTTCTTTTCACTCCTGGAAAGGGGTGGACTGCCTCTCCAACCCCTCCATCTTTGTGAGTAATTCTTTGTTGATAAGAGACTCATTATCATTATTGATTCAACTTTGCCATCTCTGATGTCGGCAAATACCTTGCTCATTTTAATCTGTCTCAAAGCTGTTTTATGCTTACTATGTTTTAATTTGGCCCTAGATTGTATTTGCCTGATGCTTAGAATAAAGATTGAGGACTCTCTTGGGGCGTTTTCTTTGGAGATACGTGATGGTCCCGAAGGATAAGCTTGGAGACTGGCAAACAGAGCTTCTTGGTGACAACCTCCCTCTGCCTGTTGCCTTGAGCCTAGACTCATAAACTAAAGCAGGGGATAAATTTCTATAGCAAAACCTTTAATCCACTTACATTTTTAACTCAGGGGGGATTTTTTTTTTTCTTCAATCCTTAACATTTTCCTCTCCCTGTGATGCTCTATTTTTCTGTTGACCTCTACAAATATCAACTCTGCTAGATTTTGGGTGAGTTCAAAGTTTTATTATATGCTACGAAGATGATATTTACATAATACTTTGAAGTAATTCCGTATTCACAGAGAAGTTGCAAGTGTGGAAAAACAAATTCCTGTGTCTTTATTGCTCAGATACCCCAATTGTTATCACTTTACTGTATTTGCTTGACATGATGCTAATTTGAAATGACCATTTCTTATTTCTCAGAATTCTAACAAGCTCACTACTTGTGTAGAGCATAGAAATGAAGGGTCTGTTTGGATGCTAATGGGAGGGGGACTACAGAGGTGATGAGATTATTGTTAGAAGGAGGGGACGAAGAGGGGGGACAATTATTGGAGGAAACAGTGGAAATTTTGTAGTATCCATGATTAAGAATGCCATGATTCTCCAGTAGGCGGGTGTGCTAGACACGGGGCGCCAGCAACGAACGCTAGTTTCTTCTAGGTACTCAGAATATCTCACTTTCCAAATAGGCTCAAATGTCAATTTTCCCTTATAAATGGGCAATAAATAACAGTATTCCTGCTTCGGTGGCTAACAGTGATGCAGAAAATAAAGTCAAGCATAAAAAGTTACCCCTTTGGGACGCTGCATGGAAATGATAAGGGTTTTCCTGATGCTGCCAATTGACTCACCCTGTGAGGTGTCTGAATGACCCGTGGGTCACACGGCCAGGGAGATTGTTGGCCAAGGGGCAATTGCCAGACCTCTCAGCGGTGTGCACCATTCTGATGGGCACAGCCCCTGGCTCTCCCGCCTGGCCTGGGAGGGAAATGAGTAATGGGATTTGAATTGGCAAAAACAAGGATTTTCACTTTAAAAGGGATCTTTTATTCTTGAGCCGAAGCCAATTGAAATACCCCGAGCTTGGGCCTTTTTATTCAGACAAGAACAATGAGATCAATTTTCAACAGAAAATGAGGGAAGAAGAGACAGCGGCTGAGGTAATAGGCTGTAAAGGACAAAGTTTGAAATTAAATATTATGGCTTAAATAGTCCTGTAATTCAAGCTACCCTTCCCCCCCACCCCCACCCCCACCCCCACCCCCAGTCTTGTATTAAAGAAATAAAACAAAAAACTCCTCATCACAAAATGGGAGACAATCTTTCTCTAATAGTAGAAAATTCTCTCTGCAGCATGAATTGGAGCGATAGCGATTTGATTTCTATGGAGATAAAGAGGCAGGGAAGTTAGTGGTGTTTGGAAGGGAATGTAAATGCGGTGTTAAGGAGTGAGGAGGAAAACTTCACGCAGGCTGGCTTATTAGAATTTTGCTGTATTTTATCCTGTTTTCACAGAGCAGCAGAAGGGATGTAGGAAAGTTTTTATTTAATTTTTAGGGCAATTAGGGAAAGGCAGCCCAGGCTGAGTGACTTTAGACTGCTCATTACCTTCTGGCGGGCAGAAGGAGAGTGCATATTTTAAATGTTAAGATCAGATTATTTATAAGTTTCGCTTTGAAATTCAAGGGCATGGAAGGAACGATAACTCGATTAACAGAGGAAACAGCCTTATGTACACAGCTGGTTTCATCTCTGTAATAGGTCAGAATCTGTGGAGCAGCATTTCTTAGTCTCTTCCTGGAAATGACAGATTCTGGGGGGGGGGGGCGATGAGGTTTAAAAAGGAAAATGACTTTTAGACATTTTCCCCCCAAACCTTTTAAGTAATGTTGTGAAGGGGGATAGGCATTTTTAGAAGATCTTGTGTTACTGTCCAGTAATGGTGATGTTAATGCCGCATCTTTCTTGGGATGGATTACTGTTTTGAATTCCCCCCTTTTTTTTTTTAAGATTTTATTTATTTATTCATGAGAGACAGAGAGAGAGGCAGAGACACAGGCAGAGGGAGAAGCAGGCTCCCTGCAGGGAGCCCGATGCGGGACTCGATCCCAGGACCTCAGGATCACACCCTGAGCTGAAGGCAGATGCTCAACTACTGAGCCACCCAGGGCTCTGTTTTGCTCTGTCTCTGTTTTGAATTCCTTGGGGGGATCTATCAGCTGTGGCTGGGGGCAGGGAGGAGTCACAGAGGACACACATGGTGGCTGCCCACTACTCCTGTGTCTCAGATGGAAGGAAGGCCCTGAAGAGTTGTTTATTATATCCAACTAGTCTTTGTGTGTAGGAGAAACAATTTGTTATTTAAAATCCCAGCAGACTGTGGCTGCTTCAGAATCCTAAGGAAGTAGCAGAGTGTCTCTTTGGAATAGATGAGCCATTTAGCCGTGGGGGGAAAAAAAAAAAGATAAGCTTCAGGGAATGGTTTGGAACACATAGGAATGAGAAAAAGAATTAACTGCCTTTATCAATAAAACAAGAATTTGGAGGGACTGGACAAGAGGAAAGGAGACCAACTGTAATGAGGAAGCTAAGGATTTACAGAGTACACTGTGAGCGTGGCCAGGGGCATGGCTGAAGGGCATTTACAGTACAGATATCTTATATACATTTTTAATTAGGTTTGCTAGGCAGTGCAGCAGCATAGCCCTCCTGTCTCTCCCTAAACCTTCCTAGACATCTGACCTATGCCCAGTCCTCAGTTTGCTGGTTCTTCAGATAGAGGGGAGCTAGTGGTTGAAGCGGTGTGAAGGGTATAGCGAAAGGATCCTTTTAAACCAACTAATAGAACGCACAAGGGACTCTAAGCCAGAGCCTCCCAGGAGAAAGATAAATGCCCCTCTCCCCTTTTCTGAGGAATCTCAGTAGAGGTTGGGAGGGACAGCAAAATTTCCTCTCCTGGTGAAATGGGAAAATTTCAAGAGATGCTAACTCCAGATGAGTTTTGGGGCAGAAAAGCAGGAACCATATATAAGTTGAAATAAAATGAGTGTGGTAATATGGAGGAATTTTTAGATTGTCCTTTAAAGGTTTCTCTTGAACCTAAAGCCATTTATAACTTCATTTTTCTCTAAGAGAACATGGAATACATGTTGCATGTATTATCATGGTGGGGGTGGGGCAATGGTAAGACTTCAAAGTGCCCCTTTCCGCCAGGAGAGGGGTTCACTGGGGGTCATGTACACTCTGTGTTTCCAGGGTTGCTCTGTGCTAACACCATGACATTCTTCACAGTAGGAGGGAGCAGAGGTGTGATTCCCACCAGCCTTTTGGCTGCTATCCTTGTATTGGACATTAAACTCAGAGCAAAAGTAAAACAGCACTGTAGAAAATTCAAGCTAGTAAGCTGTTCTGAAAAAAACGTTTTGCTTCGTCAGTTTTCAATTTTTCATTCTGTGGAAGACATTGAATTTCTAGGTGCCATTTTTAAAGGTGCCAAGAGAATCAAGGTAGTTCCACTAGGGTAATGAGTTCCTGTTATTGATGTCTTCATTTATTCACTCATTCTTTTATCAAGCATATATTTAATGCACATAATGCTTTTGAAAGATGCTGGGTATTGAATGCATAAAATGACAGACTTTTAAATAAGGTATTAAAGTACAGAGATAAATGTTAATAGAAGGCCATATAAAGTGCTAAAGGGAACACAGAATACAGTCACATAAAATAGTTACTCCTAAAATTGGGGACAGAATAAGATGAGGGAAGAGGAGAGGTTTTGTCTGTATTTCACTCTACCTTTCTTTCTTACCACTTATCAGAAAAGATATTTCTATTTCTTAACTGATTCCAAGCTTTTATGTCACTTCTTCTAAGACACTGTTTTTGTTACAGGAATCTCACTATAGATAGTGGTTTATTTCTTGAATTTTTTTTTTTCCAGTATTAAGCTTTTATGGACTAGCCATATGGCCCTGACAACCAGGCATACCATTGCCTCAGTGGGAATTTGGCTTTTGTTTTTTGTTTGTTTGTTTGTTTTAGTTTCAGATGTACCTTTGAAATAGAATTTAATTGGAATCATCTGTACGATGATATTTTAAGTATAAATTCCTAGTCATTAGGATAAATTTCAAGAACAAGCCTATACAGGTATAACTGCAGCTATGAAAAAAAAAATGTTCCTACCCCTAACTTGAAAAGCCCATTATAACATAGTTTTTCATCCTTTTTTTTTAAAAAAGATTTTATTTATTTTATTTTAGAAAGAAAGAGTGTGCATGAGCAAGGGGCAAAGGGAAAAGGAGAGAGAGAATCCCAAGCAAACTCCACGCTAAGCACAGAGCCCGATGCAGTGTTTGATTCCATGACCCCAAGACCATGACCTGAGCTGAAACCAAGAGCCAGACGCTTAACCAACTGAACCACCCAGGTGCCCCCCTCCATATCACATTTGAACTATCTTGCCACTAGTTGCCTTAACTCCTGTGGGTACCCTAGGCTGGAGAAATTTGGCATTGTTGAATTCAACATTGAACATTGGGCAGTAAACTGCTGAGCCATTCAGGCTGCCCTGAACATTGGTTTTAAAAGTCTACTCATTTTCCAACAACAACAACAACAAATCAACAACCTGATTCAAAATGGGCAAAAGTCTAGACAAATGAGACATTTCTTCAAAGAAGATATGTAAATGACAAAGAATTGCATGAAAAGATGCTTAATATCACTAAACATCAGGGACATTTAAATCTAAACCACAATGAGATACTGTTGCTTCATACCGATTAGTATGGCTACTATAAAACAAGCAAACAAATAAAAGGCAACAAGTATTGAGAAGGATGTGCAGAAATTGGAATGCTTGTATATTTTTGGTGGGATCATAAGATAGTATAGTTGCTGTTGAAAACACTATGGCAGTTCCTCAAAAAATTAAAATTCTAAAAATAGAATTAGCATGTGACCCAGCAGTTCCATTTCTGACTATATACACAAAAGAATTGGAAACAGAGTCTTTCTCTCTCTCTCTCTCTTTTTTTTTTTTGGAAGCAGAGTCTCAGATTTGTACACCCCTGTTCATAATGGCCTTATTCATAATAGTTAAAAAGTGAAAGCAATCCAAGTGTTCATTGATAGATGAATGGATAAGCAAAATGTGGTGTGTGTATACACACACATACACACACACACGCACATATGCGATGAAATATTATTCAGCCTTAAAAGGGAAGGAAATTCTGACATATGATAACATTGATGAGCCTTGAGGAATGTAATGTAAGTTGCAATTATATTAACTTATGTCAAGTGTAATAAGCCAGTTACAAAAAAGCAGATACTGTATGATTCCATTAATATAATATATCTAGAGTAGTCAAAATCACAGAGACAAAAAGTAGAACAGGGGCATCTGGGCGGCTCAGTGGTTGAGCATCTGCCTTTGCCTCAGGTTGTGATCCTAGGGTCCTGGGATTGAGTCCCTGCATGGTTCCCTGCATGGAGCCTGCTTCTCCCTCTGCCGATCTCTCTCTCTCTCTCTCTCTCTCTCGCTCATGAATAAATAAATAAAATCTTAAAAAAAAAAAGTAGAACAGTGATTTTCAGGGGAAGAGGAATGGGGAGTTGTTATATGTTCCAGGGAGTTATGTGTATAAAGTTTAAGTTTTGCAAGATGAAAAGAATTCTGGAGATGGATGGTGGTGATGGTTGCACAACAATGTAAATAAACTTAATGCCACTTAACTGTACATTTAAAAATGGTTAAGGTGGTACATTTTATGTTATATGCATTTTACCACAATAAAAAAATTGGAAAAAAGAGGAAAAAAGTCTACGCATTTACTTTTCTGAAATGGTTAACTCCTATTTGGGAATGAGACAGATCTGTTGTTTTCTTAACCAAGTCTCAAATGCTAATAGTAAATTCCGTATTGTGGTTTTAGTTAGGCTATGTTAGTAAGAAAATAGTCTGACCTAAACTATTTGTAGTGGATGCTATGGTGTGCCACACATCTCTCCGGCAAGACCAAGGGTCACATCACCCCAGCTGCTGGGAGTGTTAGATGCCATGGCTCATAGCAGATTCCCTACCCACCCTGCTCAGGCACTGCCCTCAGCAGAAGGGAGCTGTGTCACTCAGGGATGCACCTTCTCCCTGTATTAACTGGTTGATATGGAGATAAACCTGTCTGAGTGTTTTACCTCAATTTGGGAAAACTCTGAAGGGCTATGTGTAATAGAGAAAAATATTCCATTTGAGAATAGCTCCTAGCATTCTATTGGGCCTTGGTAGAGATGGTGAAGCTGAAACTGGGGTCAGAATTGTCCATTATGAGCTGGGTTTGGTAAGACCCACCAGGTCACCTCTAGGCAGGATCAGTAGCAATTTATCAAATGATGGCAATAATACATTCAAAATCAAGCATGGACAAGGCAAGGCATAAGTAAACGTAGAAACCCATATCAACCACCACTCTTACACTGGCATTAATCCCTTAGCTCAATCCTCTGGCCTTGTGGGGTGTGTTTTATAATCAACTAATTGAGAAAGAAAAAGTCCTAGCTTGGTTTATGAATAATTTGGCTTATTCCATGGATACAAGTTGAAATGAAACTGCTGCTTCATTATAGCACCACTTGAATGTGACTTTAAAAGATAGCAAAAAAAAGGGGTACCTGAGTGGCTCAGTTGGTTGAATGTCTGACTCTTGCTTTTGGCTCAGGGTCCTGGTATCGATCCCAACCTTGGGCTCTGCACTCAGTACAGGGTCTGCTTGTCTCTCCCTGCCCCCTGCTTGTGTTCTCTCTCTCTCATAAATAAATAAATAAATAAATAAATAAATAAATAAATAAATAAAATCTTAAGAGAGAGGGAGAGGGAGAGAGCAATGAAGGGAAATCCCTGTAGGGTCAGCACCTTGTGACAAGAGACGTGTGCTTTAGTAAAGATATATGTAGATTCCTGAGTGGTGGCAAATGCCTTGTTGTTAAAGCAGGGACTAGAAGGGAGAAAGATTTGAAAATAGGCACAAGGAGATCTGAGCATGTGGGAGCAGGTACAAAGTATAAAGATCTTTGTAGTCATGTCAATTCCCATCAGGGAGCATCCTCTATGGGAGAGATATGGACAACCAAGCAAACCGAACAATCTGCCAGTCAATATCAGCCAGGCTCTGTCATCTTTTACTCCAATGCCAGCCCAACAGAGTAGTCCCAAAGCATGGATTGGCACTTGCGAAGGTTGAGCTAGCCGCTGTTGCTTCCAAATGTCCAACATGCCAGCCACAGGGCTCAACATTGAGCCCCAGTATAACACAATAGGAAACCATTTAGGCACAATGGTGGCAGGTTGATTACATTGAACTCTTTCCATCATGGAAAGGGAAGCTATTCATCTTGACTAGAGATGACACATATTCTAAGTATGGATTTGCTTTTCCTATTTGCAGGATGTTTCTGTCTAGGGCCGTATATAATGTTTGATCTAGTAATGTAGTAACCTATTTCACATGATCTCAGACCAGAGGACCAACTTTATAGTAAAAGAGACGAGCATTGGGCACATGACCATGGGATCCAGTTATCCTTTAACATCCTACACCTCCCAGAATATCCTGACCTGACAGACTGATGAAATGGACATTTGAAGGCTCAACTCAGGTGCCAGTTTAAAGGTGAAACTCTTTGAGAATAAGGCACTACTCTCCAGTATGTGTTATATTCCATCAATCAACAAATGAATTCAGAAATAGAAGTGGCCCTGTTTACTAGAACTCTTAATGATCGGCTTGGATAATTTGTTCTTTTTCCTGTGATTTTAAGTTTGGAACCTTCCATCAGGGAACACCAAGAGTGTTCTTTTAAACCTTCAGCTATAGCTGCCACCTGGTTACTTTGAATGTCTTGTGATAAGAAACTAGTAGACAAGAAGGAGAGCCATTATATTGGCAAGAAAGTTGACCTTGATCATCAAGAGGAAGTAGAGTGGCTGTTACGTGACAGCAGCAGGAGGAACATATGTAACATCCAGATGATCTACTGGATCATCTCTAGATACTCCCCTCTTCAATTTTAGTGATAGCCAGGTACAACAACCATGGACTGAAAATGGCCTGATGCATAGGGGTTCAGACTCCTCAGGGGTGAGGGTCTGAGTTGCTTCAAGAAGTATGCTATTTATGCTGAAATGAGTAGTAGACGAAGAAGAAGATAAGTACCTTTTATGCTCTAAAGACTAGCTGTGGTGGCTGCTGTATTTTGTTCTTTTGTAAGCTTCCCTGGGAGAAAAAAAAGACTGATTAAAATTCGGAAGTTCTTCTTCCAAGGTTGAGTGGACTTACTATATGATGCACGTAGATGTACGTAGTACAAGGACGAGCCATAATCATGCTGTGTGAGCCTCCCAGCTGCTCCTTTCAGGATTGAGGCACTCATTCCCTTACTGGGAGGAGTCCTGGCTGCTTATAGTTCCCAACTAAAACCGTCCCTAGGAATTTTCCTTGTCAATGGGAGGTATCTCACCCACAGTACTTTTCCTTCTCTGGGGGAAACTTTGCTTAGTGACTGGTCTATACAGAGAATATGGAGATCTAGGCCCCTTTGCTTTAGTTCAGGCTAACTCTGCAGAGCCATCCTAGCTCCAGACCTCCTCATGAGATTGGCTGAGGCTTCTGATACACCTGTATGGTAGTTCAACTTCTCACTCTCCTTAGTCCTGCTTCTCTCATTTCTTTAGAGGTGTTGTTTCCTACAGTGCTTTATATTAAACCTCCCCCCCCCCACAAATCTCTGCTATGTAGCTTGTTTCCTTTGGAATCTGACTCAGGCCTAAGGTGATTTCAAGTGTGCACAGCACCCAAATTCAGGAAAAGCTGAACTCTCCAGATTCCAGAAGCCGAAGAATCATAATAGAGCTAAGCCATGTGGAGCCAGTTTCCAGAAGTAGAGGGTTTGATCTTCATTTCAGGCATTGTCCATTAATGTGAATTAGCGATGCTATTTGAGTCTGCTCCTCTGTATCTGTTTGCTTCCACTTATCGAATTCTTGATTTATGCCCAGATCAAATGGTATAAAGAGGGATCTGTATCTCCCTCCAAATACTAACCAAATACAAAAGAGGAAATAATGACTTTATAGTGAAAAAATCCAGCAGAGACCAACTTGACTGTGTGATCAAGGTAAATATTACCTTGGGACAGGTAAGCACAATGTGTCTCAAAATGTAGTTTCTGAGAAGAGTACAGTGTCATTTCTTTGGCATTGCTGCCTTGGATGCTCTGGTTGATTGTGGTCATGAGTACACGGTGGATAGGGTCACCTTATAGAATAAAAGACCTGTACTCCTTTGTTTGTTTCAAGTTTTTATTTAAATTCCAATTAGTTAACATACAGTGCAATATTAGCTTCAGAAATAGAATGTAGTGATTCATCCCTAACATACAACACCCGGTGCTCATACAAGTGCCCTCCTTAAAAACAAACAAACAAAAAACCAAACAAGCGCCCTCCTTAATCACCATCATCCATTTAGCCCATTCTCCTTCCACCTCCCCGCCCAGCTACCCTCAGCTTGTTCCCTATAGTAAAGAGTCCATTTTACGGTTTGCCTCTATCTTTTCTTCCCTTATGTTTGTCTGCTTCATTTCTTAAATTTCACATATGAGTGAAATCATATGGTATTTGTCTTTCTCTGACTTATTTCACTTAGCATGATGCTCTCTAGCTCCATCCATGTGGATGCAAATAAGAAGATTTCATTCTTTTTATGGCCAAATAATATTCCATTTTATATATACCACAGCTTCTTTATCCATTCATGAGTCAATGGACATTTGGACTCTTTCCATAATTTGGCTATTGCTGATAAGGCAGCTATAAACATTGGGCTACATTTGTCCCTTTGAATCAGTAGTTTTGTACCCTTTGGGTAAATACCTAGTAGTGCAATTGCTGGGTCATAGGGTAGTTTTATTTTTAACTTTTTGAGGAACCTCCACACTGTTTTCCAGATTGGCTATACCAGTTTGCATTCCCACCAACAGTTTAAGAGAGTTTGTTCCCCTTTCTCCACATCCTTGCCAGTATCTGTTATTTCCTATATTGTTAATTTTAGCCATTTTGACAGGTGTCAGGCGATACCTCATTGTGATTTGTATTTCCCTGATGATGAGTGATGTTGAGCATCTTTTCTTGTCTGTTACCCGTCTGTGTCTTCTTTGGAAAAACGAAAAGACCTATATTCCTTAAGACTATGAAGGATGAGAAGTAGGAAAAAACTAAGGAACCATTCTAGATTGAAGGATACTAAGGAGACAAGTAAAAGTAATGCATATTTATAAGTACAATCCTAGCCCAGAGGTGAAACCCACTATTACGACAGATGGCAAATTTGATGCCAGTAGATGGCACCATCAGAATGGTGTCTGTAAATTGATGATAGTATAATAATGTTTATTTCCTGACTGGAAGGAATGAATGCTATTAATATAGAAGAGTATCCTTGTTTGGGAGGTAGGGGGTACACACTGCAGTATTTAAAGGTAATGAGTCAACAACACATCTTTCTCTGAAGAGAAATGAGGCAAATGTAAAATTTAACAATCAGGGAATCTGTGAAGAGCATGCAGCAGTTCTTTGTATTATGCTCATACATTTCCTGTAGGTGTTAAATTATTTCAAAACTTGACAAATTTAAATTAAAGAGAGAATCTGATTGGCTCAGTTTACGACCATCCCTTCAGTTTAGACAGAAAGCAGATCATTCCACTTTCCTCATTGGACAATGCTAGTCAATGGATGGTTAATTTCAGGACACTGGTTGTTCTTTGTCTTGTCAATATGGCCAGGGTGCAGGGCCATCATCAAACATGAAATGTTTGCCTAAGTTTCCTTAGTAGAGCTTGGACCCATGGATACTGTGAAGGGTGTTTAGTATGTTTCTCAACAAAGAACTTGAAGTCTTTCTCTTCATTAAAACAACAAAGATTCTTTTCAGGATATTTACATTCTCAGTGCTGTACTTTTTTGCCCACCAGATTTTACATTCAGATAGATCCTTGTCTGCATGTCAGCTCAACTAGTTTATGACCTATTTATTATTAGGGTCCCTTTTATAGAATAGGTACAAATATACCCAACTAATGGGAGTTTGTGATGAGTAAATAAATAATGGAAGTAAAGTGCTCAGCACAATCCCTGGCATATAGTTAAGCCCTCAACAAATCATAGGGGGTCATGGGTTATTATGGTTTTTATTTTCTTACTTGTCATCCTTCAGCCTGGGAGAAGCTTAGGGTTTGTTGTTGTTTTGTTTTGTTTTTGTTTTTGTTTTCTGTTTTTTCATTTTAATTATATTTGAGTGGTTAACCTTTGACACTTCTTTGAAGGAAAAAGATTTGCTTTGGGAACTGTCAGCCAGTTTTTTCCATCTCTATGCTCTTAGATCTGTAGTCAATGTTTTTCAATTTGTAGGGGTTAAATGAGGACAGCAAAATATTGTTAGTATAGTATTTAATTCCAAACCTTTCACTTCTATTTGGTTAAGTGCTTTATGATCCATTTTATTTGTTAGTCCCAACACAGTCTTATGAGGTCCATGATCATTTTTAGCTTAAGTGAGTTCATGTAACCTCATGAAGGTCAGTGGTGGTGCTTAACTTCAATTCCTTCAAATCCTAGAGTTATACGTCGTCCTTGGGGCCTTGCCATTTCTCTTGATTTCTGTGTTTTTGACATGGTTATAGATGTAAGCTGTTGTTCAAAAGAAAGAAAGCAAAGAAAGCAATATGACTTTTTAATGAAAGAAGTTAAATCAAGCAAGACCCTATCAGCTCTGCATTAATTTTTTTTTTAAGTTTTAGCTTAGGAATGTCACTTTTTTGAATCTTTCTCATGTCTTCTATATTTTTTCCTTTACAAATTCGTTAAGCATCAGACCACTCAAATAATTTCAATATTTAATATTTGACATTTTATGAATTGACTGTTCATCAAGCATTATGGAATCTTTTTCTTGGCTAATCCTTTCCTTCTGTATTCAGGACAGTGTCAAAATCTGCACTATTCTCACCTTCTATTGAAGGAAATGAGAGAATTACAGAGGTAATGCATTTGGAAATGTAGCTAATACTATCTAATGCTATGCAATTTTGAGATCTTAAAATGAAGCCTTGGTTCTCAGAAGCCCTAAAAAATGGATTTTCTGGAAGATATTTTTCAGAAACATGAAGCAAATTTCTGAAAGTCAAAGAGCTTAATGAAAAAGTAGTGGTCCTTGTTCCACCCTATTCTGTTCCCTAGTCCTGAGATACAGAGTCAAGCCCTTTAAACTCTTATCTTCAGATTTCTAAATAATAAACAAATAATGTTATTTCCTGATTATTTTTAACTTTAAACATTATCTAATAAATTGGATTGTATTGGCTTTTTAGAGACTTGTATCAGTTCTATTTTACTGTATAGCAAATTACCTCAAAACTTGGAACCTTAAAGCAACGGTCATTTGTTTTCTCACAGTTTCTCTGTGTCAGAAATGTGAATGCAGTTTAGCTGGATGCCTCTAGATCAAGACCTCAAGCTATTGGCTGCCATCAAGCTATTGGCTCAGGCTGTGGTTTCCTCCTGTGGTAGAGGAACCAATTCCAAACTCATTCAGGTGGTTCTTGGAAAAATCCTGTTCTGTGGGTCGTTGGACTGAGGATCTTCTATGATTTGTAAATGCTGGCAAGAGACCTCCTTCCATTCTTTACCATGTGAATCTCTCCAAAAGGCAGTTCACAACATGGAAGCAGGTTTCCTTCAGAATGAGCAACAGAGAGAACATGAAGGTTGGAAGCCTCCGTTCTCAGTATTTTTATAATCTAATATCATCACGTACCTTTTGCTCTATTTTGCACCTTCTGTTATATTCTGTGGGTCAGTAAATTAAGCCCACACTCAAGTGGAGGAGATGAAACTAGGGCTTGGATAGCAGAGGACAAGGTCTATTGGGAGCCATCTCAGAGAGTGCCTTTCATAGTTCATTGTCTAGACCCCAATAATCCAAATCCATCCCACATGCAAATACATTCACTCTCAACCGATAGCTCCCAAAGTTTCATCTCATGACAGCATCAGCTCAAAATCCAGAATCTTACCAACTTAGGTCCAGGCCAATGATGGTGGATAGAATTCATCATCAGATGTAGTTCCTTAAACCCAGCTCCTCAGGCACATATCTCTTCAATCTGTAAAGCTATGAAACTAAAGAGACAAATAATCTCCTCTCCTTTGGATAGGAGATGGATAGCTATGAAACTAAACTAAAGAGACAAATAATCTCCTCTCCTTTCCTCCTTCAGTGTACAATGGTGGGACAGACATAGGCTTTTTTTTTTTTTAATAAAACTTACTGCTAAAAAAGGGAAGGGGATGGGATGCAGAAGGAAGTCATTGAAAGGAATTCTGAAATTCTAGCCAAATATTTGATGGTTAAGTCTTAAGGTCTGGAATAATTCTTCATGGCTTTTGGTTCTGTTCTCTGGGTTCCTAGTTCCACCTCTTAGTCATCCATTTTTCCTTTTCTTTAAGAAAGGTATCATGTGTTTACCTTTGAGTAGTATTTGCTTCTTGTCCAGGATTTTGACCTTGTTCCACTGCTTTCTATGTCATAGATTTCTCTTGTATCCCCTAATTCCTGTGTTACCAACTTTCAATTTAAAGTCTAAGCTCTTGGCAGCCTGGGTGGCTCAGCGGTTTAGCACTGCCTTCAGCCCAGGGTGTGATCCTGGAGACCTGGGATTTAGTCCCACAGCAGGGTCCCTGCATGGAGCCTGCCTCTCTCTCTCTCTGTGTCTCTCATGAATAAATAAATAAAATCTTAAAAAAAAACACAACACAAAGTCTGAGCTATTGAGTCTCTTTGGTAAAGCCTGGACCACAGTGACCCACTTACAAGGGAGGTTGGAGACTTGAAAATCTCAAGCTTCTATATAGTGGAATGCTGAATCTTCTGAAACTCAAAAGATTGAGAATTTCCTCCACATAGGGGAAGGGTTTAGATGCTAGTCAAAGGAATGACAAATGTTTCTTACCTCCATCTTTTGTGCTTAAGTAATGCATTTGCTTACATATATATCTGCAAAATATATGGTCTTTACACTGATACTTTACAAGTATTATTTTTATTTTATTTTAGTCCACAGAGACAAAACTCAGAACAAAACCCCATAGTAAAGTACAAAGGAAATTACTTGCCAACTCTACTCCATAATTCTAGTCCTTAGATTCTTGTCTGTCCACATGTTCTATCTAACTCAGACCATCTTCCCTACCTTTCATCTGACTACTTCTATCTCTACTGCTCTACAAAAACTCAGCTGAAACATTCCCTCCTCTGTGGAAACCTCCCTAATCATTCTTATTTAAAGACACTTTCCTTCATGCTTCCCATAGCATTCTCTAGACCAGCAGTCACTTGAAACAACCTTTTTTTTTTTTAATGTGGAAAATGAAAGTTTAAAAAATCAACACCATTTACAATCACTCAAACAAACAAAAAAAACCCTAGATACAAAATTCTAACAAAACTGGTCAGAACCTTTATGTTGTGAATTATAAAATAGTAATGAAATATCAAGAACTACTTAAATAAATGAAGTGTCATAATGTGTACTGTATTCATGATGCTGCTTCTCAACAAATTAATCTACATGAAACAATACATTTGAATGAATGAGTGTTCTGAGGAGTAAAACTTTGTGCATATAGCTTTCTTCAGCATAAAAATGAAATAACACCATTATTAAAACTATCATTTTTTACCACAATGATATTAAAGCTAAAATAGAATAAATACAACAAGGACAGCAAAACAACCATGACCAGGAACATATACTATTTCTCAGACACTGGGCTAAGAACTTTACATGGATTATTTAATGCTCATAATACTCCATAAGTTGTACTATTATTTTTTTCTAAATTTCTTTATTGTGGTAAAATACATATAACATAAAATTTATGTTAGTCACTTTTATTTTTATTTGTATTTTTATTTTTTAGTGGGGGAAAGGCAGAGAGAGAAAGAATCTTAACCAGACTCCATGCTCCGCACAGAGCCAATGGCAGGGCTCGATCTCACAACCCTGAGATCATGACCTGAGCTGAAGTCAAGAGTTGGACACTTAACCAACTGAGCCACCCGGGCACCTCCATGTTAACCATCTTTAAATGTACAGTTCAGTAATATTAAATACATTCATAGTGTTGTGCAACTACCACCACCATTCATTTTCAGAACTCTTTCATCCTGTGAAACTGAAACTTTTCATACATTAAACAATAACTTCCTATTCCCCTTCCCCCCAGCCCCTGGAAACCACTATTCTTTCTGTTTCCTTGATTTTGACTACTCTAGGTATATCATATTAATGGAATCATAAAATGTTTGTCTTTTTTTTTTTGACTGGCTATTTCACTCAATGAAATAATACTCTCAAGATCCATCCATGTAGTAGCATGTGTCAGAATTTCCTTCCTTTTTTAAGGCTGAATAATATCCCACTGTATGTATGTACTACATTTTGCTTATCCATTCATCTTGTTGATGGATAATTGGGTTGCTTCCTCATTATAGCTATTGTGAATAATACAGCTATCAACTTGGGTGTACAAACATCTCTTTGAGCAATAGCTTCCACTGGAATGACACTTCTATGTAATAACCAAATAAATTGATTGTAGCAGCTAAGTCTCAATGGAGAACAAAATTTAACTCAAGTGATATAGGATATTTTAATGGAGAGAGTACCTGTATTTGGGTATAGAGGCTTAAGGGAACTTATTAATAAGATGTGTTGAGATATCCAGACATTAGTAATAGCAGAAAACAGTTAGCATCTTTAGTTCTGAATAGCCAAGGAAAGGAAATAGTATTAACAGAGTCCAGTGAAAGCTGGAGCTAAAATAAAGGATCCACAGAAAGTAGCTGAAACCCTGGGAAGGTGTAACCCCTGCTATAAAACTGGCCCAGAGTCAGTAGTTATGAGGACAAAATACCTCAACCTCTTTTTCTTCCTGTATTCTGATCTTTTTTGTCCATAAATCTCATTGGTTTAGCCCAATCAGTAGCAAGAACCAACTGTCTATCTAGGGTGATGCAAACCTTATAGTAGTCTCATGGGAAGGGAGCAAAGCAGAGAAGGACGAAGAAGATGAAGAAGGAGTTCCTTCAATGAACAATTTTAAATCTTAGAATTTATGGACAGGGATACTTGACTTACTGTTCTATCATTGAAGACATTTCATTCAAACTTTTCTATCAACTTAGATGCAGGGAAATGAGGCACATTGTTCATGAACTTTCTTTGTTTTTCATAGAAATGTGCCTTTAAAAACTGGATCAGAAAGTAGAATGGCCAGAAACGGATCATTTAACACTTTATGCTAAATGACATGAACATTTTAAATTTACTTATATCAAACTCACTCCCAAGAAAGAATCAAAGGCTGCTCCGTATAGGCTATAGTCGCAGCTTCTGTCCCTAGATGGTGTTCATGCATGGGTGAGGAGAAATGCTGACTGAGGAGAAAAAAGCTGAAATTGAAGAGAATCTGTCAATGATGAAAAATGAACTGTACGGGCTTTTAGACACACTGCGTGACCAGATGGGTAAAATTAGAGATTGTTTGAAGAAGCTTCTATAAAGGAGCCATGATTGAGTAAAATCATTTCGTGATGTGCAAAAAGCAGTATATATTTGTGTATGTTTTTTGGGAATGGGTGTAAAGAGAAGGGCAATTAATAATACTGAAAGCAACACACAGAGAAAGTGTAATATCTAATAGCTTTCCATTATCTAGGAGGACAAGTGATAGTATTAAGAAACACAGGGTGAAAGAACTTTTATATTCATAGAAACTTTCATCATATTTTTTGGCTTTTTTTTCCATCTTGCAGAACCTCCATCAATATCTCATTAATTGTCCAATTCTCCAGGATGACAATAGCAGAGTATAGGCAATTATAGGGCTGCATTTGCACAGAAGAGAGAGAAGGATTCAGATTCTGACCTAAGTTTAAACTTCAACAGAACTTTCTGTCTCTAAGTTTAGTACTAAATAAGTAGATCTTGCTGCATTTCGATGCATTTTTTACTACGTCTCCCCTTTTGATGTTAACAACCATGTCCATCACATCTTCCCAACGCAATTTGCCATGGGTGACCCCATTTCAAAGCAATGTTTGTTTAGCAAAGGTAGTTTACCCTGGCAAAGTTTTCTAAATAATTCATAGATGATTTCTATCAACTGAGAAATGTTGGTCTCCAAGTATAAAAAAGTGAGTAGTCAATATCTATCTTTAATTAGACAAAAAGTGCCTTTATCAAGGAGTATAGTATGTAACTAAAATTTAGAAATAAGGAGTGCAATTCTCATAATGCCATTACTTGTTACATAAGATGACAAATAATTACAAAAGCCTCTTCTTTTTTAAGATTTTTTTCTTATTTATTTGAGAGTGGGAGAGAGACAGAGAGCGAGCGAGCAGGCATGAGCAGGGGGGAGGGGAAGAGGGAGAAGCAGACTCCCCATGGAGCAGGGAGCCTGATGTGGGGCTCAAACCAAGGACTCTGGGATCATGACCTGAGCCAAAGGCAGACGCTTAACCGACTGAACCACCCAGGTGCCCCACAAAAGCCTTTTCTAATGGGAATTGTTCTATAGCTTGCAACTCTAAGCTCTTGGTGATGGGGTATTGAGAAATTGGTCCCATCTGTGCTTATATGACCAGTGAACATTTTAACCAGTTATGAATCTCTCCTTAAAATAATATGCTATCAACTTACCCCTGTTCACTTACAAACCTAAAATAAAAATTAAAAAGTGGAATGAGAAAGAAGCAAAAAATTCTGGGAATCAGAAGATCTTGCTAGTTGACCTTCTGCCACTAACAACATGCAGAACTGCTTAGAGTTAGTCTGAAACAATGAAATTAAGGATTCTTTGACATCCTTAAGTATATAAACTAAAAGTAATTCGGAACTCTTTATTTACCACATCTTTAAAAAATGGACTATAAAAAAGAGTCAATCCTTAAATAAAATTTTGTGTAAATAATTGTGCTCTTTATCCTTTTTCCTAATGTGAATATCTTTAGTCCTCTCAACTACTTGAAATTATTAAAAGCTTCATACATTTTTTCCCTTTTGGACCTTTGCTTATAACTTTTTCTTCCCCTGTGTCCTGCCCTCAACTGGATAAATCATACTTATCCTGAGTCCCCTCCAAATCTGGGTTAAGTGAGCAAGAATGTACCCTCACAATTGTAGAGGCAGTATGTCCATGCCAGGGTAGGCTAAGTTTGCAATAGTAATAATCCCAAATTCTCAATAGGCTTAGCATAATAAGTCTTTGATTCTCATCTATACTACATATCCAGTGCTGATTCACAGGAGGTTTATGCTCATTGTAACTACTCAGGGGCCCCGGTAATGAAAACTTTACTTGATACACACACCTATCACCTCAGGAATGAATTATGTCCTGGCTCCTGAAATCTAATGGAAATGACACATCATTGGTACTCACTAATCACTGGCCGAAGCAAGCACATGGGCCACCCCTTTCCAACTTCAGTATTCGTTCAATAGTCCTAGTGACTATCAGCTGTCACCTTGGTGAAGGGTAAGACTTTAGCATCCAACAACTTGGGTTCGCATTCTGTTTCTTTTCCTTGCTGGCTGTAATATTTGGCAAGTTACTTAATCTATCTTTTGTCTCAGGTTCTCATCTATAAAATGGTGCTTATAACGGTACATTCTCTTTGGATTTTGAAAATTAAATGAGTTAACACATGTAAAATGCTTATAATAGTCCCTGACATTACATTAAATCAGAATTAGCTATCATTTCACCCCATATGTAGCTTTTCCTGCATCATAATGTAATGTGTTTCCATAATCATTTCCCCTACAGAAATTCTCATGTTAGTGGGAATATCCTTCCTCTGTCTTGCAACTTTAGAGTTTGTAGAGTAGGAACAGGTATTTTATTCCCTTTGAGTTTTTAGATGTCTGTACTAGCTCTTTCAAATTATTAAGATGCTGCTTATGAAATTGCTGCCTCTATGCAGCAAATTGCACTGTGGCTTAGCTTTCTTATATACTCAACCAACGGTGAAGTGCCTTAGCCATGGAGATAATTTGGTTTACTCAGGAAACTTAAAGAATGAAACAGCTACTTTCTGCCTGTGTATCTTTCATTTATATTGCATAGGAGGTACTTGTGAAAGATGACAAAGACTCCTAACTCTCATTGCTTCATCAAAAATAAAAGAGTTCCATACACCTAAAAATGGAAAATATTTTCTTCCTCTAACTGTTTTCAGTAAACTTTCATGAACAATATATGAATTACATAGAGCAGAGTTTAAATGACAAGTGGGTAACAAGAACATATCAAACTTCAATGCAATTTCACTCACAATTTGATTCGGCAAGGCAAGAAAAATAGGTTGCTTAAAAACTGTCAGAATTGCAGTCCAGGGTTGTTGACAGCTGTGAAGAAAAGTTGAATAACGCTGTGCTGAAAAGGTCAACGTCTCTTGTTGATATCCTTGGTTGGATGGGAAAGCCTTTGGGATTGTCAAGTGCCCCCTCCAGGGACATATATTGCACTGAAAGTTGAGAGGTCAGACTTTCTGAGATAAGGAGCAAGACCTGTTTTCTTACAATAGTTCTGAACTCAGAAGTCATTCGTGAACTCTTTTGAATCACTTTTCCCCCAAAGGCTCAAGTAAAGAATGTGGGTTAATAAAACTGGTAATGGTAAGGTTTGCAGGAGACACGGGAACATTATTCTGTGCCTTTTAACTGAGTTTCATAGTGTGTTTGGAGAGAAAGTAAAAATAGAGGAAACCTAGTGAAGAGGATTTAGCTGAAAAAAAAAAGGGAAATAAACACATCGGTGTTTTTTTTTTTTTTTCATTACAAACTCTACCACTGTGGATCACCTTCCTTTATTTACTATTTTCCTCTTTAAGCCCCATATTTTTTGAGGGTGGATCTATATTCTAAATAAAATGATTGGCTTCTGCCAAATAATCTCAGTGTTGGATGTGAAAATCAAATAATTCTAACATTGAGATGATAATCAATTAATAAGAAAATGTATCTTTTGGCCAATAATTCTTTCTGATATGTGACATTCCTTAGTGCTTTGCATCCCAGGAGTTTAGAACATTTAGAACATATTCATCATTAACCCTAATAAAGTACTTTCATATAGTGTTCCTTTCATTTAATAGATATGGATATTTATATTGTAAAATAATCATTGGAACAATAATCATTGGGATTAATAAACCAATCATCTATATTTTCCATTAAAAAATAAACCAACATTTCAAGATTGATGGGTTAAATCATTTATTGAAAACCTTTTATCCAGGCATTAGTATTGTGCAGACTTGGATTAGAACATCATTCCCATATTGTGGGCTAGTGACAAAGCCAGGCTACTCTGCTCTTTAAAAACCCAGCTTAACATGGTGGTAACAGGAAGGTGAACCAGTGAACTGAGTCACCAGCTCTCATATAGGTGGTGCTTCTACCTTTCTTGACCCTCCAAAGCCATAAAAGTAGGCTGCAGGCTGCAGTGAATTAGGACAGCTGAATCCATAAGTTGTCAATTTTGGTACAGTAATACACAATATGAGCAAATACATATTAATTCTGCTCATTGTCAATACTTTTCATTATGTTTCTAGCACTTTTCCCATCATTTACATGTGTTACCTCATGGAACATTCATATTAACATTATGGTGTATTTTTGTCCCTATTTTACAGATGAGTTAACTAAGGCACAGAGAGGTTTTCCTAAACTTGCCAAATTCCTCATGCTAGTAAGTGGTAGGGCCATTTTAAAATCTAAGCAGTCTTGTTCCAAAGTCATTGGTTCATATGTTCTAACCTATGTGGTTAGGCATGGCTTCCTAACTCTCAACCATATGAATGGACTCCAGAAAAATTTTCTCTGCATTCTAAAATTGTACTTATTCTCATACTTGTCCATGTACTATTAACTGAATATATATATATTTAAGCAGGAAGCCTCACTAGCTTGAAGAAGAATACTCTAGTGGGCATGTAATACAGCTTTCATCCACTGGAATGAAAATCTTTTATTTCACAAAAAACAGAATGATTGTTGTCAAGGGCTAGGGGGTGAAGGAAAAGGGGAGTGTAGATACAAGGGTCCAAATTTTCAGTTATAAGAATAAGTTCTGAGCATCTAATGTACAGCATGGTGATATAGTAAACAATATAGTACTGTATACTTGAAAGTGGCCAAGAAAACATCCTAAATGTTTCATCATACATTCACACACAAAGAATCAGCTGTGTGATGATGGATGCATCAGTCATCTTGATCATGGTAGTCATTCCACAATGTATATCAAGTCAACACATTGTACATTTTAAATATATACAATTATATTTGCCAATTACTCCTCAATAAATTTGGATATTTTACTGCTATTTTACTCTATTGCACCCCACCTCACCTCAAGTCTGTTCCCTATAAAAATGTTTTAATACACTAAATATTTTTCTTTGATTATTTTTTAGGAGGTTTGTAGAAGTGAATATTAAAATTCTAATTCTTAGCATTTAAATAATGACAAAGTTGAAGTTCATATATACTTAATCTACATCAGGTAACTAATTTGTTGCTTCAGTGAATTCTTCTCAGACACTAGATAGGAGTACACTATCAATTGGTTTTGATTTACTCTTTATGAAGTGAGAATAGGGATGGAATTTGGAAGTAAGAAACTAGGATTTTAGTTTCTCTGAATATTAGTGGCCTATCATGTTTGTGAAACAAAAATTATAAAATGACATTGTAAAATTCTCTTTTGTTATCAAAATATCCAACCATAGATAAAGAAAAATATACATTCATTGAAAAAAATTATCTGATTTATTTTGCTGATTATGAGTTAAGACAATACATGATATCTGGTTCTCTGTATTTCTAAAATGGGTGAGGACTTTTACAGACCTGAATGAAAGGGATGAGTATCTGGGTAAGGAGGCTAAACAATGATTTTTTCTCAAAATAGGAATAAAAACCTCTAAAAGAAAAATTGCATTAATCCAGCACTCACTTTTGTACAGTCAAATGTCTAATTGCATCTCTTTGCCTTTCCATTTGTAACATTCCAGGCAGGTGGCATGCTAGCTGGTGTTTATCATAATTACACTGCATCTGACCACCTGAGTAGAAAACTACTGAAATGTTGCACATAAATCTTTCAATGTAATAAAATTACATATCAGGACATCCATATAGGTAGAGGAGATGTGAACAGAGCACTATATATATTACTAACAGTGATTATATAATTTCTTGGCAGATTAACAGTTATTGTTCCCTTTCCCTTACCTCCACCCCCTGGACAAGAGTAGAAATGTTCAAGGTCACTGTCATTCATTTTTCACAGTCTCAGGGACCTTTGAATGATTCAACATAACCAAGTGACCATACCATTTTAAAGGGCATTAACATTCTTATTAAGCTCTTGAGAATTTTGACCTTTCTTAAATGTCAGAAAAGGGATATTCTGCAGATAAATTGTGATCAACTAGATGCATGATATACCAAGTGTTTGGGTTCTTCTGTCTACTTCAGACCTCATGGGAGATGATGGGTTTAGTGAAATGTTGTTTTCTATTATGCAAGAGTATTTGATAATTTGTTTAGCAGCTCTCTTGGCATAGAAAGTGCTACAAGTTCTGACATTGGTGACCACAGAATTGTATTCATCTGAACCAGTCTCCACACTTTACAAATAAGAAAACTGAGGCTCAGAGAAATGAAATGATTTGCCCCAAATCAGCCCATTATCAGCAGAGCTGGGAATAGAATCCTGGTCTTCCGACTCCTAGCTTGATATTCTTTCGACTTTATCATGCTGAACTGCACTTTTTCTCTCCTGTACTCTTCTGTCTTCTTATGCAATTCATTATATGCTGAAGTTCCAAGCAGAGGAATTGAATTTTTCATTATAATTTTAATAAGGTGCCACAAAACATGAAATTCACATTTGAATCCCAATTTTCCTTCTTAGACCACAAAGAGTGCTGAATAGTAGAGACAAACCAAAACCACAGAAATTACCATTGTGTCTGGACTTTCCAATCTTGATGATTATACATGTGACTATAAATCCAAACACCTCTCTTACTGTGCCTTTTTAAGGTTTATAATCCTATATACAGTTAATTATCAGCCCTGCCAGTTCTTTGACTAATTTTGTTTTCTTCTAGCTCAAATAATCCTGGCTTAGACCCTAGTAAAACATCTGTCAGGAAGACTCAGAATGTGGGGTGAGGGGTGTGTGCATGCCTGTGTATGTGTGTGCAAGCGTGGGCCCACAAAACCCACAAATTCCACAAAACCCAAGGAATTTATTTTTTTCTTCCACAGAACTCCCAAAGTATTACGACTTTGTAAGTGCTGATTCTCCTGTGCTTAAATTGCTGGTTTCCTACACATAAAAGGTTGGGAAGAGTTGTCTTTGGCAGTTGCTGATATAGTTGGTATTCACTGGGATTAAGTGAAAAAAAAAATCCATTGCCTAAAAGATGACATTTTCAAAATGGATGTCCTAAACCAAATAGGAAACTACATGAAGTCAGATTTATTCTATCTTAAAATTAGCTGGAATCCCTGAAAACTGCAGTTGTATCTCAAAGAACACACTTGTAACGTTATTCATAAAGAGAATTTATATATATATATATATATAGTATTTTAGAGTTCTGAGAAAGCGCTTCTATCTGATTTGAATTTATTATACCTCATGAAATACCATTGTTTGGACAGCGTGCCAGTTGTCATGTTATCACTATAAATTTTGCACTGAAATGGCAGTTCCCTCGCTTTCCTGCTGCTTAGCGTTTTCCCCACCTCTTATTGTCAGCTCTGAAAACCACTTTCCTTTTGCCCAAATTCCCTGCCGGGCACAATCGTTTTACTGAGGCACAGCTCTGTTTCTTTTATTTATGACCAGCCCCCTCCCTTTCTAAATTGCTTAGAGAGCCATATATTATTACTGAAATAAATTGTTACAACTGAAAAGGTCCTTGACAATCACTCAATCCAGCCCTTTCATGTGATAAATGAAGACCAGGAAGTGTAAGTGCCCTGCTCAAGTTCAGAACTTCTTAGTGGCATTGATGGAAACAGAACCCATATGTCCCTATATTAGCTTTTTGCCCATTCTGCTTTTCCTATTCTTCTCCCTTTGATAGGCTGTAAACATTTAGTCAGATTTGGTATGATAAACTCTGGATAGATCTGATTGGTTATTATAAAGCAACATGACTTTATAATCCTCAGAAAACCCCAAAGCACCCATAACCTATAATCTTCAAAACATTTCTATGAAGTTGATCCATTGTATCTTTTTTTTTAACAGAATCCATGGCTCACTTAAAATCTCAAGTCATGTTTCAACTGAGGGCTCAGCTTGAATCTGACCTTTGCAAACTGCAGGTGCCTGGAGGTCTGGTGTAAGGGACCTACTGGGAGGATATTCAAATAAGAGATATAAGAGCATTTTGGAAATGAAAAGAACCTCTGCAACTGGACAAAGAGAGAGTAAAACATGGAAGCTGGCTGGAGAGGTCTCAGTTGAGAATGGGGAATGAAAATAGGGATAAACAGTGAGAAGAACAGCAGATTCTCTCACTAATACTTGTCCTCTAGCCATGCCACAAGGACCAATGAATATATCCAAAGAAGGGAGATGTAAAAAAAAAAAAAAAAGTTAAAGAAATTACATCAAAAAAAGCTACTTTAACTAAAATTCCTATGAGATCTTTGGTGTATAAAGAAACCAGCATGTAAGTTAAAACCAGAACACACAAAATAGCCCAAGTCAGTTCTGTAGCTTCCACATGGAATTCAGCACTGCTTAAATCAGTGGAGGCCTTCAGACGACTCAATGTTCTGGTATCAGTGGGATCTATTACCTAACTTTTTTCTGGATCAGACCCCAAACTCTTAACCAAGTTCTTGTGTAAGAAAGATTACAGATGGCTTGGAGAGTGTATGGCCTATTTGAATAAGGGACTGAAAAACTTTTGGGTGAAGGCATCCAAATCATAAAGGAAGAAATAAAACTGTCACTATTTGCAGATGACATGATACTATCTCTATATAGAAAACTTAAAGATTCTACCAAAAATCTTTTGGCACTAATAAATGAATTCAGTAAAATTGCAAAATACAAAATGTACTGAAATCTATTGTATTTTTATACTTTAATATTGAAATATTAGAAAGGGAAATTAAAAACAAAACAAAACAAAAAAACATTAAAAAAAAAGAAAGGGGAATTAAAGGGCACTTGTGTGGCTCACTGGTTGAGTGTCTGCCTTTGGCTCAGGCCATGATTCCGGGGTCTTGAGATCAAGTCCTGTCTCAAGGCTCCCCACTGGAAGCCTGCTTCTCCCTTTGCCAGTGTCTCTGCCTCTCTCTCTGTGTCTCTCTGAATAAATAAATAAAATCATAAAAAGAGAGAAAAATTAAGAAAATTACATTTATAATTGCTTAAGAAAGAATGAAGTACCTAGAAGTAAATTTAACCAAGGAGGTAAAAGACCTGTACACTGAAACCCACAAACATTGATTAAAGAAACTGAAGATATAAATAAGTGGCAAGGTATTCTGTGCTCATGGATCGGAAGAATGAATATTGTTAAAATGTCCATACTACCCAAAGTAATCTACAAGTTCAACACACTCCCTATCAAAATCCTAATGGCGTACTTCACAGAACTAGATCAAATAACTTTAAAATTTGTGTGGGCCACAAAAGATTTCAAATAGCCAAAGCAGTCTTGAGAAAGAACAAAATTGGAAGTATCATACTCTTTGATTTAAAGCCATAATACAAGGCAATAGTAATCAAAACAGTATGGTACTGGCACAGAAACAGACACAGCACAGAGATCAGTGGAACAAAGTCAAGAGCCCAGAAGTAAATCTGCACATATATGAACAATTAATTCGCAACAGATGAGCCAAGAACATACAATGTAGAAAGGATAGTTTCCTTAATAAATAGTATAGGAAAAATTGGTCAGTGGCGTGCAAAAGAATGAAACTAGTCCACTATCTTATACCATCATGTACAAAAATTAAGTCAAAACAGATTAGAATGTAAGTTTTGAAACCATAAAATTCCTAGTAGAAAAAAATGTAAGCTCCTTGATGTCAGTATTGGCCATGGTTTTGTGGCTCCAACTCCAAAGACAAGGGAAACAAAAGCAAAAATAAATAAATGGGAGTACTTCAAAGTAAAAAGCTTCTGCACAGCAAAGGAAACCACATCAAAAGGAAAAACTAACTTACTGAATGGGAGAAGATATTTGCAAATCATATAGCTGATAAGGGGTTATTACAAAATATGTAAGGGTTCCTACAATTCAACAACAAAAACAAACCATGCAATTAAAAATGGGCAGAGTGTCTAAGTAGACATTTCTCAAACAAAGACATATAGAGGCCAACAGGCACATGAAAGATGATCAAATCACTAATTATCAGGGAAATGCAAATCAAAACTACAATGAGATATCATCGTGTACCTGTCAAAAGGGCTAGTAGCAAAAAGATAAGAAATAGCAAGTGTTGGAGAGGGTGTGGAGAGAACCCTCCTGCACTGTTGGGAATATAAATTGGTGCAGCTACCAATTTATATTGGAGAGCAGTATTGAGATGTCTCAAAAAATTAAGAATAAAACTACCCTGTGATCTAGTTATTCCACTAGTGGGTATTTATCAGAAGAACACAAACACTAATTTGAAAAGACATTTGCACTCCTATGCTCGTTGCAGCATTATTTACAATAGCCAAGATGTGGAAAGAACCTAAATGTCCATTGATGGATGAATGGAGAAGAAGATGTATATATAGATGGATTACTACTCGGTCATAAAAGGAATGAAATTTTACCATTTGCAACAACATGCAAGGACCTCGAGGGGATTATGCTAAGTGAAATACTTCAGAAGGAGAAAGACAAACACTGTGTCACTGTATGACTTCACTATGTAGAAACTAAAAAAACAAAAAGGACAAACAAAACAAGACAAAAACAAACTCACAGACACAGATAACAGGTCAAGGTATTTACCATAGAGGAATGGGATTCAGGATTTGGTGAAAGGGGTAAAAGGAGGGAAGCCTTGGTGGCTCAGTTGGTTGGATGTCTGAGTCATGATTTCCGTGAGGGCCATGATCTCAGGTTGTGGGATAGAGCCTGTCTTGGGCTCCCTGCTTAGCCAGGAATCTGCGTGGGTTTCTCTCCCTCTCCCTCTGCCCCTTCTCCCCCCCTCCTCTTTCTCTCTCTTTCAAATAAATAAATAAAATCTTAAAAAAAAGAAAAGAAAGGGATAAAAGGAGGGTCAATTGCAGCGTAATGGATGGTAGCTAGATTTCTCGTGGCTACCACTTTGCAGTGTGTGCAGACATTGAATTATAATGTTATACACCTGAAACTTATATAATAATAAAAAAAATATGTCTTCTACCTAGAAATGCAGTCCATGGCCACTTGGTGCATAATTGATTTGAGTACCTATATTATGTCTTTTGTATGCTATTGTAATAAACATAGTAATTCCAAAGGAAAAAAATTCTACTGTAGTTCATGAAGCTGTGTGTATTTTTGTGTAACTGGGTCTACATATATATTTAAAAATATATTACTGTCATATAGGTATAGAAATGGATATTTCAATAGTGGTGATTGTCAGAATAAATGACTTTCTTTTTAAAAGAAAAAAAAAAGACTGGATAACTTTTGGGTGATGGACGTTTGTGGAAGGTCTGGACCAAAAAACAATAATGCTTTTATATCTGTCTTGGAGAAGGAAGGAAGGGGAAGACATCCCTTCCTCTTTACCACTTACCAACACTCAAGTATGATATTTTGATGGCCCCCCACTGGCGGTGGTGGTGATGCCCAGTGTTACCCACTGAAAAATGGCAGCCACACCTGCCAGAAAGAGTGGAAGTTGCTGGGAAGATGAGCAAATCAAGATGTGACTTTGTGGAGCTATTCACAGTGGAGGTAGCATCATGCCCAGTGGGAGTGCAGGCATCAAAAAAAATGTGATGTTGTTACCAAGGGGGCGTTCATCAGAGTCTGTGAACAGTCTCTGTGAGATCTTTCATGGAACCTCACAGATCCTCTTGGGGAGAAAATTCAGAGGCTGCTAAGGTACTACATGAGCAGAAGAAGGAAAACCTATAGAAATTTGAGTTATGTTTGCTCTCTACTTTTCAGCTCTTTTGATCCTGCTTGATTGCCCAATTGGAGGGTTGGAAGACCATCTTGGAATTTCAAATTTATAAATTAAAGAACACTTTTATGAATACTGGCATTCTCATGAATGATTGCAGTATATCACTATTTTCTTAATTCTCCTAAAATAATAACATCCTCCGGACGAACAACTCATACATTAAGTTCTCTGTAATTCACACAAGAATATTACAGAGAGTTTATTTTCTCTTTTGTAACTTTGCATTTATAGGATTTAAAAAAAGATTTCAGTTTTCAAATTTCCAGTTGTCTCTTTGCTACGGGTGACAAACAACACAGGAGTAACAGGAAAAACAGAGTGACTTTATCAGCAACCTTTTCAGTGACTGTGTCTAACTTTCCTTTAGATCTCATGTCCTTGGTCAAACGGAGTCTCCAGATGGCACTGTTGTCAGAAAGATCTAGGAAAATAGATGACCCAAATATATTTTTATATCTGTGTTTCAGTTTATAAATCACTAGTTTTGTGTTTGAAGTGTTTTTCAGGTCAAAGCAGTTTTAAGATCCCTCTTCAGCAGTTACTTGCCATTCTCACCCTATTCTTCCCATTTTCTGTATATTAGATACTTTTTCAGTCTGGAATTTATAGTTCCCAGTGCAATACCAAGTGCTTGTTGAGAATCCACTTTTCATTCCTGATAAAGTCGCAACAACAAAAGTACTTACTATTTTGTTTTAGAGAATTTCTAATCAACATAAATCACCATTATCAACACAATTGTATACATACATGGACCCACAATAGTATGTCCTTTTTTTTTTATTGTGGTAAAAATAAAATCAGATCTACCTGCTTGACAGCATTTTATGTATACAATACACCGTGTTAACTACAGGCACAATCTTGTATAACAGATCTCTAGAACTTAATATAGTGTGTATTTCTGCATTGAAGGATATTTCAGAATTTCCCTCCAGGAATCTCCATATAATGACATATTCTTTATTTTGGAATACCCTTTGCACACATCAGATAAAGGCTTGTAAGCAGAAGCATATGTTTCTCTAGAAGTTAGCCAAACATTGTGTGCTTTCTTTCTGCATGTTTATAACCTGTTCTTGGAACTTCTTCTTTGGGTCAGGTGAGCATTTGTACAGGGAGGACAAGAGGGCAAATGTTTTCAGGTTTACACCATTTTGCAGACCTTATTCATTACTGTTTGTTATACGTTGGATCTCCATTAGCATGATAAATAAGAAGCCACATAGCATATTCTGTGTTGAATAAAGGATTCAGAGAGTTGTATTCATAAATGACCTTGGGGTACTACAAAGGCCACCCTCCAAACCACTTTGCTTGGTCTAAACTCATCCTACTTTATCTTGGCCTCTTCTTTTAACAATAACTTTCAATAATAACTTCTGTGTTAAGGCATTGGTGCAAGGTCTCCTGGAAACCCCTGTCAAAATGTGCAACCTGCCTGGGAGGGACAGGAGGGCTATTTCATTAGCATAGACTGGCAAATTGCCACCTTTAGTCATTTAACATCTAGTAATTGAGCTTTTTTATGTGCAAGGTAGTGTAGTCAAATGAGGAGAAAGGTGGTTCCCTGAGGACATGGAGGGTTGTTAGTATTTGATGGCTGTGAAGGCAAAAAAAAAAAAAAAAAAAAAAAAAATCTGAAGAATTGAGAAAGTGGAAGCTATCAAGACACAGAGATACCTAAATGGATGCCACTGGGCTCACTTAGATAGCAGTGGGTATAAATGGGCAGTAGAGGGTTTGTGTAAATGATATTGGAATGGAGGCAATGACATTTTTTAGAGATCTTTTAAAATTTATTTTTAAGTTTAAATTCAATTAATTAACATATAGTGTATTATTAGTTTCAGAGGTAGAGGTCAGTGATTCATCAGTTGTATATAACACCCAGGGCTCGTTACATCACGTGCCCTCCCTAATGCCCATCACCCACTTACCTATCCCCCAACTCCCCCTTCGGCAACCCTCAGTTTTGTTTCCTATGATTAAGAGTCTCTTATGGTTTGTCCCCCTCTCTGATTTTGTTTTGTTTTTTTCTCTCCCTTCCTCTATGTTTCTCTGTTTTGTTTCTGAAATTCCACATGAGTGAGATCATATAATTGTCTTTCTCTGACTGACTTATTTTGCTTAGCATAAGTCTCCAGTTCCATCCACATTGTTGCAAATGGCAAGATTTCATTTTTTTTTTTTTGGTGGCTGAGTAGTATTCCATTGTGTGTGTGTGTACCACATAGAGGTCTTTTTTAAATTCAGGAAATAAATATTAATATTTACAGTGTGTCTGCCATCGAGGACCTGAGCATTTGGAAGTAAACAAAAGTAGCAAAATCCCTGTCCTCAAGGAACCTATAGATTGGTAGTATAGGCCTTAAACATACAAACAAGTAAATGTGTAATGGCAGATGGGGATAAGGGATACAGAGAAAAAGAAAGTGAGGTAAGGGGTAGAGGCAGTGCCAGGTGAAAAGGGCTGGGGGTACTGGATGAGGGGGAATGCTACTGTTTTGTTTAGAGAGGACCTGAAAGGGCCAGCTAGAAGTTAGATATGAAGCCTTGCTCCACAGGGAGGAACAAGTAGAACATTTAGGATCAAAACTACAAGTTCAGTGCTCAGAGGCATGAAGACAGTGTGTTCAAGGACTAGGAAGGAGGTCAACATGGCTTAAAGAGAGCAGGCTGAGGTAGAGAGGAAGTGGGTGAAAGTAGATCACGAAGAGCCTGGAAACCTAGCATCCACCGTGGATTTCACTCTGAATGAGCTGGTAAATCACTGGAGGATTTCCAGCTGGGGAATGACGTTCTTGGACACATTTTTAAGAGGCCATATTGGCTGCTGGGTTGAGATTAGACTATATGGGTTCAAGAGTAGAAACTGGAAAATAGGAAGTATTACAAAAATCCAAAGGGGAATGATGGCAGTTTTGATCCAGATTGTGTTGGTAGAGGAAGTGGTTAGAAGTCAGATGTGGGATTTTTTATCTGAAGGTAGAATTGGCAGGATTTGCTGTTCTTTAATATGGATAGTATGTATCGGTGCTCTTTTCTCTTGAGGGTGGAGGTGTATGGGAATGGGCTCTGTGCACAGAAAGCAGTCACCCACTTCCTCTAGCCAAGTCTTGGGACTCTAAAGCCACAACATTCACGGTTATATGGCCTTAGAGTCATGTATAAGATACCCAGTTACTGAAATTGCCAAGTGATTGTACTCTACCCTGTGGAGTCCACTATACTAGAGTATCTTCAGAAGACATGAGCAGTTCTAAAGAGCCCCCTGTTAACAATCAAAAGATCCAGGCTTGTTTGAAGAGCCAATGTTGGATACAGTGCAAGCTACTATTTTTTCTCTAGTTCCACTGTGGTTTAGGAGTTCAGATTCTTCAATCTTTTGGGGGTTGTGATCGTTAATTATATCTATCAACTTGACTGGGCCATGGGGTGCCCAGATTAAACAACATATTTAGTTGTGTCTGTGAGGATGTTTCTGGTTATGATTAGCAGGAGAATTAGTAGGCTCAGTAAAGTAAATTGCGCTTGTCAATGTGCATGGCTATCAACCAATCGTTGAGGACTTAAATATGATAAAAAGTGTAGAGAAAGGGAGATTGGTTCTCTATCTACCTACCTGTTCAGCTAGGACATGGGTCTTCTGCCCTGGGACCGGGATTTACTCCATTGGCTTTCCTGACGAGATTCAGACCTTGAGACTCAGACTGGAATAATACCACCAGCTTTCCTTGGGTCTCCAGTTTACAGAGAGCTGATAGTGGGATTTCTCCACTTCCATATACACCTGATCTAGTTCCTCATAAAGGATCTGTCTTTCTCCTGTTCTGTTTCTCTGGGGAATTCTGACTAATACCAGTTTCTCTTTAAACTACAAGATATCTTAGTTGAAGACACAATCATTTGCAAGTAAAGTTTGATTCCGAAGTACATTTTAAAGCAAATAAGAAATGCCTTTGATCCACCTTCACATTTAGGGGCTTCTCTTTCTAGATGCTTTTTCAAGTGTATGCTCTGTCACATTCACATTTATCTTGGCCCTACATAGTTGCAAGTCCTAGCTAAAATATTTACTCATGACTTACTCTATTTAATAGAACATCTCAGATACCAAAATCTGATTTCTCCTGCACAAAGGTCCCAGGAATAGAGCTCTGTGATTGATGGTGACACCGTAGTTTTTTGGGTTTGGGGGAGAGATGTACCCTGCCAACTACCCACAAATTACATCTTTTTTTTTTTTTAATAACCAACCACTGCAAGTGAGATGCACAGTTCTATTGAGGATACTTGCTAAATCCAAATGACCATTTGTTTATCAGCAAATGTTTACTTAATTCTTACTGTGTTCTAGGCCCTGTGCTGGGTGTGGAGTCCCCTATCCAGTCTTGAAACCTACTTTTCCAGTCCAGCACTTTCAATATCCATTTCCAGGTATATTATTTCAGTTTCCTCCAGCACCTATTAGCCAGATTCTATATGTCCTTGAGTGAATAATTCCTTTTCTCCCCTAGCAGAGCCAGCACTTTGCCAGTAAGATCATGCAGGTCTAGTAGATAGGAAGAGAAGAATGGCCCATCTTGAGGGAAAAGTATAATTTTGCAAAGTGTTGGTCTCAGTGGAGAATTCTGCACAGTCTTCAATAAGAAGAAGTTGTAGTTCTCCAGTTAGATGAATTCAATCACCTTTTTCAGGCCCAGGGAATTAAGGGCATTGGGAGTGCAATGATTTTGCATGTATCCCAGGTATCTCTGTTCCAAGTCTCAGGATACCGTTCCTTCTCTATCACAGTCCTACTTTTAGCCTAAGAACTTGCCTTGGTGTAAATCAGCTTCCTTTGCTGCTTTGCTATTCTCAGTCTTCAGTCCTGCTCCTGGCTTCAAAAGTCTTCCCCTGCAGCTCCAGAAGTGATGGTCTCCTTAAATGTTGCCATGGAGAAGATGTGGCTTTCATACTCTGTTCTGAATTGGTAATTGGCTAACCTAAATTTGTAATTCTCTTTCTCCATTAATGGCCCTTAATAATAACAACTATGACCCCTACAGTTTTTATATGAAATAGCCTCACTACCATAAGTCCCAAATGCTAGAGATATTGTACAATTAGTACACCCCTTCCTGTTGTATCCCATCCAATTTACTGTACATGGATGTGCTAAAATGACCCCAGGTTTCTGTCACCTTTTCCCCCTCCAAACAATGGGATTCCTTTACCTTGTAGCTAGCAAATTATCCAACACTAGAAACCTACCCTGAGTGTCATTTCTGATACCTTTTGTCTTAGGTTGGGTTTTCCAGGAGTAAATCCTGAAATAAGGATCATGTGAAAGTGATTTATGAGGAAGTGTGACCAGGAAGACTGGCAGGACAGTGGAAAAGTGAGGCCAGGTGGAGAAGGAGGTAGAGCAGGAGAGAAGAACTTGGACTTGGTCATGTGGGGACGATCCAAAGACACTGCAGCTACACCTCAGGGCTGCCATGCATGACCAGGAGGCAGAGGAGCAGGAGTCTTTCCTCTGCAGCTCTGACCTTGGCGAAGGCAGTTGCCAATGCTGGCATGTCAATTCCCAGGCAGTTCCAGTTCTTTGTGTGCACTGGCTAAAAGCTCTGGTCTCCTGAGGTCCATCCTCTGCCAAAGAGGTATGGTTCCTGGCTTCTGGCAGTGAAAGCACACTGGTGGACATAGAATGGATGAAAATGTAGGGCTGTGCAAGGATTCAGGAGGAGCACCAAGGCTCTCTTCCAAAGGGGTGATAATGGCAGATGATAAATAATTGTCAGAAGGAATGATATCTTCCGGTGTGTTAGGATAGAAAGACCCCTTTCCCACTACCTCTGCACAGTAGTCCCCAGAGTAGATTTTTAGTTTCAAAATTTTCATGATGATCTGTCTCACTGTTTAAGTCTCATTGCTACTTTAAACGACTCCTCATCTTTGCGACCTCCTCATTTGTTCTCTATTTACCCATTAAAGAAAGTTAGGAAATGGCACATCACTGGCCATATGGTGGACATTTTTGGTGTTTTGCCTCCTAATCTTTCTTCTGCATTTACCTTTCAATAATTTTAATAATTTTATTCTTGGGGCACCTGGGTAGCTCAGTCGGTGAAGTGTCTGACTCTTGATTTTGGCTCAGGTCACAATCTCAGGGTCATGAGAATGGAGCCTGCATGGAGCTCCACTCTCAGTGAGGAATCTGCTTGAGACTCTCTCCCTCTCCCTCAGCCCCCCCCCAGCTCATGCACAGACACATACGATCTCTCTAAAATAAATAAATCTTTAAAAATAATTTTATTCTCTAAACTATTTTCAAATGATTGCCTTTATTCAAAAGAAATTTGGCTAATATGGATCATTCAACAAAAATGTGTTGAGTATTTTGCATGTGTTGGACAGTGTTCTAGCCACTGAGCTTACAGCAATGAACAAAATGGGCAAAAATATTTGTCTTTCTGTTGGAGAACCAAAGATGATAAATTAATATATAATATGTTAAATGGAAATAAGTGTTAGGAAAATAGATGCACAGGGAAAAAGGGATGGGAGTACTTTGTGCATGTGTTAATTTTGGAGAGTGATCAGGACAAGACTCTGAAACAGGAGGTAGTGAGGAGAAATCTGAGGAAAATGTACAGAGGCAACAACAGGCATAAATTCCTTGAGAAAGGATTGTGTCCGGTGGGTTCAGGGACCAGTTAGGAGTCTGGACTAGACCAGGAGGAATGTTGAAATTATAGCAGTTTTAACCAAAGTGAAGTACAGAGCAGCTGAATAACCAGGATCTTAGGGACCACTTTTAGGACTCTACTTTTTTGTTCTAAGGTAGGAGATCATGGGAAAACTTGAAGGAGAAGAGTGTCATGATCTGACTCACATTTTTAAAAGACCCACTTTTATTGCTTTGTGAAATAGACCCTCAAGGGAGCAGAGGCAGAAATGCATTCTAGTCAGGAGGTTGTTGCAGTAATCAGAGTAAGACTAGGGCATGAGCCATGGACCGGGGAAAATAGGTCAGTTGATGGGGAAAAAAATGGCAATAAGATTTGCTGATAAGTTGTATGGATTAGATACAGAGCTTATAATTTGGGAGAACATTTCATATTTCAAAAAATTCATCTCTAACTTCTATTTCCCTTAATGTTGTACCATAGTTTCTAGCTTTAGGGAAACAAATTTCTTTAAAGGTAATTCAGCTACAGAGAGGAATGCTAAAACTACAGGCATTTTCATGAATTATGAGTTACTGATAGCTCGTGGTAACAGTAAAGCAATCAAGCCTCATATTAGTCATAGTGAGAGCAAGACAAAAATATGACTTATGCCTGATTTTGATGAGCCATTGGATCCCCGGCAATAATGAAGATACAGGTTAAAACATGTGATGTATCTCATAATGTCTAGAGAGATTTCCGAATATGAAATATCTATGGCAAACCTATGTGTGTGCATGAGTGTGCATGTGCATGCACACTCACACACACACACACACATGCATTCTCTGATTTCCCCAGATTCTGTGTACTATAAGAATTCAGAAATGGGATAAAATTGATCTAGGTTAAAGTCAGTCACTGAAAGCTTTACTGAGGAAATATTTTAGAGTTTCCTTTCAAGGAAACATATCCAACAGGGAGATGGGTCAATGAGAGAAGTTAAAAGTAGAAATAGGCAGAGTGTACAGTGGGATAGAGATTGGCCCGATGTGAATAATGAAAGATCAATAATGAAATAAGTGCAAATGAGTTTTCTTGAGATAAACATTTGTGTAAAAAGCACCGGTTTTATAGTCCTCCCTCTCCCCACCAAGACTTTCTGAAGGATTTGGTGATGCTTAATCCATTTTGATTAGCAGATACTTTGAAAACTTAGTAAGTGGTAGAAAATGCACATTAGCACAAAATTTTACATACATTTCAGGGATTTTGTACATATTCCAAAGCTAGAGAGTCTGTGGAAGCCAGACTGCAAAACGCTAAGACTGATTTTAAACACTTTGGTGGTGCTATCAAGTAGCAACTACGTTTTAATATCCCCTTTCTTCTGAAAGGCTTCAACCAACTTTGCCAGGAACATCAGATTAGAATATCATTGATCCAACTGAAAGTTACAAAATAGAATTGACCCTATGGCTGGAGAATGATAAGTAGATCTTTAAATTCCTTCATTTTTTGAGCAGTAGAGAAAGGAAAAGATGCTTTGGTATTTCTAAACATTTGATTGCATTCCCTATATAGAATGGGTAGGCATGCAGAGGATGTTGAGTGTGTTGTTATCCATGCATAGATGCAGTTTTTCAGTGAAATATGTTTACCTTAGAGTGGAGATGAGCAAGGACATTTAAGGCAAGCTGAAGAAAGATCCATCAACTATCAATTTTAAGGAATAAGCTAAAAAATGAAATTCAGCTTTTCTGCTCCATAGAATTCTGCAAGTAATCACCAGAGGCATCAGGCTATGGTCTGTGAGGGCAGCAAGTCATGGTTGTTTTTTTGCTAGTAAATTACATACTACCTATGAGCTATTTATTTATTTACCTATTTCAGGCTCATTAAAATGCACCCTTTGTAGAGCTCTCTGGGCACAGGTACAAAATAATAATGGCTTGGTAAGCTGTGTGCTCTGAAAACCCTGCAAGCAAGTAGATTCAGGTGGAATTGACACGGCTGAACTGGTCGCTGTCAGTGAAGTGTGGGCTGACCTCCAAGGGTGTAAGTGTCACCGTAGCAAAGCACTTTGTTGAGCAGAGTGAGATGAACTGCAATTATCTCTTTCAGAATAGCAATCTTGGGGACAGTCATTTTCTCTCTCTGATTTCTCAGTTGAAAACTGTACTGCACACTTTAGGGAGATGCCTTGAGTTTTATGTAGTGCATTATACTCTTGCATGGCACCCTGCATGAGTATCCATATGGCAACCAGGTGAAATTAGTCTGAGCCAAGACAAAGTAGCAGACTGCACCGATTTAACGAAGACCTTAAAAACAAGGGGGAAAAGTGCAAAGGCAGTGCCTAGATTATTTACCCCGCCATATAAAATGGTTAAAAGGTATGATCTTGGGGAGCAGGCAGGTCTTGTGTTTTGGACTGGGCTTTACCATTTGCTAATTACTTACTAGGATCAGTTTCTGGAGCATTGGTATCCTCATCTGAAATGGAGCTAATAGTATTTTATTCCTAAAGTTGTTTTGAGGATGAAACAGATAATTTATACATAAAGCTCTTAGCAGATTGCCTAATGTATAGCAAGTTCTCAATACATGTCTATTCTTACCAGTTCGACTTTGGACTTCTCTCACGGCTGTGGACAGTGTAGATGCTATCTCCCAAGGTTTTTTCCCTTTCTACCTACTGCTAAGGTGTCCTGGGACCCACTCCTCTGCTCTCTGGGCTCATCTGGCAACCGTGGGAATGTTGGTCCAGTTGTGTAACCTGGCATACAGATGAGAAGAGAACCCTGGACTCACCACCAGGGCTTCATGAAGGCAGGTGTGATTCTCACCTGGTCTCTCAATGTACACCTTTGATCAACAATTCCCATGAAAATGGCACTATATTAATATTTCGGTACAAAGTTTTCAGACTTAATTTCTATGTATGAGTAAACTTAGAAACTCACAGTTATACTATTGTATTGGTTAGGAAACTGCTTCTTTTCATTTAAAAATTGATGGTGAACATTTTCCAATGTAATGATGAAATATTCTTTTAACATAATTTAAAACGGGCACCTGGGTGGCTCAGTCAGTTGGGTATCTGCTTTCAGCTCAGGTCATGAACCCAGGGTCCTGGAGTTGAGCTCTGCATCCAGGCAGAGAGCCTGCTTCTCCCTCTTCTCCCTACTCGAGTTCTCTCACTATCTCTAGTTCTCTCTCTCAAATAAAGAAATAAAATCTTTATAAAAACAAACACTATTTAAAATGTATTTTTTCTCAAAATGGAGGACATCTTTATTTTAAAGTAATATAAATAGCCGCTCATTTCACTCCTCAAAAGTAATTGCTCTTAAGAATTTCATTATATCTTTCAAGATGCTTCTGCAAGTATAAACTATAATGTACATATTTTACATAAATGTAGTTACACTACCATTCTAATCCATAACCTGCTGTTTCAGTTCAACAAAATATTGTGGACATCTTCCATTTCAATATAAAAGTCTACCTTAAAAAAAAGTAAATAGTTTCCCATTAAATGGATATATCATTCTTTTACTCAATCTTTTATCATTGGATGTTTTTATTATATTTTCTGTATTACACAGTATTCAGTGAACGTCTTTATATAGCACATTTATACACTCACACTTTTATTTTCTTAAGATAAATAATTAGAAATGGAATTTTAGGATGAAATGGTATGCACATTTTAAATGTTGGTACAAACAGCCCTCCAGAAATGTTGAATATTTTACATTCCCTTTCAAAATGCATGAAATGTCCCATTTCCCCATACTTTTGCCAGAACTAGACTAGTGTTTTTTGTTTTTTTATTTTTAATTCCTATATTTAAGATTTAATATATCTTTGTAAGCTGTTCTAAATCTTTGTTGGAATTCAACAGTATATAAATCAGAGCCGTATATTTGGCAAGATACTGTGACTGATTAATCCTTCTGTATAGCCTTCTCTTTCTATAGAAGCCATGTCATTCCTTTGGAAAGATATCTGCTATGTTCCAGACCACCTTCAAAAATATAAGGCTTGTCAATTTTTCTGATACAAAGGACTGAATATCTCAGTAAATATTTATTCTATGTCTATAATCCTATACCAGACAACTTATAAACCTGGCTTCCATTAAAGGTATTGTGACTCATTTTAATATTATAGGAGAAGTAAGAAATTGTCTTCGTAAGTTAACTTTCAAGGACATTACTGAAGACTTTAGGAAAACTTGAGGGCTCAGTTACTCCTTCTAGACGTGCTATGTAAGATGCATTTATTTTGTCTGCTACTATACTTATCTTGAGACCTCATTATCTCGGAATGTGCCATGGCTCTGTGGCTAGAGGTCCTGAGGGAAATATTTTCACCCACCATAATATCAGCCTTTCAGTTTTGAAAGTGGAATGTGAATCACAAATTTATACTCTAGTCTTCAATTTGTAAAAAGATAGTGTGAAATAAAATGAAAAAGAGTAAGCGGATGAAAAAGCTCTTATCCTTGTCTCCGATGTGCTGAGTTTGCACGAGGCTATTGCCACTGTTCTAAGGGATTGATGTGTTCAAATTATGGGGAAGTCTGTTCATTAGAAAGAGTTATTTTAATATTTTGGACCATCAGATGAGTGCAGGGAGAATATGAAAAATATTCTACAAGTGCTTGCAGAAGATATCGTTTGATGCCATACAAGTGTCAGCACTCAATTAAAGGGCTACTCCAGTCATTACAGAATGTGAATCAGCTGTGATCCTTGGCAGATCCTTGAGTGTATGCTAGTTAAAAGTGTTCTTCCTCTCCCCCTCCCTCCCTCTCCTGCCTCCTTCCTTTCCTCCCTTCCTTGCTTCCTTCTTTATGATTAATTCATGTATGTCAGTTATGGCATAATACTGAAGTGTTTTCATCTTTTCACATTTTGGAAAATCTTTAAAAATGTTTTCTTTTCAGAGCTGATATTTGGGAAGTCTTTAATGTCCAAGAAATTTAGGAAGGAGAAAAAAAGAACCTATTCTGACATCATACAATTATTTCAGCACATGTATATATTGTGATTTATAACATTATGTTCACACTGCTGAACCCCAGTTGTGACTTTGTGCCTTCCACTGTGTTGTCTCCTTCAGGCAGGTCCACTATCTTATTCCTCGCTCTCAAGAACACCTTGCATAGATCGGAGCATCAATAAATTATTTTAAGAAATCCGTTTAATAGTTGAGTGATTTGTGGTTAAAAAAAAAACAAGCTGTCCTTTAGCTAAAAAGGAGGGGAGATTTTTAGCGAGAACTTTCCCCACAGAAGAAAAGAAATTTGGTAAGGATTATACAAAGGAATAAAAAGAATTATTGAGTGGGGGAATGAATTGTAAGAAGTTGGAGAAAAACGGCTTAACCTCGATGGTTCTTAGGGAGGAGATTTGGTGAGAGTGGGGACCATTGCAACATTAATGCAGTCCTTAGAGGAGTACTTTCTGCTTTAATAATGTGGTAGTAGATGGTTGATCTCTCATTCATCCTCCTACCCTCAGAGACATTCTGGTATCTCTGTTGGTATGGGGATCCTCATCTTGCAGAAAATGATAGCAACGTGACACAGGCTATTTATGTGAAGGTGTTCGCTAATTCAACACTTTGTTCCCCCTTCCACATAAACCTTCTCTAATCAATCAAACAAACGCAAATCTGCCAAGCCTAACTCAAGAACATCCATAGAGTCTGGCAAATAAGCACTAAGTAGTTTATACAAGAGTTGTTTTCTGACCTGCATCACCCAAACCCTCTTCTTCTCTTAGAAGGTGACAACGAATTCAATTCTGTCTAGCAGAACACTGTAAGCTATGGAACTTTTTGAACAGCTGTGGAAAATGGCTAAGACAGTGATTCTTAAAATCTGTTTGGAAGATTAAATAGGGATTTCATGCAGTATTTCAAGCATTTGTAAGCAATTTCTATTTGGATGCTTTTCAACTTTTTTTTTTCCTTTGCCTTATGATAATTCAGCTGTAGACTATCTCTACTGGAAAGAAAATAAACAGTTTCTGGGACAGAAGCATGTCAGAATTATACCTTAGCTCCTGGACTACAACCCACACCTGCATTTTTACCCCTTCTAGCTTGCTCTAGTTTAGAGGCATCTTGCCCGAAGAAGTATTTTATCACTTCTTTCCTTTGGAATTCTACTACTTGGAATATTTGTGAAGAGAATGTGCAGAACGAGAATAATGGCTGATAATGGCTTCCATGAGAAGGATGAATTCAAGTCTCCTTACCTAAAACTATATGATCATAGTTTCAGATGTAGTGTTACATCAGTTATTAGTCACAGTGGGTTTTTCTTCTGATTTATATTGACTCTGGAGATAGCTCAGGTAGGTTAAATATCAGCAGACAATTTTTGAACCTCACTTCAGAATGAATTTTTCATTCGAAATTTCACTGCTTTCTTGCAAATGATTGAGCAAATCAGGTATGCAGATATTTTAGTGTCTCTCTTCTTCTTTAAAAAAAATTCTATGGTCATAGTAATGTATGTCAATCTAACTTACAATTTGTCTGTTTCTGGTTTAGAGGAGTATTTGTTGGATGCTCCTTGAATTACACAGGCTCTAACAATCATTATGAGCTCCTTCCATGTGCCAGGACTCTACATAGTCTATTCTTAACTAAACATATTGAAAGGACTCTAAATCATAATCACTTTAGGAGGAAGAACTGAAGCTAGGAAGATTGGAAATTGGCCAAGGTCACAGACCTGGTAAGTGTCCGTGTCAAAATTTACACCCAGATCCAACTGCGTTTAAACTTCTGGTTTGTCACTTTGATCAGTTTTGTCCGTGGCATCTTATATCTGTAGAAGATCAAATGGTTTATCATGTCAGTCAGGAGTCAATAAAAGTTGTCTAAAATACATAACTTTCTCAGAGACACTCTGAATTGCAGCCTCAAGAGTTCAGGTCATACATAGGCAAAAAACAGTGCTGCAAAATGACTTGAATATAGAAAGTGTCCAAGTGTCTGGTTGAAAGGAAGTCAGTAATACGTATATATGAGGAATAGGGGTACTCTAGGCATTGATTTTTCTAGTACCAGTAATTTGTTCCCCTATATGGTGATTTTTAAAAATTATTATTTCTTATGCTAGCCAAGTAGTTTCATTCATTTTCCATATATATTTCCTAGTCACACTGCTGTACTCATCACCTTTTGAACAAATTGTGCACATAGTTGACTATTGCTTTTGTGAAGGTCACGTCCTCACATTTAAGTCTTCTGTTTCTCTTTGCTGCCTGAAAGTTTTCCAAACTTCACAGCAACTTTTGTATTCCATACCCTATATTTTGCCTACCCTACTCTCCTGAGTTCTCTAGCATCTATTATACCACTTATTTGAAATTTACACTATGTTGTACACACACATGTATTTTTTATTTTGAAATTTAAACATTTAGAAAAATAATATGAATAGTATGAACTTTTATATATCCTTCACTTAGAATCACCAAGAGTTAAGATTTTAGCATACTCGTTTCCTCTCCCAATATGCACATATATATATCATTATAATTATTTTCTGCACTATTTGAGATTAAGTTGCAGACAATAGTTCCTCTGCTCCTACATATTTAGCAAGTATTTACTAAGAAAAGGACATAGTCTCATGTAATCCCAATTCAATTAACTTTGTTTTGTTGTTTGTTTTTATATTTTATTAAAATTTTATTTAAATTCAATTAATTGACATATAATACTGGTTTCAGGAATAGAGGTCAGTGATTCATTAGTTTTATACAATACCCAGTGTTCATTACATCACATAACCCCTTTAATGTTTTTCACCCAGTTACCCCATCCCTGGACCACCCTCCTCTCCAGTGACCCTCAGTTTGTTTCCTATGATTAAGTCTCTTATCGTTTGTCTCCCGCTGAGATTTCATCTTTTTAATTTTTCTCTCTCTTTCCCTATGAGCCTCTATTTTGTTTCTCAAATTCCACATATGAATGAAATCATATCGTAATTGTCTTTCTCTGACTGACTTATTTCCCTTAGCATAATATTCTCTAGTTCTATCTGTGTTGTTGTAAATGACAAGATTTTATTTTTTTGATGGGTGAGTAGTAGTCCATTATATATATATATATAATATATGCACACTATTATACTCGCATCTATTATATATATATATACTCACATCTATTATATATATTATATATATACCATATCTTCTTTATTCATCTGTCAAAGGACATTTGCACTCTTTCCATAGTTTGGCTCTTGTGGACATTGCTGCTATAAACATTGGGGTGCACATGTCCCTTTGGATTGCTATATTTGTATCATTGGAGTAAATGCCCAGTAGTGCACATGCTGGGTCATAGAGTAGCTCTATTTTCAACTTTTTAAGGAAACTCCATACTGTTTTCCAGAGTGGCTGCACCAGCTTACATTCCCACCAAAAGTGGACCAGGATTCCCCTTTCTACACATCTTTACCAACACATGTCATTTCCTGACTTGTTAATTTTAGCCATTCTGTTTGGTATGAGGTGGTATCTCATTGTGGTTTTCAGTTTTATTTCTCTGATGTCGAGTGATGTGGAGCATTTTTTCTCGTGTCTGTGGCCATTTGTATGCCTTCTTTGGAGAAATGTCGTTCATGTCTTCTGCCCATTTCTTGACTGGATTTTTTGTTGTTTGGGTGTTGAGTTTGAAAAGTTATTTATAGATTTTGAATACTAGCCCTTTATCTGATATATCATTTAAAAACATCTTCTCCCATTCTGTTGGTTGCCTTTTGGTTTTGTTGACTGTTTCCTTTGCTGTGCAGGAGTTTTTATCTTGATGAAGTCCCAGTAGTTCATTTTTGTCTTTGTTTCCCTTGCCTTTGGGACTTTGTCTAGCAAGAAGTTGCTGCAGCTGAGGTCAAAGAGATTTCTGCCTGTGTTCTTTTCTAGGATTTTGATGGATTCCTGTCTCACATTTAGGCCTTTCAACCATCTTGAGTCTATTTTTGTGTATGGTGAGAGGAAGTGGTCCAGTTTCATTCTTCTGCATGTGACTGTCCAATTTTCCCAACATTGGGAAAAAGACTGTCTTTTTTCCATTGGATATTCTTTCCTGCTTTGTCGAAGATTAGTTGATCATAGAGCTGAGGGTCCATTTCTGGGTTCTCTATTCTGATTCATTGATGTGTGTCTGTTTTTGTGCCAGTACTACACTGTCTTGATGATCACAGCTTTGTAATATATCTTGAAGTCTGAAATTGTGATGCCTCCAGCTTTGGTTTTTATTTTTCAACATTCCTTTGGTTATTTGGGGTGTTTTATGGTTCCATACAAATTTTAGGATTATTTGTTCCAACTCTGCGAAATAAGTTGATGGTATTTTGATAGGGATTGCATTGAATGTATAAATTGCTCTAGGTAGCACAGACATTTTAATATTCTGTCAATCCATGAGCATGGAACATTTTTCCATTTCTTTGTGTCTTTCTCAATTTCTTTCGTAAGTGTTCTATAGTTTTCTGAATATGGATCTTTTGCCTCTTTGGTTAGGTTTATTTATAGGTATCTTATGGTTTTGGGTGCAGTTGAAAATGGGATTAACTCCTTAATTTTTCTTCCTTCTGCCTATTGTTAGTGTATAGTAATGCAACTGATTTCTGTGCCTTGATTTTGTATCCTGCCACTTTGCTGAATTCCTCTTTGGGTTCTAGGAATTTGGGGGTGGAGTCTTTTGGGCTTTCCATATAAAGTATCATGTCATCTGCAAAGAGTGAGAATTTGACTCCTTCTTTGCCAATTTGGAGGCCTTTTATTTCTTTTTGTTGTCTGATTGCTGAGGTTAGGACTTTTAGTACTATTTTGAACAGCAGTGGTGATAGTGGACATCTCTGCCATTTTCCTGACCTCGGGAAAAGATCTTAGTTTTCCCATTTCTCATTGAGAATGATATTTGCTGCCTAGGTAGCAGAGATGTTTTAATAATATTTGTATATGGCTTCTATGATATTGAATTATGTTCCCTCTATCCCTACACTGTGAAGACTTTTTAATCAAGAAAGGATGCTGTACTTTGTCAAATGCTTTCTCTGCATCTATTGAGAGGATCATATGGTTCTTTTCCTTTCTTTTATTAATGTAGTGTATCACATTGATTGATTTGTAGCATGTAGCAGAATTCCCTTCTTTTAAAACACCGAATACTATTCCATTGTATGTGTGTGTGCATGCACTTGTGTGTATGCATGTATATATAAAACATCTCTATACATTCATTTATGGATATGTATTTAAGTTATATTGTGATTATTATGGATAGTGCTGCAACATGGGAGTGCTAATATGTCTTTCAGGTCTTGATTTCAGTTCTTCTAAATAAATATCTAGAAGTGGAATTGCTGGATCATATGGTAGTTCTGCTTTTAATTTTTGGGGGAACTTTCATCTGCTTTCCATAATGGCTATTCTGATTACATTTATACCAACACTGTATAAGAGTTCCCATTTCTCCATATCTTCTCTAACACTTGTTGTCTCTCTCTCTCTCTCTCTCTCTCTCTCTCTCTTTCTCTTTCTTTGATAGTAGCCATCCTAACAGGTGTGAGGTGATATTATGATTTTGATATTCCACTTGCCTGATGATGAGTGATGTTGAGTATCTTTTCATGCACCTGTTGGTCATATGTATGTATTTAAAGCCCAGGTAAACAAAGAAAACTAGTGGTGTGAAGAGTTAGTGTTATGCCTGATGTTGTAACACTGTAATGATTGTTCCAAATACTAGTTGCACTACTCTGTATATAGTTGATAATATTAGACAAACAGTAGGCAAATGCAGAAACAAATCAATTATATTAGCAGAATATTGTCCTTGTTGCATATGTAGTTTGAGAATACATTCCAAACCTATGGCTGAGTTTCTTTTGATAAGACAAAAAGTTTATTTTGATCAAAAAGTGAACAATATATTAGACCAGATGGACATAACAGATATTTGTAGAACATTCCATCCCAAAACAAGAGAATACACATGCTTCCCAAGTGCATATGGAACATTTTCCAAGATAGAGAATATGTTAGTCTACAAAACAAATATTAATAAATTTAAAGGGATTGAAATGATATCAAACTTCTTTTCTGATAACAATGATATGAAACTAGAAATTAATTACATGAAGAAAACTGGAAAATTCACAAATATGTAGAGATTAAATGACGTGCTACAGAACAATCAATGGGTCAAAGGATAAGCCAAAAGAGAACTAAAAAAATTCATTGAGACAAGTGAAAATGGAAAAGTAACATACCAAAATTTATGGGATGCAGCAAAAACAGTTCTAAGAGGGAAGTTTATTTTTATTTTTTTTTTAATTTTTTTTAAATTTTTATTTATTTATGACAGTCACACAGATATAGAGAGAGGGGCAGAGACACAGGCAGAGGGAGAAGCAGGCTCCATGCACCGGGAGCCCGACGTGGGACTCGATCCCGGGTCTCCAGGATCACGCCCTGGGCCAAAGGCAGGCGCTAAACCGCTGCGCCACCCAGGGATCCCAAGAGGGAAGTTTATTATGATAAATGCCTACCTCAAGAAACAGGAAAAGTCTCAGATCAACAACCTAACTTTACACCTCAAGAAACTAGTAAAAGAAGAACTAACAAAACCCTCAGTAGAAGGAAGGAAATAATAAAGATTAGAGCAGAAATAAGTGAAACAGACTGAAATGGTAATAGGAAAGGTAAATGAAACTAAGAGCTGGTTCTTTATAAACAAAATTGGCAAGCTTTTAGCTAGACAAGAAAAAAAGAGAGGATTCAAGTAAATAAAATCAGAAATGTCCTTTGATAGCTGAATGAACAAAGAAAATGTGAGAGGTATATATTGTGCATATATAAAAAGTAAAATATTATTCAGCCATAAAAAAGAATAAATTCTTGCTATTTACAACAATATGGATAGACTTGAGGGCATTATGCTAAGTAAAATAAGTCAGACAAAGAAAGACAAATATTGCATGATCTCTCTTACATGCAGAATAAATATATGTAAACCAAGCTCATAGGTATCAAAAACTGATGGTTTCCAGAGGTGTGAGTGGAAAGTCTAAATAAGCTGAATATGAATGAAGCATAAATGTGCAATAAGTAAATAAATAAATTTAACACACACACACACACACACGCATACAAATTTTTTCTTTGTTCTGAATAAAACTAAATTATGGGAGGGGTGCCTGAGTAGCTCAGTCAGTTAAGCATCTGCTTTCTACTCAGGTCATGATCTCAGTGTCCTGGGATCAAGTCCCACATTGGGTTCCATGTTCAGCAGGGAGTCTACTTCTCCCTCTCCCGTGCTTGGTTCTCTCTTTCTCTCTCTCTCTCTCTCAAGTAAATAAATAAAATCTTTTTAAAAACCTGAATTATAGGTACTCTATAAAATGTGGCATTTTGGGCTTTTTCTCTTTTTCTAAAATCATATCTAACTTATTGTCTAGTTAACTTCAGTGACCTTTTATTGTCATTGTAAATAGAACAACTCAAAAATGTTTTCTGGAAAAAGAAAACAACTCTTCTTAGGGAAAATACCTATTTAGGTTCTTTGCCCAATTTTAAGTCAGGTTATTTTATTTTGTTTTCACTCTAGTTCAGCCTCCTTTCTTTGTTCTTAGCATCCCTAAGTTGTCTAGAGTATGTCAAGCCTCATCAACAAGTGAGTGATGGTAGGTCCTTGGGCACTTTTCAGAGAAGCTGACTCATGGGATTCTCTATCTAACTTTTCCCATCTGTGGGAGAAAAATGGCTCTAGAATTTTCCAACCACTTTCTCTGTATTGAGCTGGGGGGAAGGCCTATGGTAACTGTCACCTGAAACTTCTGTCTAGCCAGGTAGTGAGATTGTGCTGAGTCCTGTCAGCACACTGAAATGGGCAAGACAGAAGCCAATCCTTTGAGAAGCTTCCAAAAAACTTGGGGTATGTGACATGAAGACCAACTCTTTCTTCCTCTTAGGGAAACCTGGGAGCTTGGAGGTTTTCTCCCAATTGGTAGGGTGCTGAGCTACGGGTAGGAATTATAGTGAGAAAATGTTTTAAATTTCTCTGCTGATTTCAGTGTGCTTGGTTTCACACTTGCCTGGTGTGCAAGAGCATTTCAGCTAGTTTTTGGATTTCTCACAAATTGTTGAGTTACTGTTTTCATGGAAGGAAGGAAGGTCCGGAGCTTCCTATCCCACCATCTTGCTGTTTTATATTTAAGTATCAATTTTTTAGCACACCTGAGGTCCTTTGGGCTTTGATCTTGACAAGTACTTCACAGAATTCCCCCCTCCCCTCCTTAAAAGAGACAGGAAGGCTACAGGGGGCTGAAATTAGGTATTTTCCTGTTGTCAAGTTGCTTAGGATCTGATAAAACCTGAGTGGATTTGCCTCTTGCAAAATAATTTCCCTCAGGGCAGGCTTTTGTTAAGTAGAAATGAATGATCTGGGCTTATTTCAAATAGCTACTTCCTGCCTGTCAGAAGCATGAGGGGATTTTTGTATGATCTTTAGCCTGAGAATTTGATGGCACTCCTGTGTGTAAATCTCAAAGTGTGGGAGTCCCTTTAAGGCTGGGCTTCCTTGAATTTTTAATTTTCAGGCTCATCCACACTGAGCCTCTAGCAGTTCATTAGTCATGTTTATGGGTTCCTACTAGTGCTCACTGGCATCAGCTGTGGGCTTCTTACTCCTGTAAAACTAATTCTGTGTTCACCTGTGATTCCAATTTTGAGGATTGTGGGTTGTCCTATTACTTCATTTCTTTCATGGATCTAATACAAATCGTTGATTTTAGTTCACTTTTTTCCTTGTGAGAAAGGAATGGTAACTTTTAAACTGTTTACATGTTGAACCAAAATTTTTATCTAATATACATCCAAATTTCACTAGTTGTTCCAATTATGTCCTTTATTGCAAATTATCCCCCCCTGGATTCAGGATCCAATAGAGTATCATGCATTACATTTAATTGTCATATTTCTTTAGTCTTCTAGCTTCTTTCAATATGGAATAGTTTCTCAGCTGTTGTTATTTGTTTAGTTTTGTATAGTTTTTGTTTTTCATTGTACTGATATTTTGGCATTCAGGTCAGTTTTGTGGAATGTTTCTTCCTTTGAGTTTGCCTATTGTTTCTTACTTATAGAATTCAGAGTATGTTTTTGAGCAGAAATATTACCTAAGTGATGTTTTGTACTTTTCTGTACATCATCTTAGGAGACATATGATGCTAATTTTTCCAACAATTAATAATGATAACTTTGATTAATTAAGTAAAATGGTATTCACCAGTTTTCTCCATTATAATATTGCTTTTTTCCCGTATGAAGACATTTTGTGGTTATGTAAATATTCTGGTCTTCATTAAACATTGGCTCAAAAGTTTAACATCCATTTATGATTTTTGCTTATAATGGCTAGAAATGGTGATTTTATGCCTATGATTTATTCTACACTTAGTAGTTGACAGTCTACTCTAAGAAAAAGCTTTATTTCTTCATTTCTTCATTTTTAATATGAAATCAGAGATTTTTATAATACATAAGTGTCATTACTATTATTGTTCATTTTGATGATCAAATTTTCCCAGATTTGGCTAGTGACAGCTACTTTATTTTCTTTAATTAATTAATTAATTTATTTAAAGATTTTACCTATCTACTCATGAGATACACACACAGAGAGAGGCAAAGACACAGGCAGAGGGAGAAACAGGCTCCGTGCAGGGAGCCCGACATGGGACTCGATCCCGGGTTTCCAGGATCAAGCCCTGGGCTGAAGGAGCACCAAACTGCTGAGCCACCCAGGCTCTCTGTGACAGCTACCTTAAATTGACTATCATGTTGTTTTGACATGTCTCCATAATTTTTTGTTATTTCCTTTCTATCTCACCACAGTGATCTGGCCTTATCTTGTTCTTCCTTGCATGGCCCTGGAATCAGGCACATTTCCAAGAAGTTCTCTTTTGTTTGTTTGTTTGTTTGTTGTTTGTTTGTTTAGTGGGGAAAGTATTTAAAAATCAAGGTCATTAAATGCTTTATATCTTAATTATGTTTCTGTATATTTATCCTGATCACACAAATGTATTTTAAACTCTTTGATAGAGTTTGTTCTGTGTCTGATTATATATGTTTATATTTTCCACAATATTTAATATAGCAACTGTCTTTCATATATTTGGATTTTAGAACTAGAAGTGGACTTTGATATTCTTTGGTCATTGATGTGTGTCATATGCATGAGAATAGTGAGAATACCTTGACCAAGACTGCTTATTGGTGGCAGATTTGATGTTAGGTAGAACTATTTTGGTTTCCAGTTCACTTCTCTGTCATATGGCACATATACTTAGTAATGAAGGTCTACTAGTTGAAAAAAGTAAATCACCACATTTGTTGGATTAAAGGCGGCTGTAGTATTTTGTACACCTCACACTGACAGGTGATTTCTTTCTTCAAAAAACCTGACTTTTGCCAATATAAGTCTTGACCTTGAAGACTGCTGTCTCTCCCGTTTTTCTCTAAGGGATTCAAGAGCATATTTGGGGGTTAAAATTGAACATATACCTTTTACTGGACAAACCAGCTCTTCTTTGAGAAAAGAACACAGACAGAAAAGCCTGAAAAGTGGTCTCAATTAATATCTTAAAACTTTATTCCATTACACAGTAATAAAAGTCCTAAGGTAAAGCCTGATTTCAAGACTAGAAGTATTAATATAAAACTTAAAGAATTTAGCTTAGCAGATCATAATAGTATACTACTATTTCTGAATAATAGAGTAGGGTGTCCCAGGAAAATGTTACTATCTCAGGCAGGTTTTTAACATTTATTCATCTTTTGTTTTGGAAGAAAGTGGCTTCTATAGCTTGTATTTTTGTTGAGTTAAAGAACAATTATGTTTTGGTGTTTTCCTCCTATTGTCCATGAGACACTGATCTTTCCAGGAATATTGCCAATATCAATGTACTTTTTCAGTAAAGTAACCTTGGGGCTGATTAGGAATTAACATGCTTGATCCCAAGTCTGTCTTGAACACCAGACTGTGTTTCTCTAGGACGGGATCCTTTTGCATCTATTCATCATTAAATCCACACAGTTTCTAGTCCAGTGCCTGTTGTAGAAGTTGCTTACAAATGTTTTATGAATGAATGTCAAGACTTTGAATGGTTTGGTTTTAGTAAAATAATATAGAATGTATGTGTGTGTAGGTGTGTGTAAAATGCACAGTTTGTATATTCTTTTTTAAGAGAATTAGAACCTGCTGCTTTCAGCTCCTCATTGGAAAAAAGTTTTATACTTAGATCTTATAGTAGTTTGAAGACAAAACTCAAATTCATGAACTCCAGGAGATGAAGAGACTTTCTCTTTCCATTTATCCAGAGTTGAATTTCGGCAGGGCTACCTTTCTGAGGAGTCAAAAGAAAGCCATCTTACTAATATATTATTGGTTTAAAAAAGTTCAACATCTTTTTTAGTACTACTTTTGGTATTTTAAACTCCTTTTAATGGTGCACTTAAAATCTCATTTTGATTCAACATTTTCAAAAGACAATTTGGTTCACAGTCACAATTTTTCTACTTATTCTCTTTTTAAAAACCTCTATGTGTACATGCATGTGATTACATTTAACATCTAAAGAAAATCACTTATCTACGCAGATTATTTCTTTAAAGGCATCCCTGAACACCTCAAGTTATATTCATGATGGTTGTTCAAAGTGACACATGGCTACACTTCTTTGAAGTATGGAATTACACTCAGCTGCCTTCCTGCAGTGTAATCCAAAATAATTACTGTCAATGTCCAACTTCTACCTTTTAAGGCCCAGAGGGTAGCAGAGAATTCATGAGGGAAATAAATTGTGTAACCTTGTTCAAAGCCTCTTTTCCCCTCTTCTTTTTAAAGAGCTAGTACAAAACTTCACTAAACAACTATTATTTATACATTAAAAAGCTATAGCATTTTATCTCAAATTTGCCCCTATAAAATATTTTAAGATTGAAATTGTGTTTGAAGACAGGATTTGGAGTTTTCTCAGTAATTTAGAATTATCTGGCATTAGTTTCTGCCTCTGCCTCTCATATTTGGGATCCATTTTGCCTATATGATTTAATATAAAAAATTGAAAACTTGAGAATACATGACCATGAACTATAATCATATATTTGCCTTCACCATATGCATATGCAAAGGAGATGATTTGGTGTTGAGGATTCTTATATTGATTGCTTATTTTTCAGAGTATTTGTCAGATGGGAAAAAGGCTATGATGATAACATCTGCTACTAATCTTTGAAGCTTATGATGACTTTTTAAAGTGGAAAAGAAAAAAAATTTAAAGATTTTATTTATTTATTCATGAGAGACACACACACACACACAGAGGCAGAGACACAGGCAGAGGGAGAAGCAGGTTCTGTGCATGGAGCCTGATGTGGGACTCAATCCCGGGACCCCAGATCATGCCCTGTGCCAAAGGCAGGCGCTAAACCGCTGAGCCACCCAGGGATCCCCAGAAAACAAAACAATTTTAAAGAAAATACAAGCTAATCTTGATATTCTGATGATATTATACATTTTTTTTTTAGCTAGTACTAAGAGTTTATTTTTTTTTGGTGTTCCAATTTGCCAACATACAGAATAACAGCCAGTGCTTATCCCGTCAGGTGCCCACCTCAGTGCCCGCCACCCAGTCACCCCTACTCCCCCACCCCCCCACCTTCCTCCCCTTCCACCACCCCTACTTCGTTTCCCAGAGTTAGAAGTCTTCCATGTTCTATCTCCCTTTCTGATATGAAATTATACATTCTTAAAATACACATAGAATATTCTGAATAGAAGCATTGAAAACTTTAACTTTTTAATCTCTTGCCTACAAATTTCCCAACTATTTCTATGTAATTATCTTCAAAGCACATTATTTAAACCAAGATTTATTTTGAGGAGGTAGGAAACTTCATATCACATCTCTAAAAGAAAGTTTTAAAGAGTTATTAGCAATATGTTAAAAATCAGTATTAGATAATTTGTTAGATTTTGTTAGATTTATAAGAATATAACAGTCTGAAGATAACATTTATATTATGAGAGAAACAGGATATGTGTATGGTGAAAGAAAATAAGCAACTGAATTCAATAACCAATATTGCAAAGGGAATCTTTATTCCTCTTTGGTAAAAATGTAAACTCTCTTAACTCATTTAGAAATACTATTTTACAAACAACGTACTTACATGTAAATTTTGATAGATCACACTTTGAAAAAACGTTTTGAAATTATTTTTTTCATTTTAAATATGCCTTATAAGAAACTACATTAACTAAATTTTAAAACTGAAAAAAAACCTGCACTTTAGAAACATGTATATTATTCAAGCTATTGATTAATTCTGGAACAATCTCCTTTCCCTTCCCCCTTCTTTGAATTAGTGAGAATTTTCTTTCTTTAAAATAGTTTTTGGGAGCATCCGTGTGGCTCAGTCTAATGAGTGTCTGCGGCTCAGGTCATAATCCCAGGGTCCTGGGAATGGGCTCCAGGTTGGGCCCTCTGCTCAGTAGGGAGCCTGCTTCTCCTTCTCCCTCTGCCACTCCCCTTGTTTGTGCTCCTTCTCTCTAATAAACAAATAAAATCTTTTACAAATTTTAAAAAAAATCCAAATAAAAAAATAAAATAAATAAAATCTTAAAAAAATTAAAAAAAATAAAATCTTAAAAAAATAAAATAGTGACTTTGGTTTTTTGCAGACCAAAAAATATATATATGTGCATTTGTATGTATCTGGAATATAGAGGAAAGTACAAAGAAAGGTAATTGTTTGTAAGCCTATTGAGAAACATTGTTAATGTGAGAGTCTATTGCCTTTGTTTTTTTATAAATGCGTTTTTGTATTTATAATACAAATATACAGAGATAAAAATATTTTACTGATTATAAAATTAGAATCATATTATTTATGCAGTTTTGAATATAAACATTGAGTGATTAAAGCTTATTTGAAAACATTTTTTATTGCCTACATTATATTCTATGGTAAAAGTAGTACATAATTTATCTATTTTCCTTATGTTGTTAAATGTTAAATATTTCAGACTTTTTTTTTGTCATTTTTAAATCATGCTGATATGAACAACTTCATAAATAAATCTTCATGGGCACCTCAGATTATTTCAATAAGAGATTCCTAGAAATGAGTTTACTGGTCAGAGTGTCAATATTGTAAAGCTATTTCTACATACTATAAAAACTTCCTGGAGAACTTGTACATCTCAGGCGGCAGCATAGGAGACTGCCAGTTTCAAAATATTGACTTAACATTGAATATTATTATGGGAAAATCACTGTTAATTTGATAGGCAATAGTAGCTTATTTATTTACTTTTTTATTGAAGTGTAACTGACATAGAACACTATTTTAGTGTTAAGTGTATGACATAATGATTCAACATTTGTATACATTGAGAAATGATCACCAAAATATCTAGTTACCATCTGCCACCATACAAAATTTTATTTATTTATTTATTTATTTATTTATTTATTTATTTATTTATTTATTTATGGAACTTTTATGATTACTTTGTTAGCATCCTTCAAATTCGCAGTACAATGACATTGACTATAATCACCATGCTGTACATTATAACCCCATTCTTATTTGTTTTATAGCTAGAAGTTTGTACCTCTTGATCCCCTTTACCTTTTTCAGCCACCTCATATCTTCTTTGTCCATTCATTCACCAGTGGACAGTTAGGTTGTTTCCATATTTTGGGTATTGTAAATAATGCTAGAATGAACGTAAAGGTACATATCTTTTCAAATTACTGTTTTTGTTTTCTTTGGATATATACCCAGAAGTAGAATGGCTGAATCATATAGTAGTTCGGTTTTGAATATTTTGAGGAAAATCCATACTATTTTCTATAGTGGCTGCACCAATCTACATTCCCATCAAAATTGTATGAGGGCTCCCTTTTCTCCTCATTCTTGTCAACACTTGTTATTTCTTGTTCTGTTGATAATAGCCATTCTGACAGGTATGAGATGGTACCTCATTCTGGTTTTGATTTGCATTTCCCTGATGATTTGTGATATTGAGCATCTTTGTGTGTACCTGTTGGCCATCTGTTTTTTTTTTGAAGAAAAAAATCTAATCAGATCTTCCGCCCATTTTATTTTATTTTATTTTTCTTCTGCCCATTTTAAAATTCAAATTCTTTGTTTAGTTATAATTGAGTTGTGTGAGTTCTTTATATATTTTGAATGTTAATCCCTTATTAGATATATGATTTGTAAATATCTTCTCCCATTCAGTAAGTTGCCTTTTCGTTTTGTTGATAGTTTTCTTCACTGTGCAGAAGCTTTTTAGTTTGCTACAGTCCCATTTGTTTTTGCTTTTGCTATCATTGCCTTTGGAATCAAATCCAAAAGATGTATGGCCAAAAGCATGTCAAGGAGCTTACCACCTATGTTTTTTTTCTAGGAGTTTCATGGTTCTTAGTCTTACTTTCAAGTTTAAATCTATTTTGAGTTTAATTTTGTATATGGTAAAATAGTGGTCTTATTTATTTATTTATTTACTTACTTATTTACTTACTTACTTACTTACTTATTTACTTTGCACATGGCTGTTCAGTTTTCCCTGCATCATTTATTGAAGAAATTGTCCTTTTGCCCATTGCTGCATTCTTGACTCCTCTGTTATGAACAAATTGACCACTTCTATGTGTTTTTTTTTTCTAGGCTCTTTATTAAGTTCCATTGATCTATATGTATGTTTTTAGGCCAATATCATACTGTTTTGATTACTATAACTTTGTAACACAGTTTGAAACCAGAGAGTGTGTGGCCTCCAGCTTTGTTCTTCTTTCTTAAGATTGCTTTGGTTCCTTGGTATCTTTTCGGGTTCATATAAATTTTAGAGCTGTTTTCTTTCTAATTCTGTGAAAAATGTCATTGGAATTTTGATAAGGATTACATTGAATCTATATATTAGGTAATATGGACATTTTAACAATGTTAAGTCTTCCAATTTATAAGCACAGAATATTTTTTCCATTCATTTATGTCTTCTTCAATTTTTTTGAACAATGTTTTAAGGTTTTCAATGTAGAAGTCTTTCACTTCCTTGATTAAATGTTTTCCTAGCTATTTGATTTTTCTGATGCAATTGTAAATGAGGTTTTATTTATTTATTATTTATTTATTTATTTATTTATTTATTTATTTTTAAAGATTTTATTTATTTATTCATGAGAGACAGAGAGAGAGGAGAGAGAGAGAGAGAGAGAGAGAGAGGAGAGGGCAGAGACACATCAGAAGGAGAAGCAGGCTCCGTGCAGGGAGCCTGACATAGGACTTGATCCCGGGTCTCCAGGATCACTCCCTGGGCCAAAGGCAGGCACTAAACCGCTAAGCCAGGGATCCCCCCTGTAAATGAGATTTTAAAAGTTCTGTTTTTGATAGTTCATTGTTAGTGTATGATAATGCAACAGATGTTGTAAATAGATTTTGTACGCTACAATTTTACTGAATAGTTAGTTTTAATAGTTTTTTTGGTCATTCACAAATAGTGACAACTCTACTTCTTTTTTACCAAATGTATTTCTTTTTCCTACCTAATTATGGTGTTTAGGACTTCCAATACTATATTGAATAAAAGTCGAAAGAGTGGGCATCATTGTTTTGTTCTTGATCTTAAACAAAAAACTTTCAGGTTTCTCCACTGAGTATGGTGTTAGCTTGTTATATATGGCCTTTATTATGCTGAGGTATTTTCCCTCTACATCCATTTTGTTGAGAGTTTTTATCATAAATGGATGTTGAATTGTGTCAAATAATTTTCTGCACTTTTGAGATGATCATATGATTTTTATCCTTTATTTTGTTCGTGGTGTGCATCACATTGATCGATTTGTGCATGGTGACCATCCTTGCATTCTTGGAATAAATCCTACTTCATCATGGTGTATGATCTTTTTAATTGAATTGTTGAATTTGGTTTATTAATATTTTATTGAAGACATATTTATGTTCATCAGGGATATTTTCTGTAGTTTTCTTTTTTTTGTGGTGTTCTTGTCTGATTTGGGTATTGGGCTAATCCTGGTCTCATAAAATGACTTTGGGAGTGTTTCCTCCTCTTCATCATTTTTGGAGGAGTTTGAGAAGGATAGGTATTAAATCTTATTTGAATGTCAATAGAATTCATCAGTGAATTAATCTTGCCCTAAATTTTTGGTTTTTTTTTGATTACTGATTCAATCCCCTTACTATTAAGAAGTCTATTCAGATTTTCTATTTTTTTCTTTTTCTTTTTTAAAGATTTTATTTATTTGAGACAGAGAGAAAGCATGAGAGAACATGAGGGGATAGAGAGACAGGGGCAGAGGAAGAAGCAGATTTGTCACTGAGCAGGAAACCTGAATGGGGCTTGATCCCAGGACCCTAGGGTCATGACCTGAGACAAAGGCAGATGCCTAAATGAATGAGCCACCCTAGCACCTCAGATTTTCTATTTTTTCTTAATTCAGTCTTGGATGATTATATATTTCTTGCCGTTTATCCATTTCTTATAGGTTGTTGAATTTGTTGGTGTATAATTTTTCAAAATAATCTCTTATGATAATTTGTATTTCATTGGTATCCATTGTAACTTTTTCAGTTTCATTTCTGATTTTACATATCTGAATCATCTCCTTTTTGTTAGGGGGTCTAGCTAAAGTTTTGTCTATTTTGTTGATCTTTTCAATGAACCAATTCTACGTTTCATTAATCTTTTCTATTGTCCACTTAGTCTCTAAAATGTCTCTTCATTGGGATCCCTGGGTGGCGCAGCGGTTTGGCGCCTGCCTTTGGCCCAGGGTGTGATCCTGGAGACCCGGGATCGAATCCCACGTCAGGCTCCCGGTGCATGGAGCCTGCTTCTCCCTCTGCCTGTGTCTCTGCCTCTCTCTCTCTCTCTGTGACTATCATAAATAAATAAAAAAATTTAAAAAAATGTCTCTTCATTAATTTCTGTTCTGGTCTTTATTATTTCCTTCCTTCTACTAACTTTGGGCTCTGTTTGTTCTTTTTTTTCCTCTAGTTCCAAAGTTAGATTGCTTGAGATTTTTCTTATTTCTTGAAGTAGACCTGCATTGCTATGAACTTTCTTCTTAGAACTGTTTTTGCTGCATCCCATTAATTTTGATATATTTCCATTTTCATTTATCTCAAGTTGTTTTTTATTTCTCTTTTGATTTCTCCATTGACCCATTAGTTTTTAAGTAGCATGTTGTGTAATCTCCAGATACTTGTGATTTTTTTTTTCAGTTTTCTTCTTGTATTTGATTTTATACTATTGTTGGAAAAGATGCTTGATGTGATTTAAGTCTTCCCAAATTTATTGAGACTTGTTTTGTGATCTAACATATGATGTATCCTGGAGAATGTTATATGTGCACTTGAGAAGAAAGTATGTTTTGTTTTCGGATAGAATGTTGTGTATGTATGTATGTGTACGTTGTGTCCATCTGATCTAATGTGTTATTTGAGGCCAATGTTCTTCTATCAATTTTCTGTCTGGATGATCTATTGAGTGATGTAATTGGTAGCTTATTTTAATTTGCCCTTTTTGGTGTCATGAAGTTGAATTTCTCAACTTACAGTCATAATTAAAAGGACTTTTAAACTGTGCATAGCTAAAGAACATGGAATTGTTAAAAGATCCATGCATTTACAGGAATCATATACCTAGATATTAGTCCTCATCCATACTTAGCTGGAGGACTTATTATGTCATTCCCTGTCTCTCTATAGTTTGCACATCTGTCAAGTTGAAATAAGATTTGCTCTCTTGTTTTGTAGAAATGTAGAAATGATCAAGTGAAATTATGAGTATGCGTTATATCACAGTGACCCATTGCACATCTGAGTTTTGATCCTAATTCTAACACTGAATATCTTTGTAATACTCTTTGCCTCAGGATTCTCATCCTTAAATGGGGATAATAATGGTATGAATCTAAAAAGAATTAAGTGAGGTCATATCCATAGTATTCTGAATGGGGCTTGATACTTTTTAACACCCAGTAAACCTGAGGTATTAAGAGTGTTTTTGATGATCAATCTATCACAACTGCTAACTAAAAAATGAATGGTTAGCCTTGGTGCGCCACTGAAGCCAACTGCTCTGTCCCCAGGAATCCTGAAGAGGTTGGACAAATCAAAAGCATGGCTCCATGCTCTGCTTGCCAAAACTGTTGCTGAACAAATTAAAGAGAAACTAATAACTCAAGAGACCAGGGTTTGGAAAAGAGAAAGGAAGAAATTTATATTGGGTGCCAACAGGCAGGGGAGGTGACAGGATCAAGCCTTAAAACTGACCTCTCTACCAGCAAGATGGACACTTAGAATTTTATAGAGAGAGGTTCAGGGGTATGTGCAGAGTGCAGGCAGAGATTGCATGATCATGGGTGGGGGTTGGTATGTGGTCAGCCCATGAGTATGGGCAAGGAAGTGCCATGTGGGGTGTGGTCTTCTAGGCATTCCACCGCTATCAGGGTATTTCTAGCCTGGTGGTTAAAATGTTCCAGTCATAGCAAAACATTTTCATAAATGCTTAAAATAAGTTGATACAGAATTGCTTGGTTCTTGTCTCACAGAGTCAAAGAATGAATCTTACCGACAAAGGAGAGTGAGTAAAGTGATAGAAGTTTATTAAGTGAGGATACAGAGAAAGCTCTCAGAAATGAGAGGGGTCCCAGCAGAGTTGCCACTGAGGTCTTGTAGGGTTGGTCTTTTATGGGAAACAGCCAGGGAACCTAAATCCTTTTAACATTATCAACTGATATCACCATTGAATAAGGACTGTTGATAACATCTTTAATGGCTTACTTCTTCTTTGGGGTCTGGTTAGACTTTGTTGGTCACAGGTGACTATCATAAAAAAAGACGAAAAGACCACACCTAGGGCAGGGTGGTCTGGCTTGTTTCCTTATTTCTGATTTCCTTACACCTTAGCATTTTTGGGATTTTGGGGAGCATGATTCTGTGGCCCCCTACCTATCTCTCCCTAGCTAGCCCTGTTTGTCTCTAACTCAAAGTGAGATAAAGAAATAAGAACCATGGGTTTCAGTTAGAGCATGAGTTAATCAGTCTTAATTATTTTTGGTTTTAATTGTTGAGATATACAGTTGGGCAAGAGAAATCCCTGATAGTATTATGTGAAAATAACTTAAGATAGAAAACACTTCATAAATGTAAGATTTTATTAATTTATCATTCAGGTAATAAGCCAGTTACCCAATTTGTTTAGGGACTTTGATTCTTTTCCTAATCTTTTGGGATTGCTTTATATAGTAGATATTGGAATGTTTTTATTAATAAAATTTGTTTTGAAAATAATCATTAACATAAAAGTTATATTATCCAAAATACACTTGCTGTAATGAGTGAGGGACAGGCAGGGCTAGGTAGGGAGAGATAGGTAGGGGGCTATTTGATCCTGCTTAAGCAATACATATCAGAGTAATATTCTGAACATGCCTGATCGTATTTTACTTTTCTTCTTTAAAAATTAGCAGTTAAAAAGTCAGTTGACAAAAGTCTCTTTTGACCAAACATTAATTCAGATCTTCTGAGTTCTTTTTTTGACTCTCTCTCTGTCTCTATTTTTTTTACTCAGTCTAGTTTTAGCAAGAATTCTGCTGCTGGGTCGTACCATTAAAAATTCCCCACCCTTCGGACATCTGGTTGGCTCCACGGTTGAGCGTCTGTGTGATCCTGGGGTCCTGGGATGGGTCCCACATTGGGCTCCCAGCAGGGAACCTGCTTGTCCCTCTGCCTCTGTCTCTGCCTCTCTCTTTGTGTCTTTCATGAATAAATACAGTCTAAAAAAAAAAAATCCTCCACCCTTGACATTTTGATCAAATTCCTTACCCCATCCTTGGTAAATGACCACTCCTGACAATCTCTTTAAATTCCTTATCCTCCACCCTTGATATCCTATCCTTGCCTCCTTTAGCAAAAATTCTGGCAGGTTAGTTTAGTCCTTGACATAGTCCCTTTATCTCTGATGTTTTTTTCTTAGTAGTTTTTTTATCTATTGACCCCACTCTGCCTCTGGTCTATGTAGGGGCCAAGGACAGGCTGCTTCTAGATGGGCCACTTTGAGATTGTTTTGAGTTAAAAAGTAATCAAAACCCAGTAGATGCAGGAACAGCTCTCTGCCTCCCCCTCAACTGCCTAAATTTACATTGGAAAGGAGAGCCTGTACCAGGAGGAGAGCTATTAACTGAGATTCCCCTTTACCCATGGAATTTACCTGTAGAAGAGAGCAAACTTTGATTTTCCAAACATCTCCTTTCACCTTCTTGCTAATGGTCTTCCTCTCTTTTGTATCCTCAGACTCTACCCTTCTCTTTAGCTCATATAAGCTTCATGTTGCCTCACTATCTTTAGAATTTCATGTCATACCGTGGGAATTCACGGTATGTATTCCTATTAAATTTGATTTTCTTCTGTTAATCTGTCTTATGTCAATTTGATTCTCAGTCCAGCTAGAAGGACCATAGGGCAGAGGAAGCTCTTCCTCCCCAATAGCTATAAATCTCCACTTCTTGTATTCTGAGGTTAGCTTAATCTCTTTCCTCTACTACAAAACCCCGATGTAGTAGCCCTCCTTGAATCAAGTCTGCATTATTGTCTTTAACAAATGTCTAAATAATTTTTTCTTTAACACAGTGCAAAATTGTGAACAGTGTTAACTGGGCACCAAAAAAAAAAAATCAAACAAATTTGAAATGCTGAAGTAATTATTTATAGAAATCAGTAACATTGACCAACAGTAGGTGAAATTTGCATTTTATTTATGGGTTGGGCAGTGGTTCTTTCAAAGGAAAAAGTTGAAACAATGATTCTCATTGATCTTTGGTCTTGAAGCTGCAAAGGCAGGAACACAAATGCTGCTATTAACATAGCCTTGGGGAAGGAGGAAGAAAGAAACTAGAGTTGAGGTTCTAATATTGCTCTGGAGAGAGAAAAAAAAAAAGGAGGGGACAGTACAAATCTGCATTTTCCCCCCTACCGAATGCCTCTCCTGCTATTTTCATTTGGCCCCAAGGTTTTGGAGAGATCAATACTGATTCTTTTCAGGGAAGGATGTAAGACAGGAACATGTGCCCTGGTGGAGCTGCTTAGAATATTGAATAGTTTTTGACATAGCTTGACGCAGAGGCAAGGTAATACTCTCCAAGGAGAGAATTGCTACTATAGTTTGAAGCTCATGGGGGCAGAGAAACTAAATGAAAACTGGAAGGGGAATGAGTGGAGGTTTTTACTCCTCCCTACCTCTCAAATTCACAAATAGGATGGTGAGTTGAGAATATAGGAGCTCAAAAAGAGCACTTTACTCTGATAGAAATTGTTTTCTACCCCATCATCGCTACAGCAGAGGGCAATGAAAATGCCTCTGCTTCTATTTTAAATCAAAACTCGTTCTTTAGGGTAATATTTGCTTTCTTTCCTGTTTCATTTGATGGTTGCGCTGCTGACATGGATTCACAATGGTTACTAAAATATTCACTGCAAAGAGCTGGTGTGAAACAGTCTCATATACTGCTACTCTTTTACTCATCTGGATTAACCTTTCTCCAGCAATCACAGCATTGTAAACACCTCTCAGCATTAAATAAAAAACAGCAGTGTGCAGGTTTAAACGATTGCTTCAGCTTTTTTTCTGGCCTGATGCGTGACTTGTTTTATTTAGCAGTTTCTGCATTTCCCCACTGTTTAACAATCATGCACAGCTGAAAGCTTTGCCTTTACTTTCCTTCCCTTGTTTAATGAGTTCCAAGATGAAATATTCAGTCCTCCCGTTTTTCCCCTTAAAGGTCAAGACTTGAATCAGAATCAAATTTGGAAGGTCAGCACTCAAATATTACTGGTTTAGCTAGCATTGTGCCAAGAAAACTTGGAGGACAATTCCCTACAAAGAGGCAAAAAATTAAGTCAAGATTGGTTAAAAAAAAACTTGTATGTATTAATGCAACATTGTGGCTGAGAATTTAAACACATAAAAGTCAAGAAAGTCAAAATTATGACCCTCCCAGCTATTGTTATTCGTTCCTTGCACACATGATAGTATTTTATGTACTGTATTTGCTGTTATATTTATGTCCTTATATAGAATATGTCAAGTTATAGTTACTAGGGGAAGCATAACTTTTCATTTCTAACTTTCCTGCATTCTAATTCTTTGGCACAATTAGCATTAGTTCCTTTGCTTTCTTCTGATCTTATTTCTTGGAGAAAAAAATGAGCTGACCATGTATCTCCGTGTTTTAACTGTTCACTGTCCTGCGAGACTGATTATGTATTTATGGGTCAGGTTTCAAGGAATATAGAGAATTTGCTTTGTCTGAGAGAAGAGCTTTCTGCAGCTTGCAAATACTTTCTCAAAATCCAGCAATCCTTTTTGGAAGAGGCAAAAGAGAACTTGGTGTAGCTCTCCAAGGTCCTGAGCTCTATCCTTGTATTGTTTGTAGTTTTGTATATACTGTATTATACTTATTTCAGCAGATACTGTAAGATTTTAAAATAAGAATATTGCAAATAAGAATACCAGAATACAGGTTTGTGCAATTTCACAAGAGCGATATATGTAAAAGAAAATAGCCTGTTATTCTTGGATTGATTATTTTATTTTCACAAGAGAAAGTGTTTCAGAATGTTGGTACAGGTAATCTAAGTGATCTGCCTTAATTAAATTGAGTCATTGATAGGTGCTTAGAGGCAAAAACTTCATTCAAAGACTCTATTGTTTATTCAGGCTCCATTTATTCAGCATGATTGATCTGGTGGTGGAAAGAATTCCGTGGTCAGATGAATCCAGATTCAAGTCTTGATTCTGATACTAATGGGTTATTTTGGACAAGTGACTTAACCTCTCTAAAAATCCTGATCTCCTAACTTTTAAACTGCTAATAGCTGCACTTCCTCCTGGGATTGTACAAAGATTAAATGAATTGTCTATGTAAATCACCTATCACAGGACAGGTTCTCATAAACGTGTAGCAGAGTGTTTAGAAGCAGGATTACCGAATCTAGACTGCTTGGATTTGAATTCAGGCTATGCAATTTAGCAGTGTGACCTTGGGCAAGTTACTTGACCTCTTGTTTCACTTTTCTTATCTGTAAAATAGGGATGATCATAGTCCTTACATAATGAAAATCTTGTGAAAATAAAATGAATTAATTTATATAAATTGCTTAGGACCATGCCTGACATATATTAAGCACTATATATACATTAGTTAAAAATACTAATGCTCCCTTCTAGGTATTTAGTGTCCTATTACTTCACAATCAAAACCAAATCAAGAGGTTCCTCCTTTATTAGGTAATTGCAGATTTTCCAAACTGCTTAATTTGTTTTATTAACAGAATTTCCCCCTATGATAAATAATTCACTTTCAACTTATTTCGAATATCTGGTAAGAGTGATGGATGTTTGTTTCTAGTTAAAAACTCTAAAAAAGCAAATTTTGCCTAGTCAGTATTTATAGCTAGCTTAGTTTTGATGTTACTAGTCACCTATTATAAAACATTTTTTCTTTCATACCACTTAAAACTCTCGCATTCATTATGGTAAAATTTTAATTTAACTCTCTTAAATCATAATTTTGCATACCTAACTCTCGAAATAAATGGCCCGAATATTATATGATATATTGATCTTTCAATTACTTTGTTACTTTTCTTAGAAACAATATATAGATGTTCTTTATTACATTCATTACACCTTACAAATATTTCTCCCTTCTTTGCCTTTGGTTTTGCAACTTCAACCAATACTTACTCTTCATTTTAAGTACAATTTCTTTACTTACCAAATTTATCTCTCTTAGCACTTGTCTTCCTTTAGGTCTCAAACATGCAAATTATTCATTTCTGCATACTTATGGAACATTTTGATTTCCTTGTAGAAAATATACTCAATAGCTAAGAAATTACTTATTTACTTTCACTTATTATTTTATTTAATAAATGTTTATTGAACATGTGTATTATGCCCGAGACTTAGGTTATTTAGAACATGTGCTAGGCCTTGGGATACAGTAATTAAGAACAATGATCCTAATGCTTGCATAATACTATTTCAAAGTGTCTCTATCAGGGCTCTCCAGCTGAAATATAATATATGCCAAATGTGTAACTTAAAATTTTTTTGCGGTTATATCAAAAAAGTAAAAAAAGAAACAAGTGAAATTGATTTTAATAATAAATATATTTAGACCAATACATTCAAAATTTTATCATTTCAACATATAATTTGTATAAAATTTATTGATGAGATATTTTATTTATTTATTTATTTATTTATTTTTAAAGATTTTATTTATTTATTCATGAGAGACACGGAGAGAGAGAGAGAGAGAGAGAGACAGAGAGAGAGAGGCAGAGACACAGGGAGAGGGAGAAGCAGGCTCCGTGCTGGGAGCCTGATGTGGGACTTGATCCCAGGTCTCCAGGACCACGCCCTGGGTCGAAGGCAGGCACTAAACTGCTGAGCCACCCCGGGATCCCTGATGAGATATTTTACATTCTCTTTTGTATACTGAATTTTTAACCTTTTCCATCTTCTTGAAGCGTAATTGCCAAATAAAATTGTAAGATATTTAATGTATACAACGTGATGACTTGGTATACATGAACATTATGAAAGGATTTTCTGCCATCAAGTTAATTAACAGTCCTCACCTCAAATATTTACCCTTTTTTGAGGTGAATGTCTAGTAACCCCTTAAAATTCAATGTGTGCCTTTCTCAATGGAGCACATCTCAATCCTGATTAGCCACATTCTACTGCTTAATAGACTTGTGGCTGTTGGCTGCCATACATTGCAGGCTCCTTTAAAACAGGATGTTTTAGGGCAGCCCCGGGTGGCTCAGCGGTTTAGCGCAGCCTTCAGTCCAGGGCCTGATCCTGGAGACCCGGGATGGAGTCCCACTCGGGCTCCCTGCATGGGGCCTGCTTCTCCCTCTGCCTGTGTCTCTGCCTCTATCTCTCTGTGTCTCTCATGAATAAATAAATAAAATCTTAAAAAAAAAAACAGGATGCTCTAGCAAACACTGTAGCAAAATGTAGGATTAAATAGAACCTATGCAATATAAGGAACATAGTTCCTTCTGCCGTCAGTGAAATGGTATTGGATATTTTCTCTAAATCAGTGCATGTTGGTATTCTCAGCATAGCAATTAACATTAAGAAGAAATTGTTTAAATCAATTATTTTGGTGAAGATATTACAGTTAATTAACAAATTATAAAAGCATTTGTAGTTGAGACAGTCTTGGGGATTGATACATTATTATCTCTGATGATTTTTTTTTATTCTGGATATTATAAAATGGCTGGAGGTTAAATTTTAGGGTAGTATAAATTGAATTGGAAGTAAATTCCTGGAGTCTAAGTTGTGATGATATTATTTTTTCCCTTAAAGAAAATAAAATAGAAACACACAGGATCAAAGATAAAGTATATACAGGCAGAAGACATTGGCAGTGAAAGATGTTTCATCTTCAAGATGCTCACAGGTTCACTCATAAAAGCCCAACAATAATAGCTTGAGCAGTGCTACAAAGGAGCCCTGGAGGTGTTTCAGGACGCTGGTTAGAATATTATCTTATATTTTCAAGGTGAATCCTGGTTCCCATAGAAATCTACAAGTGTGTACTGCAAATCAGGCATTTTAAAACCTTAAAAAGGGGACCAAAAAAAAAAAAAAAAAAGGAAATAGGAAAATGGAACATCCCGATGAAGAACCAGTGACCTCAAGAGAGGCCAAGATAACACTCACTGAAACAAAATATGCAAACTTTTTCATGAGTTTATTTTCTGCTTTGAGTAGTTAGCCCATCTTTCCATTGCTTATGCTTTTATGCAGAAAATAAGAAATAAAAACATACAATTAATTTAGTAAAATTTAAGTTATTTAGCTTGTCTCCCCTTCAGTAAAATGTTTTTCGTCAAATTAAAAGGAGAGGGACACCTGAGTGATTCAGCTGGTTGAGCATCTGCCTTGGGGTCAGGTCATGATCCCAGGCTCCTGGGACTGAGCCAAGCATGGGCAATGGCATTGGAAACCAGGCTTTGCTCAGTGGGGAGCCTGCTTCTTCCTCTCCTCCCTGCTCTTGCTCTTTTTTCTCTATCTCTGTCCCTCTGTCTCAAATAAATAAGTAAAATCTTTTAGGACAAAAAAAAAAAAAGATCTTTTACTTCCCTGACTTGCTAATATTGTGTATTTATCTTAACTGCAGTCACAGAGGTAGTTGACTTTTTATATGTGTGTCTCTAAGCCTGTTTTGGAAGCAGTAGGACGAAAAGAATTAGAAACACAGGTGATTTCCTTAGGACACCAAATGCTCCATTTTCTTCATCGATGTGGTATCTGTTCTACATTTTGGTGTAAGGGAAGGACCTTGCCCCTAAAGAGTGTAAGAGGATATCCGTACCGGTTTATGATAGTGTTTTCACTTTTATTGTTGAGTGGAGGGGAGATACACTAAAATTTCCCTGAGGAAAAGTGTGCTATAAATCCACGATGGGGAAGGTAGGGGTCTGGAGGAGAGAAGCTCTTAAACCATCATTTTCACTCTGGCCATTACCCATAAGAAATGTGAAATAAAAAGAAGAGAAAGCTGAGTGAAAATTAACTTTAAGTCATAGAAACTGACAAGCAGCTTCTGTGATTTAGAGTAGAGTCATGTCAAGTCCAGTGTTGAAATAAGAAACATGGAGGACAGGCATTTTTATGTTGTCTGTAATTGGACAAGTGAAGAAAGTGATTTGTTGAAGGTGGTGCTAATGACAACAAACCAATGTCAAACCGCGTGCTGGGAGGCCACAAAAAGAAGATAGAAGGAACATATTGTGCCCAGCTTGACTTTATGAGGAAAAAGATTTTGTGCCAGAAGGAAAAAATTTCGTGACCACAAAAATGTAAATGTGGAGAATTATCTTTCTGGCTGAGTTTTTATTTTGATTGGTATCTCCTCTCTCGTGTAGGCTAAATGTATTATGTCGTACTAAATGTACTTCCTGGCTTGTCCTGCGCTGCTATTCCAGGTGGTATTTAAAAACTACCTATTTTCAATTATGATAACATACATCTTGCAGTCGTGTTGGATGGGAGATAACTTTGTGTTTCAAAAACAGACAAGCCATTTAGTGATAATTTTTTAGTGATCACTGGGGTCACATTTCATTTCCCACCCTCCCAAACATGCTCCATCTCTGGACCACACGCAGTATTGAAATAATCACGCACCTGCCTCATTCACATGTGCCTTTGTTGCCAACTCCTGCCTCTTCCTGCCCATTCCATTCCCCCCCATGGCTTCACCTTGGGGAGGAGTCCATGGTTTATTGTGTTAGGACTGAACATTTTTCTCCAACTAATAACTAACAAGTCTATTAAACAAACATGAAAATCAAACATAGAATAGAAGAAAACCTAAGAATATTTAATTTCATATCAAATCTCTAGCCTAACATTAAAAAATTATCTTGTTTTATATCCATGATTTTCTGAGTGGCCCCGTTTAAAATGCCCTATTGAAGTACCAGACCATATGTCAGACAAGGCCTCTCTATTTGAGAAATGTAATTATGCTGCAAGAAAGCCTATGATACAATATTGAGCATGCCTGGGCTAAATCCATACAGACCTTAGTTAGGCTAGGGTTGGAAGCCCTTACTGATATTTTCTTTCTTTTTTCTTTTTGTTTTTATTTTTATATTGATTGATTGATTGATTGATTTTACTTTTTTTCCTTACTGATATTTCCTAGAGAAATGATCCAGTCATGTCTCATGTCATGAAAGGAAAAGAGACACTGAGTGGGGAAAGTACCGAGAAAACCTTTAGAATACTCCACAAAGAATTCTCATAAACAACTCAGGCAGTTGTTTTCAGGAAGGCATTTCTAATTTTTCTTTCAGAAAATAATGTTGATTACCTTTGTTTCCTAAAAGTTAAGTTTTTAATAACTGAAATCCATAGAAAATATACATGTCTTATTTTAGGCAATAGCTATCTGTTTGCTTCCCTCTTTTACTTTTTTTTTATTTTTAAAAAAGATTTTATGTATTTATTTGAGAGAGAGAGAGAGCATGCACGCATGCACAAGCCAGGGGTTAGGGGAGCACAGAGGGTGAGAGAGAAGCAGAATCCTCACTGAGCAGCGAGCCAGAGCCACCAAGATGCCCTTGTTTCCTTCTTTTAATTCTTAAAATTATTTATTTTCTGCATAGGTAGTAGTTATATGCTTCAAAATTTTAAAATATAAAGGACATTCATCACAGATTTTCCCTTCCACTTCTGCCGCTCAGGTACACAATTTTCAGTGCAGCAAACCAAAATGACCAGTTTCTTGTGTGTCCTTTATTTATTCTTGGGTATCCTTATTATCAAATATTTTTTTCCTTATTTTTTACACAAATATAGGCATGTTATTACTACACATATTCTTTTACACTTTGCTTTTTAAAAAATTTCACAGTATGTCTTAAAGTTCAGTTTATTTTATTCTTTTATTTGTGTTAAGCTTTTATTTATTTATTCATGAGAGACACACAGAGAGAGGCAGAGACATAGGCAGAGGAAAAAAAACAAGCTCTCTGCAGGGAGCCTGATGTGGACTCGATCCCAGGACCCCAGGATCACAAGCTGAGCCAAAGGCAGACACAACCACTGAGCCACCAGGCATCCTAAAGTCAATTCATTTTAATATATAAACAGCTTCTTCATTCTTTTCTAAATGACTATACAGTATTTTTTGTGTATATTCCTTAATTTAACAAATACACCTATGTGAGTATTTTAGATTGCTTATTTTGCTCTTATAAAATATGTTATAATGAATGTCTTTTCCTAAGTGTGTGAGTACCTCTATAGGACATATTATTCTTAGAAGTAAAATTTCTGGGCATAATCCTTGTAATTGAAAAATTATTTTCCATAGAAATTATGAAATTATATACTTGTCAGTACTATATGAAAGTGTCTGTTGCCCTATACCTACAGTAACTTATTAAATTTCTGGATCCTTGTCAGTCTAATAATAAATACCAGCATCTCACTACCTTGGATTTCTCTTGCTATGAATGAACTTGGGCATTATTTCATGCATTTAAGATCCATATTTATTTCCAAAATGAACTCTGTGCTCACATTTTTTGCCTTTTTTCTAATGTGCTATCAGACTTTTAAGACTGATTTGTAAAAACTCTTTATATATTAAATGGGAGATAAGTGTTTTATGACACATAGTTGTGGTTTTCCTCTAGTTTGTCCTATGTTTTGACTTTGGTAAATTTTGCTGTGCAGAAATGTTTGATATATGTATAGTTAAATTTATCCATTTTCTAATCTTAGGACCTCTGAGTTTTTAAATTGTGATTAGAAAAGCCTTCCCCTTGGGACACCAGGGTGGCTCAGTGGTTGAGCATCTGCCTTCAGCTCAGGATGTGATCCTGGGGTCCTGGGATCGATCTCACATCAGGCTCCTCTTAAGGAGCCTGCTTCTCCCTCTGCCTATGTCTCTGTCTCTCTGTGTCTCTTATGAATTAAAAATCTTAAAAAAAAAAGAAAAAGAAAAAAGAAAAGCCTTCTTCCTCTGAGATTATGATAAATTCTTCAAAGATGTCTTCTACTACTTTTACAGTTATTTCCCTACTTTCAAGCTCCGCCCCCCCCAACCCAATCATCCTAAAGGTGGCCAAGGTACAAATACCAAAAGGGAAATGATGCTCTTCTGGCCTAGAAACAATTGAAAACAGACACTCATGCTTGGCTCTAAAAGGTTTCTCCTTCAATCCATTTTCAGGGGTTATCTGGTATAAACCGGGTGCTGCCCCTATTTTCCTCACCTATAGCTCTGAAGTGGAAGGTGTCAGAAGTTGACAAAGATGTTATGCAGGTATAATTGAGGATAATGTCTCCCTCCTGCCCACGGATATTACTAAAAGGAGAACTTAATATTAGTTTGTGCAGTGCTGTAGAAAGCAATTGGAGGCACATACACTGTGGAATAGATCTGATATCATTAACTTTAAGGTTAAATGCCTTCTCAGTGAGTTACCTGTGCAAGTAAATTAAATCAAACATTTAATGTTAGCTATGCAGGTTACTTCATTTATGAAGGTTAAATAGCTGAATTTCAATATAATTTTTTAGCTTTGCAATGGTGGAGATCTGGAAAGAGCTCCTGTTGTATATACCTTTCTAAATTGCTTAAGGGAAGCATCTATACATATTAATGACTTATTTTCTCACCTTTTCAATGTGGTAATGAAATGCCCGCAGGTGGTATATAATAGAAATTAGCTACTTATTTGATTAGTTAAAAAAACACAAAACATAATAATCTTCCTTTGAAACTATGAAGATGATGTAGTTGATAAGAGAAATCCTAAATACTGATTGCTTAAAGAATACCAAAAAGGTAAAAAAAAATTTTTTTTTTCTAAAAATGATTTTTTTCAGAGGTTGGGTCATTTTTATTTTAATCAATGTCAAATATTTACATTATTTAAGATTGCATGGCCATTATTAAGTAAATGAATCCAAGGTTGCCATTTTTATTATAGCAGTAGTACACCTTTCTAACACCACACTCAACAGAATGCAGAGAGCCTTTTCTGGCAAAGATTTTCTGGTTCAATAAAATAAGGGGTGCCTGGGTAGCTCAGTCAGTTAAGTGTTTGACTGGCTCAGGTCATGATCTCAGGTTTTGGGGTCTAGGCCAGTGGCAGGCTCCATGCTCAGTGGGGAGTCTGCTTGTCCCTCTCCCTCTTCCTCTGCGCCTCCCCCTGCTCATGTTCTCTCTTTCAAATAAATAAATAAAATCTTTAAAAAATGTAAAGAAAATAAAATGTCATCACAGTCTCCCAAATCAGCCCATCTGTGTGGTCTCTCTGAGAGGAATGCTGGTGAAGTAATGAGAATGGTTGTAATAGGGAGGGTAACTTGGGTAACATATGTCTGAAGAGGAACCCCCTCTCTCTTTACTATGGAACACTCGTTGATCTCTTCCAGATTAAAAGAAATAGATATAAGCATTATTTTTAGTTATTTATTTTCATAAAGGGGATCATGGATGTAGGAAATAGGAAATGATGTGCATGGCTTCAGAGATTACTTCATGGATTATTTTCTGGGGGTTGGCAGGTCAATAGTGATGTAGTGTCATTCTAACAACCAGATGAGAGAAGCAAGAGAAGCAATAGCCTACTATGGGGAGGCTGTTGTGACACTTCTAAGAGGTGGTGACAGGGGCTTGGGCCAGGGTGGTGACTCTGGAAGAGAAATCAGAAGAGTCAGTAACAAGGGAGCAAGATGCGGTCTTGACTGGAAAGAATTGGAAGATGTCATTGGTTTATTCAATATACTAACACACTTACAAAACCTCAGTCTACTAAGTGGTGGTAAATAATGACTTTTAAACTCCCAGTGAGCATTGTACTTAGACTAACAAATCTAAGTACAGTATTTATTATTTATTAGCCATAGGAATTAGTTTTATTGTGTGAGGTCTGTATACTATGATTTTCACCCATAATCACAGAGCATACATTTTGGTGTTATTCACAAGTGTAATGGATTTCAAAGCTCAAGGTTTCCTTGAAGGCTTGTAGAAGACAGTTGGAAAGATGTGTAAAGTGGAGTGGGAATAATTGTGTAAAAATTTCCAAGGGTACAAATATTGTAGAATGAATGTTAATCTGGCTAAATATTGTATAGATTTAATTTTGCCTTGCAAAACCTAATCCTCACCTGTAGAAAAGCCTGGTATCACACGTAAAATGGATGTAGTCCTATTCCCTGTATTGCTTCTACATGGCTTTCAGATCTTTGATTTCCTGATATTTCAGTGGGTATCTTTCCTCCAGTGCCTTGCTTCATGTAAGTGAGTAATGCATTTAATTCCTGAACCTTCTCAAAGGAAAAGTCCCTTAAAATACCAAGTTATAATCCCTACAATGTTCAACTGAATGGTCCTTAAAAATAATAGCCAAAAAAAAAAAAAAAGAATTTATTGTTAGAAGAAATGAAATGGAGTGAATTCTCTAAATTTACTGCATTAAACTGAAATCTATCTTCCATAGCCTTCTTTTTAAATCTAATGGTTAATCAACTATTAACATTTCCTAGTTATTTTATGTTATGCGTGTACTTTACTGCCACATGTTTTAGAATTATAAAATAAGCATATAAATAACTTCTAATGTGAGCAAAAACCTTTATTAGATTAGCTGATGACAGGAATGAGTTTTCTTAAAAGGGCAAAGGAGTTATATGAATTTTATGTGACTTAATCAGCCAGATTTCTAGGTGTGATTTTTAAGATGCATTATCATTGTTCCAGCTGAATTTAATTCCTAACACTGGTATCTAGGAGATGTAGAGGATGGAAAACTTTCTCTTCTTCCCTTCTAAGTTTTTTGGCTGGTCTAGTAATCAAATTGACACAAGACAGACCAACAGGAGATAAACAAGAGTTTAATATTTAATAACATGTATACCTCCTGCATACATGGGAGACATTCAGGAAAACTGAGTTAAGGCTCCAACAGGGGCCAGAGGCATCCCCTTAAATACCATCTTCAGCTAAAGACAAAAGAAGATATTGGTGATGGGTAGTCAGCTATGGGCGGTTACCAGGAAAAGCTTGATAAATAAGAGTAATGCTGTTATGTTGATTTAAGTCCATTCCCTGTCCACTGATAATGATTTCTAGAGATTGAGTCACCCTTCTTCCCAGTGCAGAGAGGGGGGTACCTGACAAATGGAGACTTCCTGTATAAACGAAAATGTCTCTTACAAAAGGATAACTTCCATGACATTTTCAGAGCTTCACCTGTATCTGCTGTTATGTAGAAGTAACCAGCTCAGAGTAATCCATTGCCAACGGGGTGTATTTTGGGGTGGTATATTTTGCTTCACTTCATTATCATCCTACTTTCCTTACAAAAGTGACTCAGAACAGTAATGCAGGATAGTCGCAAGAAAGGCAGGCAGGGGCAAGGGGCTCCTGCTCTAAGAAGAAACCACCCTTAAAAAGGATTTTACAACACCCTGGAAGGAGCCCTCCTCCACCCTTTCCCATGTGATAGGTAGGTGACAAAAACCTGATTAGGTGACAAGTGCATGGAGGGTTAATCAGATTGAAACAACCTGTCAACAAGCCCATAAAACCCCTATACTTAGAAACCTTTGGCAACCCTCTCTGATCCCCTCCCTCTTTCAGAGCTTTGTATTATCACTCAACAAACTTTACTATTGCTCAGTAAACTTTCTTTGCTTCCCACCAGTCTTGGTCTGGTCTACCTCTTCATTCTCTGAAGTGGTGTGACCAAGAACCACAGGCATTAAAGGAAAAGAAATCCTGTAACAACAGTAGTAAGCAGCAAACCAAAGTGGTTAAGTCAGATTCACTCTTAGAGATAAAAACTAGCCTAGACCAAAAAAAGAGAGAGAAAGAAACAGAGAAATGCTTTGTTTTGATTCCTTTCCTGGCCTTGGGTCTTATTATTATTATTATTATTATTTTTTAAGATTTTATTTATTTATTAGAGACACAGAGAGAGAGGCAGAGAAGCAGGCTCCATGCAGGGAGCCTGACATGGGACTAGATCCAGAGTCTCCAGGTTCACGCCCTGGGCCAAAGGTGGCACCAAACCGCCGAGCCACCCAGGCGGCCCCGGCCTTGAGTCTCATTCTTCATGGGGCTTGGTTACACTAAGTCCTCTTACAAAAAATTTCTTCCTTTATGATTGAGCTAATCTGAGTGGATTTCTGTTCCTGACAACCAAAAGAAACTTGATTAAGACAGAGGGAATGGTGGAAGAGCAGTTAGTGTCAACTTTTCTTCTTATCCCTCTCTTATTAGGTAAAGTCAAACATGAAACAGTTAGAGAACTGATTGTTATCTCATTTCGGGATTAGATTGAAGAATTTTAATATTGACAGACTTTCTCCTTTGACCAAACTTATGTGAGGCTTCTTTGAGCCCTCTTCTTCTTTTTTTTTTTTTTCAGATTTATTTATTTATTTATTTATTTATTTATTTATTTATTTTAGACAGAGAGAGAGAGAGAGAGAGAGAGAGAGAGAGAGAGAGAGAGAGAGGCAGAGACACAGGCAGAGGGAGAAGCAGTCTCCATGCACCAGGAGCCCGACGTGGGATTCGATCCCCGGTCTCCAGGATCGCGCCCCAGGCCAAAGGCAGGCGCCAAACTGCTGAGCCACCCAGGGATCCCTTTGAGCCCTCTTCTGATTAGGTCCTGAACTTGGGCTCTGTCCTTGGCCCACTTAGTCCCATTTTAGCAAGATTCCAGCTAAATTGGTTTATCAAGAATTCTTCCTCTGTATGTGATCAAATCCCCCACTCTCCATGTCTTATTACCTTGATCAGCCTTCAACAAGAATCTTGATGAGTCAGGCTAGCTAGAATCCCACTAGTCTTTATGTTTCCTTTTAGTAATTTTGCATCCACTGACCCCACCCTTAATCCATATGATTGCCCTCCTTTCCCCTTCCTAATAAAAACTCTTGGCCTTTGCCCTTCAAGTAGGATACTCTTTGCATTTCTACTTGCATCTTTGCTCCCCAAATTACAATTTTTTATTCTAAAATAAAATCCTTGTTTGCCTCTCTCATCGTGGCTCTTTATTTTCAGGTTAACGGAATCTATCCATCTCGAGCTTCCTCGTGAAGAGAGCGTTTTAAAGAAGGAGGGTTCCAGCAGATGTCTGAGAAGGAGCACTTGACCCTTTGAGAAAGAGGTTCCATATTAGTTTTTGTTTACGTAAGTAGGTGTGATACATTGAGTGTTGAAAGATAGGTGAGATGAGAGGCAGGACTCGAATAAACAGGAGCAGTTGATGGTTAAGGTGAGGAACCTCTTTATCACAACCTGACAGAAAACTTGGTAACCTCTAAATTAATTTTTTAATGTGATTAAAATGCATCACAATAAAAAAAGCACGCACTGTACCACTGAATCTTTTCTGCACCTTTGTTTTCCTGAGTAGCCCAAATCAGGATCTGGCTAGGCTGTGACATGTGTCAGAAAATTCCATGAGAAATAGAGTTTTTCTTCTATTTTAGGCTGCGGTATTAAAATCCAAAACATTGTTGGGATGATATTTTGTGCCTATTATCCCCCAAATGATGCTAAAGTGAATTCATTAATTTTTAATCTGAAAACACTTTAATTAATTCAAAATGTGAAAGGTTAGTTTGAAAATAAGGTATGATACAAAGGGGATGGCAGGCACCCTGGTGTGCAGCAGATTGGCTCTGATCTTTTGCAATCCAAGTGAGAGGTTGTTGTTCAGTTATGGATGAAAAGGCTCATTATCTCAAAGATAATTGCCCAGATGCCATACCAGTGAGGTCACACTAAACAGGGCTGTGGTTTCTGAACCAGATACTTGAGCTAATTAACAGTTAAAGGTGTAGGAAACCATTTTTAATGTACTGGAGAGCAACCAATAAATACTTTAACTAAAAGGTTTAACTGTTTATGGGCACTGGATGGAGCTCCATCACGAACTTGCAATAATTCGGAGGAAAGTCTTCAATCTAGAAAATAGCTACATGTTTTCTATGTTGCTCAAGTTTTGTTTGACAGTTCTCTGATTTTGCAAATAATTCCGTTAACTTTTATTTATTTTTTTTATAAATTAATTTTTATTGGTGTTCAATTTACCAACATACAGAATAACACCCAGTGCTCATCCCGTCAAGTGTCCCCCTCCGTGCCCGTCACCCATTCACCCCTACCCCCCGCCCTCCTCCCCTTCCACCACCCCTAGTTCATTTCCCAGAGTTAGAAGTCTTTATGTTCTGTGTCCCTTTCTGATAATTCCGTTAACTTTTAAAGAAAGTCATGCGGCATAAGAGGATAAGTAGTAAAATATTTTAAATCCTTTAAATTCTATTTTACATTTTTAAGCTAAGCCTTTAGATATCAAGGTCTATGAATTTAGTTGAGACGTTGAAGCCCTAGACATTGACATTTTCTGGAAAATATGCTTGTGGAAAACTGCAATGCAGAGAGTAAAGACAGGGCTGGGGGAAAAAAAACAAACCAACAACAACAAGCAAGAATATGACCTCTTAGTTCTCTCTCCTACTCTTCAAAGTAAATGCTATGCTTCCTTGGGTTTTTGAATCGCATCATCATCTCATAATGACTCTGCAGGTGGTGCTATCTGAAGGTGAATTTTATAGTTAGTCACAAGATCTTTTTCTGTTAGAAAGACTATTAACACTTTAAGTGAAAACCAAGCCAATTGCATGTGGGCTGTATGATATCTGATCATGATCAAGGATGACCATTTTCATGATTTGATCTTTATTTTTGTCCTGTTCCATCTTCGCACAAATTTGTGGAGTGGCTGATTAAGAGCTACAAAAGCTAGTGATGGGGGAACACAATGATGGGAACACAGGGCTAGCCGAGGACGAGGCAGGAGCTTGGGGCAGCACATTGACAAGTCCTTGAAACTCCTCTTCAGACTCAGCTGCCTCTATGTAAATACTTTGCTAAGGGCAAAAAGCAATCTTAGCCCAACCCCCAGGAGCCTGTAAGTCTACTCTAACATAAAAATTCCTTTAGAAATTTCCTTTATCTCTAAACCCCGAGATACATGTTGACAATCATCCGCAAGCACATGCACGGCCCACTGATACACATCTGAAGGGTCTCATGACTCAGGTTTTATTAGAGGTAATAAGTGACCTTTCCCCAACAATAGCCAGCCCCCTCAAGGTCTGGGAAACCTTGCTTCCAAAATTCCTTAGAGAGCACACTATCCCCAAACCCCTCCCAACTCCCAGGTATCTAATCAGTCTCCGCTCACAGGCCTGGGGCAGCAGCTCTTCCTGCCCACGGGTCCTGCCCATGTTTTAAAAAAACCACCATTATGCCCCAAAGACATCTCAAGATTTCTTTCTTGGTCGTGGCTCTGGACATCACCTATATTCCAAAACTTCATCAGCTAAGTAGGAAAAAAAAAAAAAAAAAAAGAAAGAAAGAAAGAAAGCAAAGCGTGCAATTTTATGCATTTGTAGAGAGACGGGGAGGGGAAATTCTAAGGCCTGGGGCAGGATGTGGCATAAATTCGGATGCAAAATGAGAGAAGTTAATGTCACAGAACCAGCGAAGTCAGAGAACAGGTTCCAAACAGATATGAGAAACCTTTCTTGGAACTGTGACTGGCTTAAGGCTTTATTGATTCTTCCTTTGTGAGGTGGGTTAGGACTTCAATATTGGAATTGAAGAGGATTTTTGTAGTTTATTTGTTTAAATTAATTGTAAATGATGTTTTTATGTAGTATAGATTTAGTTATCAACCACACTTGAGTTGTTTTCTTGAAGAGCTGGAGTATAATGCCTGTGTTGGTGCATTGCATCCTCTCCATTTGGATAAGGGACACAACTCTCCTGACATTGGGAATCAGTAACAGTGCTCCATTGTCATGGCCTGGGTGATTAATTCCAGGATGTGTTAAGCTTTTTTTTTTTTTTCTTTCTTTCGTTTTGAATGGAAGTTGTGGAGAATTATCCATTTTCTCTCTTTTGTAAGATGGTAAGCTTTTGCCTGCAGAGTTGCCCATAGCAATGTCACACTTCACAAGAAGGCCTGAGAGAGTGCAGCTGATGCCCAGGGGGCAGACAAGCCTGAGAGAGCCCTGATACCTTTTAAGTTACCAGCTCTAGTCTCTCAGGTCCTCAGGGCTGCTGTGCTTTCCCGCAGAGCTTCTCCTTCTGTGGCTGCCACAGGAATGGTGAGGATCAGGTCACACTACCCCCAAAATGGCAACTTTGCATATAGAATATTTCAAGCTGAAGGAATTTGAGAATTGGCATGTGTGGGAAGAACTTTCTGACCTTTCTCTGAAGGTCATTAAACCTTAATGAAGGAGGTGATTTCCCTAGACTCAGGAAAAGAGCACTCTTATCTTTGAAGGCGAGAAGGCACAAGGCGAGAAGGCACACAGAAAGAAAAGGATCTGAATGGACAGGACTTGCTAAGCTTCCTCTGGTTTGCTACACTCAGCTCCCCTTTGCCCTGTCATATCTTTCCACTTGTCATCAAACCTAGCATAAAAATACTCAGGTTTAGGTGTCTTTAGGCCTTCATTTTCTTCTGAAGGCTCTGATGTCATGTAAAAGTTAGATTAAATATATTTACATGCTTCTCTCTTGTTAATCTGTCTTTTGTTCTGAGGTCCTCAGTTGAGAATTTAAAAAGATAGAGGGAAAAAGATAGTTTTCTTTGCCTAGAGGAGCTTTGCAGTCCCTCCTTCTACCCTCTTGTTTTGAATGGGTTCATCCTGGGCTTCTGTCGGTGACAATCTAGTAAGGCAAACCACCCAGTGTCTTACTTCACGAAAGATACTGAACCTGTGGAGGCCGAGAAAAATTAAGGCCATCCCACCTAAGGTTTAGCATTAGCACAAGTACAGCCATCTTAGGCCCCTGTGAATAAGAGCTGAACTTTATGGGAAAAAGCTGCAGAATGCCCTCGGCAGGGGATCCCATATCAGAAAGACAACAGAGCCCACAACCGTAGTAGAAAGTCCCATATTAGAATGAGAACAGAGCTCAATGCCCTTAAGCCCCATATCAGAATGTAAACAAAACTTGAGAAATTCCTCCATCCCTTCTGAAAATCCCCTAGACCAGCCTATAAAAAACCCAGCTGTAACCCACTTCGGGGTCCAAGTCCCTGCTCCGCTGTGTCGGGTACACTTGGACCCAAGCTCGAGCTTGCTAATAAACCCTCGTGCGCTTACATTGGTGTCAGCTCCTTGGTGGTTTCTCAGATTTGCAATCTTGGGCACAACAAGCCTATTTGAAGGGAACCTCTCAACTTTGGTACAGTCTGTACCTGGAACCATCTTGTTCTCTTTTCTCTGAGTCAGAAGGTGAAGTGTCCCTTCTCAAATATGATGTCCTCTGCCCTGTCTCAAGACCTTTACATGTTTTTTTCTTCTGTCCCTGGTGGCTGTCTTCCACTCACCTCCCTTTCATCGTTCAGGCTTAATTAATGCTGGCTCCTCAGAGAGATCTGAACCACCGAATCAAAGTGCTTTCTCCCTGTATTATCCTTTTACTACTTGTGACGTCATCTTTTGTAGCACTTATCCCAAATATGTGAATGTTTTCATTTGTTGGCTAATTTTTTGTCAGTCTCCCCAACCATAGTATAAACTCCACAAGATCAAAGGCAATGCATTTATCAATTATCCTAGTGCATAGCTGTTTTAAATTCATTGGATAAATTATTGAATAAAAAAATATCCTTTTTGCTCTTACTAAAGATAATTACCTAACTAGGGCAAATTGTTCCCAATAATTATGATCATGATCTTATTCTTTATTTCTTTAAAGGGATAAAATCAGAGGAAAAAACACTGATGGGACTGACACCTTTGGTTGGCTATCAAGTTCTTATTATTTTTCATCCTTTTTGTATACAGAACCTTGAGATTTTTCAGCCGCAGGCATCCATTACTTGGATTATTTACATCCATTTAATTGGGTGAGGAAGAGGTCCATCCCCCTTGCACCAAGTGTCATCATGATTAGTAAAAGATAATCCTGGCAGTTCCATTCCCTTTGCCAATGATTCATTTAGGAATGGGCTGCTGGCATACTCTGAGAAAGTTTTCCTCTCTCTTAAGGAAAGAGATCCAGGATATTAAAAAAAAAATATTAAAGAAGACAATTTAGGTGATATAAGCAAACTTTACTTAATGCTTTATGGAGAGAACAGTCTTGGTCTGGAGAAGTGCAAAATGAGGTAGAAGGCAGGAAGCTTTTGTAGGATAAAGAATAAAGAACACTGAAAAGGAAAACAGAACATAACTGATGGTCAGCCTTCTCTGGGATGAGAAGGAATAAGAAAACAAGTACAGAGCTGGAGTTGGCTTGGCGGTTGGGGATTGGCTGCCTGGATATATTGCATTTCTGGCCAAGTGGAGAATTTACAGGGACATAAAAGTTATCTAAGTTCCAGTCAGAAACCGGCTCTATCTCAGGCCAGGAAAGTTATTTCAGTGAAAAAAAGGAACTACTCTCTTCTTTCTTCTGGACTTTGTAGATTGTTGACTGAAGATATGATGTTTCGAGCTTCTGAAGCCCTTTGGGGACTTTTAGATCAATAGCCACCATGCCAAGGGTAGCAGAGGGGAAATAAAAGAAGCACAAAATTGTCCACCCTCAGAAATACTCTGCTTCCAATTTCTTGTTATGTGAAAGAATAAAATTGATTTATTTTTAAAAGGGATAGGTTTTCTGTTACTTGTAGTCCAAACTGCTGCTCCTACAGGATGGTTTCTTAATAAGGGACATAATAGGCCCATTCTATCACATAATGATAGAATTATACATTTGTATTTTGTTAGAAAAAGATTAGTAAATAAAGCCTAACCAATTATCAGATACTGAAGATACTTTAAGTACTTATGGTTGGGTTTAGAAAAATGTCCCCAGATGCTGATGGGATATGGAGAACTTTTGATCGCTATTATTGACAAGATGGATTAGGAAGGGTTTTCAATGAGACAATGTAATTTAAGAAAATGCTTTTTTCCCATATGTTTAAGGAATACAAAAATGGACACCTGCTTTAAGAATACCAGAGAATTGATATGAGTGCTCTGATAGTTCTAAAACTGAGACACTTGGGGTGCCTGGCTGGCTCAGTCAGTAGAGCACAATATACTCTTGATCATGGATTGTGAGTTTGAGCTCCACATTGGGTGTAGAGATTATTAAAAAACAAACAAACAAACAAACAAACAAACAAAAAACACAAATGCTAACAAATCCAGCATAAATTAAAAAAAATAAAACAACCTGAGACATAAGAATTTAAGAATTTTTAAAAACAATTATGTCTAATCATACTGAGGAAATAAAGAGGTTCTAGGTATTTATGATCCACAAATGTGCTATTTTCCAACTATGTTTTCTCTCTCAGAGATCTGTCAAATAGAAGATAAGTATTTATTATTGAATTTAAAGATCTTTATTTATTTTATTTTTAAATCTTTAAAAAAATTTAAGCAAGGCTTCACGTTATGAAACAAGTCCTACAAACAATACCAAATATCAAACAATGGAAAAACTATGTAGAGAAAGAGTAAGTCCTTCTCCCAACTTCCTCACTCCTCATTGACAATGATTCTTTTTTTTTTTTTTTCACCTTGTATCTTTGATAAACAGCTTGGGTGGATGAATGAGTAGATTATGTTATATTCAAGCAAATATTTATTAAGCACTGGCTATGTGTCACACATTATGCTTGGTTCTGGGAATGCTATGAAAAGGGCCACTTAAGAATACGCCCTCAATGAATTTCTGGAATAAGTAGGGAGAGTGGGCTAGTAATAAATGAGTATTCTCCTGAGAGTGAGAAGTATTAGGGTGGGGGAAGTACACGTTGCTTGTTAGCATCAGCAGAGGTCCCTAACTTTCCTTAGAGGGTTGTAAAAGATGTCCCTAGGGAAATGATATGTACACTAAAACTTGAGGAAGAAAGCCATGGCTTTAACACATTCTGTCATCTATTTTAGGCTTTGGAGGCAGAAAAGATGCCGTGTGGTCATATTTAAGTAGTTCCTGTGATTTAGCACTTATTTCTGTCAGATATATCCGAGCACATTTAGCATTATTAGGGTTTGAAGTGATTTAGTTTAGTTTTTTTTTTTTTAAAGGCTTAAGCTTTCAGAAGTGAAAATTCTTAATTTGTGGTTAAAAATAAATAGCTGCAAAAAAGCTAAATCAAGATAAATAAATGTATGTGTGGCATTTAAAATATGAGGAAATAATACCAAATGAGACCAAATGAACTCTAGCTACAGTATGAAGGATTTAGATTGAATATTATTGAGAGCTACCAGGAAGACATTCTTAAATCATTTGTTCCGCCAATGTTATTGAAGGCCCACCATAGGTCAGGTGTATGTGAGGATTTTAAGATTTGTTGCTAATTTCTCATTATTCTTTGAAAAATGAGAATCTTGTCCACTGTTAAAACTTACCCACTGTTAAATTCTTTAATGTCCCTCATAAAATGCTGGTTTGACTGGGATTTTTTAGAGAGCAAGATCTAGACTTTTTGTCACAACGTCCAAGGGCAATCGCCAAAGTGCTGAATGTTTGGCTGAAGAACAGGATATTTATGAGGGTGCATAAGTGCTTTGTTTTGGTGGTGAAGTGTATTGGGTTGTAAATTTTAGGAAATAACTCACGTAAGGAACATATGTTTATTGTCAGGGAACTTCCTGTTACCTTGGCTGCCACTGTCTTTAAAGGTTCAGGCGCTACCCATTTCTTGCCTAGATCGCGACAGTGTAAGCATATCCAGTTTTCCTCCCTTTAATCTCGTCCTTTTTTAATATAAATTCCACTCTGGTGCCCAAGTGACCTTTTAAAAGCATGCCCCTCTCCTGTTTAAGGATCTTTAATCCACTGTTTTGAGGATTACAATCAGCTTTCACAAACCAGGTGTGGCATCATTTGACTTTTCTCTTTTCAAAGTTTTTGTCTCCCTGCCAGTTTATACTTTTACTTAGCCAGATGCGTTCTTTGCAGTTCCACGAAGAGCACGTGCTTCCCTAGGCCTGTCCTTTCTGCCTTGCTGGCATAACCTCCATGTTGTTTCCTACTCTGTGAACGGTTACTGTTACCATCCTAGGCTGAGGTAGGTTGCCTTTCTCTATTTCTATTTGGTTCCCATCATGCCTTGTTCATAGGTCTAGGAGAGTACCAGCCTCACTGGGTTGAATCTCTTTTTTCTCTGTCCTAATACAACATGAGTTCTTTGAGGTCAAGGACTGTGTCTTGTTCATCTTTTTTTTTTTTTTTTTTTTTAAATTTTTATTTATTTATGATAGTCACAGAGAGAGAAAGAGAGAGAGGCAGAGACACAGGCAGAGGGAGAAGCTGGCTCCATGCACCGGGAGCCCGATGTGGGACTCGATCCCGGGTCTCCAGGATCGCGCCCTGGGCCAAAGGCAGGCGCCAAACCGCTGCGCCACCCAGGGATCCCCTGTCTTGTTCATCTTTATAGACAAGGAGCTTAACATGATTTCTGGTAAGTGAAAGGAATATGATAAATGTGACTGATGAGAAACAAGTTTTATTTTTTGACACTGTTCATCCGGTTAATATAGTAGGTAAAAATACCTGCTTTCCTGCATTTGTTTGAACGTATCAGGTTATTATTTGAAAGCATTCTCTTCCTAACTTTATTACCAAAACTTTGGGGGACTATATTTGAGGGTTACAGTTCAAACATTAATAGAGTGCAGATGGTATAGTTATTGGTTAAGAAGATGATCACTGGAGTCTGAGTGTGTGTAATTGAATCTTGGATCTTTAACTTATTAACTGTGAATTTGAACAAATGACATCTGTAATGCCTTGGTTTTCCCATCTATAGAATAACAGTGCCCATACATAGGATTGTTGCAGGATTAATTGAGATCATCTTTGTTAAGCACTTAAGGTATCTGGAAGAGAGCTAGAATTTTTTTTTTTTTTAAGATTTATTTATTTATTTGAGAAATACAGAGAGCAGAGGAAGGTGGAAAGGGAGAAGGAGAGGATCCCAAGCAGACTCCCTGATGAGTGTGGAGCCTGATATGGAGCTCCATCCCAGGACACTGAGATCATGACCTGAGTCAAAATCACAAATTAGATTCTAACTGACTGAGCCACCCCGGCATCCCAGAGAACAAGAATTTTAAATAAATGTTAGATATTATTATTTTGTTAGATATTATTATTTTGTGGGTCTGCTCTTTCTGTCCTGGGCTCTGCTGATGGTCTTTGTAACAGATGGGAGCCTAAAGCAAGGTGGTAAGTACTGAACAGAGGGAGATCAAAAGATGATAAAGGCATGACCCCTTCTCACCAACTTACAAAGTAAACATTAATTATTTCCCATAAGGAAGCAAGAGACAAACCATTGTAAGCATCTAGAAGGGGAGATATTAAACTTAGCTAAGACAGGAATTTTTAACCCTAGCACTGTTAGCCTCTTGAAATGAGTAATTCTTTGTCAAGGGAGGTTGGCTTGTATATTGTAGGGTATTTAGCAACATTTCTGGCCTCTACCAACTAGATGCCAATAGCTTATCCCTTGCTGTGAAAACCAAAAATATTGGCAAACATTGCCACCCCACGCCTCACTGGGGGAGAATAAAATCCTTCTCATTTAAGATCCATTGAGCTATGGGAATCTGGGGAAAACATTGCCTGGATATGCAGGAATCTGTGTGGTGAAGTCAGACCAACTGTGAAGGTAATTTTCAAATGAATAGCAAAGATCAGAAAAGGCTTTGAAAATTCACCTTTGGGATACCTTGAAAAATCTGATTGATCTTTATCTGTCTAAAGTGAATTAGGTGTTCAGTTTGAGGGAGGGACAGATTACCCAGGGCTTATTATTAACATATGCCACTTCCAGAAGGTGATAGATCATCTAGTGCATTCTCAATACATCGAAAGAGGAAACTTTAATGATAGGCTTGAAGATGCAAAACATGGCTCCTGAAACTATGGAACTTTTTAACTGTAAACTCTTTAAAGACAAAGATTACATTTTAAAAGACAAATTTATAAGACACATTAAAAATCACAAGATGGATATGACTATATTTATTAATTAAGATTTTATTTATTTATTTGAGAGAAAGAAAGTGAGAGAGAGAGAGAGAATGAGCATGAGCAGGGGGAGGGGCAGAGGGAGAAGCAAGTTCTCTGCTGAGCAGGGAGCCCGATGAAGGGCTCTGATCCCAGGACTCTGAGATCATGACTTGAGCTGAAGGCAGATGCTTAATGGAGCCACCCAGGTGCCCCTAGGTATGACTATATGTAAACAATAATTCAAGACAAAAAGAAAGGCACTTTCATCACTTTATGAGCACAAAACTCACTAGGAATTTAAGGAAGAAGGGAACTTAACAGGCCCACTAGTAGAGAAAGGCTTTCCCGAGAATGCTGGATAAACAGATCCCTGAAAATAAGTGGTATTTAGGTGAGAAAGATGGCAGATTTCAGGCTAATAAGTCCTGAACAAAACCATGAAGCTAGAAGTTCTCTTCTCTCTAAAAATGATTTTCAGAGAATCATGTCTACACATCTGTAGGAAAGTTTCAGTTTCCAAAGCTGTTTCTTTCTCTTTTTTTCCCCTCAGATTCCCATTGCTTTGGTTATATGTGTTATGACAAAGATATCTTTTTTTTCTTAACAGCTCCCAAGGATTCTGGGTCACTTTTGGGGTCACACTAATAAATAAAAGAGAACATGACATCACACACAGTGACGTGCCATGTATATTTTCACACTTTACTTTCCTAGAGTATATAAATAGAGGTGCATAGAAGTGGCAATCATCAGCAAAGCAAATCAACAGATAAAGAAATTTACACCACAGATTAACCAAATCATCTCCTGGCAACCCGAATCCTCTCTCTTTCTCTGAAATTTAAGTCGAAGTAATACTCTTTCACTCCACAGCAGTGAAGACCATGTCAAATGAAAAAATGTGAAAACATTCAAAGGAACATATTTTTAAAAATCTTTTACAGGTTTTTTGCTCCATCATCCTTTGAGCAAAAAGTTCTATCTAGCACACTGTTCTAATTTGCAATGTTTCATGTCCAGTATTCCCTAATTTAGAATGCTAAAATTGATTCATGTGTTCCCACAGAAGTAGTCACGAATCATTTTTGTAATCCGTGGGCATGTTTGTGTATGAGTGTGCTTGATTAATAGAGAGAGAGTGAGAGAGGGAAAAACAAAATCCCTCCATATTCAGAGGTCAAATCATGCTCAGAGGTTGAGACCTCTTAACTGAAGATTGAAGTAATTCTACTGATAATTTGGACCTGAAATTTCACATTCTGGGATTCGCTTTCCAGCAAGAACAAAGGTATCGCATTTACAGTAATATTTAAATCTTGATGGTCTATGCCCCAGTTTCCTGAAGAAAAGGAAATCAGTCTTTTTTTCTCAGGAAGTCTGCCTCCCTAAAGGCTAAAAATAGATCATCATCTGTGTTATCAAATGTTTGCTGTGTCCTATTAACTGAGACTCTGGATAACATTATTTTTCTTCTAGGAGATGGAACCCCCAGAAGGAGAGGATTTTTTTTTTTTTTCATATTCTCAGTACCAAAGACTGTAGTGGTCAATGCCATCCGCTGTGTGGTCTGGTCTCAACGTCCATGTCGGGCACTGACCACTGCCACTTGGCAGCCTGTAGGTCACTGGACTGCCGCTATCCTGTTGGACTGCTGGCAGTGAAGGGGCCGTGTAGATATAATGCATCTAAAATTCTCATGACCCAGAGCTGTGTCCATAATATGCTAATTGTCATTGGATGATGATGACCAAGAGGGCTTTAACGTTCAGCTCGGCAAGACTAAACTTTAGACAGACTTCTTGTCTGTAGGCTACTGGACAACCTTTTCTTAGACCGTTTACTTTAGAAAATTTGTAATTATGAATTCTTTCTTTGCTCCTTTGAGATGTAAATCTTTTTAAAGTCTTTTGCCAATTTTGTTTCTCAAGGACCCTTTTGTAAAAAAAGATTCATTTCAGGAGAGAACGGTGGAGGGAGAGGGAGAGAGAAACTTTAACAGACTTGGAGCTCAGTGAGGAGCCCCATGCCAGGCTCAATCTCATGACTCTGAGGTCAGGACCCACGCCCAACCAAGAGTTGGCGCTTAACTGACTGAGTCACAGACATGCCCCTCTCAAGGACACTTTAAAATGTATTTATCAATGAAGATAGTGCTTCTTAGCCATATCTTAGTCTCTGTGGGAGGGTAGGTGCCTCCCTTCTTTGGGCATCTTGCTTCAAGTTGCATCACCACTTCCTGTCATCAGGATAAGAGAGGTTTATTTTGCCTTGGGAAATAGCCAATTAGAAAACTTATATCACCTATGAGTTCCTCCTCCTCCTAGTTCCTCCTTTTTTTTTTCCCCTCCTAGTTCCTCCTAATGGCATTGAGCACTACAGTCTTTGGTATGGAGGAAATGAAAAAAAAAAAATTCCTCTCCTTCTGGGGGTCCCATCTCCTAGAAAAAAAATGTTATCCAGAGCCTCAGTTAATAGGACATAGCAAACATTTGATAACGCAGGAGCAATGGTAGCATCGTACTTTTCTATAAGTTCACCCAGAGCTTAATTCATACCCTTTCTTTCAGCAGAGTTGGTTCAGACTGACTTCTGGACTCTCCTATTGCAATAGCCTTCAATAAAGTCTTTGCTTGTTTAATTTTGTTCAGTGCGGTTTTTGCTCTGACAGTGGTGATGATCGTTTTCTCCGGTTTAAAGATTAGGATCTCAGGGAATGGTGGCACCAGTGGAAATAAATAGAGGACTGTGAAGAGATACTCCTTTGATGAGGGAACTTGATGAATTCAGACATTTGAGACTTGAACTGGTGATTGACATTCAGGTCGAAGAAGTGACCCTGGAGCATTGATAGTACAAAAACTTAAGAGACAGTCAGTATGGGAGTGATGTTTAAAGTTCTGATGGTGTGTTATTTCTCTGAAGGAGCAGGCGTGGAGAGAGGAGCAGAAGTGCTAGGATGGGAGCTGCCAGGAAAGAAGAATAAAAGGGTCCTCAATAAACAACAGAAACAAAAATGGAGGGGAAAAAAAAGCTTGTTTTTTAACTGAAAGGTCATGGGTCAGCTCATAAAAGAGTGTTACATGACTAGAACGGTGATAAAAAGAATTTTAAAAGGGGAATGTATAGCAAAGAACAGGTTCAGAAATTGTATACAAATCACTTGAGATTTGGACAAAGGAGAGAAGTAGAAAGTTGGAATAAAATACTTTTTCCTAAACTGGATAAGACTAAAGCATTTATTAAAGGTAGACAAAACAAAACAAAACAACACAAGAGAGACAGGTAATCAAGACACTGGATAGTTGCTTTTGGCAGGCCACGTTGTCCTTTAAGTGAAGGCTTTGAGTGTGTGTGTGTTGAATGATAACTTTGTTAGCAGTATTTCCTTTTTTTTTTAAAGATTTTATTTATTTATTCATGAGAGACACACAGAGAGAGGCAGAGACACAGGCAGAGGGAGAAGCAGGCTCCATGTAGGGAGCAGATGTGGGACTTGATCCTGGGACTCCAGGATCACACCCTGGGCCAAAGGCAGATGCTCAACTGCTGAGCCACCCCAGTCATCCCAGCAGTATTTCCTCTGATGAAAATAAATTTCTATCTTAAAAATTATTTTTTGGAGTTGGTTGCATTTTCTTTTTAGTAGTAAATTGAAAAAGAAAGGTCAAGTAAATTTGTATGACTTCATTTTCTTTTTTTAAAGAGGAATTCTACCTAATTGAGGATAAGGTTTCTTCCAGGTCAGTGAATCTGATGGTATTTCAGGGGCAAATGGCCTATTGCAGAAAACTAATGGGCAAAGTATTTGTTTTACAAAGGAAAGGCTTCATTCATATCACTTAAGAAAACAAGAGGAAGTGGGTAAATAATATTTTTTTTCCCTGAATTTTTGACTTGTAAAAGCATAGTAGAAGTGAAGATAATATATTATGTACTATTTGAAAGTCATTTTGAATTGGTCTATCTGAGCATCTGCCAGGCACTTTTAATTCACTTAATACATGACTTCTGTGGGGAAAGGATCATTACAATTCCCACTTTACTGACAAGGAAACTGGCAGATTAAGTAACTTTCCCAGAATTGCTTTCCTTGGCAGTAGAGATTAGAATCCAGACAACCTAGTGCCAAAACCTATGTATACTTTATTTGATGGCTTCTTGTAGTGTAGACAAAAAAAATAGATGTTGCAAGTTCCTTTTTTTTTAATTTATTTTTATTATTTATTTATTATTATTTTTTGTTGTTGCAAGTTCCTAAATGGGATTCACCTCTTCAAAGTTTATCTATGAACAATACATTTGAGAGAAACTGGTTCAAATGAGATGTTACACGTTATTTTAAAAATGTTTCCCTCATGCTTTGGATGTTTCCTTTTTTGAATGTTTTACTTATAAAGATGTGGAAAAAAACTATTTTCGTAGCACCTGATATAAGAATATATTCATTGGGCAAGACTAGTTTCATGGAGAAAATAAATATCCTCTACTTTCATTTTCCTGATGAGAAGCTCCAAAAAATTTATTTGGTTGATGAGAATATATAACCATTCAGGAATGTAGCAAAATTCAATGTAATTCATAAAGTATAATATTGAATTTATCATTAATTACAGGTGTGTGTGTGTGTATATGTGTGTGCATATGTATCTGTGCTCTCAGGACCAATAGTCTACGTAACACCTTTGTGGGAATTGGACAAAGAGGCCTCCTTACATGGATGGATTAGAGAACACACCCAGCTGAGCAAGAAAAGCCTGGTGGTCCTGTGCACTCTAAATCCACAGTGTCTGGCTTCCAGTTGTGGCTCAGCCTCATCATTGTGAAATGGCTTTGGTAAACTGGCTTCTCTACTTCTATCTCCTCATCTGCAAATTAGAGACTTTCAGAGTTTTCCCTACAGGTAATTATGTGTATTAATTGAGATGTTAAGATGAATGTCTAGCCCAGAGCAATATCTGACATTTTTTAGAAGTAGTTTTTTTCTACTTGCTTTTTATGTAAGTGAAAACAAAAACAACTTACTGATACTTTTCTCATTCACGATATCTCTGTCTTTATCATCACTAGACATACTTTTTGAATAATTTAAAGCAGTTATTCAGGGTCCAATAGCTTGGATCTCAAGTTGAGACATAGCACTCTGTTTTTTTGTGTTTGATACTGTCATAGAAAATTTCATCTCAGTCTAGCGCTACGTATCACAGAGTGTCAGGACAGTTTTTGAGTGTAGGTAGGTGATTTCTACAGTGTAATTATTTTATGTGTTACTTTCTAAAGGGCTGTTTAAAATGTTTGTGTACAACTACATCCAATGTTTCTTATTGTGAATCCATACCCAAGGAATAATTATTAAATCTGTGAAATTTCTCTTCTTTTCTTTTCATGAAGAATTTCTCCCATTTCTTTTCCTCTTATGCTTCTGAAAAATTATGCACAATGGGAATATTTCTCTGATGTAGACCACATTGTGAAGGTGTCAGCTTGTGATTCAAATACTCAGCCTCCCCATTCTTGTCCCCTTTTACTCATTACAGACTCCCTCCCCTACTTTTTGGATCCAATGCCCCAATTCTTGCCCATTTTCCTGTGCTTTCTCACTTTTAAGTTCTTTTAATGTGATGGCTGATAATTTATACTTTACTACAAATGAATTACAATGACTTCGTTTATACTGGAAACCACTTAATTGGGGGTGGATGACCATGTTTGGGTGGGAGAGACTTGGAATGACAAGGAGAAGTTTAAGGGCAAGATGCCCCTTGTATCTCCCTTTTACCCTTTTACCCCAGTAAGAGACTCTCTAAAGAGAGTGTTGGTTTTTCATTGACAAATGGCCAGAAATATTGCACTGAGTGTATTTAAATAGGCAAAGAAGACTGTTTAAGACTATTGATATAAGGGAGAAAGATGGAATTTGACCTGAAGGCAACAGGACAGTTGGGCATTTATAGTGAATGGATAATGTGAAGGAATCACTGGATTGAAAATACTAAGAGGAATTTGGTTAGGCATCAAAGATTGGAGGAATTTTCACTAAACTAGCTTAGCAAGATTCTTGCTAAAATTAGGCTCAGTTGACCATGGGCAAGTCTTTGCTGAGAAGAGGGCTCAGAGAAGCCTGACTAAAGCTTAGTCAGAAAAGGGGTTCTTGTCAAGGAGTAGAGATTAATGATGAGCATAACTGAAAGGACTGAGGAAAGATGGATGATATAATTTCCAACTTTGTTTAGCCAAAAATGTTGGTGTTTGAAGCTCGCCTATTCCTTCTCTTCAATGGTAATAGCTTATCATTTTTATAGTCCAGGTATGCCTCTCTCTCTCTCTTTTTTTTTAAGATTTATTTCCTGGGGTGTCTGGGTGGCCCAGCTCAGGTCATGAACCCTATGTTGGGTTTCCTGCTTGGTGGGGGTCTGCTTCTTCTCCGTATGTGCTCTCTCTTTTTCAAGTAAATAAATAAAAATCTATATATATATATATATATTTATTTGAGATTGGGAGTCCATAACGAGGGGAGGAGCAGAGGAGATTGGAGAGCCTGATGTTGGGCTCAATCCCAGGACTTTGAGACTATGACCTGAGCTGACGTCAGACGCTTAACTGGCTTTGAAATCCTCATCTGCTTCTGAACTCTTTATATATTTGTAAATGCTATTCAGATATCCCAAAGAAAATCATGATGAGATTCAGAAAGCATCTCCTTGAAGTGAGGATGCAGAGAGGCGCACTGTAATTGCATTCCTGGCTTTTGAGCAAATACCTATTAGTGTCCCAATGTGTGTATACTCCATTGCATAAAAGGACAGGAAAATAGGTTGACATTGGGGGAAATTAAAAATACTGAAGAACTAATCACCTAAAAGGAGAAAAAGGTTGTTAAAATTTGGATTGTCATGGAAAGTAATCCCAAATTCCAAATTGGTTACTGTCTGCTTCACTTTGTACATAAAGAATCATGAGCTTCAAGGAGGAAGGACCCTGGAATCTGCTTTGTAAATAACTAAATGTGGGATTCTCATGGTCCCACACTCACTCAAACTAGCAAATCACTGCCCCGGGAAATGTAAAATCTTTTTTTCTTTTTAAGCTTTAATGATAATGTACTTTGTCTCTGATTTAATAAAAATGGCTTGAATTGATAGAGCTAGATTGGCTAAATGAAGGAACAAAACCTGTATACTCAGATTAAGCTTTGCATCTCAGAGAAATAAGAGTAAATTCCATTTATGTAATTTTGAAAGTGCTCCTCTCTCCTTTTCTTTCTCTCTTCTTTCATTCCTGAAGAACAGCCAAGAAATGAGTTCAATTTGCCCACCTGAAAAGCTGAGTTACAATCTGGAGATTAACCATTTTGCTGAAATCACTATTTGCAGAAATATACAGCTCCTTAGCTGGGCGAAAGTGTTCTTGTCATGATGGAAGGCAGGTGTGACACAGCTGGAAGGGAAAGGTTGCCATGGTCACAGCAAAAGCCTTTAGATAGCTCAGATGCTTGAGAGTTGGCCTGCCCGGAACGTCTGATTCATAGCCCTGATGGATAACAGTCCCTAGGGAAGTTTGAGTGCTCAACACTGTGATATGCTTTCACTCCTTCATGGATTCAAGTTTGATCTGACAAAATAATCTTGGAACATACGATGTTACCCGTGTGTTTTGAAGTCAAAGCGACAGATGTGGGTTAAGAATACTTATGCTTGGAGTTTTTGAATACATTTGTCACTCTCACTTGTTGCTTCAGAATGGACATAGTGCAGACTTTGGAATTTGCTTCTGGAGTCAAGATTACCAGGGTTTCAACACAGGCCATGGTATTTTTTTAGTGTGCCTGATTCTGAGCAATCTATTTCGCTTTTCTGTGCCTCATTTTCACTTCCACAAAGTGGAATAGTAGTACCTTTTCACAGAGGGTTTTCAGAAGGATTAAATGAGATGATACAAGTGGAGCATTTGAAACTGTGCTTGGCACATACACAGTGAGTGCTCTTTAAATGTTAATACTTTCTAAAGTGAGCAACAAATTGAGCTCTTCAGTTTCTCTTGGAGGACTTCATTTTTAAAGTGTTTAAACATATTCAATTCCTAAATTTTAGAGATTCTAAAATATATGGAACTCAGCTGAGAGTGTGTGCACATGTGTGTGCATGTGGTAGGTGCCAGGAGAGAGTAAGCAATGTAAATCTAGGCACTGGCCATTTGCCTCCATGGTATTAACGATGGATGGGGAAGAAATAAAGTCACAGATAGGAATACTAGCTTCCCTCTCAAACTTGTATCTTTTGTAAGTTCTCAGTGTTATGTTATATCCTTTATATTCCACTGCAGGAGGGGGATGAAACGAGGCTGATTTGGGGAAGACACAGTACTGGTGTCATATTTACGTCTTTGTAAGGTTGTCTAAGAAGAGTTTAATTTCTATGACCCATTTCCTCGTTAGGATGATGAAGAAAAAGGAACACAGGTAGGGTGGGCACAATATGACTTATTAAGAACCTAAATTTTTGTTGTATAGGGGCAGCCCGGGTGGCTCAGTGGTTTAGTGCAGCTTTTGGCCCAGGGTGTGGTCCTGGAGACCCAGGATTGAGTCCCACGTTGGGCTCCCTGCATGGGGCCTGCTTCTCCCTCTGCCTGTGTCTCTGCCTCTCTCTCTGTGTGTGTGTCTTTCATGAATAAATAAATAAAATCTTAAAAAAATATATATTTTTTATGTATAGTATGAGAGGAGACTAAGGGTCTCCACTGGATTTTGTGGGAGGACTTTGAGTTAAGAAGAGGGGCACTCACTGACAATTTTTCTCTCTTTCTCAAAAGAGATTAGGTCTATCAAGCCAAGACGTTGTTCTTTATCCTACAAATTGTGTTTCAGCTGAGCAGGAATGACTAGAACATAGTCATCAGTAGACTTAAAAGTGATCCACTAAATCAATCAGGAAGGAGCATGGGGGAAGTAGAAATTGATATATACAGAGTTCATTTTCTTCCAGATTGGAAAGTATTACTCTTGTTCTTTTCCTGTCATATAATCTGCCTGTTTTTCAGTTCTCCTATCTCTTCTTCACATATTGGAAGAGTAGAGCAGTACTGACCCATGTCAGGTTTTTACACAACACTATTACTACATGCCTTTTGACTTTATCCAAGCATAACTGTAAACCTTGTCTATAAGACACAGATATATTATAACCAAAGGTTTTTTTTGCATAAATTTATATTAAGTAATTTAAAATATCTGGATATTTTAAAACTTAATTCTCAGTGGCTGTTATATATTCCTTCCTATCTGTGCAGCTGCACCCCAGCAGATTCTAAGCCAAGCGTGGGTGATTATCTAGTGAAGCTGAAGAAATGACCCAGAGACAGTGAGTAAGACATAGATTTTTGGGAGAACTTACATACAGGGAGTCCAGGGATGGCAGACTGGACAAAGCATCTGCTGCCAGGATCTACCTGCAGCAAGGTTTTACAGGATAGCAACTTAGCCTAGCAGCTCTCCATATAGCTTTTACCCTCCTTGCATGGCCAGCTTTCCAGGAGTCAAGCCCTGCCATCCAGACGCCATTCCTTACAAACAACAGGCTCTGGGCCTACCACCCTCAGAGCCCTTGACCTTGGACACTGAACAATACGTTTTTCTATACGTTTTGCTTGATGGGAGTGCAGAGAGAGGACGGGATCTCTACATTTTCATGACAATGATTAGTGGGGGCATTCATTCAGGGTGTTTGTACAAACCAGACTTCCATGTACCATACAATATCCTGAAAGCCATAGTGCCAAAATATCAGTGAAGATGAAAATATCAGTAATAAAAAAACTGTGGGATTCTTATACTTTTAGTTCTATATTCTTTTTTTTTTTAATTGGAATTCCATCCAAGCTTCAAATGATGTTTTATTCCTCCTACCTGTTTCGTTGTTTGTTGTCCTTGAATTAATTTTGCTCTTCTAATTCCAAGCAGACAGAACCTGTTTATTTTAACAATGTGGCCCCACTCTCCTTCTGGCTATAGTAGAAGATAGAATTGTGGGGCACCTGGGTGGTGCAGTCAGATAAGCATTTAGCCCTTGGTTTCGGCTCTGGTCATGATCTCAGGGTCTTGAGATAGAGCTGAGTCAGCTCCATGCTCAGCGGAGTCAGCCTAAGACTCTCTTTCCCTCTCCCTCTGCCCCTCTCCCACCTCATGCTCTCTCTCTCTCTCTCAAATAAATAAATAAATTTTATAAAAAGATGCAGTTGTGTGTGTGTGTGTGTGTGTGTGTGTAGCTGGGGTTTGTTACTTCTTAGGGACTCAATCCTACCCTGAGCCAGGGAATACTTCAATGAGATAGCCTTGTTTACCTTCTCATTTGAGATTTTTTTTTTCATTTTTTAGAGTTTTCTGGCTTCATGAGGGTTGGGATGGATATAGAAGGCAAATCTAGTATTTCATCTTAGTTCCATTAAAGGTGAAGTACATTTACTGATGACGTCCAAAGAGGCACCATGTATCTACTAACTATATATTGAGTAAAAATGGTCATGTCTGAGGATTAAAGAGGATGTTTTTTAGCTTCAAATATTTAGCTACTTCTTGAATATGTCGATAACAAATTGGTTCCTAAGAATGTATTATTTGCTCCACAGGTTCAGAGATCAATGGGAATATGCAAATGTTAAGACAAAATCCAGAGCTGCGAGGTCAAGCTCTAAATGTCACCATCAATCACTATGGTCTGAAGTCTTCACCGGGTGTAAAAGGTGCCCTACAGACTGAAATGTTTAGGGAGAGCTGTTTTTGTTATTAAGATTCTGCTTTTGGGGCACCTGGGTGGCTCAGTTGGTTAAGCATCTGTCTTTTGCTTAATCGTGATCCCAGCGTTCTGGGATAGAGTCCAGGGTCAGGCTCCCTCTTCCTCTGTCCCTCCCCTGCTCTTGCTCTCTCTGTCTCACTCACTCACTCACTCTCAAATAAATAAATAAATAAATAAATAAATAAATAAATAAATAAATATTCTGCCGTCTGCTACTTGTACTAGTTCTTGGTAAAAAGATTTTATATACTCCTATAGGCATAACATTTCAGTCCCAGTTAGGAATAAAAAAAGAGCATTTTCATAGATTTATTGAGGGGCAATTGACATACAATAAACTTTTCATTTTAGCCAGTGTAAAATTTGACAGATTTTGACACCAATAAAACCATCACCACAACCAAGAAAATGAATATATCTGACATCCTCTGAGAGTTTCCTTGTGCCCTTTGTGATTCCTCTCTCCAGGCCAACACTCCACTGTCCTTAAGGCAACTGACCACAAGTCCGTTTTCTGTCAACATATATTAGCTTGCACTTTTTTTTGAGTTTTATACAAATAGAGTCATACGGTATGCACTCTACTTTGGATTCTTTCCCTCAGCATAATTTTGAAAATCATAGATGTTATGTATATTAATAGTTTATTTATTTTTATTGCTGAGCAGTATTATTTGGGTATATACATCTGTCCATTTACCTTTTGATTAACTTTTGAATTGTTTCTGGTTTGAATATAAATAAAAGTTCTATAGTCGTTTATGGTGTATATACAAGTTTTTGTGTGGACATACGCTTTCATTTACTTGTGTAAAAACTTAGGAGCAGAAAGTTTATGTTAGATTGGTCCTATTTAACTTTTCAAAAGAACTGTCTATGATTTTCCAAAGTTGCTAAATCATTTTACATTTTCAAAATAGGAGAGTCCAAGTTTCTCCACATACTTATTGACACTTGCTATGCTCAGTCTTAAATTTTAGCTCTTCTAGTAGACATGTAGTGGTCTATCATTGTGGTTTTCATTTGTTTTCTTCCAAAGAATAAGAATGTTGAACATCTTTTCATATGTAAATAAATATGTATCTTCTCTGGTTAAATGTTCAAATCTTTTACCTATTTTTTAAAAAGATTATCTTATTATGTTGTAAGAATTTATATATTTTACATACAAGTCTTTTATTGGATATATGTTTTGAAAATATTGTCTCCAAGTCTGTGGCTCACCACTTTATTTTTTAATAGTATTGTAGGAGAAATGAAGTCTAATTTATTGATGTTTTCTCTAATATCTTTTTGTATAGTGTTCCAGGCATCATTGCCAAACCCAAAGTTACTAAGATTTTTCTCCTATGCTTTCTTCTAAAAGTTTAATAGTTTGGCTCCTATATTTCAGTCTATTATTAGTTTTTAAAAATATGGTATCAAAGAATGATTGAAGCTTTTTGTTTTTTATTTTTTTATTATTTTTTTAAGATTTTATTTATTTATGAGAGACATAGAGAGAGAGGCAGAGACACACGCAGAGGAAGAAGCAGGCTCCATGCAGGGAGCCTGATGTGGGACTCGATCCCAGGTCTCCAGGATCACGCCCTGGGCTAAAGGCAGGCTCTAAACCACTGAGCCACCCAGGGATCCCCTGTTTTTGTTTTTTAAATAAGATTATCCAATTGCCCTTGCCCAATTTGTTGAAAGGATTATGATTTCTCCATTGAATTGCCTTGGCACCTTTGTTAAAATGAATTGACCATATGTGTGTGGATTTATTTCTTTCTACTTAGTTGCATTGGATTACATGTCTATCTTTATGCCAATATTACACTATCTTGATTAATGCGGTTTTGTTATATATCTTGAAATCTGATAATATAAGTCCTCTAATTTGTTCCTTTTTAAAAAAAATCATTTTGGTTTTTCTAGGTCTTATAATTCATGTATAAATATTAGAGTCAGGTAGTTAGTCTCTTGAAAACTTGCTGGAATTATGTTTGAGATTGCATTGAATTTATATATGTCAATTTAGGAAGAAAGAAATCTTAACAATAATTGACATGACCTCTGAAGATGTATGCTTCTTTTTTTTATGTCTTAAAAATGTTCTCCCATCAATGTTTTATAGTTTTCAGTGTACAGATTTTATACATATTTTATCAAATTTATCCCTAAATATTTAAAAAATTTCCATGCTATTATATATGTTACAGTTTAAAAATTTAAATTTCTGCTTTGTAGAACTATAATTTTTGTATACTGATTTTGTAAGTCTTACTAAACATTGTTATTAGTTCTAGCAGATCTTTTTTTTTGCAGATTCCTTAAGATTTTCTACATAGATCTTCATGTTATCTGTGAATAAAGATAATTTTCTTTTTTTCCCAGTCTGTGTGTTTTCAGTTTCATTCTCAATGCACTGGCTAGGACAAGCCCATACAGTGTTGACTGAAATTGTCGAAATGATTTCGTGAATTATATGTTGTCTGGTTCTGGAATTTTTGTATTTTTTTTTACATATTTTTGAAGTTTATTCTATGATTTATCTAAGTTCCTTTTGAAAATTGCAGGGTAGCCTTTAGCCTGGAGCTAATTTGGCTCCACTGTTGAGATAATCTCCTTCTAAGTACATAACCCGTTGCCTCGTGCATTAAGAGATTTTTACAGTCTAGCTGTTGGGAGGATGAATTATTCCCAGCCGGCTATGATCTCTGGAATTGCTTTACCAGCCTCAGGTAGTTACCTCACATACATGTACTAAAAACTACTCAGCTGGAGACTCAAGAGAAATTCCTTGCATATTTTCAGATCTCTCTCTGAAAGCATTTTTTTATTCTACCCTATGAAGTCTAGATGCTTTGGACTCCCCATTCTCAACTGTCTTAATTCAGGGTGACTTCTGGGGTCTGTTTGGTTTTCACTATTCTGTGTTGAAGCCTAGAAACTCTGTAGACAATAGGCTGGGGCAATTTTAGGCCTTACTTCATTAGTTTCCTTTTTCTAGGGATTCCTATGCTGAGATGACTTTTGTCTGATGTCTGAAAATTGTTTCATATAGTTTGTGCATTTTAAGTATTTTATGGTAACAGGGAAAAACTGGTTCCTGTTACTCTATCATAGCCAGAAGCAAAAGTCTTAGGTGTATTTTGAGTTCGTAAAATTTGTCACATTTGGGACTCCTGGGTGGCTCCGTGGTTGAGTGCCTGCCTTCAGCTCAGGGTGTGATCCTGGGGTCCCGGGATGGAGTCCCGCATCAGACTCCCCGCAGGGAGCCTGCTTCTCCTTCTGCCTGTGTCTCTGCTTCTCTCTCTGTGTCTCTCATGAATAAATAAATAAAATCTTAAAAAAAAATTGTCATATTTATTACGACTCATTCAGTTGAGTAATTCACACTTGTTCAAAACGGAAACCCAACTCAACTTCCTAAGAGCTGAAGCATGAAAGACCTCACCTAAATGGGAAGTAAAAGGTAGATAATAGGATACGGAGGTTTAAACAGTGTGATAAAAATCACACACTCTTTTTACTTGCTTTTGTGTATCTACTTGGCTTTATTTTCAGAACATATCTTTCCAGAGTGAAAAGATGACCTAGCAGCTCTAATCTTATGTGAAACTTAGAATGTTGATCTCAGAGAAAGAGTGATTATCTTTCCTAAGTACTCTGGTAACATTATTTGAGGGGATTCTGACTGGCCCAGTTTAGCTTCCGTGTCTGACTCTGAAGCGGTCACTCTGGTCAAGGTATGGTGTATTCTGATTTGCTGAGCTTCCTTGCCAAGGAGGGCGTAAAAATCAGCTGTTCCAGGAATGTCATGGGTTATGCAGGATTATTTAAAGTGGGGAAGGATTCTACAAAGTAAGGGATATTGGGGAAATGCATATGTTCACTATATGTAACTGATAATACAGTTTATGACATGCATTAATGACCTGTCTCTGCATAACAAATTGCTCAAACATTTAACAGCTTAAAACAACAAATATTAGCTCCCTCGTAGTTTCCGTGAGTCAGGAATTTTAAAGCCAGAATGAAGGACTTAGCTGGAGGGTTCTAGTTCATGGTCTCTCTTGAAGTTAGAGTCAACTTTGGCCAGGGCCGCTGTCATTGCTTAACTGGAGATGAGCGTGAGTGGGATCTACTTCTAAGTTCAAACACTTGTTTGTTGTCAGGCTTCGGTTCTTTGCTGGCTGTTGGCTGGAGATCTTAGTTCCTCACAATGTGGGACTCTCCAAATCTTCCTAAGTGTTCCTCACTCATGGAAGGTGAATTCTCTAAGAGTAAATGATCTAAGATATATATATATATTATAGTATCTAAGATGGAAACCTTTTTATGACCTAATATCAGAAATGCTACAATATTGGGCACCTGGGTGGCTCAGGTGGTTAAGTGTGTCTGCCTTTGGCTCACGCCATGATCCCAGAGTCCTGGGATGGAGCCCTGCATTGCATTGCCTGCTCAGCAGAGATCCTGCTTCTTCCTTTTCCTCTGTTGCTCCCCCTGCTTGCTCCCCCCATCCTCCCGTCAATAAATAAATAAAATCTTAAAAAAATAATGATATAACATCACTTCTGCCCTATTCTACCCATCTCTGGAAAGGAGAAATAAAATAAAAATTGTGGACATGTTTCAAAAACCACCGCTGGATTTTTATAAGTAAAACATACAACTTATAATAATCACAAGGATGTATATATTTTTCAGTTCTTCTTATGAATTTACCTGATTTATGGTTTGAAAAAAAATGAGTATTTACCCTCTCAAAAAGAAAATCATCCTGAACCTTGGAAGTACTATTAATTTAATTTTTTTGGGTTGTGGTGCTAGTAATTAGTTGACCATCTGGATTGTTTTAGAAATGGAAAGATGTCTAAAGATATGCCGATAGGCTGCATTTCAAACATTTTGAAATATTTCATACAAATTCAGAAAATCTTATAGAATGAAAAAATAACAGCAACCTTTTGCCTTCAGAGACTTAATATGAGCTCATGTCTGTATGCTTCAATTGAGGTTACTGCCAAGTTCACTACAATGTGAAGGAGATGAATTATGCATATGATATCTTATATTCCATTTAAAGTTGTAGCCTGTAGATACCCACTCTGATATATTTTACAAATAATTTTCTGCTTTGTGTAGACATTTTGAAAAATGTCATGTGGGGATATCTTTAGAAAGGTAATAGCATGACAATTAATTAAAATCCCTATTTGTTACCTTAGTTGTTTCAAGTTCCTAATAATGAAATATGTACCTTGGCTATAACCTGCTACTTTTCCTCTAACTTAATATGTTTACTGTAAAAAGGGGGCAGAAAATATTTCAAAATGCTTTCTCTCTTTTCCACTTGTCTCAATTTTAATTTTCCTTCATTTCAACATGGAAATTTAATGGGGGGGGAACCCTACATGAACAATAGCTCTGAATATTTCTTTAGCTTTAAGTCTGAAGGTTTCTCTGAAAATTTACTCTTGTCAAAGGTGTTCACAGTAAACCAATTCTAAAAGTACACAAGCTCCTATCAGAAGGAAGCTTCTTTTCCATCTGGGACCCCTAGTGCCTCTGTTCTCTTGCCCAGAAAGAACAACTCTTACAGATTCCTATGTACTCGAAGAAGATAGTCTGTGATTCTAGAGGGATGTATGAGATCAGTGTGTGAGTGTGTTTGTGTGAGTGTATGGCGTGTACCCATATGTGCACTGTTTCCCTTTTAACTATATCGGTGATTCACTAAATTTAGCATGCCTCACAATCACCTGGGGGCTTGTTAAGACAGTTTGCTTTATTGTACCTCCCCTCAGAGTTTCCAATTCGCTAGGTCAGGGCTGAGACTTGCCGTTCTAACAAGTTCCCAGGTGATGCTGATGATGCTGGTCTGGAGATCACACTTTCAGAATCACTAAATTATATAAATGGCAGTAACTTGCTTTTTTCCTTATCTACTAAAGATTTGTTCATGTTCAGTTTGTTTGAAACTTCATGATTCTCTTTTGAACACTTGAGCTCTATGGACATATGATAATATGGTTAGTATCTCCCTATTGAAGGATGCTTAGGTCGTTTCTAATGTTTGAAGCTTTAATGAGAGCAGGTAAATTGGTCAATATTCAATTTTCTAAAACGGACAATTTGCCTAATATACACTTCACAAATCAATTCACAAGAAATGAATTAAAGGAAAGTTCAACTTGTAGTATATCTAATTTGATGAATTTACTAATTATATCCTATCAGGAATGTTTTGATAGCTTTAACAGAAATGGTTTAACAACTCTATAAGAATGTTTGCTTTTGATTACTGGTGACATATACTTTTCTTAAAATTAACTAAAGTAAGACTGATATGTTACTGATGAAATTGGCTAGAGAATCATAAAACTGCTTACAGACCAGTGAAATAGCAATCCGTGTATATTAAAAATCTTCCTTAGTTCATGCTATTTTTCTAACACAAATTCTTTCATTTTGTGTATGGTCATTTAAACTGCCAGTGTTTCTAGTCTTATGCCTTTGAATATAATCTTCTGGCTTTTAAAACTTTAACATCCTGTTATTCCTTTGCAAATTCCTCAAATGATATAGCAGCTTTAATTTTATACATCTAGTAAGTAAAATTTCAAAGTTAAGTATAGATACTTCTATTTTTTAATTAATTTTGCAATTTAAGTTAAATTCAGAGCATTAATTTATTTTTTAAAAGTTCTATTTATTTGCGAGAGAGCAAGAGAGGGAGCAAGCACAAATGTAAGGGAAATAGGGCAGAGGGAGAAGGACAAGCTGACTCCCCACTGAGCAGGGAGCCTCTGCGAGGCTCAATCCCAGGACCCTGGGATCATGACCTGAGCTGAAGACAGATGCTTAACTGACTGAGCCACCCAAGTGCCTTAGAATATTAACTTAAATTAAAAGCAACTGAAGGAAACAGAACTATTGAATATCGAAATTTTAGTTTCAAAAAACAGCAATTGAGATTCGTTGACTAAACAGTGGTTTGCAGAAAGATTATATTTGAAAAGACAAAATCATTTAGAACATCAGGAAATAAAAGAATATCTAGGGGTGCCTTGGTGGCCAGTTGGTTAAGCATCTTCCTTTGGCTCTGGTCATGATCCCAGGGTCCTGGAATCAAGACCCAAATTGGGTACTTTGCTCAGCAGAGAGCCTGCTTCTTCCTCTTCCTCTGCCTGCCACTCCCCCTGCTTGTGCCCTCTGTTTCTCTGTCAAATAAATACATAAATTTAAAAATCTCTAAAAAATGAAATTCTATAGAAGGAATTATGTGATTAGTGACTTACATTTGATTTATCTTAATCATAAATTAAAAATTCTGCGGCTTTTACTGCTGTCTAGGATGTAAAAAGAAAGAGTAATTCCACCCTAAAATTAAAGTCAAATAAATGACAAAATAAGAACTTTTTTTTGAGCCCATCAGACAACTATGTCAAAGGGAATCCAACTGGTAATATAAACACAGGCAGATGGCTCCAAGGAATGACAAGGTGGAAGCACTGGTTCATGTGTTGTAGAGTGTGGGAGGAAGAGGAGTTGGGTGCTATCTATGCTATTATAATTCAGTTATACTTTTTAATGAATTGCTAAAGGCCAAGTGAGAATATTAAAACCTTGGGAGTCACAGACATAAATGGATCCACTTGCAGATTCTTCTCCAGAGACCTCTATGGGTGTTCATGACAAATATTAAGAGCAAGCAGTGAGTATTGAGAGAGACTCCCTCAGAAGTATAGGCCTGAATAAGGGGAGGGACAGTGTCTATGTGAAAAGCATGAAGCCCCCCTAGAACTTTCTCTCAAATGGCACAAAAGATTTAAGATGATGAGGAAGGGAAAACAAATGCTGTTACCTTCAAGGAATAGATGAGGACCATTGCAGCTGAGGAAAGGGTGAAAAGGAAACAAAACAAAAACAAAAACAACCCAACCCTCTACCTACAGGGGAAAGACAAGAAGAAAATCCTGGTGCTAGGACCCCATACTAACAGTTATATTTCCTTATTCTTGGGCAGCAGACAGGAAAATCTCTTGAAAAAAAAAAAGTGTGACTGCAATGGGGAAGAAGATCATGATCATTAAGAAAGTCCCACTTCAGAGACCTAACACAGGGCTTGCCTAAGAATGATGCTGTGCCAAGACCACAGTAAAATACCTTGTGTCACTGTGCCACCGGGTAATTAACACTAGGACTGACTTAGGAAAAAAAGTGGGTGGCTCAGTTGGTTAAGCCTTCGACTATTTTGGCTCAGGTCATCATCTCAAGATCATGGGATTGAGCCCCACGTGGGGCTCTGTGCTCAGCATGGAGTTGGCTTGTCCCTCTCCCTGTGCTTTTCCTCTCACTTCTGCAGTCTCTGTGTCTCAAATAAGTAAACAAAATCTTAAAAAAAGGAGAGTGAAGAAAAAGCCATTGTGTAGTGCAAGTGCACAGGGAAGACTAAAAGTTGAGAAGATAGCATAAGCAAACAAAACCCCATGGGAAATGCTGGTCTATCCCTACCCACAAACACATTCCAGAGGAAGTTAAGGTAAGTGATATAGTGGAAATTACCATAGCAATAACAAAACTCAAACTTTGCTCAATTCCTCACTATGTTGACACGCTCTTCTTTGTCCTTCCACATTAATGGCTAACAGAAGAGGCATGCAAATTTCCCAGCATAAAAACTGTTTACTTAGTCTCTACTAATCTCCTCATTACTGCTTGTTATATTGGGAGCTTGGGAATTCCAGTTCTTCATGTGGTCTCCACTGCAGGGGGTAGGCTTGATACTGGCTGGCAGAGGTGAAAAGCTTGGCTTCCTACTTGGTAATCTCTGACACCATCTTGGCAGGGCGGGCCTGGGGTGCCTTATTATAATCCTACAAGGATGGAGGTCTAGACTTCTCACTAAGCCTTTGTTGGCATGATTGGGGGTGGAGCCACATGCTTTTTTCCTCCTGGTGTTTGAATGGGGTCGAGAAATTGTTTTCTAAAAGTATTTTGCCTTGCTAGGCTGCCCCTTCCTTGGTTCCTTTGTCTAGAAAAGCTGTTGTGGCTTCTTTTTACATGTGTCTATGGCTATTTCCAGTTTTCCAGCTCCTTTACTTCCAAGTCTGAGATATATGAGGCAAAAAGCATAGAACTTATCAGTGTGTCATTGCCTGGGTCCTATAGTGTCTAGACAGTCTTCTTTCTTCTTTGTACTCTTCAGAGTCTTATTACGTTTATTTTATATATAATACCTACGGATTTTAGTTGTACTTATTGGGGGCAAAAAGGAGAAGTATGTCTACTCCATCTTCCTGGAAACATCTTATTTTTTTTTGTTTGTTTTTTATTCATGAATGATTTGCTTTTTACTATTTTCTTACCTTCTAAATAGGTATGATATTTTTACTGATGGACTTTCAAGTATAAACTACATTCTAGAATGACAAAATTATGTGAGGGAGATGAAATAGAGATATGAGTTCCAGGAGAAAAAGGACAGATGTTAAATTTCTAAATGTTAAAGAAAAGCTTGATTATGCATTTAAAAGTAAATAATGGTTGGTAAAAATTTATTATTATATTTCTTAAATGTATTTTAAAAGAAGGACTTGACAGTTTTATTTATTGATCATGCATTTATACTAAAATGGGAATCGTATCCTTTGGAGCTACAAAACTTTTGATTAATGATGGTAGCCAATTTAAAGATGAGCATGGGGGTATAGAATTTTGAAAAATATTAAGGGAATATGTCAGCAAGTAAGGTTGAGTCTATTGCTCAGGAGCAGGTGCTGAGCTTGAGATTGTTTTATGTATAAATATATACATTATATGTGTAAATATATAAATAGCCTTTTCCATAGTAGTTATGTCTGTTTACATTCCCATCAACGGTGGATGACAGTTCCCAGCATCCTATGTCCTTGCTAGCATTGATAACAGATTTAAAAAAATTTTTTTTGAAGATTTTATTTATTCATTTGTGAGGGAGAGAGATAGAGAAACAGAAAGGATGAGCAGGGGGAGGGCTAGAAGTAGGGGGTTAGGGGAAGCAGACTCTGCAGAGGAGCAAGCCCGACTTGGGGCTCAATCTCAGGACCCCGACATCATGACCTGAGCCAGTCAGACACTTAATTGACTCAGCCAGTCAGGTGCCACTGGCATTGATATCAGATTTAAAAATTTTGTTACTCTGGTCAGAGTAAAATATTGCCTTAATATGGTTTTAATTTTCATTTTCCTGACCGTTGATGAGGTTGGACATCATTTAATTGTTTGCTTCCATATTTATTTTTCTGCATTTAAGTTGCTGGCATTGTTAATACTTTGGTTTTCTCCAAAAATTTTCGATTGCATTAATTCTAATTTTTATATTGACTTGGAGGAATTCTTTCTATCTTCATTATCTTTTGTCAGTTATGATGATACATTTAACTTCTCATAACTTGTGGGTCATATATTCATTCTTGTTATGATGTTTTTGATAAATATATTATTTCAACTTTAATGAAGTCCTATGTGTCAATATTTTCCTTTCAACCTTGTATTTTTTTTAATCTTGTTTGAAAAATTCTTACCTCCAGGTCATAGAGATATTCTGCTTTTTATCTCCTGCAAGTTTTTTTGTAGCTTTGATGGTCACATTTAAATCTCTAATTCACCTGGAATTGATTTTTGTGTAAGAGATGCTATAGGATTTCATTTTTTCTCTATAAAATAGTTTGCATATTGAATAATTCTACTCTCACTCACATACTATTCAACGTTACTTTCATCACCACTTTAATTTCCATGTATTTATGGACTGGGTTTGGGTTTGGTCCATTTGTTTTTATCTTCCCATCTCTACCTGAAATCTTCAGTGGCAAGCATCTTTTTTTTTTTCTTTTCCTTCCACTTTTGTACAGTTCACTCCATTGGTAGCCTTTCTTCATTTATTTTGAAGTTGGGTGTCAAGGGTATCAGTATCAATGAAGATGGTATTTCATTTTACTTTCCTGTTCTGCTAGCTTTTGGTTCACTTCAGAAAGATATCACCTGAGAGCTTCATACACATCCAATCTGAAATCTCAGCTTCATGTTTGAAGTCATTGAAATAATTTATAAATCCAGTTTTATCTTTTTCAATATCAAACTCTGGAGAATATTTATTTATATTGGAAGAAAAATTTTGGTATCACACATGCCATGGGACCTTTGTAATAGATCACATAAAGCAATTAAAAGTTTAAGATAAAGTATTTTTGCAGATCTCAATCATATTATACAAACTATTTTGGTATAAAGATATAGTAGCATATTATATCTTTGAAATTCATGTTTTTTTTTCCTAATATATTTGTTGAGATATGTATTACAGGGAAATCTAATGTAATTAGTTATCTCATTTTCCATTTTTGGCAGCATAAGATAAGCAGAAAATATTTATTGTGTACCATATGTCTAGTACTAAGTATAAAGTAAGTCAGAAACTGACTTTTTAGCACCAAAAAGAATTACTAACTGTAGTTCACACATATTGAGAATCCCAAAAGAGCTATTAGAGATTATCCTTTTTTTAATAAATTAATTTTTATTGGTGTTCAATTTACCAACATACAGAATAACACCCAGTGCTCATCCCGTCAAGTGTCCCCCCCAGTGCCCGTCACCCACTCACCCCCACCCCCCGTCCTCCTCCCCTTCCACCACCCCTAGTTCGTTTCCCAGAGTTAGGAGTCTTTATGTTCTGTCTCCCTTTCTGATATTTCCCACACATTTCTTCTCCCTTCCCTTATATTCCCTTTCACTATTTTCATATTCCCAAATGAATGAGAACATACACTGTTTGTCCTTCTCCGATTGACTTACTTCACTCAGCATAATACCCTCCAGTTCCATCCACATTGAAGCAAATGGTGGGTATTTGTCGTTTCTAATGGCTGAGTAATATTCCATTGTATACATAAACCACATCTTCTTTATCCATTCATCTTTCGATGGGCACCGAGGCTCCTTCCACAGTTTGGCTATTGTGGACATGGCTGCTAGAAACATCGGGGTGCAGGTGTCCCGGCGTTTCATTGCATCTGAATCTTTGAGGTAAATCCCTAACAGTGCAATTGCTGGGTCGTAGGGCAGGTCTATTTTTAACTCTTTGAGGAACCTCCACACAGTTTTCCAGAGTGGCTGCACCAGTTCACATTCCCACCAACAGTGTAAGAGGGTTCCCTTTTCTCCGCATCCTCTCCAACATTTGTTGTTTCCTGCCTTGTTAATTTTCCCCATTCTCACTGGTGTGAGGTGGGATCTCATTGTGGTTTTGATTTGTATTTCCCTGACGGCAAGTGATGCAGAGCATTTTCTCATGTGCGTGTTGGCCATGTCTATGTCTTCCTCTGTGAGATTTCTCTTCATGTCTTTTGCCCATTTCATGATTGGATTGTTTGTTTCTTTGCTGTTGAGTTTAATAAGTTCTTTATAGATCTTGGAAACTAGTCCTTTATCTGATATGTTATTTGCAAATATCTTCTCCCATTCTGTAGGTTGTTTTTTAGTTTTGTTGACTGTATCCTTTGCTGTGCAAAAGCTTCTTATCTTGATGAAGTTCCAATAGTTCATTTTTGCTTTTGTTTCTTTTGCTTTCGTGGATGTATCTTGCAAGAAGTTACTGTGGCCAAGTTCAAAAGGGTGTTGCCTGTGTTTTCCTCTAGGATTTTGATGGAATCTTGTCTCACATTTAGATCTTTCATCCATTTTGAGTTTATCTTTGTGTATGGTGCAAGAGAGTGGTCTAGTTTCATTCTTCTGCATGTGGATGTCCAATTTTCCCAGCACCATTTATTGAAGAGACTGTCTTTCTTCCAGTGGATCGTCTTTCCTCCTTTATCGAATATTAGTTGACCATAAAGTTCAGGGTCCACTTCTGGGTTCTCTATTCTGTTCCATTGATCTATGTGTCTGTTTCTGTGCCAGTACCACACTGTCTTGATGACCACAGCTTTGTAGTACAACCTGAAATCTGGCATTGGGATGCCCCCAGCTATGGTTTTCTTTTTTAAAATTCCCCTGGCTATTCGGGGTCTTTTCTGATTCCACACAAATCTTAAAATAATTTGTTCTAAGTCTCTGAAGAAAGTCCATGGTATTTTGATAGGGATTGCATTGAACGTGTAAATTGCCCTGGGTAACATTGACATTTTCACAATATTAATTCTGCCAATCCATGAGCATGGAATATTTTTCCATCTCTTTGTGTCTTCTTCAATTTCTTTCAGAAGTGTTCTGTAGTTTTTAGGGTATAGATCCTTTACCTCTTTGGTTAGGTTTATTCCTAGGTATCTTATGCTTTTGGGTGCAATTGTAAATGGGATTGACTCCTTAATTTCTCTTTCTTCAGTCTCATTGTTAGTGTATAGAAATGGCATTGATTTCTGGGCATTGATTTTGTATCCTGCCACGCTACCAAATTGCTGTATGAGTTCTAGCAATCTTGGGGTGGAGGCTTTTGGGTTTTCTATGTAGAGTATCATGTCATCGGCGAAGAGGGAGAGTTTGACTTCTTCTTTGCCAAGCTGAATGCCTTTAATGTCTTTTTGTTGTCTGATTGCTGAGGCTAGGACTTCCAATACTATGTTGAATAGCAGTGGTGAGAGTGGACATCCCTGTCTTGTTCCTGATCTTAGGGGAAAGGCTCCCAGTGCTTCCCCATTGAGAATGATATTTGCTGTGGGCTTTTGGTAGATGGCTTTTAAGATGTCGAGGAATGTTCCCTCTATCCCTACACTCTGAAGAGTTTTGATCAGGAATGGATGCTGTATTTTGTCAAATGCTTTCTCTGCATCTAATGAGAGGATCATATGGCTCTTGGTTTTTCTCTTGCTGATATGATGAATCACATTGATTGTTTTACGAGTGTTGAACCAGCCTTGTGTCCCGGGGATAAATCCTACTTGGTCATGGTGAATAATTTTCTTAACATGTTGTTGGATCCTATTGGCTAGTATCTTGTTGAGAATTTTTGCTTCCATGTTCATTAGGGATATTGGTCTGTAATTCTCCTTTTTGGTGGGGTCTTTGTCTGGTTTTGGAATTAAGGTGATGCTGGCCTCATAGAACGAGTTTGGAAGTACTCCATCTCTTTCTATCTTTCCAAGCAGCTTTAGTAGAATAGGTATGATTTCTTCTTTAAACGTTTGATAGAATTCCCCTGGGAAGCCATCTGGCCCTGGACTCTTGTGTCTTGGGAGGTTTTTGATGACTGCTTCAATTTCCTCCCTGGTTATTGGCCTGTTCAGGTTTTCTATTTCTTCCTGTTCCAGTTTTGGTAGTTTGTGGCTTTCCAGGAATGCGTCCATTTCTTCTAGATTGCCTAATTTATTGGCGTAGAGCTATTCATAATATGTTTTTAAAATCGTTTGTATTTCCTTGGTGTTGGTAGTGATCTCTCCTTTCTCATTCATGATTTTATTAATTTGAGTCTTCTCTCTCTTCTTTTTAATAAGGTTGGCTAATGGTTTATCTATCTTATTAATTCTTTCAAAGAACCAACTCTTGGTTCTATTGATCTGTTCCACAGTTCTTCTGGTCTCAATTTCGTTGAGTTCTGCTCAAATTTTAATTAACTCTCTTCTTCTGCTGGGCGTCGGGTCCATTTCCTGTTTTTTCTCTAGCTCCTTTATGTGTAAGGTTAGCTTTTGTATTTGAGTTCTTTCCAGTTTTTGAATGGATGCTTGTATTGCGATGTATTTCCCCCTCAGGACTGCTTTTGCTGCATCCCAAAGATTTTGAACGGTTGTATCTTCATTCTCATTAGTTTCCATGAATCTTTTTAATTCTTCCTTAATTTCCTGGTTGACGATTTACTTTGGATTTAACAAGTATTTACTGAGTAATTCTTATTAAAATGTTAGATACTAGGGATTTGCAGTAAATAAAACAAATCTTGTCCCAGCTTTCTCCCCCGACCCCTACATGTGGCTTAGGGTCTATTGTAATTGCACAGTCCCTAATAAAACTCTATCAATTTTTATCAAGCCCAATTAATTTAATAAAATTTTGGATTTCTCATAAGACTTCAATATGTTCCTCTTTGGACTTAAAATAAGAGCCTAATCTCTTTATGAGAATTAATTGGTTTCTCCACTGAAGAATGGGACAGCTTAACTTGGTACAAACTTGCCTGCTTTAGGTTTTGAGACTCAAGATATTGTAGTAGCCATATTCTTTGCTTTCATTATCTTAAGCTAAACCTATTCTTACCTTTTTATGCAGCTACCAGGAAACAGGTCCTTATCAGTTCTTATCTTGGGGAGCTGAGTTGGATAGGAGGTAAGAGGCAGATCTATTTAAAGAGATAGAATGAAATAGTTGAAAGAGCATGGATATGGAGTCAGGAAAAGATTAGAGTACTTGTCCTGGTACTTACTGAATACATTTGAACAAGTTATTTAATCTCTTAAGCTTTAGTTTATTTGTCTATAAATTAATAATTATAATATTAACTTGGTGGGTTTTGAGATTGCTAATATAATATACATGAATATCCTGCACGTGATAGCTATTACTATATTTGTTGCATTTATAACAGCTACTACCGTCTTTTCTCTCCTCCAGCCCCGAGGTGGTGTCAAATCACAAGTTTCAAACCAAACATGGAGTTGCTTTTTCTTCCTCTCATCCTAAAACCTCTTTCCTGGGCTTTACATAGAGGTAACTGATAAAAGATTTTGTTGTATTTTCTGCCAAGTAGGAACATTAAAGTCATCTAATTGTAAATTAAATGATAAACCTGATTCACTCTGGGATATGAAACTTGTGGACAGGAGGTCAAATTTTTCTTGCTAGAAGAAAAGAATAATAATAGCTCCTGGCTGTTTAAGCTGAAAGGATATGTTTCCTGTGACAATCAATCTAATAATAAAAGACTGTGGGTAACTCTTATGGGAGTCAGGCAATGATGTGGACTAGAGAAAGCTCTGGTGGTAACAGTTCAAGGCTGAGTAAACTTAGACGTCGCAAGAGCTAATTGATCACAATTCAACTAAACACAAGATAAATTTGACATAATTGGTTATTTTACATTCAAATATATAATGCAGATGAGGAATAGGTTGATACTACCTTGTATTTTGCTTTGGGAAAACTAGTGTGAACCAGTTGGTCTTAAATTGAGTCCTGAATGTCATGCTGGTTTATCTAATTTCAAGAAAAATTACTGATCCAAATTCATTGGAAGAAATCATTTTCCACACCCTGAAATCTTTTCGGACTATTTTTCAAATGAACTCCAACATGGTAAATCTTTTTCAAAAGAACTGAACAGAGTGCTGAAGAACAAATTACTATTTTTCTGGTCTCTAGAAGTTGAAAGTATATTTATTAAATTATGGGTCTAACTTAAAAAATAATTTGATCACACTTATAAATTACAATCCAATTAAAGAGCTCAACCTAGTTCTTGTGAGAGTTGAATGATGAAGGTTAAAAACCATTAGATATTTTTGACAAGTGTTTGGAATGAACAGTGGAATGAAATAACTTTTTTTTAAGATATATTTATTTATTTGAGAGAGAGAGAGAGAGTGAGCAGGCGGAGAGGCAGAAGGAAAGAGAGTCTCAAGCAGACTCCATCCTGAGAGGGGAGCCATATGCGGGGCTTAATCTCACCAGCCTGAGATCATGACCTGAGCAGAAATTGAGTCAGATGCCTAACTGACCGAGACACCCAGGCACCCCAGCAATGAAATTCTTATCGTCCTTTTCTGTTTTTGGTCTCTGCTGATCACCTTTTCCATGACTTTACATATGTTATTCACATAGAATCTTAGTATCATATATTCTCATATTCAAAATCAGTATGGCTTTAAAATCGGAGAGCTGTCAGTTTGAATTTAGGGCCATTATTTACTGTCCTCATTATCTTAAGTTTATCTTTCAGAATCAACTACTGCTATTTCAGGTGTTTTTGTGGGGCAGCGTAATATGTTTAAATAATTTTACATATATATATATATATAATATATATATATATATATATATATATATATAAAGATACGGTAAACATTGACATGAAAATGGAAGTAATTCCATTCATGTAGTTTTTGTATAACAATACTCATAAACATATATTTCACTAAATATTTTTCTATACTATTTTTTTAATGACTAAATAATGTTTTACCACTGTATGGATATATACCATAATTTACTTGGCTGCTTCTTCATTTTTGGACATCTAAGTAATTTCTTCCCTTCCTTTTTCCCCCTCAGTGTTATTTAGATATCACTGACATAAAACATTGCATAGGTATACATGTGTTGATTTGATTTGACATATGTGTATATTTGAAATGATTACCACAATAAGGTTAGTCAATCCATTGCCTTACCTACATATAGTTCATTTTATTTTTTGATTGTGAGAACTGTTGTTTTTGCTTTTTGATTTTTTAAAGACTTTATTTATTTGACACAGAAAGAGAGAGAGAGAGAGAGAGAGAGAGAGAGAGAGAGACAACAAGTAGGGGGAGTGGCAGGCAGAAGGAGAGAGAGAAGCAGGCTCCCGCTGGAGCAGGTAGCCTGATATGAGACTCGATCCCAGGATCCTAGGATCACAACCTGAGCTGAAGGCAGATGCTTAACTGACTGAGACACTTAGGAACCCAATTGTGAGAACTTTAAAAATCTACTCTCTCAACAATTTTCAAATATACAGAACAGTATTATTAACCGTAGTCCATGCTGTATATTAACTCCCCAGAACCTATTCATCTTATAATTGGAAGTTTATGGTCTTTGACCACTTTCAGCCATTTTATATACCCCTCCCTCTGCCGCTGGCAGTCAACCATCTGTCTCTGTTTGTAGAGTGCAGTTTTTTTTTTGATTCTACATATAAATGAGATCATATTATTTCTTTTTCTCTGACTTACTTCACTTAGCATAATGCCTTCAAGCTCATCCATGTTGTTGCAAATGGCAGGAATTCCTTTTATTAATGGGTGAATGGTATTCTATTCTATATATGTACCATGACTTCTTCATTATTTCATTCATCAATGGACAATTAGGTTGATTCCTGCCTTGTCTACTATAAATAATACTGCAATGAATATGGGGGTACAGATGTCTTTTTGAGATAGTGATTTCCTTTGGATATATAGCTGGAAGTGGAATTCCTGGATAATATGGTAGTTCTATTTTTTAAATTTTTGAGGAAACTCCATGTTGTTTTCTATAGAGGCTGTATCAAATTTCATTCCCACTGGGATTCCTGAGTGGCTCAGAGGTTGACTGTATGCCTTCAATTCAGGGCGTAATCCTGGAGTTCCTGGATCAAGTCCCACATTGGGCTTCCTGCATGGGGCCTGCTTCTCCCTCTGGTGTGTCTTTCCCTCCCTCTCTCTCTGTCTCTTATGAATAAATAAATAAAACCTTTAAAAAAATTACATTCCCACCAACAGTGTATATCCTCACCACACTTGTTATCTCTTTTTTGATAAAAGCCATTCCAACAGGTATGAGATAACATCTCATTGTGATTTTGATTTGCATTTCCCTGATTATTAGTAATGTTGAGTGCCTTTTCCCATACCTGTTGGCCATTTGTATGTCTTCTTTGGACAAATGTCTATTTGACTTCTTTACCCACTTTTTTTTGGGTTATTATTATTATTATTATTATTAAGATTTTATTTATTTATTCATGAAGAGACAGACAGAGGGGGGCGGGCAGAGGCACAGGCAGAGGGAGAAGCAGGCTCCATGCAGGGAGCCTGATGTGGGACTCAAACCTGGGTCTCCAGGATCAAGCTCTGGGCTGAAGGCAGGTGCTAAACTGCTGAGCCACCCGGGCTGCCCTATTATTATTATTAATTATTATTATTATTATTATTTGCTAACTGGGTTGTATGAGTTTCTTTTATAGCTTAGATATTAACCCTTTATCAGGTATATGGTTTACAAATATTTTCTCCTATTCTGTAGATTGCCTTTTAATTTTATTGTTTTCTTTTGCAGTGCAGAAATCTTTTAGTTTTGATTACTATAGTTTTGTAATATATTTTGAAATCTCCAGTTTGCTCTTTTTTTTTTTTTTTGTAGCAGATGTGTTAATTGACTGAAGACATGAAAGCACATCTGGTAGGGCAGCTATAATTGAAATTACCACTTAGTTAAGATTATTATAATCCATTGTTATTCTCCAAGATCCTGAGCATTCCTGAGAAGTGCCCAGTTGTGTGATTATATATCAATTCATGGCGAATGATTTGTTTGGATAGTCAGAGATTTGGAAGGAACATGATTGGATAATTGGCAACGGGGTAATTTGGGGAAGAGGTATGTGATAGATAGATCTCTCTGAATGAGCAAAAAATATGAAGATATTTTTGTTCCACGTGAGTGCTTCTGACCTTAGTTGAGGACAATTTTTCAAAATCAAGTGGGTGGTGACCTATTTTGTTGATACAGGTGAACCTCTTCCCCCTTCATCCCTGTTTTCACCAAATAGGCTCATGGACAAAGTGACCATGATAACAGGCATGACAGTTATGCATGGATTCAGAACTGTGGCGTTCCGCTTACTAAGGCCTGTGTGGCTGTGGCCACTACTGGATTTCAATCTACCAGCAGCAGAGACCAGCACTGAGTCTGGTATGTCACCATTTCCTAGGGTGATCAGCCAGCTATTTGCTGGCAGATTAAGCCCCTTCCACTATGGGAGAGGCAGTGTTTTGTTCTTACCTGAATAGACACTTAACTCTAGATGTGGATTTGCCTTCCCTAAATGCAATGCTCCTGCCAAATCTACTGTCTGTGTGGTCTTACGGAATGCCTCATCCATCTTCATGGTATTCCATACAACATTGCTTCTGACCTTAGAACTTCCTTCATAGTGAATGAAATGTGGCAGTGGGCCCATTTTCATGAAATTCCCTGATCTTACTGTGTTTCTGATCATCCTGAAATAGCTGGCTTCAACGGAATGGCTTTTTGAAGACTCAGTGACAGTGCCTGCTAAGTGGGAGTAGCTTGCAGGACTGTGCAAGGTTGTACAGAAGGCCGTGTATGTTCTGAGTCAAGATGCAAATATGAGATGTTCTTACTCTTGTAATCACGATTCATAGGGTCCAGGAAACAAGGAGTGGGAATGGAAGTGGCACCATTCACTATTACCCATAGTGAATCATTAGCAAATATTTTGCTTTCTGTTCCCTTGAACTTATGCTTCACTGTCCTAAAGATTTTAATTCTAGAGGGAGAAATGCTTCCACAGGAGACAGCATAATGAGTCTACTGCATGGGAAATTAAGAGGAAATACAGAATACATAGTGGAAGAAGGCAGTTTCACTACATATATTAAGTATTTCATACTGTATTAGTTCTGTTTTTCTGTACAACCCCGACTAATGCAGTATGTTTTTATGGATGTCTTTTTAGAATACATTATAAACTCCTTTATGGCAAGGCATACATAATATAACTCTTTGTATCTCTGGCTCTTAGCTAGTTCCTTACAATAAATTTGGGCTGAGAGAATTTGTTGATACTGACTCTGTCAGATTTTTAAAATTATTAAATGGAGGACATCCTGGAATTTAACTTTATACTATCTCTGTGTATTTGTTGAATATGTAGCATCAATAAACTTTGTAAGCTTCTTTAAGCACATTAGAAGTAAATATTTACATTCTAGACAACCGATTTGCTGGTGGGAAGTCATATCTATTCAATAAAGCCAGGAATTTCATTAGGCAATTTTCTATTAGTTTAGTTCTAGTCACATTATTACTTGAAAGTGACAGAGCAGACGTTTCATTAGAAACAGTCTGCCAATATTAAATATGTTACTAATTTGGAATGCCTTCTCTAAGGCCATATTAACGAGTTTTGTTGAAAAATCGAAATGCATATGATGCTCATAGAACTGCTGCTATAGGATATTTAACTCCCTTTTTATTCATTTGGAGGTCACTGCCATGCTTTAGGCATTTTACAGGTCGAATTCTTTGTTTGAAAATTGAAAAAGTGAGGTGCATTGACATTCATAGCTATAATGAATGAAATGAGGCAAATGAATTGTGACTTGTCTTATTGCCCTGAAGTATTTATGCCCTTTGGAAGGCTCACTTACAATGCTACTCTTCCTCCCCTTGGTTTTTCAGAAAATGAAAAAAAGAAAGAAAAGAAGGAAGAAAGAGAGAAAGAAAGAAAGTAAACAGAATAGGGTGGTTAGAAGATGTTTCAGTGTACAAAAGAAGCTAAAAGCACCTCAGAAGTCACTTGGTTGTCCCGCGATGATATTTTCCGCCCTGCAGGGATCCTGTGGCCTTTGTAGCAGAGCTGACAGGGGCAGATGCCTCTCTTTTTGCAGAGACCATCTGTAGTAAGGGAGGAAATTTTGAGATGATTTCCCAGTTACAGTGTGGCCAACAGAGAGTTTATAACAAAGGGTAGCTCTGTTATGCATGGTTTGGAACATGACAATGGCAATTGTTCTTATGATGATTATAAACTATTTTTGCTGGATCTGAATAGTCCAGCCAACTGGGGAAGGATTTTCAGACTTGGACTCTGTCCATTTTCCTGCTGCGTGGAAAAGCCGTTCTCTTTCTTGTTCTCTTTCTGTTCTGTCCTGGCAGCCTAGAAAATTGAAATTATTAAGCCTCACAGTTTAGTTAATGCTTCCAGTTGAACTTGGGGAGGAAACCAGGAAGCAGGAAACGGACTTCCTCAGCAGATTTAAAGAGGTGGGGGGAGCACCCTTAACAGATGGCAGTTTGACTTGTGGAAAAGTCAATTGCTTCCTTTCATTTCTAGCAGCTATTGAGGAAAGCTGGATGAACAGTTCCCAGAACAGCCTGAATAAAACTGAGTATAGAAAAGGGAACAAGGACCTTCTGAGCCGCGTCAGATCAAAGGATGTTTGAGGATGGTTTAGCATTAGAACACTTCAAAAGTGTGACGTGAGCTATTCTGTTCACCTCCAGCCTCACATGCTTATCCAACATTCTTGGGAGCTTTCATATGCAAAGCAAAAATGAGAACTGGCTTTCCCATGACATGCCCTGTTATTTCTTATTTTTCATTAAGCTGGGACCTGAGAGTACAGAGAGAGGAAAAAAAATAATGGTGAAGTTAAGCTGATCTTTTGTGGAGCAGAAGCTCTTGTTAAAACTCTGGCACTTAAGCATGGGTAGTGACTGTTTAAAACAATTATTTCAGGTAGTCGCCTTGCTTCTCTCTGCTGAGTTCACTGGCTGATGATCCCACTCTGGGTTAGAGTTTTCTGAATGAATGAATGAATGAATGAATGATAAAGGAAGAACGAATGGAGGAGCACATGAATCAAGTGCCCTTGCTGGAGCCTTAAAGTTGTGAACTTACAATTCAATATTAAACAGGCAAGGAGGAAGAAGAAAGCTTTCTATTTGATGACCTTTTGAAACTCACTGGTGTGCAGTATGTTTTCATCACATTGAAAGCATCTGACAATAGAAACGTGATATGCAGTTTCTTTCTTTCTTTCTCCCTTTTTAATTGAATGGCTGAAGTATATCATTCTGCTGTGTCTTGACCTTGAGTAGAATACACTTGGAGTACTTTAAAACCGGAACAGAAAGAAGGGCTTCAGCTAACCTGGGTAAAACTGTGAGGTTTTCAGTCTCCTGATTAAACTTATTCACAGTAAGATAGGAAGAGACAACTATACAAAAAGATAAAAAAATGTATTTGTCCTAATAAATTACAGATGACTGAATATAACAGATACTGTAATATTGTAGTCAAATTCCTTTTTAAAAATATCTTTAAAAGATTTTATTCATTTATTCATGAGAGACACAGAGAGAGAGGCAGAGACACAGGCAGAGGGAGAAGCAGGCTCCTTGTGGGGAACCTGATGTGGGACTCGATCCCAAGACCCCAGGATCATGCCCTGAGCTGAAGGCAGACATCCAATCACTGAGCCACCCAGACATCTCCCTTTTTAAAAATATTAACTGAGATTAAGATAAATAAAGAATTAGCTGCATTAGGTTCAGAGATTTGTGTCTTGTTCTGAGCCATTGACAAACTCATTCATAATTCATTTTCACTGAACAGCAGACTGATTCAAAGTTTCTATTGGGACTTATCCCTAGTTTTGATGATGAAGGTGAATAGGTGAAGCAAATTCTTAGACCTCGTGTATCTTATTCTTTTTGAGGCACCAAAGGTCAAGTACATGGCCTATGGCATGAAGCCGTCTGCTGAGAACTTCATTGTGATATTTAAGATTAGAGAATTTAAGGACTTGTGGGATTGTGTGTGTGTGTGAGTGTGTGTATGTGTGTAAGAAAACAAACATGTATGTCTTGAGGTAAACTTGGGTTTTAGAATCTTAGATAACTGCTGATTAAATTTCATACCTAAAAAGCCAACGATACAAAATTTTATTTAGCCAAGAACTTTTCCAGATCATGATAGGGACCCATATATCATAAGTCATCACTTACTTTCGATATTTTGTAAAAATATTTATACAAGCAAGTTACTGAAGTACCATTTACATTTTCAAAAGCTCAGTTCCTCTTAACTGATAAAAAACATTTTGAATCTTGTAATGTAGCATATCTATTTCTTGAGCCGATGTGCTCTATCCTTGATGAAAAACATAGATGGAACTTAAGTGCAAAAGATAAAAGAAGTACTTACTGGTTTTCAGTACTGTCTAAAAGTTCTAAAATATGACAAATTTTACTTTTGCTTATTAAGATTGATGCGATTGACTTATTCACATACCAACATCTTTGTCCCTTGTGTCAAATGAAATACGATACTGATAACTGTTTTACCTGGGAAATTGCCCCAATATTGCATATCTGGATTGATGATCAGTTTTACCTCCCTGAGTCTTCATTTTCTCATCTATAAAGTGGGGCTGCTAATGGTAAAACCTGATGGAGTATTATGAGAATTAAATAAACCACGTAAAGCACTTAGCCCACTGCCTGAGAAGTAGTACATGTTCCTGGACAGGGTTGTTTTGCTGTCCTTGCTGTGTGTATTTTATCTTAGCTTTAACATCCTCAGGACAACAAACGATAGTTTTAATAGTGGTGCTATTTTATTTTAATGCTGAAGAAAACTGTGTGTGTAATGTTTTGCTCTTCAGAACACTCAGTCATTCAAAGGTATTGTTTTGTGTGGTCACTGTTCTAGAAGATGCTGTGGGAAGCATGAGGGAGAGTGTCTCTACATAAAAATGCATAATGGGGTCTTGGGTGGCTCAGTCGGGTAAGTGTCTGACTTTTGATTTCAGCTCAGGTCATGATCTCTAGGTGGTGGAATGGAGCCCTGTGGTGGACTCCACGCTCGGTGGAGACTCCTCTGCTTGGGATTCTCTCCTGCTCTCCATCCCTCTCTGCACTCACACTCTTTAAATATATAAATAAAATCTTTTAAAAAATGCATAAGGAAGTTTCCAGGGAGAAAGTAATGTTTTAGCTAGGTCTGGCAGGCCAGTGGCAGCTGGGAAAAGTTGGATACAAAGGCAGGAAATACAGGTTGAGGCAGATGGAACAAGTGGAAAGACCGGGACTTAAGGATCAGAATTATGGAGTAGAGTTTGGTAAGTAATTTCAAAGGAGAGAGAGGAGGGAGAAGTGAGTAGTAGAAGATAATGTTATACATGTATTTATGGACTGGAGGATCATAAAGAATTTTAGCGCAAGGGCAAGTTATGGAGAGTTCTTGAAGGATTTTCAAAATGTGACAAGAAAGCATGATCATGTTTGTGATTTAGAGTAGGTGATAGATTGGAAGGGTGGCTGGAAATGTGGAAGCAGTGACTGCAGAGACTTATGTAAGAAATGATGAGGTACTTGCTTCACACCGTAGAGGTGGGGATAAATAGGAGAGGTGTGAAACAGAGAGAGTTCACAGGAATTTGTGGTTTTCCAATGGCGTGATAGAGGAGAGAGAGAGGCTTCCATGCTTGGAAAGATGGTGATACATCTGAGTTGACAAAAGGAGATATGAAGCAGTTGTGGCAGGAAGTGGTTTGTCCTGGATACGCTGGATTTCAGGTACCTAAAGGATATTCAAAGATTTCTGTTAATCATTCTCAGGGACAACAGGATCTCTAAGGGTCTTTAAGTCTTACAAATAAGACTATCTGCTAGTGCACAGGTTTATATAAAAACATATGTCGTACCTTAATCATAAAAAAATGTTTAACTGAAATGATTTCTAAACTCTGCTACATAGATTTGTTGTGTGTTAAAAATTTTAAATCTATGAGCAGTCTCGCTAAATCATTGAAATATCTAAAAACTCGGTGACTCCAAAGGGAATGAGTGTTTTTTTGCTCAAACAACTAATTCGGACATAATTGTGATGAAACCAAATAAAATAAAGAGATATTAAAATTGAGAGACCGGGTAAAAAAATTAAGAGACAGATTCATTTATATAACTTGTTTGATATAATCTAATCATATTGGGTCAATTGCTTTATATAGAGGATGTGTAGAATTACAGTAAAATAATACCTCTCTTCCCTTAACAGTAATTCCTGGATTTGAGGTTCTGGTCATGATCTCAAGGTCCTGGGATTGAGCCCAGCTTTGGGCTTCCTGCTCAACAGGGAATCTGATTCTCCCTCTGCCTCTCCCCCTTGCTTGTGCTCTCTTTCTATCAAATAAATAAATAAATAAATAAATATAAATAGTAAAATCCTAAAAAAAAAAAAAAAAAAAAAGATAATTCCTGGATTTAAATGGAAAGGATAAATACTCTTGAATCTGGAAGCAAAATTTCTAGCTAAACTTCAGGCCAATTTCTGATTCTGGATTTTTTTCTCTAGGGATTAATGGATTAATCAATCTTTCTTTCTTTCTTTCTTTCTTTCTTTCTTTCTTTCTTTCTTCCTCTTAAAGATTTTATTATCTTATTTTTAAAGTAATTTCTATACCCAATGTGGGGCTTGAATTTATAACATCAAAATCAAGAGCTGCATGTTCTATGGACTGAGCCAGCCAGGGGCGCCTCATCTTATTTTTTCCCAAAAAGTTTACGAAAGCCATCTTGCAGTCAAGATTGGTTTATGCTGTATGTTTTTGTAAAGTGTCTTTTTGACTTCAGGTCAAATAAAGAGATACTAGTATATTTTGTGACATATGCTATTCCATTAATTTTTCATGTGCATTATCTGTTACCATGCCTTATTTCTGCAGTAGCTTTCGATCCTTAAGATTGTATGCTTACCTAAAGGACTTGAACATGTTTGACCCACAGAATTTTAGGGATTTTTATGGACTGCAGGGTTCCTACCCCAAGATGGGCAGAGTCCTATCCCACATCTCTTTCAAAGAAGAAACTTAAAAAGTTATTTTTATAAATTCAAATGTTCATAAATCTCCCCCCTCCCTCCTCCGCAACTCTTTGCTCTTTCTTTTATCGCTATGACAACCCTAGGAACAAAAGGATTAGAAGAACATTTTGACATTTGTTTTATTCAGGAGCCTTGCTTTTTCTTTTATTTTAGTTTTAAGATTTATTTATTTATTAAGGGAGAGAAAGTACAAGGAGGGGGAGGGGCAGAGGGAGAGGCAGAGTCAGGCTCCCCAATCAAGGAGTCTGACATTGGGCACCTGGGACTCTCTGAGATCATGGCCTGAGCCAAAATCAAGAGTCGGTTGCTTAACTGACTGAGCCACCCAGGCGCCCTGCTTTTTCTGTTTAAGGTCCCTGTTTATATCCTCAAAAATAGGCTATGACAAGACTGCTTGCTATTCTTAGGCCATTCATCATAAATCCTGGAATTATGAAGATTTTTATAATCCAGTAAAATATATTTTTCATGATCCCTTATCCATCTATCTATGTATCTACATACCTATCTACCTACCATCATCTCCCTTTTTCCCTCCCTCACAGGAGCCTATAATTTAACTAATGTTAAAAATAGTAGAATTTGGAGGTAGTAGTCTAAGATGATGAACTGGTAAGGAACAGAAAAGTAATTATTGAGATATTGGGTTATATAAAGAATATTCCATCTTTAGGAGATAATGCCAGATTCCTGCTTTGGACTCAGAAAAAGTTAGCTTTTGTCCTCATTCATCGTACCTTATTGGAATATATGGCTTCCTTAATGTGTACTATTGAGTCCGTGAACCATCAGTTCTCTGTATTTTTCACCTGCTTTCTTTAGCAGTTCTGCGTTTTAGCGATTGCTCAAGTAAGTGATCGGAGTGGTACAGCCAGAAGCATTTATTTCTTGTGCATTTGCGTCAGATGGGGATAGGACCTTTCATGTGTCATATATATGCAACAAATAGTTACCGACAGAGTGAAACATAACTCATAGAGCCTATGAAATGTTCTCAGAAGACAGATTGTTTTTGAGAAAAATTTGGGATCATTTGACTACTTGATTCCATTCTTTACATTTTAAGAATAAATCACATTGGTTATTTTGTGTACATGGAAATAATTACCTTCAAAATATATGAATAGCTTAGTAATTTTACCACTATCAATTTGCATTTATGATACAATTGGTTAACTTGCCAAATTAAAATCAGTAAAATTTTTATTATAATTACTTATAGGAGTTTTGAACATTATCTATTATGAAGTAGGGAAAAATTACATATATCTGTATGTGCTAATAAAAGTCACATTTTGTTAATAAAAGTCACATTTTGTTAAGGTTGTTAGAACTCATAGAAATAACAAATTTGATACCAGCACTTGTTTAAATCAACAAACTATACTAAATCTGGCCGTGGACTGTTACAATACTTTTCTGTTATAGAACTGCTTGCTCGTTTCTTCTTCCAGAAATCAGTAATTCTGAGTAATAATGATTCTTCTAAGTCTTTTTCTTTTCTTTTTTAAATGTAAATAATAGGTAGACATTTTTACTCGAAATTACTTTGGATTTTGATTTTCTTAACGATGCTGCTACTTAAGCCTAATATTTTCCTTGTCAAAGTGTAATCATCTGACAGCTCGACAGGGATATTATAATGATAAGTGACCATGCTGTATGCAAACGGTTCTTAGTGTTTAAATGGGAAACAGGTGTTTGGATTATCTCCTGCTAAAAGTCTGATTCTGCTTCAGAGATAAGGACCAGTGAACACACATGTCACTAGTCCTCTACGTGAAGTACCGTATGTGCTCAGTGTCTTTAGGACAGCATCACTCTTTGTCTCATTTCCTATAATCATAATTCTGCCGTAATAATTGATATTGAGTATCATCAAGGATTCTAGCAGGAGACTGAGATAACCTTTCCTTGAACATCTGGTATATATAGATAGTACTTGTTAATATAGATCTTATTAACACATCAAACATTAGCCAAGGTATTATTTATGCCAATATCCGAGAATTAATATAAGACCTGTTTTACTAATAGGATTCATAGTTTATTTTGATTTAAATATAAATGGAATTTATATAAATTGGCTTTATGCAAATTAATCTAAATATAAAGAAAAGGTATCCAGAGACTATGAGAATATTGCTAAACATATATTAAGCATTCTTTGGCAATCAGGATTACCAAATTACATTTAGGAATATGCTATAAAGCAGAGAGAATAGATATGAATGATAGAGGATAAGCTTATGTTCAGATTTATTAATATATTTTTCCTTAGTTAAAATATGAAAATGAAAAACAGTGTGAGGACATTTTTTTTTTTCTGGTTGAGGAAAATCTAAGAGAAGTAGGGGTTTTGTGTTCCTTATAACCCGTCCTGTGATATCCAACTAACCCAATTTGAAGGCTGTTAAGGCAAATTTGCTGATTAGTATAAGAGATTAGAAGTCAAAATTATTAATATGCTTTTTATTTATTTTATTTTTATTTTTTAAATTTTATTTATTTATTTATTTATTTTTAGATTTTATTTGCTTATTCATGAGAGACACGCAGAGAGAGGCAGAGACACAGGCAGAGGGAGAAGCAGGCTCCCTGAGGGGAGCCTGACACCTGATTCAATCCCAGGATTCTGGCATCATGACTTGAGCCAAAGGCAGATGCTCAACCACTGAGCCACTTAGGTGCCCCATTAATATGCTTTTTATTGAGAGATACTCAAAGAAAAATCTCTTGACAATCCCCTGAGACTTGGGAGAACAACTTGAGGGAAGAGATTAGAGCTGCTGGAACTTTTATTCAAAGGAAGTTGGATTCCTTCCTCCACTTGACCTTGTTAAATTTTGAAGTGTAGCACTGCCCAGTTAATTTGCTTCTTTAAAAAAGTTATAATCCAATTATATTTGTTTATAATCCACTTAGTTTTTATTTCCTGACCAATTAAAATGTAATCATGCCCTTTTCAACTTTTTTGGGGGCGTATTTATAATTTCTTTTTAAATTATTTTAATGAAGCTCATTCCCTTTTTCCACAAATTATCAAAGTGAGATCCTCAAGATATACTATCAGGGGAGGAAGAAAGGAAAATAATGTTAACCCCTGAATATTTTTACCCCCAGAGGTTATCAGTGGCTGTTAATAAGAAGGTATATTTTGTACCTTTTTTTTTTTTAGCATATTCACAATTGTTCGGTAGCTAGATATTTTTGTCATATTTTGTCCTCATGGCTTCAAAATATTCTCATGATATTTCCAAAACACTAAAAATTATATATCTACATATCTATATATCTATGGATATATCTAGATATCTATATCTACATCTGTATCCGTAGGCCTGTGTTTATTATGTCTGTGTCTCTGTCCATATCATACTCTAAGTGTGGATGTGACTTTATATTGGGCCGCTCAAATTTGCTTTAAAATTTTGGGATTTGGCCATTGTTTTATTTTTTTGAATAGCTTATTGGGTGCTCTTGCTTTATGCAATTTTACGTTATTAAAAAAAATTGTTAAAGCCAGGGGCGCCTGGGCGGCTCAGTTAGTTAAGTGTCTGCCTTTGGCACTGGTGATGATCTTGGGTCTTGGGATAGAGCCCCTTGCTCAGCGGGGAGTCTGCTTCTCTTTCTCCCTCTCCCTCTGCCTGCCACTTCCCCATGCTTGTGCTCTGTCTCTCAAATAAATAAATAAATAAAATCTTTTTAAAAAATATTAAAGACAAAATTTAAACTACCCATGCCTTCTATCCTGAGGCCCCACTTCTGAAAGCTTTCATTTCAGCTGAGTATATACTACACACATGGCTTTCCTTTAAGTGTATTTATCACATATTTCCTGCAAGATTCCCCTTTCAAATTTCTCTGTATATGGAATTAGATTTTTGGCTATGTCATACCAATACCTTTTTATTCCCTTTAAGAATAATCAACCTATAGACTGTGCCCATGGAAATAAATGATTGGTTATAATACGTTTTATTCTGTTGCTGAGGAAAGATTTGTAATTATGACTGGTCACAGAAAAAAAGTTTGAGGGTCAAAACTGATCTGTGTGAAATGCACAGGACTACTTACTGACCAGCAAGCCAACAAACTGAAAGAGCTATCTATTGATTTTAAGCAAAAGAACTAGTCAGCCAGAAAATTCTTCTCTTTCTTTAATGAAATGATTCATATTGCAAAATGAACTTCAGTAATTCGTATGATGTGATATGCAACATGGTGAAATCTCAAGTTGTTTGTCTAAATGTGTGCTTTGCACAGACCAAAGGCAGGGCTTTACCTGCGGGTTTAACCTACCTGATGATTGATGTGGTCCTGTAGGACCACAGCAATAAAGCCTTTGCTCACAGCCACCAGTGGGAACTGGTCATTTCAGGTTCTACAATATAGTTTAAATTGATATACTTCATACTGGTGGTGTCACTACAGGAATGAAACTCACAGACCCCTAGGGACCTTGGAACTTTTCTTCTCATGACTAAGATCTCTCATCTGATATTTTGCTGGATGGGATTTTAATAGGGAACTCTTCAACAACAGGCTAAGCTAGTCCAGTGTCTAGTGCAGAATCTAGAACATGTAGTATGTTCAGCAAGTACTTACTGAACGAACACTGATCTATCAACAATTATTTCAGAATTAAAAAAAAAAGATGGCTTTTAGAAGATGAATTTCTTTATTGTTAAAGATTTATGTCCCTTTCCTCTTTGGATGTTTTATTTAAAAAAATTAAGAGAGATAAGGGTGGATTACCGTGTTCATCCTTGTTAAGGCCAAGGAGGTAGGTTTTAAGCATTTAAGCTCACATAAGGTCACTTGCTTCTACCTACTTCCATTTTGTTGTGGAACGAGATGGAGATGCTATGCGGTGAGGTTCATATCTTCCTTTCAGTGCCACACAGATGACAGAGAGCTGTGCTCTTCGAAGTGTAGTCCACGGGCATGGGCTGCTCCAGAAACCTGATAGTTTGGATGATTATTTCTGTCCTTGTTAATGACAATGTCCAAGTTCTGCGCATACATTGTAGGTCTTTGAAGGTTTTTATTTCTCCTCCATTGTCTCACAATGGTTATGTGACTTCAAGAGGAAAGCCAAAATACTTAATTCATTAAAATACTTAATTTAATATGAAGCAACTGGAGAATCTTACAGCTAGTTCACTGAGGAGAAGTTTATGTGTACCCCCGCCCCCGCCACTGCTTGTGTATGAGTGTGTATATGTGTGTGTTCGTGGTGGCAGTGAGCATAGATGGGTCTGTTAACAGCATGGGCATTGTTCACTACAGAAACTACCTGATTATATAACTTTTTTGGAAGTCAGATTAGAATTTGGATAATTCACAATAACAAAACCAAATTACCATAATATTATGGTACATATACATACAGTAGATGCTCATAATCTGAGGGTGGGATGGCAGTATGTGTGGGGGGTTTCTCTTATGGGCTCAATTGTGCTCTAGAAGAAAAGGTGAGCCATCCACCTTGGGAGTTGGTTATAGCTCAGCTCTCTTACAATATATGCCTGGCAGTGCTGGATCTTTATTTTGGCCCAGAGAGAAAGCTTTTAGTTTTTGTATTTTAGAAGTTTGGTCTCGGTAAGTACGAAGGGATAACAACAAGAATGTTACATACTATTTTTCATTTTACGGGCATCTACCAGCAACCATATCCATTCCTTTGGATAAACAGGCAAAAATGACCAAATCAGAATTTTTGCATCTCTGAGCATTTTCCTTGTTTAATTCATGTTCTCTTAAGCACCGTATGCCCTTCGGGGTGCCTGGGTGGTTCAGTTGGTTAAGTGTCTGCCTTTGGGTCAGGTCATGATCCCAGGGTCCTGGGCTTGAGCCCCATGCTGGGCTCCTAGATCAGCGAGGAGCCTGTTTCTCCCATCCCCCTATTCCCGCTCTCTTTTGCTCTTTTGCTACTCTCTCTCTTAAATAAATAAATAAAAATAAAATCTAAGAAAAAAAAAGGGCAGCACTATATGCTCCTCTTATGCGTACCCAAGGGAATATTTACCAAAAGCTAAAAACTCCATACTTCAGTGATAACTTAATAAACATAGTCTTTTAAGAATATCTAAATGTAATAACTTTATGCAAACAGTCCATAAGGGACTCAAATTCCTAACCTATGATAAACACTTTATAAATGTACTATTATTTAAAGGAATCTCAAACACTCTACCCCATTTCTATAACTCGGTGTGGAATGTCATTTTCCATGAACTTATAAATAATATAATAAGCTAACCAGATTTGCCTCTACTAATTTTTTCCAATGTAATCAGGATTCTGTTCCAGAAGTGTTACCAGCTGAGTCCTCTAGGAAGCAGATTCAGAGCTAGAGATTAATGTGTAGAAAATATATTAGGAAGTATTCTTGGTATCAAATCTGTGGCAGAGAAAGAAGCAGGATGCTGCAGAGGGAAAGTTCGATGTGTGATGCAGTTGTGCCAGGAGACTCATCAGACTCCTTAGGTTGCTTTGAGGCTGGGGTGGGCCATCCGAGACATTGCAGGTTGATGCTAGGGGCTGGGCCTTTAATGTATCATATTGATCATTTTTTGGATATGAGGAACTCTGGGAAAAGGATGTGATCTTGGGGAAGAAAACCTTTCAGGCAATGCAATTCCTGAAAAGGGCTGATGGCCGAAGGGTGTGTCCTGGCTGCACTTCCAGCATCTGGAGGAGTAATTTCTTTTAGTATCACTGAGGGATCTGGGCTGTGTGTCTTAGTGCTATGGGCTAAACTTTACATTTCTCCAATGCATATGCTGAAGTCTTAATTCCTAGTACTTCAGAATGCAACTGTATTTGGAGATAAGGTCTTTAAAGGAGTGATTAAATTAAAATGAAGTCTTTAGAGGGGACCCTGGTCCAATCTGACTGGTGTCCTTACAAGAAGAGGAACTTTGGGCCCACGGAGAGACACCAGACACATGTGAGGACAGATTGAGAAGGCCATCTGTGAGCCAAGGAGAGAGGCCTCAGAAAGAACCACACCTATTATTATCCTGATCTTGGACATCCAGCCTTTAGGACTATGAGAAAATAAAGCACTGTTTTTGTTTGTTTTAGATTTTATTTATTTGACAGAGACAGAGGAGAGAGAGAGAGAGAGAGAGAGAGAGAGAGAGCATGAGCCAGCAGGGAGGGGCAGAGGGAGAGGGAGAAGCAGGCTCCCCGCAAAGCAGGGACCCCCCAAACGTGAGGCCCTATCCCAGGACCCGAAGATCATGACCTCAGGGGAAGGCAGACCCTTAACCAACTTAGCCATCCAGGCACCCATAAAATACTGTTATTAAGCCACTCAGTCTGTGATATTTTGGTGCCCTGGCAGATGAATATAGTCGGTGTGTACTGGATGCAGCCATTATAAGAAGACTTCTTTGTTAAATTTGGTTCTCGTTATCAGGCATTCTGAATTGAATTCAAACTCTTTTTATGGTTGTTGTATTAGGAGAGATGGAACCAGTAGCACTCTCTCCTATTGTTCTGGAAGTTATATTGATCCTGTGTTGGTTTTGTGCCACTAGCTTACCCAGATGTGTCATCATTTAGTCATCTATTCAACTCCTGAAGCATGAGATCAGCACTCAATTCCAAGCAAAATAGCTGCATATATTACTTAAGAAAATGGAACTATGTTTGTTAGGCACGGTTTCTCCAAATGAAGAAGACTGCTGATCTTACATAGGATTGTTGGGAAGCATGGAAGCATTTGAATATTGGGGAACATTCAGTGGCAGCAAATGAGTTAGTTCAGCTGGAGAAGCTTGGTCCCTGGGCTGGGCAGGTTGTTGATGGGCTGAACTTCAGAGGCATAGTCACGGAAGGGAGGCTGTTGTTGATTGGTTGGCTGTAAAAAAGTAGCAGGATGACACTGATCGGTTGGCTTTCAGAGGCAGCTGCACTGAGGTGGATTATCATTGATTGAGAAAACAATTTAATTCAGTTCTGCTTGTTACTTTTTACTATGACTATAAAACAATGAATCTCTTCCTCAGAGTGTGGAAACAGTGATTTGCAAATAGTGGGTGTCAATAAATATTTGCTGAATTAATTGAAAGCTGAAAGATACCAAATAGGGGGTTAAATACACAAGTCTGTATTTCGGAGGAGAGTCTGGGCCTTCAGGAGTCACCAACATAAAGCTGGGGTGTGAAGCCTGACTCTGGGCAAGATCACCTTGGGAATATGTGAAGGAAAAAGAGGAGAAGTCTGAGAAGTAATCCTGGGGCATTCAGGGTCTTACAGAGTTTGCTTCTCTTTGTTGTAGTTTATGTAGTCTGAGGAAATTCGAAGATATAAATAAAATATCAGGATGTGGTTTACTTAGCTGTGTTTGGTTTCATTTTCTTGTGAACTTCTTCTACTCCATGTTGCTGAGCATAAAGAAATGAGAAAAATGATGGCAGGGTTCAGTGATCTCTTTTGAGCCATGAGATAAAACTGAGTGAATAAGGAAGATCAATAAGTTTTTTCCCCACCTTCCTCTTTGCAAGTTAGAGCAGGAATGTAAATTTGGTTGGAAGAAAATGTGCTTTCCAGAGAACAAATATTATAGAAAAATGGTGTTAGAATGTAATCCCTTACCTCCATTGGATGAGCGGCAGCTTTCAACTCTTCCTGTTCCAAAGGAGTGCTCCAAATTATTTGTAAGGAAGCTTAAGGGCAATTTGAGTGCAAGGTGCCCCCTTCCTGGTCTAGGGATGTCCCACAGGCAGGACCTCACTGTGTTGGCTTTTTGCACTGGTCTTTATAGAACTGTAGCATAGTGTAGTTGGGAGTATACACATTGGATTAGCCTGAGTCTACACCAGCAAGTGGAACAAGGAGAGATGAAGTTTCCTGGGAATCCAGGGTAATCCTGGAAACAGAGGAGGCAGGGCTTCTTGTCATTTTAGCAGAATAACAAAGTGAAAAAAAAAAATCAGTCACAGTGGATCACATGGAGACCATTAACTAGAATGAAGAGAAGGAAGTAGCACTGCCTCCAGTGTCATCACCTGTCAGACTAGAAAGCCAGCCACCGGCTGCCAGGACCAGCAAGCAGACAGGATGAGTATACTAGTGGCCTCAGGCAGTCAAGTGGTGACCACAAAGCAGATATACAACATCTCCATCACCAGCGTGTAGGAGATCATAGAGAAGATCCTTTTACTCTGTTGCTGGTACCCTCAGGAAGTACATGAGGGTGAACAGCCCCCTAGAAGTATAGAGTTACACCAGGGATGGGGGCGGGGGGTGACAGGTGGTTGGTGGTGGAAGGAAGAAACACAAGAACAAAAGTTCTGAAGGGTCATTTCTTCATTTTCCAGTAACTGATTCAGATTAAAAACATATTCCTAAACTGAATTTATTTGAGTGGGACGGACTAAGGTACTAGGCCTTGGGATTTAAAGCAAAGATGAGAAAAAAAAAGATCTTGACAGAGATGCAAAATTGGTCAGAGTGAAGAACATTGTGGAACAACATTAATAGGCCTTGCTCTTTTCTTTTTGACATTCGACCAGTGCCTGGCATAGAGTAGGAGTTCAATAACTATCTGCATCTCTCTGTAAATAACTACTGAGATCATCCAGAAGCATCAAAATTAGCCTGAAAATTAGAAACAATTTTTGATTTGCCTTTTATTTTTAAAGTAGGCCTTGAAACTGATTCCAGAAACAATAGGCTTGAAAAAGCACATTTTAATCTGCAAGATATGAATTCTGTTAAAAGAAGAAGGTCTTGGGGCACCCGGGTGGCTCCGTCCGTTAAGTGCCTGCCCTCAGCTCAGGGTATGATCCTGAGTCCTGGGATCGAGCCCCACATCGGGCTCCCTGCTCAATAGGGAGCATGCTTCCCCCTTTCCCTCTACCTGCCACTCCTCTGCTTGGGCTCTCTCTGACCCTTTCCCTCTGTCAAATAAATAAAATAAAAATCTTAAAAAAGAAGAAAAAGAAGAAGGTCTCTTAAGAACCAAAGAGAGGCCCTAAAGGAAGCAGGGTACTGAATTTAGGCCATTGCAGTAAATTTAACAGAGAATTAGGGCAAGATGAAAGTCACTTGTACAGAGAGCAGGACTAGGAGAGTCATAGGACATGATGCTAGAGGAGCTGAATGATGTCCGTTTTGAGGCACCCGAATTTAGGGACCTGTCTGGGGACACTGCTGAATATTATAGGTCACCAGCACCAGGAAAGCAAATAAATGTCTGTTTTCATTCTGGTGAGCATTGCATGCTGCTGCTACTCAGCAGTCCCCTTCACTGGTCTGTCCGTTGCTCCCAGTTGCCTTGCCTCTTAATGCAAGCTTGTATATTGCCTACAGATTATCTACCAGAGGTGATGCATTCCATGCCTACAGATTTTGATTGGCTCCATCCAAACTCCCCGTATTGACTTCCCTTTTTCCAATGCTCAGGCCATCCTGCAAAATAGTAAGTAAAGACTGTGCCATGCAGCCAAATGGTAGTTTTGTGGAAGGAAGGCTTTGAGCATCAGGTAGGATCATAGTAGGGAAACTCATCTCCATTACATGTGAAATTAATCCTGCAGTGTCCTCCTAGGCTTTTTCTTATCTGCTATCACTTCCCATCTCCACTATCAGAATCTCACTGATCTTTCAATTAATCACAAAGCACTTCTTCTGTGAAAGCTCATTTTCTGCTTCTCTTCTACCCCATGCTTTCCTGACTTTTGTACAAGTTTAAGCAAAGAAGAGAATTTGTTGGCCCCACTATCCAAGGCAGAGGATGCACAGGGATAGATATGGACCCTTAGAGTGATTGCAACCCAGGGTTCAAATATTGCCATAACTTTATTTGCAACTTTTATTAATGTTTCACTTTGCAAGTAGTATTAATTCTTCCAACTCCATCTTCTCCATGAGTAAGAAATCCAGGCTATTGGAAGAAAAATAGCTTATATTTTTTCTAGCTCCACCACCAGAGAAAAATGGACTCTCTTTCTTTGATTCCAGTTCAGTATTTGCTATAGGAGGGGTCTGATTGCACTGGCTTGGGTTCTTTGCCCAGCCGTGTGTTTATGGAATTCGGGTGGTGATCGGCAGTCCCATACACAAGAGGGAAACTGTACTTAATGAATCATGATGTTTTTCTCCTGAAAAAGATAGGCCTACGATGCAAATCAAGCCTAGATAAATTAACTGAGAAGTAAACTGAATAACACTGTTAGTGAGTAGAAAATTATATCACACTTTATATAACTTTATTATAATACATCCATACCTGATTGCAGTTCTATTACAAATATGAGGAGAATATATTAGATTAAGAATTGAATGAGGTATAAGAACTTCTGCAATTTAGTAATTTATCTTTATATCTCAATTCAGACTGAAATAAACTATATTTTCTATTTAACAAGTTAATATAGGCATTACATATACAACATTCAAATTATCTATGCATCATATAATGAATAAAAAGACATATTTAGTTTTATTAGACATTAATTGCATAATATGTTCATAATGAAATCAATATAGTCAGTGCCTTTTGGGTATTACTAATACTATTTTTAAAAAAATTCAAGTATAGGACTCCTATTGACACATAGCAGAATTTTAGGGGAACCTCCTCTATCATCAATTAGTATGTACACCCAGATTTTTAACTACTTGAAGTGAGTTACAAACAATTCCATACTTTTGTAAATGACAATAACAAAATCAGTTTAGGTTCATGTGGCAGTTACAGTAAATTATAGAATGGCTCCTTATCATAATCTTTCAGATTATGCCAATGTTTCTATAAAACAAGGAGGCATATGTTTAGTGATATATAAAAGCCAGTCTTGTGATTTGTAGTTGCCTTTCACAATTTTCAAGCATATTTTTTACTATCAGTCTGTGAGGAAGGACCAGGACTAGGAGACTTGTATTCAAAGCTCTTGTGGGATTTGTGATCAATTGTAAATTCAGAGAAACTGTTGATGATCATTATTCCATATAAAATTGTCATAATTTTAGTTGAATGCTTTACTTGTTAAAGATGGTTGCACTGATGGTAACTCTGACAGCTAGATCCAATTTTACAGTGGCCATAAAGTGACCAAATGACTCATTTGCAAAGGGCCAACTTGTAATGTGACTAGGGAAAAATAAGATCCTAGTATTTTTTTAAGATCCTAATATTCTTAAAATTTGCATTTTAAATCTGAAGATTAAAGTAGCTCGTGTGTGTATGTGTGTGTGTTTTGAGATATAGAATAATTATTCCAGGGTGGTCTAGGAAAATTCCTTTGTGATTTAGAGAAATTAAAACAAACTTTATATTTTATATTTGTTTGTTTGTTTCCATTAGCTAGATGACCATATATGGCTCCTGATCATTGTATAAGATGCAGTCAAGGAAAAAAAAAAGTCCCAGCATAAATTAAAAAAAAAAAAAAAGAATCAGGAAGTCTTCCCACAAGTGGTTTTTTACACCTTCTAACTCATGCATGTCATTCTGGTGACAGCTGTGCATTCTGAATTGAGAAAACAATAACAAAGCTTAATGAGATTTGTAAATTATTATAATAAAAAAACCCTTCAAGCAGCCAAACTCATTTTTGCAGTCATTTGAAACTCTATTGCAGAAGGGACTTGATTTAGAATAAATAACATTTTTCTTTCCCTCAAAGAGACAGAAAATTTAAGGGATTTTTCTGTATATGAATTGTTAAAAAATCTCATAGTTAAGTGTAGTAGGCTGAATAGTGTCCCTAACCCCGCCACCACACTGAAGATTTTCCACAGCCCAATCCTGTGAATATGTTACCTTACATGGTAAGAGGGACTTTGCAGGTAAAATTAAGAATATTGAGATGGGGCTATTATCCTGTTTTTTTTTTCTTTCTTTCTTTTTTTTTTTTTTTTTTTTTTTTTTATCCTGGGTTTTTTGGGCGAGCTCAATTTGGCCACAAGGGTCCTTGTAAGAGGGAAGCAGATCAGAGTCAGTGGTAGGAGATGTGACAAGGGAAGCAAGAAACTGGAATGATGCCAGGAAGAGGACACAAGCCAAGGAATGTAGGCAGCTTCTAGAACCTGGACAGGGAAAGGGAACGAATGCTCCCCTGGAGCCTTCAAAAGGAACCAGGACTGTGGATACCTTGATTTTAGCTCTGTAATACTCATTTTAGATTTCTGACCTCTAGAACTGTAAGAGAATAAATTTTGTTATTGTAAGTCCCTAAGTTTCCTATTACATAATAGGAAACTAATATGCTGAGTCAATAGTGTGGCATTAACACAAATTTTTTTGTACCACTTAGTGTAGGAGAATAAACAACTGAGGGGTAGGACCAATTGATTTTATACTAATTGCTTTTTTATGCTACCAATCACCTTAAGAATAGGGCTTCCCTTCTGAAAGCTGAATTGATGCCAAGTTTATTATATACTTAATTACAAATAATTTTTGAGTCTCTTCTATGTGTTTGGTAAACAAAACAGACAGGATATTTTCACAGAGAATAATGGGAATGGGGCACCTGGGTGGCTCAGTGGTTGAGCATGTGCCTTTAGCTCAGGTTGTTATCCCAGGGTCCTGGGATCAAGTCTTGCATCAGGCTCCCTGCAAGGGGCCTGCTTCTGCCTCTGCCTATGTCTCTGCCTGTGTGTCTCTCATTAATAAATAAATACAATCTTAAAAAAAAAAGAACAATGGGGACAACGATGGGCCTTAGATGAATAATTTCATATGAATTCATTATATTTTTATATAACATAAGATTCCGTAAGTGTTCAAAACAGGGCAAATTGATTTAGCCCGTGACATTAGGGAATTCTTCTTGAAGAAATGTTTAGTTGAGATGTATAAGTATAAGAGAATAGAGCCATTTCATCACTTAAAATTGATTTTTAAAATAATTTTATTTTAGGATATTTGAGAAGGGATTCATGGCTTTTTTTTTTTTTAAGTCAGGTTGCAACATGGAGAAAGAATTGGAAAGAGAAGGAAGAAATATAGGATTAGTAACTATGAACTATTTAATCAGTTTAGGAACATGATAATTGCATTTTCTGACTAGGATAGTGTCAGTGGGGATGGAAAGATTCAAGAGAAATTTAGAATACAGAACTGACAGTGGAGGGGAGGGTAGAGTGAGAACATGCAACACATATATACCTAAATTAAGCCAAAAAAGAAAATTGTTAACATCTTGCTTGTTCTACAACACTTCATACTTCACATATAAATACAAATGTAAAGTTTTAAACAGAATATAGATGAAAATTACCATTTAGAAAATTCAAATTTGTTACCACTGGGGTGTCAGGAGGAGCTGTGGGAAAAAAAAATTGGAATCAGAGGCAGGGCCACTTCACGGAGGCTTTGTATGTCACGACAAAGAGCTTGGACTGGATCCTATAATGAGATGAAATATCATAGGATAGTTTTTAAGGAGGATAGGTATATGTTTTAGAAGAACTCTTGTAGCAATGGAAAAAGAGTAGAGGCCTTACTATAAAGAGGAAAGTAGATGATGTGAAAGACACGGTGGCTGCATGAGGTGAAGTACTGTGAGTTTGTGCCTTTGAGAAATTCTTTGGAGCCCATGTGGAGCTCAGCACAAAGCAGTCTCTTCAAAAACCCTGGTTATGGGGACACCCGAGTAGCTCAGTTGGTTAAGCATCTGTCTTCGGCTCAGGTCATGATCTCAGGGTCCTGGGATTGAGCCTAAGCCCCATTTGGCGCTCCCTGCTCAGCGGGCAGCCTGCTTTTCCTTCTGTCCACCTCCCTTCCCCTCCCCTCACCCAGCCCCACTCATGCCCTCTCTCTCAAATGCATAAATAAAATCTTTAAAACGAAAACAAAAACAAAGGCCCAGGATACGAGGTGAGGTCCAGAAGAATTGAAGCATTTAAGACATATCAGATAGGAGGGCTAATGAGGGGATAAGATGAAAGTGAGAGAAGAATCTACAATGGTGTCCAGATGTCCAGTTGTTCATCTTTGGTGATGAGGAGTGTAACTGGCATCATTGGCCAACACGGGTGATATAGGAGGACTAGTTGGTGTAGAAGGGACGTCATGAGAATTATGAGATAGCTCTTTATTTCATAATACCAACACCCTTTTATTTAAATAGTCTCAAAAAAGGAAATCTGTCATTACTAATGCCTTTTGTTTTTAAAGATTTATTTAACTATTTATTTTAGAGAGAGCGAGCGAAAGAGAGAGAGCAAGTGCATGAGTACAGGGAGGGACAAAGGGAGAGAGAGAGAGAGACTCCTCAAGCAAACTCCCCGCTGAGTGGGGAGCCTGAGTGGGGCTCCATCTCAGGACCCTGAGATCATGACCTGAGCTGAAATCAAGAGTCTGAGGCTTGACTGCCTGAGCCATCGAGGTGCTCCTGAGTAATGCCTATTTATGGCATCCGTTCGAATAAAGATTGTCATATTGTATCTTTAGAAATGAGGCTTGAATTCAGTGTTCATCCTTGGCTTCCCTAATGTGATAATTTACCATGAATTAACAGATACATTTTTTATAATACTTCTATAATTTCTTTATGATTATAAGGGACTTGGCTCCTATGTCAAACCTTACTTTAAGAGTTATGCAGTGAGGACCATAGGTAGAACATGTGACTCTTGGTCTTGCAGTGGTGAGTTCTAGCCACATGTTGGGAATAAAGCCACTTAAAAAAATTAAAAAAAGCATTATACAGTGATACTTGCAACCAGTAGTGTGTTGAAACTGGCTTGTACTGGTTCATAAAGAGAGGATTGATAAATTTTCAGGAATTTTGTGAGCTAATTGTTAATAACACAGCTATTATTAAAATTTTAATATTATAAACAACCAAATAAGTCATATTAAAAACAAAATAGAAAATACTCAAACTCATGACTTTCTAATTGTTTATTACATTATATTATTATCTCAATTCTTGAGGTTGTTTATATCTATTGTATCCAGATGGTGGAAATATTTTATAATGATGTCATCTGAACATCTCTTCCCAGATCTATTATCAGTGATACCACTTTGATAGCTTGAAATCCGTCATAGCAGGAGTATTTGCATTATGGAAATCAGCTACAAATCAGAACTGGTATATTATTTTGTTCATTGTATAGAATTAAGAAAACAATAAAGGTTTATAGTAAACATTAAATTCAAAAACATATCTGTAGTCTTTGTGTTGCAAATAGCAAAAACAAATTGGGAAATATTCTTTCAGTACTTAAAAACTATTATTAATCTAATTTAGCAAAGAACCTGCTGGTATCATCATTAAGTGAGTGAAGCTCCAACATATGTCTTTGTTTTACTTTCATTCTAGTTATTCATGCAAATGAAAATATCAACCAACATAATGCTGAAATTATACTTATTCATCACTTGCAATCAAAGTTAGGCTACTAATATAGGACTTTGGTAAAAATCAATGAAAATATTTCTGAGTATCAATTGCTTATATGGGATTTACATATTAGTATTTTACATTTTATATTTACATTTGTAAGTTGTGCAATACACATTTATATCAGTACAATTTATAATGAACTTATGTACCATATACATATGTAGACTTTTTTTTCTTTTTTGGAGAGCTTGTTAAATACTTACCAACAAACTACTGCCTGAAAATATATTCACAGAAGATATTGAAAGTGTGTTTATGCCATTTTAAATTGGAATGCAGGCCTTACCGTAATACCCGAGAAAGTCTTATTTTTCTCCTCAGTTGACTCGACCTCTTATGATGGTGGCTTGAAGTCCTCCAGGAAAGGCATGATCTGTATTCATCTCTCCTGGACACCACCTCAAAAGAAAGACTTGTTTTCTGTAATATAATCTTAATTGTGGACTTAGCCTAGTTCTTCTAGGAAAAGCAGGGGGAGAAAGTCTGGGCAGAAATGTTATAATCACCAGGACCCACATCCTCTGTAGCTGTGGGCCCTGAGAATCATGGGGTAATGCTCAATAGAGCATAGGCCAAAGGCATCTAGCAGGTCCAGTGAACAGCTGGTATGGGGTTTCCATCAAGTCAGACTGAAAGGTGATTTAGCCATGTTGGAGGTTCCAAAAATTCTATATTTAGTTAGGGAAGTCTGCTACTTTCTTCTTTATTGTTTGTAAACAATAGAAATGTATTCCATATAGTACTAGAGGTTGGGAAATCCAAGATCAGCGTCCTGATGGATTTGGTGTCTGGTGAGAGCCTGCTTTCTGGTTTTGACAGATAGCTGTCTTTGTGCTATTTTCTTACTTGGTACAAGGGATGAGGGACCTCTTTTGAGGTCTCTTGTGTAAGGTCACTAATCCCATTCATGAGGGCCTCACCCTCATGATCTAATCACCTCTTGAAGACCCTGCCTCCAAATATCATTGCACTGGTGGTTAGGTTTCAGCATATGAATTTCAAGGACACATAAACATTCAGTTGATAGCCCTGTTTTAAAACTACACTTTTATTACACTAATAACCCACTGGTACATCTTAGGCTAATTTCTTTTCTTTTCTTTTTTTTTTTTTTAAGATTTTATTTATTTATTCATGGGAGACACAGAGAGAGAGAGAGGCAGAGACACAGGCAGAGGGAGAAGCAGGCTCCATGCAGGGAACTTGATGGGGGACTCAATCCCAGGACCCCTGGATCACGCCCTGGGCTGAAGCAGGTGCTCAACGGCTGAGCCACCCAGGAGTCCCAGCTAATTTATTTATTAATGCTACTAGTTACTTCTGTCACTTCCTCGTGAGAGTTAATCACTGTTAAAATTTGCTGTGAAACATTCCAACACTGTCTTTGTTTTTAGATTAATTTTTCTACCTTCTCAAGTTAAATGTTCACTAATTTGTTTTTTCAGTTTTGATTTGATATGAAAGTATGTAAAACTATAAATTCTCCTATTTTCGAATTTTTGACCATTTCCCCAAGTTATTAACATGTAAATATAATCATGGCCAATATCTATATAGTGTATACATTTATTTAAAAGATTTTATTTATTTGAGAGAGAGAGAGCATGAGTGAGTGAGAGAGCATGCATGAGCAGGGTGTGAGGGACAGAGGGAGAGGGAGAAGCAGACTCCCTGCTGAGGAGGGAGCCCAACTCAGGGCTCGATCCTAGGACTCTGAGATCATGACCTGAGCCAAAGGTAGACACTTAACCAACTGAACCATCCAGGCGCCCCATATAATGTTTTCATTTACTAATGATTTCAAAATAATTATTGTCTCATATAAAGGAAAGTTGGGAGGTTGAATGAACTGGATTGTAGCTTGGTCATCTACTTAATGTCAGTAAGAACATAAATTCTTTCCCTGTGTCCTGACATTTTCTTATCAGTCTCATCTTGAGACGGGCTCTCTTTGTCAGAGCTAGATGCTTTCTTGCTCACATCCAGCAAAATAGAATTTCTCCTATAACCGTGATACATTCAGTCCTTTCCTCAGATTGGACCACTGATGGCCGGCCACACGATGGCTCTTGGAACAGAAGCAGGCACCAAGTGCCAGGACCAGCTTTTGGTGGACTTAGACTAATGAGAGTCCATCTTGAATTTAGGAATAGAGCCAACTCTCCCTTAAGCACAGGTCCGTGCAGAGGTAGGGGAGATACATAATTAAACTGGAAGAAATAAGAGAAAATGTTGCTGGCTAGGAATCTACCTTAGTCTTTTTCATTAGTTTATGTCTTTCATATTTTATATGGGTTTTAGTTTTGTTATTATTGGTATGTGAGTGCTATTATATTAAAGGTAGACATAAAGCTGCAATATATACTTTTTTTCTTAATTTATTTAATTTTAATTACTTCTGTGATTTTTTTTTACCTAGAAAAGTTGGCAATTTTATATAGTCCAATCTGTTAACTAGAATTTCTTCTAGTTTGTTAATTTTTAGGAGTTTCTTCATTAATAGATATTTTCTTTATGAATGGTTCATATAAAAATTGTTTTGGTGTGTAATATCTAATGAAGCACTTGTCTGGTTTCATCTGTTAAGTAATCTTTAGCCACTGGATTTGTCAAATGAGAACAGAGAAGTATTTAAAATTTTTTATATTCAGCAAGAATGCCACAGAATGATTTATGATCTGTCATGAAAGATAGTTCAGAATATTGGTATTCAAAGTGAATTTTCCAGGCTTTTTAAAAATAGCCATTGAGAGGAATAAAGGGCAAGAAAGTAGAAATATGTAGAGTACCTAGTGTGTGTTCTGTGATTTCTATAACTAATATTTTCAGCAATTTTGGGAAAGCTAGTTATCCCTCTCATTGTATGGATGAGGAAACCAAGAAGTTAAATAACTTGTTCAGAATCTTAGGGCCATTAAGTGAGGAGATAGGAGTCAACAGCTTATACTTTTTTATCTTTCACTTCATTAGATATAAGCAAAAGATGCCAGGGCTGTCTGTTGGTGACATACTTAAGGGTACTGAGGCCACATTTCATGAGAGTCAGCTAAGAGATTTACGAGGAGTTTAAATATTAAACCACATGGAGCTTTTCCTTTTACCCATTTTTGTCCCATTCTTTTTAGTAGCTGAAAAGTTTTCATTTGGTAAACAACTTTTATTTCATTTTCATGTCTCCCTACCCTACCCCTCTTGTAAGGTGAGTGATCCATGGTTACCTATGATAATTTTGGTCTCATAATATACTGGAACAGACTAAGAATCCACTACTTCCAAAACCACTGTTCAATCCAGCACTATGGAAGATTTTATTTTACCTGATGGCAGTGAAGTGCCTCAAGACTGGTAGTTCTTTATGGAAGAAAAGCATGGCAAAAATGTGGCAGTCTCAAGCATAGCTTTCGCTTTGCTTCTGGAATAGGTATATCCCATCCCATGGAGTAGGTGAGTACAAATATATATATAACATTTTATGAAGATAATAAATACACTTTTGATATCTCTTTTTATGCAAATATCTGATATATTAAAATGATAGAAATCAATTTTAGGAGTTCAAGTAAAGAAAATATCTTTTTATTAAAGGACTACAATACTTTTGTCTATCAAATCATGAATAAAACACAGCATTGGCTGCATTACCATTTTTGCTATGTCTTTTTTTTAAGGTTTTATTTATTCATGAGAGAGAGAGAGAGAGAGAGAAAATGAGAGAGAGGCAGAGACACATGCAGAGGGAGAAGCAGGCTTCATGCAGGGAACCTGATGTGGGACTGGATCCCTGGTCTCCAGGATGACGCCCTGGGCTGAAAGCAGGCGCTAAACTGCTAAGCCATCCCGGGATCCCTATTTTGGCTATGTCTTAATGGAAAGGTCAGAGCTAAATGCAATGCTAGGGCATTGTCACCACTTTAGATTTCATAGTTAGCATGTTTACTTCTACCTATATTTAATGGTTTGGGGTTTTATATATATACTTTTTAATAGCCTTGTAATAAACACAGATTTTCTTATAAAATCCAATTTGAGAGTCGGGAAATAAGGTGCAGGTTAAAAATTGGGAGATATGTTCTTTTTCCAAATGTTGGGATCTTCTGGACTACCAAAGGTCAGCCTTTTCGGATTCCACCTTCTCATTGGTTTACTTTGAGACAGAATGAAAAACTCTCAGTATGGGTGCCATAGAAATACAACTGGCTCACAGTTTCAACAGGATATTGAAGCAGCTCAGGCTATTCAAATTTCTGAGTGGATAATACCTTCAGCTGCTTGCTTATGATAGAGAAGGGATCTGCAGTAGAATTTAAAAGCTTCTCTTTTATCTCATCTTACCCCCACTAAAGAAGCTTAAAATCAAAACTAAACCAAAATCAATCAAGCAAACCACCATATATGCAACATCCAGAATCCTGTCTTTCTCACTGCAACCTTGATGTGGTTGGTTGCAGTAATGAGCTGGCCAGCCTTCATCTCATCCTCCTTAATTGCTGCAACAAGCCACTTCTTCCTGACTTTTGGTACCCAAGTCACTGCAATATGTTACTGCAGGGATGCAGAGACACAACCAAAAACAAAACCCCTAAACCTAAGAACATTAAACCACATCCCCATAGGGCATTTGTGATGCTGAACCATCACCTAAATGATAAACCTTTATCTTGAAAATAAACCCAAAGCATAAGGATATCATTGCATAATAGAAACTATCAAAATAAATACGTCTTTCACACACCGCATAATAACTTTCAGTTTTTGATGGGTCTGTGACAACAAATGTACTACAAGTATTTCAAAATGCATTCCTTAATTGAGATTTGTCATCTTGGCTGAGAAATGTGTATCTTTGCTTAGCAAAAAATAATAAAACATTTGTTTATGGATCTATGAGTATAATAGGAACCATTGTGTCTTTTAGGCCTTTATAAAATCCCCATATTATGAGTTTCAAAGTATCTCTTTAACTGATTGCTACCTTCTACCTGTGGAATTTGATGACTTGACATACCTTTTCTAGAAATGAGAGGTGCCTCCTTGGTTTACAGTGCGGTTAGAGTTCCTACAGTCTGTCAGATACCTTGTGGAAAAGGGAGCTATATTTGGAAAGGAGTCTGCAAACCTCAGATTGTAATTGTTTTTCCTGCCAAAAAAACCACAGAGTTCTGCTGAAGCCTTGACAGCTGTGCCTTGTCATGGAGAAAAATCTTCCACAAGCAAACAAAGAAGCATTTATCCCTATCATATATTATGCTCCGGTGGTGTGCATAATCTGTCTATCATTTTAAAAAGTGTACATAATTTAAAAGAACTCTACCAAGAAGCAATAGCATCAGATTTTTTTTTCTTCCTATTTTGGCATTTTGATAATGTTTTGCTTTAGGAGAAAGGAGAATATAATTATAGATAGATCAATTTCTATTGTGTCAGGGGGCAAAGTTACAAAAGAGTACTTTTTCAGTTTTTGTAGGAGTTTATTCCTATAGATGGCACAGCTGGAATTTCAACATTTTTATCATTTCTGTAGTCAGTTAAAAGAAAAACTCTAGTCTGTTATGCTATTACACATTCAGACTAACACCCAGAATTCCTGTACAATTGTTCATGAGTCTTCGCTTCAAAGGCAGAAATTTGTATTTTGACAAAAGCAGGAATTTCTATTTCCTGAAAAGACTGACTACAATTCAAACTCTTTCCCTCAATATTAGGTATTAAGGAGAATAAACATGAACATTTTGGAAAATTAGAAATCATTGTACTCCCGGAATAAAGTTGACTTATACAAAGTTTTTGAAATGTATGTAGAAATGAGAATGTGTGTTAATAATTCTAGGTAAGAAATGACACTTTTCCACGTGATGGAGCACTTTGGACAGTTCCTCAAGTGGATGTAGTTTGTGTGCAGCAGGGATGCCTTCTCCTCTGGAAGCCCAGTTGTGCCAGTCAGATTACATTTTGTTCTTTTTCTAAAACTAAAGTCAGTTTAACTTCAAATGGCAAGAAATGCATGCTTAGTTATTATAGGGTCTTTCCTTCTCCCCACCCTAATCATCTGACATGTTACTATAGAGTTTGTGCTTCGAGTAGCACTGTGGGGGGAAGGCTCTCTATGCTTAAGACCATAGTTGTCCCTACTGGTTGTCCAAGCTATTCCACGAAAGAGAGAGGCTCTGATGTGTTGGGGAATGAGTGGGTACATTTGTCAGAGCTGAGTGTCCTGGGCCCTCCCTCTAACCTTTGCTGTGGTGCTTCAGTGGGTCACATAGCTATTTCTTTTCCCTCTGGGTATCTGTGACTATACCTGAGGACCCTGAGTGGGAAGGAGATGCTGCTTTTCTCTTCTCGGGGAAACCATAGTTCTCTCTCATTTTCCCAGTTGTGAAAGCTCCTTTACTTTCATCTTTTCTTGTCTTTCTCCTTAGTACCTTAGGAATTGCATAGAACAACCTTCTTATTGGGGTTAACTTTTGAAAACAAAACCAAACAAAACATAAAACTAAAAAGTCCCCGTGTCTTATCAGGGTTATTCTACTTTCCAACCTGTAATATAAACCAGTAGATAAGGGCATATTAAGGGCAGACTGCTCTCTCAGGGAAGAAGAGAAGGTTAAAAATATAGGAGAAAACACAGGAAAGAAAAACATAAAAGTACAAATCGATATCCAAACATCATTTTTTTCTAATTGTGTGAGTTTGGTTAAGTTATTTAAGCTCTCTACCTTGGTTTTCTCATCTATAAAACAGGATAATAATTGCACCCGCTCTGAAGATTAAAGCATGTTACTTTACTCAGAACTGTGCCTAACACATCACATAGTTATTATCAATATTTGTGTTCTTATTCTTTAGACAGTGTAGTATAGAACAGGAGAGCATAGTTTGTTTGTTTGTTTCTTTCTTTCTTTTTTAAGAGCATAGTTTCTTAAGTCAGACTGTCTGAATATTTATCCATGAGATATATGAGTTTGGGTGAATTTGCCTGTCAGGGTATCAGCTTCCTTGTCTGTATAATAGTGGGGATAATAAATAAACTCATAAATTTTGGGGACTGTAAAGTGATTGGGAAAGTGCCTTGTGCATAGGATTGAAAAAATAATCTCTTGATAAATGTACCTACTGACCTACCAGTTTTTTACCAAATACATATATATATATATATATATATATATATATGTGTGTAGTGTGTGTAAAAAAATTTCTTGTATTACACATATTAGATGACCAAAGAATCATGAATTGATTTTAAGTGTCTTCTGAACTGGATAATATGCGTTATGATTGCAAAAGTTTTAGCAATTTGAATTGTCCTGAACTTCCTGCTCTCTCATATGAATTAAAAACATCACTATCACCATAGCCTCCAACAACAATAGCAAATGAATCTTTAGGTTGAAATCAGGGTCATGGTTATAACCAGATGAATTTTGAGGATGAGTTACCAACTTTTAATGAAGGCTATGTCAGACTTTGAGTGCTGTTTTTTTCTAGAACACGTGTTAGTCTTTATACTATTTAAAATGTTAACTTTTAGCTATAAAATATATTTTGAGATTTTTATACAATAAAGATTTTGAAGATTTTAGGCACCAAGATCTTATTCCTATCCCTTTCCCCACCAATAAGAAGTCATAATAAATATATATTTAAAAACAAAAATCTGAAAAATATTTTTATTTTGGATTTTACATAAATCTTTATAAAACAATTAAGCCTCCTGAAAATGAGCCATGATTCTAAATATTTCAGGAATAATGTGAAAATATAAAGTGTGGAAATATCTACTGTTACTCTAGTTATTTTTTGATATCCCATATGGTCACATCAAGTGCCTTCAATAAAATATCTGAACCATCAAAGCCAGTTTGGCTCATGTAGTGGAGAGAATAAATTCAATTATATACTTAGCTCTAGAGAGCAGATATACAAAACAAGAAAAAGCATTGCCCTAGTGGCTGTTACAGGAATGGAATCTGATTGCTTGTATGATTTCCAAGGAGTAACTCTGAACTGTTCAGGATATGTTTTATGTAAAAATAGGTATTTACATAGAAATAAAATTAACATACTATGTTAAACAAGGAAAATATATGCATAGGGCAAAAGCTGAGATTTTATTTCTCCTAACAATTTAAGGTACTACTCTGTGTGTGTGTGTGTATGGAAAAAAATATGCTAATTTAGCAGTTCAAGGTACTTGACTTGTAACCTTTTTTAAAGTTAATATTTAACATAACTTTTTATCTTAGTGTTTTTCATTCTTTGAGCAATTATATACTACTTAATAGACTTTGGGCACATATGTGAAACTCAAGGTAGCCTGAAAAATTTTATCACAATTAAGAAACAGTAAGATCAGGCCAAATTAAAAATACTGTTGATAATAATTAGTTTTTTAATCAGAAGAATTATACTTGTTTTAATCTTTCAACCAAAATATTCACTTTTACTTGATGAGGCGTAGCCTGGGTTGAAAGATGTTCCATTTGCACATTTTTATTACTGGACTATTTCTACAACAATGGTGCCTAGCAATCAGAAATTTCAGTGGATACCAAAGTGAGTCTTCCTTTTGCTCACCCATCTGGATCTGCTTCAGGTGATTTTCTTCCTGGCTCAGCCAGGTTGACTCTGTTTCATGTGTCCCTCATCCTCCTTGGACTAGCATGATAATGTGGTGTGTTCTCCTTGAGACAATGGCAGGGATGCAGAAAAGAATGCCCAACTTGAATAGGTGCATATCATACTCCCACTTGGTTCATGTTTGCTGATACCTCATTGACCCAAATAAGAGCCATGGCCAAGCCAAAGTGAAGGGCGAAGACTATAGTATCCATTCTTCTCCCTCAATAAGGAGGCCATGACAGGGGATTGGATGCAGAGAGAAGTGAAGTACTGTGGTCAATAAATAAATCTACCACATGTAATTATTGCTACAAAATTGGAAAAACCTATTTGTGGTAGAAATTGACTGAATCAGATTTCTTAGATACCCTGGATGGACACTTTCAGTTCTATGCTGAATGACAAGACAATGAGAGTATCTCATCACACCTGAAACTCTGAATGTTTTTTAACCTAGAAGGCAATAATAAAGCACTTCATGGGATGCCTCGGAGGCTCAGTGGTTGAGCATCTGCCTTCAGCTCAGGGCATGATCCTGGAGTCCTGGGATCGAGTCCCACATCGGGATCCCTGAAAGGAGCCTGCTTCTCCTCCCTCTGCCTAAGTCTCTGCCTCTTTCTGTGCCTCTTTTAATAAATAAATAAAATCTTAAAAAAAAAGCACTTCATAACTCATACTTTAATGGATTTAATGCTGTGGAAAGCATTTCCTCATGTTCTGTGAAGCATTTTGAAGTTATTTTAAAAATATGCCTAGTAACATGCCATTGGTTACCTTCTCTAATGAATAAGTAATTATTTTTCTTTATGGTGCAGTCTTTTCAGCATATTCTAGCCTCAAAATTATGAGTTTTTTCCTACTCTGGAGTGACAACTTTTAAGCTATTCAAGGGAATTCATCACTGTTTTATGTATCCTGGCATTAGCAGGGTGGTGAAGAACTGTTTTATTCCTCTTTCTCTAACCTGTATGCACACCTTTTCTTTTAATGGACAGCATACTATAGCAGGAAGAGCAGGATCTCATATCACTGCCTAGTTTTTTGTTTTTTTTATCGGGCAGCCTCAAAATACTTATGCTCAGGGGCACAATATAATTACATTCACATTTTTCACAATTTCCTTCAATGTTGAATCAAGATTAGGAGGCAATGCCAACTGTTCTCTATGATTAATGGAGTGTGGTAATTGGAATTAAGGAAAAAAATTTAATTTGAGTAGCTACACTCTTTATTGCTGCCTTCATAGCTTCTACTCTGTTAGTATCAGTCACAATATATTTTTTTCTTTTTCTAGTCTACATTTTGGTGTGCAAAAAAATCATTAACAAAAGCAAAATATATCTTTTCTAGTGTATCATGAGTTTTCAGCAACAGAAAAAAAAAGCTAGCAATTTTTCTTGTAAATTCCTAATGTACATGTGAAGAGATGATTCAAACTCTGTCCATTGGTGGCTTTATGTAACTCTAAAGTGGAATTTCTTCTGATAGGCATGAGAATAGTACTTGCTTTTTCAAATTATGCACTCTTGTTGTCATGTCATCTTGTCATTCAGGACTGTCACTCTAGGAAGAATTTTGCCAATAACTTGCTTTGTTTTCCTTCTGACTTTAATTTTTGCCATTAACTTTGTAGCTGCTTTTCTAGTCTCTTAGCAATTGTGTGATTTTTGTGTGTTCTTGTCTCAGCTGTTCAGCTTTGAATGTTGCCTTCAAAATTAGAGCCACTCTTCTGTCATGAGCAACCAAATAACCATTTGTAAGGGAAAGTATTGCTCTGCACTAGTCTTGGTTGGAAAGACTCATCTTTTTCCCATTACTGGTGAGATGTCAACACATGGAGTCATTTGCCCTTATCCAGTGAGATTCCCTTTGTAGATTTTCACTGGAATGTTGTTTACTATTTATATCTATGTCATTATTCTATATTATAGTATTTATGTAGTTATTTTCATAGCTCTTTCTATACTCCAAAAAAAGTGCTTTTTTTTCAAAGAGGCACTGACCTATTTTTTGCAGGCAAATATATATTAAATATATATTATCATCCAATGATAACAGAAAATGCCCATTTGAAAACACATTTAATGGGATGCAAGTAATATGACAGTGTATTAATCAAATCAAATACAATTACTGAGACTCAGTCTTGGCTGAGAAAAATAAACTGACCACAGTAAAAGACATACAACTAAAACAGAGTGTAAGAACATAGGATATATAATGATCCTTCCATTTTCAATCTGTTAAATGAATGTCAGTAAAATTTGTCAATAAAATATCAGTAACCAAAAAATTTCAATAACACTTTTTCATAGAGCCAACAAATAGTGTGTGTACCACTTACTTGTAGAGTTTTGTTGATCACCATTAATCTGTGGTGCATACTTTGAGAAACATTGCTTACTATTTAACTGATATTAACTGATATAGATTGTTGGTGAACTACTTGGGTTTCTGTTGCTGTTTGTTTTTGTTTTTTATAAAACACTTCTGTGTGTGTACTTAAAGTGGAGGTAAGGGAAATGAAGGTAATGCTACATGGTTTAAATTTAGTTATTAATTTAGTGCAATTTATTTGATTAACATATAATCCCTTAGTTTTATGCAAGGCACTATTTTTTTTTCTTATTTTGTCTTGAGAGAGAGAGAGAGAGAGAGAGTATAAGCAGGGGGAGGGGCAGAGGGAGAGAGAATCTCAAGCAGACTCCATGGAGGCCCATGTCATGACCCCGAGATCATGACCTGAGTTGAAATCAAGAGTCTGGCAAGTAACTGATTGAACCATCCAGGTGACCCTATGTGAGGCACTATTTTAAGTGCTTTAAAAATATTTTCTAATTCAATCCTTATAGTACCTCTATGAAGTACATACTTCTATTATTCCTTTCTTTGCAGATGGGGTAACAGAAGCATGGGGAGGCCATGAAACTTTCATTTAAATAGAGGAGGTGGGATTCAATCCAGACAGTCTGGCTTTAGATTGACTATATAAACACACATCTTTGTTACTGTGTTTTTTTTTTTTCATAAATCTTTGAATTTCCAGTGTCTTAGTATATTGAATTGTTTTCATGAAGACTAAATGAGAAGAAAACCCATTGCTTGAAAGCAACTATTTAGAATAAATTGTTGATGTAATAGTGAGTAGGAAGCAATGAAAGCAGATTTAAAAACAATAACCTTAAATTGATATTATTTGACTGCTCTGGAAATGAACAGTATGACACTTTGCAATTTGACTTTATTTTGTGAAGTCGAGTGTTTATGTAAACTTGTTGGTAGTGAAATTTTAAAAGAAATTCAGTTTAAATATGTGAACAAGTGTTTCTTATAGTTAATGAGAAAACCAGGTAGCCACAATTCGAAAGGCAACTTTGTAAATGACAGTTTATTACAGTAGGTATGTTTTCTTTTCAATGTAGAGACAGGGGTAGAAATGTTGTAAGTGGCCTTTTAAGTATTTATAGTTTAATACTTATCCTTAGCTCTATTTTTATTGGTTTTTGGATAATTTTGCTTAATGAACTAAAACTCTCCTTATTCAACATTACTTTTCTTGTCTATGTTTCAACATGCACACTCCTGAGATTTCACAGAATTCCCTTAATCAGTCTACTAGCTATTGTGTCATAATATGATGTAATGTTTCCATGAGACATAAGCGATTAATTTGAACTATGTATTTACATTCAAACTATGCCCTTTAATATGTGTTTAGCAAAATGGGAAGCTCTAAAGATGTGAGACTGTGTTAGATGTGTGAAATGTGTGTGTGTGTGTGTGTGTGTGTGTGTGCACGGGTGTGTGATGGCTTTTGAATTCTTTCTATTTCAGTGTCATTTCATGTAGGTGTAGGAAAAGTAAGTGATAAATTAAGGTCTTGCTTATACTTCAGTTGGAAGTTTCATATTTTTGGCTTTACATGCATTACATTAGCTAAGACCATGAGTGACCCAGAGGGAAGGAAAAAAAAAAAAACTTTGATATGGTACAGATTCGTATTTTGCAGGAAATCATGCTTAACCAACAAAATTTACAGACCAAAGCATACAATCTATCTGAAACTAAAGTAGTATTTCATATTACAAAGAGCAAGTAGGCTAAGAATGATTGGAAATTTGACTTAACATCCATGATCACAAGGGCCTCCTGTTTATCACAAAATCCCCAGGGTCTAGGGAAATGCTTGGTGTACCACTGAGATTTCTAAAATGAATGAATGAATGAATGAATGAATGGGCAAGAATGTAGGCTAAAAGGGCTTTTCAAATTAAAAGGTGTGTTTTATCACCAAAATTCTTTTTCAAATTTGCTTAACCAAAAAAAAAAAAAAAAAAAAAAAAAAGTTAAGGAATCCTGGGCTCTATTCTGTTACCCTGCAGGATAGTTCCCCCTGCCCCCAAGAAAATGTACCTCTCATGGTTGAGTATTGCAGCAAACTCAAGGGGCTAAGTAGCTTTCCAGATCACTTAATATCCTTCACAGAGTTAGGTTTTGTTAAATTTGCTATTAGCCAAGTGCAAAGAGAAGAGTTATCAGAAAGACACAATTCCACAGTCGAGCACAGTAAAAGAATAAATGGAAATAGAAATGTGTAAGCTGTAGGTTCTTGGGTGGGGGGTGGGGGGGTTGACACTTGCCTACTAGCTTGTTATAGGAGTTCCAACAAAGCATGGAAACCACTGGTCAGTAAAGGACACCTTGTTTTAAGACACAAAAAAATGAAAGTAAACAAATTATAGGAAGAATTCAGCAAAAACCTTCATTGAACGTATATGCCCCTTAAAACTGTGATAAAACAACCTCCATCCATAGAGTAGGTATGTTTTTGCTGGAACATATTGCTGAAAAATGCCTACAGAATATCAGTCTGTTGTAGATATTTGGTGGAAGCTGGTAATCTATGATATGGAGTAAAATTGCCCTTTGGGTTTATCAAATTTGTTTATTTAGTCAAGGAGGAAAGTCTGTAGTAATGCTTAGAAGGTAATTAGGATTTCTGCACCTGAATCAATATGGAAAGATAAGGGAATGCCGATTAGTTGGTTCAGAAGATAAACTTGAGAAGTGACATGATGTCAGTCTTCAAGTGTATAGAGAATATCAGGCAGGATAATTTTCTCTTTCTTTTCTAGCACAGTACAGTGGGAAGTGAATTTAGTCATTCTTTCATCAAATATTTTTTAAGTGCACATATTTTGCATATTACTATGAAAGATCCTATAGACAACACAGAGAAGTAAAGAACTCCCTGGTGCACAGTATCGAATGCAATTTTAAAAACTTGACTCTTTATCCTTTGTAAGGATATGAATATATACAATTTCTTCATGGCTTATTTTTGGAGAGACGGTAGTAGCTATTCCAGTTTGACAAGGACCAGAAAACCTCCTTATTTTTAGTTAAACACATAACAACCCAGAACAAAGCACATTTCTATTCCCTTTTGCGGGTAGATGTGGTTATGTCTCTAGGTTCTGACAATGATATATGAGCACAAGTAGAATGTGGAACTTGTAGAAAGTACCCTTAAAGGAAGGAAGTATGTCCTGCTCTCTCCTGTAGGCTGAACTGTGAAGCTGGATTTAGTATCACAAAGTGAAAGCTTTAAGATGAGGGTGTTGATGTGTCTTCACTATCTTAGATGGTGAGTTTGTGTGAAATAGATAACAGGCGTTCCTCCTTTAAGCAGTTTGCTTCCATTTGCATAAAATTGTTAATAAAAATCTATAATATCTATGCTCTGAATGATAGTCTTTAGAATTGCGCAGTGCAGAACCTGTATGACCATACTTGGTAAACTTGCTTGATAATCACAGAGCCACTATAAATGATCCTGAACTCCAAACACTTTTCACAATTTTCTTTTTCTTTACATCCTTCTTTTTTTTGTAACACCTTCCTCAGGAATGTAAGCTCCCCTGGAGCAGATATATTATGTCTTTTTTCATGATTATTTTCCAGTGCCTAGAACAGGGCCTGCCATATAGAGGATGCTAAAATATTTGTTGGATGACTTACTAAAGAAGACAAAAAAGAAATTAAAAAAAGAAGAGGGAAAGGGAGGAATACATTTTCCTTTGCTAAGAGTTTGTGGCTATTTGAAATGTTATGGTATGTAAAACTCTTCATTAGAATTATATGGAAAATACGATGGTAATTGTACCATTAATATTAATGATACTTTGGGATTAAGAAAACCGCTTCATTTTAAAATGTCATTTTTTTAACATGATTAATGTGTTTAAAATAACTTCTTTTATAAGCCACAGCCTGGCTACCTATGTATATTGAGAAGTGAACCACATAAAATTTAAATGGTAACCATTTTCAAGTGTTGACAAAAGAATTAAAGTTCTTTATTCTTTCCCATTTATGGAACTTCTCCCCATTTATGTAACACTGCCAGGCACTGTGTAAAACAAAGAAGGAGAGTCTCCATGTGATAGCTAACCACATTGATTCTTTCTGTGGGTTTTGAATTAGTGGAGAAATATATAAAATTTAAATAGAGAACAAAATGCTTGTTTCATTGCTATGGAAGCTGGACTGGAGAATTTAGCCTATGAGCTTTCTCACCATGGGACACCAGGCATAGAGGGAAGTATGTGTGTGGGTTTTGGGTACAACTCACCCAAGTAATTTCCAAAATCATCAGAAAGCAACTCTATAAGCTTCTTTCTTTCCCTCTGTTGCCATGTAGATTTCTCGAATATATTTGTCGTTTTCCTGAAAATTTGGGATAGGCATGAGGTAAATGTATGGGTCAATTTTTTCTTTGCATTACTCTTGTATATCAGATCACCAGGACTTAAGTATTTTCTCCTTTTTACCCCATGCTTATCTGAACTGACCAACCACAAAGAAAAAAATTCATTTGTTTCTGCATTTCTATATATTTTGAAATGTATTTTGCTCTTCCTTTTTCAAAAAAATGTTTCCAACTGTGAAGTTCATGCTACCTGGAGATAAGAAGAGAGGTGGTCACAAAGAAAGGTGCTTGAAAGAAATGTTTGATATGTATGAGAGACTGTGTTTATCCAAGTGCTTAAGTAATAAAGTAGCATCCCTGTGTGTGAAGTTAAAAGTTGGCACAGCTATTTTGAGATTCATACAGAAGCTTTCATTTAATCCCTAGCCAGACTTGGTAAGATTTACACAAACAGATTTTTAATGTTGATGTGAATTTTCCCAGGGGGGTCATTTCAGATTGGTAAATTGGAAACTGGAAGAGTGCCCTATTGGACTGAGAACTATGGATCGAAGGGCAGAGTGTATCCCCTCTCTTTATATGGATTTGTCCTGTTGTGGCATTCTCACCAGACTGCTTATCTGTAATATGGCCACTTAAAAGAAAAGAAAGCTCATGAATGTTGGTATATTTTCCAACAGATTTTTCTTCTTCATGGAAATATTTTAAGTGTAAGAAAATCTGTTTTTTTTTAATGTGCCCTTATTGAACTTAAGATTTGTTGTAGTTTTTTTTTTTAAAGCTTTTATTGATTTATTTGACAGAGAGAGCAGGAGAGCACAAGCAAGGGGAGCAGTAGTCAGAGGGGGAGAGGGGAAAGCAGATTTTCTGCTGAGAAGGGACCCACACACGGCGCTGGATCCCAGGATCCTGGGATTACAACCTGAGTAGAAAGCAGATGCTTAACTGCCTGAACCACCCAGGCACCCCATCTGGCTTATTAACAGACTTTATCTAGCTCTCAACTTTAATTAGACAGATTATCCAGATTTTTAGGAATTATCCAATGGTCAGAGTTCCCCAAGACCACCATAGGTTCAGTGATTCAGTAGAAGGACTCAGAGGACTCAGCATATAGTTATACTCATGGTAAGATTTATTACAGCAAAAGGCTACAAAGTAGAATCAGCAGAGGAAAAGTGGTGAGACAGAGTCCAGAGGAAACCAGACACACACAAGCTTCCAAGGTTCGCTCTCAGTAGAGTCACAAAGAATATGCTTAATTCTGAGCAATAAGTGGTGACAACACATGTGAAGTGTTGTCTTCCAAGGAAGCCCCTTATAGGCGTAGTGCCCAGGATTTTTAGGGAGGGCGAGAGCTGGCCATATAGGCATCCTCTGCCTGGCACGTACCCAAATTCTAGACTGCCAACTTCAGACACCGAATACATCCTGGGCTGTTACAGAATGGTGGGAACGCTCGAAATCCAAGTTCCCAGATCCCAGCCAAAGGCTGACATTGCAAATAGACCTTTCTAAGTATATTTAGCTATCTCTGTTTGGGCTTGCTAGTTAAGGCTTTGCTGCATAAAAGGTTGCTTCCTCTCTATGCGGGTTATTAGTATTTTGTACCATTTTAGTAATTCTTCAAGGAACAGAGAAAAGTAGAGGAAATTAGTCTATTAGAATATACATATATACTTACTGTAGGTTGCATATAGTCTTGCTGCATTTTTTTTCCCACTCAATTCCTTCACATTTCATAAGAAAATTAGGAGTTAGCTTCATATCCGAAGTAAGTCAGTCAGAGCAAGACAAATACCATATGATTTCACTCCTTTGTGGGATTTAGGGAACAAAACAGATGAACATATGGGTGGGTGGGGGGCAAAGAGGGAGGGAAGCAAACTGTAAGAGCCTTCTAAGGATAGAGAAATTGAGGGTTGATGGAAGAAGATGAGTGGGGGAGGATGGGTGAGATGAGTGATAGGCATTAAAGAGGGCCTGTGTTATGATGAGCACTGGGTGTTATATGTAAATGATGAGCCTCTGAATTTTACTCCTGAAACCAGTATTGCACTGTATGTTAATTGACTAGAACTTAAATAAAATCTGAAAAAAAGAGTTCATATTTTATATATTTTGTTATTAAAGGATTGATTCAGTTATTTAATTGAATTAATTATTGATTCAATTGATTCAATTTCTATAATTAAACTTTTATTTTGAGATAACTGTAGATTCAAATATAAGAAATAATAACACGAGAGAGATCTCATGCATATACCTCATCCAGTTTTCTCCAATGATAACAGTGTTGCATAACTATAGAAGCACACCAAGAAAATGGACATTGGTGCAATCCTCAGAACTGATGTAGATATCATCAGTTTTACATGTAGTCATTTGCACATGTGCCTGTGTATGTCTTTTGGTTCTATACAATTTTAGCACATGTAAATTCATGTAACTAGTACCATCGTTAAAATAGAGAATAGTTTCATCTCTAAACAATTTCTTTCTTTTTTTTTTTAAAGATTTAATTTATTTATTCATGAGAGACACAGAAAGAGAGGCAGAGACGTAGGCAGGCTCACTGTGGGGAGCCCGATGTGGGACTTGATCCCAGAACCCCGGGATCACAACCTGAGCTGAAGGTAGATGGTCAACCACTGAGCCACCCAGGTGTCCCTCTGTAACAATTTCTTGTGTTGTCCTTTGACCGCCGTAACTGTCTTCCTCCTCACCCACCTCTATTCCTCCGTCCCACCCCTTAATTCATGGTAACCAGTTATATTTTCTCTATAACTTTGTCATTCCAAGACTGTTGTATAAATGGAATTGTATGGTGTGTAACCTTTGTGTTTTTTCTCTGTGTTTTTTCACTCAGATAATTCCCTTGAGATCTACCCCAGTTGTGTGTATCAATAGTTGATGCCCTTTTATTGCTGAGTAGTATTCCATGGTATGACTGTACCATAGTTTGTTTAATTATTCACCCATTGATAGACATTTGGGTAGTTTCCAGTTTCAGCTATCACAAATAAAACTGCTATGAGAATAGATTTTTTGTATGAGAATAAATTTTCATTTTTCTGCAATAAATGCCCAAGATTGCAATTGCTGGGTTTTATGTTAATTGCATATTTATTTTTTGTAAGAAACTGCCAAAATATTATCCAGCATGGCTGTACCATTCGACAGTCCCACCAGAAAAGTGTGAGAGACAGTTTGTCCGCATCTTTACAAACATATATTGTCATTGCTTTTTATTTTGGCCTTCTGATGGGTGTTACCCATTTGGTTTTAATTTTAATTTCCCCAAACTCTAGTAATGTTCAATATTTTTCACGTATTTGCTTGCTATCAGTAAATCCTCTTTGGGGAAATGTCTACTATTCATTTTCTGATTAGATTAATTGGATTCTTTAGTTGTTGAGTTTTGAGAACTCCTTACAACTAGCCATAGATATTTGCAAATATATTTCTTGCTGTGTAGCTTATCTTTTGTATTCTCAACCACAGAACAAAAGCTTTTAATTTGATGTCCAATTCATCAGTGTTTCCTTTCATGGACTGTGCTTTTGTGCCAAATATAAGGCCTGTTTGCTTAGCCCTAGGTTCTAAAGATTTCCTTCTAGTTTTTTGTTTTTTCTAAAAGTTTTATAGCTTTTGTGTTCTATATTTAAACTTATTGCCCAGAGTGACAATTTTTAGCAAAAAACACTACCCTTAGAATTTCTTTGTGAATGGTGACACACTAGATGTGTTTTGTCACTGTATAATTGTCACATTTGCGTGAAACACAAACACATCTTGTGTATTCTGTTCTAGGGTACAGAATGTTATTAGTGGTGAGAGGTAGTAGACGAGGAAATACATAAACTTTGCATATTTGTTAAACTATCACACCCCAAATTAAATTTTATCCCAGGTTTCCATGTCAGGCTATTTCCTTTATTTGATTTGAATAATTGAAACACTTTCAAACAAAATCCAGAAGCAAATATAGTAAAATATGAGTGTTCCTTATGTTTTTTTCTAAAATCTAAAACTAAAAAATATTTTAGAAGCATTCTATCTTATAAAATTATATAGTTTTTAAAAATCTATTTATTCATGAAAGACACAGAGAGGCAGACACATAGGTAGAGGGAGAAGCAGGCTCCCTGCAGGGAGCCTGATGTGGAACTGGATCCCAGGACCCCAGGATCATGCCCTGAGCCAAAGGCAGACGCTCAGCCACTGAGCCACCCGTCCCTAAAACTATATTTTAAAAGCATTTGGAGAGTGCTTATTCAGAAATGTCTTAGAGAAAAAAATTCTCTTTGCCATTTTAAATGAAAGTATGAAATAATGCTTGACCATCATTAGTGGCTCTTCCCCAGGCTGTACTTTTTTCCCACTTTTGTTCAACTTTAACAAAATCAACAGCATCTAAAACTCAATTCCACAAAAAATGTCTGATTCTGCATGTTTTTATTTTTACTGAATTTTGCTTGAAACAAAAAAAAAACACACCATAAAATTCCTTTTAGCCTGCCACAACTGCCTTTCTGTGCTTGCCATATATTAGAATATGGTTCACTTCCTGAAAGCTAACCAAAGATTGGCTTTTTTATCCCTCTTAGGAGAAAAAATATCCCCTTTTGTAAATTGCAAAAGTTGGAATTGCAAGGAAGATTTTTCGTGCCTGTGGGTCTGGAGTCTGGGGAATAGCTCTGTTCAAATATATCAAACTATTAAAAATGTCCTTATTGCCTCTAGATGGCACACTACCATTATTTTTTCTTGGTTTTAGGAAGTCTGCTTTTTAGCCACCAGGTAGCACAGATGCCTGTTGCCAGCTCCAAGAACCATTCAATTTTCAAATACTTAAAAAAAATGGTTTTCTATTGTATTCTGAGGTTGCCTTGGACTTCTGCTACTTTCTTTTGACTCACATTTATGTTAATGCGCCTCAGTGTTCAGACATTCTGTGCCAATTATTTACAAACATACTGCTGTTTCCACCCTAATAAATTTTATATATACATACACACACTCTAAAATTGTTCACTGGCATTTATGTACTGAATCTGCCTAATAGTATTACTCATAGAAATAAAATGTAAGCATATAAATCTTAAACAAGTTTATGTCATGTCATTTCTCACCTGAATAGTGTTATATAAGCGAAATATGAACTTTGTCATATATAAACTGCCTTTTTAAATGTCATATGTAATTTTCCTTTAACTTATCATTTATGTAAAGGGGGTATGAATATGAACATCAAAAACGACGACAGAAAGGCATTAAGTAGTATGTTCAAAAATCTCATGCATGAATTCTCTATCAAAAAATAAAAAGAAAGCTCTCTTTCAGTTGGACACAGGCATTTCCTATTTGCTTTTCAGTTCTTTTAAGTCAGCATTGTTTCACAATAACATTTGAAGAAAGATTAATTTTGAATTATGTTTTAAGTATTACAGGATTTTAAGATAGAACTAATATTCGATTTACAAATCAGCCTGTATTCCATCTTAAAATTTTAGCTGATGGAAAATTTCGGGTTGGGTTATTTTTAGTGACTATAGCAAATAAAGTCAGGATACATCAGAACCAGTAATATTTACATTGTGTGACAGGAAAAATTTTGGAAGTCTCTTTAGACTTAGGGTATTCTATGAACCCAGAAGCAATATAATGGGAGAAAGAGCCATCTCCTGAGGTTATATTAAACACAGAAATGGGATGGAGAAAAACATTTTCATAGGTGCTTGATGCTTTTAGTCACTGGGCCACAGGGAAATTAAACTTGGGAATGAAATGTGGCAGGAAATTTCCCACCCTTAAAATGGTTTTTGTCATTAATTCTAACCCTGAGATTCTATGGGATTCTTTTTTTTTTAAAGATTTTATTTATTTATTCATGAGGCACAGAGAGAAAGAGAGAGAGAGAGAGAGAGCGCACCAGAGATAGGCAGAGGGAGAAGCAGACTCCATGCAGGGACCCTGATGTGAGACTTGATCCCAGGTCTCCAGGATCACACCCTGGGCCAAAGGCAGGTGCTAAACCACTGAGCCACCTAGGGATCCCCTCTGGGATTCCCAATGATTTTCTGTATTTCTCTTCAAACTCAAAAATAATGATTTGATTTGATATTTCGTGGAGGAAAAAATTTAATCATGTATCATGTCTCCTAATTTCATTTTTATAAAATTTATGTGCTTGAGAAAATATTTGTTAACCACATATCTGACAAACAACTTGTATCTAAAATACATAAAGAACTCTGAAAACTCAACGATAAAATATACACAATTGAATCAGAAAATGGGCAACAGAAATTTCACTGGAGAAGATATACAGATGGCAAATAACTACATGAAAAAATGCTGACATCATTAAACATTAGAGGAATGAAAATTAAAACTACAATGAGATACCATTATGTCTCTATCAGAATGGTTGAAGTACGAAACAGTGACAGTCCCAAATGCTGATGAGGATGTAGAAAAACTGGATCACTCACAGTTTAGTGGTGGAAATGTAATATGGTGCACCCACTCTGGAAAATATTTTAGCATTTTCTTATAAAAATAAACATGCAATTTCCATATGACCCAACAATTGCACTCTTGAACATTTCTTACAAAGAAATGAAACTCTGTGTTCAAACAAAAGCCTGTACATACAAGTATGTTTTAACAGTTTTATTTATAATGGTCAAATATCTATCTATGGGGGGATGGTTAAACAAAGTGTGGTGCATCCACACTATGGAGTACTACTTGGCAGTTAAAAAGAATAAATTACTGATACATGTAACCACCTGAATGAATCATTAGAGAATTAGCTGAGTAAAATTATAGAAGGTTAGATACTGTATGATTTCACTTATATAATGTTCTTAAAATAAGAAAATTACAGAGATGGAAAACAGATTGTGGTCATAGGGGTATAGAAATGGAGAAGTGGGCGTGGTTTTAATGGAGTACCACAAGTAAACCTTGCAGTAATGAAACTGTTCTGCATCTTGATTGTGGTGGTTGCTCCACGAGTCCACACATGTGATAATACGGTATGGAAACATGCACACATACACAACACATGCAGGCAAAACCAGGGAAATTTGAAAAGTCTGTTGGATTTAAGGTCAATTTTCTAGTCATGATAATTTACTGTAGTTATGCAAGATACTAAAACTAAAGACAGCTGGATAAAAAGGCTGTATAGGATCTCTGTGAATATATTTTGTTTTTGTTTGCAACTACTTATGAAAATAGAATTATTTTAAAATAAAAAGTTAAAAAATTGACAAGATTATTTCATCTAGAGATGATGCTATGCTAATCTCCCAGAGATTAAACAAGTTTCTACTTTGAGGCTATAACCCTTATTTTGATAATTATATGTTTGATTATAAAAAGAAACACAATTATTAGATACAGGTGTTAAATGCAAAAATGTCTCGTTTAAATAATTTTCTTCCGGAATTTGTAATTCAGCCTTTTAATGTGTCAGATATTTTATGACTATTGTCCCTTAATAGTTTCTTAATTTTTTTCCTAAGAAACCCCAAAATAAAATGAGTCAAAAATGAAGAAATATAGTACATGACATCTTGCATATAGATTTTTATAATCTTGGCAAATTCTTAACGCATTCTTTGTGAAATGGTTGACTGTATATCAAAACAAATTTCTCTTATAACACCATTGGTATTACTAGAAGTCTCCCAAATAAGTTACTAATAAAATATAAATGGATTATATAAATAAAAACCCAAACCTAATTCTCTAAGACTGAATCAGAGTGTCATGGAAACAGCAAAATTGTGGCTTTAAAAATGATAATTTATTTTAAGAAAGCATTCAACTTCAATATTTTGGCCTTTATGCAATGCTAGAATGAATCTCCTTTGAGACTGGTCTTCCTGAATTAAGGTTATATTTCTGAGCCAAATTCACCAGTTTGGAAGCAATTAAAAATCTTTGACCTATTTACAGATTTCTCCAGATTTTCTCAGCTTTCATTTTATTCTTTCATATCTTTCTGCCCTGAGAGGCTGTGGGGTGAACTTTCCAAACTTTCTGGCAAGCAATTGCTCTGTTAAGAGAGCAAATCTTTGCCTTCCTGCTCAGAGTATGAGGTACCGTATATGTGATGGCGATCTAAGTAGTCAGAATTAGACCAGAGTGGCATTTATCAAGCATCCATCCATAGTATGTACGGAGGAGAAAGAGGGAGGATTGGGCTGGGGTGTCTAGGTTGGGAGAATAAAATAGCTAAGAAATGTATCAAAATGAATAGAAAATTTTTTCATTGTTATGCGTTATACCATGGATTAGCCCAGACACTGAAATTTCTCCATGTATTTTTAGAAAGAAATCTATAATTTAAACACCATGGCAAGATAATTGGTTTAATATCAGGAGAACTGGGTTAGAGTAGGGACTTTCTAATGTTCCAGCCCCATGATCTTGAATGAGTTAATCCTGTTTTTTTAATATTCTCATATGTAAAGTGAGTCTTGTAAATACTCTTCTAAAATGGCTTTTTTTTAAAAAAAATAAAAAAAAATTTTTTTTTAAAAAATGGCTTTCATGAAGATTAGATAAATCAATGTACATGTGCAATGAATTTCCAAAGTGTTAAGGTATACTTAAATATAAGATGTTATTCCTCATTATAATTTAGCTAATGTATGTAAATTTACATGTGTAATATGAAAGTGAATGTATTCTGCATATTTGTGTGTGTAAATTTGTTCATTAAGACTGAGAACATGCTTTCTTCCCCTCTCTTAAACCAATATAAATCTATAATCCAGCACATAGAAGGTACTTAAAAATATATATTAAATGAACAGATGCCTGAGCTTCAAGAAAAAAGAATGCCCAAATCTAAAGAATTTATGTATTCTAGTTTAATTGCTATCAGGATAAGAATAAGCACAGAAACTTTTAGAGCAGGAACTGAATTATAGCATCTCTTAAGTGGAATTAAATAATTTTAGAAATGATGGTAAATGTTTTTTAACAGTTTCATTTTACTGGTACTGGCATAGTTTGAGTATCAATCATGACATTCTTCTGCTCATAAACCTTAAGTAACTCCTACTGCTTAGAAAATAAAATCAAATTCTTTAGTCTGGCACTAACCTTTTCAAATTGTTTTTCTATATTGACATTCTTGTCTCGTTTAGGTACTTCCTACCTATTATTGCTCAATTACCCTTCTTTCCCTCCTTTCTTGTCTCTTTGCCTGTGTCCAGGCTCTATCCTCATATTCAGATTCCCTTTCACTTATTTCTATGGAAACAGCTTTCATTCATCTGTCAAGTTCTGCTTCTATGTCCACTGTCTCTGTGAAATATATGTAGATATCCTCAGAGGTGACTTCTTCCTGCCTAAACATCCACTTTATGTTTACCCTCCTGCAACCCTTGTCACTTCCTAATCTAGACAGTAAACTTTTCGGTAGCAGATTCTATGTCTAATTTGCCTTTGTATTGTCAGGATTATCTGCATTGTAAATACACACTAATTATTCGTTTAGTGAACAAATGTAATGCATATGTATTTTGGTGCTTCCGCTTGTAAATGAGTTGCATTTATAAGTAATTGTTATTTACAATAACAAACATATAGGTACCCATGGTTTTGGCATATTCATCATCATTATTAGCAATTAATTTTGGCAAAGGTGCAAGGTAACTCTATAGGGAAATGATAGTCTTTTCAACAAATGGTGCTGAAACAATTGGATATCATATGCAGAGAAATAAAAAAAAAGAAACAAAGGCAAAAAGGGAATTTAGTTTTTTACCTTATCAATAACAAAATTAGTTCATAATAGATCCTTAAATGTAACCCCTAAGAGAATAAAGCACAAGACAAAGTCTTTATAATCTTGAGTTATACAAAGAGGTTTTTGATTTAATGTCATCAAAAGCATGATTCGTAAAGAAAAAAAAAAGATAAATTGGACTTTATATTGTTAAAGTTTTGCTCCTAAAAAGACACTAGTAAACGAATAGAAAAGACAAGCCAGAGAACTCAAGAAAATATAAGTGAATTATAGATCTTGATAAAGGACTTGTATCCAGAATATATGAAAAGTTCTTACAACTCAGTAAGAAGACAAACAACCCAAGTAAAATATGGGCCCAAGTTTCGAGTAATCATTTCAACATATGGATAGCAAATACGCACACGAAAACATGTTTAACATTGTTAGTCATTAGAGGCTTATAAATTAAAGCCGCAATGAGATACCCACACACCCTCTAGAAAGGTTAAAATTAGAAAGAGAATGCCAAGTGTTGTCAAGAATATGGAAAAACTAGAACCCCGAATACCTTGTTTGTGGGAATGTAATACAACAGAGCTACTCTGGAAAGCAGTTTTATAGTATCTTAAAAGTGTTAAATATATGTTTGCCATTTATACTTTTAGGTATTTACTTAATAGAAATGAAAACAAAATCAGTAAAATTTGAAAACAAATATCGGTAACATTCTATGAGAATGTTGATAGTAGCTTTGCTCATTATAGCTCCAAAATTAAAATGAACCATATGTCTGTATCCAATCAATGAATAAACAAAATGAGGCAGGCATATTCTTACAATGGACTATTTTATGGCAATTAAAAGGAGCAAATTATTGATGTAATAATGTTTATGAAACTCAAAAAATTCTAAGTAAAGGAATACATATGAAATGCTTCAATATATATAAAGTTTCAAGATAAGATAAAACTATACAGAAAGTGGATCAATGGTTGCCTGCTCTTGGAAATAGTGACTGTCTACAAATGGACTTGCTGGAACATTTTGTGGGGTAATGAAAATGTTTTAAATTGGAGTGTTGTTTGTAGGTTGTTATATTTATCTACTAAAAACCAATGACGGGCACACTAATGGGGGAATTTTGTGGTTTGTAAATTATACTACAGTAAAGCTGGTGGTGGTGGTAGGGTATCGGGGAGGAGGGGGGAGAAAGAGGGAGAGAGAGAGAGAGAAGGAGGAGTGTGGGAGAGAGGGAGAGACACAGAGATTTTATTAGATTTTGATGTCAGGGAAAGTCTCTAAGGAAATAATATTTAAGCATAGACCTAAAAGATGAATAGGAATTAGGAAAAGTAAAGAGTATTCTAGGCAAGAAATCTAAACAAAAATGAGAATGGACCTTTCAGATGACCAACGAAAGGCTGCTGTGCTCAGAGTTTATTGATAGAGAGGAGGAGTGATGAGAATTAAACAAGAAAAGGTCATATTAAAGCATGCAGGAGGCACTAAATAATTACTTGCTGAATGAATGAATATAATGAATCATGAAGGATTGGAAACTTCGGTGATAAGAACTCAGTCTCTCAAAACCATTATGATTTGAACTATTACCTTGATAATAGAAACATTTGTTCTTTTATTGATTCCAGATCTGCTTTCCTATAATATCCATTGATCCTATTTCTGTAAGTCTGGGGTTATACAGATGTCTAACTCTTCAAATGTTTACCTAAAACTAACAGGTCATTCTATAGTCTTCTCCAGGATGTGGTCTATAATTCCCTAAACTGTGTCTTACCTGACCTGTTTTACCTATCCTTTATTATTGGATTATCGTGGTAACTTGATGTGTTTCTCTCCCTGCTAAAATATTGGTCCTGAGAACAGAGAGCAGTTTTTACAAAGGCTGGAGCTAGCTGTGAGTAGAGTAGCTCACCTTTCTTTCTCCTCTTTCTGCCTGATTTTAATAGGATGCAGGATCGGAGTAGCTTTTTAATGACTATATTGTGACATGGACTCAAATGGTGTTTATTGTCAAATATGAACCTTTTTTTTTTCAACACATGCTGCTGCAGCTCAGTTTCTTTTTCTCTCTCAAGTTATTTATTACCATAAAATTAAATGTCAGAATCTTACATTTATCTCCATTATTTTTCATAAAGATTTGTTAGATCTATTTAGACTGAAATTGTTCTAAATTCTCATTCATTCTCAAAATAATTTATTGAGCATCTCTATATGGTAAATGTGGTAAACGAGGAGGTGAAATGCTTGCTATCAAAGAGCTCATATTCTAGTGGCTTTATATAACTCTAAAATATGACCCAGTTTTTTTCCCCTAGCTTCACCCAGGCTTTTAAAAGTAAAGAGTTGAAGTTGAAGGGGGCACGTGTCTGGAAACTTCGCAAAATTGACTTTAATAGATTAATAAGTACTATGTCATTTAACTAGCACAATGATTATTCCTGAACTTTCAATTTCAGGCTGAATTCCAGATGCTTTCTGCCTCCCATCTTTCCCTCTATGGACGGGATGAATTTAACATATCTTTACAAGGTAGAAGATCCTAGTTAGCTCATCTTCTCCTGCTAGGACATCTCATCACATTCCCAGGGATCAGGGTCCATCTGTGATAATGTTCGAGTCATTGCCTTGTAATAATCATAGAAGTAGTTGTAGCATGGACAAAAGTAACTGCTAATGTTTACTGATCAATTGCTAGCTTTCATACTCCTATTAAGTGCTTAAATGATTTATTTCATTTAATCATCCCAATGCTATTCTCATTTTATGTAAGAGGAAAAGGAATCATAGATCATTAAGCAACTTGCCTGAAAACACACAGCTAATAAGGGCTGTATTTATTCCCAGGCATCCTTAGGCATCAGGTGATACTGCCCTTCATGAAAACTAGAGCCATTGCATCTCCTGTCTACTGTGATGCTTCAACGGTGGCCTGGGGGCTATGTTAGAGAGAGAAAAGTGTCAGCAAGCGAGTCATGAATTTTAACAGATGGTCTGCACGTAGAAGAATGAGTACTCTAATTCAAGTCTACACTCTCTATGGTACCTCACCCTCGTGCAAGTTTTGATCAGTATGGTAATATATCTCCCTTTTTTGCACAGTAGGCTAAATGACCTGTAGTCTGAGCTTTTTGCAAGCAAGATTTAGTGGAGGGCCTCACTGACATTCAAGAACTGAGCAAAATTATCTTGACACCGTGCCCCCTCCAACTCGCACAGCTTCTTCAGGATTTCTGCAAATTTCTAGCAGGCTTATGTTCTCAGGATCCCTTGGTCCTGCCTCTCTTCAATCTTTCAGCTCCTTTTTGATTTCCCACAAATATAACGTCAGTTCAAAGCATTTTGAGCTGAAGAGATTTACTGAATATGTTTTGAGACAATATATAGAGCGAACAACTTTGAATGGAATCATAGACACAACCAGATATGGGTTTCCATGAAACCCGTGAAGCTGAAGCTTCATGGGCCCCTGCTTCCATGTTTCTTCCAAAGATCTGTTCCTAATACGAAATTGAAAATTGGAGTTCTTTTTTTCTTAACAAGGACCACCAAAATTTGTAAGCTCATCCCTACAACACTTATATCTGTCTCTGGGCATCATTATTAATTTCTTTCAGCTGTCCTCCCACCATGGGGTTTCTTTTACCCATACTCTCCAGTTTTTCTAATCTTTCTCAAGCTCTAAGTCCTTTCCCTTCCTCTTATTTTGTCACTGAACAAAAACTTTCTATTTATCTTATTTGGATGGATTTGGTTCTATCCTCTGGTGTTTTGGTGCTCCAAGTAGGGTTTGCTCCAAGTAGGCTATTTTTTTCTCAAGGATGGATCTCACAAGAAAAGGAATTCTTATGCTAACCCTTAGGATAAAAACATTTTTCCACTTCATTACATAGCTTGTCCCTCCATTCTCTTTCACCATTGATTACAAACTCTTCAACTTATTTCCATGAAAATATCTGTCTTTGATCCAAACAGGTCTGTTTCTTATGAAAGAGGTATAAACAACCATTGCTGTATTTTAATTTTAAGCCAACTTTTTGCTTTCCTAAGTAAAACCTACAACTTTGCATCAATTCTCTTTTTTATAATTCCAAATTCATTTTTGTACTCATGGATGGGTGTCCTGAGTTAAAAGTACTATTTCTTTTCTTTTTAAAAAAGATTTTATTTATTTATTCATGAGAGACACAGAGAGAGGCAGAGACTTAGAGGAAGAAGCAGGCTCCCTGTGGGGAGCCCGATGTGGGACTCAATCCCAGGACCCCAGGATCATAACCGGAGCTGAAAGCAGACGCTCAACCACTGAGTCACCCAACTGCCCTAAAAGTACTATTTCTGTTTCCTCTCGTATTCTATTCATATGTGAATCACTTCTTGGAGTCTAAGCTTCCATTCTGATTTCCTCTAGTCCATATTATAGGGATAGCCTAGGCTGAGGTCTCTTAATATATATTTTGATCATGTAGGCCACTTTTAGAATGTGATGAAAGCTGTGGACTGTGTCCTTAAATATACACATTTATAATGTTTTTTTCTGTAAGATTGGGGGCTTTCCATACCCTTGAAGTCCACCCATAAACTGTCAGGCCCATAGAAATCTGTTTAGTATGATTACTATGACTCAGAATATGTAGCAATATGTATTGAATCAGTCTGAAAATTTATTTTTTTATTTTCTGTAGTTTCAGTTTTCTTGTTATGTTCTTTGAGATATTTTTGAGATGTTCTACATTAATGCAGTGTGTTGGGTTACTATATTTTTAGCATTTTGTGGAGAGGACACTATGTAGTTGGTTGAAGTCTCCTCTAGCTTTTTATTTTATTTTTTATTACAGAACAAAGTGACTCTTCTCTTTTAAAACACATTAAGGGTTGAAAGAGTCATTAGCATGTGAATGTGGATATCTCAGGAATTGATGTACTACAATTGGAGCTGTTATATTAATGAAAGTGAGATTATCATAGAAATGAATCATATAGCCATAAACTTGTAACACACAGTGGGATCCATTAGTATGTCAGTGGAAATGATGTGATGTTATCAAAGAAAATGGGTTTTGTCTTAATGGAGAGCAAGTGTGAGCAAAACATAGAGCTGAATTTTAGAAGACTCTAAGAGGACTTAAAAGCTAAAACTATCCCTATATCTTAAAAGTCTTTAAAATAAATTCTATTGTTGAAGATGATTACATTGAGATGAGGATATTATTTATTATATCAGCTAATGAAAGTAGAAATTAATTACTATAAGATTGCTAATTTCTGCCTATCTTTTAATATGTGCAGAATTTCTGCTGATATATAGACATTTTTCTATGCCTGCATCTATCTTGGCAACCTAAGAATCTGATATAAATTCCTTTCTCTGAAAGCCATTCAAGTCCTCTCTTTAGAAAAGTGGCATTTGGTATAGAAATTGAGGATAAAATAAAAAAAAATTAAAATTTCACCTTTTATTTCCTGTGATTGCAATTATAATGGAATTGTAAATTGCCTTCTATCTTTAAAAAAAGTGAGTGGATTTCTTAAGACGAATGCATACCTATTAGCTGTTCTCAAAGTTGGAAATCTTCTCCAGTAGGTTCAGTGTGATGCTGTGTTGTAAATGAGGGGCTATTGACCCTGATGAAAAAAAAGTAAATAATTCCAGGAGATTATTTATCTAAAGATCTCAGAAGACTTCCAGCTAAATATTACCTTATGATCATCTTGGAATTGACTGTTTTTGAACTGAAGGAAATCTCACATCCCAATCTAAAAATAATATCTTCATGTGATTTCATATTTTCCTCTTTGTATTCTGGAAAACAAAAAAAAGGTTATGCAAAGAAAATATATTTTCAGTGTTTAATCAATTATTTATGTGAAATTATGTGGGAAACAAAAGCAGAAGAAAAATTATTAAATTTCCTTACTATCTACAGCCCGCTGACAAGTCCTTGAAACAAGCAGAGTGACATTGCTCTAGGGACTCCACTGCCTCCATGTTGATACTTTGCTAAGGGAAAAAGACAATCTTAGCCCAATCCCCAGGATCCTGTAAGTCTACTTTAACATATAAAAATTCCTTCAGAAATTTTCTTTATCTCTAAAGCCCCCAAGATATGTGTTGGCAATCCTCCCCCAAACATATGGCCCACCAATACACATCTGAAGGATCTCATGCCTAAGGTTTTATTAGACGGTAATAAGTGACCTTTTCCTAACAATAGCTAGCTCCCTCAAGATCCCGGAAACCTTGTTTCCAAAGTTCCTTGGAGACTTTCACTATCCCTAACCTCCTCCCAACTTGAAAGTATAGAATGGGTCACACCTCATGACTCCAGAGCAGCTCTTTCTGCCCTTCAGTCAGGTCCCCGTGGTTTAATAAAACCACCTTTTTGCACTGAAAACATCTCAAGAATTCTTTCTTGGCTTTGAACCCTAATGTCTTTCCTACATCGTGAAACATTGAAAATAAGTGAAATAATTAAGGTATAACAATATATAATCTGCTCAAAAATTTGGGAACCCATAAACTAAAACTAAAAATTTTCATGGAAATTTTAATGTTTTATAATACAATTGTGATTTCTAGAAATAAAAGTAGAATGCTTCATAAGGTAATCAGTTGATGTTTATTAATTTTTTTTAAATTTATTTACGATAGTCATACAGAGAGAGGCAGAGACACAGGCAGAGGGAGAAGCAGGCTCCATGCACCGGGAGCCCGACGTGGGATTCGATCCCGGGTCTCCAGGATCGCGCCCTGGGCCAAAGGCAGGCGCCAAACCGCTGCGCCACCCAGGGATCCCGATGTTTATTAAATTGATGAACAATGAATAACCAAGGAAAGCCTTCTCTGATTCCACAAAACAATCATTTGAATAGGTAATTGAAATATGATATGATAAATACTAAGTAATAGAACCTATAGAAGATGATGGGGTACTAATACTCTGGGCAAGTAGTTTAGGAAATTCTGAGGTTGCTATTAGCTTGTTCTCCACTGTATCTCTATATAAATCCAGGTAGATGTTTAACAAATATTTATTAAATGAGTAAGTAAAGGTATCATGACTGCCCTCTAGTAGCTAGCAGTCTGAGGAGACAGATATGTAAAATTGTCTTAATTATATGGTTGTAATAATAATGATAATGACCATTTAGTAGGTTATTTCCTTTGTGATAGAACTATGGTAGATGTTTCACTTCTATTATTTCTAAGCTTTTAAATAATCGTGAAAGATAATTATAAACTAGTAGCTGAAGTTTCTATAATAGATACTATATGCTAGTTTTTCTTTTTTCTCTGGTTTAGAGAGGGTGAGCTAGGGAGAAGAGAGTAAGGTGTGAGACTTTTTCTGGCAAAGGGTACATTGTGAACAAAGACAGAAATATGAGTGAATGGTTTGTTCAGGGATCGAGGTAGTTATTCGCTTTATTTCAATGATCAAACAATTTGTAAAAGATGTCGGAATTCAGTTTTACCCTGGACCTACTGGCCCTCTGACCTTCGTGTGACATGAGCCATTACTTTCCATGAAAGGTGAATTTTTTAATGTTAGATTAAATCTTACTCTTTCTCCAGTATATGTTGTTATATGCCACAATCTTGGCTTCATTATGGCTGGAGGGGAGAAGGTCATGAGTCCTTCTGTGTCATGCCAGAGAGAGTATGAGTGTGTCATCAGTGAGATTCACAGAGGAAGGAGGAATTATACCATACTGACTTAAAATTCTCACAAAATGTTCTTTTACACTCTTGAAGGCTAGGTCTCCTATAAATTGGTGAAGGGCCACTGAAATTGCTCCTAGGCTTTCTCCTCCCTGTTCCCCACCACTGCTTTTATATCAGAATAATGCACAGAAAACAAGCATGTGATCTCAGCTGCTCTAAAAAAAAAACAACAACAACAAAAAAAAAAAACGCCACTTTGGGTTTCTCTGTTTTTAAGATATGGCAAAAGTGATTTAAGCAAATTATGAGTCACAGTGCAAGGATATGACAAATTATAGATGAAAGTGAGAAACCCCTCTAGGAGAGGTTTATAATAAAATTGTCAACACTCTCTTTAAGAGGCCCAGCTGGAGGCAGCTCCAGTCTCTAAGATCCCGAGCCTCAGATTGTCTTTTTTCTCCTTTACTGAAGCACTAACATCAACCACAGGTGGTAAGCGGAAGCCAATTAAGCTCCCACTTTCAAAATTAACAGCATTCTGCAGCCTGGCAGTCTCATAGTCTTGGCCTATGCGTGTTAACTGTTAGGCCATTGTTACTGTCTCTTTTTCACCAGGGAACACATTAAACGCAGCAGCCAGAGCTGACCAGTGAGTCTCTACCTCTCACCTTCCCTCCTAATGAGCCTCCAGCCGTGGCTTTACCAGCACCACCCTGAGCAAACAGTGATCCTCATCTTAGAACCGACCCCCACCAGCAGGACCTGCTTCCTGCTTCTGCCTTTGGCTCCCAGGTGTGGACACAGGTGTCCCTGCGAAATCTAGTGCGCGTGCCAAAGGGAACAGAGAGCTAGCTTAGGTTCAGGTCTTTCTTGCTTGAGATTCCTGAGGCAGAAAGGATAAATACGCCGGGTAATGAGCTGCATTATCTCCTACTATCTGAAGTCATTTTGATTAATAAGATTGATTTATATATGAGTCAGTGTCTACTTTTTTTTTTTTTAAGATTTTATTTATTTAAGATAGCAAGAGAGAGCGAGAGAGAGAGAGCTGAGAGGGGAGCAGAGGGAGAGAGAAGCAGACTCACTGCTGAGCAGGGAGCCAGACGTGGGGCTCGATCCCAGGACCACGATGCAATCATGACCTGAGCTGGAGGCAGGAGCTTAACCGACTGAGCCACCCAGGAGCCCCCAACATCTACATTGTAATCAGTCCTCATATTTATCTCCCAGTGCTCTTACCCTGTTTTTCTTCACATTGTTGTTGTTGTTAACATACACACATCATTTTAAGCCATGTCTTCACCAGTGGAGGTTTGGATGACTGCAATAATTTTCTAACTCCTAGATTTCCCAAGGCACCTCTGCTTCCAATCCGCGCTTCTATTCCATCGTGGACATTTGTGGCAGATTAATCTTCATGTCGTATTTTCTGTTTGGGAACTTTAAAATGTTTCCATATTTCTACTACATTAAATCTAATGTAATTCAGGAAGTAGATAGCAGTGTGTCAGAAGGTAAAAGTCCTATATTTGGCTTCGATGACCTACTTACTCAGTTTTTTTCCTCCTTTCCTTATGTCACTATACTTCCTTCATTTAAAAAAATATGCTTTGACCACTGCCAGACTCAGTTCTGTCTTTGCTGATAAATAATATATAATCTTTTTTTTGACAAACTGCCTTTATTGTTCATAGACAATTATTTCATCTTCCAAAGTGATTTCAAAAAATAAGCTTTTGTCCTTTGAAAATTTTTCACGCACTTTCTTTGCACTATATTCCATAATATAGTTGCGCTCACCTAAAAATAACATTTCAAGTTGCTTGCCATTCAGTCAAGGTCGAGAATGTGTTTCATATTTATTTTGTGGACCTTGAGGACTCACACATATTCCTCAGTGTTATTTCATGAGGAGCACAATCTCCTGTTGGAGAAGCGGGTCTTTACACTGTCCACTTCCATGTTGTGATTTTCCATCTTCCTGCTCATTCAAATCAAGCCAATCTCATCTCCCACTCTTCTGAAAACTTCCTGGTATTCTTCGGGCTTTGTAGGTCTCCCCTACTAACTGCTGTCTCAGGAATTTATTTGGCATCTGATTTTGAAGGAGAGAACCCAGCCACTTACTGCCTTGTGATATTCTTTCTGCATGAATCATGGTTTCCCAGTTAGCAAATTCCTGAAAGGCAAAGGCTGTATCTTACATTAAATGAATGTTGCCAATGACACTTAACACTCAATAAATAATAACACTCAATAAATCCTTTTTGAATGAATAAGTGGCTGATTGTGGAGGGATTCTTAATTACTGAAATGAGAATTGAAAAGGTGAAAAATCATTGATATTTTGTTTTGCTGGTTGGGTTGTCTTTTTAGGAAATAATTAACTGTGCTTATTATGGGCAGAAAACTTCAGAACTCTGACCTTTTAGTGAGAAAAATGACAAAATGTGCATTCATTTGTATTTTTCTTTTTTTTTAAATTTGTATTTCTCTAGTTGGTTTTATTTGACTTCTTTTTCATGTGTTAAAAGCTCCTACTAATGACAGTTACTTCAAGAATCATTAGATGGAGGGGCAAAGTTCATTACAAGGATAATATAATTTTCACTCAGACTCCTGATGATTACTATTTTTTTCTGGATCCTTGTTATACTTGTGGTCTTAACCACATCATGTAGTAGTTGGATACATGCTAGTTTTTCCTTTAATGATTTTTGTATGGAGCTAGTCCTCCTCAAAAGGGCAGAACGTGTTCTTGCAAATGCTTATGTACCTCATTGTGCTGGGGATCTAAATACTTGACTGATTGGTGTTCCAACCTGAGCTCAGACACAACTGAGAAATGAACAGTCTACCTACACAGGAAGTGCCGGAAGGCTAAGCTCTTATTTTGTATTGAATTTGCATTTCATAATAATACTATGACCTTGTATGTGTATGTAAACATTTACCTTTTCAAATGCTTTCAAATTATAATCTTATTTCATCCTGTTTGGTATTTTATCCTACTGGTTCCTAACCTTTTATGATAACGTGCCTCTGGTTGATTTTATAAACTACACATGACATTTGTAATTCAGTTTCTGTTGCCCTTTATGTCATAGTGGTTTTAAATAATCTTTATACAGAAGACTTTTGCTTTTGAGAAATCAAACACCATTTTCCTCAATTTTATAGTTTAGAAGGTTTTCTATAGGCTTTTAAATATTTTTAGGACTCTATAAATTTTCTCAGCATGTCCAGTGATGAGTTGTAACCCGTAAGGTTTATCCATCGCCGTCTTTGGAAGTCACTCAACTTGTACAATACAAAGTGGTCATCAGAAGAAACATATCTGACCAGCTAGTTAGCTATATCTATCTATTATCTATCTATCTCATCTATCTCTCTGCACCGCCCCCATCCCTTATGTCCTATGTCCCAGGGCCAAGAGATAAAATAGATATCATCATTTGTTGTGCCATATCCAACTCATTTTTCTCATTCCTCATTCAAGAATCTTAGCTTCTTTGAAGTACACAGCACTCACTACCACAACTTCTAACAACCTAATGACTCTTATTCACTGAAAAACTTAGTTCCCAACTCATTATTGTCTTCCTCTCTACTCATAATACAATTATTCTTCATGGTCAAAATTCAACATTCATATGGGTGACTTATCTAAAACACTGGCCTTCTAAGTCATAAATCTCATTTCTAGAAATCTCTTCTACATCTATCTGGATCATTGCTGCCATGGCCATATGCATCGTAGGTCTTACCTCAGCTCTTGCTCTTCCAATACCCTTACTCTAGTACTTCCTAATTCCAAAGATCATTCAATCCAATCAAAACTTTATATCCCTTTTTATTTCTATCCTGTGTCTTTTACCTTTGCTTCCTTCATAGCCATCAGGGGTTCCACAGCTTAGTTGAGTGACTTCTGTAACAATCTCAACTTCTTTGCCTCTTTCTTCCTGTTACCTCCACTGTCAAAATCCCAAACTTGATTTATACCAAATTATTTTCTTTCTCTGTGGCTTCCCTAGAGAGACTGAGCATTTTTAAAAAATAAGAATTATGTAACACTATATGGTCTTTATAATCAAGAATATTTTATTTTATCTGTAAATGATGTGCTAATATTTTTTATGAATAAAATTTATAATAAACATAAGTTTGAGATATATTTCTATACTTTTTTTCCTGGAGAGTTTAACATACGTTGTCAAACATTTACTGGCACACCACTGCTAACATACATGTTATATGTAGTATATCTAAAACAAAACAAAATAGAACAAAACTCTTGATATTCTCTCTTCACAGCCCTCTCTATGATTGTTCCCCTAGGTGACTTAAATGATGTAATCATTCAATGTTGGAAAACCCTAAAACCTCATAGTCATGCTTGGTTACCCTTTTTTCTTGTCTTCTGTATTCAAATAACCAAGTCTTGTCACCTCTACTTAAAATATAAATTACTCTTTACTTCTACTGCCATCATCTTAATCTAGGACACCATTATTCACCACTACTTCTGAAACATGAAGGCAACGGATTCTGCTTCTCTTCTACTCCCAAGTTTCACACAAAGTTACCTCCCTGACAGAATGTAAATCACACTTAGGCCCCAGAAACAAGGAAGTCTGGGAAAGATATTTCGTATGCTTCTAGCCTCTGACATTCAATAAAAAAATCTAGAAAGTGGTAGGGATAAACCTGGTTGCCAAAACAAACAAGCAAAAGTGAAATACAAACTAAAAAGAAATTCCCCTCCCCACATTAAAGTGAATGGTAATAAAAGCAAACCAAAACAGATTCCTTAAGAATACCATTTTCTTCTCTAGAGAATTCCTGGTTAAAAGGAATTCTTGTATGTCTGATTCAGACAATCCCTCAGATTCATTTTTTTTCTGCCTTTTTTTTTTCTGACATATAGCAAAAACGGTAAGACCATTTTATGAGGAAAAGTGGAAAGGTTAAAGGACCAAATGGAATTTCCATTGATTCTGGACAATAGCTGCCCTTTGAAGATTTAAGAAAGACCAAAAATATTATTTCCTAAGTTACACACTTGAAAACCTAGCTGAGGGAGAAGATTAAAGCATATAGCACAAATTGAGAGCAAATATGCTGTATGATAGTACTATGCTTGATTTTGTAGCTTGTCTTACAAGAAAGAAAATATTGGTATGTTTGGAATAATGGAAAAAGAATTACTGCCTAAACCTTAAAGATCAATCAATAGTACTTAGAGTAGTGAGAGGAAGGAGGAGAGTTTCGAGTGTACCTGTGGGGGTAGGACAATAGAAGCGGAGGCTGGAAGGAGCATGTAGAGCAGTCAAATGTTTACCAACAACCTTTTAAAATCATTTCTGTGCTCTAAATTTGCCCATGCCAATTCATTCTCCATAACAATTACCACATTGAGACACAAAGACAATCATTTTTATTACCTACTCTCAGGGATTTACCCATAGTTATGCAAATTTCATCTTAGCTTTGAGTCTATCCTCTTTATTGGAAAAGCAAATCAAAAAGTAAGTGAAAAATTGTGATGAATCATAGCAATGACTTTCAATTTGAAAATTAAAAAGTGTATTAGAAAATGAGTCAATTATTGATAAATAATTGAGGGAACCATTAGTTTGTTCTAATATAATTAAAAAAAAAAGTTTCACAAGGGTGCCTGGGTGGTTCAGTTGGTTGAGTGTCAACTCTTTATTTCAGTTCAGATCATCATCTCAAAGTCCTGGGATCTAGCCCTGTGTCTTGCTTCAGCGGGGAGTCTATTTGGGGATTCTCTCTCTCCCCACCCCTGCCCTGCTAGTGCTCTTTCTCTCAAATAAATAAATAATAAATGATCTTAAAAAAAGTTTCACAAACTTTTTTTTTATGAATAATGAATAAATTTCAATGTGCCTTCACATTTTGAAGAAACATCTATTGAGTTTTGATACTGGGATGGTGGATGGCTGTCCTGTCCAGACACGAGAGAGACAGATTCGAAATGCAAATTTGGATTTGTTACCTTTTCAGAAATCGTTCGGTCATTTCCTATTATATCTATGCTTCCTAGTGTGTCATCAATTTCTTATCCCCTGTCCATCTCTTTGCCTTCATCTTTACCTTTGCTTCAGTAATTTGGTAGTAGTTGGCTGCATGCTTTATGCTGTTTTGCATCACACTTTGTTCATGTTCTTCCCCAATCTAAAAAGTCCTCCCCAAACCTGTGTAACTTCATTAATTTTTCCTCAACCTTTGAAATTTGGCTCAGGCATCAACTGCTACCTAGTACTTTCCTTAATCTTTTGTGGCTAGGTTTTATGTCCCTGTGCTTTCATAGAAACCTGATTATACTTTTGTCACTGAGCTTTCCGTAGTTTATTGATGTTATCTGTTTGCATTTCTGTCTTCCTCACTAAAATACAAACTGTGCAAGAACAGGAACCATGTCATACTGAATATTGATCATTATATGCCTTGTCTTTAGCAAAGTGCCTGACATATAATAAGAACTTGAATTGAATCGAACTGTTGTAAAGTTGGGGAAATTATTTGAAAGTCCAGATAGCTGGATTAGGGAGGGTGAGAATGCCAAGTTTTGGAATTTAGGCTACATGCAATGAGAAGACACTTTGATTTTGTGACTTTGTCCTATGCATTTAGAAAGTGCTCTGCTCATGTTTAATGTCTTCAACTATCTGAGGGGGCAGGGATTATTGACATTTTATAAATATTATGTAAATAACTGATGCTCAAAGATGAGAAGTAACTTTCTCAGTATCAGAAAGCTGGCAAAAGATGGAGTGGTGTTTTAAGCTAAAATCTGTCTGGCTTTAAAATTCTTTTACATCATGTTGAACAATATAAAGGAAGTAAGGGATGCAAATGATTATTTGATGCAATCAGTCACTCACTGATTCCTCACCAGAACACTTAGGTTGCTTTTTAAAACTTATACACATTATAAGTGAGCCCCGTTTTTCTCAATTCTATGGCACTTCTTTGGCCTACTAGAATCATGCATCCATTGAGAGAGCCAATATAGCACACAGCCTATTACATTAGGTGGGATGCCATTCAAAGTGCGGCCGGCAAATACTTCTGCCAAAGGAAATTTCAGTATAAAAGTGCTGCTGCAGGCTATTGAGCTACCCATTTGTAAGAGCTATCTGAAGTCATTTTTCTTTTCATTCTGTATCACCAGAGGTGGCTAATCCTTTGGTTCCTGTATTGTTTTTCTAGACATTCTTCTTAGAATAGTAAGCTCACACTTACTGGTTGCCTGGAATGTTCTCAGCCGACCTCTTGTGCTGTTCTGCTATGATCGCTTCTTGATGATGTCAAGAGATAAAGAGTGAAACCCGTGAAAATGACCTCCTGAGTGAAAATGACCTTGTGATGTATGAGCTAAGTCAAACAGGGTTTGTTTTAAACAGACTTTCCAGAAACCTGTGAGAAACTTGTATAAACCACAATTATTTTCTTAAATTTGAGTAAGCAAAACTGAGTTTAGGTCCTGCTTTGATACATTCCTGTATTTCTCCTTTCATAGCAGTTATTACCCATTTTTTATTTATTTATTTGATCTCTTTGTTACCTCCTAGATTCTCAACTCTATAAGTACAAAAATCTCATCTGTCTTGAGAGCTTTCATCTCATATACTTCGTGGTGCAGAGTAAGCAGTTAAAAGATAATGAATGTATAAATGACCAAATTATGAAAATTCAATTTTTGATTATATTAACCAATTATTTGATGATTGAGTTTTCCCCTGTGTTACAAAACAAAACATAATCACCTATGTCCTTTAAAACAGGGCTTCTCAAACCTTCATGTATATCTGAATCACCCCAGGATCTTGTTAAAATGCAGAGTCAGCTTTAGCAGATCTGAGGAAGGGCGTTTCTAACAAGCTTCTGAGTGTTGCCACAGTGTTGGCCCTCAGAGGACATTTTGAGTAGCAGCTGTTAGAACACTTCAACCATCATCTGGTATCCTCATGTTACCACTTCTTCGATTTTATCTATTTGCTAGCTGGCACCTGACCTTCCATCAGAAATTCATTAGCCATTTTTAGATAGCATCTATCTCTGTGACTACTCAGTCTGGAGGATACTACATGGGGACTTTCTCTAGAAGCAACTCAATCACAAGTGATTCTCTTGGAGTATCTGCCCTGTGACTTTTGATTTAGAACTCAGATCTGAAATCTCCATTGTGTGTGTGTGTGTGTGTGTGTGTGTGTGTCTTAATAGATAGTGTGTTTCTCTTGTCAGCAGATACTCAGGTCTGGCTTTTTACCTTGTCAGCTGCTTTGCAGGACCTTCCAAAATAAAATTTGTGTGCATGCCATGGCCCATGTTTTATGTCAGATCATTCTTAAAATGTCCTACTAAATGTCACAAAGATCTATCCAGATATGTTAGAATAATATAAAAATCAACAAATCGGATCCATACATGCAAATTTTATTTAATTTATGAAAATTCTTTTTCTGCACAATGGGCATAAATTGGCATCATGGGTTACTGTGAAGAATAAGGAAGATAACACTATATAATGTCTAGCTAAGCTATGTAATAAGAGCTCAATAAAGGGAGCTATTAGAGTATTTTAACCCTGACTATTGTTTAATTTTATTGCCCTGAGTTATATACAGTGCTACACAATATAGGAATTTCATGGATTTGTGGACAAAAGAGCATTTTTTTTTTAAAAAAGATTTATTTATTTACTTGAGAGAGAGATCAGGGGAAGGGGCAGAGGGAAAGACTCTCAAGCCAACTTCCTGCAGAGCATAGAGCTCAATCGGGAGCTCAATACCATGACTCTGAGATTATGACCGGAGCCGAAACAAAGGACACCCAACTGATTTGAGCCACTAAAGCTTTCCAAAAGATCAGTTTTAATATAAACTAGTTGAAAACTGAGAAGTTCTATTCCCAACCTCAACCTGAATCCAGGCTATTTACTGACCGCCTTCTATTTCATTTTTAATAGAAGAGGAACAAACTCTCAAATCACTAAATTTCAGCCAAGCTTTTTTCTTTTTTTAACCTTAAAAGTCATTTAAGAGATGACATTCTCCCCCCCTCCCCCCAAGTATTTTCTGAGCTTTGTCAACTCTGTTTTTACAACTGCCTGTTGGTGAGGCACCTTTTTTCTTATGTTTTCTATTTTTGACGTATGCTCTAATTTTGTAACTTCTACTCCTTTCTTAACTTTGTCTCATTTTTAATATTAGGTTACAGTTTTTTTTTCTGCTTTGTAGCCGTATTTTACTGTGGTTCTTTCATTATCTGTTGGCACATTAACCAGAACTTTTTGCTTTTGTTCGAGGATATAATTTCATGGGTTTGGATGGCAATCCTTTTCTTCTTTTCATGTTTAATGAGATGGGTTTTCCTGTATTCTCAGGAGTAGGCTGCTATGCAGGGGTTGGAGTGGGCCAAGGCAGCTTTTTCAATTTTACTGCTTTAAAGACTTTCTCTTCTGTTGTTAATACAAAGCATTCAAAATATGGCTTCTCTCTGTAAACATCAGACTTGAGATCCACCTTCTTGACACTCTCAGGGTCTAGTAACTGAAACTTCAATGTTCCTGACCTGTTCAATTTGGATTTTATTCCCTGCGGGTTTTTTTCGCCCCTCAGTGTGGGTTTCTGTCTTTTTGGCAGGGAGATTATTCTGGGTATTTCTGGGGTGCTTAAGGGTTTTGGCAACCATAGTACCTACCAGTCTTTCTGGAGACCCTGCTGGAGTCCACACAGTCTTCTGGTTGTCAGGAGGTATATTTGCTAATTAGTACAGTCAGAGTAGAGTTCTAGCTTTTTTTGCGGTATTTCTTGGAAATAAAATGAAGTTTGTGGGCATCTTTAGATCATCAGAATTGTCTATATTTTCCCTCCACTGTTTCTGCAAAGCTGCTAAATCCATGCAGATTTGGCTTTTCTTGTTCATGCTCTGGGTCATTGCAGAAGATGTTTATGCTATCCTAAATGTTTTGTCAGGATTTTTTTTTAAGGTTTTATTTATTTGAGAGAGAGTGAGAGAGATCACAGAGGGAGAAGAAGATGGAGAAGGAGAAGCAGATTCCCCACCAAGCAGAGAGCCTGACACAGGGCTCAATCCCAGAACCCTGAAATCATGACCTGAGTGGAAGGCAGATGCTTAACCCACTGAGCCATCCAGATGTCCTACATGTTCTGTCAGTTTTTAAGAGAGAATTGAAGAGTGATCAATGGAATAAAATCGTCTGGGGAGCTACTTAAAGATACTGGTGCCTGCCACTTGCCTCCAAGATTCAAGTAGTCTGAAGTGGAACCCAGGCATTAGCATTTATAAATCTCCGTAGCAGATTTTGGAATGCACCCTAGCAGGTAGCTACTGCTCTAGGTCAGTTCCATCATTAGTTTTTGATTCAAGTGATAGTTTGTCTCGCCGGCCCACAAGGCAGACTGGGACAACTAGAAGTGATTCCTTTAATACAAATGTAGAATTTCCTTTTCTCATATAAATGTGAAAATGAAACCCTTTCTCTCAAAACATCATTATGTATTTCCTCTATTTTTGTTGTTGTTGCCATCAGAAAATATTTTGAGAACTTAAGGGCTTTTATCTTGGTGTAATGTGGATATAGAAAAATTTCTATTCTAGTTAAAGTTGGTCCAAACTCAAATATTTTTAGTAAATATTTTTTCATGCCTTTAACTGTATTCTAAGAATTGTTAGATTTTTAGCTTCTTGAGGGCTGTTTGCTTAATTAAAACAGTGTCCTCACAACACAACAAATAGCATTTTATTATTTATATATATATATAATTAAAATTTTCCCTCTCTATTTAGGAATTAAATTTCCTTAAGGGAAGTGATAATATTTATCTTCATATGAACTTTGGTACTTAGAAAATATGTGGCATGAAGTAATGTAGAAATCAATTGAAGACGTGAAACTTCATATGAAATGAATGATTAAAATGCCAAAATTCACCCAACAGTTTGTGTATGTACCAATTGTGCAAATCAATAGCTACTTAGGATATGTGCTGTTTAAGAGTTGAATTTAATAACTTTGTTAGATTCAAACTATATGCATTTTTAGAGACAATACAGGGGTGCCTCTAAGGGATATGTTGTCTCTAAGAATATGTGCTTATATTGCAAAGGTTTATAAAATAACTTCAAGAGAAAAACAGAGTGTAAAGAAGCAAATTTAAAAAATTAAGATAAAAAAATTAAGAGAACAATGTTTAAAATTAATGGATGGATTTTGAGTGTGCTCTTTAGTAGAGACTGGGTTACTGTCCATTTCTCTGTGCACTGATTATGTGGATGTAAATCTTTGATTTCATCTTCTTACACACGTTTATTCTTTTGTCTTAAGTTATTATATATATGATGTATATATATATGATATATTCACAAAATATATATTTATTCCTATAAGATGAATTGATTGTACAAGAAGCAGTAGTGCATTCTATTCATACATTCAGGTTCTTTTTCTTCAAACTACCATGGTGTAGTAACCATGTGTTCTTAAACGTAGTCAAACATCTTCCCATGTCTGTAGAGTGAGGCAAAATGAAGACCAACTAAACTGATCAATCCAGCAAGGGGAAAACAAAAATTTTTTAAAGGTTTTATTTATTTATTCATAAGAGACATGCAGAGACAGGCAGAGACACAGGCTGAGGGAGAACCAGGCTCCCTGTTGCGAGCCTGATGAGGGGGCTTGATCCCAGGATCCTGGGATCAGGACCTAAACCGAAGGTAGACTTTCAACCACTGAACCACTGAGGCACCCCTAAATTTTGAATTTTAAGACAAGTTTTGTTTGCTTTGAAATATAACACAACACCCTAGTTTGAAAGAGGGTATATTTGAAGTTGCTAAAAACAGCTTTACTATACGAGACAGATTAGCTTGGGGTTGTAGAGGGAGACATGGGTGTTGTGCGGATTACACAGACATGAGATCACATTATTTACATTCGCTTTCCATTATTTTTACAAATCATGAATTTAAATACCAGTTTACCAATGTGTCTTGGCTCTTTTTTTAAAATGATTTATTCATATGTTCACGAGAGACAAAGAGAGAGAGAGAGAGAGAGGCAGAGACACAGGCAGAGGGAGACGCAGGCTCCCTGCAGGGAGCCTGATATGGTACCGGTTCCCAGGACCCTAGGACCACGACCTGAGCCAAAGGCAACCACTGAGCCACCAGGTGCCCATGTGTGTTGGTTCTTAAGGCACATTTAAAAAAATAAGTGGCAGAGTGTGTTTTATACTCTTCAGGTTCCCCAGAGGAGGCACTCTGCATAATTTAAATTATGGTCCAATACAAATAGAAAAGGTAGCACAGGTGTGGAGTGGCTCATTACTTTAAATGGTGGCCCTCTTTATGTTAATAAAATATAAAGCTGTCCCTCTTCTCCCTCTTCTATTACAGAAAGTGTAGCCGTGAGTTTCCTTACTGGTCAGTGCTTGTTTAAGCAAATGTCAGGAGTGATCTTGATTCAAAATTTAGGGTAAAACACTGTATTAGAATTGATTACCCCAGAGGCTATAAATACAAAATATCTGACAAAGGCCCTGACAAACAAGAAATTTATCAGGAAGCAAGCCAATTGTAGATCACAAGTACAAATCAGCAGCACTGCTTTGTTGAGCTGTCTTTCTCTGTTGAATAGAGATAAGATTGATTGGTGCAACCTTTGGCAAGCTCCCTTAGGAAACAATAAAAAGACAAAAAGTAGTGACTGGATAGGGCATAGTATAAACTTACAGTTTGGGAATTTTGCAAAAAAAAAAAAATCGGGGAAAAATCAGTGAGAAAACTATTGATAGGGAACTAGCAGATGGTATGCCAAAGAACTCTTGTCATTTATCACATTGACTGTGATTATCTTTTTGCCTTGCTTACCATAATTAGAAATGGAAAATGATTTTTTTTTTCCTTCTGGAAGAAAGTTCTTGTTTTTCTAATATAGAATGTTAAAATGACTAGGTTATAGATACTTCATTAACATTCCAAATATTTTACTTCTAGTTCTTTTATGTGAGAATCTTCAATGTGGTTACATTAGTAAACTAATCACAGGCTATAAAATAGTAAAGTAACTTTTAAATCAATTTAAATAAAGCAGAATGGTACATTGTAGTTTTCTGATTGATGGTTAATAGCAAATGGTTGAGAAATGGGAGACAACTAGAAAATACTTTAAAAATGTTATTTTTTTAGACTGTAATCATTCGAACATATACTTTATTTTTATTATCCAAAATATAAAAAGGAACCAAAAAGAATTTGTATGTGGCTAGAGGTCTTTGCTTGATTAAATTTTCCTCTCTGGAGGAAGAATAATCTATGCATTCTAAAATTGCAATTCCATGAAGCAAGATGATCATCAAGGTACATGAATTAAATCAATATTTTAATTTTCAAATACATTATAAATGTCTAGGAAATATATGTTTAGGAAAATTATTTTTAAGACATATTTGCAAAGCAGTCTTGAAGATTTATATCAATTTTGTCATAAATTGTTACACGGAAAATTGATGACTGAAAGTAGCCCAGTCATTTCTTTCCATTAAATGTCATAGAAAAATATATCAATTTTCCAAATGTCTTTACTTATGTTACTTAATGAAAACAATGATATGACATTCATGCTACTTAGGTGTGTAGGCTCTATGTTCTCATCCGAAAAATGGGATCCATTAATAATGTCAGCTTTATGAAGATTCAATGCACGTAACATATTTAGTATAGTACCTGGCATATAGTAATATAATAATTTATGGTTCTTACTATTTTAGTTTTATTTCTTTGGATCTTAAGATTTAGCAACACTACGTGGAAGAGAAACCTTGATTATTTAAAAAAAATGTAGGAAGAACACAGATTTGATCTAGTTACTTTTTCTGTTAAAAAACTTAATTTTCCCCAGGCTCTTGTTAAATAATGTCCCAGTGAGGAGCCTGCCATTCCAGGCACTGCACAATGATCCCAGTCTGCTTCTCCAGGCCCTTCCTCCATGGCACACCTCCCGTCTACCACACATTTGCATCCTGTGCAATTCTGTCTTCCAGTATGAATAACTCACTTTTGATAAACACATACTCTCTATTTCTAGCACCATTGCCTTGCTCTTGTTGTGTTCTTTGCTGAGAATATCTATTTCCAGGTTTCTACAAGCTTAAATCCTTACTAATTGTTAAACTCCTTTTAAGATCCAATCTTTAAATTTTCTATGATACTTCTCCCACTTCTCTAGCTGCCATGATGGGGGAAAAAACCCTCCCTCCTTTGACTTAGAAAATTCCATCTTTTTCTCTTATATATGTGCCCTGTCTTCTTTCTTCCATTTACCTGAAAAGCAGGGCATGCCTCATCCATCTGTATATTCCCTTCCCAACACAGCACCTTGCAGAGAGGAGACACTCTATGTACACTTACTGAATGAATGGATATTGCATCATGATGTATTTAAAATCAGTAGCTATTTGCTATCACTGATGGTAACTACTTAAAATATGTTTAAAAAGTTCTAAAGAGTGAAGAAAATTTTTATTTTAATAGCTACCATTGTAAATTTTCTAAAAATTCTAAATCTTCTCAAGGCAACCTAGCCTTAATTTGGAAATAGAGACTTGGGTATAGATAGACCTAGAAGTTGAATATTTATCTTTGCTGATTGTGGAGCACCAATCCTGGTCATTCAGATTTCAAACTTCTTTTCCTTTTTGTCAAAAATATTTGTTGGCTTGAATTATGTAGATAATTGCAAAATTCTTCATTTCTCATGATTTATTTCAATTACCGATCCTACTCGGTTTTCTGATCCTCTTTCTCTGGCAGACAGTAAATTCTCTCACCTGAGCACCTTGGTGGCTCAGTTGGCTAAGTGTCCGGCTCTTGTTTTGGCTCAGGTCACGATCTCAAAGTTGTAAGATAGAGCCCCACTTTAAGTCTGGCACTGAGCCCCACGTTGGACTCCATGCTTGAGATTCTCTTCTTCTCCCTCTTACTCTGCTGCTCCCCCTGTTTTCTCTTTTGTTCTCCCAAATAAATCTTAAAAAAAGGTACAAATTATTTCACCTAAAAAAACATTTTAGTGTCAGTTATCATATTATAATATGGCCTAAAAATAACCCTACTCCTGCCTCATGAACTGATGACCTTGTTGCAGGTAGAGAGCAACCACATACCAACTCTCCTAGTGATCAATCTGGTTACCATGCTTACAGAGTTTCCAAGAGCCTGGTCACATGGGATTCAGGATAATAATGAAAATGATGATGAAAATATCTTACACATGTTCTTTAAAAAACAAACAATGCTTCTATATTTGGCGTGGTACAGACAAAAGAAGATACTGAGATTTTTGTCCATTTTAGCTTTTCATTTGACTATGAGCATTCTTCATTATCAGGAAATACAAAATACACACGGAAATGTGAGGATCAGTCAACTCCTTGAACACATCTGCTGAGCAGTGTGCTAAATCATGTCATTCATGAATACATTCATTTATTCTTTGAGAACTTACTTTGTGCCACATGATATATTTTTTAAAGATTTTATTTATTTATTCATGAGAGACACAGAGAGAGAGAGAGACAGAGGCAGAAGGAGAAGCAGGCTCCATGCAGGGAGCCCGATGTGGGACTCGATCCAGGACTCCAGAATCACACCCTGGGTGAAAGCCAGTTGCTCAACCGCTGAGCCCCTCAGGCGTCCCCACATGATATTTTAAATACATTTAAATAAAGATATTTTTATAAAAAAATTCTATTGAATGAGATTCATTAATGTTTATTGATTTGATTTTTAATGTTACTTTACTTTTTTTCTACTTTTTTCTCTCCAGCTTTGTTGAGATGTAATTGACATATAACATCATATAAGTTTAAGGGGTACAACGGTATGATTTGATATATGTATACATTAAAAGATAAGGTTAGTTAGTACATTCATCAATTCACATAGTTATGTTTTTCCCCCAAGAATCTTATATCATCTTTTTCAACCTTTGTGCTGTTATGTTATTACAGTTGAATAAAGAAAAGGGAATTTAACTATAAAAAAATTACTCAAAAGAAATCAAAGAAAAAAAAATCCTAAGGAAATTGAATTGAATGAAAACTGTGAAAAGAGAAGAGTATTCATGTTATAATGTAATTGGCCTAAATTATATTAGGTCACCCCATTTTGATGGATTAAGACAAAAATTACCAGTAATTAACAGATAATTATTGAACATCTATCTTGTACAAAGAACTATAACATGTTGAAGGCCTATGGAGAAATAAGGTGAAAAAAGAAATAAGGTGGAAAAGAATTATAATTGGCGTTAGACATAGACAACTAATTTGGGACATATTTGGAATAATGAAAGAAAAGCAAGAGATTACACATTCATTAGAGGGACAGAAATGCTGGAAGACGGATTGTTCAGGAAGATGTCTTGCATGTGGAGACAGAGGGGAGAAGGAGAGAGAGAAAACACAAAAATACAGCACTAAGATGAAGACATTAAGGGGACTAGAAAGATAGGAAATGAATCAAATTAAAATAGCTTCTGAAAGCCTAGGGAGGCCATAGGCAGCTTAGGGGATGGTGTATTTGTTTTTTTTGTGAGAAATCCATGGATTAAATCTTTTTGGGGAGGGACTCCTGGTGGCTTAGTGGTTGAGTGTCTGTCTTCGGCTCGGCTCGGGGTGTGATCCTGGGGTTGGGATCGAGCCTCACATCGGGCTCCTGTGGACAGCCTACTTCTCCCTCTGCTTGTGTCTCTGCCTCTTTCTCTCTTTGTCTCTCATGAATAAATAAATAAAATCTTTAAAAAAGTCTTTTTTTTGGGGGGCGGGGGGAAGATACTGAAGCTGTCAGTTTAGTATTTGGAAGTCAGAACTCAAGCTCTCTTGGTCAGAAAGGAAGCCCCAAGCAGTACACTTTTGTCCTAAGTGAACTAGAGGATTCTTGGTGTCATTTAGAAAACTAGGTAAACCACGTTATTTGTTCACTTGGGACATAAGCTGGTTACAATATTGCCTGAAATTCTAATTGAAGACAGTTTTAGGACTTATGAGAGAGAATGAGGGGCAATAAAGATTGTGTGGAGTGTATGTCTTTTAAAAGTGGTCTAGAAATCTTTCCTGATTCTATCTAAATAACTTTGGCTGTATAAATTCTTAAAGGAGCCCATTAATTTTTGGGCTATGACTGCAAAAGCTTACATAAGACTAAATTCCATTAAATTATTTTCTGGAAGCTAAATCAACCTTGTTTACAGTGGATTTGCTCTGTGATGTATTCAAACACAAGGCTTCTGCCAAGTGTTCTTGCTACCATATGTACACCTATTAATTAACTCCTTGTAAATGTCTTTGGTATTCCCTTGGGTTTGCTGAAGTTTGCTGTTGAAGCATCACTTTTGCCACAAATCCTGCTTCTCTCAGTTTTAAACATGGAGATGGAGTTCTTAGATGCCCCAATAAACAGCACTTTTCTCCCATCCAACTTTGTAACCATTTGAGAAAGAGAGATGGAAATCAGACAAATAGAGGTCAGTGTATCAACATAAATACTGATGAAGCTGATGCTGAAGGGCATGGTTTATCGTGAGAGCCAAATGGGACTTGCTAATACTTCCTTCCTGAATTAGAAAAACATACCCATTCACATATAATGCAAGGCACTTCTCTGTGCTCCTCAACGAGCATAGAGGAGAATAGAATATGCGGTCTGCGGTCAACACCGCAAGAGAGAGAGGAAGGCTATAGGCTAAGCTCATTCAGCCACTCCTTCCAGCTTCATTAATTATTAAATCACTGGGTCACCAATGGAAAGAGTATGAGGCCAAAAATGTTACTCTAATAGGATCTTTTCCTTCTGGAAGTGGGAGGTATGGGGAATATGCATCTACCCTGACATTAGAGGTCTATATTGTTGTGTTTAATATATATTTTTTAATTATTATGACAAAACTGACTGGGAACTAATGGCTTATCTTTTAAAACCATGTTCTACATTTTCCACTCCTTCTGTTTTGTGGAAAACCATTGAGAATATCCACAAAACAATATAAAGATGTTGTCTAATATAACAGATTGCTTTGTTGTTACCGGGAATTCAACTCAACTCTCAATTTGCCTCATTGACCAATTTTGTATGCTAAATGTACATTTGTCAGAAGCCTAGGGATGTTGACCTTTTCTAGATTATCTCATTCTTTTATTGTTGGGATAACATTTCTAGCTTATGTTCTGAAAGAACGTAAGTTCTTTTTTTTTTAAGATTTATTTATTTATTTCAGAGAGAGGGAGAGAGAGAGAGAGAGAGAGAGAGAGAGAGAGAGAGAGAGAACCACAGTGGGGCAAGGGGCAGAGGGAGAGAGAGTCCAAAGCAGATTCCACACTGAGCACAGAGCCCGACTACTTGGGGCTCTATCCCACGACGCTGAGATCACTACCTGAGCTGAAACCAAGAGTCAGACGTGCTTGACCGACTGTGCCACACAGGACCCCTGATAACTTACGTTCTAAAATCAACCCAAGTTCACCTGCTCAGCTGATATTATGAACAGAATTTATCCTTATGGGACATGAAAACATGATATAAACATGATACGTGTTTTTGATATTATCAGATTGTTCAAAGGTATTTGCATAAGTAGGTACAAATGTTCTTTTGAAGCTACATCTGTGAGGGAGTGATAGTTATGATTATTATTGAGATACATCCGTTTTGTGTTTCCCCTGGAATAAACTCTGTTATCTGCAGGGCACTTTCCTTGGGAGTCACATGTTCAGCACCCGCCTCCTGCCTGTGGCGCTTGAGGACTGAAAGAATGCACAGTGCTTGAATTAGTACTTTAAGACAGCAATGGCATAGGTATTGTAGCCTTTAGCTTAGGTTCAAACTCAGCTTTGCTACTTTATTTTTCATACTTTCCTTGGACAAGTTCCCTCATTTCTCTTTGCTTTGGTTTCTTTATCTGCAAAATGGAAATTCTAATAGTATTATATTTTAAGGTAATATCAATTAATATTTTATATGCTTTTAATACAGAAACACTTGTTAAAGCACTACAAATTTTAGCTAATATTTTTGTCATCCTTGTGACTGTCAGAGAGTGGCAATTTCTAAATCACTTTTACTTTTCGGTGAATATCTTGGTCTTCACCTGACAAAACAGATATAGAGGAAAGCCTGCCAGCTGGCTTGGGCCATTAGCTCTGCTCTTTACTTTCAGTGGCTCTTTCTCATCTTCTATCCATGTAATTAAGATGCTCCTGTCTCTTTGTAAAATAAAAAAGGAAACTTTTGATTCTTCCTTCCTTTCTAAGTATGAATCTCTTCTACTTTAGAACTGGGACATTCACTTCTCTTTTTCTTTTATAAATCCTCAGTTTCTAATTTAACTTGAACTTCACAAATACTTTTTGAACATATGCTTGACACTACAGGTGGTAATTGGGATACCTTGGTGAGTAAGATACATGCAGACTTTACCTGAATGGAAATTCTGCCTCTACCATTGTGCAGAAACTTCTCTCTATAAAGTTTGCAACCATATCCTAACCGGAGAATGGCCAGTTCTCCCTCTGTGTATTATGTAACAATAGCTCTAGGACATTTGAGATAGATGGCATTCTTGAAACTGAGCTCTCACTTGATCTTCATGCCACCACTCTCTCTGGGTCATTCCCTACATCTTAGGACCTCCAAATTAGTTTCCTTAAGTTCCTCTTTTTTTTTTTTTAAGAAAATAAAAGATTTACTTACTTATTTATTTATTTATTTATTTATTTATTTATTTATTTATTTATGTATTGAGAGAGAGAGAGCACATGGCAGGAGGAGGTGCAGAGGGAGAAGGAGAAAGAAACTCAAGCAGACTGCACTGAGCATGGAGCTTGATGTGTGGCTCAATCTCCCACCTATGGGATCTTGACCCCAACCAAAACCAAGAGTCAGCCACTTAACTGCCTTCTCCATCCAGGTGCCCCCAAGTTCTGCTTTTTTTTTTTTTAAGATTTTTATTAATTTATGTGGGGGGGAGGGGGCAGAGGGAGAAGCAGACTCCCTGCTGAGCAGGAAGCCCAATGTGGGGCTTTATCCCAGGACTCTGGGATCATGACCTGAATCAAAGGCACAGGCTTAACAGACTGAGTCACCCAGGGACACGTCAAGTTCCTCTTCTTTTATTATACTTTATACTTTTTTAGTTACGTCCCAGAATTTTGTATTTCATCCTCTTCTCTTGGAATCTCCAGAGTAGCATTTTTGGTTGCGTGTAGGATATTCTGATCTGTTAAATTCCAAAGTTCAGAGTCATCAAATTCAAACATGCTCAGCATCTCCCTTTCTCTCAGTTTCGCTCCTATCTGGCATTTGCGGTTTCACTTAAAAGCATCACCACTGATCCTTCCATTTCTCAAACTTGTAACTGGGAATCCTCAGTATTTCCTTCTCGCACACCATGCACAATTGATCTAGTCCCACTGTGTTTACCTTCTTCATATCTCCTTAAACTCCATTCTCCACCCTATTTGTCTACTTTTGTGTAGACTTGACTTTCCTCTAAACCATTCAGCTATGCCAGGTCTACTTAATTGACAAATCAAGCTAAATAAAAATGGAATCTTAACCTTTCACAATCTGGCGTCAGTTTTCTTTTAGAATGATAGTATTGACTTCTCTCTCATTCCAGATGCCATGGACTACATTGGACTCTCTCCCTCCCCAAATTCATATGTTGAAGCCCTAACCTATGTCAGGGCTGTATTTGGAGGTAGGGCCTCTAGAGGGTAGATAAAGGTTAAATGAGGTCATAAGGGCCCAGATCCAAAAGGATTGGTGGCCTTAAAAGAAGAAAAGAGAGCAGACTCGCTCTCTCTCTGCCATGTGAGGGCACAGTTGGAAGACATCCAGCTGCAAGCCAGAAACCTGGTTCTCACCGGGAACCAAATTGGCTAGCCCCCTGATCTGTGACTTTTAGCTTCTAGAACAGTGAAAAAAATAAATTTCTATAATTTAATCTATCTAGTCTGAGATATGCTGTTATGGCAGCTGCAACAGACCAATATACCAGTTAAGCTCAAATTTTTATTTCTGACCATTATTATTGAACAATGCCATTTCTTTGCACCCTCTCTTCCCTCTGTCCAGAATTTCTTCTCTGCTTTCATATGTAGAGCATTCTCATCTTCTAAGAGCAAGCTCAGTTATTTCTTCTTCTGTTTTTCCTAAATGTCCTCACATTCACAGAAGTGGTACTAGTAACATTTACTTTCAGAAAGCATATACTTGTATTAAAGCAATCACAACTTCGTACTTTTATATTTCTCTGCCTTAAGAGTAACCTTCTTCTCAACAGCAAAGAAACAAACAATCCAATCATGAAATGGGCAAAAGACATGAAGAGAAATCTCACAGAGGAAGACATAGACATGGCCAACATGCACATGAGAAAATGCTCTGCATCACTTGCCGTCAGGGAAATACAAATCAAAACCACAATGAGATCCCACCTCCCACCAGTGAGAATGGGGAAAATTAACAAGGCAGGAAACCACAAATGTTGGGGAGGATGCGGAGAAAAGGAACCCTCCTGCACTGTTGGTGGGAATGTGAACTGGTGCAGCCACTCTGGAAAACTGTGTGGAGGTTCCTCAAAGAGTTCAAAATAGACCTGCCCTACGACCCAGCAATTGCACCGTTGGGGATTTACCCCAAAGATACAGATGCAGTGAAACGCCGGGACACCTGCACCCTGATGATTCTAGCAGCAATGTCCATAATAGCCAAACTGTGGAAGGAGCCTCGGTGTCCATCGAAAGATGAATGGATAAAGAAGATGTGGTCTATGTGTACAATGGAATATTCCTCAGCCATTAGAAACGACAAATACCCACCATTTGCTTCAACGTGGATGGAACTGGAGGGTATTATGCTGAGTGAAGTAAGTCAGTCGGAGAAGGACAAACAGTGTATGTTCTCATTCATTTGGGGAATATAAATAATAGTGAAAGGGAATAGAAGGGAAGGGAGAAGAGATGGGTAGGAAATATCAGAAAGAGAGACAGAACATAAAGACTCCTAACTCTGGGAAACGAACTAGGGGTGATGGAAGGGGAGGAGGGCGGGGGGTGGGGGTGAGTGGGTGACGGGCACTGAGGGGGGCACTTGACGGGATGAGCACTGGGTGTTATTCTGTATGTTGGCAAATTGAACACCAATAAAAAATAAATTAATTATAAAAAAAGGAGTAACCTTCTTAAGCCAAGAAAAACTCTATTCTTTATATTTCCATGGCTAAGCACACTGTTTTGATAATGAGTAAATACTTTTGAATGAACTAAGCATTGACAAATGAACAAGAAATAGAGAGGCCGAATGAGTTCTCCCAAACCACTGGTACTGACTTAGGTGATGAAATAGTGTTCCCTGGAGTATATATTTTTTCTGAGCTATCCGTTTACTAATATCTTCAGTAATTATTCATTATCGGACTTTTACCTTGTATCATTAACTTTATTCTAAGTGGGGTAGGGAGGGAGCTGGTGAGTCAGAAATAAGGGAAAAAATGTGCTCTATAAGTAATTAGGTTTTTGTTTTGTTTCTTTAATTTTTTTCTTCAATATGTTTAAATTAATTAATTATCAAGGGAGCAAAAGTCTAACCATCTATTCTAAGCACAAGATCTTCCAATGAGGACTTAATGTGCCACATTTCTACAGGTTTCAGAGAATAACAATAAGTTTATTATTAAAATACTTGAAATTCTCCTCTTTGGTAGCAGAGATCTTCAATTTATGCCATGGAAAGGACTAATAATCATGATCATAGTTATAACTATAATAATTACAGAAATTTAGAGTTTTGAAAGAATATTTTCAATGACGGCAATAATTACCAAAATGATTCTGGCTAAAGACAAAAATATAATCTTAATATTAACAGCTTTAGAATAAGCCAGTCAATGCAATTTCATGTTTTTAATGGGCTATAAGGAAATAATAATAATATATCATTATATTGGTTTTGAATTTTAACCTGATGTAAATTGCGCTAGCATTTTATAATATAATGTTATAAATAGGAACTTTAGTTGTGTCTTCCTATCTCAGTTCTAATGAAATTTGTGACTCTAATAACAATAACTATAACATTAAAGTTTTATTGTTAATATTTGCATCAATTTGTCAGATTTTACAAACGTGCGAAATAATAAATTTTAGAATTTAACATGTAGAACTTGAGGAAGTTTTAGCAATTATTTAGTCCAAACAACCTATTGTATAGATGAAGAAACTATCCTTAGTAAGAATTTATATACACAGGTAGTCAATGGAACAGAAGAGACTCTTCTTTAGCCTTTCAGGACTATTGTACAAGAAGGCACTGCCAATACTCAGTTATAATCATTCTTCACAGTGAATGAAAATCAAAGTGTGATAGTGGAAAGAATGCAGGGTGTGAGTCCAGCAGTCCTGGATTTGAAGGTGGCCTGTGTGCCTACCTTGCTGTCTCAGAGGCTTGGGAAAATGACTTATTTTATCCTCTGCATCGTCACTTGTGAAGTAATAACAGTAATTCTATCTTGCTGTCGTGTTCTGCAGTCAAGGAGGGCATATAGTTTGTGCACCATTGCACTGCTAGAGCCTGACACAGTGCTCCACGCATAGGACGTGCTCAAAAACAGTTTATTGAGTGAGTGAATAGAGAATGAAGAACTGTGTGAATTAGAGAAGAGCGTGGAGGTAGAGTGGTTGGTGCAGTAATTCTGTGAGCCGGAAAGATGTCGGTCTGAATCATTATATAGCAAATCTCTTATATTGGTCATTTGTATTATTTCTGGTGATTAACCCATTGCGACTAATTTATTAGAGCTATATATTTGCCCAATTGCAGTAGGAAGTTTCTTCTGTCTTTCCTACCACTCCTTTTTAAACTCACTCTCTCAAGTTATGGTGTATTTTCTTATCTCGGGATTCACTCCTAGACTGTTTTCCTAGCGTTTCCCATCATTTTCTACTGATGGCTACAGAAAGTCCAGCCCACTCTATTATCCCATCTCCAATCTTCATCAAATTTAAAGCACCTCCATTCCCCAGACTGGGTTTACTGAGGACAGGACAACCTGTAATAAGAAAGGATGGTGTGGCCAACTTCTCTACTTTTTCTCCACTTGCTTCCCACTGTGCTAATTTCACCCCCACCCCTACTCTAGAGTCCGGAATTTAGGGGAGGAAGGAGAGTTAAGAAGGCAGAAAGGGTTTCATTCAACATGTACAGTTACAGCCTAACATTGATACTCCTTGGGCATGGCAGATGGCAAGCTTACTTTTTCTTTTGTGGGATCTTTTTGTGGATTAGAAAATTCTACTACTAGAGTACTCCAGACTCAATTTTATTGATGCTCATAACTCCCTACTTTCCTCCCTCCTCTGCTCCTTGGGGACCTTTGCCCATCTAAATAGACCTCTTGTCGGGGGGGGGGGTCTCTATGAAGACCAATCAAAATCAGCTCACTACCATAGGATCTGCATCTGTACCATTAGTGTATTGGTTTGCTAGGGCTGCCATTACAAAGCACCACAGACTGGGTGGTTGAACAACAGAAGTTTATGAAGTTTATTTCCTCACAGTTCTGGAGGCTTAGAAGACTGAGAACAGGGCATTGGTAAGGTTGGTTTCTTCTGGGGCTTCTCTCCTTGGCTTGTAGATGACCACCTTCTTGCGTCTTCACATGATCTTCCCTGGGTGTGTGTTTGTGTCTAAATTTCCTCTTATCAACGCCAGTCATATGTCATTAGAATCTATTGTAATTTTAAAGACTCAATTTTCTAGTCCAGTAACATTCTGAAGTTCTGGGGGTTAGAACTTCAACACATGAATTTTGAAAGGACACAGTTTATTCCAGAATCCTTATAAATGCACATATTCAGGACCGCTTCACCAGATTTTGCAAGCTCAGGCAGTTATCAGCAAAGATTTCTCTTATGGGGTTTGGCCACAATCTGCCTCTTCCACTTAAACTTCTCATGTGCACATTGCACACCAGTCCCTATGTTCTTCAAATTCCAGAGAACACATGTCAAGTTTTGCCAGTAGTTCTCTAGTTTTGAAGGGTGTGCTGAGAGTATCTTCTACTCACTGACTGGAAACTCCCTCTTCAATAAAATCCTCCTTCCAGGCATCTTCCATCTCTTCTTTTAAATGCCTGAGGGGAAGGGCGGTGAGGGGCTAATGATGGCAGGACAATACCGGTGTCGTTGGCCCCAGTACCTTGACTCCTATCATATTGTTCTTAGCTTTGGGGCATCTGTGGACACTCTTATACTACTATAAACAATACTTTAGTAAGTACACATGTACTAACATCATTGTGCATATTCATATTTATTTACTAGACACATTTCTAGAAGTCATTGTTTATGGTGTCTTGATAAATGGAACATTTTATTTTTAATGCAGATAAATGTCTTTTTTCACTACGTTTTGTGCTTTGTTGTTTCATTTTAGAAAATCTTTCCTGATAAGAAGCCTAAACATATTTGTATGTATTTTCATCTAGGTGCATTAAAATTTCTGCCTTTAAGATTTTGAAGTATTTAGAGTTTATTATTTCTGTATTTATGGTATGAGGAGTGCATCTCATTTTTTTCACATGCTCACATAATCATTGTCCCAACAGCATCAATTGGATAGACCATTCTTACTTTGCTGACTTTCAGTGCCGTCTCTACCATGTATAAAGTGTCCATACATGCACTGGACTGTTTCTGAGTTTTGCATTCTGTTCCATTGATATTTTTTTGTTCCTCACCTTAGCATCACCACCAGCTGTCATAATGACCATGGCTTTATATTATTCTTGACATCTGGTGAGGCAAATTCACCAGCACTTCTTCCCAATTTAGTTGTTTTAGATATTCTTGATCCTTATCTACTTGATATGAATTTTAGGATCAGCTTTTCAGATTCCACAAAAATTTCTGTGATCCTCCAACCCACTCCTTGCCATCAGCACCAACTGCTCACTGGGAAACCTTCAGTCACTGGAGAAACAGGATATATAGGGAAGCTGATGCAGCAATGACAATGTCTACTTTGATCTCTCTCTACAAGGATCAAGGAGGCTGCTAAACAACATCTTATGCCGTACACTGATATAGATGATGAAGATTGGCCTGAACCACTAACCGGTCTTGGGTAGTATAACCTAGAGTATATACTAAGGTAGCAAGTACTGACTTTTGTGCTGTTCCCTTATCATCTCTTACCAATTTGAAGGCAGTCTGGACACATTGTATAAAAATAACCCCTGATTTAATCTAGGAATTACTCTGCATGCTAGAATTTTATTGTAAAAAAGCAGCTGCTGAGTCTGGACAGTTATATCTTTAAATATAAATAGGCAAAAAAATTGATGACTAACTAAAAAAAAAAAAAAAAGTCCCGAGTGGGGCTCCTAGGTGGCTCAATCAGTTAAGACCTGCCTTGGCTCAGGTCTTGATCTCAGGGTCCTGAGATTGAGCCTCATGTTGGGCCCCCAGTTCAATGAGGAGTCTGCTTATCCCTCTGCCCCTGCCACTCTGCCTCACTCATGCACGTGCATGCACATGTGCTCACAACACACACACACACACACACACACACACACACAAACATTTTCTCTCTCTCTCTCTCTCTCTCTCTCACTCAGAAAGACAGGATAAACTTTTGTGTTATGGATTCAGTGGCTCATTCAATAAACATTGATTCAGTGCTGTGTGATCCAGACGCTGTACCAGGTACTTAGGGTGCAAAGATGAGGATGACACCCCTCCATCCTCAAAGAACTGCCAGGGAGATAAAACACATAAGGATGCAGGAACGAGTGATTGGAGCAGTGGGAGCTGTATGTACGGGGCACAGTGGGCATTACCAGAAATGGATGGCCCCTCCTCCTCTGGCTTACCTGAGCAGGGCTGAGTAAATGTCCTTCCCGGATACATGGCTGTGGGAGAAATGCAACGGAGAGGGAAGAATCAGTAGGCAAAGGATATAATCTAAACTTGAAGCATGAAGTGTTCTGGTATGCCCAAGAACTGGCAGTAGTTTTTAAAATACGAAATGTTAGGTGAGAGAGCTTTAGAGAGAATAAAGCTAAAAAAGCCAATTAGACCATAGATGCTTTGTATTCTATTGTATTCTATTCTGGGGATGTGGATACTGTAGACAGAGAAAAACTGAAGGAAAGAACAGGAGTCAGACAAAGCTCACTCTGACTAAAATTAGGACTCCAGTGTCAAGAAGACTGGAAATTGGAGGCGTGGGGACCAGACAATTGCAATATTGCAAGTAGAGGTAATGTAGGAATGAAATAAAGCAATAGTGGTGGAAATAGAGAAAAAGTGGATGGACTGATGTATCATTAGGATGGTGGAATCAATAGGACTTATGGACAGTTTATATGTGGGGATTAGGGGTTTAGGGGCTCAGGGACAGCTATAAATATGAGAAAATTCCTGTCTGGCTTGGGAAATTGGGTGAATTGTAGCAGTTGTAGCTCTAGTCATACAATATTATTGCTCATCCACCTAGGTAGATTTGCTTTTATGTGATCAATATAAGTTCCATTGCTTATCAAATAAAATGCAAATTGAATATAGGCCTTGTCTTGAGATGTTTGTTGTAATGTATCATGAGGATTAAATTTTAGGATTTCCACTTGAAAAAGGTTTCTCAGAACACCTGTGAGTAACAATGAAGTAATCATTTTTATGTTTTATTTCCTATCCAAAAATTCAATGAACACCAAGAGAAGAATTTCATGTTTACTTGTCAAGCTGAGAAAAATTAACACTTTAATGTTTCAAGTCTACTGAATTTTCAAAAAAGATTTATATATTTATGAGAGAGAGAGAGAGAGAGAGAGAGAGAGAGAGAGGGAGACTGTGAGCAGGGGGAGGGGCAGAAGGAGAGAGAGAGAGAGAGAGAGAATCTCGGGCAGACTCTTGGGTGAGCACTGAGCCCGACTTGGGGCTCAAGCTAATGACCCTGAGATCATGACCTAAGCTGAAATCAAGTCAGATGGTTAACCGACTGGGACACCCAGGATCCCCTCAAGTCAACTGGATTCTTTTGCAGAATTTCTGGCATGCACCTCCGATGAAAAAGAATAGATGCTATGCATTATGTATAACTAACCAAGGTGACTCAGACAGTAAGCTGCTGTGAAAAAAAAAATCTCAAAAATGAAGCTGCAAAAAACTTTTGACAATCATTTTAATGTCATTAGGTATTTGGAAAGTATTACATATGGATTAAAATTAGGGAAATAACTTTGAAAAATTAAGACTTAGAGGGCGTACTTATGTTGGAACATGGATTTAATTATCTGTTCTTTGCTTTCAAACATATATGAGTATTGTTTTCATTACCTAGGAGAGAGGTTACTAAAAATGGTATGTCTCATTTTTCTCTATTTACTAATTACTTCAGTTAAATTGCTATAGTAGAGTTGGCAAATAGATTTTGAATTTATCACTTTAAATGCATTTTTATCAACAATATAATCAGTTTATTTGGTTCTCTTTGTTTTTGTTTTGAAGTTTTCTTGTGGTTTGATTACTGAGAAGATTTTAGTGTTTCATTATCTTTCAAAACTCTTTACGCTATCAAAACTTGGGAAGTTTTGAAGGCATTATATTTTTCTTGTAGTAAGTCTAAGATATAATAATCACTTAGGTAGTGAAAGTGGTATGTTTTGATTTGTTAAATTTTTAGTATTCAATTTGTATAGCTTTGGAGGAAGAAGGATCAATGACATTTCTTGTTTTGACGGAATGGATTATAATCGTAACCAGTGTTACTTAAGTTCTTGGCTCACTGCTATATTTTCATTGTTGTTCAGTTTTAAATTAGTCACGCAATTGAAATACAATTTGTAAGGATAATAATTGAACATACTGAAACTTGTGAGTAATCTACAAGAGGGTCAAATAAAGGTTTTTGTCGTAACATCGATAGGATATGTGAGTTATAAATAATGCTTTCAGAACTGAATATTGCAAAAAGTCTGTGGTTGTGTATTGGAGAACAAAAAGGTTAAGAAAGCTGAGCCATTGGAAATTATTTCCAAGTTTTATAAAATATGCCATCTTTTTACAAAATCTGTTATTTATACTTCCTCACATTTCATTCATTTTTAGAAAATTTATTAGTGTCATCTAGTTAAAAGGAATAGGACTCGTCAAAATTTGAATCTTTGCACAAGATATTTTGACTAGATAGGTGAAAAAAACAATAATGAAAGGGTAGGACTTTTGAGGTAGCTCAGTGAATCTAATGTTCCTCTAAGACATGTGCTTTAAAGATCTACGTATAAGATGGGTTCATCTTTCATATTCTTTTAAAATTCACAGTGTGCTTTTAGCAATAAGTTTAAAAATATTTTCTTCTTCATGGCAAACTTCTGAATTTGTATTGCTTCTGCTTTACACTCTCCTTCCCCACTCTTTGCTAATTGTTTTGTACCAGAAAGAAACCCATATGTTATAAGACTATTAATATGTTCCTGTTAATATTTCATCACAGCATCACATTTTGTTCTTTGTGCTAGCATAATTTTTAAGGCATTTTGCTATGATGTTAGCTAAACTGTTCCTAACTCTGAGCTTTAAATAGTTTTCACAGTTTGGATACATCATTTGGTGAATATGATGATCTCACTTAAAAATTTTGGAGTTTCCTACAATTTGATATTACACAAATATCTATCAAAACATTTAATTTAACGTTTAACAGTCTTTCTCTTCGTGTTTTCACATTCCAAGATCTCTTGACTTAATCTTCTTTATATCCTTACATGTTAGAATATCTATTCTTCTAAGTTTTGTATCGAAGATGCATGTGTGTCTGTGTGTGCTTATATAGATTAACGTATATGTTCTCACAGAAAAAATGAACTTTTTTTCCCTTCTAGGAGAAAAATGTACTTTCCTATGTGGGTGCACTAAAGCAACTTTCAGCAAATTTTCAGAGTTGCTGGGCTGATGGAAGAATCACAAAATATATTAGTACGGGAAAAGGAAAGGTGTTTTTTACTCTCTGCTTGAAAAGTGACAGAAGAAAAGAATCCTTGAGAAATGTGTCAAATAGATCTTTTTTTTCCCCCTTGTGGAAGAAAAGAGGCTGAAGCTAAAAAGAGAAGGCAGCCTTTGTGAGTTTTACTTGCAAACTGTGCAGCCTACCTAAGGTTTTTGTTCAATCTTAACACATTGAACATCTTGAAGTATCTAAGAATATAGAGAGAGAGAGCAGCAGTGGGATCTAAGGTAGAGTATTATTCTAATTATCAGTTCTAAAGTTTAAGTATTTTTTAGTTGCTTAAGAAGTGATTCAAACTTTGAGATACTTCCAGCATTTTTAAAGACTCAAAATATGTATCTATGTGAAAACTGGATCAGTTAGTTGGGCTCCATGAATCTATTCTCACAGGTTCATGAACTGTGGCAATGCTGATTATATTTGCTTCATATTTTCATCATTTCTGTCGTCTGAAGCAATTCAAACTGGCCGTACGTTCTTTCTTCTGATACTCGGTAAGAAATGTATTGTTACATACCGAGAGACTTCTGCAAGAATGTTGTTAGCTAACAACATTCTCACTCCCTAAATCTCCTAAGAAATTAGAAACGCACTTTATTGCATGAAATTTGCCTCTCATGTAATCTCATTCAATGTAGCCTCAATATATGACACAGCATATATGGTCAGTAAATATTTGGGCCGTAATGACAAACAATGTACACGGGGCCCCTAATGGTGATGAGTTCTGATGAAGAATGAGAACATTAAATAGATTTTTTTTAAAAAAAATATTTATTTATTTGTGAGAGAGAGAGAGTAAGAAAGAGAGAGCATGCACACATGCACAAGCATGGGGGTGGGGAAGGGGTGAGAGGAGAGGGAGGTGGACAAGCAGACTCCCATGCTGAGTGTGGAGCCTGATGTGGGGCTCGATCCCACAACCCTGATATCATGACTTCAACCAAAGAATCAGCAGTTTAACCAACTGAGCCACCAGGTGCCCTGAGAATATTAAATAGATTTAAATGAATGGATAATTAGTAATGAACTGTACGGGTTGAAAATTCACATTTATAAAAAAATAGGTCCACATGTTTTCTTTTTCCTAATTACCTGATTTTTTTAAAAAAATATTATTTATTTATTTATTTATTTATTTATTTATTTATTTATTCATGAGAGAGAGAGAGAGAGAGAGAGAGAGAGAGAGAGAGGCAGAGACAGGCAGAGGGAGAAGCAGGCTCCATGTAGGGAATCCGACATGGGACTCAATCCCGGGTCTCCAGGATCATGCCCTGGGCTGCAGGTGGTGCTAAACCGCTGAGCCACCTGGGCTGCCCCAAATACTACATTTCTGCACGAGAAATGTAACTACGCATTTTGGTCTACTGATGTCATAGGAAGAAAACCCCTAAACTTTCTATTTGACTGTGAAGGATGAGTTATGGAAAACATTTATTTTCAATAGATTATGGATCATGTACATTTATGTTCACAACACCAGGATAAAAAATATATACTTTTAAGTGATCAGAATCTCTCCCAGGGAAAGTCTAGAATTCTTTTTAATACAATAAATTCCAAGTTGCTTACATATGAAGTATATATTTAGTCCCATCTGGTGCCACCACAAATTCAAATAAATGAGCCAGGGTATTCTAAAATCACAAACTGAGATATTTTAGGCAAAAAAAAAATTGTTTCAACTTAATTTCTATAGTAGCCTATCTTTTTCTACTTTAGAATGATAAAGAAGGTTACATGTTACTTGTTGTACAAGGGTCACCAAATTTGTCCTGTAGGTTATAATCCCAGGATAGCCTTGGGAATGAGAAGTCTGCAGGCTGGCCTGGCTTTTGATACTTCTTTTTGAACAGTGATCTCTTTAGCTACAAAAGGCTTTCAAGAGCTCCTCTGGAAACAAACTCCAAAGACAGAACCTTTCAAAATGAACATTCTTGTCTATCCTAGGGCTAGCCTTTAAGTCAATAAGGCACTAGGGGTGTATTGTAAAGGAAAGCGTTTTTTTTTTTTTTTCCAAGTCCCCATCTGAGTGAAATGAAATAGAACTCTGATGAAGGCTGAGGCACTGGTGACAGCATTTCGTCATTAGAAAGGTGCTAAATGGCATGGGAAGCCTGGCTATAAATTCATACTGCTATTCAACTCATGTCACTTTGAAAATTATGTGTAAAACCAGCCCTGGATGTTCAAATATATTTTTATACAAGGCAGATTATTACTTGGGGTTAATTACAAAGATGGGTTCTTTCGCGTGTGAGTCTTCTCTTTAGTGGCTGGCAGGGGGCAGCAGACCACAAAGATAACCTTTACCATGCACAAGTAAATTTTGTTTCTCCATTAAAATAATTCTTGAGTTAGTGATGGCATTCCAGAAATAATTGGTCCCAAGATAGGCCATGGAATAAGTGGCAGGAGGAGTAGAAAATGGAGGGCCTTGAATGCCACCCTAATAATTTTTAGCTTTGCGTGAACTGTTACTGGAGGTTTATAAGGAGGTGGATGACATGACCATCTGTGAGTTGCATATATTAAGATTTGCATTTTAGAAGAATCATTTTTTAAAAGATTTTATTTATTTATTCATGAAAGACACACACACAGAGAGAGAGGCAGACAGGCAGAAGGAGAAGCAGGCTCCATGCAGGAAGCCCCACGTGGGTCTCGATCCTGGGATTCCAGGATCATGCCCTGGGCCAAAGGCAGGCACTAAACCTCTGAGCCACCCAGGGATCCCAAGAATCATTTTTTAAAGAATTTATTTATGTATGAGAGACACACACAGAGAGAGAGGTAGAGACATAGGCAAAGAGAGAAACAGGCTCCCTGCAGGGAACCTGATGTGGGACTTGATCCCAAGACTGTGAAGTCACGCCCTGAGCCAAAGGCACAGATATTCAAACCACTGAGCCACCTGGGTGCTCCTAAGTACAGATTATTGAAAGAGAATTAACTGAACTTGGTACATAATTAAATGCAGTGATGAAGTGTTTAGAATTACTCCTGGGTTTGTGAATGGGGAAAATGGGTAGATCTCCCTACAGAATCTGAGATAAGGATTGTGAATGATGAACAAATGTTTTATTGTGTGTGTGTGTGTGTGTGTGTGAGTGCATGCACGGGTGTGGAGAAATTATAATTTCTATGGGACATGTAAGTGGAGATATGTAGCAGAATTCTGAAAAAGTGGACCCAGAAAGCAGGAGAATATTATAGACCAGAGAGACAGAGGTTCGTGATCCATAAATATGTAAGTGGCAGTTGGAAGAAGACATCATGCATGTGATTGTCCAGGAAGTGAGTGGGGAGGGATGAGACTTGGAAGGGCAGGACCTCTGAAGAAATTCCTTCCTGTGTATAAAAATCCCACTTAGGTAGCAAGGGGAAATACTCTATTTTCCATACTCTGTTTCCAGGACTTCCGACTGGTACTCAGGGATTCCGGTATAGATGGACAACACTTTGGGAAACAATTATTGAGGTGATCAACCATTTGAGTCTGCGAGAGAAGCAGGGACTAAAATGGTAGAAGCAGTTCCAGGGAAGAGTCAGTCCCAGAAGCCACTGCAGGAGAAGCTTTAGAGAAGAAGGGCATTATCATCGGTGTTGAAAATTTCAGAAAGCTTTAAATTTCAGGGTCCTGAGAGGTTCCTTATTCCTACTGGGTGTTGCAGGCTGTCATCTTCTGTGCTGTTGGCACCGCCCTCTTTTCTTCCTTGGCCACTGGCTTCCCCCACTTCTCCTAATGCAATGAAGACTCAAAAACTTTGGGGGGAAGACTGCCACCATTCTCTGTTTCTGGACACTAACTCCCAACTGAGGAAACAATTCCCTTTTAGCAAAAGTCAGATCGAATGTTATCCAAGGTAAGTCCATAACTAAAAGAGGACTCTCCATCAGCTTTCATCTCTGCTAGGTAGGGGCACTCTCTCCAGAAGTAGGATGAAACAGGACTATTGGAAGCGGCATGTTTCAGACATCCTTGTATTTTCATATCAAATACGCTACTTGAATCCAGGAAGTTGCTTCATTCCCACAACATTTGTTTTGGCCTCAAGTGTGAGGGTGCTGTGTTTTGCTGCATGAAACCATCCTACTTCCCACATTCCTCCCCACTTCCCAACACACCTGCAGCCTTGTGGAAATCACCCACAGGGATTGGAAGCCCCTGAAGCGGTCGGCAAACAAACAGTAAATGCTATTCATAAATCTCTAAGTCAAGCCTGAAGCAAACTCACAGGGAACACCAGAAAATGAATTTTATTTTAAATCGCAATAGGGATCAGCAGATACAGCTTGTGATTTCAGGATGATTAAGCGTAGGATTCAGTTAAGAGGTTTCACCTCTCCAGAAAATATAAGACAAACAGTCCCACGACTGACCTATAGATCTTTGCTGTTTTGGGCATAATAAAACGACAGTTCTGATCAAGTATTGCCTTAGCAGGTCTTGTACAACTTGACTGAACTGTTTAATTCAGAACACAAGCAAGTCAATTTTGGGTTCAGTGACTGAGATTTTTTTTTTTTATGGGTTTGAAATGATTTATGTGTAAATTTCTTTTGGTAATTCTAATAAGCATTGCTTTTGACAGAAAACTAGAATTGACAAGAACTTTGGGCTTCAGAATCCTTTTAATATGCTTATGCCAATTCTCCTAATGGAATATGAATGTTGATAAACACAGCATATCCAAAACATCTAGATGTGATTTAAAATTTTATTTCTACCATTTGTTTTATAACGTGTGATTGCCTTGATGCAGAAAATTGATAGGGGCCAAACAATCTATTGTAGGCAATCTGTTAAAAATATCTTGAAGGATAAAATTAGAAAACAAATTAAAGGGAAATGTGATCCATGCTTACATGAGCACCGAGGATTCATGGTCCACACAGAGGGGTGCTTAGTGCCAGCCTCTATTTCTTGATCGTTTTTTCCCCATGTCTCCTCCTCCAGTTTCCTTTCAAGGTTCATTAGGGCAAACATTAATAAATTTCAACTCCCATCCTTCTTGCCTTTGTACAATCTTTATGGTGAAAGCCTGCATCCTCCCCCTCTTTCAGTGACTTTATATCCTTTACTAAACATCTATTTTTTGAATACAAGTGTATTGCTGAAATAAGTGGTATATAACATTTAGGATCTTTATATTCCAGTGAACACATGTTATATATCAGTAATGTGCTTCTTGTATGTTAAGGAGGGGAAAAAAATCTACCACTCACAGATCTCTAAGGAGTGGGGCAAGAATAAATAGGTGAGCTCTGGCTTACAAAATAGTGCAGTGACAGCTGCTTTGGACTCATAAATGAGATGTTTGAAAAGGGCATGAATAGGGCAGGAGAAAAAAATACTTTGCTTAGCAACACACCTGTTTTTCTTCTTGTTATAGATTCTTGCGAGATGGATTTCTTCAATTAGAACTCATTTTGCCTCTTTCTCTCCCTCCCATTGAGCTTTCTAACGCAAAACTAAACACCAACATCAAAGGAATGTTGGATTTTGGAGATGTTTGATATAAAGCAAATGAAGACAGCGCCTCTACCAGATGTATAATTCTTACCTGAAGTGGTGAATGTAACAAAAAGCATACAGTAATTCTATGGATACAGACCATTTATTTGCTTTTGAAATTATATACATTAAAAATGCAGAATAGTTAGGAAGCATAGCTATATATGTTTCCAAGAATAGAAGGGTTATTTCTAGTTCCTGGATAAAATTTATTCCTTTTTCCCCTTCAAGTACATTACTAGAGTTATGGATTTGATGAAAAAATTAACGTACCAGTTTTGAAAGTCATTTTGTTTCCTTAAAAATAAAAGTTAAATTTCAAGATTTCTTCAAAACGTAGGCCTCAGGTGTGTGAGTTCCTTCCTTCAGTGTCTACTGCTGCTTGTTTGTTTTGAAATTTATCTTCTTTCCACATCTAAGGGAGTAACTACAGCTTCTTAGAATTAGAGAAAAATTGGCAAGCTAGGTAAAATGTAGCTGGCAAAACTTATCCTATATAAGATTGAAGTGGGTTTATGGTCAGGTGGGGAGATTTGAAGCAGTAGACAGTAAGACAAGGCGACTGTGACTTTAAATGACAAAGTGGCATGTTCATTGAAGTGCTATCCTAGAGGAACAGTAACCAACTGTGTCAAGAAAGTAAGCATTATTTTTCGAGCTCCAGTTGACAATGAGATCCTTTATTTCTCTGTTGGAGAAATCTTCTGACGGTGTTACTCATAATTACCTTACTTACTTTCATATGCTTGAGAATAAAAAAATGGCACATCACTACAACCAAAGGAAGTGAAGAGTGTTTTATCGCATCTTTTTGAGTAGGAATTATTAGGAATTCATTTATGGAGTGACAGTGTCAGTGCAAGGTATATTCAGTCAAAAGCTAATGTGTATATACTAGGTTTTCAGTGAGTTCATATTGAAAATTCTTGACGATTGTTTTCCTCTTAATTGTTTTTCCCAGTTGTTACCTTAAAAGCTAAATTTCCAGGAAACACACAAAGAGATTTTTTTTTAAATAATTTTTATTTATTTACTCAAGAGAGGCACACAGAGAGAGGCAGAGACACACAGGCAGAGGGAGAAGCAGGCTCCCTGCAAGGAGCCTGATGTGGGACTTGATCCAGGGACTCCAGGATCATGCCCCAAGTGAAGGCAGATGCCCAACCACTGAGCCACCCAGGCGTCCCCACACAAAGAGATTTTTAAAGCAATGCTTTTTGATCTTTGGGGACCCAGGTGTCCTCACAGTTATTGTTTTTGTACCTTAATAGAGAATTTATTTAACAGGCTTTTAGCACTGAGCAATATATCAAGAGTGCATAGAGGTTTTGCTGCTTGCCCTGGAGGCATTTTGGCGTAGCGGGAGAAGCAGAAATAGATAAGCAATTAGAGTATAGTATGATAAGTGGGAAGACAGTGGCAAACACAAGGATGATGGCAGTTTAATAAAAGGCAGCATGCAAGCCAGATTTGGTCTTCAGCAAAGGATTCCTACGGTTTATGATTATTTGGCTGAAAGATAAATCACATATTTCAATTGTAAAGAATAATGTGTAAAAAGGACTAGAAAAAAAGAAAGATTCTAAGAAGCTGCAATTAGTTCAGCATTAGTTCAGCAGGAGCATAAAGGGAGGGGTGTCGAGAGAAGAGACAAGAGGCTGAAGCAGGAGCCAAGCCCAGGAAAGTCCATTGAAAGGAATTCCTGAGAGCAGTGGGGATCCACTTTTTTTTTTTTTTTTTTTTTTTAGATTTTAAAATTTATTTTAGAGAGAGAGAGCACATGCAAGCAAGGGGATGGGCAGAGAAGGAGGGAACTAATCCTCAAGCAGACTCCCTGCTGAGGCAGAACCTGACTGGGGCTCCACCCAGGACCCTTAGATCTTGACCTGAGCCGAAATCAGAGTCAGATGCTTTACCGACTGAGCCACCCAGGTGCCCCTCCTCCTAAATATTTTAAAGGATTCTAACCCTCTTCTTCCACTCTAGCCCCCTCTTCCCTACCACTCTGATCTTATGTTGTTCAATTAATCTTAATCTTTAAATATTTTTGTCAGATTATGCTATCTGTTCCTAAGAGAAGCTTGCTAAAAATACCACTATAATAATGAATTTGCTTAGTTCTTTCCTTAGTTCTGTTTTACTTTATAAATTTTGAGGATATGCTGTTAGGTACATATATATTTAGGTTTATAATGTTTTGCCAGCATGTCACCATTATAAAATATGTCTGTGTCTAGTATGTTTTTTTTTTCATTTCAGCACATCTCATCAGTAATTAATACAGCTATACCAGCTTTGCTTTGATTAGTGTTTTTATGATGTACCAGTCTTCTAATCCAGAAGAAATAAAATAGACATTCAACAAGAGATTTAATAAAGGCAATTAATTTTATAGATGTGGAGAGTTAAAGTGCAAAAACAGGAATACTGAGGTAACCCACAGATAAAAAAAAAAAAAAACTGTTGGGAGCAGCTACTTTCTTAGCCTGGGGAAACAAGCAAACAAAAAAGTTGAAGTGAAAAGAAAGTCCCTGTAGAGTTGGTGCTAAGATCTTAAAAAAAAAAAAAAAAAAAAAAAAAAAAAAGTGACACTCAAGGCAAAAAGGAGTGGACCAGTAGAACCGATGCTCAGACCTCTAAGGAGGTAGCGCTCTCCATATACTGTTTATATTACTGAAGGCCATGATGAGGCTGTTTATGGAAGAATCAATGGAAGCAGGTGGCCTTGGCCTGCCACTTCTGGAGCCATCCAACACTGATCACTGTTAATAGAAATAATAATAAGGGAAGTAGGACCCCTTTCACGTTTTTTTTGGGCTTCCAGATCGCTCTAGTGATACTTACTGGAAAAACTAACAGAAACCCACCTGGCATTTCTGGCACAACATGTAGTTGCAGGATTCTGGATCACAGAGCAAAATACACAGAGGTTTAGTATATTGAAAGGATTATAGATAAATAACCAACAAACATAATATATATTTTTCTCCCTTTACTTCAACCTCTCTATAGTCTTATATTTTAAAAGTATTGCTTTTGAGCACCATAAGGTTGCATTTAAAAAAAAAATTGAGTCTAACATTCTCTGTTAGAGAATTTATTCAATTTATAGTTATATTATTTATATAATAAATTTAGTCAATTTATATTTAGTCTATAGTACATATAATTACTATTATATTAATTAGTAACACACTTGGGTTTAGACCTACCATATTGCTATTTGCTTTTTGTCCATCCAGCTTTGTTTCTTTATCTCTCCTTTATTGACTTTTTGAATAAACTATTTTTATTACTATTATTTCATTTTTTCCCTTAAATCAGCTTGGTAATTTCACATCCTTTCACCATTATTTTGTGAGTATTCTAAGATTGCAACATGCATATTTTACAAATGAGAGTCTAATGTAAATTAGTACTTTTTCCTCTCCCCAACCCAGTTTTAGGTGGTTAGCAGCTCTGATTCCCCCATCCCTGAACTTTAGTTTTTTGTCCTTTGGTGCTAAATTTCTCAGCCTCTCAGAAGTCTTTACCTAGGTAGACATAAGCCCCTAAGGGAAAAGTGGTTCTTGATTTCTTTAAATCCTGTTTTTCTAGTTCTCAACAGGAGGATTGCTCTGAATTATCTAATCATTCACAACAGAATGTAGAAGTTTTTACAGTCTTGTGTTCACCTTAGAGAATAATACAGGCCAGATCATATCATTCCTCAGTTCAAAATCTTTTAGTGGATCTTTATTTTATGTGAGTGAAAGGCAAGGTTCTGTTGGATCCTCCTCCTTACCCATTTCTTCTCTGACTTCATCTCCTACAAGTAACACTTTTCTTCAGCTGCACTGGTTTCTGTGCTGTTTCTCAAATATGACAGACTTGTCCTAAATTCAGACCATTTGCATTTTCTCTTCCTTTTGCCTAGAATAAGATACTTTTCTATTCTCAGTGAGGTCTTATCCAATGATCCTAGTTAAAATTGAAGTCCTTAGGTACTATTCTAACTTCATTTATTTTTCACCTTAGAAATTGTTATTTTCTAATATATTTTATAAATTACTATCATTACCTTTTTTTATCTGTGTGCTTTCTATTAGAACATAAATTCTAATCTAACATAGAACATATCCATTAGAACATATGTTCTGATATGACAGTGATTCTTTTAATTATTTACTATATATCTCTGGCATCTAGAATAATGCCTGGCACACAGTAGATGCTTGATAAATACTTTTTGACTGATTAAATGAATAACATAATTACCAGCAGGGCAAGTATTCTGAATTTAGATTTGAGAAATATTAAGTGAAATTAATTAATCACATAGTAATATTAATGTTGGAGGAATCTAGAATGATCATCAGATTTCTGGCCCAGAGACAGCTTCTCTTCCTCTTAACAAAAAAGTATTTACCAAAAAAATATAAATATAAAAGGTATTTACTAATCTTCCTTTTTTCTATTTTACTGTGTTGATGTCTCATATCACTAGTAACTCCAAATATTAGCTCCATATTGATGCTCTCCAAGATGCTGTCGATGATGTCAAAGGCCAAAGTATAACCTATGAGCTACGTTCCCTGCATCTATTGAATTCAGGTAGAATTTCCTAGATGTCAATTAAATGATGGAAATGGTAAGTGCTACTGAAATTGAAGGACAGACATTTCTACAGTTTGAAAGCTTCAGAAAAGCTGTAGAAGAGAAATAATCTTTTTTTTGTGCTCACTAACATTTGGATAGGATGTGGCTATTTGAAAAGATTGGTCTTTCAGGTTCAAACAGGGCACTAGAATGAACATAAATGTGGAGGTAGAAATGGGATAAATAGAATGGATTTGGGGAGAATGTAGAACAATCAGAATGGAGCATGCAGGATGAACATATATATATATATATATATATAGAAATGAAGATCTTTAAACTGTTTTTAAGAAAGTTGAGTATATCCGTTTAAATAGAAAATGATTTTCAGTGATGCAGAATATTTATTGAGGAGACAAGTGGAAGATGAAGCTGGAGAATTGATAATAGACAAATGCTTGATTCAGTCCGTATCAATACCAAAGCATTTTTGAAAAATATGTTCTATTTGATATGTTTTTTCATTTACTTATTTTTTGAATAGATTCAGTATATGTTGTATTCTCCACATTAGAGTGATTTGTCATAATTTTTAAATCATCACTTTGGTTTTTTATTGGGGGAAGAGATACAGTTTTAGTTTTTAGGGGATTGATTTCCTCTCTCCACCCTTTCCATAAGAAGGGAAATCAAATAATGAATGCACATTGTTAAGAGATGTGGGGGTTGCAAACCCTGGATCAGAAAAGCTATCCAGTTTATTAAAAAACAAACAAAAGGAGCTGAAAATAAAATGCAGACTAGGTACAGGTGAAGGTAAATTGAAAAGTAGAAATCTCATGTGAACTATTAAAGTCCTTTGAAGTATTAATGGAAATAATTTTTGTTTTCTGTGGAACCAGAATATCAATGAGATCAGCTATATTCACTAGACTGGCTCTGGCCAACTTTTGGGTTTCTGTAGTTTGGGCTTAATCCCCTCCTGAGCTCTCTCAGGCCACCTGCTGTAGTAGAAAAATCCTAGGACTAACTGCCACATAAATGTCAACAGTCTTGGGCAAGTCAATCAACCTCTCCAAGCCTTGGTTTCCTCATATGATATATCAAAGTATTGAAGAGGGTATTCTCTGTGTCTCCAAGATTGCATGCTTCTCCAGGAGACTTTCTCTGGAACTTGTACCTCATCTGGGTCTTTGGCTAGCTGCATGAGGACGACTAGACCAGATCCAGGACTATCGTATCACCAGTATGATGTTTATAAGAGGATTTGCTCATGGAAACAAACAAGTAAAACTGATGCTAAGCTAGAATTGATGCTGTAAAATGCCAGTGCAGGCCCTTTTCAGTTGGAAGTTTTCTTGGAGGAAAAGCATGTTATTTAAGTAAGTTTGCTGTTACCACATACTCTTTCAGAACATAAGGGAGGGTGAAGAATCTAGTTGGTTTCTGTCTTAGAGGACAGAGGGTAAAGATCTGTTTACCTTGTGGAAACTTGTGCCTAGATTTAGCTTCTGCAGTAACCCTGGCATCTGTAAATACAGACCTGTTACCTTCAAGCTGCTACAGATTTCACTGCAGACTGTATTATTTACCTGAGGTGACAGAGACAGACCCAGCAGAACTGAAGCTTTTAATACATTTATAGTTTTTTAATTGAATGCTTCAGACTATAGTTGCAAGTTATATAATATTCAGTAATGCATTTTTAGGTAATTGGTTTGTATGAGGATCTTTATTGTTTATCAATATAGAGTAAGTAATTTACGTTTATGGGTTTTGTTTGTATGCATGAAGGGGTTCAGTAAAATACAGAAAGCAAGGACTTTTGAGACAGACTTGGGTTCAAATTTTAGTTCCACCATTTTCTAAATGTACAGTCTCGAAATAGTTGCATATAGTTGCATAACCATTCCAAGACTTGATTTCCCATTCTAAAAATGGGTATAATAAAACCAAATTCAGTTGCTGTGTGGACAAATACTATAAGTCATGTTCCTGCATAGTTCTGATTTAGCAGATTCTAGAAATAAATTGTTAAATGAATGAAGTTAGTTTCCTCTGCTTTTGTTCCTTCCTCAACCTCTTTAGTTCCTGAAAGTTGTGAAAAATAATATATAGCAGTGGTAGCAGGTATGAATGATCAAAATAAAATACTTTCTCTTGAGTAACTCCCACCTGACCAGCGTGAGATAAATCAGAGGTGCTGTCCTTGTACAACAGACGTGCTATCTAAGCATTAAGTGTTTTATTCTTTTCTTTTTTTTTAGTCAGTGCGTATGTATATTCTCTCTTCTGTGGATTTGAGATTAAGTACTAATACCAATGCAAATTTAATAGCCTGAGATGGAGAATGAATAGGAGAAAATATTTTAACCCAATCATCTTGATCTAGTATCAAAAATATAATAGATATGAGAGATTTTAGTTAATAATGCTTAGCTACCAAGAAGTTAAAGACCTAAGCTGAATGTGTGGAATTTTGTTTTTGAAAGCTCATATTTTGCAAAGACCATTATCTATTTTAAGAGTTTTCTAAATTTGAAGTAATGTTTTTGCTATTCTTTATCTCTTAAAAAGAATCCGGTGAGGGAGTTGGACTTCGTGTCATTAACATTAGTGTGAATTGCTGTTATATTTAGGAGAAGCAACAGACATCCTGGGAATCTGAAAGATGAATTACACATCATTGAGTGAAGGATAGAGAAAGAGAATGGGAAAAAAGATAGAAGTAACTAAAATCCCTAAAAATAAAGTTATAAAAAGAGTAGAAGAGCATCGTATTTAGTGGGGTAAGGAATAGGTTATATCTTTAAAAATAATAATGGCGATTAATTTTAAAAGAAGGGGTCCTTAAAATTACCCAAATCTATTGCCTATTTCTTCCACTGTATCTCTGTTAACACCACCAAAGCATTTATTAAATGTATACCGCCCTCACACAAAACATCTGCCACAGGTTATCATCACAAAGATACAATGGCCAATATAATTAGGGGGAACATGAGCCAAAGCTGGGCAGGTCAGGATTTAGAAGGGCAAATTATCATTTGGTTTGGGAACTCTGGAACTACCAACCATCTTGTTGAGAAACTGACATGGTTGTGCTTATTCTGAATAGACAGCCCCAAATGGTAAGCAAATAAACAAAAATTGACTTTGGGTGTAGGCAGACCTGGTTATAGCTTCTTGCTCTGACTCTTCAGAGCTTTGTGATCTTTGGCAAGTAATTGTTTGTCTTGGAGGCTCTGTTTCATTTTCTGCAGAATGGAGGCGATAGTTTTTTTTTTTAAAGTGTGATTATTAAACGATATTGGCTGTAAAGCACTTGGCAAATAAAAGGTGCTCCTTGCATGGTTGTTTCTTATTTTTTTCCCTTAGGACTGGGCACTGAGGAGCTGCTTATTATGTATTTTTGGTATTGAGTATTTAACTCTTGGGATGAGTTAAGAAGTATAAATATTTGTTAACAGGTATAGAATATTTGTTAATAAGTATAAAATATTAACAGCAATGATGATGGCAACACAAAATGCAAAGCTTGACACGTGAAAAGGATCAATAATTGTTGGCTTCCATTTGCCCTCATTTATAAAATAACAGAGGTGGACTAGATGGTTTTCAGCGTCTTTTCTGGTTTTTCAGAATTCTACAATTTAGAAGACTCTGATTCTCTTCATAAGAAAGTGTAGCTTTGTGTGTACTTTTATATAGAAAAATACCCAGTTTCAATAGGGCTCTCCATCTTGCTACACATCAAAGGGGAACTCCAAATCCTCCATAAAAACTGATTGTCTGTTAAAAAAAAAAACAACAACAATAAAACCCTCCTTCCCTTATTCTTTTTGTGAAAGGAAGGAATAAGGAAAAGTTGAGGGAAAATGAATGGCTAGTGAACTCTAAGGACATTGAAACAGAGGCAGAAAGAAGATTGAGTGATAATTATAAAAATGGATGGAACCCAGGGAGAAAAATGTTAGTGAAATCATGTTTGAGAGCAGGGCAAAATGCCTAGATGGGAATGAATGCCTGAATATAAGAGGACAATAGATTACAGCATTGTAGAAGAGAGGAAGAAATGCTCAAAAGAAGGCAGGAGAGCAAAAAAATACGAGCAGAGTGTTCTGATAAAAAAAAAAAAGGCTTAAAAATAAAGGGAAGAGTGTGTGACAAGTAGACAACAGATACACATTTTTCTAACCTGGCTTGCAAATATCTATTATTAATGTGGTTTTCCTCTGATTTAGCCACTGATAACCTGCTCTCTTTATGAAGTCATCATCATATGACAGGTTCTCCTCTGACTTACCTCCAAACAGCTAAAAAAAACAAAAAACAAAACAATATAAGAAAAACCATAAGCTGTGAATATAGGAGTAATAGGAGGGAAAATATAATTAGTAGAACCAACGAAGGCAGTGAAAATTTTGATGGAGGCCAAATTAAAGCACTGAAACAAATATGGCTTTTAGGAAAGAAAACACTAGCTTAAGACTGCTTGTATTTGTTTGGAATTTTAGAACACAAACTCTATTAAGGAACAGATAAGTAGCTTTCTCAGAATAGCATTGCCACATTAAAATTTTATACCACTTGGGAAAATGTACAAACATCATGCTTATGGTTCCCTAAAAACAAATTTAAATCGAAACCATATGTTAACTGATAAAATTAAGATCAAAATTTGACCCAAATAGTTTTCTATTTTTAATGGGCAATATTCCCTATAAAATACAGATTTAATAGTAATATGCTACTCCTTTTACTTTGATGGACAAAAAAGTTCCCTAAATTATCTGTGTCTCCTGTGCATCTCCAGGATTACAGATTTGTCCCTTGTTCTTAGCATGATAAGGCTTTTCTATTTCCTTCCAGACTTCTCCCTCCAGAATTCATTCCCATTTGTTTTTAATCCAGTCATCAGATTCTTAATGTGTGATGCCCAGAACAGAACACATCATTCTTGGAGGGAGACTAGAGTGATGATATCTATGTTGTACTTTAGGAAGATTAATTTGGCAGCTGTGTGCAGGATTGATTAGTGTCTGCAAATTTTTACAACACTGTGAAAGTCTGTATAAGGTCAAATTTTCATTCTGAGAGTTTGACTTCTTGTTTGGGGGACTTTTATTTGGCCTCAGTTCTTTCCAGACTGGAAAACATCTGCATTTAGTTTCAGGCTATTTTTATGCCTTGGTTATTGCAATTGCCCTTGACAGTGAGATCTTGGAGGAGGGCATCCCTCATCCTCTTCTCCAGGCCTCGATGGTAGTAGCTGTTCCAACAGCGAATGTAGAAACCGCTCAGCATTCTAGACATGAGAGGGAAATCATGGGGATGGGACAGGATGCAAATAAACATAGGAAGAAAAACAGAGAAAGGAAAAGAGGATGAGTGAGAGAAGACAATATCAATGAGTCTATCCTATCATTCATCCCCTTATCCAAAGGTTTCTAGTATTATGCAATTTTATTTGCCTGAAAATAGTGCATTGCCTATAAAAATTCTCATATCTCCATTCTTTTAAAAAATTTAAATAGATTTTTAACTGTTTGCAGCTTGCAGAAAAAGAGTTTTGGTGTGTTTTGACATATTTAAAAAGATGTATAAAAATGCAACACATTCCTTTAGATCCAGGACCATTGTGCTCCTTCTGCTTCTACTGAAACAACATTTGCTTAGTTAATTCCTTCTTTCACATCTTCTTTCAGATCTGTGCTCAAGCATCCTCAGCCAAGTCCTGGCCTTCTCAATTAGGACAAATCTCACAGAAGTGCAAATCTTCCCTGCATGACTTCTGCATAGGTGTAATTTGACAATTTTAGATAATTTTCATTATATTCATTTCCTTCACTATGCCATGAACTCTATGATGGCAGGAACCTTTTTTTTTTTTTTTAAAATCACCATTGTATCCCCTGCTCCAGGCAAATGCCTGGAATACAGTGGGTGCTCAATAACCATTTAATGAAATGATCAAATTTATGATGAATTTGCCAGACCACTGAAGGATATCAGAGAAAATAGGAATCTATTAGCTGAATTTCAGCAAAAACTTTTGAAAGGTAGGTGAGATGGGACAATATCAGGATTTACTATTATAATGTATTTCTTCCACTTGTAGATTTCAAGTTATCTTTTTTTCAGCTAAGCTTGCTAACAAACAAGATGAAAACAAATTGAACTTGCAATCAGAATTGCTAAATCCTAAAGTGGTAAACCAAATTTTCTATGGGGTGTCTGTGTGGCTCAGTCTGTTAAGCATTCAACTCTTGATTTTGGATTAGGGTCCCTAATCATGATCTCAGGATCCTGGGATCCAGTCTCACATCAAGCTTTATGCTCAGCGCGAGGAGTCTGCTTGAGGATTCTCTCTCCTTCTGCCCCCCATCCTGCTCTCTCTCTCTCTCTCAAATAAATAAAATCTTGAAAGAAGTAGTAAACCAAATTTTCTAAAAGAGTAAAATGTTTTCAATCATATTACTGTCACTAAAAATTGTTAATGGTCAATTTAAATCGCTATATAAGATTTTTTTTTTAAAGTATAGTTTTCTTGGGTGGCTCAGTGGTTGAGCATCTGCCTTTGGCCCTGAGTGTGATCCCAGAGTCCCAGGATCGAGTCCCGCAACAGGCTCCCTGCATGGAGCCTGCTTCTCCCTCTGCCTGTGTCTCTGCCTCTCTCTCTGTGTCTCTCATGAATAAATAATATCTTTTTAAAAAGTATAGTTTTCTTTGTATATTTAGGTATTCTCATTGTGTGTATCGATTTCAAAATATATGTAACAATAAAACTCTAGGACCTGTCTGCAAGAGTTAAATTCATATAGCAACTTTCTTTTCTATTTTCTCTCTCTTATTTTTTAAGAGATATTATTTATTTGACAGTGAGAGGGAGAGAGAGCACAAACAGAGGGAGCAGCAGAGGGACAGGGAGACGCAGCCTCCCTGCTGAGTAGGGAGACTGATGTGGGACTCAATTCCAGGACTCTGGGATCATGACCTGAGCCAAAGGCAGACACTTAACCCACTGAGCCACCCAGGTGCCCCCTACTCTCTCTTTAAATCTGCTCCTTGGACCACTTCTTTTCTATCTTGGATGAATTTCAAGCAGACTCTATAGTTTTCTGGTAGCTCTTTATACAATAGAAAGTCCTTTGATCAGTTTGAATCTCAACAGATATGAATTTCAGTAATTAAAATGTGCAGTCCAATGTCAATCATCAGCACTTTTACTTCTTTTGGACTTAGGTTCTCCTCATCCTCATTTCAGGACATGTCAACAGGAAGCTTGAGAGAGAGGCAGTCCTGTGATGGCCCCCTTACTATGTCCCATCTGGCCTTTCTCATCAACCAATCCTCCCCTATCCCAAATGAGGTTCCTCTGGATCTTTTAGGATTTTTGTGGGAGAAGGGAGTAATAGAGTTAGATGAAGAGAGGTGGAAAGCAGGAAAGATCTTACTTAACTGCTACTGTCACTTTCTGGCATTACCATTCTCTGGACTAGTGGAAGTTCAAAGCTGTTCTTTTCTCTCCGGTGGTGCTTTTCTGGGTTTCTCAGAGACTTCTTTACTATTTGTGATGTGAACGTTGGGACTTTCTGTGATTGCTTAGAGATCCCTCCTCAGACCCTGGGCATCAGGCTGTTAGTTACCACTTGTATTGACGTCCTATTGCCCCATACTCGTTGCCTTTGTGGATTCCACGATTTGGCTTTGGATAGACATGCTCCCTTGACTTACCATTGGTGGCCATGCGGCTACTGTCTGGTGATGCCCTGGCCATTCTGTTAATCAGGGACCAACTAGCCAGCCATGATCACTTGCATTTAAATTTCCAGATGTGGATCTAAGTCTAGCACTAGCATGTGTAGTCCACTAACTCCAGGGGCACACAAGCCATACTTGCTTTTGATTCTCTTGAAGTCACTTTTATTCAGCATATAGTTAGAGTTGGGGGATGGGAGGATGGTTCTGATCACCTCCTGTAACATTCTGGTTTTTGGTCTAGACTTCATCTTGGAATATGGTAATAGTTGACATGTACTATTTTGTATTTGGTCTTTAGGGTCTCGGTTTGAAATGGAGACAGTGTCTCATTTTAGCATCCTGTGACACATGTAATAAATAAGCAAATACATAAATAATAAATACATAGATAAAGCATGTTTTATTATATATCTATATCAAAAAAATTAAAGTGGTTTGCAAATCACTCTTTTATAATACGGCTTCATAGACTCTTCTGTAGAACAGTTGCAATAGTTTTTTTTTTTTTTTGCGGGAAGAGGAATTTACCTACTGCTTCACTTTTTAGTAAAGTTAATATATTTTCATTTTTTGCACCTTTGCTAATGGTTGTCTTTAAACTTTTGATCTTTATATCATTAAATCCAGTGGTCAGTTTTCAGTCTTTGTCTCATTTGACCTATCAGTAGCATCTGGCATGCTCCAAACCTCAATGCTTTTCTTAAACTTTATTTTTACTTATTAATTTATTTTGTGACTTGGTTTCCAGTTCACCACATGATCAGTCCCTTCCCCCACCTGAGCCCTCTTCCAAGTCATTTTTCTGGTTTAGTTTTATATAGTTCTACTGCTTGTTTGCTGAATATTTAGGAACTATAGGTTCATTAATTTTTGTCAAATTTATACATTTTGGGGGACTATTTCTTCAAAATTGTATCACTCTTCCATCTCTTTTCTCTTTTCCTGGATCTCCAATTAAACATATATTAAGCTGTTTCATATTGTTTCATAACTTTCTGAGGACATATATTTTCTTCTTAATCTTTTTATCTATGGCTTTTATCATGTTATTAAGTTTCCACATCTTCTACAATGTTTAATATTCTATGAATCTTAACCAACATATGGTTTACTTCAGGTATTGCAGGGTCTTTTTTTTTTTCAATAAAATCAATTAGAATCTTTTAAATCTTCCATGTGTTTTCTTCTTATATTCACATTCTCTATTACATTCTTGAGAATATTTTTAAAGTTCAAAATAGCCGTTTTAAATCCTTGTCTGAGAATCCATCATCTCTGTCATTTCTGGATCTATGTTCCCTGCTTTAAAAAATATGAGATAATTTTGCCTGCTTTAAAAAGAAAAGATAGTTTTGCCTGGTTGATCAAATTTTACATTATAAAACATTAGATTTTCTTGTATTCATTAAAAAAATTTGGACTGTGAAATAGCATACGGTAGGTGAAAGGTATTAGGATGACTCTATAACCTCTGACTCTTGATGTCCATGCCCTTGCATAATTTCCTCCCCCTGAGTCCTTCTAATCACTAGTATATGGTGAAGACGATGGGGTGTTGCTCTCCTTATTGGGGTTATGTTATATATGGCAAAGGTGGTAGGATGATCATTCCTGTTATGTTATGTTAGACTCCATCTAACAGATTGGAGCTTGAAGCTCTCCTTGCAGGCCTGATGAAGAAAGTGGCCATATTCGTTGGTTTCTATGGCAGGGAACTGTGGGTGGTATCTAGGACCTGAGGGTGGGCTACAGCTAAGAGCAAACCAAAAGCCAGGGCAGGGCCTTCAGTCCTACAACAATGGAAATGGATCCTGAAAACAACCTGGGTGAACTTGGATGTAGATTACTACCTGGTGAGCCTTGAGGTGACACTGCAAATGGGCAGATATCTTGACTGTAACCTGATTTAAGTTGAAAAATTTATGATAATTTTTATACAACAATGGAAAGTTAATATACACATAGTCAAGTTACTTTTGGATCACTTTGGTCCGGGCTTGATTTTTACTTTTTTATAGTGCATCCAGACAGCATTAACTCTAGGGAAAAAAAATTATCCTTTCTCAAAATGTGAGCCTCTTGAGGCCTCTATTGAATGAGCTGTGTATTAGGAAATCTCTTCACTCTCCCCAGTGGAACACAAACTGTTCCCAGACCTGTGCAAGTTTAGGAATTGTGTGGCTTATTGTCTTAACCTGGTTGTCTCCTCAGTCTCATGGATTTTCATCCTACATTGGCACTGGCACAGAATGGTACTCTGCCAAAGATTTGAGAGGACCCCTCTGAGAGCATGAGCTCTTTCCTTATACAGATCCTTCTCTATGGGATACTGTGCCCTGCAAATTCCAGAGTCTCTTGAGCTCTTCTATCTGTCTTTCAGTTCAGCAAACTGCCAAGCTCTGTTTGCTGCATCCTGGAAACTGTCTTCAGGCAGAAAGCTGGCCGATTCTCAGACTCACCTTGTTTGTTTTCCTTCTCAGGGATCTCACAGTCCTGGGCTGCTTGATGCCCAATGTCTGAAAATAATTATTTCATACATTTTTTTTTCCTGTTTTGTTTGTTTGTTTCAGGCAGGAGGGCAATTTCCCAAGCAGTTCGTACCTGAGGCATGCTTTATTTTGTGATCTATCATGAGGACTGCTTTGCCTGCTTTGTTTGGATTTCCCTGCTTTGTTCATTGCTGGATCCCCCTAGTACCGGGAATATTGCATGTACATAGTAAATGATCAATAAGTATTTTTTTGAATGAATGAATTGAGACATATTATTCTTAGTGTCTGTGGAGTATTTTCCTCCTTCTGATTTATTTTACTCACCTTGAGAGCATAGGTGGCCTTGGAGTCTCTCGCTGTTTCACTTGGGATATTTCACAGAATCCTTTCATTAACTCTTTCTCGCTTCTCTGAGTTAATTCCTGAGGTATTTGTTTGTTCGTTAGTTTAACAATACACACTGAAAACTTAGTATGTACCAGGTGCTCTTTTAGGCACCTGTTAAAAAAACATGCTCCTCAGCCTTTCCCTTTTCCCTGTTATTACCCTAATCTACTTTGTATCTCCACCCCCTCTTTTTTTTCTTTCGTAAGTTTTAGAGTGGCATCTGAAAATTCTTTAAACACAGTGGTCACTAGTGTTTTATTTTTATTTTTGTTTTCTTGTTTTTTTTTGTTTTTTATCTTAAGAATAGATGAGTCTGTTAGAAGTACCCTTTAGTGTAGCTGGCTAGCAGTGATGGAGCAACACTTGACCTTGGGGAGGCATGGACAATTTGGTAGAGCAAAGGCTACAGAGAATGACTAATTGGCACCTCTACTCGTTTCCACACTTGCAGGGTACCAAAGAGAAAATAAAATGTCCTAGAACATCATTTCTCTAAAAATAGTCTATTGGAAGACAGTGAATACAATGATAATAATAAGTATCTTTTGAAATGTTCTAATTTAAAATATTTTGACTGCGAAGTATGCTTTTCCCACAAAAACATTGTTTTACGTAGGTTGTACACAATTTTCTGCAAAAAATGTGGTGGTTCAGTTTAAGTGTCCCTATTTAGAAAATATACTAGAAGCTTTCATTTTAGGCTCTTAAAAAATGAAGTAAAGCTAATTTCCTATGAAAATAATCACAGAATGATGTAGTTCAGCTTTATACTCAATAAAACAAAATATTGTATCCATCGTCTGGTAGTTCTGTGGCCACAATAAATCTTAGTTTATGAAAAATTTTTTCAGTAGTGCCTTTAGAGATTAAAAATACTAGAAATTTATTTTTATAACCCTGCTTTTTAAATTCTGTTTTTCAAACTACCAGACTGTTAGCTCTATGAGGATAGAATCAGTCCTTTTTGCTCATTGATGTAACTCCAGAACTGGCACATTCTAGATGCTTAATAATTTTTTTGCTAAATTAGTGAATTCTATGTATTATTAACTAATATTATTACTCATGTTGAAAGAAGAAGGAAGGTATCAGTGATCATCTAGATTTTTCAAATTTGCTATATAAATAATAGTCTTTTATCAAATGGTTTAATTGTGTAGGTACACACAAGTTGAAAGATATCTCTAATTTAAAAGGACAAGATTCACTCATTAAAAAATCTAATTGAAGGGGTGGTGGAAGGGGAGGAGGGCGGGGGGTGGGGGTGAATGGGTGACGGGCACTGAGGGGGGGACACTTGATGGGATGAGCACTGGGTGTTATTCTGTATGTTGGTAAATTAAACACCAATAAAAAATTAATTTATAAAAAAAATCTAGTTGATTCAATAGGAAAAATTTATTTCCATTGACAAACTACATGGAGACGTATTAGAACATGAAGCTTATAATAAATAAAAGGAAAAAAAATTGAATTATATATGTTTAGTAGAAATGACGTCAAAATATGCAGTACGGTTCTTCGGGAAAGCTAAAAACAACACGAGTTACCACGATGAAATGCAGGTCACAATTATTTAAATTTGTTTCTCTCCATCAGGCACTTAGAGAAGTTCATGGACAAGGAAAACTCTGGATAAATTAAGGAGAGTATAAAAGGAGAGTTTTCACTTCTGACCCCTTTTCCTATGGGTCTTTCTTGGAGGAAGAGTTAAAGAGGAAGAGTATTTTTAGGATTTTGAAGGCTTGATTCTCTCGTGAAATTTCATGACCCAGAAGAGCAAACGTTACCATTCTATCCAAATAAGCCTTTTCTTCTGCTCTCTGCAGCAAGCTCTGGTCACCACATACTTTGCTCTGGCTTGCTGAAGACTTGTGGAGGCCTGGTCTTGTTAGAGTCCTATTAAGATGTGTATCTGGCTTCTATTTGGATACAAGCTACCATGGCTGACCTAATATATCCTGAAAGTGATATGATGCAGTCAAAGCCTGCCTAAGTTAGTTATCTTCTCAGGTTTTCAGGATGCTCACTGTCCTCGTATTTGTTTTCCTTTGATAGTTTTCTGAAGCTTTTCGAAAGTTTTGTTGTTGCTGTTGTTACCTCTTCTGATAGGACTTATTTGGCCCATGTTGTTGGCTACTGAATTGGCTACAGTGAGTCATGATGCCACTCTTTGGCGACCAAGTCTTTAGGTCTGCTTATGAATGTAATGAGATGCTGCGCTTGCTTTCTACTCTTAAGGGGAATAAGAAAGAGTTGGCTCTGTTTTTGTTTGTTTGGTTTTGCTTTGAGGAAGATTAAACTCAAAACTCACTAATGTATAGTGTACTAAAAGCAAAATCAGGAAGGAATAATATTTGACCAAAGTCAGGATTCTAATGAAACATACAGCAATGTCCTTAATCTTTTGTTTTTAAATTCTTCCATGTTATTGCTCCTCCTTGAATAGTTTTCAAAAGTAAAAACTACTCTTGCATTACATATATAAAGGTTTATGATGAATCAGGTGATTTTTAGAGTGGCCTCTCCCCTCTGTGAATGTTTATAAAAATAGAAATGAAAGCAAATTATGTTTGCCACAGATTCAAATTTTATCAAAGGAGCAAGAAGCCACATACATTCATATAGACATTAATGCTCTGTTTTGAAGGAAATCAAATAATACAGTTTATTTATTGGTAAGCACGGTTTGCTGTGGTCTTGGAAATCAGTCATAAAATTTTATAAGTTATAAAAGAGTAATGGCCTCCAAGAGGCCAGTGGAAACTTTTGTTTAGAGAAGGAAAAGAAAAATAACAATTTAGTGACCAAGTCTTTCAGATGAGATTTTGGGTAGTAAATACAAAGTTATCTTATATAATATTAATGCTCTTTTTGTATGAAGAAGTGAACAAAGCAAGTCTGTATATTCTCTTCACTGGAAAGTGTGCATGATTGTAACTATAATGTGATGAGGATACTATTATTATCTAACTTCTGGAATCCATCTTTCCCACTTTTACATTTATTTGTTTCCTCAGCTATTTATGCTGTGAAAAAACTTGGACAAGGGACCACATCTTATATTTTGTGCTTTTATCATAGTGTCATTTAATTTAGTGTTCTCATAATTTAACTAATGAATGAGTAAGTAATTTCTTTTCAGCCTTGTGATCAGTTGTATTAGGGTTTGTAGGCATATAATTAATTTCGTATCGGATATATTGGACATCATTTTCTTTGTGGTGCTCAGGATATTCAAGGATGGAACTTCTAAAGCTCCTAATCCTCTTTGCAGGAGTAGTTTGCTGTAAGGAAGAGAGTGAAGACCAATAACAAAGATCTGTGAAAGGCAAATTATATTGCAGAGCCGCATGTGCTATCTAACTTGATCCTCAGGGGGAACAAGTATAAAAATCCCTTCATCCTGGTTTGCCTGGGACTTTGCTGGTTTTAGCACCGAAAAATTTGAGTCCTAGGAACCCCGTAAGTCCGTTTAATCAATATACAAAATTTCAGTGGGTCAGACCGTATCTCATCTATGTCTGTGTCTGTAACTGTGAATGAATCCACATATTAAATCCACATATTAAATCGCTATATATATGTATATCTAGATAGATATGCACACAGGTATAGATAGCCATAGAGATAGAGATATCTAGATACATGTATACATAGCGATTCAGGCAAGGATGAGAAAACTTCCCATCTCCCCATTTGTGTTGCAAAACTTGGCATTATTCACCTCTCTAATTGAGCAATTTGTGTCTGATGTGCATTTTTTTTTAAAGCAAATCATATAGGCACACTGTTGGTTAGTTTTTAGTTTTCTCTTTTTATCTATCATCTATCTGTTTTATTTTATTAGTTAAAAAATCACAAACTACAGGACACATTGATGACAGACATTCTTGGAAGAAGCAGCATTTCTTCTGTGCTGGATTCATTTTCCTTTTGAAACTGATATTCTTAAATTCCCCAAACCTGAATTTTTATGTACATTTTTAATGTAAGTTTTAAGTGTAAATTTTCAAAGCATGGATACCATTAATATAATAACTGAAAAAAAATGCTCCAGATAGCACTTCACCTATGTTGTGTATATGAACAACAAAAATGGACATATCTCATATATGGGAGATATTTCTTTCCAGTGACTCCATGATTAAGGCTTTTAAAAGCCTATACAACTTCAGTTTATGATCAATGTCATATACAGAATTAACCTCCTCGGGCCTCACCATCCTGTGGTTAATATTTCACATTACCATTTATACCCACATTCCACCTCCCTGTAGATCTCATCGAATCACTGTGCATCTTAATTTTCTAATCAAAATCTCCCTGTCCTGCACTATGAGTTCCTGGGTCTTTCATGTGTGTTCCATCTTTTTCATCTAAGGCCATAGGGAGCGACTAAAGGATGTAGCTTGCTATTCCAGCCTCTGCCCTCCCTGAAAACAATGCTGGTCTCTGCTCTTTTTTTTTTTTTTTTTTTACTTATGGAGATGTATTTTGCTGTGAAATGCTATATCTTATTTTTTAGTTTATCCCAGCACTTGGGATATAGTCTAACACATAATAACTGTTCAGTAACAATGTGTAGATTGTGTGGATGAATCAGTGAATTCATTTACTCACACATAGTTATTGAATGTTTAATATGTGCAATCACAGTGCTGGCCACTGAGGCTACAATGATGGGCCTAGGAGACATCGGTGTTTCCCCATACAGAGGCCACTTAGAGTTCACTGGGATACACAGATGAGTGAACAGGCAATTGTAATGCAGTATAAGGTGCCATGTGCCGTGGGACAGGAGTGCAGGATGCGGAGAAGCCCAGAAGAGGTACCCAGCTATTCCATGTAGGATCCACTCAGGCTACATTGGCCTGTAGACGGCTGGTGGTTCTGGTGAGGTATGTTTTGTTGGAGATGGGCAGAGAAGTTCTTTACTTCTCTGAGCCCAGAAATACATCTTCTGAGCACAGTTCTCTCTCTAAAAGAGACTGAGCATCTCTACAAATTCTAATTCATTTCTGGGCTTGAGGACTTTTTAAAAAACATGCATACATTTAAAGCAGAAAATTGGTTCTTTATGCACTTCAGTTTCTGAAAATTTCAGAGAGAAATCTAAATTCATCTTTTTTCTTTAAAAATGTAACAAACTAAGCATAATGTCTAAAAACTATGATGAAAGCCGAAGACTAATTCACTTCTTTTTTTTTTTCTTTCTTTCTTCTTTTTTTTTTCTTTTGTCTTGGTGGAACATGCAAGGAGAAAGAGTATCTTACAGTTCTTTTTAAAGCATACATCTCAATGCTTTCTTTCTTTCTGCTTGTTTAATCATGCAGGTGTGCATGATGATGTTAGTGAGGTTTCTTTTATTTCTGGCAAAGCACTAGTATACAGTTTTATTTTTATGAAGTAAATTTCAATAGGACCAATGTACTCTTTGGAACTCATTTAATATCACATAGTGGTAGGCCAGGATAAGAAACTCTTTTAAATGAACTTTTTCTGTTGTTGTTTCCTATTCTGCATCATTCATATGCTAATATTCTGTCAAATTTCAGGATGTGTCCTAGAGCTTTAGAAAGTATTTTATCTTCAGATGCTTCATTCATGCTCATCAAAACACAGTCAAATGAGAAAATATGGCTCACTTTCTAGTCATTTTTTGACTGATAACATATTGTAGCATTTTAATGAGTATAGTACAGATATTTTAAAATGTCTTATTAATTCTTTCTTTGATTATATATATGAAACACATCAGTATGCTTTACTTAAATGAAGAGAAATGTATAGCATCTAAACATTAAATAAAATTCTCCCAGCTTTGGTCATAAGTTTTTTGAGAAAAACAGAATTTCTATTTTAACTATTAAAAATAGTAATATTAGATTCACTATTTGTGTTATTGGTAAGAGTTTTTTTATTAATAGTAACTTAACCTAGATTATGTGCTTTCATAGATGCTATACATTTTTCAGTCTTTTTTTCTAATGTAAACATTGTAGTTATTGAACATGTGACTCTCTCTGGATAATAGGATATGGTCATGGTTGACATGTATTTCTTTTCTTCCATAGGGTGTTATACTGATGATTCCTAACATTATTTATGTCATGCTATACATAGAAAATGGTGATATATATATGACATTAGGGTCAATAATGAGGCTGCTGATGACCTTGAGGTAACTACCTGGGGGCTTGGTTGGCCCTGGGCCTTGCCCAGCTGTATAGGCCATAGAGGATCAATGTCTCACCACATCTGTGTGCCAGTCACAACCAAACTGGTTGGGCAGCTCTATATACATGTGCGAAGGGCAGCCTTGGCAAAATTTTGTAGTACATTACAATCAATGCAAACTTTGGGCTTTATTCTTTTCTTTTTCTTTTTTCCCTTCCTTTCTTCTCTTTCTTCCCTCATCTTTTAATATAACATTCATGAGAACGTTTTTGTGAACATAACCAATAGCAGTCATTCTAAAATGTTTGGATAAGGACACCTGGATGGCTCAGCAGTTGAGCATCTGCCTTTGGCTCAGCTCATGATCCTGGGGTCCTGGGATTGAGTTTTACTTTGGGCTTCCCGCAGGGAGCCTGCTTCTCCCTCTGCCTATGTTTCTGCCTCTCTCTGTGTCTCTCATGAATAAATAAATTTTAAAAATCGTTAAAAAATAAAATAAAATTTTTGGATAGCAAAAGATATAAATAACATAAAGTTATTTATAATTCCAACACCTCCAAATAACTGTGATTACACCATGTATGTGTAAATTGTGATCATATACACAGTTTTGTATGCTGCTTTAAATGAAACCTGATGTTCTGGGGACATTTCCCTATGTAATTAAACTTTTTTTTTTAAGATTTATTTATTTATTTTAGAGAGAGAGAGTGTGGAGGGGAGGTGGGGCAGAGGGAGAGACAATCTCAAGCTGACTCCCCACTGAGCATAGGGCCTGATGCGAGACTGGGTCCGAGGACCCCAAAAGATCATGACCCGAGCTGAAATCAAGAGTTGGATGCCTAACCCAAATGAGCCACCCAGGCACCTCTAAACATAGTTTTTAATTGTTGCAGATATTGCATTAAATGAATGCTCTGTAGTAAATTTTATAATTAATTTTGTTAGGTAATTCTCATTTTTCCTGGTGTTACAGTTAGTGTGTTGATATATATCCTTAAAAGTAATTAGGAAAAATTTTTAGGAGTAGAATTAAGAGAACTATTTTATTGTACTAACTACTATAACAATTAAACTCATAGAAATTAGTGCTTGGCTGGATGTGCTTTTTGCTTACATAATGGTCAATAAGGATAAGGTTTGGTTTTGGAGGCTGTGGTGCAGAAGTACCACCACTATTCAGAGTCCCAGCATAATGGTGGCAGGCTCTGTCCTTGTCAGCACATGGCTTCAGTAGTCACTCTGGGAGATGATGTCCAACCAACAAATTTGGGAAGAGAAGCAGTATCAGATAGTGCATGGAGGGTTTATATGGGTGAAGCCTGAGGGGGGTCTCAGTTCTACTCATTCTCCATTGGTAGAACTTGGTCATAGTTAGATCACATCAAATTACTAGGGTGGCTGAAAAAGGAGGTTTAGCTGTGCTCTCAGCTTCCTTGTATTCATCTCAAGATCACAATTCTAACCATGGTTAAATTTCTTGCCAATTATTTTAAGTAATATTTTACACATTTTCACCCAAATCAACAGTTAGAAATACTTGTTTTACCTTAATAGTAAAAGACATATTTAAAACAGTTTTCTGATGTTAAAGTAAAAACCAAAGACTTTCCATTGTTGCTTTAAATAGCAGTTATTTGACTACTGGTGAAATTGAACATTTTAAATAGGCATATGGGCCATTATTCTTTCTGAATTCTGAGTTTATGAATGTAACTATTTTTCTACTCTGCTGCCCATTATTTTCTTCATCACTTTAAAAGCTCTTTAATAGGGACATCTGGATGGCTCAGTTAAGTGTCTGCCTTCAGCTCAGGCCGTGATCCCAGGATCCTGGGATGGAGCCCTGCATCCGGCCCCTTGCTCAGTGGGAAGACTGCTTCTCCCTCTCTGCTGTTCCACTTGCTTGTGCTCACTAGCTCTATCTCTCTGTCAAATAAGTAAAATCTTTTTTTTTAACCCTTCATTAAAGTTAGGAAGAAAGCATTTTTTGGTATTGAGGGTTTTGTTGTTTTGTTTTTGTTGTTTGTTTGTTTTTTTTTTGGTCTACTTTGGATTTGTCCTTTAACTTTATAATAGATTTTTCATAGAAAGTCTTTAATTTTTGTATGATCAAATCTAACCGTTGTTTTCTTGATGTTTTCTTTCTTTTTATGTGCCTAGCTTTTATGGCATATTTTAACATCATCATCATCAATCATCATTTGTCCTTTTCTTAGTCCTTTGATTTTATCTTATACTTCCATCTGTTCTGGCTCTCTCTACTCTGATCATCCCCCTTTCCTGTCTCTCAGGGCTGGCCTTCTTGCCTTGTTCTGTGGACTCTCTCACTCTGCTCTTGTTTCTATTACAGTTGATTGCTTGAGAATCATTCTGCAGAGAGAAACTCTTAAATTACATGTCTCATTATTAATACACTTATTAAAATACTTAATATGTGCCAGACACTCTCGAGTGGTTCAGTGCAGTATTTCATTTCATCTTAACTTCACTTGGGCTAAAGAAGTTAGGTTACTTCCCCAAGGTCACACAAGTGAGTAGCAGAGAATGGATTTATGTTGCTGGAACTTCGAATACTGGAATCAAGCTTCTGGTAGATAATTTGGGTGAGGACCTTTCCAATGCCACTTAAATGCTCAGGTTTAATTCTTCTTTTGTAATGCCTACAGCACAATGACTAAGGGTACTCCTAAAGTTAGAGTTTCCTCTCAAAATCTCTGAAAATCTCTTGTCTCAATGGTTTGCCAATAAGGTACCCATTTCTTTCTATTCATCCTTGATACGATGCAGCAGAATCAACTTTTATTCAATTAGAAAGCTCTGTACTTCCCATAAAATAAAATGTCCTGCTTGTGAAACTTCTTTCTTTTTTTAGGGTACATGAGGAATTATTGGCACTGATTAATATAATGGGTTTGACTCAACATCCTCTCAGCCTTGATGTCCTATAGGGTTAACCGTCTTCTATCCATGGATTTAATACCTCTTTAGTCGAGATGTAAGAGACTTGTGTGATCCCCTATATGACTCAGAAATGACCCCAACTCCCTATTTGTTTAAGTCTTGTTGAACAAAAAGTTGCTGTAAATATAAACATATCATCACTACATTCTTTTCTTCCACAAAACAATAGGCTCTGAACAAAGGAGATAATGAAACTTAGTATGGAGACTATAAGCATTACATTTGGATTTGTATACTTATGTTTTAAAACCAGAGTATTTCTGGCCCTTCCACTCAATTTTTATGGTCTTTCCACTTATTTAATTTTAATTTTTATCACTCCAAACAAGTAGATATGCTCTTTATCAATTCTATTATGTGTATATATATTTGTTGGGAGGATAACAATATTTAAGGTTGATCTCATGCTATATATACAATTGTGAGAAAAAAGCAAACTTGAACCAAGCAATTGCTCCTTGGTTGGTTGCAGCATCTATTATTAGATAGCCTTTAAAACAAATATCCATAAGAATTGAATTATCATTTTCTATTTTACAATGGGAGAGTGGTTCTAACAGAACCACGAATGGTCATCTAGAATAACTTGTGACTATAAAATAATAACATAGTTTGTGGCAATTGGTCTATGGAATTTTCTCATTATTTTGGAGCCAGATCCAGTAATTTTCTTGTCTATTGACAAAGCCATTTGTACACAGTCACAAAGAAAAATAGTGTATTTAGAAGGCTTCAGAGTAAGAAATCCAGTACTTCCTTTTATGAATACTTTATATATCAAAGAAATCAGAACCGGGAGATATTTCTCTACGTTTAATCTGAATTATAAGAGACAACAATATATACAACTCTTAGCAGAGTGGTAGGCATTCTTGATACATATTTAACTTATTTTATCTTTTTTCTTGATATTTTCTCTAAACATAAGAAAATAAAGCCTTGAAAAGTTGTAAGATTTAAATCCTATGTACAATGATTCTAAAGTTATAAAATATAATCTGTTTCAATTAGGGAGCCAAGTGATATATACAGAAATTTCATATGAGGAGGTATAAATGTATTCCTTTGTTCAGTCTACTATTCTTGTTAAAGGTCAAAGTTTCCTGAGAAACCTTCCTTTCCTCTGCAAAACAAAACAAAACAAAACAACCAAAACCAAGTTAAACTCAATCTACTAGCTGTTAAACCTAGTTGCATTGCCTTGAACCAGAGGAACTTAATCTTAATCCTCTTACTGTTTTGGTCTACTTAAGTTTAGTAATAAAATTCCTTATACATCATTTTTCTTGTCTGGGATGCAGTGAGAAATATAAGTACTAAGTTCAATATTTGCAAATGATTATCATTTTCTAAGAAAAATTGATCTTGGCCACTGTGTCATATTAAAATATTTGTCTACTTCAATAAGTTTGAGTTCATCTTTTTAAAACACTTTGAAAACTATAAGCCATACAGATTTTATTTTTAGATTTACTTTTTAGAACACACAGGTTAGAGTGGTGTGGGTTTGGGGTAGTTGGAATGGGATGGAAATGTTGAGATGTATGTATTTTTTCATATAAATTACTCTATAAATCTGTAAGAAATGTTTGGGGTGTGTTTGTGAATAATGTATTGTCCTCCGGTGTGATACATTTGTTCCTATGTATTTGCATTTTACAGAGTTCAGATTGAGTCTACTGGATTACATTTGAAAATATGTCAACTTTGTAAAATAGGTTACTGGATATACCCATGTAAGTCTGAATACAGACTTAGTATATTCCGATCTTGCTTTTGGGGGCCGAAGTGCTCATATTTTACTGTAATAGTTGTCATCCATCGAATCATATGAAAGTTACTGGATCAAACACCAGCTTTTCAGGTTCTGGAGCTTTTATCATACACATACAACACTGAATGTGAATATTTCAAATTTGTATAGTTTTGATAACGTGAGAAGTAGATTTTTATAACCTATCCTCGGCCGCATCATATATTTCGGAAGTCCTGTGACTGTGACTCTGTTTCAATCCTCAAAACCTCAAGAAAGTAGTATGTCTTTATGTTCTCATACTCATGAGGTGGCCTGTTTTTACCCTGTTGAAAACTGTTAGGAATGCAATTGTGGCAAATCTTCTTGGAAAAGTGAAGAATAGTTGTGTGGAACTTTAAATTCTTATTTAAAAAGTTTTACCAGCAAAACTACATTTATACTAAACAGTATTTTGGAATGGGATGGGATGAAATCTTTAAATTAAAATCATTATTAACCTGTTTACAACTTTTCTGAACCACATAAACTTTCATGAATTAAAAAAAAATCTAATTCTACTAAACTTCCTCATATTTGCTGAAAATTTTACTTGAGAAATAAATACAAAATATGGTGTGTATTAAACAAATTAGATTTGGAATTTTAATGATGAACTATTTAAATTTCCACAATAGTCACTCTGTATATGCTAAATTAGAGTAAAAGAAATAAGCAATGGCAATGGAGGCCTCTTAATGTAATGGTTAGAACAGTGGCAGCTGTAAAAGAGGATGCATGCCTGGAAAGTTACATATGGCTGGCTCTGTGGGAAACCAACTTCTTCACTTTGTAACAAATTAGTAAACAGGGTTTCTCCATAGATGAATGTGAGACACCAAATGGCTGGATCTTCCATGATATATAGTTCTGAACATAGGAAATGCACTAAATAACCTGCCATAGTCAAGAAATTTTAGGTAAATTATAATCCAGTTAGATGAGAAAACAAGGTCAGGAGGCCACTGGGTAGAGTTTGACTGTTTTTTTTTTTTGTTGTTTGTTTGTTTGTTTGATATATGTTTAATTCAGGTCTTAATTATTTTGAGTCATAGTTTGAGCTCTGGACCAAAATGTGCCTTGGGTTTTTAACAGGAGTTTAGGCAACTTTAGGCAAGTTGCATGAACTTTACTAAGTTTGAGATTCATCTCAATATGGGAATCATAGAACAATACCTAACTCAGAGGGCTGTGATGTTTGGGGCAGTATTTCTACTTTCTTATATTATTTACTCTCCTTTGGGGAATATCAATTCTTATGCATGTTAATCCCATCTTCAGAATAATGGTGATGTCTCCAACATATGTCTTCCCTTTGTGCTTTAGACTCGCGTACTTAATTTGTTAATTTATTCGTCTCTACTTGAATTTCCCACAGAAATCTAAAATTTGTCATACCTCAAATTAGAATTTGTCTTCCATCCAGAGAAATTGTCTTGGATTCCTCCCTTCCTGTCACACCCCAAACATTGAAACCATTAATAAGCCTGAGTCTCTTTTCAAGATATAATTTTAATCTATCCTTCAGCCTCCAGTGCTACCTCCTTAAGCAAACTACAATTATCTTGCTACCAGCATCTACAATCTTATTTGTCTTTTTCCATTTGTATGTGCCTCTTATCCAGTCTCCATATCGTTGGAGCTGTGATATCCTTAGCACCTAAATTGGATCAGATCATTCTTCTGCTTTACACGCTACAGGGGCTGCCCACTGAATTTAAAATAAAACACATATTTCTTACCACGCCTCACAGGGCTGTTCGTGATGGCTTGGTGCATTACTTTGGCAAATGTGTATTGTGCTACATCCCTTTCAGCTTGCCACACAGAGCCACACTGTTTTTCCTTCAGTTCTGTGACCACTCAAAAGCTTCCCTGGCCTCAGTCATTCCGCATAAGGAAGTCATTCCTCATAAGCCATTCCGCATGACATGCTTTACCCGGTCCCTTGCCTCACATCTCGCCCCAACTCTCTGTGTGCTTTTCTCACTTTAGGCCTCAGTTAAGAGATGCCTTCCTCAGGGGGCTTCCCTGACTGTCCTAACTAATGAAGTTTCTTATCTGAGATTCTCTTTAGTCTGGTGTATTTCTATATTAATACTTAACGTTAAAATTGTCTTATTACTTATCAATTTGCTTTCTTTTTGGTTTGTATTCCCCATGAGAAGTTAATTCAAGTGAGGACAGGAATACGATCTTGTCTCGGTATTATCTAGTTTAGAATATCATTCTCTACGTAGTAACTAGCGCATAATTGACACTGAAAAAAAGATATTGAATGAATATATTTAATGCGTGGAAAGCCCAACATACAGTGTCCTCTTTATATCAAGTGCTCAGTATATATTAGCCATGACATCTTGAGCTCGTATCTTAAATCTGGGTTGAGGGTACGGGATAGGAGAGTATAAAGAAATCTTGTTAAAACAATAGTAATATTGTAATTGATTGTAATGCTTTTTTTGTTTGTTAGTTTACTTTCTATAGTTCTGTGGTGAAGTTAACATTTTTCACATATATTTCCCTGCCAAGAACATTTGAATGGTAACTATAAAATAATGGGCAGCCCTGGCGGCTCAGCGGTTTAGCACCACCTTCAGCTCAGGGTGGGATCCTGGAGACCCGGGATCGACTCCTACGTCAGGCTCCCTGCATGGAGCCTGCTTCTCCCTCTGCCTGTGTCTCTACCTCTCTCTCTCTATGTCTCTCATGCATAAATAAATAAAATCTTAAAAAAAAAAATAATGGTGCTGTGATAGTAGGGTTGGTGTTCTTCATATGCATAAAAAGACCTGTGATTTAGTTGTAACCATTAAAATGCTTTGAATGTGGACACTCAAAAACAAAGAAAATAAAAGAATCAGGGGAGAAATAGAGTTTAGACACTTTTTTTTTAACTCCAAATTAATGGTTTTTCATTATATGCAAAAAGGATGACTAAATAATCTCTGAACAAAGATTGTAGTTTATTTATCCCCCGGCAGGGTGAGAGGTGGCCTGCTGTCTTCTGCCTCCTAGGCCAAGTCCCCTTGGCTGATATTTGTCATATTGATATTTGCAACTCAGTTCTGAGGATGGTGTAACTTCTGGTCACTTGCAGTTTGGGCAAAGCTCCATCTTACCTCACTGTGGACCTCTCTGAACTTTTACTGCTTCCATTCAGTCTGAGCTTGGGTAGGGGTATAGGTTTCTTTTGTGCAGCTCTTGCTATAAAGCATTCAAGTATTCAAAGATAGAGTCCATATCTGCCTCCTTCATCTGACGTCTGGATTGTATCCACCCAAATAAGGCTCAAATGCCTGCCCCTTTGGCTTAGAGCAGGTTGAAATGGGAATCTCTTTTCACATTCTTACATAGAAATCGGAATGGGTGTCAATACTGAATACCTCCCAAACCACTGAAGACTTGACTCTTCTCTTTCATTAAAATGAAACCCCAAGGAAGGATATCTAGATACAGATATTTAATCACTTGTTTTCCTATCTCTTCACTCTTTCTAATAATTTCCTTGTACCAAAAAGAGGCATACTTTTATTTTAGTTACTGTATTTTGTAGAGTAATACACATAGTCTCATTTTCCAAAGAATAAAATGTCTTTCCTCTATTTTGTCAGAGTACTGGATTATTTGAGTCTTCCAGGTTTGGTCTTTACTATGCTGCTAACGGAGAGGAAATAAGAACATCTGACAAATGCTCTCTCAAAACAATAACCCAACAACCCAGTTTGTGAGGACTTTTGTTCCTGAAAAATCATATTTTGTTTCTCAAGCAAAATATTACCAAGGCTTCCCCTCTCTGCCACACACACACACACACACACACACACACACACACATCCTTACATTCTCTTTTTTTTTTTCTTTCTTTTTTAACATTCTCTTTTTAAAATGTTCTAATCTTATCCGAAAGGCAAATGGATGCCTTTGGCTGATTAAGTAAAGATCTACTCATAAAGGTAATCATAAAGGCCAAAGAGATAATCACATTCATAATTAACTAAATATATTCTCCTTTATACTAGGCATTTGTACTGCACACAGAATTAGGAGGATCAGGGGAAACAATTTGGTACAGATGTTAAGTTACTCATAAGACCTGAGAAAAAATATGAAAAAAACAATAGAAATCTCAGAAGATACTTCAACGTGCCTATGAATATAGTTTACTGTATATGAGTTATGCTGGGTTAGCAGGTAACTTTAGTTTCTGAAGTTCAAGGGGCTCACTATGAATCTGCCATGAGTGCACAGTATAGCCTGTTTTGGTTGCCAACATTTAAATTCAAAAGTTGTTATCTGCTCAATTTTCTCAACCTCAAATTCTCCTCTGCATATCCTATACACATTCGATCTCTTGTCCCTGATTTTGCCTGATTTAGTGAGGAGCAAGGTCTATGTAAAGAAGTTGCTCAGTCAGCACTTAGAAAAGGAAGCAAAATTTGTAGCATTGGCTCTACTGTAGATAAGCTATAAGAAAAGATTGCAGTTATTAAAATAAGATAGTGACTGTTAGATGCCTTTGCTAAAAGGTTTATTATAATAGGATATGGTTCTTGTTAATTAACTCAGTAAAATGTACTAAATCTAGAAGGTACTCTCTGGAAAACATAGAAGAGACAATTTATATGCTCTAAAGAGTGTTAGAAAATTGGCACCTTTTCATTCAAAAAAGAATAGTGCCTGTAAGAGACTCTTATAAGAAACAAACGGAGGGTTGCTGGAGGGGAAGTGGGTGAGGGATGGGGTAACTGAGTGTTGAGGTTTATGGAGAGCACTTGATGTAAGGAGCACTGGATGTTATATGCAACTAATGAATCACTAAATTCTGTCCCTGAAACTAATGATACACTATATGTTAACTAAATTGAATATAAATAAAAAAAAATTAAAAACGAGTAGTGCCTACGCATGCCATGTACTCTGCTGGAGGGCGGATAAATTGGGTATTTGACAGGAGCCAGGACACAATATCAAAATTCCGAAGTGAAGACCCAAGTGCAAAAGAATTTTAAAAGGCAACACCAAGATGTAATTCATAACACTTGAAATTTCTGTTCTATTTTGAGGTTATAAAATGATCAAGAATGGATATTGCATTAAAGAGCTTTTGAAGATTGGGGCAATTTTTTTGTGAAGTAGAAGTGGGGGTGATAGTGATTACTTTCTAAACCTATGCCCTCAAGGAGAGCTTGATATGTGTCTCCAGGTGTTGTGGGGGAAGAAGGGACAGGTGTCAGACACATACCTAAGCAATCTAAAGGCAATCTAACGTACAGAGTATGAGAGAGGGAAACAGTTGGTGCTGCTCTTGGAGTAACTCCATCCTCTAGCAGTGGTGTATTAGAAATGTAAGCCCATGATCAATATAATAGGCAATCTGCCCAAAAAAACATTCAACCAGAAGGTGAGGGTAATTCCAACAAAGAAGCACTGTTTGCAGTGACCACCAAAAAACCAGAAGGTGAAGACAAGGTGAGCTGGAGAGGGAGCAGTCAGATGAGGAGGGGTGGTTGGAGGGGCCCTTAGGAGAGCGTCCATGAACTCATGAAATCACCTAGAAGAGAAAAAATCAACTTTAAACAGCATAGCACTATGCTCAGAGAATAGAAAGCTAGTCAAGTTAAACTTTTTGTAAAGAATATTTTCTTTTCTTTTCTCTTCCTGTACTTCAAATGTAGAGCATACAGATGATGTGAACAGTAAGCTGGATGAAGAACTGAGGAGATAGAGAGAAAAAGCTGTTTATACCTGCTTCCCAGAAGGCTGCTATCTGCCTCCATCCAGATCCAGCTGCTACAAGAGGGAAGATTTAACTGTAAGTCATATTCCAAGTTTCTATTATTATCCTGGACAGGATATTTTAATTAATAAACTGAAATAATTCTCACTTAAGTGAGTCTAAGAGTAAACAGAAGAGTCATAAGTCCTACCAGGGTTTTCATTCAGGAAAGATAAATCTTTCCCTGAGGGTGTTTAAAGCTAGGTTAGGAAATAAAAAAAAAAAGGTTGTGCTGTAAAAATATTCCATCATTCACGGTTACATTAGATCGTAGGGAAACAATGTGATGCAGTCCCTGTCCCTGTCCTCAAGGGATTAAGTCCGTGATACCATATATTTGTTAGAAGACCGATACTTATGTAGGACACCATGGAGATCCCTGGGAGAGACACCAAGATAAAGAAGGATAAGAGAAAAATTTCCCAGAAAGATGGGACACAGGTTGACACAAGTCATCATCAGGAGAGAGCTTGTGCCTAAGTGTACCTGTAAGACTCAAACTCTTGGGTTAGCAACACAATGACAACAGAGTTCTGATTTTCACTTCTAACTCTTTAAACTTGAGGAACCACATGGAATAATAGAAGAGAGCTCAGCTTAGGGCCAAAATTCTGCTTCTTGGTCGTGGGCCTCCTACTCTCCTGTTAGATGGCCTAAGAAAAATCTTTCATCTTCTCTGGGTCTTTGTTTTGTCATCCAGAAGTATATCTTTCTTAATTTCAAAATTTTTGTCTTTAGAATCACAGAGGTTAATGAATTTTATACTGTTAAATGCCGCACAACTATTAGTTGTTATTCTTTTGAGAGTAGACTTGGTTTTAAATCTTGGACTGCCATGTGAGCTCTAGAGAGTTGGAATTCTTTCATTTCTTACAAGCCATGCATCCTTGGGAAGGTTGTTTAATCTCCCTGTGCCTCCAATTCTACGTGTGTAAATGGAAAACAGTGCTTATTTTGTAAGGTTATTATGAATTTTAGAAAGATGATACATGTTAAGTATCTAATTAAATGCCTGACACTTACAGGTATTCAAAATTTAAGGCTAATTATTTATTACTATTAAAGTAATGATAATAATTGCTCTTATTATTACCTATCCATCTAGCCTTGCTCCAATTATCTAGGGCTGGAGCTGTCAAGAGGCCCCTGGTAGTTATGACTAGTTTTTCCTTCTAGCTTTATGGGCAGGCAGACCTATTTGGCTGGATAAAACATCCAGAGATTTATCTAATTATGCTATCGGGGGGTGGCTCCTTATTTTTCCACTCTCGGGCCTCTTGAACATAGGCATAATGGCAGGGTTCTCATGCTCGATACACTCTCTGATTTTTTTATGAAGAATCTAACAGTATTCCCTGGTGGGAACAGATTTAAGAATCATTCAAAAATCAAATTGACATGAAAGTTTGATTCCTTCACTCCAAGAATGTGGTTAGAATTTTTTCTTCAGGGAATACAGTAGCAGTTATTACTTCTTTCCAAGCAGAAAAAGGCCTACGTTGCTAAGTTCCTCTCACTGTGGGCTGCAGCCACTCTATCAGTGGGGACATATGGCTGCATGGCTAGACTTGAGCTGTGGTTCATATGGGTATGCTTCTAACAAAACCAGACCCAAAACCAAATGAAGATTTGGGAAGGACCAATAATTAAACGTTTTATTTTTTCATCATTTGGGTAGTATTTTGGATTCATTTGATCTAAAAGCAAACAAAACAAAATTAACAAACAAAATGTTGGAATCGGTCCAAATCCTGTTTTCTTGGTTGAGATGGTATGTAGGTGACTTAACTATTTATAACAAAAGACTGCTGCTACATCTGTCTCCAAAATGAAATAAAAATAGAAACGGTTTTTTGTCCTTTGTCAATCAGCTGATCAATTAGGAATCAATGATTCCTAAGAATGTGTATATTGTTATAGGCTTATATGTCCTTATCTGAAATCCTTGGGGTCAGATGTGTATCTGGATTCAGAAACTTAAAGATTTCAGAGAGATGACAAAGTGCATTTATTATGTATTACAAAACATTGCCAGCAGGGTATGTGGCAACACCTTATAATCAAATACATTTACATTTTTGTGAAACATGCAAATAGTCAAGCTGAGTGGGATGAAATAAAGACTTTAAAGCTTCCCATCAGTTCAGGGTGGGTTTTGCTGCCAAATTTGGCTAGGTTATGTCAACTTTTGTTCACTTAGATTTTATGATTTTTATATTTTGGAATTTCACATAACAGATTGCAAATCTTAGAGTTCTAACCAAGTTTTACTGGAGTGAAAAATGCTGATAGAAAGTTTTCATTTGTGTCCAAATTGTACAAACGTATCTTGAGCAATCCAATTCACCCCAAGAGGGGCATTTAGTAACACTGTGGGCTACTGAATTGTTTCAGACTTTTTGGCTCCAGTATCATTTGTGTCCCTTAGTTCATTGTGGCAACATGAGCTTTTTTTTTTTTTTTTTTGTCTTAGTAAGGGTGACAAATAAACTCTTGACTCCCGACCCTCCTTTGGTTCTCTCTGTCTAGCTTTCCCATTGCAGTACATAGCACCTCCATCTAGCTATTCCCAAGAAATGTAACATTATTCCTATTTATATTTTCTTCTCCTTCATTCTGTGTCAATTCAAATTCACCATTTACTCTTTTTTCTAATTGCAAAAGTGGATTTCAAATCCACTCCACATAGATGCTGAAGTTTTTCTTCATAAACATTGTTCTTATTGTGTCAACCCATTGCTTAACATGTTAATGGTTTTCTGTTGCTCTTACAATATAAACTAAAGATTTTTCTTTTTTAAAAAGATTTTATTTATTTATTCATGAGAGACACAGACAGAGAGACAGAGACACACAGGCAGAGGGAGAAGCAGGCTCCCTTCAGGGAGCCCGATGCCTGACTTGATCCCAGGACCCCAGGATCACTCCCTGAGCCAAAGGCAGACGCTCAACTGCTGAGTCACCCAGGCATCCCAAACTAAAAATTTTTCACAAGAAGTGTAATTTCCTGGGCAGTCTGGCCCCTGCCTATTCTCTCCAACATTATCTATACCATGCCCTTCTATCTGCTTATTATTACTGGAAAATTCATAATTATTTATCTCTTAAGGCATTTATATAAATTGCATCCAATCTTTAGGCACTCTTCACCTTCAACTTTCTTTTCTGTCTCCTGCACACCCTCGTTTAAATGCTATTAATTAAAGAGGTTTTTCCAGAATCTAAAGTAGGTCTCCACTCTTTTTTTCACAGAACTCTGGTTTTTCCCTTCCACTTATCATGATTTGATTATATAGTTATTTCTGTGTTTTTTTTTTGGTTAATGTCTATCTCCTCTATTAGACAATAAGACCCACAGGGGCAGGGCCCATAGTTTTTGGGTCACTACTGTGGAGCCACTGCTTAGCAGAGAGCCTGGCATAGGGTAGGAGCTTAAAATGTTGGATAAATGAATTCATGAATAAATGAATAACTTAATTGGTAGTGACTAACAGCTAACACTCATTATAACAGTCTCACACTCATTATCACATTTAATCTCAAATCAACCATGTGAGGTAAGCAGGACAGGTATTATTAGCTGTAGGTTATAGATGAACATGCCAGACTTAAAAAAGATTAAATGATTTGATTAGAATCACATAAGACTAAGAATAATGTCTCAGATTTCTGATTCTTAGCCCATCCTTTTTTATTCTTTTCCTCCAACCACTATTTTTCTTTCAGTCTTTGAAAATGAAAGTAGATTTCAAAATCATGCTTACAGGTTTCAGTAGGAAAAATCAATATAATGTAAGTAGTTGAATTAAATTCCTGGAATGAATCTTGTTCCTAGTGGTTTCCTTTCCCGATTGGGCTTTGCAAAATTTCAGGAGGAGATGACACAAAAGTAACTTACTTGGGGACTCAGAAACACACTGATAAAAAGTAAAAGAATATACTAAGATACATCTAACCTTGCATTCAAGGATGTGTTCAAGGATGGAAAATCAAGTGAAGGAATGAAATATTATATGAAAGGACTGCCTATTATAATGGAAGGGTATCTGGTACTGAAAAGAGAAATGAAAACATTTTTTTTTCACTTACATGAGAATCTTATTGAGGCCTTCTTTGTTGATGAGGGCAAACTCTTTATATCTCATGTATGTTAAAATCTTACAGGTATAAATTAAGAATATTCAATTGCTCAAAAGTAATTCTGAATGAAGACCTAAACAAGACATAAACTAGGTGGCTCAGTCAGTTAAGTGTCTGACTTTACTCAGGCCATGGTCTCAGGATCCTGGGAATGAGCCCCACGAAGGGCTCTGCACTCAGCTGGGAGTCTGTTTCTCCCTCTCCTTCTACCCATCCTCTGCTTGTGTGTTCTCTCTCTCTCTCTCTCTCAAATAAATAAATAAAATCTCAAAAAAAAAAAAAAAAAAAGAATTGGGAAGGAGATGCTCTCATTGTGAAGTCCTTAATATAAAATGGGCAAAGTACACTGACCTCTTTCTCTCTCATCATTCTATTTTAAAAATACTTTGACAGATATGATAAATGAAGACAACATTCTGTTATAGATCTTGACATTTCCACAAACCAGGCTAGGCCACTTGCACACTGCCAGACCGTCATAGTACCTCTCAAAGTATTAAGTCAAATTTACTAGGTACCAGAAATGGGTTGAAAGTCAGAAGCACAGTATTTGTCAAAGGCAAGGGAGCTATTGACAAGAAAAACATTACAGTAGACTTCCAGATATACACTTTTCCTCTCAGGAAATATGGAAATTAGTTTTCTAGGAATGTGCTTCTGAACTCTCACATGGAAAGACAAGTTGAACCGTAGAAAGGCTATAGACACATGTATCAGGTTGTGAATCGTTTGTTCATGATTCATGCAAGAGAGGGCAATGGCATGACGGCTTAGCCAGCTAACAGCCTAAACTCTGAAATCACAGAGATCTGGGTTTGAATCCTGGCTCTGGTATTTGCTTTTTTTGTGGTCTTGGGAAAGTACTATTCTGTCTATGTCTCATTCTATAAAATTATAGAAATCTTTCTTTCTGTAAGTGAGGTAATACATCTAAATACTTATTCCCTTAAATGTTACCTTTCCCCATATAGGTTGTGCTTTATTTATGGTAATTGTTTCTATTTCAATGCCTACTATTCATACTCCCATATTATTGCTAAAATGAAAACAGAGACATGGGAAAAACATATTATGAAAACAGTTACTAATAAATATTTATTTTTAGCTTTGATTATTTTAAGTTGATCTTTGTAATAATTGATAACAATGCATTTTTTGAGATAATAAAGAACTCCCTCAATGAGATGTCCCCCTCCTTCCCCGTCTTTTTTTTTTTTTTTTTTGTCATTTTATATGCTTCAGTACCATTCCTGTAGATCCATATGAAGTGTTTTGCCACCTGAGCCCAGGCTTTCTGGGGACTCCTCCTTTTGTCATGTGATCCTCTTTGGCTGCAAAGCTCCCAGATTGCAAATCAACAAATGCAGGGTGGTGATTGTTCATAATTGTAAATCCACTCACTCTCTTTCCATTTTTGTTCATTGTAGGTAATCACATTTTTGTACATTTTGTGCTCAGCTGTAGAGTACATATACATTAATTGGCACTGAGGTTGCTACTGGCTACCACTTTTATTTTGGAAAAGCATTTAAGGCAAAAACACATAAAATCGTATCTAACTACTTGTTATTTGAATTCTTTATCTGCAGTTCTCTGAGAAAGCATGCACAGGCATTGGTTTTGATTATCTAGATATAATTAGAAGCTTATTGTAGAAGAAATAATATGAGAATTAGCATCTTTCATCAGTCACAAAGTGAGGCACCTTGTGAAGAGATGAAACAGGAACAGGTAGAAACGCTTTTTTTTTTAAGATTTTATTAATTTTTTTGAGAAAGAGAGAGCATACAGGAACAGGGGAAGGGGCAGAGGGAGAAGCAGATTCCCCACTGAGCAGGGTGCTAGACTTGGGGCTCCAGCCCAGGATGCCACTGGGGATCATGACCTGAGCCAAAAGCAGAAGCTTAACCACCCAGGTGGCTAAGCCACCCAGGCACCCTGGTACACATACTTTCTAAACAAGTTCTAAATTTCAACTGTAGATGGTCTCCCCCTACTTAACAATGATTTTACAATTTTTCAATTTTATAAGTGTGCGAAAGTGATGAGTATTCGTAAAAACCATACTTTGAATTTTGGTCTTTTCCTGGACTAGTGATAAGTAGGATGATTATCTCTGATGACGGGCAGTGGCATGGAGCAGCAAACTCCCATTCATTGACCCTATCAGGAGAGTAGACACCAACACACTAACAGCCATACTGTACCCATATAGTGATTCCGTTTCTCAGTTTCAGTACAGTTTTCAACAAATTACGTGAGATTGTCAACACTTTCTTATAAGATAGTCTTTGAGTTATTTTGCCCAACTGTAGGCTAATATATGTGTTCTGAGCTCATCCAGGGTGTGATGTTCATTAGGATAAGTGTATTAAATGTAATTTTGACAAGATATTTTCAAAATAAAATGGATTTTTTAGGGGTATAGCTCCATTGTAAGACGATGAAGATCTGTAATTTGCAATGAAAAACGAAGGTGGCATGATTCAACACTTTTTTGGGAAATGTTAATTTCATGACCAAGAATTTGACTAAATAGATTAAGAAATCTTAATTGGATGTTTGTGGTTTGGAAGCTATTTTAATTAATTTTGGTAGTAACCTGTTGGTGTGAAAGGACATATGCCAGAAAAATTAGATCCTGCTACTGGCTGCATCATATTCTTAACATTCCAGGAACCTTTCCCTGCTATGTAGCATGTAATTCAAAGCCTGGAAATTGCTCAAATGGTCCAAGTGGTTTCTTGAGATTCCTTTTCAAATACTCACAATATATATGAGCATATTAAGGAATTAGGAATGTTACGGCAGAAAGAACCCTTTTCAAATTTTGTTTAACCCAGAATTTTCCAAATTAGTCTGGCCATGGAAACTTACTGTTTGGAGTATGTATTAAAATCAAGGACACAAATACAGGGAGCATTGGGTTAAGTATTGGTTATAGAAGGGAACTCTTAAGTTGCAAATATGCACCTGACCAATGAAGTTTACAGTAGCAGCACACTTAAGGACATGTCATTATGAATTAATTTTCAGATTACAGACTCTCTCATATTCCAGAGGATCGCGGAATGAGGATAATAATAATTATACTAATAACTATTATTTTTGAAAAGCTATTAAGAGTCTGACATTATGCAAGCTATTAAACATGTGTAAATTTATTTAAACTTCATAACAAGTCCATAAGGCATACAGATACTATCTCTAACTTCAAGTCAAATAAGAAAAGAGACTTAAAAATATTAAGCAACTTTAAAACATCATGCAATTAATTAAGTAGGTCTGAGATGCAGAAGAGAATCACATTTCCTGAGGTTTCTATGCAGTAAAGGAGTATGGCCAAGGTGAAAGAATAGTGGATTCCTAGGAAGATTGGTCTACTGAGGTATGGGATCCCCCAAATTAAACATCTGCAACATATGTCTCCAAGAATAAATCTAGGGCTTTTTTTCATGATTCTCTCCTCTATCTAGAAAAAGAAAATATACCCTGTGCTATTTCAAAAACTATTATAACCCTAAGGGATTTAGAAGAAGTTAAATTCATATGAAAATTCATTATGAAATTGGTTGTAGATTTTTGGAAGATGACTTTGAGATTGATTCTGGTGTTGTGTCTTGCCTCTGTGGTAAAGGGGTGCTACAGTAGGTTGGTAATATCTGCCGTGGAATGGGTAGTAGCTGAAAATGCCATTTCAGCTTTAGAGGTCATTCATTTAGCTCAAAGCAGCATTTTACACTAGGGAAAAACTGAAGCACAGGGAGGTAAAAGTGACTTTGTTATGCAACAAGTAAGAGTTGAAAACATGAACAAATCTTAAATCTTTTGTTTTCAAGGTCAATAAACTTTGCCTTGAACATAATTACTATTTCTGATATTTTTTCAGTATGAGAAAAACAAGTTTCCGAGACTTTTTTTCCTCAAAGAGTTCAACTAAAACAAAGAGCTCAAAGTAAAAGAAGTAAAATTTTAAAAATCGATAGTTTCTTTTCTATAGTTATCAATTTTAGATTATTCATTTTCATCAGAAGTAAAAAAAGAGAGTAACAGATAACTCTTTTACTGCTTGTGAATAGTCCTTAATCTTGGATAAACTAGTATTGTTTGGAAAACTTAGAAAGCCCAAGCTACCAAAGAAAGTACTGAAATGTCATCAATGAAATGTAGTTTGTTTAAAATAATAGTTGGAACAGTATATTGTGTATGCTTATATATTTTTATATATATCCATCTTACATGTATATTTTAAATATACATATGCTTATGTATGTTTATATATAAGTGAGACAAATCAAAACAATGAAGGACAGGAAGGAGGAATTAGAATTATTTTGTTACAAAGTACTCATACTACCCATGAAGTGGTATAGTGCTATTTGAAAATAAATTTGGATTAGCTGTCAGTATATATTGCAAACTCTAGGGCAATCATTAGAAAAAAAGTAAAAAAAAAAAAGTATAACCAATATGCTAAGAAAAGAGAACATGGAGTCATAATAAATGCTCAGTTAAAATCACAAAAGTCAAAAAAAAAAGTGGAAAAGAAAAATAGAAACAAGGAACAAGAATAATAAATAGAAAACAGCAATGAATAAGGTGGATATTAATCTATCTCTATTAATAATTATTTTGAACAGCACTGGTCTAAATGTAACAATTAAAAGATAAAGTCAGAATGGATAAAAAAGCATGACCCAACTGAGTGTTGTCTATCAGAAACCCACTTTAAATATAAAAACAGAAATAAATTAAAAGTAAATGGATGAAGGAAAATATACTGTGCTAACATTAAGTAAAAGAAAGCAGGAGTAGCTATATTACTTTCAGATAGAGAAGACCTCAAAGTAAAGAAAGTAATCAAGAATAAGCAAGAGCAGTACTTATGGATAAAGGTGGCAGTTTTCTAAGAAGCCATAATAATTGATAACATGTGTATGCCTAAGAAGAAAGTGGCAAACTATGTGAGGTGAAAACTAATAGCACTAAAAAAAGAAATAGATGATTCCACTATTATAGTTGGAGAATTCAGTATCCCTCTGTCACACACAAACAGATGGAGCAGTTAGAAAATCAGTAGGAACATGGTTGAACTCAACAACACCATCAATGGGCTACATATAATTTACATCTAAAGACTAATTCACTTAACAGCAACAGAATACACATTCTTCTCAAGCTAATGTAGAATATTCACTAACATAGACTACATTCCGGTCCATAACACACACCCTAACAAACTTAGAAAAGCAGAAATAATATAATATTTGTTCTCAGATCTCAATGGAATTAAACTAGAAAAAAAAGGAATTAAACTAGAAATCAACAATTGAATGTTAACTGAAAAATCCCAAAGCACGTGGAGATTAAACAGTTTACTTCTAAATAACACATGAATCAAAGAAGAAATCTCAAGAGATATTTTAAAATATTTTCAACTAAATGAAAACAAAAACACAGCATATCAAAAATTTGTGGGATGTAACCAAAGCAGTGAGTGCTTAGTAGGAGATTCATAGAATTGAATGCATATTTTAGACAAGAAGATCTAAAATCAACAATCTGAATTTCTACTTTAGGCAACTAGAAAAAGAGCAAATTAAATCTAAAATAAGTAGAAGAAAAGCATAATAAGAGCAGAAATGAATGAAATTGAAAACTGGAAATCAGTAGAGAAAATAAACAAAACCAAAAGCTAGTTCTTTGAAAATATTAATGAAATTGATAAACCTCTAGCAAGGATAACTAAGGAAATAAGAGAGTGAACATAAATTACTAACATCACAGGCAAAAGCAGGGACATTACTTCAAATCCCATGGGAATTAAAAGGAATACTACAAACAACTCTATTCCCATGAGTTTGATAACCTAGATGAAATGGAACAATTCCTTAAAAGACACAATTTGCCAAAACTCACAGAAGAAATACGATCTGAAAAAAGCCCATTTCTATTAAAGGAATTAAATGAATAATCAATAACTTTCCAAAACAGCATCTGGGGCACCTGGTGGCTCAGTCAGTTAAGCATCTGCCTTTTTTTTGGCTCATGTTGTGATCCCAGGGTCTGGGATCCAGCTCCACCTTAGTTCAGCTTTTCTCTGTGCTCCTCTCCCCACCCCTGCTTGTGCGCTTGTGTGCGTGCAAACCCTTTCTCTCTTTCAAACAAACAAACAAACAAACAAACAAATAAAATCTTAAAAAAAAAAAAAAAAGGAAGAAAGCACCAAGCCCAAGCCCAGAATTCACTGGTGAATTCTACCAAATATTTAAGGAAGAAATTATACCAATTCTCTACAATCTCTTTTACCATCTACTTCCTATCTTATTTTATGAAGCCAGCATTACCCTAACCAGAACCAAACAGACATTAGGAAAGAAAACTAAAGATTAATATATCTCATGAACACAGGGCAAAAATCCTCAACAAATTGTTAGCAAACAGTATTCAATGATGTATAAAGAGAATCATACATCACAACCAAGTGGGATTTATACCAAGTATGCAAAACTGGTGTGGTATTTTGAAAGTTCAGACAAATGGATCAGTTGACAGAATAGGGAGCCTAGAAATAAAGCCACATTAATATAGAAAGTTCATCTTTGATAAAAGAGCCAGGCAATACAATGGGGCAAAGATAATTCCTTCAACAAATGGTCTGCAACAATTGGACATCCAATTCAAAATATATAAAGAAGTCGTACTATTCCTTTAGAGAACAACAACCTGAATAAAAAAGGGTGAAAGAGTTTAGCAGACGCTCACCAGAGATGTACAGATGACAAATAAGCATATGAAAACATACTCAAAAAAAAAAAGAAAGAAAGAAAAGAAAAGAAAAGAAAAGAAAAGAAAAGAAAAGAAAAGGTACTCCAGGACACTTGAATGGCTCAGTCGGTCAAACTTGGGATTCTTGATTTTAGTTCAGGTCATAACCTCAGGGTCATGAGATTGAGCCCCTTGTCAGGCTCTGTGCCTGCGGTGGAATCTGCTTGTCCCTCTCCCTCTGCTCCTCTGCCTGCTTGCCTCATGTGCTGTCTCTCTTTTTCTCAAATAAATAAATAAATAAATAAATAAATAAATAAATAAAATCTTTCAAAAAAAGATACTCCATGTGATATTAGGAAAATGTAAATCAAAATAACAATGAAATATCAATATATACCTATTGGAATGCCCCAAGTCTGGAACACTGATAACTGCAAGTGGTGGGGTTAGGATGTGGAATAACAGGAACTCCCTTACATTGTTGGTGGGAATGCGAAGTGGAATACTTTGGAAGACAATTGGTGGTTTTCTCACAAAACCAAATATACTCTTATGGTAGGACCTAGTAATTGTGCTCTTTGATATTTACTCAAAGGGTTTGATTATGTCCACACAAAAACCTCCATGTGGATATTTATAGCAGCTTTATTCAATTGTCAAAACTTGGATGCAACCAAGATGCCCTTCAGTAGGTGAATGTATAAATAAAATGTGGTACATCCTGACAATGGAAAATATTACTCAGCATTTAAAATAAATGAGCTAGGGGGAGCCTTGGTGGCTCAGTTGGTTAAGCGACCAACTCTTGGTTTCAGCTCAGGTCCTGACTCTGGCTTCGTGCTCAGCAGGCCATCTGCGTCCCTTCTCCCTCAGTCCCTCCGCAACCCCCACATGCCATTCACACACTCTCCCTCTAAAATAAAATAAAATCTTAAAAATAAATAAATGAGTTATTAAGCAAGGAAAAGAAAGGAAAGAGACTTAAATACATATAACTAAGTGAAAGGAGCCCATATAAAGAGGCTGCATATTACATGATTCAAACTATGTGACATTCTGGAAAGGGATAAACTAATGAGATAGTAAAAAGTTCAGTATTCATCAGGAGTTGGATGAAGGGGGATGAATACGCAAAGCACAGAAGAAAGTGAAAATACTCTTTATGATGTTCTAATCATGGATGCATGTCATTTGTTATAAACTTGTCCAAACCTATAGAATGTACAACATCAAGAGTGAACCCTAATGTAAACTATGGACTTTTGGTGATTATGGTATTATCGATGTAAGTTTATCAATTATAACAGATATACACTCTGGGAAGTGATGTTGATAAGGGGGAGAGGGTATGCCTCTGTGAGGACAAGGGTATATGGGAAATCACAATATTCTCAACTTTATGAATCTAAAAAAATGAAATCCTTAATAAAGTTTAAATAGCCACATGTAGCTAATGGCTACTGTATTTCAATAGTTAGCAGCTCATGTCTAATGGGTACTCTCCTAGTCACCAATTTTTTTATTCACAACTCGAGGTTTCTATTCTTTTTTTCTTCAAGGTTTGGAAATCCCTGCTCACCTTTTAGTTATTTAAATTAAATATTCTTTAATACAGTTTCCTTTAGTGGTAGCAAAATCCATTAGTATCCTTTCTAATCCAGACCTCATATGCCTATTGTCTGTGAATCTGCCCTTTTGACTATTACACTGTTAATTTACATTATTTAAGCAAGATATGTCTCTTTCCTTTTATTTTTTACTCCTGAACACTGTCTTTACTGTCAGAGGCATACAGGTTTGAAAGGCTGTATGGGGTTATGAAGCTGTAAGTAATCACATGTTTTTTGTTGATGATAATGAAGACACTGTAATGGGGAGAAAACTTTTTTTATGATTCAAGAAAAAAAATGCCCTTGATAACCTTTTTCATAAATTAAATTAGACAAATTATTGGTTGCCTTGCAATGTTCTGGCTTTGTTCTACGTTATATAGAAATGCGTCAGTTGAGTGGTGAAAGGAAATTAGAACAGGCTGTAAATGTCAGTCTATTTCTTCAGGACAGTATCCTTGTTACATTTTAGTGATTTTTTTTTTTTTACTCCCAATTACAACCACTAACATCTTTTCTGGGCTTAATAGTTGAATCATTGGAATAGATTTATAAAAGAGGACTAGAGATACCATCCAAGTTGGAAATTCAATAATAGGAAAAGGAAGAAAAAAGAGAAACAAGTGATAGAAAATAAAAGAATGGGCAAGTGTAAATGCAGATGAAACAGCTGAAAAGTCACTCGTGGAGAGTTCGGTTAAACAGCCTTTCTCACCTGACAGTGAGCAGGGAAAAATAATGAGCTTCTGGCCCCTTACTACTGATTCCACAGTGTAGTATCTCTTGCCTTGAATTAGCTGTGGTTTATGTTTTCTTTTATTATATGCTATTAAAAGTCATTGCACATCCGCATGGTGGGTTTATATAGGAAGTGGATAAACCTGCCATTTCAGCTACTGGAAGCAAGTTCTAAGGTACAGACAATGTATTTTATGAAAATGAAGAAAAATAGGCACTTTTTATAGACAGGAATGATTTAATGAGAAAAATACTTCTAATTTTAAATATCTGTATTGTGCATGCTAAAGATACTTTCTCAATATTTTGTCACTGTGACTCTTCCAATAATTGGATGGTATATTTCAAGGCATCAGTCTTATAGAGGAATGTGACATTTATTCATTCATTTGTAAAATAAAAATATATCAAGACCCAGTATATGTCAGTTCCTGTGCTGGTTGTCTGAGACACAGAGAGTAAGTCATGGCACCTGCCACCAAGATGCTCGTAGTCCCCCTGAAGATTCTTGAAACAGGCCATCAGGGAGCCCATAGGATTATGAAAAAGATGCCATTCAACAGTAGAGGAGAGTCAAAAGTTTGGGGAATTAGGGAAAGTTTGCCATCACAAATGATATCTGAGATAAATCTTAGGTGAGGAAATAGAAAGAGTATAGAGAAAGAACACTTTATGTAGAAGCACATAAAAAAGCATGAGCTTAAAAATTTTAACACACTTCAAAAATTTCATTATTGTAAGAATCAATGGTTTATGTGGATTTGGATAAGTAATAAGCTTAGAGCATCCAGATCTTGAGAAATCTTGTATGATATGTTAATTTTTTTTCCTGTATATTACAGGGAAGAGAGTTTTTAAAAAATCTATTCTTCATCTAGTGTTTCAAGAGAGGTTTTTTTAATCTATGTAGTTTGGGAAGTAATATGTCAGATTTCTAAATTAAAGCTGCTTCACTTTTTGGTAGTTCATTATTTGGTAGATCATTATTTGGTCAATAGAGACCATGTTCCAAGTGATGTATAATCATAAAATCTACTCTTCCCTCTCTATTATGAGGTCAAGATACAAAGAGAAATAATGGTTTTATTTCTCAACAAATAATGATATTAATTCTGTTTCCATGAAGATTAATCAGATCTTCCCTGAGTAACTAAACTTCTCTTTAGGTTTAATCATTGTTTAGATCTAGACTCCAGCTCGATCCCATACACTTGTATATTTACTGTTGCCTCTCTAACCCAGGAAAGACTTCATCGGGATTTAAATCCATCAATCTAAATCAATTGATCAATTGATTTAAATCCAATCATCTGGATTTAAGTCTTCAAAGAAATACAGATAAATGAAACTAAGCAGTTTAAAAATTAAGATAAATATAACCACACAAATCATCTTTGCTTTCCCACTCCATTTCCTGATAAGCCATGCAGATAATCAAAACAGAGTAGAAGATGTCTTGGATCAATTAACATGGTACAGCTGAATACACTTACACACTGAATACCCAGATGTTCCACCATGGCTCAACCTTCATTTTTTAAAAAATAATTTTATATAAAAAGAGTTTCATATTTTAAATGTTAAAAAATAGGCAATATAAAATTTGACTTCTTAAATGAGAACATTTGAAGATTATTATTTTGAAACAGAAGGATCTTTTTTTTTAGCTTAATAGTGGTCAGATTCAGAAAATGTGCAATTTTGAAATTTACATTTGAATTTTAGGTCAGATTTACACAAATAACTAATTTTAGATTTATAAAAAAAAAGAAATATATGGACCTAGATCTAGGTAAATTATAAAACATCATATGAATTTATGACTTAATGTATATATTAGATTTCTTTGATAACAATAAAGTAAATACTGTAAGGGAATATACTAGAATGATATTAAGATTAAGGCTTGGCAATGACAAGTATGAGGAAGCTCTAAATGGTATTACAGATATATTAACAGGAGTTCCATGGACTACTGCTCCATTATGGTCAGGTAACCAAACCCAAATTTCCCATGTTTCCTTGAGTGACTCTTGGCTGCTGCATACTCCTAGTGTGTCTTCATTAATCTACCTCTCTTAGGAAAAATGACATTTATTGAATGGATATTAGGGATTCATGGAACTGGTTAGAGGCTTTTATTTTATTTTATTTTATTTTATTTTATTTTATTTTATTTTTTTGGTTAGAGGCTTTTAAAGTTACATTGGGAAAATAGGCAGGAGCTGTGGAAGTTTGAGAAGGCCATGTTTGCAGGATCCACAATTATGGTCATCCCGTGGAAACATTTTTGCTTAAATGCTGATATTATGATGAATATGACGTCTAGCCTCAATACAACATTGTGATGATTCAAGCTTCAAAGTCCATGAAAAAAGTATTGGGTAAGCCACTTCAGTGATTGTGCCAGAGCAGGGAAAATTATTGCTTTAGCTTTTATGATGAGAGGTGGGTGCGACCTTGTAAGAAAAGGGTTTCCCAAAAAGGGTCCCCAAAAGAGAGAGTGAATGGCACTAATAGTGAGGATGGGGAGGTTGAGACTGGAAGTTCATAAACAACAGATGTGTCTTGTCTTCTTGTTCTTGGTCCTTGGGATACATGCAATTGGCCTATGTGTTAAATTTGGAGTGTGCATGTGTGATGAAGATGATGGCTATGATATCTGTAATTCTCATTATCATGATGACTTGAGGAGTATGCTGGCCCTAAACTAAAATATGCTAATAGAAAAAACCCTACATATGTCAATGATCAATCCTCTGAAATTTTGTATTTTTCTCTTGTGACATAGATATTTTCCTATCTTAATTCATTATTTTAATTTCTTCTTTAGATTATCTTCATTTATAAACTCATCTTCTTCTTAAATTTCCCCAAGTCCTCCCTTTTGTTACCATCTAAAATTTGTTCTCCTGTGAGCATTTGGGCTAATATAACTCTCTTATATTAAACGATGCAAGAAGCAGACCCTTATATAAGGATTTGCCTTTAAGTAGTTTGTTTGGAAAGTGATTTCAGAATACTTCATTAGGGAGTACAGAAGTGAGCAGGAAAGAGAAGATCTCCAATCAAAAAATTGTAATCAACCAAGTCACCACTATGGGTAATTGGACTTTGATCTTCCTGGGGAAATCTGACAGCCAGTGTAGAGCATGTGTATTAATATAATCCAGATGGGAGCAGAGGCATTTATATTCCATATTTATATTTTAGAGTCTCCTAAGCTTTTCTGATTTGTATGCAAGTGGCCAAAATGAGCTCTTGGAAAACAGAAAAAGCTGTAAGGCAAAGAAATACAGTGATAGCAGTTGGAATTTAGCCAGTGTGAAGTGAAATGGTAGGGATGAGGGATTAGGGATGAGGCACCAATGGCATCTACTGTAGTTTAATAGAACCTCCTCTTTCCCTAACTCTAGGTTCACAGCAGTTACTTTACTGGTTATTCTCAGATAGATTGAAATGGGATTCCCAAGTGAGCACTCAAATAGTCCGTGATTATCTGGAGACTTGGATAGGCAGTAAGCCATCAGGACCAAGACTTGTACAATAGTGAGAAGATTTAGGAGAGGAGGATAGTTGAATGGGCTATGGTCAGGGCATAAGTAAACCTAGAAAGACACAAAAGCTGGAAACAAATGGGAAGCTGTGCTAGATGGAGAAGTGCTTTGCCCAGTCTTCTCTTCAGAACTGTGATCCTCATCCCAGCTGCTGAGAGTGTTGTTGGCTGATAATCTACAGCTGAGGGGCACTTGGGTGGCTCAGTGGTTGAGCATCTGCCTTTGGTTCAGGTAGTGATCCTGGGGTTCTGGGATTGAGTCACATATCAGGTTCCCCATAGGGAGCCTGTTTCTTCCCCCACCTATGTTTCTGCCCTTTTTCTCTGTGTCTCTCATGAATAAATAACTAAAATCTTAAAAAAAAATCCACAGCTGAGTCCTTCTCTGGCAATTGCCTTTGAAAGGGACCTGTCTTGCCTAGTGTTAAGCCATGTGCTCAGGAGCAGCCTACAATACAAAGACCCTGACCTCACCTCTTATTTCATTTGAGGGCATCTCTGAAGGGCCAGGCCCACTTCTGACATCTCGGTGAGATTGGCTGAGGCCACCATGGAGACTGTATCACAGCTCAATGTCTCCCTCTGCCCAGTCCTGTTTGCCTCACTTCCTTAAGGTATGATTTAATTTTTTTCTCCAGAAAATAGCTGGTAAACCTCTTATAAGTAAATTTCCTTCTAAAATTCTACTTTTTGAGAATCCCAACTAAGACAGTAACAACTGTGGATGGACTATTGCCAAAGGCTGGGATAACGACTCATCTGATTCTACAAACATGTAGCAGGAGGCAATTACTATTACTTTATTCCAAGCATACACAGAGGTAAGCTCTGATGCTTAGTTTTAGCCCATGTATAATTATTAGTATTTATTGATGCATATCCTACCTATATTCTAATATTGAACTCCAGCAGCTTACTTTGAATTCTATTGCAGACAAATACCAAATAAATGTTGCCCCATGGAGCAAATAAAAAAGAAATTGTTTTGTGGATTGTCATGAATAGAAGTAATTCAGCAAAGATTTTAGTGTCAAAAGTAGGGTTGTCATCTAGGGAGTTTGGAGTTGTTGAGTGTGTCATTCATTTGTCAGGTCTTATTTTGTTAGTGCCAATCTATTTTTTTCTCAACAATATTGGGAGAAAAATGCTAAGCAGGTTATTGCAATTAGTTTTCTGTAAAAATAATGACCCGCATTATTGGTAGTCTTAATATCACCTTGTTATTTGTCTTTCATAGTTTCTGGTTCACCGGCAATTAAAGCCTGCTCTGGACTCAGCAGATGTTTATTTTCATGTGAAGTTTTCCATCTCCTTCCCATCTTGAATAAAAAGAGGATTTTTTTCTTGCCAGTGATACTGCCTCACTAAAGCTGTGAAATCACTTTTCTACTGTATGAACTCAAATAACTTGCTGAAAAGGCTCTCTCTTTTTCTCACAGTTAAAAACTCATTTCTTTTCTATTTATCTTAATATATCTTATATTTCCTTAGGCTAGGAAATGAGAATGAGTGTGAGGAAAAGTACTGCTATTCTCAAGGCCTTCTTTTCTGAGATCTGGAAAATTAGGCTTGACCTTTTCCCAGCAGAGCATTGCAAAATAGCTAGAGCATGTTATGGACTTGAGAAGTAAAAGACCGAATCAGGAAGACTGGGACCAAAGAAAGATCCTTTATGTATTCCAGAGAAAGTAAAAAGCTTCCTCCTTGCAGCCATATTAACATTAGATAAAAAATTTAATTAGAAGAGAATCTTTAATATGCTTGTCTGGTGTGTATTTTTACTTTTTTTTTGTCAAGAAAGTAAATGAGAGAAGCTTTAGAATTTTACCAAAGTGGTCTCATGGACATAATGAGGTTAACAAGCTAAAATTAGGCTCTTGGGCTTAGAAAAGAAAATAATTCACTTATGAAAAGAATTTTTAATTAAATGGAAGTGCCTTCATCCAAATAGTACAATTTGCGAGTCAGAGATAAGAGGTAGAGATAGACCTGAGGAGAGAAGATAATGATACTGTAAAGTTGTATGAGATTAAGAATCAAAGTGCTAATTTTAACACTCCTACACCCTTCAGCAGCCTGGTACTGCTAGAGAAAAAAACAAACAAACAAACAAACAAAAAACACGAAGAATTAGCTCTGGGAAAGGTGTAAGCACCACTTTCACCCTGGTATATGGCCCACGCTGCAAATGTGTATGTATTAGTTTCATAGGGCTGCCATAACAAATTGCCACAAATTAGGTGGCTTGCAACAACAGAAATTTGTTCTCTCACAGTTCTGGGGGCTAAAAGTCTGAAATCAAGAGGTTGTTAAGGCCATGCTAATCTCTGGGGCCTCTAGAAGGAGGATGTTTCCTTCTGGTGATGGCCAGCTGCCTTTCCTTGCTTTGTAGCTGCATCGTTGCAACCTCTGCTTCCAATGTCACATGGCATTCTCTCTGTCTCTCTTCTCCCTTTCTGTGTGTCCCTTTTCTCCACTTATGAGGACACCAGTCTTTGGATTAGTGCCAAAGGCATACTGCCTATGCCAGTATGACCTCATCTTAGCTAATTATAACTTCAAAGGCTTGATTTTCAAATAAGTTCATATTCTGAGGTTTCCATGGACATGATTTTTTTGAGGGGGGGGATGGGCAATATCCAACCTAGTACACAGTGTAAAAAACACCTCTGAAAGAATACTTCATACAAGGACATTTCTTCACAGTAAATGATACGATGTTAACTTCCTTTTTCTTCTTGGACATGCCTGTTATAATAATAGAACACACAATCTATAACACTATGGTCTGCATCTCTGAGTTTCCCCACGATAACTAAAGAGACTTCTAAGACAAAGCTCTCTAAACCTGTGATCTAAGTTATTGTGTCTAATAATTGACTTGAAAATGAAATAGGAATAATTGGTTCCTAAAAATTGAAGATATATTCTATTGGGTTTAAATTTGTGACTTTGAAGACTACTAACTGGGTAATGTATTTTTTGATACTTTTTTAAAATTCTAGGTAAATCTTAGACTTCTCAAAAAGTTTCAAAGACCATATAGAGAATGCTCTCCTATCCCACACCCTGTTTTTATTATTAACATCTTATCTTAGTCTGAAATGTTTCTCATAATTAGTGAACCAATAGTGATATGTTATTATTAATCTAAGAATTTCGAGGGAGGGACAAGATGGCAGAAGAGTAGGGTCCCCAAGTCACCTGTCCCCACCAAATTACCTAGATTACCTTCAAATCATCCTGAAAATCTACGAATTCGGCCTGAGATTTAAAGAGAGACCAGCTGGACCGCTATAGTGAGAAGAGTTCGCGCTTCTCTGAACGTGAACGGGCTTAATGACCCCATCAAAAGGCGCAGGGTTTCAGACTGGATAAAAAAGCAGAACCCATCTATTTGCTGTCTACAAGAGACTCATTTTAGACAGAAGGACACCTACAACCTGAAAATAAAAGGTTGGAGAACCATTTACCATTCAAATGGTTCTCAAAAAAGCAGGGGTAGCCATCCTCATATCAGATAACATAAAATTTACCCCGAAGACTGTAGTGAGAGAGGAAGAGGGACACTATCTCATACTTAAAGGATCTGTCCAACAAGAGGACTTAACAATCCTCAATATATATGCCCCGGATGTGGGAGCTGCCAAATACTTAAACCAATTATTAACCAAAGTGAAGAAATACTTAGATAATAATACACTTATACTTGGTGACTTCAATCTAGCTCTCTCTACCCTCGATAGGTCTTCTAAGCACAACATCTCCAAAGAAACGAGAGCTTTAAATGATACACTGGACCAGATGGATTTCACAGATATCTACAGAACTTTACATCCAAACTCAACTGAATACACATTCTTCTCAAGTGCACATGGAACGTTCTCCAGAATAGACCACATACTGGGTCACAAATCGGGTCTGAACTGATACCAAAAGATTGGGATCGTCCCCTGCATATTCTCAGACCATAACGCCTTGAAATTAGAACTAAATCACAACAAGAAGTTTGGAAGGACATCAAACATGTGGAGGTTAAGGACCATCCTGCTAAAAGATGAAAGGGTCAACCAGGAAATTAAGGAAGAATTAAAAAGATTCATGGAAACTAATGAGAATGAAGATACAACCATTCAAATCTTTGGGATGCAGCAAAAGCAGTCCTGAGGGGGAAATACATCGCAATGCAAGCATCCATTCAAAAACTGGAAAGAACAAATACAAAAGCTAACCTTACACATAAAGGAGCTAGAGAAAAAACAGCAAATGGACCCTACGCCCAGCAGAAGAGAGAAGAAGAGAGTTAATTAAAATTCGAGCAGAACTCAACAAAATTGAGACCAGAAGAACTGTGGAACAGATCAATAGAACCAGGAGTTGGTTCTTTGAAAGAATTAATAAGATAGATAAACCATTAGCCAACCTTATTAAAAAGAAGAGAGAGAAAACTCAAATTAATAAAATCATGAATGAGAAAGGAGAGATCACTACCAACACCAAGGAAATACAAACGATTTTAAAAACATATTATGAACAGCTCTACGCCAATAAATTAGGCAATCTAGAAGAAATGGACGCATTCCTGGAAAGCCACAAACTACCAAAACTGGAGCAGGAAGAAATAGAAAACCTGAACAGGCCAATAACCAGGGAGGAAATTGAAGAAGTCATCAAAAACCTCCCAAGACACGAGTCCAGGGCCAGATGGCTTCCCAGGGGAATTCTATCAAACGTTTAAAGAAGAAATCATACCTATTCTCCTAAAGCTGTTTGGAAAGATAGAAAGAGATGGAGTACTTCCAAATTCGTTCTATGAGGCCAGCATCACCTTAATTCCAAAACCAGACAAAGACCCCACCAAAAAGGAGAATTACAGACCAATATCCCTGATGAACATGGATGCAAAAATTCTCAACAAGATACTAGCCAATAGGATCCAACAACACATTAATCTAAGAATTTCTAAATTCTTTATTGAATGGCTTTTGAATCTCTTTATTTTTTAATTTAAATTCAATGTAATTAGCATATATACTGTATTATTAGTTTTAGAGGTAGAATTTAGTGGTTCATCGGTTGCAAACAACACCCAATGCTCATTATATCAAGTGCCCTCCTTTATGCCCATTTAGCCCATCCCCCCAACCACCTCCCCTCCAGCAACCCTGTTTGTTTCTTACAGTTAAGAGTCTTTTATGATTTACCTTCCTTTTTGTTTTTATCTAATTTTATTTCTCCTTCTCTTCTATGTTCATCTGTTTCTTAAATTCCACATATGAGTGAAATCATATGGTATTTGTCTTTGACCAACTTATTTCACTTAGCATAATACCCTCTAGTTCCATCCGCATTGTTGCAAATGGCAAGATTTCATTCTTTTGATGACTGAGTAATATTCCATGATATATATATATATATATATATATCATGGAATATTATATATATATGGATATTATATATATAAAAGGAAGAGGTGATATATATATCACCTCTTCCTTTTCCATTCATCTGTTGATGGACATCTGGGTTCTTTCCATATTATGGCTATTGTAGATATTGCTGCTATAAACATTGGGGAGCAAGTGCCTCTTCGAATCACTATGTCTGTATCCTTTGAATAAATACCTAGTAGTGCAGTTGCTGGGTCGTAGGTTTGCTCTATTTTTAACTTTTAGAGGAATATCCATACTGTTCTCCACAGTGCTGCACCAGTTCACATTCTCACCAACAGTATAAGAGGGTTCCTCTTTCTCTACATCCTCACCAATGTTTGTTGTTTCCTGTTTTGTTAATTTTATCCATACTGATTGGTTGAGGTGGTGTTTCATAGTTTTGATTTGTATTTCCCTGATGCTGAGTGATGTTGAGTATGTTCTCATGTGTCTGTTGGTTATTTGTATGTGTTCTTTGGAGAAATGTCTGTACATGTCGTCTGTCCATTTTTTGACTGGATTTTTGTTGTTGTTGTTATTTGGGCATTGAGTTTGGTAAGTTCTTTATAGATTTTTGGATACTAGCCCTTTATTTATCTGATAAGACATTTGCAAATAGACTCTCTCATTCTGTCTGTTACCTTCTAGTTTTATTAACTGTTTCCTTTGCAGTGCAAAAGCTTTTTATCTTGATGAAGTCCCAATAGTTCATTTTAGCTTTTGTTTTTCTTGACTTTGGAGACATGTCTAGCTAGCAAATTGCTGCAGCGTAGGTCAAAGAGGTTGTTGCTTGTGTCCTCCTCTAAGATTTTGATAGATTCCTGTCTAACATCTTTCATCCATTTTGAGTTTCATATATGGTGTAAGAAAGTGGTCCAGTTTCATTCTTCTGTATGTGACTGTCCAGTTTTCCCAACACCAATTGTTGAAGAGACTGTCTTTTTTCTACTGGATATTCTTTCCTTGTCAAAGATTAGTTGACCATAGAGTTGAGAGTCCATTTCTGGGTTCTCTATTCTGTTCCATTGATCTATGTGTCTGTTTTTGTGCCAGTACCGTCTTGCCTTGATGATTATCTTTATTTTTTTTCTTTTACTGCCCCAAGTTCCAACCCAGGATACCACATTAACATTCAGTTGTTATGTTTCCATAGAGTATTATGGCTGTCACAGTTTCTCAGATTTTCCTTTTACTTAATGGCCTTGATAATTTTGAGGAATACCGGTCAGATATTTTATAGGTTGCTTTTCTGTTGGGCTTGTCTTTTCCTTTTTTCTACACATAGACTATGGATATGTGTTGTGAGAGGAAGTTCATACAGATAAAATGGCATTGTCATATAATTCTACCAAGGATACATACTCTCAACATGACTATCACTGTATGTGTTAACCTTTATCACCTGGCTGAGGTAGTGTTTGTCAGGTTTTTCCATGATAGTTACTATTTTTGCTCCCTTTCTACACTGTATGAACAACCACTATGAACAACCCATACTTAAGGATTGGGGAGTTATACTCCACCATCTTGAGATAGTAAATAATAATAATAGTAATAAATTATTTGAAATCATTCTATATTGGACATCTGTCTTTTTTCACACATTTGTTTATTTATTCATTCAATAAATCACTTATTTAGTGATTTACCATGGACTCATGTTATTTATTTTTGCTTTGAATTACAACCAAATGATATGATATTTTCTGCTAGAATTGTTCTAGCTTTGGCTGTTGGGAGCTCTTTTAAGCTGGTTTTTGATCCCTTTCACATGCCTCCATCACATGCGTGTGTGTGTGTGTGTGTGTGTGTGTGTGTGTTTAAGTGTATAATACTTCCTTACTTTTTGGCTCATATTGTGTATTCTCCAGGCTCATATTGTGTATTCCATCCCCTAGACCTAGAATCAGCCATTTCTTCTATGAACCCTGGTTTTTTTGTATTTAAGAATGATGTTAGAAACTAAGATCTGAATGCTCATTGCATCTAAGACCTCTCAGTCAAAGCAGCTTGCAAATACGTATGTTCCTACTAACTTGTGTATGAACACAAACTCATAAGTGTTTCTGTATCTTTCCATCTGTATTTACATTAAGTTAAACGTGAGTTCATATTGATAGCACCAACTCCAAACTATTATCACATGGATCCTTTTAGCCTTTCCTCCTTGCTTATCTGTAAACTCCCACTCCAAAACTGAGACACCTGGCTCTACCATCTGGCATCAATTTACTTATTTGTTCAATTCTAGTATATGTTTATATAGTCATTTTAGGATTGTTAACTAGCACCCCCATAAGAAACAATCTTACTTACTAGAGTACAATACTTACATACAGTTTCTTTTCTCCTACAATCTTATAGTCTCCTTGCATTTCCAAAGTTACTTACATAAGATTCTTTTCTCCTTCCTCCTCAGGAAGTTATGATATACATGTGTAAGGTGGTTAGATCCTTTTTTCACAGTTTGTATGCCATCTTGGGACCCTTGATCTCCTTGATTTGTTTGCTTGTACACATTAAGGTTTTCTCTTTATGGTGAAAAATTCTATGGGTTTTGATAAGTGCATGATATCATGTGTCTATCACTGTAGTATCATATAAAATGATTAAAGCATGGGCAGCCCCAGTGGCGCAGTGGTTTGGCGCCGACTGTGGTGTGATCCTGGAGACCTGGGATCGAGTCCCATGTTGGGCTGCCTGCATGGGGCCTGCTTCTCCCTCTGCCTGTGTCTTTGCCTCTCTCTCTGTGTGTCTGTCATGAATAGATAAATAAAAAGTCTTTAAAAAAATGATTAAAGCACTAAAAATTCTTTTGTGCTTCACTTAATCACCCTTTCCCCCAACCCAAGCCACTGACAACCACTGATGTTTTCTTTCTCTATAGTTTTGCCTTTTTCAGAATGTCATACAAATAGAATCATAAAGTATATTGCCTTTTTAGACTAGCTTTTTTCACTTACGTATTTTTAAAATGTGTACCTAAAATTTACGTTTTGATATTCATCCATTTATATCACTGAATAGTATTCTATTATATGGATATACCATAGTTTGTTTATCCACTCATCTATTAAAATACATTTTGGTTGCTTCCAGTTTTTGATGATTATGAGTAAAGCTAATTCATAATGGACTCGTGTGCCGGTGCTGGGTGGATATAATTTTTCAAATCAGTTGGATAATATTGGAATGTGATTGCTGCTAAAATTATGTTTAGCTTTAAAAGACAGTGCCAAAATATCTTTCAAAGTGTTTGTATCATTTTTTTAAAAGACTTTTTATTTATTTATTCATGAGAAACACAGAGAGGAAAGAGAGAGGCAGAGACACAGGCAGAAGGAGAAGCAGGCTCTATGCAGGGAGCCTGACGTGGGACTCCATCCCGGGTCTCCAGGATCAGACCCTGGGCTGAAGGCAGCGCTAAACTGCTGAGCCACCCGGGCTTCCCAAGGTTGTATCATTTTGTATTCCCACCAGGAATGAATAGGAGTTCCTATTGCTTCACATATTCATGAGTAATTGATACTATCAGATTGGAGTGCAGTCATTCCAGTTGGTATGTAGTAATATATTACTGTTTTTTTGATTTGCATTTCCTTAATGACAAATGATGTTGAGGATATTTTCTTTTCTTTCTTTCTTTTGATTGAGGGTATTTTCATATGCTTATTTGCCATCTTCATTTCTTTGATGAGTTGTTTATATGTTTTGCTCATTATTGAGTTATTTTCTTATTGTTGAGGTCTAAGGTTTTATTATTACATAATTTTGCATATTTTGGATAAAAGTTGTTCATCTGAGAAGTGATATGAAAATTTTTTTTCAGACTGTGATTTCTCTTTTTATTCTCTTAACAGTGTGCTTTACAACAATTTAAAAACCTTTAAGTAAATTCCAACTACTAAAATTTTTCTTTCATGGATTGTACTTTTGGTGTTGAATTATATCTTAAATATTCATCACCAAACTGCAGCTCATGCAGATTTTATCCTATACTGTCTTCTACAAGTTTTATACTTTGCATTTTACATTTAGGCCTATGGTGTATTTTGAGTTAATATTATATAAAGTATGAGTCCTGTGTCTAGTTTCTTTCTTTCTTTCTTTCTTTCTTTCTTTCTTTCTTTCTTTCTTTCTTTCTTTCTTTCTTTCTTTCTTTCTTCTTCTTCCTTTTTCTTTTTTCTTTCTTTCTTCCTTTCTTTCTTTCTTTCTTTCTTTTTTTTCTTTTTCTTTCTCTCTTTCCTTCTCCTTCCTTCCTTCCTTTCTTCCTTCCTTCCTTCCTTCCTTCCTTCCTTCCTTCCTTCCTTCCTTCCTTCCTTCCTTCCCTTTTCTCCTCCTCCTTCTTCTTGTATATGGACAACCAAGTATTCCAACACCATTTATAGAAAAGACTATATTTGCATATATCCATTATATTGCCTTTTTACTTTTGTCAAAAATCAGTTGACTTTATCTATGTGGGACTATTTCTAAGCTCTCTATTTCGTTCTATTAAACTGTATCTAATATATTTCTTTTCCTAATCATGCTATTTTGTTTACTGTAGCATTGTAGTAAATCTTGAAATTAGGTGGTGAGTCCTCCAACTTTGTTCTTCTTCAGTATTGTGTTTGCTTTTCTTGCATATAAATGTTAGAATCAGTTTGTCATTTTGAATGGGATTTGAATGTTTTGAATGGGATTTCTTGAATGTGTTTTGAATGGTGTTGTATTAAATCTGTATACCAATTTGGAAAGAATTAACATCTTCACTATGTTGAATTTTCCAATCCATGAACACAAAATCTCTATTTATTTAGACTTTGTTTTACATTTTTCACCAGTGTTTTATCTTTTTAGTGTAGTTATAAATGATATTTTAAAATTTAATATTCCAATTTTTCTTTTCCTGTATATAGGAAAACAATTGACTTTGCATATTGAGTTTATATCCAGCTACTTTGCTATCAATTTTTAATTATTATAACAATTTTTTTGTTGGCTATTCACTCTCCTGGATTATCTAATCATTTTATCCTTGAATAAAGACAGTTTTATTTCTTCTTTTAAATTTTGTGTAACTTTATTGTGTCTTCCTTGTCCTACTGAATTAGCTAGGACTTTCAGTACAGTATTAAATAGGAATGTGGAAAGATGGTATCTTGCCTTATTCTTGATCTTATGTGGAAAGTCTTTAGTCTCTCCCCATTAAATATAATGTTAGCTGTAAGTTTTTTATGTATAATTTATTAAGTGAGGGAACTTCCCTTATATTTCTAGTTTTCTTTCTAGTTTTCATCCACATTATTTATTCTTTTCAAATTATTTTCAGCTATTATATCGATATGATCATTTTTAAAAATTTAGTGTTTAATGTAATGTTACAATGATTGATTAATAAATTCTGAATCAGGCTTGCATTCCTGGTCATGATGTATTACCTTTTTTATATATTGCAGGATTTAATTTGCTAACATTTTACTGAGGACTTGGTGTCTCTGTTCATGAGAGATATTGGTACTTTGTAATATCTTTATTTAATTTTGTATTAGGGTAATGTAAGTTCATAAAATGAATTGAAAAGTTTTTCTGCCTTTATTTGCTCAAAGAAGTTGTGGAGAATTGTTATTATACTGGAAAAGATTATGGAGAATTAGTGTTATTTCTTCCTAAAATTTTGGTAGAGTTACTGATACCATCTGGTCTTATGATTCCTTTTTGTAAGAATTTAAAGTATTAATTTCTTTAATAGATATACAGATATTTATATATTTCTCCTTGAGTGTATTTGGGTAGTTTGTATTTTGGGTTCACTTTATCTCAGTTAATCAAACTTGTGGGGATAGAATTTTTCATAGTATTTCCTTATTAACCTTTTACTGTGTATGGGATCAGTAGCTATAACCCTCCCTTTAATTGCTTATATTGAAAAAAATATGTCTTCTTTCTCTTTTTCTTGCTTAATCTGCAGAGAAGTATCAATGTTATTGATGTTTTCCAAGAACTAGCTTTGGAATTCATTGACTTTCTCTATTGTTTTGATGTTTTCAGTTCCATGGATTCTAACTTTTCATTATTCTTTTTTTTTCTGATTGTTTTAGGTCTATTTTGTTCTTTGTTCTCTAGGTCCCTGAAGTGGTTGCTTAGGTTATTGTGACCAATGCACTTTGTGAAGAATCAGGTTTTATAAATGAGACATGTGATGGGATATGAAACACACCTGAGAATTGACCCTTGTTCTGGTGAGGCTGGAAGACAAAGAGAATAGCAATCATCAGCTGTCTTTGACATTATAGCTCTAGGAAGTAAGCTAGCACTGATCATATTGGTAGTGAGGGTAGATGAAGAAAATAGTGGGCTGAGAACAAATTACAGACCTATATAGTTAGATAGGAAGTCAATATGTTTTCAAAGGTAAATTCAAATTCTTGCCCTTTCATGAGAAAATTGATTGTATTTTTGATTTCCACACTTTTCTCCTGATCTGATGATCCCATATTGTATCAGAGTTGAATAACTATCTGGTGAATTCAGAATTTCAAATCACCTCGTGGAGAATGATTGGAATCCTCAGTGTGCCATAAACTCCAAACAATTTGAACTGGGCAGAAAAGTACTCTTCAGCAGGAACGATGGTATTCACTGCTGGATTAGGGCCACAATTTTGTTATTGGAAGCTGATTTATAGGACCATATGGAAGTTTTACAGATTTATATGGATGTAGAAGAGAATAAAGTTCAAAAACTGATTAATACAATAGTTTTGATGTCTCTTAGGGGAAACTTTACCAAAATGTCATGAATATGGGCTTCTGACTCTATGCTTCAACTGAGGATGCTAGCTTTATCTGTATAGCAATAATGTTCTCTATCTTCTACTTCAGAAAATGTCAAATTTCATAGAACACTATACAGAATTCTGATGTTTATTTTGAAGAAGTATGACCTCTAGACAAATTTACATGTGTTCTTTGTTTTGAAACAAAGATTTGTGTTTTGAAACCAAAATCATTCTCTTATTGATTCATTATTTATTGAAAAAATATTGAGTGTCTAGCAAGTATTAGGCACTATGTTTGGCTCCGCCCTCCTAAGACCCCACTTTTTTAGAATAGGAGACAGATAAAGAACAACTAAGCAAATGTGAAATATGATTGTGTTTAGTGACTAGTGCTAAATGATTAAAGCAGATTAAGATGACTGGCATTGATTGTGTGTGTGTGTGTGTGTGTGTGTGTGTTAGCCAAGATGTTTAGAAAGGATATTTTGGAGGAAGTGACGTATATTAAAAGACTTGGATGAAATGAAGGAATAAGCATTGTAAAGCTTGAGGGATAAAGGGTTCTAGGCAGTAGTGATAGCCAGTGCAAAAGCTCTAAGTAAGAATAAGCATGGCATCTTAGAGAACTGCTCCAATGAAAGTAGAGCTGAATGTGGGAGGCAAAAATAGGTTGGAGTGGTAGTAGAAAAAGTAGTCAGGAACAGAGTACGTAGTGCCTTCTAGGCTATGTGGAGTTTGGATGCAGTATGGTATTTTGAACAGGAGACTGTGATCATTTGGGCAGCTGTGAAAAAAAGTCAGTATTGACAATTTTGCTCAGTGTTGGGAAAAACAAGACACTGATAGGTAGCATTTTATTTGAAGTTGAGAGTGACTTGAATAGAGACTGTGTTAAAAATAATAGTGGAAAAAATAATAGTGGAGAAAGTCCTGATATTCTTTAGTAGAATGTTTTTAGCAAATTCCATGGGCTCAGCCTCAGGGCTCTGCATTAAAATAATCAAGGCAGCAGAGAGGATTATTGTAGAAAATGACTAACTAATGATTTTAGGCTTGTCTCAGTTGTTCTGAGGCAATAATATAAGAGCTAATGAGCTGGATTGGAAATCAGGTGTTATTAAAAGTAATTTTGCCCTTGTGCCTAGAGAGAGTTAATGTATCTCGAAGAATATTTGCTGCTAGGTAGTGACTTGGGAATTAGGAAAATGGAGTCCCCTGAGTCCCAACCAGAGACTAAGTGAGACATGCTTCAGGGACCTCTACCTAGGACATCTCCTTTATTGTTAAATTTTTTTAGTTATTGCCTCAGCAATATGGAAACATTAATATTGTCTATTTCTGGAAGGATAAATAATTTCACAGCTAAATAAGAGTATTATATAGATATTTGAAGCTTTATACCTGTTTCAGAGCAGGGAGACAAAGGTAAATTCTTGCTAACCTGGGTAATGATGGACTGTTACTACACTGCTATACTGAAAAACTGGAGGAGAACTATAATGTATCAGCCACCCAGGCAAATCCTTTGTGTCTAAAATATATCACATTCAGTACTCATTGTCAGGATAACAGAACAGGAAAAGCTAAACGTATAACAAGCAAAGTGTTAAAAGAATGTAATTTGGTTCTGTATCTTTTTCCAGCATGCAGTTTGACTTACTTCTCTTTTAATGTATAAATTTGCTAAGTTTCAGATCATGTTTTGTTTTGTTTTTAATTCTTGAATTTTTCTTCAGCCTCTACCATAGTGTTTCTTTTAACGTTTGTTTTGTTTTTGCACTGTGGGTATTTGATAAATTGTGACTATCTAAAGAACTTGAATGTTAATCTCATATTATATGAAAATCTGGAGGGTATCTTTGTACGTAATAACATTTATATTAGAGAAGTTACTCATTATAGGAAGTGTAGCAGCTCATTAATTTACTTATTCTTTTTATTCATTCATTTATTTACTGTCTTTTATTTGATAAACATCTGGTATGTATCTGGAAACAATACTAAAGAACGCATTTATAAAAATGAGTAAGATATAGGTTGTCTTAGATGAGCTCACTTGCTAGCAGGGGTAATATAATAGAATTCAATAAATGCTTTGTGTCACAGAAACAAAATCCTGAGGTAGCACAGAGGAGGAAAGAATTTCTTGCAAGGAAGGATAAGGGAAGTCTTTTGAAAAGAAATGATCTTTGAGGGAGGTTTTCAAAGAGGAGTATGATTTTCTCATGTAGAGAGAACCAAGGTGGCCCAAAAGGTACAGATAAGGCATAATCAGGTGAAAACAAATTTATTCAGTGGAATTAAAGTATGGGATATAATGTAAGGAAAATGATGGGAGAGGGGACTGGAAAGTTGATTGGGCCATTTTGAAAAGGATCTTTATGTCACGCTAAGGAATTAAGATTTTATTTTATGAACAGTGAATAGTCCATGTCTTAGCACATTTTGTGTGTTATAACAAAATACCATAGGTTGAATGGCTTATAAGCAATAGAAATGTATTTCTCACAGTTCTAGAGGCTGGGAAGCCCAACATCAAGGTGTTGGCAGATTTGATACCTAGTGAGAGTCAGCTCCCAGTTCACTGGCAGCTTGTCTTTTCCCTATAATTTTACATGGCGGAGGAAGCAGAAGTACTCCCTCGGGCTTCTTTTATAAGGGCACTAATCCCATTCAGAGGGCTCTGCCTCATGACCTAATTACCTCCCAAATGCCTCACATCCATATCCAGTCATTTTGGGGATTAAGTTTCCACATGCAAATTCTGGTGGGACACAAACATTCAGCATAGCATCCAGCAAAGGTTTAACCACTCTTATGGACTGAATTGTGTCTGCTCCCCTCCTCCCCCGCCCCCCACAAAATTAATATGTTGAAGCCCTAACCCCCAATATGACTATATTTGGAGACAGGACCTTTTTAAGTAATTAGGAGATAACTAAGGTTAAATGAGGTCATAAGAAATGGGGCCTTGATCCAATGTAACTAGCGTCCTTGTAAGAAGAGGAAGAGGCACCAAGGATGTGCACGCACAGGGAAAATAATCATGTGAGCGCTCAATGAGAAGGCAGCTGTTGGCGATCCAGGGAGGGAGACCTCCAGAGATAGCAAACCTCTCAACTCCTTGATCTCAGGCATCTAGACTCCTTCAGAACTGTGAGAAAAAATAATTCTGTTGTTTAAGCCTCCTGGTCTGTGGTTTTGCGTTATAGCAGCCTTGGCAGATTAAGACAATGGCTAAATTATTTTGCAGGTTTCCCCCCTCTCTTTGCCTTCTGAATTACTGCTCTCTCTGTGGTTATTCCTCACCTCCCCTCACTTTTACTTTTGTGTTTTCTTCCTTGGCTCACTTTCTTTTTAGTTTCCCTTAATGCTCTTTTTAAAAATGTTGCTGTTCTGCAGGTTTTTGTTGGTGTTGTTTGGACTTAGCCTGTTTTCTTCTAATGCTGTGTATTCTCCGTGGTCAATTATATCTACTTCTATGACTTAAATATTGCTCATTTGCAAATGACTTCAAATCCATGCCTTAAGTTCGGTCTTTCCTTCTGAGTTCCTGATGGATATCTGTAGCTGTCCGTTTGGCATCTTCCCACTCATTATACAGATGGCTCAAACGCAACACGTCCCAACATGAATTATGTTTTGTTCCCAGTCTGTTTTTATTTGTGGAACCAGATTCAGAAAATATTATCACCATCTACCCAGTTTCCTAAACTGGAATTATGAGAGTCAGTCTACATTCCTCCAGAAGTCCACATTCCTGCCCATAAGTATAATTAATTGCCAATATCTAAAGATGCTACCTGTACAGCATCTCTATTAGATTTTCTTGTCAGTTCCCTTTGGCTCTGCTTTAAATCAGGCGTGAAATATTTCTTAGCTATGGTCACCTTCTGATGGATGGATATTTCATTCTATGAAAGCCAGTTATTTCTTAATATCTTATACTTTTGAGATAATAGCTCAGTAGAAGATTTCTGTGATTGGACAATTAAAAATCTGTCTAGCTTTTAACGTTTCATATAACGTAGGTTTTCCTACACAAGATGAATAATAACTACAGAATTGACATATATGCCTCCAGGGTTATTTAAGCTTAAAAATGTTAGACTGCTTAGGGTGATACTTAGTAGTTAAGGTTCATTAAGATGGTAAAGCTTCCTAGAATAGGGGACACATTTTTCTCTTATAATGTGATCTTTGTCTTACAATTTACATGTGTGACTCAGACTGAAATTTAAATAAAGCCTTTTTAAAACTCTTGGTGTGCCCCTATCTTCCTTAAACAAAGCCGCAAGATACATGTTTATAGTTCAGTCAGAAATGAGGCAACAAATTCATTCACCTAACTCACTTGGTCAATTACCATTGCCCAGGCTAAATTTTTAACTTCGAGAACCTTCTAAATTTGTTTAGTCCATTCGTTTTTTTTAGCAGATGGATTCAAATCTGTTTTACAGTTCCATTCATTTCCTTGTCCTGCTCTATTTTAGCTTTTTTAAGGTTATAAATCCAATAAAAGTTCCAAATATCTTGGCCTTCACAGTTCATGACTGGTGGTAGTGCAGATCTTTCAGCTTGGGATATAGTAGTAGTGTGTCAACTGAATGTGAAAAGAAAACCATAAACTTTTGAACTAGAAGCCAAATGTGCACAAATAAAAACTCTCTTATTTCATCTCTTACTATGGAGTTTCTTATATCATTTTCATAGATCTTTGTTATGGTTCAGCAATGTACTGTGAAATATTCTGTTGGAAAATGTGAAAAAAAAACACAGAAAATGCAAATATCAGTAGGTATTATTTCTTATTAATGATTTTTATTCATAGCTGACTTTTAATTTCTATCATATTTTCCCATTGGATATACATGCTTTTTTGTTACTGTTGTTTTTATAGATGGAAACAGATCAATGGATTAATTGGTTGGGCAAATCGATAAGAGCGTATAGATTGCTTGTCTCTGACAGAAAAGAAAGCTACCTGATTCTGAAAGCACAGCATTTTGGTTACCTATAAAGAAGAACTACAGATATCCAAATGACAAAGAACCTAATTAGAATCATTTGCTTCATGCTTGACGTTGCAGTGAAAACTGGCAAAAAGGGGAGTAGGTGTTTTTCCCTCTGTGACATTACCCACCCTCAGGTAAATAAAACTTAGAACTCAAGAATAAACCATGAACTGTTCAGTGTCATTAGTCTTGACACAGTGAAACTGAACAGCCCCTCTGTCTCCTACTGTGACATGGCCAGACGAGGTGAAAACACACACAAAGCAAGCAACTTCTCAGATTTTATGCTTGTTCTTTGGGCTGTCATAGCTTTTGGCTTCCACGAGATGCCAGTGTTTTAAGAACATTGTTGGGAAAACATGGCTGGTTAGCATTACGCAGTTACTGAAAGAAGATGACAACCATGCTGGGCAAAGGAATAGTGCTCTTATATATATATATATATATTTTTTTTTTCTCTTAACACATATATTCCATACAACATTGTTTGAATAAATCATGGATCATCCTTGACAATGAAAAAAGAAAAAAAAGGTAGAGGCATCATCCTTTAAGTAAGAAAGATCTAAAGTCATCTCCCATAAGTTACTTTCTGCTCTCTCACAATGTGTGACATGTCACAGGAGAAAGTATATCACGTAGTTAAGATCTTAGGTCTTTCGACTGAGAAACGCTTGGTTTTAAATCTTTATTCTTTCTTAATAACTGCTCGTTCCTAAACAAGTCTGCTAACTTCTCCAAGGGTCACTTTTCTCATATGTAAAATGAAGAAAAATATCTGCTTGATCAGATTGTTGTGAAGATAAAAAAAAAATAAGGTATAGTAGCACTTAACAGAGCATTCAACAGAAGATAATAATAAAGAAGAAAAAGACGATGACCAACAAGATGTTTTCCTTTATAGTAAGTTTATTATTCCTCTCATAAAATGAAACAAAGAAGTCCTGATAAGATGCATTCTGCACACTTACCACCCCTTAATATTAGACAGTATTTAACTACCTCTTAAAATGTCAATATTTAAGAGTGCCTCTGTGGTTCAGTCGGTTAAGTGTCTGACTCTTGATTTTGCCTCAGCTCATGATCTCAGGATCTTGAGATGGAGCTCCACATAGGGTTCTATGCTCAGCAGGGAGTCTGCTTGAGATTCCCACCCTCTCCCTCTGTCCCTCCTCCTCCACATGTGTGTGCATGTGCACATGCTCTCTCTCTCTTAAAAAAAAATTCTCAGTGTTCTCATTTGTATTTTCTTAGTGTTACAGCTATACCTGGACAAAACTGAGGGTATTTAAAACATAACCATCAAAATAATATTATAGGAAAAAATAGTTATAAGAGCTATTATTTATTGAATATGTATTATGCTCCATATTTTGGTACATTCTTTATAGGTAAGTTAGATAAATGACTAAAGTCATTTAAGATGATATTTAAATCGTCTTATTTCAAAACTCATGCTCTTAACCAATTTTGAAAAAAAAAAAAAAAAAAGGCCTTCTGAGTTGCAGATTTCCCTCTAAGCTCCAGAGTTGTTGATGCCAGAAACACAGATGTTTCTGGTATCTGAGGTGAGATTTGGTATATGAAATTGGTGGATAAAATTGGAAAAACTTCACAGGAACCATAAACCCATATTTTATGATTTGTATTCCCAAGTTCTTATTTTCAGGATCAAATCAAATTATCTCAACTATTGTAAATATTGTCAGTGGGCTCTGATTACTCTGCAGTAGTGGTTTAAGAACTCCCTGTGGAAACCAGCTTCTGACTCAATATAATTTATCCAGTATGGCCCCTTGCAAATTGAGTTTGCTTTCTACCACTCATTGTCTAAGGCCTATCCAAAGAAAAGACACATTCTCAGTGACTTTCTGGGATGCTGTGTATGTATGGACCACTTGACTACTAACTTGCCCCTATTGAGTGTATTCAGCTTATATACTGATTGGAGTGAAATCTGGACCATCTTCAACCTGCCATGACTGCTCCCTTCTCAATAAATAATGTTACAAGGACTATGCCTGCTTGGTCCATAGGAAACTATCATCCATGAGTGTTGAAGTGCCCTTCTGCAAAAGAAAAATCTTTCTGCCATTTTTATGACTGGTAATAGAAACTAAAATATAAGCTATTATTGTCATACACATTTTGTTCTGAAAAAAAGTAAAAGTATTATTGGGTCCTGGGCACTTCCCCAAACTGAAAACTCCTTTGTATTAAAAACCCCCAGCAAGCTCATATGCACTCCTTCCCCCGTTCTATTTGATGATTTGTATTTTAGCCCTTGAACTTTAGATCTGCAATCTCTCTTGAGCAGAAAAATAGCTGAGAAGAAAAACTGGCCTTTTACAAATCAGAAGGAAAATAGTATCCCTGGAATGACATAAGAGGATGAAACAGATCAAACATGCATTTGGTTATATATTATTGACATGACAGATGAAAGGAGATAATGATTTGAGCTTCTTTCAATGCAAATATTGAGGAACTGAAGGAAAGGACATACAGTTGGTGTATAAATGGTGAAGTGTTAGAATTGGTGTTGCTTGCTTCCCTTGTGAAGAAAGGAGGATATGGCTATGGGGAAGGAGAGATAGGTAAATGTATTATATATGAACAGTGAATATATACAATGTATACTTAACATGTAGATACATATAATATATAATATATATGTATATAATACACATGATATGGATATGCACATATATGAACACACACATGTATAAATTTTTTTTTAAAATTTATTTATGATAGTCACAGAGAGAGAGAGAGAGAGGCAGAGACACAGGCAAAGTGAGAAGCAGGCTCCATGCACCGGGAGCCCGACGTGGGACTCGATCCCGGGTCTCCAGGACCGCGCCCTGGGCCAAAGGCAGGCGCCAAACCGCTGCGCCACCCAGGGATCCCGAACACACACATGTATAAAATTAGATGATTGGTTATATATCTGCTTTCCTAGTTTGATCTTCATTACTTTTGAAGTAATTTTGTTCCAACTGGTGCTTTAAATGATGATTTGGCATAGGCCAGAATAAGAAAGATGCCCAATTCTGAGGAGCTTGATCCTAAACACTGAAACTCTAATTTATACACTGAAGTTGGTTAGGGGTAGGATGGAAAAATTATTGAATGTTGGAAAGTTGGGTAGGAGGAGTTTCACTGATTTGATTAAAAAACTATCTGAATGCTTACTGTGTTCAACATTTATGTTAGGCTGTCAGGTTAGAAGTATGCCACTAAAAGGCATCACTTCCTTTGCAATCTGCCCGGAAATATCTGATAGAAAATGAAAAACCATTATGGCTTCCTGGTAGCGAGTCCAATTACAAATGACTCCAGAGCCCTCTGCAATGTGACCTGACTCTAAATGGTCCTTTAGGATTATCATCCAGTCTGCTGTCCCTCTGCTCCCTGCCTACTCACATGTAATTGGGAAATGGAAGGCACTTATCTGTCTTGTTGATGGCACTGTGCTCATTTGATAACAGTTGCTCCACAAGAGCACAAGAAGCAAAGTACATCTGCTATAGCTATAAATTCACTCACTGGCGTGAGTAAATCATGGATATTGCAACTGGACAAATAGACATCAAGAGAGGGGGAAGGGGCAATAGGGCTTCTTTCTTCTTAAAAAAAAAGCAATAAAATAAACTTCTTCCTTCACCTTCTTCACTTGGCTTCTATTATCTTATTCATGAAAAGTACAGATAAAGGAAGAAATAGGGGAATCACATTGAGGGAGTAAGCAAGACACAAACATTTGTATTCTTGGCAGAAGGAGAATCTCAACTAAACATCAGGACTAGATTTCACTCTCTTGATCCAGTTATCCTTCAAGAATTCTGCTTCTAGCATCTGAGGTTCTCTCTTCATGCTATCCTGTCACTGCATCTGAAAATGCTCGCAATTTTTATTTCTTTCTCTGACAGTCAGGCGGGTAGGGAATCAAGGCGTATTTTGCTGTAGAATCCTGCATAGGGTCCATTTCGTGTTGATCTGGTGAACTGCATTTTTGTGAATATTCACTGCGTGTGCCTGGCCAAGGGAATAGAATTCACAGACTGAGCAGATAGTAAAGGAGTCCATTTAGAGGTAAGAATTGAATGTAGGGGTTTTATGTTTTTATACATTTTTTATGAATTATAAAAAATAAATGAACACAAAACCACATCTGCAAATAATCTGAAATATCTAAAACCATGTTTAGAGACTTGAAGAGAAGAATGTTCACCTCAGCAAGCATCGAGGAGTGTTTTGTTAGAGTGCTGTCACAGCCATAAAAGCTAGGATTGTACATCTTTTATTAGCACTTCTGATATAGAAAGCTGAAAAGCACTTTGACTCATATGTGAAAATGAAAATACCCAAACTAGAACCTCTTTCTTTTTAGTAATAAGTCTTTGTCTACTTCTGAGGGTTGTTTTACTTTTTTTTTTTTTTTTGGCATATTAGTGGTAAAACTTCTTACAAACTGAAGCAAATGCCTTTATTTGTGTCTTTACAAAAATACTTTATTTCTTAAGAAAAAAGAGGACTAGAATTATGTGAATCTATAGGCAGTTGTTACTTCAATAATTAGAAATTCTTTGAAGAACTCAAATCATTGTTTTCTAGTCAATATAGTATTAAAGCATCATAGTACTACTAATAAAAATCTGATCATTAGAAATCATATAACCTTGATAAATCCTTTACAATTTAACGTTACAAAATACCTGGCTTTCTTTCAAACACTGCTAAAATGGTCATTCTGAGTTTCATTTTACATCTGAAGGTTTATAAGATGAAGGCCCTTGCCCAAAGCCACAGACAGAGCTGGGATTAAAATGATTGAGTCCTGACTCCTGGTCTTGCCTTTCTCTTCACTTGACAACACATCATCCAGCAAAGGAGCAAATCAATAATAATGAAAACTTCCTCTTTCTCCCTGGAGTGTTAAAGAGAACAGGTTCACAGAGCAATATCTAAAGCAGCGCTGGCTGCTTGTTGACCAAGACCTTAGCCATTTTGGTGTAGATCGGCAGGGCTATTTAGGACAGCTAGCCAGGGGATGAAAACGGCAGTAAATAATGAGAACTGCAGAGAGTACAGCCCTATGGGCTAAACATAGGCCATCTTAGCCCCGACACCGATTGGCTATGTGACTTTGGGCTAATCACATAATTCCTCTGTGCCTTCTCTTGCCCACAAGCAAAGTGGGACATGGAGGCAGAGCGATCTTGCTCTCCACAGTTGTGGTATTAAATCAATCTCTGTGAACTACTTTCAAAACACAGGTGCTGGGGGTGATATTTTCTATATTGATCTTCATTTTAAATCAAGTTGGCATTTTGAAAATCTTTATTAGAGGATTTATTAACGTCTAGCTTGTTTGGGATAACGTATGATGGGTTTGAAAACAATAACAGGTGTGAATGAGATCAATGTGTGGAGTGCAAACATGAATTAAAAATTTTTAAATGCTAGAAGGAATTTTTAAATTTTTTTCCAGAATAGTGGCAGTGTGGATGAAGTTTTAGCCTAACACAAATTTTCCTGAATCAAATCCCTCCCGATTCTCTCAGTGAAGTCTCATCCCAACATTTCTATTAGTTGTCGTAGAGTCAACTCAATATAAACAATATTCAATTAACCCACCTTTCCCGCGCTCTGCCTGCAGGCCTCTGCTGGTGGACCACCGAATCGTTTTGCTTCGCGATTGCCATGTCCCTCTTTTGGAGACAGCCTGCCCAGGGTGCTCTCTCCCCATGTTTGTTGTGGCTGAAATGCTCCCCAAACTAAAGTTCTTTCAAATGTTGCAAAATGTGACTATTTCCTTTCAGCCTCCATAGAATTTCTGGGAGTAACAGATCTGTTAGTCTCAGCCTCAAATTCTTCACTTTATTGGGACTTGAAAACATCCCCTATGTAGAGATGGAAGCAGAGTCTAAAAGTTCTTATTCTTATTTCTCCTTCTAATAATTCTGTGTAAAAGTTTCCTCCATTTTCCTTCATCCAAAATGCTAACTTGGGCTATAATGCTTCAACAGAAGTCTGTAAAAAGAGCCTAGGACTCTGACCTAGCAGTTCCATAAATAGCTATATTTTGAGTCCACGTTTGGATTTAGAGGGGATTTACCTCAAATATTACCATTCCTCCCTTTTTCTCATGCCTAGGAAAAAGGGTAAATTTGTGGAAGAGGGAAAAAATATTTTTAATTATCAGTATTTTAAAACGTTTTCTCTTAAAATTGTAATTTGTAGTTCTCACTTCATTCTATCTGGGATTTACTCATTTTGGCTCCTATTAGTTATTTTTGCCTAAAATAATAAAGCAAGCAATATGGAGTTTGTTAGGTTGAGTTATATGAATTTTATAAAAATCAATTTTTTTTGATCTACAAAAATAATTTCATGTGCTGTGGTCTAAATGCTTCTATTCTTCCTGAAAAATGGCTTCCTTTTCTAAAGTCCTCAATTTAAAAAAATAATAACCAATATAGAATTTATCTGTGTTTTACAAAAAATTGTCTTATTCAGGTTAGATGGACTGAACCAGTCATCCAGCTGTGATCTTGCTACTTAGAATATTTGATTAAGGATTTTGGCCAAGAAGCACATTGTTACTAATCACTCAACTTAGGCACTGTCAGGTCTTGCTGGTACATAAATGCCTGGAACTATCGTGCTGATATATAGAAAGTATATTTTGCTAATTCTGTTTTATACAGAACCTTAGGTCTGAACAGGGCATAAAAGAACACTGAGTTCAAATATCTCATTTTTCAGAGAAGAAAACTCCAATGCAAAGAGGATTACCGCTCAGGTCAATGTAACTGAACTATAATAGTTGGTCAGATGAGGCAGGGTGGTGGGGAAAGGATGAAGTTGAAGAATTATAGAATCAGTAATCAGTGGAAAGCAGGGAGCCCTATGAGTGTTTCCTACAAATGCATAAGTTGACTTACATTAAATAGTCCTTATAAATTCCCACCATTACCAGGCTATAGCAGAGGTTGGTAGGGTCCACTTTTCCACTTCAGAAACATGTCCACACACTCCCACCCTTGCCCCCTACCTCAGATTTCACATTATCACTGTATGATTTGGTATGCTCTCCAAGACCTCCTTGGAAATTCATTTTGGTATCACTTAGGCTATATAAAAATGTCATATTTGTCAAATTAGCAGCAGAGAAGAGTCCTAAAATGTTGAGTAGTGGAAAACTGTAGCATCTGTAGTCAGAACTGATAAAGTCATGTCTCAGGACAAAGTTAATCTGACATCTGACCTTTTACATACTTGCTATTGAATATTGGTGGCTCAGGTCTCAAAAAATTGAAATTTGTGCATACACAAATTCTAGTTAGGTGGAGAATGGGAGCACAGAGAGGTAGATCTACTTTGGTCATGAGCAAGCCAGGCAAGAAAGAGAAAAATGTGGCAGTGAGTACTCAGAGTACTAATAATAGTCGATTTATGGTGGTTTCTTGGGTTCTAGAAAAAAAATGCTCAGAAGGATTCCAAGGCCCTATTGATTGGTCACAAGGTGAGTCCTAAAATATTATCTCCTTTCTTCTTTTGACAGAAACCTTAAAATATGATTTTCTGAATGGTGTTTTTCAAAGAAATTATTATCTTGCTTATTTATCTTTTGTGTAATTCTTGGATCTGTTGCAGTCATAACTTACAAAGTTTCCTTCTCTACCTATTTTATTTTCAACATAGTATTGTCAAAATCTTCATTCAATAGATAGGATTTTTCTTATTCTTGTGAAATCATTTCCCTACAACCTTCTATCCTCATCTTTGCCGTGTTTTTGGAATTGTTTGTTACTTGCCTAAGATACGCATTAAATTAAACCTGCTGGAATGTGGGCATTGTGGACCTAACAAGCCAGAGCTGTCAGTTGCCCTGGATTCTGGGATGATTCCAGCAGCCTGTCTGCTCATTTTCAAAAGAAAACACATTATCAGCAGAGTTGAAGCTGGTCTCCTTAGAAAAATAAACAAATCTCTGACTGCTCTTATAAAACTCACAGATCTTGTCAGAGTAAGTTCGATGTTGCTGACAGATCATCAATTAGAGGGTGCATTTGTGAAAACAAATGTGGGAAGTGATTGGTGTGTGGCTTTTCATGGGGGTGACATGGTTCTCACCTGATTGGGAGACAAAGTGGAATCCGTTTTATACTCAACTTTGTCTGAAACCCAGTAGTGCCAGATTTCAAAAGAACACGGATTAATTTACTAAGACTTATCACCTCTTCTCTTCAACCTATATTGATAGATTCTAGAAAAGTGTCATCACTAAAATCAATTAAAACCATATTTTGTCCTTACTTAGGTATATAATTATTTATCCCCATGGTTTGTATTAGTTCTGCTAGAGCAACAGGACATGACTTAGACTGCTGTGCTACTTGGACATTAACTGGATTCATGCCTAGCACAGAGTAAATGGTTTTGATTCACCAAAGGATAGCTTTCTGGGCTTATTGGTGGTTATTTAAAATATATCTTTATATATATATATATATATATATGTATATATATATATATATATACACACACACACACACAGTCAGAGTGACAAAACAATTTTTTTCCCATCTACATTGGAGCATTGCTAATGTGGAAATTATGTCAACTTAGATACGTTGGAAAAAGCATAATATGGAGTCAGGCTTACTTGTGTTATGCTACCTAAAGACAGTGACTTGGGCAACTTCCATATTTTCATAGAGCTCTGGTTTCAACATCAGTAAAGTGGGGATAATAATACCAATTTTGCAGTCTAGTCTTTGGATTAGAGAGCTCCTGGGTTAAAACAAAACACACAACAACTTCTTTAGTGTTTGGCACATAATAGATATTTAATGCTGGTTAACTATACGTAACAACAACAACAACAACAACACAACACTATCAACAATTTATTGAGAACCTAGGCATTAGAATCAATGATGAAAGACATTGCACTCGAAAGTTTAGGAATTTATAGCTTTGTAGCCCAGATATATCTTGAACCATTTCCACACGTTAAGCTGCTGGAAGTACCACAAAATATTCTTCGTGATACCTGTGTAACAAAATCCCGAGGCATGGACCTCAGAATTTAATCATAAGATCATATATAGAAGTATCAATAAAAATAATCTGCCAAAAGGCTTCGGCTCCAGTAAATGAAAGTATCTTTAGAAAAAAAAAATCACTTTATAGATGTTTTGCCTGAGTTTTCACAGAATATTAGTTTCGGAATGACTGTATTCCTACTATCTAAAAAAAGTGATTGAAGGACAGAGTTTCAGAATTGTGTCAGCAAGACAGATTTCAGGCTTTGTAATCTCCAAATCTTCTGGTATCCATTATTGCTCACTGCTTATCTTTTCTTTGTTTCTTTTCACTGGAGGGATGAATGTTTCAAACAATACAGAAGATGATGTATAATTACTCATCAGTGATTTAGAATATGAAAGCTTCTTTTAGATATCCATCAGAGACTTATGATATCAACAGGCTCATACATTTAGAGATTTCTAAGGAATATAAGATAAAATTGAATATTTAGGGGTACACTTTTCTATTAAAGTGATAACATCTATTAGAAGAAAGTAAACCCAATGCACTGGTTAAAAATTGAAGATATAATTAAATTATATTCTTACTTTGCTCATTTTTCATAAATGAATTTAATTTAGTGAGACATTTTTCTTTGACGCAAGGAAAAATTAAATATATCCAGAACAGAAAGGAATTAAGAGGATCCATATAACCACTTAACTTCAATATCGGTGGTTTTAAGGTAGTTTTAGAACATCTACATATGCTGTCAATAAATCACATTATTGATATCACCTTAGTTTGAAAATATGTAAGGTCTTTGTGGGACGTTTCTGGGGTTGATGTATTTTAATAACTTCCATCAGTATTACTGAAAAGGTACAAAATAAGGTACTCTAGTTGTTCTGCACAGTTTAATTAAACTCATCACACAGTTAATTGAATATGTAAATATTTCATTGAGTAATAAACTTCACACAAGGAACTCTTCTAACAGTTGGTAATATTGAACTTGGTGACACTGCAGGTTCATCAGAGAGCTAATCTATGTGAATGATGGTGTCTCTTAGAAAGAACAATGAGCTTAAAATAGAAATAAAAGTAACCGGAAAGACTGCTTAGAGCTTGAATTGGACTTTTTTCTTGAACTATTTCTGATTTACACCTATTTCTTTTTCAGAGTGTAATTGTAATTCTTAGCATCTCTGCATTTGCCAGATAAAAAAATAGCAGTATGCTATTGGAGACGCAAATGTCTTTATAAAGCAAAAACCTTGGCCTCATTGAATTACAGCCTAATTTAAAGAACTTACTCTCTTACTATTTCTTAACACTGAAATCCTGAGTAGTATTTGTAATCCAGAAACCCATCATATGGTATAATCTTCAGAAATGTTTTAGCTCCTTCCTGTGCTCTTTTGAGCACTCAGGGAAGTGAGTGCTCAAAAGAAGAGATGCCAATTTCTAGTTGCAGAGTATATTGGAAGTTGCAGACTCTCAGCTCCTTTCAGTCGGCTGTGGTTATATTAGAGATTGGTGGAGCCTCTTTTTGTCTGTCACTCATTGTCTTACTGTGCCTACGGCTTGTATTTTAATATCATATATGGTTTTGCATTAAAGTTTTCGTATGTAATTCAATAGATGTATGGGAGCATTGATCTTACTTCCAAACTGAAGACATTTTTGGGGTTCCTTCCACAGAGTGGCTGGCCACACAGTGGCTAAAGCTGTAATTTGCAACCATCATTGTTTTGGTAACTGTGTTGTAGACTACATGCTATTTGTTGAAAAATCAATCCCTTTTCAGACAACGCATTTTGTAGTCTTTTGCAATTTGATTCAAAGTCAAGAACAGAGCGGCAGGACATCTAAGAAGTATCATTCAAATTTTCACATGGTTTCAACAAGGTCTTAGGAGCCTTGATCTAACCATTGATAGAAAATATGGACCATAGTCATCCTTGGGAAAAATCACTCTACAACCATTATTAAGTTTTGGTTGCTAGTCTATAAAATAGTGCCCACATTGTGACAGTAATGAGAGTGTTAAAAAGACAATCAATTTAAAGAACCTAAGCAGTGTCAGGCATATACAAATTAATAAATATTAGTTATTATTATTATTAATATATTTTGCTATTTCTGGAAGAAGTTCCAACTTTCTTCGATCTAGCAGAACTTGAGCTAAAAATTCTTCCCTCCTCCCACCAACCCATTTCTAGCAGTTTGTCTTGTATTTCTTCTTAGATTTGCAGACTGGGATTCATTTTGCACTCAGAATGCTTGATGAACTAGGAAATATTAATAAAGCTGCTTCTTATTCACCTACTCAACGTCAAAATGTAGCAGACTGATTAAAGAGAAAGAAGACATGAATAAAATGACAGGATACACATTAATTTTTAATCACTACAGGTTCATCTAAGACACGTAGCTGACATGTTGAAAGGAATTATATTTAGGTCAGGAAGATGGCAATGTTGCTTAAGAAGCGGGTTGAATTCATCCAGTTAATGGAAAGGTAGTGGCAGGATTAGGGCATGAAGAATACAAATATCTTTCTGCTGCTTAATCATTTAGACTTTTTAAGTCCCAAACAAAGCTGGGTGGTGTCTGGTGTTAATATGTTTGGAAAAAAAATGTGTATGGAATTAAAAAAAAAAATCCTTTACTGGGGTATAATCCCCCTGGCACCCATACAATTTAACTGAAGAAAAGTCCTCAGAAAGTCTGTGGGGGAAGAGATACCTGAGCTAGCCCCTATCTGTCAGAGACAAGCGATAAGATAGATTTCAAGTGACAAAATGTTTATTATAGAATGCTAGGCTATCGATTAGTGTGAAATTGTATGGTGTTTTTTTTTTGCCATGTCATTTAATTTATTCTTCAAAGAAACTGACATGTTTGTCAGAATGAGGCATAAGGCTATTTTAACTATCTACCTAAAAGTGTTCCAATTCCTTAGCATAAAATCTGATGACATACGCATATGAACCCAACTTCTCTTCTGACCCAATTCTCTTGTTTTTCAAGTTCAGTAATTTATTTACCCATCAGAGTACCACTGTTATTATACCCACCCATTCAGCTGGGGACGATGGGGATGAGCAGGGGCTTGGTAGAAAAATGTACCCCTACATATTTATAATTAAAGTTTGTGTAGCACTCAAGATACAACTCAAATATTATCTCATTCTAAAATTGCTTCTCCTCTCTTCTCCATTTATATTCTAGGAAACAAGTAAGCCGTCTCTTTTTAAGCCTATCATTTGGAACTTATTACTTTTCATACTTTATAATAATTATTAATATATATTCCTTATTAATCTCTAAAATAATGTGCTCCTGAGGAGCAGGGGACTTTGTATTTTTACTAGTGTATACATCATAGAACTCGGCTCACTACCTTGCTAACAAAGTCACCCATTCATATATTCATCTAATAATTCGCTTATTTACTCTACAAACTCATAATGTTTTATGAATGTTTCAAGTCCCCATGGGTATTAAGTTGAGAAAGAGGGAGAGAGAAAGAGAGAGAGAGGCCCAGTTACAGAGACAGAAAGAGAGACAGAGGGTTCTTGTCCTAAAGAGCTAATACTCTAGGGAGAGACTATACAGTATCATTGTGTAATATAAGTGCAATGATATTTGGGATAAGCAAATAGTTCAATAAGAGAGGAACAAAGATATTCCTGAGAGATGGTAAGAGAGAAAGCTGAAGGCTTAGAGATGTGGCAGGAAGCCCTGTGCACTGTGCAGTCCTTAGATTTTATCCTAGAGGTGATGGGCATTTGCTAAAGAATTTTAAGTTCCAAAGTTAAGCTATTTATGTGAAGGATGTTTCTTAGCAGTCTGATCATTAAGATAGTGAGTCCAGTTTTTTTTTTTTGTGAGTCCAGTTTAAATAAGGAGATTGAACTAAACATGAATAATAAATAATAAAGCTGAAACTAAGACAGTAGCAATAGTCATAGAAAGGGAGGAATGGATTTGGGAGCTAATTTTTCTGAATGCCTGACAAAGCCCAGTCATTGATTTGGCATGAGAAGGATAGTGATAAAAGAATTAAGGATGACTCCTAGATTCCTGGTTTAGGCAACAACATGGCAACATTAATGGAGAAGGGAATATACAGCATGAGGGGTGGGTTTGGGGGAAAAAATGAGTTAGTTTTAAACTGAATGAGGTGTATGTATGTGTGTGTGTGTGTGTGTGTGTGTGATGGAGATTGAAAGTCGCTGGAATTAAACAGGTCAAGCAACTGTAAGGCTATGATTCTAAGTGGCTCATTCACAGGAGTATTTAAGGTGACTAGCAAGGTAATAGATGCTGGGTACATGGAGACAAGCATAAGTCAATGGCAAAAATTCTTGGGAGAAGTGTGTAAATGATCTGAACCATAAGTCCCTGAAAACAACTTGGAGAAATTCCTAAAAGGAATTCCCTCGATTATATGCATTACCAAATCTACTACAGTAGCAGAAGTTTCTATCATGACCATTGCTTGGTCAAGAATTGGGACCTAAGATTTCTACTGTGAAAACCAATACGATACCTAGAAGAGAAAATGCATCATGAACCAGCACTTTAGCATCAATGATACAGTCTGATAAAAGAAGCCATAAAAAGAAAAGGAAGAAAACAGTCATTGAGCATCTGTTACATTATGTCACTTAAATTGCACAGCCAACTTTGAGGTTTTATTATTTTTTAGCAATAAAAAATATATTCCAAGTGGTTAAATGAATTGCCCCATATTGTATCAGAAGTAACTCAGTTCCTAAGATGATTTTCTTCCTATCAAATAGCATAAGAATAGTAAAAATGACAACAGTGTTGGCAAATACCATTTTCCAGGCAGTACGTATCAAGTATGGTGCTGTGTGCATTATATACCACATCTTACTTAGTTCTCTTGACATCCCTATTGTTGTTGTTGTTGTTGTTATTATTATTATTATTATTATTATTATTATTACTACCATTTTTAGAGAGAGAGTGAGAGAATGGGTGCATCTGGCAGGGGAGGGACAGAGGGAGAAGGACAGAGTATGTTAAGCATGCTCCATGCCTAGTGAGGAGCTCTAGGCGAGGCTTGATCCCGCAACCCTGAGATCAAGACCTGAGCCCGAAATCAAGAGTTGGAGGCTTAACCAACTGAGCCACCCAGGTGCCCCATCCTAATTTAAATACCAGAAAACCGAGGCTCAGAGGGATCGAATAACATGAGCATTATCTTCCAGTTAATAAAACTGGTGAAATGCAGATTCAAACCCAGATGCGACTGAATTGTAAGTGTGAGTTCTTAACCATTATCCACACTGCTTCTAGACCTATAATTCCTAGGTTAAAAAAAAAAAAAGATATAACCTGATTTTTTGAAGCTTTAGGATTCATTATATTGGCGGCATTCTATTATTTAATAACTGTTAAAAAATTGGTATTTTAACAATTGAATCATCGCCAGTGTCAGCTTTCATTACATCCCAATTGCCCTTCACTCAAGAAAACTCACATATCTGTTTAGTATATGTGCTGCCGAAGCGAGCACGAAAACTCACATATCTGAGTAGAATATTGCATCTTATAATGGGATCCTGTACTTCAACAGGCGGTACTCATCTGAAGCTCATTAGGAATGTCTGTTTTAACCAGGTGTCTATCTTGCTTCACCAAATGAAGGAATCATCTTGAATATTTTCGTGACAACTCAAAGAAGATAGAGTTGATTCACAGTTGTAGCTGGCATTGCCATTGTGCTATCTTCTTGGAGTGACCAACATTCATTTAAAGCCAAAGGGTTAAGTGTGCTGGCAAACCCTGGTCCATGGCTTTTCAGTCATGAAAAGATGTAGCTGAAAGAAGTTGTTATATTAGAGCAAAACATCAGAATATAGAGAACGTGGAATGATGACATTCGTAGACTAAATCATGTTAATTATTTGCTAGTCACCTCTAAGAGAACTATACGTAAGATGGGATCGCCGAGCACACAGTTGATTCATTCCAGATAGACAGAGCCTGACATCGTTTGTTCTTTTCTTTCAAGATGGGTAATAAATATCACACTGGTCCCTAGTGGCCATTAGGACACTAAATAAATATATTTAAGAAATTACCATGCTTAGTAATTAGTATCCTGGATTTACAATCAGGAATCAGATTAACACAAACTAAAGGGAGATAGTAAACCAGCGATGAATCTAAGAACCATAAATCAATCAGAGCGCATTCAGAGTGTTGTATTCCGTGTGTCGTTGTCAGGCTATGATGCTTCTAGTCCAGTGTCTTCATTTCTGTTGCCAAGAGGCGAAAGAATACTTGGTGTTCTTAAGTGTTTTAAAACCTTAAAAATTAGGTGTGTGCGTCGCTCTGCTGATTAAGCATCCAACCCTTGATTTTGATTCAGGCCATGATCTCAGGGTCATGGGATCGAGCTCAACATCTGGTTCCACTTTGGGTGTGGAGACTGCTCAAGGTTCTCTCCCTCGTCTCCCTCAGCCCCTTCCCACAGCTCACATGTGCATGTGTGAGCTTTCTCTCTTCCACTCTGTAAAAACAAAACAAAACAAAAAACACTTAAGTATTTAACTTTTGCTTAAATGATAAATGTTATATTCTCACTATAAAGGTGTTCTTTTTACAAGTCCTACTTTACATTTATGTTCCATTCAAGTTGGATTGTTTTAGTAGACTCCGAGAAATTTTAAGCACTACCTGGCGTACTCGATAAAAGCCATAATTTAGGGCAGCCTGGGTAGCTTAGCAGTTTAGTGCTGCCTTTGGCCCAGAGTGTGATCGTGGAGACCCGGGATTGAGTCCCACATCAGGTTCCCTGCATGGAGCCTCCTTCTCCTTCTGCCTGTGTCTCTGCCTCTCTCTCTCTCTCTCTCTCTCTCTCTCTCTCTCTCGCTCTGTCTCTCATGAATAAATATATAAAATCTTAAAAAAAACATTATTTAATCCCATGGTGGGGATGTATTTAATTGATGTTTATTTTTCCACTTGATAACATTTTCAGTTTATAGGTCATTGTTCTTCCAGGGGTCTCAGTGATAGTAACTCATTTCTTTTGCACAGTATGGACAGTGTTTTTTTTTTTTTTTTAATGTTATAAAGGGAGAAACAACACCTATAAATCCAAATGCATTATGCATGGCATATATAAAGTTTAGAACAAATTGGGATTGGAATCCGGAATTATTGGATGGAGATTCCACCTACATTAGGCAAGAAAGACCTAACTGAGAGTGCAGACTGCAATGTTATTTAGCAGTTACCTATTGCTGACGTAACAAGTTACCACAAATTGAGCAGCTTAAAACAACATCTATCTATTATCGCACAGTTCCGCAGGTCAGAAATCTGGCACCGTGTGGATCAGCTGGTTATTGGGTTGATCTCCAAAGGCCAGAAACAAGGTTTTAGCTGGACAGCATTCTTTTCTGGAGGCTCTAGGGAAGAATCTCTCTCACATTCATTCAGGCGATTGATAGAATTCATTTCCTTGAGATTGTAGGATGTTGGCCCTTGTTCTCTTGCTAGTTGTCAGTGATTCTGTTCTTAGTTTGTAAAGGTTTTCCACATTCCTTAGCTCGTGGTCCCCTTTATCGTCAAAGTTAGCAATGATGGATCAAGTCCTCATACTTTAAATCTCTCTGACTCCCCTCCGCTCATCTCTCTGTTGCCTTTCTCTTCTTTGGCATTTGTCTGACTGACTTTTCTGCCTTCCTTTTATGCTCCTAAAGGCTCATGTGATTATATCAAGCCCACTCAAATAATCCAGATTAATTTTTCTATTTTTATTTTTTTAATTTTTCTATTTTTATACTTAGCTGATTAATAACCTCAACTGCCTCTGCAGTTTTCTTCACAGAAGTACCCTAAGGGTAGTTTTGCCTGAAAAACCAGGGGACTGGAATCTTGGGGAGACATTTCTTGAATTCTACTTAAGATATCAGCTATTTCAGTTTTGTTAAGGCGACAAAGGAAAAATACAAGGAACTCTTTGAAAAGAATTCAGTTTTTTGGAGAAAAACATAGCTTTATATTCTTTTATAGCTATGGGAACTAAAAAAAAATTACAAGAATTTAAAGCATGTCTCTCTGCCCTTCCCACCATCCATCCTATTCTAAATTTAATCACACATTTGGTGGTATACGATGTTTTCCTTCACTTGACTAACATTTCACACCTAGTTAAAGAGACTACTCATTTTGAAGTATTACACATTTAATCATGTGATTTGGTCAGCTTAAAATGGTAAGTTAAAATGGTCTCCAAACATTAAAACTTTAAATTGTATATTACTCCATGTAAAATATAGCTAAAAACCAATGCAAATTCTGTAGAGAGCAAATAAAAGGAAGAAAAAGGCAAAGAAAAAAAATCAAGGCACAGATGCCTATATTGTCATTAATAGGTGATGCACAGCTGCCTTTAACAGTGCACATTGATGGGATGCCTGGGTGGCTCAGCGGTTGAGCTCCTGCCTTCAGCCCAGGGCGGGATCCTTGAGTCCCAGGATCGAGTCCCACATCGGGCTCCCTGCAGGGAGCCTGCTTCTCCCCCAGCCTGTGTCTCTGCCTCTCTTTCTGTGTCTCCCATGAATAAATAAATAAAATGTTAAAAAAAAAAAAAAACAGTGCATGTTGAACTCTTCACAAAATATCACCCGTTAGACTTAGGGTCTATACCCTATAAGGGTAGTAGGGTAGTAGCCTATAAGGTTTCAAACTTGATGATGCCTTTGATGCCTTGTTTGAATAGCTCGTGGGTTTTTTTTTTTTCTTTTCTACTTGGGAAAAAAGTCTCACGTAGGTATCCTCCATATTTCCTAAAAGGGTTCTTAGGTTTACCTGTGTCTGCTCTACGGAAAGGTTTTTGTTTTTTTTCCTCCTAAATTCTCTCCACCGACACCCTGCTCTTCTCTTACATATCACTTTTGGCAGTGATTGTCACTTGCTTTCCTGTTGCTGCTTTTAATCTCTGCTGCTATCTGTGCTCCCTGACATGTCTGCCTTTTGCTGTTGTTTTTCTTCTCTCCACCCTTCTTGTTACCTATTTCTTCCCATCGTACCAATTATCTCTTCTTCCCCCCAAAGTTCTCGAGTATAAAGGTTATCCTTAACTGCCTCCATTTCTTGTTCACTCATTTCACAACACGATAATTGAAATCCACCCCACCCCCAGTTGTTTTTCTCCTTGAGGACACCAATGGTCATTTAAGTTTGGTGGCTATTGTTCCAACTCTGTTCCTGGATCACTCTGCCACATTATGAATTCTCCTTCCATTTCTTCAGTGTTGGTTTCCCATTCGATCCTCTCTTCTCTTGCTATTTCTCACCTCTATTCTTATTTCTCACAGCTTTTAGAGGATATCATGGATTCTTAAAGTTTCACCGTTCATGCCTATGGTGGTCCCTCCCCAGTTGACACGTCCACATTTGTATCTCTAGTCTCTGTGCCATAGCCTGTCTACCCCAGGTTGCCTTCTACAGGAACAGATGCAGAGAACACAATTAGATGTGTAAAATGATCATTAAGCATCAACAGTCATAAAAAAAGGGAGAGGAAGCATGCTTGGGCAGAGAGAAATGTTGGACCTTCGTGCAAGCCTAACAAAGTCTCAGCTGTCATACGTGGTGGTCTAGGCCAATTACTGACTTCAAAAGAGTCCTGCACTGGCTAAATGAGGCCAGATTCTTGGAATCTTACTCTGTTCAGTCACTGGATATAAGCCATGCTGAAAAGAGTGTGATCTTGGATGTCTCTGCAGCTAAGACAGACCCTGAACAACTAAAGGCTGGAGGCTGTCTGCTGATAACATTCCCTATGAGTGTGGGCAGCAAGGCTTTCTTTGAAGGAAGATGTAGGTGGCACAACACCATGCTGACTGTCCCCACTGAATATTTCCTAATTAACTCAAAATAACATATTCCTGATGTCATTTGAGGTTTTCACTTCGTCCTGGTTAAAATTAATTTAAATCTCTCCAGTTAATTTATTAATTCAATTAAAACTTACTGAACACCTAACAAATGCTAGACCCTGCAGATTCATTAGTTCAGAAAACAGACAGTTTGTGCCCTAATGGAGCTATGTTTTAAACAAATAACCAAATATACAGTGTTTTAGGAAGTGGTAACCTCTTTGCAGTGGAGAGGAAGCGAAAAGATCAGATAGCCCCCCAAAGGCTGTAAGGCTATATGATGTGCCCCCCTGTAGATGAGCAACTACCTATCTCCAGTAAAGTCAACAGAATTTCTCAATGCTTGATGTAATTTCTGTAATTGTGAAATTGAAGAGGTGGCTGAGTATGAAAAAGGAGTCAACCCTGTGGAAGTCAAGGTCTAAAAGACAGAAAAGGCCTGAGGAAGATAAAGTAACACCTCAAGATTAGAATGTGGGCTTCCATGAGCCAGTAAATTCAGGTCACTTCAAGAAGGTTTCTGCTCAAAATGTCACCTTTTCAGAGAGGTATCTGCTAACACTCGACGAAGTGGTCCCTACCCAACCATCCGGTTTGTCTGGAACTGGAGAATTTCCTGAGACACAGGAATTTCAAGGTTAAAACTGGGGAGTCCCAGGCAAATAGGGATATTTCAGGTTTCCTTTGACTTAGTTCTCAAGACTCTTGCTTTGCAGGTTGTGAAATGACTCCTTGAGACGTGCATTTAGAGTCTACTTTCTTTCTTTTTTTTTTTTAATTTTTTATTTATTTATGATAGTCACAGAGAGACAGAGAGAGAGGCAGAGACACAGGCAGAGGGAGAAGCAGGCTCCATGCACCGGGAGCCCGACGTGGGATTCGATCCCGGGTCTCCAGGATCGCGCCCTGGGCCAAAGGCAGGCGCTAAACCACTGCGCCACCCAGGGATCCCTAGAGTCTACTTTCTTAACTCAGTTCTAAGGCTCAGTTCTGGAAAGAGATCCTTGCCTGCCTTCTGTAGGAGTGACTCTATCCCACTAGGTACCTTTACTCTGGGTGCTATATTGGAGGTTCTCCTGTGTTTCCAAAAGTCTCTATATGTCTTGGGTGGCTGGGAGATATCACTCTTTGAGAGGGTTTAAAGACGACTTAAAGAATAAGCAGAAACCACAGTCTCTGCCATGTATTCTCTACTTTCAAAAACAGTGGTTACTCCCATGTTTGTCATCTTCCAACATTAGGATAAAATATCATTGGGATATGCCCGTCCTATTCATCTCCTTCATCTGGACTGACTTCTCTTTTTAAGATGCAGGGTTCCCCCTCATGACTTTTTCCCCCTAATCTCACTTCCTGGATGACTCAGGTAGGGATTTACCATGACCAAATTTCACAAACTAAAATAGAAAGAGTACTGCTTCACAGAGGCCTTTGCATTTTGCTCCCCCAAACAGAATGGAATATCTTTGCTAACAGGATTTACTTTCCATGTGGTCACAGACATTTTAGTTATAGCCATCCCGCAGTACAGAGAAAAAAAAAATGGTGCATACATTAACTGATCTGAGCTACGTTTAGTGGGTGGCAAGCATTCTTAGGGAAAAACACAGCCGAAGGCTGGCGCTTAACCGCTGAGCCACCCAGGCATCCCTCACACTCCTTTTTAAAGCAAATATTGACTGTCATTGTTTATGATGAAATCCCATTGTCAAATTATTACAAGTGGAGTTTCAGAATTATTAAAAGTTTACACACACACATACATGCATGCATACATACACCTATGTATAAACACGTTCATGTACTTACATAGAACCACTTGCTATATTAGGGAATAGCTCATCTCTGGCTATAGTTCCAGGAACCAAGACAGTTCCAGGAACATCTTTTGGCATTTCAGTGTCTCAATTAAATATCAAATCTTAATTGAAATCGTGGCCTTGATTTTTTGTATTTATATAAGTGTATCTCTATAATGCTGAAAAATTGTTCTTAGAAGCAGTGTCTTTGCCTTGCTTTACAAACCTATCGCTGTGAAGAGTTATGTGTACATAACTATAATATAAATCACATCTGAATCATACTTTCTTTTAAGCTCTAGAAACAGGATTTATAAGGCCTGACAGCCATTTTCTCTCTGTGGACTGAATTTTCTTTTCAATATTTTTGAATGAATGTAACATGTCTTCACCCAATTTAAATCCATTCTGGCCTGTGTCAGATTAGATGATATTTTTCATTAGTTTCTGGTGTCAGTTAATAGCACTGTCTCCAGATAGCCAAGCGCACTTTTGCCACCTCTGTTTTTCCTATGACTTACTCCAAAGATGTTTCCGTGTTTGTTGAACAAAAACTACTTTTTATTCAAAAGTTCTGATTTAAAACCTATAAAGAAAAAAATTAAATTCTAAACCTCCAATCTGCCAAAATGGAATTAAACAAAAATGAGTCCTTTTGGTTTCAAGGTCCTTAGATTTTAGGACATAAGCTATCATAGCAGTTAAGTAGATGTGAAACTACCAGACATTCTCTAAAATAAACATTTTATGATGCTGCATAGCACAGAATCTAGGAAAATGGGAAAGAGATGGAATTATAGGGAATCCTGTTGCTCTGGGTGTTATTTGTCTAATAGTTTGACTATTATTCTTCTCATATCTGCTTAAATCTTATTTGTGTGTCATATAGTTTAGCTCTTAACTTATTCTTAATTTTACGCTTCTCCACGGTTAGGTTATAAGCTCCTGGAGGGCAAGGACTATGTCTAAAACTTTTCTTCCTCCCTCAGCATTGCCTTATAAGCACTTAAAAGATGCTTAAAATTCTTGGTTAATTTATCTTTCTTTTTTTTCAAACAGTTTCCCCCTTCTCAGTGGATTAATTGAAATCCATTTGGCAGCAAGTGTGCATGTGACTCTGATCCAAGAAAGGAAAGCTCGGAAAGTCTAGAGCAAGTCATTCATCACGATAGAGTGTAGAATCAGTTTCCTGTAGTAGGCTAAGAATGTCTGATACAGTATATACTAAGTGGGTGACAAGCAGGCCAAATGATAAATGGGGACATATTACTATTACATGGGAAACTCTGATTAGGAACATATCACCCAGAGTCTTTTATTTTATTGCCTTATCCATCCCAGGAAATTGTACAAAACCGTATCAGGTAAGGGCCTCTGTTGAGGAATTGATAGTTACATATTTGGTGCAATAATGAGCCCCTTGTGATTTGTTGCTTTCTGAGTGGTCTTATTAAGCTTTGACTTTCTATGTCAGCCTGTTCTAAGTGTCTGCCTACCCAGGCTGACATTCCAAAACAGAGTTTAAACCAATTGAATGCTCAGAACTATTGCTATCAAGAGACATAACTGGGGGCTGAACACCATGACCTATATTTGTATAGGGTTTTTACAGTGTTGGCAACCTGTCAATTTTATTTTATGGTTAACTACCATGAAATGCTGTAGGAAGAAAGTTTCATTTTCTCCTCCATGGTAGGACTAAGCCTGTAATACCACACTTCCAAATCCCACAAGCCTTCTCTTTCTTCTATTGTTTGAATATGTATACTTAAGTTTCTAAGGTAAATTAAACCTCAACATACTCAAGTTTGAGACTCTATTTTATAGGAAGATTAACAAAATTATAGGTGAAAGTAGAATTAAAACATTTTTTTGGTAGGAGAACTATTTATACCATTTTGTTTTGTTTTGTTTAGGCAGAATCAATTTCAGTTTGTTACAGTTTTAAGGCCTGGAATGTAAGAATGAAATTCATTTCAGAAATTGGAAGCAATAGTCAAACACATACTGCCTTGTTTTTCTTATTTTATCTCAGTTCTCTTCACTCTTAGAAATACAATGGCTGTATCTTTCATCTTGACAAAATGTCGATCCTTCGTTCATTTATTCGCAAATGTTTTTTGACCCAGCTTTGGGAAATACAAAGTATATAAGGCAAGATTTATCTGTCCTCAGATAATTCATAACACTAAGTATAGGACAAATGCTGGTATATATAAGTTCAAAGGTAAATAAGATTAACAACGCCACAGGATGCGAGCATGGTTTATCAAAAAAGTAGTGACTAAGAAAGAGGAAAACTGAACACATTAAGACAGGTATTGTAAAATAAAAAAAATTATACTTGTTAAAAAGGAAAATTTTAGTAACTTTGAGCTAAGTAAGAAGCAAAGAAAACCTTGTAATTGCGAGGAAGGCTGTATAAGCCAGAATAGGGTCACATGAGTAAGGCATGTCGGTTGCTTAGGGTAGTTGGCTAATTTTAGAAAAATTTAGGATGCAAGCTATCATAGCAGTTAAGTGGATGTGAAACTACTAGACATTCTCTAAAATTTATAAAAGTTATATGCCGGAGAAAAATAATGTCAAATGTAAATAAATTATTGAAACAATTCTATTATAGGTGCCTTTTCTGTCCTTCCTTCCTTCCTTTCATCTTTTATTTTATTTATTTATTTATTTATTTATTTATTTATTTATTTATTTATTATAGTCATACAGAGAGAGAGGGGTAGAGACACAGGCAGAGGGAGAAGCAGGCTCCATGCACCAGGAGCCTGATGTGGGATTCGATCCCGGGTCTCCAGGATCGTGCCCTGGGCCAGAGGCAGGTGCCAAACCACTGCACCACCCAGGGATCCCCTCCTTTCATCTTTTTACCAAATAAACAGTATATTTGTTTTATTACTTTGTAGGCATGCTATATAATGAAAATTTCTTTTCTGGAGCCAATTTCATATTTAGATGGTCATTCTCTTTAAAGTTGTGAACATAGCAAAATGAGAAATTATGTCATTATTCCAAAAATTCAAGTGGTAATTCGGGGTTTTATAAATGCTCAGATAAGAATGGCATACATTTACTTTTTACTAGATTATGTGGCTAATTGGCATAATTATCTACCTGCTAATTCCCATATCAATTTAGAGGTTCCAACTCATATATTAACTCAAGGCCTTTGTTAGCTATCAAAATAATAAAAAAAAATATTAAGTTAATTTCCAGGCAGTTATAAACTTCTCTCTTAATTTATTCTTCTTATATTCTTCATCTTTGCTAAAGAGATCCAGTGCCCTAACTCCCAAGCTAAAACATTTGCTATTAACAATTATTTATTTTCTCCTTTTACCTTCCATATCCAATTGTTTAACAAGTCTTCTTGAATTCATCCTTGAGTTGTTTACTTTAATACTTTTCTTCACCCTCTTGCTGCAATCATAATTCAGAATTGGATTTGTTTGGATGATTGCAAAGTTCTCTCCTGGCCTGTTTTTCTCCACTTTATCCCATGCTCCATAATTTCTGTTAAAAAACATCAGGGGCACCTGGGCAGCTTAGTGGTTGAGTGTCTGCCTTTGGCTCAGGGCTGATCCTGGGGTCCTGGGATCGAGTCCCACATCAGGCTCCCTGCATGGAGCCTGCTTCTCCCTCTGCCTGTATCTCTGCCTCTCTCTGTGTGTCTCTCATGAATAAATAGATAAAATCTTTAAAAATATCAAAGGAGCCCATGACATTTCCCATCCTTAAAACCTTCTTTGGTTTCCTATTACCTATAGGATGAAAATTTAACTTCTAATCAAACCATATTGACTAGTCTTGCTCCTGACCAGAAAACTTATGTGTGATTGTTTGGGCCTGACCTGGCAGGCCTCACAGGAACAGCTCCCCCCACCCTCTGTGCACTCGCCCTCACCCCATCTTGGTGCATAGCCAGTACACTGCAGCTGGGGTCTCAGCAACCGCTGGCTGGCCATGCTCTCATCCTAGGCACCTACATTTGGACGCCTCTTTTCCATTCCTAGCCTTTTCTTCTCACCCTCAGCTACTACTGCAGGGTCCATAGAACCGCAGGAGTCTTTATTTGGGGCTCCCTCAAAAATGAGACCGCTTCCACTTCTGTGCTCATTTATCTAACCCTTCACTGGTGTGTTATTCCATGGGGAAAAATGGAAGGGAGGTGGAACTTTGGTGCCTTTTCTGGTTTAAGTCTTAATTATGCTCTCCCAATAAGTGATTAAAGTCTTTACTGATGCTTTAATTTTGGTTCATCGTGCACTTGCTAGTTCAGCTCTCTCTAGTTCACCTGATCATATGTTGAATTGGCTCTGTTAGTAGGATAACTGATTAAGCATAATGCCATTCTAGAAGAGCAAAAATGCCTGAAAATCCCATGGGACACCTTTGTGAGGTAGTAGAAGAGTCCACGGGGGCATTCTAGGACAATGCTTGTGGCTTGTTTGCAAGAGTTTGAGGGTTCTGTGGGGCTTTCTGCCAATGATCTTGGGAAGTACTAGAAAAAGCCATGGGGCATTCTTAGAGGATGCTAGGATATCGTGTTCTTAGTTTTTTGTTTTTTCTTTAGCCCTTGACTCTGGCTAACCTCCCTCAGTAGGTCAGATTAGACATACAACAGAGAGGTTCAGAGAAAGCCAAGGAAACAGTTCCCTATCTACTGCTTAGGGCCCTCCACCAATCTCAAGATAATCAGTGGGCTCTCATCAGCAGAGTGACTCTAAGCAGAACCCTCGCATTGATAAATACTCTGCTCTGCAGTAAGTTATTGAAACTTCCTAAGGGGAAAAACAAACAAAAAGATGTAGAGCTCTTTGCAATTGCTTTGTCCGATGGTCCCAAAGAGACCTTAGAGACTTAATTAGATCCTCCATAGGGATAATTTTGCTGAAGCTAGTAAAGAAGAGTGGAATGACATGGGGCATATTACTGCAAACCTTCTCTCTTCAGAGTGCGCCGAAAGCAGCTGCTGCCAGGATAACAGAATGCAAGGAGTAGCAGCCACTGCTTTTAGTGTACCGCCCCCCTCTCAGGAAGTCCAGACTCCTGGAAAACCAACTGTTTGCATCTGGCCAGCTGCTCAACTCACTCCCTCGCCAACAAAATTTGTGGCCAAATCCTGACACGTGGCCCTTATAGCTGACATGGGTGTTCTCTCCAACCTTCCCTGTGAGCCTAGGGATAGGTCTGAGGACTTTTCTCACTTTTGTCCAGACCTCTTGATTTTAAAAGTAAACATGATTAAGGATTAAGCTGATAGCCCTTAGTCACCAGGAATGACCAGAGGTCCTACGCCAAGGCTAAGGTTCAGTGGGGCAGTGGAGAGAATGGCATTTCTTGGGCCTTATGGACAATGGACAAGTGACTGTGGACCCTGCAACCCTTAGCACCAAAATAAGTAAAAAACATAATACTGTCTAATTTTGGTTTGAGGCCACCACCACCAGGACCCTTGTCCAAGTCTGACTACAAATGGGGCCCTGTGAGCCCCTCTGAGCCTCCATTGTTAGGCTCCACTACTGAACATATTTTTGGCATTGATGTATTATCTATGTATGCTCCTGCTAGCCTTTGTCCCCAAGCCCTGACAGGAACTGCTGTAGTTAGGGCCATTTTTGGTGGGCATATGGAAGACCGTGAAACTACCAGACTCATGGACTACAGCCAATGGCCTGACATTTGATCAGGCCATCAGCAAACCTCAGACTGACATTTAAAATGTCCCCTGTGAGGAGACATTTGGATAAAAATCAGTTCTGCTTCTAAAGTCTTTTGTTCTCTGGTGGATGCTCACCAGAGAGACCCCTATACTAACTAAGAGAACATAATCATTTTCTAATTTTATGAATCACTATTTAATTCACTTTTTAAAAGAATATTATTCTTTTTTTGACCCTGAGCATGAGGCTCCCAAGGGCATTTTTTATTTAGCGTCATTGTGCAGCTTTTTCCTTCCATCTTCAGTGTTCTATTTTCTTTTTAAAGATTTTTAAAATTTTATTTATATGAGAAAAGAGAGAGAGAGAGAGAGAGAACACAAGCAGGGGGAGGGGCAGAGGGAGAGGGAGAAGCAGGCTCCATGCAGGGATCCCGATAGGGCACTTGATCCCAGGACTCCAGGATCACACCCTGGGCCAAAGGCAGATGCCCAACCACTGAGCACCCTAGGCGTCCCAGAAATTTTAAAATACAGTATGTTGCTTCCTTAGGAGAAACATTATGTCTTACTCAGCGCTGTATTCCCAGCCCTTTGAACATAGGCAGGTAAATAGGTTTTCAACTACATTTGTTGACTGAATAAATAACAAACTCCTAAATAGACTCATTATTTATCTACGTAACTCATAAACTATACCATGGCATAAATAATAGAGTCTAAATGGTTGGTTCCTCTTATTGTTCACTATTAATTGGTATTATTGCCCCTGTATTCACCAGCTTTCTGTAGAAAATAGAACTAGGAAGAATCTGGGATATCATCTAGTATATCTTTAATCTGAATAATGAAGAAACTGTGATTCCTTCAATTTAAGTAACTTGACCTATATCTCACAGCTGATTGTTGACAGTATTTGTAATGGTGGTTAAGCATTATACTCATGTTAATTATGCTACAGTTGATACTTTGCTGTAAACAGGAAGAGCCGACTTCTATATATTTATCTTACCTCTCATCTGAGCCCTATCACAGAAACTAAATTTATGTTTCTTAATAAACCCTGCATAATATTCAACACACTAATAGTTTAATTTTCTTTCCTTTTTCTCTTATCTAATAAAATGTTGTCGTAACGTTGCTTTATCAATTGTGAATCTATGAAACAGAATTTAATTAACCAGTAATGATCTATATAGTTCAGGATTATTTTACCAGCTTGTTCTATGCCTGATATATACTTAAAAGATTCCTCCAGCTCATAGCGTATTTAAAGTTAGTTATATTTCTGAAAGATTGGAGCAAATTAGACAAGTTCTTTTTTTTCTTGGTGAATTGTTCTTATAGTTATCTCAAAATGTATATTCCTATCTTGGAATTTATCTTGATATTCTTTATCCAAATTCAATGAGTTGGTTTAAATTTTACTTAATCAACATAATATCTATATTTATTATTTAAAGTTTTGTGCTTTGGTGAGGTTTCAATGCTCGTCTTTCAATATTCTGTTTATTTCTAGAAGCAAACAAATCTGCTCATTCCAGGTAAAACGTAGTCACCAAAGCAGTCTGCAGACTCCTTGCTATTCCATTTTGCAATGATTGTGCTGTAGTTCAGAAGAATAAAAAGAGCACTTGGAGAAAGAAAATCTGGGTTCATCTCTAAAAAGCTCTGAGATCTTGGGTAGCTCACTTACTTTATCTGTTTCCAGTGATCTCAGCTATTAAATGGATTTGCTATCATAACAAAGTAAAATTTTAAGAATCAATTTTATACTAAATTAGTTGTCATCTTTTTCTTTCTCACGGAGACAGTGTAGTGTCCTGTTTAAGTGCCATGGAGCCATGCTGCCTGAGTGTATCATTTACGAGCCATCACCTTGGGCCAGTTACTTACATTCCGTGGGCCTGTGTCCCCTCCTGTGTAACATAGGGGTCACAATAGTTCTATCTCGCAGGGTTGTCACCAGGATTATGAGTCGTTACATGAAAAGCACTTAGAGCAGTACTAGCATGTGGCAATTCCTCTTCCTCTCTTGTAACTACCTGCCTATTACCTATTGCTATAATGACATAGATTCACTAAGAAGCAGCCAATTCACAAGTCTTATATTATAGCTGGAAATAACTTTGAGAGAGAAAAGAAAGAACTTCACGGGGGGAAGACTCAATCCATGAATAGTTTTTCCAGAAGTGGAGTTTCAGCTGAGGATTAAGTACACAATATGGGTTCTTAAGAAGGCAGCTTTGGCACTGCAATGAACAATCACAGACATCAATATATCTGGAGAAGGTAAACCTGACCTCTGCTTTACCTGTTCCCGATACTCTGCGCTTTTATACCAGACCTCAAATATTGCCTCTTTTTTTTCCCCTTTAATTCAATAAAAACTTTAAAGATCTTGTAGAGCTATAGATTTAGGCTATAAATCCATTAATTTTTGTAAATCCATAGAAATATTTCAAAATTTTAAAGATAAATTATAGCATCTTGGCCATTGTGTATTCAGGTTTTCACACTATCCTTGAAGATTTTTCGATGTATATGTATAGGTCATTTCTCTAAGTGAAGCAGATAATGTAACAACAGCAATAAGAATAATTCAATTTTCCTGAGGACTAACCATGTATTAGGCCTTATACTAAAGATTTCGTAAGCATCATCTAAACAAATGAACAGAACCATCCTTTTTGTTCTTGTTGTCTGCATTTTTTATATGGTCAAACTGCAGCTCTGGGATTGAATTAACACATCCAAGAATAAAAGTCTCAAAGTAAGTGGTGGAATCAGGATTCAAAACCCCATTAGTTTGCCTTAAAAGACCAAAAAATATCCTATAGTGACTCATCTCCTAAGAAAGAATAATGTGTCTCACTCCATTTACTGATCCAGATTTCACAGACAAATCTAAATGGGAATGGTCACAGTAGCTGCTGCTTTTTGTATTAGACGAATAACATGATTCTTCCTCATGGAATCAGCACACTATGAAAAAGCTTCCTAGTAGTTGTGCGGTTTTAGGTTTCTTGTATGCTATGTGTGATTGGTAACCAGAGTATTGAGCAAACTCAGAGGTGATTGGTCTGCTTTTTAAATAAACTGTCCTGGGAGAACAGGTTACTAGGAACTAGGGGCCCTGTTCAAAAGAAAGTGGCATTGTTCTTGTCAAAGTGATCATTGATTTTCTCTCAGGTTTCTGTAGGGAGTTGCAGGATAAATTTCTATTTGCTACAAAATGAAAAAAAAATGTTCTCAGATGGACTTCTGTGTTTTTAGAAATACAGTCTTGGAACAGAAAAGAAGACTAACAGAGAATAACCAGAGTTTTCTTAAAAATTCTTTTTGAGGTTTCTCGTGAAGAGAGGGACTACCCAATTCCAAATTTCTTTTCAGTTGTCTGAGAAAAAAGGATTTGTAAAAGCAATTGAATTAGAAGAAAGCTCTTTTTAGTTGTACACATGAGTGTATTACAATATAATTTATTATGTACTTGCATTTATTCCTATTTGACAGAAACCTTTTCAAATTTGATGGACCAAATGAATCATTGATCTTTGAAATCATAGAGTAAAATTTGTTTTATTTAGTATGAATGTTTTTTTTTTTTTTTATTTACGATAGTCATACAGAGAGAGAGAGAGAGAGGCAGAGACACAGGCAGAGGGAGAAGCAGGCTCCATGCAGGGAGCCCGACGTGGGATTCGATCCCGGGTCTCCAGGATCGCGCCCTGGGCCAAAGGCAGGCGCCAAACCGCTGCGCCACCCAGGGATCCCCTATTTAGTATGAATGTTTTATCCATAGTCAAAGGGGCATAACAACATGATGTGAAACATTAAGCAGAAAGGTAGTTTATGACTGCATCTTTGTTTTATTTTTCATTCTTGTCCCTTTTAGTGAGCTGAAGGATTTTCCTACATAGATCCAAAGTGGAGTCCAGAGAGATTTTCATTAAGCCTATGTAGGTTTTATTTTAAATACTTTAGGGATATAATTCATGAAAATCTAAAATACAATGTGTATTCAGTGTGGAAGGCACAGGCCAGGGTAATTTTTAGAAAAGCTGCCTATTTCATTTCCCAACTGAGAATTTATTCTGCCTATTGTCACAACTGCTCGAGCACCTTCATCATCTTTAGGTCAAAGATGTATTTTTAAAAAGAGCCAAAAGGCTCATTTACAGGACATAACAGGAAGTAACAGCTGGGAAGACATTGCTAATGTCTACTGGGTAATTAAAATGAGTTCTCAAGATAAGCACACAAACGGAAATACATATTTATCTGAGAAATCACGGTGGCTCCCAAAGAGCTCTTAGGGGCTGTCAGGTAAATAGCAGCATATGTAGAAATGAGGATGTAGTACAGTACAGTATGTGACAGATACTGAAAATGTTGGTTTCTTTTTCTGTGTTTGATATGCTCCCTTGTGGCACTCTTGGTGTTAGTTACACTCTGCTTCCTCTGACTGTGCCTTAACGGGTTCTCTTATCTTTTCACATTATTGTGACATCAGGCACTTTGTGCATGGTGGATTTTAACTCGTTGAAGAAAAACGAAAGAAGAACAGAGGCAGGTGGGCATGATTAAGTCAACAAGCAGAATGGCACATCCATAAGACTCCAAAAGGATATCAGAAATAAAAACCATTGCAAGGGAGAAAAAAAATTTGACTAAGAACTATATATGAAAATAAAAGGCATTCACTGAGTCCATACTAGAAAGTCTTTAAAACAGCATTCATTTGATATTTTTAGTAACTTTATTGAAGGAGTGGGTCTCTTCTTATTGTTTATACTGACAGTAAAGCCCCCTGCTGTATTCCACTCAAAGAGATATTGGTCTAAATAAGAAGATGATAATATTTTTCTAAAATAATGAATTTATGTCTCTTTTCCTTCTACCCTCTTTTTCTGTTCCATGGTTGTAACTTTTGCCTTTATGATGAAGATAATCATTTCGTATTTTGGCTTTAATTTGCCCAGAAAGCTCTGGTCCCATTTCTCTATTTCCTCATAGATTTTCAGTAAGATTTGAATTACATTATTCCTATTCATATTAATGATACAACAGCAATTGCATCATTCTCCTTGGCTTAAAATTCTTTAACTTTGACATCCTTTTCTTTCATATTCCACACTCGACCTATCACTAATAGTTCCCCACAAGCATGTAGTGCAACTGTATCTGTATTTTGATGCCATACACACAACGGATTAGGTTTTTATAGCCTCCATTTTGCACCCTTGCCCTTAGCATTTGCCTCTAAAATTTCATCACTGATTAAAAAGAAAATGTCTTCTATAACTTCTCTATTGATTAATAATAAATGAAAACAAAATACAAAAGATTCAGATCCTAAAATTTGAGAATTTGAATTTGGCTGATCTATAGAGTCTGAAGTATTCACTAGGGCTGTGGTCTTGGACTCTTTCAAAACTGCATCCTGATAACTCTACAAAGTAAATTATGATGCATAGTGTCTCTGTTACTCATTGAATAAGGTACACATGTTAATTTTGTGTTTTATGGTTGTGTATATTAATTTATGCAAGAAAATTTCAGTCATTTCTTTTTTAAAAATTTAAAAAATTTAATTTACATTTTAAGGTCTTTTTTTAAAATTTTAGTATAGTTGACACACAATGTTGCATTAATTTCAGGTGTCAACATAGTGACTTAACAAGTCTGTAAATGATGGTATGCTCACCACAAATATAGCTACCATCTGTCATCATACAACACTATTACAACTCACAATTGTAACAGAATATGGAGTAGGAAAAACGATTCTTAGAAGAGAGAATTTTTCTTCTTTAAGATTAGAAGCAAAATGTGTGTTAAGCAAAAATAACCTATGGAAAAGTGGGAAATTTGTACAACCGTAATAAGGATATTGAAGTACAAGATGTCTTCCTTATGTTCCATCAGATTCCTGAGAAAAGACATTGACACCAAAAGCAGCCAAGTGAAATGTAAGATAAATAATTAAGGACCAAATAGATGGAGGTACTAGTTAGTGTAGAAATGTTAAGTACTGGATGAATTCTTGGGTGTCCTATACAATGTCCAACAGAGAGATTTGTGTCAAATGAATCCTATGTAATTTTAGAACATTAGAAGCATGAAGTTGAAGGAGTAGAATTGCCTTTAAAAATATTCTTTTGATACTTATATTAAATCATCACACTGTCACTTAAAATATCTTACAATTTTGTCAATTATACATCAGGAAATCTGAAAAACAAAAGAAGAAAGGACATTGATTACCTTTGGGTGATACACAAAACAATTACTTGGGTTTTGTGTGATGCTGATAATATTTGATTGTTGCATCCAAGTAGTGGTTACCTGGTATTTTCAATTTGTAAAAAGTCATCAGGTTGTACAGATATGATTTGTATACTTTTCTCCATGTAATGCTGTATTTTGATAAAACATGTTTATTATGTAAAAACAAATAAGCTTATATGTAAATGAATTGGCCCAAAAGGGGAGTAAATATTCTTTTGAAGTATAGAAAAGTCATACAATTACATTTTCAAATCAGACATAAACACTGAGAAAGTTAAAAAAAGAAATGGATGGGAAACAACTAGTTTATAATGATCCCAAAGGGTTAAAACATAAACAGTGTTCAAAATAAGGCACAGAGTACTTCTGGAGCAAGAAAGAGACGATTTAATAATGGCCTTGTCTTGTCTTAATCCTGTGCTTTCTAGATAAAATAAGATAATCAATCACCAGAATGCCTTTGTTTCTGAGAGCCTCCAAACTGCCATTGCCCCCGCCCCCTTCCTCAGTCCAGTCCTCCTGTGGAGTTCTCTCGCACAAGTTCAAACTTTTTAAGGAATCCTTCTCAACTTCCCCTCACTGAGAGTCTCCATAGTTCTTCTGGGATGAGTTCTCCTTTGGATTGTCTCTCAACAAATCTTTTATTTGACTATAGATGTGTTCTTGGGTTGTCTTTGGTTATGGGCTTTGACATTAAAAACAATGAACAGGAAGGTATTTCAATCTAAGTGAAGTAAATAGGAATTATGGTCATTCATGGTTTAAAAACTGTTATGAAGTAGACTAGATACTTGAATCTAAGGAATAAGAAGTAGAGAGATAAAAATTTAGAGCAGCAGATCTTGTATATTTCTTCCTAGAAACTATTTGAGATTTGCTTGAAAGTCACATATGTTGAAAGAAAATACTAATATGGTGTCATACTTTCCCATAAGTAACACAAATTAGTCATATAACTTGGTGCTAAAGATAAAAATGGAGAGATAAAATGTGCAGTTGCTGCATTCAAGGAACTCAAAATTTAGTGTTAAGAGAAAATACACAATCATAGTATGACTAGTGATGCAATATAGGGGTCAAAAGCAAGAGTTAGAGAAGAAGAAGAGGGATAGGAAGAGGAGAAGTAAGGAGGAAAGGAGGGAGGGGGGCCTGAAGGAGGGAAGAATGAGGGAAGGGAAAAAGGAAGGGGATTAGAGAGAGAAACCTGGCGAACTCAAACTCTAATATTTAAAGTTTGGGCAGAGGAAGGGAGTCCAAGAGGGAAGATGAAAAGGACTGACCATAAAGAACGTAGGTAAGGAGTGAATGCTATCCTAGAAACAAAAGGAGAGTTTTGAGAAGGAGGAGCTCAGGTAATGAAGAGAGATCACATGAAAAAAGAATGAATAAGGTATAGACAATTGTAGTGAACCAGTCTATACATGCTGTTGGTAACAAGTTAATGATTAAATAAGGAAGTGAGGAGAATGGGACTCTCAAAGTACAGTTGTGAAAGAAAAGAGATGAAGGCAGTAAATGGAACAGTTGATGGGGTTAGGAAGGACTTTTTTTTTTTTTTTAAGATGAAAGAAATCTGATCATTTTCTTTGCTGAGAAGAAAGTATCAGAGAAGTTACATGTACAGAAGAGATAAGAGACCCAGGGTCAGATCTCAATCCTCAAGAGATGGACATAGGATTTGAGAACCAAGGTTTTTCTGGGTATTATATTGTAGTAATTGAAGACATAAGCTCTGGAATTAATTAAACCTTACTTTGTTGTATTTATTTATTTAAAATTAAGTTAATTAACGTATAATGTATTATTGGTTTCAGAGGTAAAGGCCAGTGATTCATCAGTCTCATATAACACCCAGTGCTCATTACATCACGTGCCCTCCTTAATGCCCATCACCCAGTTACCCCACCTTTACCCCCTCCCCTCCAGCGACCCTCAGTTTGTTTCCTGTGATAAAGAGTCTCTTATGGATTAAGCCTTACTTTGAATTCAGCTGTGCCACTTACTAAATGTGTAGACTTTAGTAATATTAATAATAACACCTACCTTATTATATATATTATACTTAAAGAAGGTATTTTGTGTGAAGTTATTATTATACTTAAAGAAGGTATTTCGTATGGAGTGCTCTGATATGGAAATCAATTACTACAGTTTTATTATAATTATTTATTTATTTGTTTATTAAAGATTTTATTTATTTATTCATGAGAGAGAAGAAGAGAGAGGCAGAGGCATAGAGGGAGAAGCAGGCTCCCTGCAGTGAGCCCGATGTGGGACTTGGTCCCAGGACCCCAGGATCATGACCTGAGCCAAAGGCAGACACTTAACCACTGAGCCACCCAGGTGCCCTATAATTATTTATAATATTATAACTTAAATCAGGAATATAATAATAAATATGATTAAAATTAATTTTGTATGGATGGATCCTTTGACATGTGCATATCTTTATCAAAATTTCCAATTTCTCTGTGTCATGGTAGGCACGGTTATGCATTGAGAATGACTGGGTAGGCATTGGAATAGGGAGTTTGAAGATAACAGCAGAGATTTGAGAGTTTTTAGAAAATGGAAGAAGGAATACCAAGAAAGAACAGATAATGGAGAAAACATATGTATCACTTTTGGATTTAAATTTTTTTCTTTTCTGCCTTCTTCCTCATCTTCTTCCTCCCCCTCTTCTTATTTAACAATTTCAAACAGCTCTGATACAAGAGCAAAAAAAGATTTTTTTCAGGATCAGAGAGTTTCTTGCTGAGTGTGACATCAGAGCAAGGAGATTGACGGTACTGACAGCAGGTTAGCATAGATGGGAAGAAACTGAGGACATGAGGAATTTGTAGATTAGGAGCAAATGACATATTATAGGACCCTTGAGAAACACAACATTGTAGGAGATGAAGACTAAAAAAAAAAAAACCAAAGTGGAATAACTGGTATTATATTTAGAGAAACATTTATTATGGAATAAGTTTTCAGAGGTGGAGTGATTCTGCATGATGGCAAACTTGGCATGACAGCTGTGGACATAAAGAAGAGAAGTGAACTGAGGGCCAAGTTGACAACGTTCAAAAACTGTGAGAAACAAGCATTATCTATATTACTTACATGGACATGTGAACCATGTGCCAACATTCTAAATGAATTTTGGAAGATGACCAAATTGAAAGAGACAATGAGTTGTAGAGGATGAGGAAAAAGGACTTTAAAATAAAAGGGAAAGTGGCATTTGAGAGCAGAATGCAGGCAAAGGCAGGAAGGGTATCTCACCATGGGGGGTGGGGGGCAGATTTCAGCTCTGGCAAGGAGGTAGAGAGAGAACTGGGGAGGAAAGGTTGATGAAAAAATAGGAGAATGTGTAAAACATGGAACTGTCCTCAGAGATTGCATTAGAACAGAATTTGAAAGAGGGAATGGAAAGAGATTTTCATTTTGTTTTCCTGCATCAAGTTTGCAGAACTCTGATGAGGTATATTTTGGTTCTAGAGCAGATCTTGATGTTACAGGTCACTGTTTATATGTCTCATAGACCACTGGCATCATGAAAGGCACAAAATGGAATTTGACAGTTTTCTTTAAGGTACCTGATTTCTATTTCAGTTTTGTATGTCAGTTTAATTGTGTTAAAACGAGGCTTGTTCCTGTCTCAGGTTATCAGGCCCTGTAGGAGCCACTGTTTTGTTTGTGTGTACTCAGCCCTTCCTATTTTAGGACCACAAGTCCAAATTCCAAATGACAGCATTTGTATCTTTTTGTTTGCATACTTTGAGGTCAGAGCCTGTTCCACCCTCAACGATGATATTCTATTCCAAAAAAGCTGGAAAATTAACCCTGACTCCCCTGTTTGAGAACATACCTTCACTTAGTGACTGATGAACACGATTGTATGAATGTTCTGGTTTCCTTGAACCTTGGTAGGGTTAAATCTGAGGCACATTTCTACACTGACTTCTAGAGTGACCCTACAGAGTTAGACTCCCACAGCAAAACTTGCTATATTGGCTTCCTTTCTTTCTCAGTCTCACTTCTCCATTCCTTGTTGGTATTTCCAGGATCACATGTTTCATGAGTGTGATCATGAAACATGAGATTCCCAGAAACATGTAAAACATATTCTACAGGCCCTGAGATCCTTGTTGCCAGTAAAGCAAACTAAGAGACACTTAAGAGGTGCTAACCATCCACATGTTCCAGATAAGCAGTTTGCTAGTTCACGTAAGAAGGACTTGCAAAGTAAATAAAATAATCAGAATGAGAAAGACAAATGCCATATGATTCAACTCATAAATGCAATCCAAAAAGAAAGAAGAAGAATAAACAAACAAAAAGCAGAATCACACCCTTAAATGCAGAGGACAAATTGGTGGTTGCCAGAGAGGTTGGGGGTGGAGGGTTGGGCAAAATGAGCGAAGAGGAGAGGGAGATACAAGCCTCCAGTTATGGAATGAGTAAGTCATAGAAATAAAAGGTGGAGCATAAGGAATATAGTCAACGATATTGTAATAGTGATGTAATGGGACAGATGGTAGCTATATTTGTGGTGAACAAAGAATAATGTATAAACTTGTCAAATCACTAAGTTGTACACATGAAAATAATATAACATTGCATGTCAACTATACTAAAAAACAAACGATTTTCAGAAGAAGTGGCTAAGATCAATTTGTGATCCTAAATCACCAGACTACAAAAATGACTAAGGAAACCAAGAGTGAATTTGGAAAAAAAGAGAGAATTTCTTTGGAGAGCGGTATGTATGTGCTGAGTTGAACTTCATCATGGTAGAGGGATGGTTTGTGCTTCTGGAGATTAGAATTTCCAAGAGACATCTAAGGAACCTCGTATGTGTCCAGTGGCGTCTGTGTGGGCACAGAGGCAGATCTGTGGCTTGTTAGCTGCTCTGATGGATGAGCAAGTGTGTCTGCCTTGAGAATGGACTGAACTTAGTCCCAGAATTTCTGAGGGCAAAGGATATTGATTTTGCATGTCTCAGAGCGTCATTTGGAAGAGTAAGGTGGCTTGGAGCTATGTTAAGAGATACTGCTGAGAGGAGAATGGTAAATACAGCAACTTTAAGGAGGCTCCAGGTCGTGTGGCAGAAGAAGAGGGCAAGAGAAGACTCATAAATTGATGGTAGGAGGAAAGATTTCCTTGCTTTAATGGAATTGCAGGTGACAGATGTCCAGAGCTGGGGTAGGAGGTAGGAGGAAGGGTAGGGGTTAGGGAGAAGAGGAGGAGAGACAGGGAGTAGGGAAGAGTGGTCTTCAAAGTTCTCAAGTACATGACAGGAAGAGTCAGATTCAAATATGGAACAGACAGTAGAAAGAACTGTGATATTAGATCCATGCCAATGAGGAGGAACTTTATTCCCCACCTAATCCCCACTTAAATCCATGGAGGGGTCCCAGAGTCAAGCCAGCGATGTTCTGCTCTTAACCCAGCTCTTCCCCTTCCCCAGTGGGTTCATGGGTCTAAGCTAAGGAGGGACAAGTACTTCAGTGATGATTATGGTTGACAGATTGACACATACTTGGTATTTCTATCAGAGACTGATGACTCTCTTGTGACTAAAAGTGATCAAAGGAATTTTTATTTTCACAGAGGCTAGAAATTATAAGGTGAGTCCCGGTTTCACTCAAGGATGGAGAAAGCTCTCTTTATAGAACAGTGTGCAGAAAGAATTCAGTTTTTTTTTTTCTGCGTTGAACTTTGGAATTCCACCTCTCACAGTAATTGGTACAGCTTTTCTTGATATTCATAAATTCATGTTTGTTCCTTGGTAATAAGAGAATCATGACTCAATCCATTGTTGATGGAAACTCATGGAAATATTCTGGGAAGATGCACCTAATTAAAATTAATAATGATTATGGAAAAGCTAGGGAATGTTTTGCATCCTTGAATCCTAAATAGACCAACCTGTGAATATTTTAGCTGTCATTTATATTTATATGCTAAAATCCTGCAAATTATTATGATTCTTTATGTATGAATATGTAGGATTTTTTACAGATTGGTTTTTATCTGCATAGCTAGAAACAATTAATTATTGAATTGCCTGAACTTAGTCTGGCTGCCCCAGCCTTATGGAAGAGGTTCAGTTGACCATCAGGGTTTATTTCCTGCATTTCCTGCTGGTCTCTCTCCACATTTGCTGCCTGACAGTCACTCTTTGTACTCCTTGTTGTCATCCATTTTCTAAACATGCCCAGCTCAGGAGGACTGAATTGTAGTGAACCGTCAGTGCTGAAGAACTGGCTGGCTTCCAGACTCTTCTTGTTGGTGATCCTGTTTGAACCATCACATCCTGATTATGGTTTATTGATGATGCCTGTGAAATTGCTTAAGAGGCCAGATGTAACATCTCTGAGCAGTGCAAGCCTCACAGCTGGTTTGTATGTTGCACACCACTTCTGCTTCCTACACTACGTGATGTTCTATCGGTGACACGGTACCTGATAACCTCCTGAAGGACATGCAGTTCTTGATGGATTTACTTTTCAGCCTAACTATAAACTCACTGTAACTTTGTACACTCACTGGTACTTTTTAAATTTTTGTAATACATTGGTTTTCAGAATCTTCTCTGGCTACATACAAGTTTTTGAAGAATATTTTTATTGTTGAAGGCGGGTATATGAGAAACTTAAAAATTGGAATCCTTGAATATTTGGGCTATGGTAAGGATGGACATACATGGATTAAACTGAGAGATAGGTTCTATTTTATTTGCATCTCAAAATTCTGGAAGGATTATAACCAAAAACATTCTAATTTGATTAAGACACAGAATTAGTTATAAAGACTCTGACATTTTATTTCAATTATAAGACTGAGACAGTGCTATTATTATCTGAAACATCAATATCTGTTTATATGATTCTGCTATTAAACATTTTACTGAGTACCACTTAAGATTTAGGTAAATACTAGGAATAAGTGTTAAACAAATAGTCAGCTCTAAAAAAGACAAAATAACTCCTACATGAGTTTAAGTTCTGGAGATGAATGTTTTATTATTTTATGAATTATTAAATAGACAGGCATTTTCTTATTATTTAACTTCTGTTTAACATGGCCTGGTTATCTTGTATCCTACTAGTTAGGAACACAATGATATTCCACGATTTCTGAAGTCATATATATCTTAAAACTAGAGCTGCTGATCTAGGTGATTTGTTTAGTAAATTAGTTTCTGACCACCAGATGGGGCTATGAAACCTCTTGCATTATTAACAGTTCTTCCATTTACTTTCCTTCAAGAAGAAAATTTTTCTTTGAAAATTTCTGGGAGTCTTTTCCCTCCCATTTTAACCTCATCCCCTACTGATGATTGAAAAATACTCCAGATTCTCTGTAATAATGACAAAACAACATTACGGTAATGACGGAAGTGTAATCATTATATTGTTACAGGAAGGAAATGGATAAGTTGCCAAGGTCACCTTATAGTTAATTCAGGCTCTCCACTAATAGTAATAGGTTCATCATGGTGACAGACTAACAATTCTTCCTCTCTTTCTTTTTCTATTTATTGGTCCAAGACACAACTCATTAACTTCATCTATTTGGACTGTGGACCACAGATTGCTTCCTAGGACTTAGGAGGCTATGAAAATGTGATTACGTTTGGAGTCAGTATATAAACTACTACCGGTAAAACAATTTTTCTTTTCATTTATCAGTTCCCCATCAAGATTAACTTTGTGATAACTGCAGGTTCTCATGACTCTGGAGGAATGAGGATCAACCCTGGAAAATGATTAGCACTGCATATGAAAAATGGAGTATGATTGCACTATTATGCTACCTAATGTTTACCTTGACTTTTAAAGAAAGATTGATTTCACTTTAATTTAGAAGCAGTCATTTCACTGTTTTGGCTTTCATTTAAATTTAATCAGCAAAAGGGAAAAAATATCAATTATCCTAAATATCTTGTTGTGCTTCCTAGCTGAGAATATAATAATATGCACAAAGTAGCCATTCAATAAGAATTTGTTAGCTAAATGAAAATTCAAGATATGATTATGTTTTTTTTTATTATGGAAGCGGTGCAATTTCATTTGTATCTCTTATTATTGTCCACACATTAATTTATTGAATCACATAACTTCAAGTAACAATTATGTATTTGAATATGTGGATGTGGTATTCCATATTTAAGACAAATTTTGGGATGCTGGAATAAAAATTTAAAATCCTAGAGACCACTGTGTTCCCCATTGGTTCAGGAATGTAAGGAAGAGATTCATAGAATTAAGTCCTTTTAATCAAAGTTCTTTCATTTTAATTTAAGATCAGATAGAAATTGGTAAGTTGGCAGAAGCAGCTAATTGTCAGGCAAATATTTTTGATGGAGAATATTTGTGAAGATAGACATAATCAGAAAATTGTTTAAAAAGTTAGATGTTCTTGGTGAAGCAGGGGCATAAAATGGAAAGATGCTTCACAGAGCTCTTTGCTTCTAAAATGAGGCAGTCCTGGAAAACCATAGATAAAGAATCACCCATTAATCTCTGCTGGCATTCAAGCCAACCTGATACAAATATAGGAACTAAAATGAGTCGATTTTACTTCTAAGAGTAAATACAACCTCAATTTCCTTTCAGCCTGTAAAAGGCTTCTAAGAAATGTGATGATACCTGGGCTAACAGAGAGGAAACACATTAAAATATGTTTCATTTGCAAAATGAAACTAGCATACTCCCCTGATTTTGACAGCAAGACAAATTCATAACAGAAAATTGAGAAAATGCAAAAATTGCAAGTAAGAAAATAAGAATTACTTGTAACTCCATTACTCAAAGAGAACAGCTTTTAGAGTTGTATATCTGTGTTTATTTGTGGAACCATACTATTTAATTTGTTTTTGCTTTTTTTCCCCCTGCAGTATATAGAGAGCTCTTTAAAAAATTATAATTTATCTTCTAAAACATAATTTTAATAGCTGCAAATAATTCTAATTATAGATATACGAGAATAATTTGACCAGGTATGCATTTTAGATTTCTTTTTTTTTTTTCATTTTAGATTTCTTAATCTCAACCTTTGTTATAAATGCTATGGTGATTTTTTCATGCGTATGTGACAACATATAGCAAAAATCTATCTCAGAATACCATTTTTCTATATTAATTGCCATATAATGTTTACATGGTAAAAATTTATGCATATATACCCAAGGGTATATTTCGGTAGGCTAGGTCGTCTATTGGCAAAGCATGGGAGGAAGGATAGGGGTGGGTGAAAGTTTTGCTCAGATGTAGTTTTTAAATAGGAGGCAGGACTAGAAAGATTATGTCTATTGATACTTTCTAAGGTACTTGAACTCCTGATTTCTGAGAAGAACCTAAATACGAGATAATGCACCCCAATGTGATCACATTTGTAACACACACCAAGGCAGGGTATATTGTAGCAGTGAGTAAGAGAATTAATGTACATACACAGATGCCACTCCCAGCAAGCCTGCTGACAGTAAGCATCTTACCAATTTTCTCTATTTGGCCATAATTTCACCCAAGGTCCCATTTGGAACAAGGCTCCTATAAACTTAGCTACTTTTTCTGGAAACACAATGGAATAATGACCAAAAATTGTATTGTGCTCACAAGCATAATATTGCCAAGCAACTGCCATTAGCCGATTTCCTTTATGTGAAACTATTTTGTCATTTGCTAAAGGAGAATTTGCAGCTATATATTTGGCTTTTTTTGCTTTCAAGTAATTTCAACTTACAGGAAAGTTGCAAGGATAGTACAACAGATGGATACTCATAACTCAGATTTTATAATTGATGACACTGGGCCACATTTGTTTTTTTATATTCTCCACCTACACATCTACCTACTTTCCCATCTATCTATTCATATGTATCTGGCAGGTGTATCACTAAGTGATGCTATGTTATTATTATTATACTGTATCTGATAGGTGGTTGCAGGATCAATATTCCCATTTTCATTACTGGTGATTTTAAGTCTGGTCACTTGGTTAAAGTGAGGTCTCCCAGGTGAAGTTATTATTTTTCTTTTGTAATGAATGCTTATTTTGCATTTTGTGAGAAGACGTTTTGAGAGCATTGAAAATTTAGTTTTCCTTATCAAACTTTCACCTATTAGTTTTAGCATCCACTGAGGATTCTTGCCTGAAAGAGTTATTACTATGATTTTTACCAAATGGTAGTTTTCAGGTTCCATTATTCTTTATAGAAAATGCCAGCTAACAGTGTCATTCTTTCTTTTGATTCTCAAATAGCTGCAAATCTGGCCATTGGAGCAACTTTAAGATAGTTTCTGTGTCATTTTTTTTTTTTTTTACATTTCCCTATCATTCTCTGAGAGCTCTCTTATTTACCAGCACATCAATATGTTCTAGGCTTGTTTGTATTTTTCTTGCCCCAGTCCCTGAATAAGCCATTTCTCTAATGAGCCTTGATTCCTGTTAGTAGATAATGGTATTTAGAATCTAAGGAATAATAAGCTGGATGTGCTTATTGACATTTTACTTCACTATCTACAGTCCTACTCAGCTGGCCAATTAATTAAATTAGGGAAAAAATAATGTATATGTAGTAAATGTACATATATGCACATGTATACAACTATTTATATCTGTTTCTCTCTCTTTCACCTTCAATTCACACCAGTATCTTTTTTTTTTTAAGATTTCATTTATTTATTCACGAGAGACAGAGAAGAGAGAGATTTTGAGAGACAGAGGCAGAGACACAGGCAGAGGTAGAAGCAGGCTCCCTGCAGGGAGCATGTGGGACTCCATCCCGGGACTCCAGAATCACACCCTGGGCTGAAGGCAGGCGCCAAACCCCTGAGCCACCCGGGGGATCCCTCACGTCGGTATCTTAAGTTCACCACAATACCTACAATTGCAGTTCACATTCACATAATTCATTCTAGCTTTTCTCCTTTCCATATTTGCAGTTTCCTTTTCCGAAAGTGAGAAACCTGACTTCTGTTTGCTTGCTTTCAATACCTCTGAAATCAACTCACCTAAGTGACCCTGCAGAGCAGGTGCCCAAAATCTTGGGCAATGTCATTTTGCTGTCATTTGCAATGGTGCCTAGTCCCTCAGCTGCCTCCAGCAACTACTAGAGAAAGTAAATGAGAAAGAAAAGAAGAATGGAAGTGAAAGGTCTCCAGTAGCTTTTTGAGTAAATTACCCAAAGAAAGAAGGAAAGAAGAAAACAAGAGAGGAAAGAAGGAAGAAAAGAAGGGTATCTATGTGTTTTAATGGATAAACAATTTTGTCCAAAAAAAAAAAAAAACAAAAAACCCAAACACAAAACTTTACTTTCAGTTTTTCATTGAGTGGCTTTTAATCTAATCGAAGTAGATATGTAATACTTGGGGGAAAAAAATCTTCCCAACGAGCAAGATTCAAGTCTCTGATTAATAATGAAGGCCAATGTCATGTGAAATGATCTGAGAATTCATGCAGTTTATCTCCAAAGCATTATTTTTCCCTTTACAATTTGATCAGAGCTATGTAAACCTCTAGGGTTAGATAGCTGGTCTACCTAGGATTATCCTTAATTCATGTTGATGTGGTCAATTTTGTTTAAATGATATTCAAGCATTAATGATAACTATCCAGTATACCAACTTTTGATTTTTTTTTTTTGAGTTGTATTCACTTAGGGATATGAGGTTCTTTTTTCAGAACATCAAAGATATCCAGAACACGTTTATTTGATTCCTAGTTGGTGGAGCATAATGAAACTAAAGTTGTCTTTTCTATTTCCTAATAAATGTTATTAAATAGAATTAAAAGCTAATACCTGAAGTACCTAACTTTTGACCATTTAACACAGTTGCTTACTGAATTCTTCTGAAAGCAAAGAAAGCTGAAAGCAAAGGAAGAGAAGACGAAACAAAAATCATAGGGTAAACCGAACACTGATTTGTAAGAATATTGCAAACAGGACTGAGTTTTGCCAAGGAAAGAAAAGTATTTTGCAATCAAATTAAGTCACTGACATGTTAGAAGGCTAAAATGAATGAGCTACACACTTGCATAACATTACTTTTTCTAGCTTATTCACTTAAACACCTTCAGTCACAAATGATCTTATATCTTCTTTCATTGTTTTTTTCAGTGTTCTGAGCCAAGACAATGGAATCTTATGAAGTGGTATTGTAACAAATAGTTTTGAAATTGATAAAACTTCTTTATTCAACGAATATTTTTTGGATGCCTACTATGTGTTAGATTTTCTTCTAGTTCTTTCCAATATCATGATATATATGATATACAGTACAGTGACAAATAAATGATAAATGTTTCACGCATTCACAGATCTTACACTGGGAGACGGGCAGACAATAAGCATAATAAATATGCATATGTATATATATATATATATATATATATATATATATACATAAAGTACTTCGGATAATGCTCTCTTATGAGGAAAAATGAAGGAGAATAAGGAGATAGATTGTCAAGGTAGGTGCTAGTCAATTAGAAACACTAAGCGCTGCAGAATAATCACAAAACTTTTATAGATATACTAGAACTGAAAAAATTCGAGACATTTTTATTCCTACTCCCTCTTTTTTGCAAATTTTGACTCTGAACTCTGCAGTTTGTGACTTGCCTAAGGTACTATGGCTTTTTAGTGTCTTTGCTGAGATTTGAGTTTTCTTGTCTAGTATAACATTAGTCACAGACTCTATAACCTGTTATTTAACTATAAATGTAGATGCAGCCATAGAACTTTATCCTGTTTCATGAGACCAAGGCCCTTCCATGCCTCTTAAAGATTTATTTTCTAAATTTCCTTCTTCTTTATCAAATCAGTACTTGTACATAATTCTAAAATATAAACAATGCCATATAATAATATAATATTATATATTTAAATATTTATAATAACAATATAATGAAAACTAGCAGTTTCTATCCCCAGCTCTCCTAGTGCCAGATTCCTCTTCTTATAAGCAATCACTTTCCATTTTTTTTTCTGATGTCTTTTCTGGAATGTACCTCCATATATCTAAAGAATATGTTTATACTTCTGTTTTTTGTTTGTTTGTTTGTTTGTTTTTTAGTTTTCATACCTGTGCTGTTGAATAGGCACAGTTCCTGGCATGTTACAACACTGGGAATTAAAGTGTCTCCTACAATGTCCTTAAATATATTTAGTAAAACTAGTAAAAATGTATTTTCCTTGATCTTCATCTTAGTCTGTTGAGTGGCTTATGAACAATAAACATTTACTTCTCACAGCTGCTTACTGAATTCTGAGGCTGAGAAACTGAGAAATTGCGACCAAGGCACCTGCAGATTCAGTGTCTGATGAGAAACAGTTTCCTAATTTGTAGAGGACTCTGTTCTCCACATCCTCACCTGGCAGGTGTGAGAGATCTCCCTGTGGTGTCTTCTTAAGGGCCCTAATCCTATTCAGGAGAATTCTACCTTGATGAACTAATCACTTTCCAAAGACCCCATCTCCCCTTTCTATCACACTGGGCATTAGGATTTAACATATGAGTTGGGCAGAGCGGGACACAAACATTCAGGCTATAGCATCCTACCCTGGACTCCCAAAATTCATGTCCTTCTCACACACAAAACATATTCATTTCATCCTGACAGCCCCAAAGTCTTAACTAGTCCCAGCACCATTTTAAAGTCTAAAGTCCAATGTCTCGCCTAACTATCATCTAAATCAGATATGGGTGAGCCTCAAAGTAGGATTCATCCTGTGGCAAATTCTCCTCCAGCTGTTAATCTATGGAAAAAAAAAATCATGTTCTTCCATACAATGGTGGTGAGTTAGGGACAAATGGGGCTAGACAGGGCTGGGTTAGGGGGCCAGGGAAGCAGGCTCACAAAAATCCCCAAAATGCTGAGGTGTGAGGAAACCAGAGATAAGGCAACTAGCCAGACCACCTTGCCCTAAAGGTAACCAACAAAATCATCAGACTCTAAAAAGGAAGTAAGCCATTAAAGATGTTATCACTAGTCCCTATTCAATGGTGATATCAATGGTATGTTAAAAGGAATTAAGTTCCATGACTGGCTTCTAGTAAAATACCAACCTTACAAGCTACCTCAGTGGCAACTCTGTTGGAACCCCCCTCACTTCTGACAGCTTTCTCTGTATCTTTGTTTAATGAACTTCTATCGCTTTACTCACTATCCTGTGTCCTCGAGATTCATTCTTTGACTCCGTGAGACAAGAACCAAGCTCTCCTGTATCAGTGGGATTGGTTTAGGATAGAAATTCCCAATCCCAAGGGGCACATAGGAGAGAAAAAAGGAGTGACAGGTCCTAAGCAAGTCCCTAACCCAACAGCACAAGTTTCTTTAAATCTTAAGGTTCTAGACTCATCTTTGGCTTGATACTCTGCCACTTTGTTCCACTTTCTGGGCACACTGAAGTGGGAGTCCTGCCTTCTGAACTGGCTAGAGTAGAAGTCTTACTTTCTGGCCCCAGTGGACAGCAGTTCTACTTCCACCATAGTGCTCATCAGAGGTTAGGCCCCTCAAGGCTCTGGGAAGCGCTGCCCCCATGGCTTGACTGGATCAGCCAGTAGTCACTCTGGATCCCACCTTACCCATGCCAGCTGGGGTCTCTTGCCTGTGGCTCTACTGGGCATCTTTTGAGATCTAGATGAGAGCAACCACAGACTCCTCAGCTTGGGCACTGCACGCTGGCAGAAAGGGCATTGCATGAATGCCTCCAAAATTCGTCGCCTGTGTTCTTTAGAGGGGCAGCCGCCATGGCCCTTGCTACACCTAGCTGCTAAAGTCCCACCTCGGTCAGCCGAGGAGTATAGCCCTTGATTGTGGCAGTGCTCTATAGGTGCTGGCTCTATAGGTGCCGCCTCTTTGAAACCACTTTGAACTCAAAGTCCTTCAGTGTCAACCTTCCATAGTCTTGGAGAATAGCTCCTGGCTTGTGTAGAGATGCTTGATCCATGTTAATCTTCTCAAATAGCCTCGGGGCCATACCCAGAGTATTCTGTTTTGATCACTTTCTCATTTTTTTTTTTATATTATGGAAATCTTAAGAATTTTCCGAATCTAGAAGTTCTACCTTTTCTTTTTTTTTTAATGAACTCCCTGACTTTAAGTCATTTCTCTCTTCTGACAATTTACTATAAGCAGTCAAGAGGAGCAGGTGACTCCTTCAACACTGTGCATAGAGATAGTTTTAGGTAAACATCCACTTTCATTGCTTGCAAGTTCTATCTTCCATAAAACACCGGGACACAAACACAATTCAGCCACGTTCTTTGCCACTTTAAAGCAAGGATGGCCTTTCTTCCAGTGTCCAATAACACGCTCCTCATTTCCATCTGAACCTCATCAGAATGGATTTTACAGGCCGTATTGACTAAGGTTCTGTTCAGGACTCCTTGAGTATTTGTTCTCTAAAAGTATTGAAGTCTTCTCTCTAGCTTTCATTTTTTTCTTTCTGAGCCCTCACTTTCAGGGTCCATTCATGGCAGTCTAGGCTCTTCTAGCATGCATATTAAATCTCTTCTAGCCTTTGTCAGATTCAGTGTCTAACGAGAGCCTGTTCCTGGTTCCCAGATATCCATCTTTTCTCTGTGTCTTCACATGGTGGGAAGTGCAAGGGATCTCTCCAGAAAATCTTTTATAAGGGCGCTAATTTCTGCAATCCCTTCAGGAACGTGGTATTGCTTTTGATTTACTATGTTCCCAGGTAGAGGAAGTTCTAGAAGCTTCTGCTTGGCCTTTCCCACCATTACAGCCCTTACTCCACAGGTCAAAAAACCAACGTGGAGATTCTGGCTGCTAAGTATGTATATTCCAGTTACGCATTCTAGAACTGGGGAAACAACCCCGGGACAGATCTGGGGATCCATTGTGAGAGTACTTTAGCTAAAACTCCATGGATTCACTGACCTCCATAGACCCCTACTCCAGTTGAGGACCAGAGCAATATTTCGGGTCTCTTGGAATCCGTGTCAGTTCAAAGCCAAGTATGCAGTAGTCTCTGAAAAATCTGATTATTTCATTTTCTTCAATATTCAGTTCTCCTGGTAAAAGGCCTCAGATCCCTTTGGGGAATGCTGGGAATAAGACTAATAGTATACATTTTTGGGAGTTTACTAATGTTCTTTCTCAAGGGGACCCAGCCTCCCTTTCATTCAAGGGTCATTTTTGGGGTCCATAAACTGCTTCAAGTCTGAAAACCAAACAAGAGTCTGTGACTCTGTTTCCAAGATTCAAGTTAGATTTTTGTCTTATTGATCTAGAATTTTTCTGCTTATACAGATCAAGTAAGAATTTAGTAGGCTTCTATCCATTTCACTTCCAGGAATACCAGGATTAATTAGCCAATGCTACAGGTCTATGCAAGTGAGACTATTTTGATTGCTTTTCTGATCTGTTGTCCATCATGGTAACCAAGGCACCTTGCCTCTGGCAGTTGAGTGCTTTCACTTGTCCCCTATCACCCTGGGATTCAATTATTCCCAGTGCATTTAGGTGTTCCATTTGAGTAGCTATAGTTCCCACTGTAAGGTCTGCACTGCCGAGAAGAGTAATCATGGGGTACTTCAAGGGTGCTGGAGTTTCCCTCGCAAATTTATTTCTTGAAGTTGTAGTGAAAGGTATGTTTTCTGAATCCTCCCACTATGGACAAATAGGTCTTAAGTGACAAATCCACTCTCACATTCCAATCTCTTTAAGCCTCTGAATCTCTCCCTCTACATTAAACCAAGGGAGGGATGGCATTTCCAGTTTGCTCACAGTGGGCTATCTTTAGTCCATGTTTTAGGCAACCAACCAACCAAACTGTTAGAGTCCTTTCTAACTCCCTGAGCTGCAACATTAAATTCAGAATCTCTGCTTAATGAGCCTATCAAGAAATTTGGCCTGGTTCAACATTATGTTCCTAGATAAAATTTAGGATGATTATCATTTGGTCAATTTCAGGTTAAAAAAAAAATCTCATTTAATAATTAATAGATTCTTTCTAAATCATAGTGAAACATTTAAACTTCATTTAATGTTGTTGAAAAGCATGAAATTTAACTCGTGCTTTCCTTTTTCTACTTGGGTTTGTTGTAGGCTGGCAGCGTGGGTAGTTTCACCCCCTGCAAAGGGAGCCTTGGTTGAATTCTTTAATCCCTCCCCCTCCTCCTTCCCTTTTGGGTTTCTATATTTCTTTCCCCTCATTAATAACCCTTGTGGGATAGCTCTTGGAGTAAGAATGAGATAGAAAAGAGATTACTACTACTAATAATAATTAGTAATAATAATAATAATAACAATAATAAAATTTTGCACTGGAGTCCTCAAACCATGGAGCTTGATTTTACCTTTTTTTTGGTTTACTCACTGATTTTGTGAAAGGGATGTTTACTTGTGAGATCCTATGGTTTGAAAATGGCTTTATTCAGAGGCACCTGGGTGGCTTAGTGGTTGAGCATCTGTCTTTGACTCAGGTCATGATCCTGGGGTCCTGGGATCAAGTCTCACATCAGGGTCCCTGTGGGGAGCCTGCTTTTCCCTCTGCCTATGTCTTTACATCTCTGTGTGTGTCTCTTATGAATAAAAAACTAAATCTAAAGAAAATGTCTTTATTCAAGGGAGCCCTGACCCTGAGATCAGGATGTCAATGTTATGAGAAGGAGCCTCACATTGGGCTCCATGTGCTGAGCATGGAACCTGCTTGAAGGTTCTCTCCCTGTCCTTCCCCATCATGCTCTTTCCTCTCTCTCTAAAAATAAATAAATAAACAAAATAAACATGTTGAAAATGGCTTTATTCAGCCTTAACATTTGATTGATAAAATTTTAAAGACTTTGATCTGCTGTTTTCTTGTTGCAGTGTGTTATGATGTAGTTTGATGATATTCTAATTTTTGATCCTTTGTATGTTCTTTCCTCTTCCTACTGATCATGCAAGTCATTGACTGGGCCCTTGTCTTTCTATGCTGGCAGTTCATGTCTTCAGCTGCAGGAAATGATTTTATAATTTCTTGAATAATTCCCCCTCCTGATTTCCTTTTTCTTTCACTGTCCTCAATTTCTCTGTCCTTCTCTGGAACAGCTAACTTACTATTTGGACCTGCTTGACAGGTTCTCTAATTTTTAAATCTTTTCAACTTCCCATTTTTCTTTTTTCTTTTTTTTTTCTTCTAATGTCTGGAAAATGTCCTCAATTTTTAAATTCCATAACTTCTATTACATTTTTATTTATTTTAGAAGACCGATGTTTTTTAAGAACTAGTTTTTTTTTAAGATTTGTATTTATTCGAGAGAGAGAGAGAGAGAGAGAGAAAGCATGAGTGGGAGGAGGGTCAGAAAGAGAGGGAGAAGCAGCCTCCCTGATGACCAGGGAGCCTGACATGGGGCTCCATCACAGGACCCTGGGATCATGACCTAAGCCCAAGGCAGTCACCCTGGCACCCCTAGTTTTTGGTTTTTGAATACTCTCATTAAAATTAACAATGTTTATCCCATATATCTTCTCACTTTTGAAGATCTTAGTTACTTTTTTACTGTTTCCTAAATTCTGTTTTCTTTGGGTTCCTTTGTTTGATTTTATTTTGGTCTCTTTCTAGAGGGAAGGATTTTTCAAATCTGTGTGATCCTCTTTTTTGTTTGCTTATACTTGCCCTTGAGGTATCAAAATGCTATTTGGACTTTATAAGTGTTAGCAGTAGGGAATCTCCCAGTTTGATGGGAGTATTCTCAAATCTGAGTATCTGCAGATCTTTTCTTTGAGGCAAGTCAGTTTTTTAGAAAGGCTTCTTCTAATTTCTTGCCTGTGCAGTTGTAAACGTGGCCCCAGCATTCTTGCAGTCAATATGTTAAAGCAGACTATAGTTTTCAATGTTCTGTGGGCCAATTTCCACTTAATCCTAGTCTTTTGAGTATGTGTCCCATCTATCCCCACTCCCTTCTGCTGTGCCTTTTGTTTCAGAATCCAGTCTATCTACTTCACATGCTCTAGAGAGTGAAGCTCTGGTCTTCTGGTATGATGGTGAAAGTTGAGAACTGTCCCACTGCACTGAATGGGCATTTTGGAATCTAACCACTGCCTGTAAAGACTCTCAAACAATCCTCCAGCTCTTGGCACCTACACACCTGCCTTCAGAGATATTTAGGGGTCAGTTTTCCTTTATCAGCCCGGTCCATTACCACTCTTATATCCACTTTTAAGCTTTCACATTTTGTTTATGTCTCTTTTTCCACTCTCATTATCTTGGACTCTCATCTTTGTTTTTGTAAATTTATGTTCCTTCTATCCCATTACTGTATTACAGTGAAGTTTTGAGATGGAGCAGAAATAAACACATCATTCAATCTATCATGTTATATGGAAGCCTCAAGTGTTCTCATCTATATTCATTGCACTCTTGATAAGGGTCAACTTCAAATAGATTAGTATAATTTAGTTTTCTAAACATAAAAGATGTTACGTATAAATTAATAAAAATAATAAATGTTTATTTAGAACAATTATACATGATTGGGAGATGCATATTATATGAAATTAAAATGTGAAACTTATTTGGATGCATCCTTGTTTTAATAAGTAGACAGGTCAGTATCTTTGGATGAACAGACACTACTAGAATACATATAATATGGGATGCAAAGTTCATGTTACTACTATTTTTGAATTTTTAGTAACTGCAGTTTGCATTGATATTGGATGTTTCAGAAATGAATTCAAGAAATGTCTATTGAGGGGACACCTGGGTGGATCAGCAGTTGAGTGTCTGCTTTTGGCTCAGGGCATGATCTTGGAGTTCTGGGGTCGAGTCCCACATCAGGCTCCCCGCATGGAGCCTGCTTCTCCCTCTGCCTGTGTCTCTGCCTCTTTCTCACTGTGTCTCTCATGAATAAGTAAATAAAATTTTTTAAAAAAAGGTATCTAATGAGGGTAAGGTAGATACAGAAATTGATATAAAACAATTTTAAGTGAATATTCAATGCTGAAACATTTTATCATGTATCAGCAAAACAAATCCTATTGCTCAGTTTTCCTTGTGATTATGATGCACAGAAATTGTTATTCAATAATAACAGTATTAAATTTTAGAAGTATCTCCATGAAAATATAGTTGTATTTTGTTTCTGATTTACACACAAGGCATATGATCTGCTAACTCTTGTTGGTTTCGCTCTTTTCTTAACTGATTCTTATAAGGGCTAATGATACATTAATGAAGTTTTTATCACAAATTCTACTTTCCTACCTCTTCTGTTTTCCTCAATCCCCACATTTTCAACAGCTCGACCTTGCCAGATGGACCTTGGCTATAGGTGGTCTTCGAACATCTGAGTTCAAGCAGGACAGCTTTCAATATTCCATCTGCCCTCCTGGAGACATATTATATAGTTCATTGTTCAGTCTATATCTTTTTTTGCTTTGATGGAACATCGGTTAGTAAAAGACTGGGTTCAGGTGTTTTGTCATTTAATAAATAACAAATTCTCCTGAAACACTGCTGTTAAAATAGTATTAGTATTAGTTACAAACTAATCAGAATTTTTTCTACAAGGAAAGAGTCTTTATAAATCAAGATTTTGGCATTCCACATTAGGTTATTAATTATAGAAGAGTTAAATTGGTTAAATTTTTTATTCCATATCATGCAGGATGATTTGAACAAAACATAATTCTGGAAAATAGGGCAAAATTAGAAAAGCAAATTGTGAATATGATGTCATATTTGTTTAGAAACCTAAGCACCAAAGTAGAAAGTGAACAAAAGAAAGAAAATCCACAATGTAGAAAAGGAAGAAAGCTGAAATTTTTAAAAGTGCTTAATCATCATTATTGATAACAAAGATCACAAAGTGCCCAACTAAGAACAAAAGTAAAGAGAGATTTTAAGATAGGTGTGGTGGTGGAGGGAATGACTACAACCTATTGAGGCTATTCCTCCATTAATAATTTGAAAAATTTTTAGACTGAGAAAAGTCAACTTAGCATCCAACAAAACTCCATTATTACTAAATCTTCTGTAGCTTTGTGTAAATCTGATCTTCTAAATAGCCTGAAACTTTTCTGATGTCATATAATCCAGTTTTCAAGGCAAAGAGTAAAAGAATAATACACTTGGTCAAAATGAAAAAGACTATAATAAGAAATCTAATATTTTTAAAGGGAAACAATTACCATTTAGCATGATCAAGGAGTTCATATATAATAGTTATTTGTCAGAGACAAATAGGAAAACACTATGAAGTACTCAGCTTCTACAAGATATATATCCCAATTGCTTATGAGACTGTATTTGACATTGTTGAGTTCTTTGCTCTTTGCAATTGAAGGGCTCTATTAAATAACAAAAGGCTCTTCTTGTATGGACTATTGCTTCTAATTTGTGTTATAAATTTCTGCAAATGACAGTTCAAAGTCAAGACAGTTAACACCATAAATGCTATTACTACCAATGTGTGAATAATTTTAAACGTTGCAGCTGATACGTATGGTTTAATTTAAAAACACTACAGTTGCTGGTATTGAGTAGAAATTTAAAATATTCTCATTACTGATGGGAAGTTATACTTTTGGTGTTCTTAAAAAGTTTGGTAATCGTGTAAATAATTATTTTATTATTTTTACAAAAAGAAAAAAAATGAAACTGGCGGCAAAAGCCATACTGAAATTTCCCATAATCATAATAAACCTGTCTAGACATTGTAGAATACATACTATTCAATACTGCTTAGAGCCATGTAAATATGAAATAAATTGATATTTTAAAGTGATAAAAATATTGAAACTGATTTATGCACAGCCAATAGATAATTAAGAATTGATAAAAGCTTTTGTTTAAACAGACTATAAATTGAATTTTCTTCTCTCATTTCTTCTTTTTTATGTCAGGGGCATACTTCTCTGGAGCATTATCTTATAATACATTCTCATCATTATCATTGGAAGAGATATCTCTTAGTTTTATTTTATTATTATTTTTATTTTCTCCTTGATCATCTGCTTCTACTTCTTTTCTCTTTTTACCTATTGGTTCTCACATTTATGGTTTATTACCTCAGTATTTGTGTGTGTGTGAATATGTATGACCTTATGATCTTATATACAGTAATGTTTGTGTTGTTTCATTGCACTTTAGTTTGCATGAATTGTATTGTAACATTACATTTTAATTTACATGTGATTCTCATTCTGGTGTTTTTTTTTTTTTTTTAAGATTTTATTTACTTATTCATCAGAGACACAGAGAAGGAGAGACACAGGCAGAGGGAGAAGCAGGCTCCATGCAGGGAGCCCGATGTGGGACTCCATCCTGGGGCTCCAGGACCATGCCCCAGGCCGAAAGCAGGCTCTAAACCGCTGAGCCATCCAGGCGAGCCTCTGGTGTGTTTTTTTGTTTGTTTGTTTGTTTTTACTGCCAGTTCAGTAAGGGTACTTTTCAGCTCTGTAATTTCTACTCTATTCTTTTTTATGGATTACATTTCTCTTCTAAATTTCTTTTATTCAGGGATCCCTGGGTGGCGCAGCGGTTTGGCGCCTGCCTTTGGCCTGGGGCGTGATCCTGGAGACCTGGGATCGAATCCCATGTCGGGCTCCTGGTGCATGGAGCCTGCTTCTCCCTCTGCCTGTGTCTTTGCCTCTCTCTCTCTCTCTCTCTCTTTCTCTCTCTCTGTGACTACCATAAATAAATAAATAATTAAAAAATAAAGAAATAAATTTCTTTTATTCAATCATGACATCCATCTTTTACTTTAAATCCTTGAACGTATTTACAAAAATTCCTTTATGATCCTTCTCTGTGAATTGTGATATATGGTCATCTGTTTCTATTGATTGCTTATTTCCTTGATTGTGTATCACATTGTGTCTGCATGGATATTATGCATAGTTTATTACAGTGAGTCTGGATTAAATAGTTGTCTTCTGAATGGAGTGTTATTTATTTATTTATTTATTTATTTATTTATTTATTTATTTATTTATTTATTTTTTTCCCGGAAAGGAGTTAAAGCACTGTTGTATCATTTTAATCTTGTCAGGCTTGGCTTCTTTCTTTGTGTTTTTTCAGTTTTGTTCTTGGTCATAGGGTATATCTTTTAGTTAAGACCATCCATAGCTGTTACTGCTAAGACATGGTCTTTTTGAGCTCTCAGTTAAGTAGCTGAGATTCACTACTAAGTTTCTTTCTTCTTTTTTTTTTCTTCTTTTTTTTTTTAAGATTTTATTTATTTATTCATGAGAATACACAGAGAGGAGAGAGAGAGAGAGAGAGAGAGAGAGAGAGAGAGGCAGAGACACAGGCAGAGTGAGAAGCATTCTCCATGCAGGAAGCCTGATGTGGGACTCGATCCTGGTCTCCAGGATCAGGCCCTGGGCTGAAGGCGGCACTAAACCGCTGAGCCACACGGGCTGCCCCACTACTAAGTTTCTAAGCAATCTACACTGCATCATCTCTCTTATTAACTATCAGTCCTATAATCTTGTCATCAAGTCTTGACATCCACATAGTCTGTATTTTAAACTTTTTCCCCCAGTTTTATTGAGATATAATTGCCATACAACACTGTATAAGTTCAATATATAACATAACTATTGAACATATGTATATATCATGAAATGATTATCATAATAAATTTAATTAATATCTATCATCTCACACAGTTATGAATTAGTCTTGACAAAGGACTTGCACAGCACAGCCTTCAGTCAAAAACTTGCGAGGAACACTTCACAGTGTTTTAGGTATCTTCTTTCTACCCTTACTTTTTTACTAGCACTCTTCTCCACAAATTTCAGCCTCTTCAGCAGTCTCAGCGCTAATATTTGTCTTTTTAGTTTAATGAGTTGACTTGCTTTGTTTGAGTTCCACTTCTCTGGGCTATGGCCTAGAAAGTACTGCCGGCAGAAAGTCTGGGAAAACAGGACTAACAAGCCTAATCTACTCAATTTCCTGTCTTTCAAGAATCACACTTCAGCATTGCTTGTTTTCCAGTGCCTAAAAACACTTGTCTCATGTACTTTGTCCAGTTTTACACTTATTTAGAACAGGAGAAAAAGTTTAACCATGGCCTTCCTAATTTCATTTTTGTAGAATTTTGATATATTTAACTTCACTAGATCTAACTGGATCTTAAGAATTAATATTTTTGTTAATAAGGTATTTAAATATTCTATTGCTATGCAAATTGTTACTGGTATGTGAGATCATAATAGGTAAGAAGTTAGTGCTAGAACATTCCTTCTCTCAGAATTATATACATATTTAGTTAGGATTCAGTCAGAGAAATAAATTTCACCCTGTGCATTTAAGTATGAACACCCTTAATACAGAAGCTACAGGCTTACATCACCATTGAAATTGTTGGGGGATGTGAAGGTCAGGGAAGACTCTCAGTCTGCCACAGGAATGTGAGTGATTCTCAAGAAGCCCAGCTGAGAGTTGTTTCATATATTATATCTGTCCATTCATCTGCCAGCTTCCCTTAAAGAATAATGGCATCTTCTGCTCTTACTTTTTCCAAATCTCATCTCTTCTTGACTGGCTCTAACTTGAAACCATATAGAGAAAAGGATTCTGGGGAATGTAATTCTGATTTTCTCCTCTGGGCTGTGCAGAGGCAGCCACACAAAAAGATAGTTATGATGTTGATTTGATGACAAACAATGAAGCACAGTGTGGTCTGCCTCAACATCTCAAATAAATGCATTTTTCTAAACTGAAAATATTTGAAAATTATTTTTGTTTTTAGAGAATTCTGAATGTATTTTGTTTCTTTAAGCATTTTAAATGCTTAACAGATCTTTCCTGAGTGAACATTACTGCAAAGGTATTATTGGATATGTTTGAGAATATCTGAATTATTTTGCATATTAGAAATAATATTTAATTAATTGTTAAAAATAACTATGATAGTCTTAACATACTTAAAATTCAAAATCAAACTCTCCATATATCTATGAATTTAAATGCTAATCTACAATGTTTCTAGATTTACTTACAGGTATGAAAAATGCTCTGGTTGTTTAGCACTCTAAATTAATTTTAAGGACCCAATGGGACAAAAAAGACATACTTAAAGGACAAAGAAATCTAAATTATGGTCTCTGATATGACATGTCTTACTTTAAAGATAAATGGAGATTCAGTCTCCATTAAAATGTAAGTGGATACCTCTGTCACCTGACTAGGATCACTGTTTGTGCAATCTGAACCAGGCATTTCAGGAAAGACCATACTGTCCTTCATGTATCTCGTCATGGCTCAATGTCAATTATGGCTTTTCCAAGTGTGTCAATGGCAGTCTTAGGTTTGAATGACTCTTTAATATCTTAAGTCACTATAGTGTTTGTTTACTATGGTGTTCCTAGAATACCATACTATTCCTAGAATATCATACTCTCCTTCTACAATACCCTTCCTGGAACAACATGGGAGAAAATAACTTTAAAGAACAGTGGGAAAAAGAGAAAGCAATTCCTGCACCAAGAGTCAGAGATCTCCCTATGAGAGTCTGTGCTTGGCTCTCTATGATCATTGTCTATTATGTCAACTTTCTCTATCAATTGTTTTTCACTAGCTACTATCAGTCCTGTTGGCCTAGGTGATCTGATGTTACCATTCTGCTACTCAGTTGTTATAACATTTCCTTACTTTGGTCATTCATCTATTAAACAAATACTTATTGAATGCATATCATGTGCTAGGCATTGTTCTAAGTGGTGAGTATCTAACAGTGAACAAAGTAGTAAAAAATTCCTCCATATAGAAGTTATAGTCCAGTAACTAGATTTAGGGAAAAACAACCCCCCCCCAAAAAAATAAATAGCTAAAATATAAAAATAGGTTAGATAGTAATAGTTGTTACTTATTAAGCAAATATTTATTAACAAATACTTATTAAACAAATACTTATTTATTAAACAAATACTTATCATGTGCTAGGCATTGTTCTAAGTGGTGAGTATATAACAGGGAACAAAGTAGTAAAAAATTCCTCCATATAGAAGTTATAGTCCAGTAACTAGATTTAGGGAAAAACAACCCCCCCCAAAAAAAATAAATAGCTAAAATATAAAAATAGGTTAGATAGTAATAGTTGTTACTTATTAAGCAAATATTTATTAACAAATACTTATTAAACAAATATTTATTAAACAAATACTTATCATGTGCTAGGCATTGTTCTAAGTGGTGAGTATATAACAGTGAACAAAGTAGTAAAAAATTCCTCCATATAGAAGTTATAGTCCAGTAACTAGATTTAGGAAAAAACAACCCCCCCCCCACAAAATAAATAGCTAAAATATAAAAATAGGTTAGATAATAATAGTTGTTACAGAGAAAAAGAATTCAAGTGTTACAATATTAAATAGTGTAGTTAGGAAAAGCTTCATTGAAATTGTAACATTTAAGTCATTTGTAGAAGTTGATCACTAACATTTCTTCAAGTCCTTCTCATCCCTTCTTTATTTTTTCCCCTTAATACTTATAGTTCTTTGGGTATATATTTATCTTGTTTACTGGCCCCACTTCCTATCAGCTTAATGAGGACAGTGATTCTTGAATGTTGTTTTGTTCACTACAGCTCCTAGAAAATGCTTAGCTCATAAAAAGTGGTAAATAGACATAATTAAATAAGAAGTTGAATGAATGAATTAAAGAAAGCATTTTTAGGCACAATGAACAGCAAGTGCAAAGGCAGGAAAATGAGATTATGCCTGGTGAGTTAAATGAAAAACAGAGAAGTCAGTGTGGCTGGACTTGAGTGAGTGTGGGAAACAATAGTAAGAGATGAAAATAGAAAGGTAATGGACTAGGGGGTGGTGGCAGCTAATGTAGCACCTTAGGCCATTGTGATGTCTTTGGCTCCTATTTTGAGTGAGATGGAAAGCTATTTGGATGGGTCATATTAGTGGCAAGACCTCGCTTTTGTTTTTACAAGATCACTCTGCCTGTTGTGTTGAGAATTGATTGAAGAGCCAAGAATGGAAGCTGAGAGACCAGTTAGGAGTTTATTGCAATAACAGCCTTCCCAATATTTGCTATTGTCCATTCTCTGTAAGTATAACTACCATATTGTCCAGAGTACTGTTTCCTCTGCTCAGTAAAATAAAAGAAATATGAAGTACTATTATAAATATAGAGATAAAGATACTGACAATTATGAGTTGGCTTAAATCATGGAAGTAAACAATTTATATCTAATAATTATTCTTAACACAAATTTTTTAAATGTAAATGCATGTCAATGTGAATAGAAGGCGTATTTTTAAAATAATACAAAAAGCGTCTGACATAAGAATTTTTTAAACGTATATTTTTGTATTTAAAAAAAGTCCTTTTGGAGATCCCTGTGTGGCTCAGCAGTTTATCACTGCCTTTGGCCCAGGGCGAGATCCTGGAGTCTTGGGATCAAGTCCCACATTGGGCTTCCTGCATAGAGCCTGCCTCTCCCTCTGCCTGTGTCTCTGCCTCTCTCTCAGTCTGTGTCTCTCATGAATAAATAAATAAAATCTTTAAAAAATAATAATAAATAAAATAAAATTTAAAAAGTCCTTTCAATTATGTTTGAATGGCAATATAATATTTTCTGACATTATTATAACACAAAATAAATGCTTTCTGTTAAGTTAAATTTAAAAATGAATATATTTATTCAATATATTTCTTACTCTAACTCTAAACAAAATAATTTACTCATAGAACTACTTTAGAAAAAAATTTCGCCCCTAAATCTGGAAAATAATTTGATATCATATTCCCGTTTTAATGAAAAAAGTTGTAAGTAGGCCTAAACTTGGCTGTGACTGTGGATTCCAATAATCAATTCTGTCCTTTAGTAGGGTTGACATTGAGTGATATTCAATATTCAATTCTTAATTCCCAAAGGTAATAGATTTGGTAAAAGGGCTTTGGTAAAATTTTGTGCATCAGAGACACAATTTTCCTTTCCCTGACAATACACACACACACACACACACACACACACAGGGTAACAATAATTTATCGACTCCCAGAGATCACTAACAGATAAACAATAGTGAACATCGTTCTTACACCTTATATTTATATATTGGACAGTATTTTAATTATGCATTACTGAAACTTGCTTAGTTATTAATATTCTAGAGACTAACAATAATATTCTATCAATGCTTATTGTGTGCCAAGGAACATGCTACATGCTTTATACATATGCTCTCATTTACAATTCACTAATACCCTGTGAGTAGTGTGCTATCATAATACTCATTTGAGAGAAACAAGGCTAAAGGTTAATTTCCAAGTTCATGCAGACTTGCAAATGGCCTGGCAAAAATTCTGATTCAAATTCTGATTCCATAAAGTGGCTATTACCCACTGTGCAAGAGCATGATTTGAAACTACATTGGACATAATTAGCTCTAAATGTTAAAAATAAGGCATTTATTAATTTAAATTAAGTAACAATTGCTCATTTTAAAAAATGGTTCCTCTTAAAATTAACTAATTTCCAAAATTTTATCTCTTTGGCTAGTTAATCAGGTAGATTCTTTTGCCCTTCAAGAGTGGTCAGGATTCTACAAAGTAAACACTGATGAAAATGCTTTGCTTTTAGATACTTGGAAATAATATCTGGAATCATTTGTTTACAAAAATGGTGCTTGGTCATAGAGTCAATCATAAGCCGATCTTATTGTTCCATCATCCATTGCTTTGTAACAAACAATTCCAAAATATAATAGCTTAAACAATACTATCATCTCCCTCAGTACCGTGAACTGTTTGGGATCAGCTGGATTGTTCTCACTTGGTGTTTCATGCGGCTGCAATCAGGTGGAGGCATGACTGGGCTGGTCATCCAAGATGGCTCTTTCACATGGTAGGCAGTTGATGATGGATATTAACTACAAGCTCTGCTGGAGCTGATCACTGAACTCCTGTGTCAATATGTAGCCTTTCATGTTATTGGGCTTTTCAGAACAGGGAAGGTGAATTCTTAGAGGGAGTGTGCCCAAACTGAGTATTCTAAGGAACCTAGTCAGAAAGGATTTCTAGAACATCACTTCTGCCTTATAACACAAGTCAAGCAAATCAGTAAGGCTGATCAAGAGTCACAGGGAGAGAAATTAGATTCTTCCTCTTGCTGGAATGTTACAATGTGGATATGGAGTGAAGACGGTGATAGTGGACATATTTAGAGATGAAAATACTACACTTATAAATAAAATCCTTGTTAGAATACAGTCAGTAGTGTTAATTATATTTGGAAGCAAATTGATAGATTATAAACTGAAGCATTGGCATAGAAAATTTTATTGAAAACATCCCTTGTGGTCCCTGAGATTTCTCCTTTTAAAGAACTGGAGTTCAGGTTTAGAGAAGAAAACAAAAACAAAACAATTTGATGATGTCTCATGCTTAAAGCTTCTATCTATTGGTTTGAGCATGAGTTTTGTATAATTAATCTGAAATTGTTTTGCAACCGACCACTAAGCATAAACTTGGACTTTCTGAGGTTAATAATGGAGAAAGCATTGTTCACATGAAGGAAGGTGAAATTCATTCGGTTTATGATAGAAATGAATTACAATAGTTTGAACCATGTCCATTCCCAGGCACTGGTTTAGAAAAAGTGGATCCATCATTGGTTTAAATGAATACAACTCCTAGGATAAGACTTTATTATCACTAAATAGTTAAAGGAAGATTTTTAGTTGCTGGTTCCCTGAATTCATACAACCTCATCAGTTATCTACTACTCCTTATAAGACCTGGCCTCTGATATATGTTCATGAAGCTAGAAGCCTGAACATCTGCAAGGAAGAGTAGGAAGAGTTAGAAAGAATGAGAATGTCTGAAGTTCATTTATGCCCGATGGACAGAAATAAATGGGGAGGGTGATTAGACTATCTTAACAATTTCTAGGAAGATTCAAACACTGGAATTCCTATGACTTAGGTAAAAGGTAGTTATTTAATACATGCGGGAAATTTCAATAGTGAAAATGTCATACTGACCAAACAACTTGACTCAAAATTTGGAGTTAAAGAAGCTTGAGTAAGAAAAATCAGTTTATAGGAAGCTCAGTTTCTCAAGGCTTATTAACAGCTAAAGTGTAGTAGAGAGAAGGCGGAATAATGTAAATGAAAGAACAGGATTTGCATGACTGGGTATTTACTCGAAGAATGCAAAAACACTAATTTGAAGGGATACATGCACCCCATGTTTATTTACAATAGCCAAGCTATGGAAGTAGCTCAAGTGTCTATCGATAGATGAGTGGATAAAGAAGACGATCTATATATATATATATATAGATACGCATATCTATCTATATATATCTCAAATGTATATTACTCAGCCATAAAAGGAATAAAATCTTGCCATTTCCAAAACATGGATGGATCTATAGCATATAATGCTAAGGGAAAAGGATCAGTCAGAGAAAGACAAATACTATATGATTTCACTCACATGTGGAATTTCAAAAACAAAACAAATGAACAAAGGATAAAAAAAAAAGAGAGAGAGAAACAAACCAAAAACCAGACTCTTAAATATAGAGAATAGATACTTACTAGAGGGAAGGTGGTGGGGGAATGGATAAAAGAGATGAAGGGATTAAGAGTACACTTACCGTGATGAGCACTGACTAATGTATACAATTGTCGAATCACTATATTATACACCTGAAACTAATGTAACACCATATGTTGACTACGCTGGAATTAAAAAAGAAAAGAGGGAAGGAAGAAGAGAAAGAGGGAGGGAGGGAGAGTGGGAATGAATGAATGAAGAGACAAAGGAAGGAACACAGGAAGGACAGACAGGAGATTTGTAGTCGGATAGACATAGATTTGAATCCTGTCCCTGCTTCTTTTCTAGCTTTTTGACTTCTGGCAAGGCAGTTAAGAAACACACTGTTTAAAATGCTCAGTTTCAACATTTTAAAATTCAATGTTTTAAAAGTGATATTGGAGGTAATATTTTAACTTTGTAAGGAATAATTCTTTGTGTCTGTCTAGCTATCTGGGTGTCTATCTCTCTCAGTTGGCTAGGGCAATTATAACAAAGTACCAGAAACTGGGTGGTTAAAACTTATTGTCTCACAGTTCTAGAGACTGTAAGTCCGAGATCAAGGGTTGTTATCAGGGTTGGTTCTTTCTGAACACTGTGAGAAAGAATTTGTTGCATGCTTATTCTAGGTCCTGGTGGTTTGTTGATAATCCCTGGCATCCTTTAACTTGTAGAAACATTTTATTGATCCCTGTTCTATCTTCATATGTTATTTTTCCTGTGTGTGTGTCTGTCTCTGTGTCCAAATTTTCCCTTCTTATAGGAACACAAGTCATATTGGATTGGGGCCTACTCTAATGACCTTTATAAGAATGCTATTTATAAAAATGCTATTTCAAAATAAGGTCACATTCTGAGGTACTAGCTAGGGGCTCAGACTTCAATATATGAATTTGATGTATGTATATATGTATCACACACCATCAAATTCATGTATATCATCAAATTCATATATATATGCACACACACATATATACATACATATATACACACATATGGACACACATATACATATATATATATATATATATATATATATATATATATATATATATATTAGGGTGATAGATAGATAGATAGATAGATAGATAGATAGATAGATTTCCCAAATAGTGCTCAGAGCATTAGAGCTCAATAATAGGTATTATTAAAATATTTTGTAGTTATGAAACTCTGCGGGTTAAAGAAGATAATATGAATCATAGATCTTTTCCTCTTGTGTCATTTTCACATTTCAAGAACACAGATGCTCCCTCAAAGGATCAGTATGGTACAAAGGAATTTTTTCTTCTACCTACTGATAATATCAATAGAAATACACAGCAATGATTCCTCATCTTGTTCTTTCCCTTAAGAAACATTTTGAAAAACTAGAATTTGTGATGGTTCACCCGAAGAGATTAGCTTGGATCATTGGTTATCATAATTTTCACTTAATAAACCTTCTGTACTGTTTACTTGTCAAAGTTCTCTTAAGTTCTCTTCTGGTTCTTATAAAACCCAGTGCTTCTTCTTTTGTGGCAGGTTGGATTTCAATTATGTCTCTCATCTCTTTTGTACATTTCAAAGTTCCATATATTCACCTCAAACCTGTTTTTGAGGAGGGCATGCCATGGTAATTTGCATAGTTTTTTGAAATATATATTTTATACCTTGTTTAATATTTGGAGGCAGATCTCTGGAGGGTTGTTTGAGGTACATCACTGAACCTCTGGTATAGCATGGGTGGGTGAATATGTAGGTCTTAGAAAGAAGACTACAAATCCATTTCCTCATAGTACAGAATCCCAAGTACTGTACTGTATGTGTCCCTCCCCTCCTTTCTACCTTCTTCCCTCCTTCCATTCCTTCTCTCCCTCCTTCCCTTTCTTTCTCTCTCTCTCCTTTCCTTCCTTCCTTCTTTACTTTTTCCTTGATTGGATTGATTGGAGAATAAAAAATGACCCACACTCTAAACAGCAGACTGTTCTAGAGCTGTGGTTACATATATAGCCACAAGAAAGAGTTTAAATTCACTCAGTTGACCAACAGCAATCCTTCAGAGGAAATATACCTCTGAAAACCAAGAAATGGGGGCTAGCCCTATACTTTAGAATGTCAGCCAATCAAAAATAGATTCACTTCAATAAACATGCCTCTGATGGCAACCAGTTAACAAGTATTTCAACTGAGCAATCAGCTTCACCACATAGGTTGTTAGCCCACTTAAGCCTTTGAAATTTTAACCACTCCTGAATTTCATGGCTTCCTCCAAACCCTTTACAAGATCAGCAATGTGCTCTGCTTAATGAAAATTCTATCTATCCTGTCTAGCTTTCTCTTAATATGCTAAGTAATAAATTTTTTATCTTTTTGATTTAGATATTAAGTGATGTTTTTGTCACTCTTTAACAGATTGAACTGAATGAATATATTAGTAACCTGTTGGTCAAAATGGTATTTTTAATATCATTGTTGAAGTAATGCAAAGGATCAGATTGCTAACTTAGACTCAACAGAAATCAAAGATCTTACCTGATACTAGCTTTAGTAGCAATTTCCAGGTCATAAGTTATTTTGAGGCACAGCTGAAGAATGGAGATATCCTCAACTGTCAATACAGACTTCTACTTCCTGTCTCTTCTTAAAAACATATGCTTTCTTGGATTAACATGTGATGGCTCTAACTAATGTACATGGCTACACCATTAACACAGAAGAGCCTTTTCAATCATGAGAGATCTCCATTTTATACTCAGGTAGTTACAGGGCACAGAGAACATTCTCCGGGGAACCATTATCCATAGATTCTAGGTTTGTTCACCATAAAAAATCCTAGACAAATGAACATTCCATAGTTCAGGATTCTTCTTTTAGAAAATGAAATTTAGTGTGTGGGCCTATCCTCTTATAATCCCACTAATAATATATTACAGACCTGTAGTTTAATTATTTTCTTGAAAATCATTAATGAAAATATAATTTACATTTTGGTAAATGGAAAAATGCAACATTTTCAAAGAGTAGAGTGTTCTTTTAGTCTATTTTTAAAAACTCTTATAACTAGAATTAGTATTTGGAGATAAGTACTCTAAAATAAAAATAAAATTATAGCATGAGAAGGCACCAAGACATCCTCTGGCACCTTGGCAGTATTTAAACTAGATGGGAATTGAGTTCATTGATAAAATTATAGTAGTTTAAAAGCCTTAAAACTTAACTTAGATAGTAAATATGACACATGATTGTCCTTTGACATATCATCTGGAAGAAAAGTCTGCTATCCCTTACTCTTTATCCTTAACCAAGATTTAACAGTATCTGATCTCACTAGGACACCACTGCATGAACCTCATATACTTGGTCACAAGCTTACCCATAATCATTTGAGTCAGGTCATCCAAGACCAGGCAAAAAAGGAAAACAGATTTTTACATTTCAAATGCCATGTGTGATAGTTTTCAAGATGGCTGTTAACAATTTCTTTTCTCCAAGAACATGCTGCTCCTTACATCAATAGGTGGGATCCAATTCCCACTTCCACTTAATGGATCTGGGATGGGACTTCTGCGACTCGGTCATAAAAAAAGTCTTATTGTTTCTCTCTGAGCCTTCTGGAATGCTTGCTCTTGGCACTCTTTCTTAGGGATCCCAGAAACTATTCTGTGACAAGTCCAAGTCACATGGATAGTCCACATGCAGGTATTCTAGGTGACAGCCTATTTTAGTCTGCTGAGGCTGCTGTAACAACCTACCTAATACTGGTGACTTGAGCAAAATAAACTTTATCGCGGTTCTGGAAGCTGGAAATCTAAACCACCCCTGTCAGGTTCTGGTGAAGGCCCTGTTCCTGGCCTGCTATCTTCTCACCATGTCCTTACATGGTGGAGAGAGAGATAGTGAGCTCTCTGGTGTCTCTTCTCGTAAGAGAGACAATGCTATATCAGACTATGGTCCTACTTTCACAGCCTCATTTAGCTGCAATTAGTTCCCCAAAGCTCCATCTCCAGATACCATCAAATTAGGAGTTAGGGCTTCAATAGATAAAAAAAATGGGGACATAAACACTCAATCTGTAACACAGCCCTAAATAACCTTCCATCTTATAGCCAGCATTAACTGCCAGTCATGTGAGTGAGCAATCTTAGATATTAAGCCTAGTCAGACTGCAGATGACTGCAGCCCCAGCTGTTGTCTTTCTACAACCTCATAAGAAATTCCAAGTTTGAACCTCTCAATCAACCCACAGAACTATGAGAAATAATAAATTGTTGTTTTAGGCCACTAAGTCTTGGGCTAGCTTGTTATACAGCAAAAGCTATTCTGATCAGCTCTTAACACCAGCAGTTTAAGGGATGCCATAACAAGAACTGTAGAATTTGACATTATCTTGGGATGAGGAAGAGAACATAAATTCCAAGCATCTCAAGGAGACTTTTAGCAAAAGGTAGATAATACTGAGATTTTGTTAAGTGGACACTGGAGGAAGGAAGTCCATATTCTTGAATTTTGCTAAACTGTTGTAAGTTGAAGAAGAAAGAAATATACTTGTGAAAATGGTTGATTTAGCTAAGGAGATTTCCATGCAGAATGTTAAAAGTGTCAGTTTCTTTTAGCCATGTATGATGTGATATGCATATAGATAAATGATCAAAAAATGAAACGTTCAGGATTCAAGCAAAATTTAGAGAACGTAATGGAGTTAGGAAATGTTTGGTTCAAACATAATATATATATATATATTACCCCAAAAGAATCCCAATAAAAACACAGTTAAATTAAGAAATAATCCCATTCTTTATTTTCCTTATCCTATTTAAATATTTTTTCATGTTCTTTCTCTTTAATCCCTAATTTTCCAGTACTTGAAACTTCTATACTTCTGTACTTTTATACATAGAACAAGACCTCTACCCATCTCATAAAGTTGTCATGAAAGTCAAATGTAATATTAGTAAAATTATACCAAAAGTTATAGTATATGACTACTATTTGTCAATGCCATTATCACGGTTTCCAAAATCTTTCTTCTCCTTATTCTAATTACTGAACCACTACTACTGCCACCATCATGACAACTACTATACTGTTATTACCACTCACTATAAAATTTAAGACAAAAAGGCCAAAGACATTGAGATGGTTGATTTAGTAAAAACCACATTGAAAAACTAATCTCTCAATTTTTCTCTCAAAATGATATTAAGAAAATTATATTAATTGGAGAGGCAACTAATGTTAGCCATATTTCTTGAACAGAATATCTAACACCGTTTAATTATTTTATTTATATATTTACTTATAGGATTTATTTATGTATTTGAGAGAGAGAGAGAGATATGGAGAAAGAGAGAACACAGTTGGCAGAGGCAGAGAGAGAGGGACAGAGAAAATCTCAAGCAGACTTCCTCTTGAATGCAGAGCCCAACATGGGCATCAGTCTCATGACTCTGAGATCATGACCTGAACTCAATTGACTGAGCCACTCAGGTGGTCCCATTTATTTATTTAATAAAAAGAGAAATATCTTCTATGAAGTAGTGTTAATTTTTTTTAATAGTAGGCACAATCAGTACTGAAAACATCATGAATTAAATTCTTTGTTTTTGGTCAAATCAATCTTTCTTCAACAAGTGAAAAATCTAAAGACCAGCTAATCAGGTGCATTATTTTCTATCTTAGGTAGCTGTGGGAAAAGAAAAATATGACAAAGAATAAGAATTATTCAAAGAATTATAGAAAATAGAGACTATCTAAAAGAAAAAAAATATTCACCTCATTGCTCCTTACACTTTACTTGAGGATTTTATGCACTGTTAATTTATTCATTGAGTTCTGGTTCTAAATGCTCCAGTGGAATCAAGACTGCTTTTCTCAAGGGGCAGGAAAAAATGCCATAGGGTTTTCAAATCAGAATTCATGTTAATAAGTCTAAGAGCAAAGGCTTGTCTGCTGAAACAGGAAGATTAACTCTGCATGTATTTCTGTCCCTCACCTCTTTTTTTTTTTTTTTTTTTGGCATTAACACGAAATGTGTTTTGTTGACTCGTGGTGTGCCATATTAGTTAAATTAAACATCAAACATCTGTCTAACTTTAAGATTCTAACATGAATATCTTGGCAGTCTCAGTAAAATTTGAGCTGTTAAAGGTCCTCAATCAGTCTGAAAGATAGAGCTGCCGTAATGGCAAACTCAGCAAGCAATTACATCAGAGGATTTAAAATCTATTTCAGTAATGCCTTCTGGATAATGACATTGATCTCAGCACTCCCCTTGCAGATTTCCTGGTATCGCAAAGCAGGGTTCTGCATGGTTTCACATTTAGAAAAACACTATTCACCATTTCTTTTTATGTGAACATAGTTCATTTCTCTTGAATACTCCTATACAGCTATTTCTGACATAGCATCTCTAGCTAATAGACTTTTATTCATAAAGCAAAAATTCATGCTATGTACACAATTTTTTCTTTGTTCTCTTCTGTCACACCAATTTTGCCAAGGTGGTAGAAAAAAATCAGAAGACTTGCCTAAATAAAAAAAAAGAAAAACAAAAAACAAAACAAAAAAAAAAAAAAACAAACTTGCCTAGGTTTTACATTCACGCTTTTCTCCTACTCTCAACAAGCAATATAAATAGATCAATCAATATTTTGTTCTTTCTCTTTGTATTTTAATCTTCATTCAGTTTGCTTACCTTTAGAAGTTGATATGCATAAAGAAAATTATTACACAAATGGGAATGATTTAAGTTAAATAAATTTTCATAAATCTGAACCTACGTCTTCTCCTTTTCTTCCCTTCTTTCTCTCCTTCCTTCTTCCTTCTGTCCTTTACTCTCTCTCTTAATTTTTTAGCAGTTTCTCTAGTAAATGAATATGTAGATGTAAATTGATACTTAAGTTCGGATGCTTTTTTCTTTTAAAAAATTATTTATTTATTCATGAGAGAGGTAGAGACATCGGCAGAGGGAAAAGCAGGCTCCTTGAGGGGAGCCTGATGCAGGACTTGATCCCAGGACCCTGGGATCATGGCCTGAGCCAAAGGCAGACACTCAACCACTGAGCCACCCAGGTGCCCCAAGTTCAGGTGCTTTAAAGCAGCTGTCTAGTTAGTCAAAATAATGTTGCAGCTTTCTATATTACAATACAGAAAAATACAAATTCTACTAGGAACGGATTTTTGATGTCATAGGAATAGATAACACATGTGAGATAAGTTGATTATTTGTTATGTATTTGTTCTTTGAATCTCGAACCCAGTCTGTGCCGGCATCCCTCGTGTACCATTAAACAACAGTGGAAAAAATCTTATATTGTTAAATCTCTTTGTATCATCTTCTACACATGATAATGTGCTTTCTATGTTAAACAAAATAAACACTTTTTTTGGCACCATAGCCTGTCGGTTGCCTTCCCTATCTCTCCTGCTTTTTTACAGTCAAATGGTTTGAAAGAGTTCTTAAAACTGTTCTGTCCATTTCCTATCCCAATTTATTCTTCTGTCTTTACCTCAGTTGCCAGGAGAAAGATGATTAATTAAGCGTAGTCAATCACCCTCAATCACCTGATGTCTGTCTCCATAGTCCATGTGTACCTATTTGAGTATACTTGGGCATTTTGGGGATATAAGGGTACTCAAACTTTTATTACTGTTCTTCAGCACATTAATAACCAAGTCTCCATCCTATCTAGTTCAGTGATAGGAAGGAGTGCCTATATTCAGCTTCTGAGATTTGGGCAGGAAGTAGGGCAGGACGGTCATGTAACCTCATAAAAGCAGTTCTTTGGCCTGACTCCGTGTACTGCTGTTGTTTCTACATCTGGATATAAAGTAGGAAATAAAGTCTCGTGTGCTTTACTACCCTATCCCATAAATGTCAAAATGGATTCTTCCAATTGGGAAGAAATGGATAGAGACAAGTGCTAGGACCCTTGGGGCTCTATAACTCTAATGACCCTTTTGAACTACAAGTCTCTGAGACTGATGGTTTTCCGAGTTAGAGCCTCTGGCAAAGGAGAGCAACTTCCACCTGTAGATGCCTCTTGGAGTCTTGGACATGTTGTCTTCCTGGCAAAGCTTAGCAATAATCTTGCTTCTGGGTCTTATTAAAACTGACTGCCTGACTTGTGAAGACCTTATAACTCTCTGTCATAATAATAGATTTTTAGGTCATTAATTCAATGACTAACAAGGCAAGAAGAGTCTTGCTTTTCAAATGGCAGTGGCATATTTCAGAATGCTGCTAGTCTTCCAGCAGTCATATATCAAGTTTACCTGACAAAAATGTCAGGTATCCCTGTAGTGGGAACTTTGTCCCCCCACTTTCATGTCTGAAGCAAAACTATTGTCTCAGATACACAGGGGTCCCCCTAAATGTCTCGGCCTGATCCGCTAACGGTTTAAGCTGGAAGTTGATGGTGTCTTCTGGTTGGGCAGCTATTCAATAACAGTGCTGTTTATGTTGAATCAAAAATGGTCATGACTACTCCACTTAGTGGGCAGTACTGAAAGCCATTCTCATGGTTCCAATTAGTGCTCCCCTAATAAATCTTGTTATACTTTCACTGATCCTAGCTATTTTCAGACTGCCATGTAGAAAACTATAGACTAGTAGAATAAAGATACCTGTTTGGGGGCTCCAAACTGAGGAAACAAATAATGATTGTGGATTAACTGGATTACTTTTGTTAATGCCCATGGTAAGGGCCTATTTCCTGATGAAAACTGTCTGGAATCAATTTGCTAAGTGAGACTGGCACCATTACAGATTGCCACGGTTGCTGTCTATATCCATCATCATACTGGACGTTGCAAAATTTCTGCAACCATAATAGAATGGGCACATAAAAACCTCTATGTCTCTGATGTACAGACTACCACTTAATGTATACTTGTGATTCCTCACAAAATTTGATCCATTTGTCTCTCACTGAGGGAAGTAATATGGCGCAGGACATTGTCCCCACACAAACCTGACATTTTGACTACATTAACGTTTGACACCACCCACCCCTTTTATCAGTGGTTTCTCACCTCTGTTTTAACTTTTTTTTGTTTATAGTATTGCCCTTCTAGTCTGATCCTGCTGACTATTGTGGCCCTTGAAACCAGTCTGTGTCATGTGTTCAGTTTTCTGAAGCATTTGCAATCTGACAATCGATAATCAAATTATTTGGTGGCCTTTCAATACTCCCTTTCATCTGACACTATTAATTGTTGGCACTGTTAACGGTCCTTAAAATTTTGCCTCGGGATCCCTGGGTGGCGCAGTGGTTTGGCGCCTGCCTTTGGCCCAGGGCGCGATCCTGGAGACCCGGGATCGAATCCCACGTCGGGCTCCCGGTGCATGGAGCCTGCTTCTCCCTCTGCCTGTGTCTCTGCCTCTCTCTCTCTCTCTCTCTATCATAAATAAATAAAAATTTTAAAAAAAATTGCCTCAAAAAGATTTCTGGCTTTACTGCTTTCTTAATAAGGCTCTTTGGTCACTCAATGTAACTAACCTCAAAATGGAATTATCTCCTTTTAGTTACTTCCTAGACAATGGTCAGAATAAAAGAGTGTGGGAATTTTCTTTGACCGTTCTTGGGTATGAAATTTTTTTCTTTTTCCTATCAGCAAAACCCTAGGCTAGCCTGGTTGGTACACATTCAAGGTGGAAGCCTTGCCACTAGAGGCCTAGTGAATTCAGACTTGATTCTGATTCAGCTACCAAGATTCTCTTGTTAGATTGGTATGGTTATAGATCTTTTGGGTAGTGACCATTTGGTTGAATATATTGCTTGTCTATTTCCTCTATAGTGTAAAATATGGGCCATAGAGACATAAGTGGTTTCTGTCTCTTCTAAAAAAAATAATCTTTCTTGAACCTGAAATCTAATATAAGAGCTGGGTTTGAGCAAGAGATGATTGGGAAAAACTTGAATTTATAGCTACCAAAAGAGGACACCTGAATATAGTTGGCAAGATAACAACAGTGTTGGTGTCTGAGGAGGGAATATTTTAGACTTTTGAAAGTAGAGGTGAGGAAAGGACTTCAATCATATTGGTTTTTCACTCCTGTAGCCTTCCTCATGAAGGAAAATACCTTGATGCAGTTCTCTTCAGCTGTTGCAAACACCATGGTTTCTTTTTCTAGAAAAAGATATATATATATATATATATATATAATTATATTTTTTTATTCAAGTAACTGCAAATAGGAAAACAGATGGGGGAGCACCAGGCTGGGACAAATAATGGCTACCTCCTCTCTGGCAGAACAAGGGGAGGAGGTGGCCCCTACACCCTCGATGGTCAATACAACCCCTCCTTCTGCTACAGCATTCTAGGGGCAGGGTTCCACCTTTCCTGGGACTGGGGTAGTGGGAACCCAGCCTGCTTTGCCCCAGACCCCTTCTCATAAGAGCATCTTGAAGGAGGGGAATGTGGGCACAACAGGAGGAGGCAGTGAGGATGAACATCAGGTGCTATTTGCAGCAGCAATGATAGATGTCTAGAATGGAAACTTTGAGCAAAAGTAACAACTGTCTCGAGGTAGTTCGTGAACAGTGGAAAGATGGAATCAGAATAGAGGGTGGAACAAAAGGCAGGGCTAGCTCCTTGTTATTAGTACCCCATGGGAAGAAAGGGGAGCCTAAGGCCTAAGGAGGAAATGGATGGGCTTAGGCAGTGGCTCCACCTTACCTTAGGTGGCTGCAACAGGGAACCTGGGGCTCCTGGACCTCACCTGGATAAAGGGTGACTGCTTTTCCATCACTGAGCTAGTTTCCAATGTGGAGGTGAGGTAGGCTGGAGCCCATTTGAGAGGGCACAAGGGCTCAGACACCCCCTGCCATCTTTCTTCGGCTGTTTGACCTATACTAAGGACTAGGCAAGGTAGGAAAGGGGAAAAGAAGGTATGAATTACAACTGGTGAGACACAGGTGCAAACACCATAAATTTAACTATCCGTTGAGTCTGTCAAATCTCTCTTAGACTGTTCTGACTATTTGTATTTACCTAGAAGTAGCAGCTGATGATGCTGGGTATGCAAATACCCAGTAACACTTTGGGACATTTTCCTCACTCCCCTCCCGTAGTCATTGCTCAACCATTTTGTAGGGTAAAATAACGTCATGAAGAAGAAAAACAGGGGAGGTTGGACTGCTGCTTTCAAATTGTTCCTCTAAAACCAAGGAGCAGGTAGGGTTGATTAACTGAACTGGGAACCCTAAGGCGACAAGGGAAGTGCTATCACCCTGTGTTCAATGATTGCTACAGGATTTCCTCGAGTGGTCCAGACACTTTTAACAACAGTTCCTTTTCCAGAGCACCACGTGCACCTGTGAGATATACTGGCTGAATGGGAGCCAGGCATTAACTTTCCCTCTTCCCCCTAAAACAGAACCCTGCATCTTAGGAGTGATCATAAGAAACATTCAAATGATTACAGAAATGCCTCTAGTAGATCCTGTGGCTCTCAGATGACCATAGAAATGTTTTCAAAATGAGGCTATCTTTTGGTTACTCAGAGGAGCTTCCATAGAGATGAATGACTTGCTCTTTGTGAGCATCTGTGGGCCATTTTCCCTAAAATAGGAGTTATCCAATTAGGAAAGTGGTATGAGCATGTAAAATAAAAGGAATAAAAATAATGCATGAGTTGGGAAACAAAAGGAAGAATAAGATTAATAAATAAAACCAAAGACCTGGAAAAAAAATCAACAATCTCAATGATACCTGCAAAGCTAATATATCTGTACATCTGAGGGTAAGAGAATAAGATTTCAAATATAAGGAGACAAAATAATAAAAATTATGTCTTGATATAATCACAGGTGGCACTAATCAAATGCAGAATCATGAAGGTATTAGGCTAGGGATCTAAAAATAATGTCCTGACCAGATGTAGGTTTTGTTCATCATTTGATAAAGGTCTGACCTTTTGATTATGGAATAGGGTCGGATTTTCCCATATTTTGTGAAGATTGGAAGATAATGTGCTGTTTTTTGGGTTTTTGTTTTTGTTTTTTAATAGTGCATTGGTTCTTTTACTTTGTAGTGTGACACAGAAGGGCTTTACATGCTAGGGGAAACTTTTGCAGTATTGTAATTTACATTTTATATATATTAACTATTTCTGGACATAAATAAAAAAGACTCTGGTGAAGGATATTTCCCTAAGGAAACATATGTATTTGAAGTACTTAGAAGTACTCATAAGTACTCCCATCTTTGATTTGTGTAACTTACTGGTTAGGTGACTAAGTATTTCACTGGATAGCATTAATTTGATCTGTGTTTAATTTCATTCTTCAGGCAATGACGGAAGAGAAAGCAAGAAAATCAGAGATTTACAGAAGGCAAATTCAGCCTAATCTTATGTTGCAATTTCTAATAAATTCAGGGCCACTGAAAATGAAACAATTTATTATTAAGATTGCAAAATAAACTTATTTTAAAATTCTGTTAGAGTAAACATAAATAATTAAATAAATAAAATTAAGTTAAAGTAAGCTCTTATCCTTAGATTCACTCCACTGCAGACTAATGACATCCATTATCCATAATAGAAAACAAATATAAAACAAGCACATACTTTCTTCTTTGCCCTCCCAAAATAAGAATAATGGAATTCATAATTAAGAATTTTTAAGAAATTATAAGAAAAGAATTGATATGAAAGGATTGTAGTAACTAAACACTTCTCAAAGTTAGACTGGTCAAGAGAATGCTAACTGCTGACGGTTTCAATTAAGGTATATTGTAGATTGCATAATGCTCTTTCAGGCATGGACTATAAAAAATTAGTGAGCTGAAAATAATGAAAGATAATCTGAATTATGGTAACATCACTATTTCCCATCTAATATTTATACCTTATTTGCAATTTTCTATTTATCCTCATTACTGTCAAGCAGCAGCAGCAAGAACAGAAACTAGTTCACTGTTTTCCTGTAATATATCTTCCTTGCCAGTTGAAATAAGAAAGTTCCATTTCAGTAATGAAATTAGAACTCCAACCCCTTATTGGAGAGAAAAATGCTCATGCTATAAGTTAATAATTTTGTGACTCTCAAAAGAATAGCAGTTGAATTTTACTATATTATTCAACTGAATTTTTCTTATAAGCACAAGGTGGTTAGGGATGATATTCCCAAATACAAAGAAGAGAAAGCATGTCATAAAGAGTCTATTAACATTGCATTTCCTTTTGTTAATGGAGGTGCCCAAAAGATAATATCTGTTTGTATGTGTAGAATTGATTAAAATTGATGCCAAAGAAAAATATTTTAATTATTTGTATTTTTTACACTATTAATTCTGGAAGTAGGCATAAAAGAAGAGTATATTATTGAAAACATACTTGTAAAGCTACAGAATATTGATGGAATGTATATGCTCTTATCAATAATTCTAGCTGTTCTTTTCTCGTTTTTGGCAAATCATTTACCCTGACGACTTTTAAATTATGTCAATATTCTATGTATGTCTTTTTATTATCTTCAGACAAGGGAATTTTTTTTACTGTTATAAACAAAAGAGTTTAGTACAAATATGTAATAACACATGGGCAGCACTGACAAGAGTCATTGAAAGGTTACAAGCGTGTAAGTATTATGGGTAGATTCTTCAGGTAGTAAAAAAAGTAAGGGTTATAAGAGGGGCAAAACTTGGGGAGTGGTTCTGATAGGAGGTATTGCAGTTTTTGTGAAAGGTATGAGGTCCTGAGTAGAGAAGGATTTGAGAAATATTTATCAGAAAAAAATGTATAAGCAAAACTTGTATAATTATGGGAAAGATGAAGGAGGAGTGTAGGATGACTCAATGTTTCCTGTCTCCTGTTTGGATAACCAGGTGCTTAATAATTGATAATAGTAATGGAAGAGAAGAAGCATTCTATTTTCAGGACCATTCTATTATGTAAGTATTAATATATCTCCCTTAACAGATGAGATCTGGAAACTAGGTTAAATTACTTGATCTAGGCCAGGTAGCCAGTATGTGCTATAATCTCAATAAATGGAGGTCTATACTATTATTACTATTATTATTACTATTATTATTATTACCTTGTCAAGTCCTGGGGGAGGAGTGTCACATGAAAAGCCTATGAGGACCTTCTAATGCTGCTATCACATCAGGGAACTAGGGAACTCCCAGGAGACTTTTGGGGGGTCCTGGCTTATAGAGACTCCACTGTTTGAAACAATGCCACCCACCAAAGTTAAAAATGGCAGAATGGCTGGTGTAAAGTCACTCAGGCATTCAGAAAGCTCTAACACAACCTCTGCTGTGAGGTTAACTATCCATTTCTGAAGCAATGATCTTACAATTCAGAGATCTAGAAGAAGCGTGGGAGAGCGGTTACTAAGAAGCATGAAAGAGCCATTGGAGGTAGTCCCGCACCCTAGAGCACATTGGGTGGGACCTGTCTTTCCCATGTCCCTCTTTTGCTCTTCCTTCCACCAAAAGTGCACCATCTAATCGCCAAATCGAGAAACTGGGGATAAAGCAGTTAGTGGAATAGGCATGAATCCTTTCCCCAAGGGAGATGATTAAACCAAAAGTTAAAACATTGTGAAATGTTCTGTAACAGAAGATATAAGGACAACTATCCCCTTTTGGCAAGGTGATTATGGAGTTAAAAGAGAGGTGGGATGCAGGTGTTTGTTGGTAAAAAGTTCCCATCCAATGGCCTCTTCCCCCATGAGGTGAGGATCTAGATCTCAAGATGGTAACTGCAGAAATTTGAGAAAAGTGGAATTCTGAAGTAATTTTGAGAATGAGAAAAAAAGTTGACCAGGCAAATGACATAAGCTACAGGAGGCAGGAAGCTTTGTCAGTTTTGTTCACTGATGTAGCCTAAATGCTAAGAATAGTGAGCATATATACACATATGTGTTCAGAAGGCATAGATGTGCCTTGTGGCGAAGTCTAGGTTTTGGCCATAGCCATAGTGGAATGGAGGTAAAGGAATCTGGAATGAGAAGACCTAGGAATTGAGAAGTCAGTTTATTGGATGGTTCATCAACAGGAATTCAGAAGAGTTCCAGATATCTCCTCCATACAAGATCCCTACCCCAGTCTCTATACCCTGGTCTCTATCCCATTTCTCATTCCACCTTCCAGGGTCTCTACAAGTATCTACTTTCAGACTTGAAGGCAACCTTCAGTGCCTGAAGGGGCGGTAGTGTGGCTGTGGGCTCAAAGTCAGGAGTTAGGTTTTAGAGAAAACTATAGAGGACATCTGCTTTGTTTTCATTTTATTTTGTCATCTTTCATTCATTCACTTCCTATAAACTGTACTTTTATTGCCCTCTGGAGACACTAACCCAATTTTTCAGTCTTCTATATGTTTATGGGGTGTCTTCCCCCACTCTGCTATTCAAATGTGGCCAAGACTGGAATTTCACAAACTGGCCACAATGACTATTTTAGGGACAGCACATGATCCAATTGATGCCACCTGCAGGGATTATTGTAAGAAAACTGCAGTTTCAGCGCATTTGAACCTGGCAGGATGTAGCTTTCAGTTTCCTAGCAGCTATCTAGCCATCACCTGAAGCCCGAGAATGGATCCAGCACAGAAGAGAGTCCAAAATATGCAAACAAAGCTAACTCCTGATGACATCCATTGAGGTCCTGCATCAGTATTGCTGCCTGACGCTAACTCTGCTCCCGGGCTCTTCAGTTATATGAGTCAATACTTTCCCCTATGATCGTTCACAAACCAGAATGTTCTCTATCACTAGCTTCATTGTCTGTGTTAAACTACTAAGCATATATTAATTTTGCTATACCTCAGTAGATATGAACAATACCTTCTTTGAAGAGTAGTGAGGATTAAATGGGATAGTAAATATAAAATCATAAATTTGTTCCATAGCACTGAGGAGCAGAAAAAGAATATTACATTTTCCACTTAAAGTAAATCTGGCTCTCATCCACCATTTAACAGGGCGAGAAGAATTTAGTTATCATGGGAGCTCGTTCTCCTATTTAGCAGGATGTACACTGTTAATAAATGCTTAGGAAAGAGCTTTTGATGTTCAGTCCCTTATGGTTGCCGTTAGGATGCTCACTGTCCAAGTCTAGATGGTCCATTCCAAGGCAGGTGACTCCACAGTCTCTCAGCCATATATAAGCAATGACAACTTTTACTGAAGGCATTATGACCTTGATTTATGTTTAGTTCTTTATGTCTTATAGTTGTTTTTTTTTTTTAGTATTTGTTATTCCATTATTTGGCACATAAATATTCACATTAATTTCTGTCTTTGTTGTTTATTACCTCTGTTTATTTAGAAGTTATCCACCTCTGTTATTTTACATTTATGCCTTGATATCTTACACTGACACATCATTTATCTTTTTACATGGTATGTAGATCCTTTTAAGATCTTGGAAAATTTTATCCTCTTTTTTTGAAAGCTGGTAATTGTTATTTAGACATGTACATATGTGTTTAACTCTATGTTTATTTGGATTCAACCTCAATATCAGTGTTTAATATGACAAGTTTTAAATTATGAGTTTTTAATTTTGAGTCACATTTTATTTTGCTCTGTGTTACATTTCGGGGGATTTTTCAAGGTGTTGCTAACATTATACTTCCTGAGTTTGGAATATTGGAGAACATTCTCCCGCTGCCATTTTACTTGAATTTTAGCCTTATTAGGTAAAGAATATTTGTTGGGTTACATCCTTTTTTTTTCCTTACAAATTCATCTTTCAATACTTTATTGCAAAATTTCTCAACCTCAGTGCTGTTGACATTTTGGTCTGGATAATGTGTGTGGGGACTGGGGCCACTATCTTATGCATTATAGGATATTTGGCAATATTCCTGACCTCGACCTACTAGACCCTAGTGACACCCACCACAGTTGTGACTATCAAAATGTCCTTAGATGTTGCAAAGTATCCCCGGAATACTAGTATCCCCGGGAATTGCCACTAGTTAGAACAATTGTCTATTATTTCATGAAATCTGGTGGTGCTTAGAAGGCATCTGAGAGCAAGCTGCTTTCTTGTTTTTCCCGATTAACTGTGATGTGATGTTCATCCTTTTAATCTGTCTGGTGAAGCCTTTGTTTATTCTCAAATTTTAGTAAGTTTTGATAGTTTACATCTCAGATTTGGTGAAGTTTTCCTATTTTCTCCTCATAGCAGTGTATCTTCTTAATCGATTTGCATCTCCTTTAAGTTTTTTCTTCTGTTAAATCTTTAAGTGGGTTTTTTTTCTTTCATATTTTTGTGTTCCTTTCTTCATAACAGCAGTCATGTTTATATTAGAATTTTGCTGTCTGAATCCCATGTCTATAATTTCACCTGTATTTAAAATTCATCTGTTTGTCTTCTTCCTTTTGATGTTATTTCTGTGAATTTCAAAGCATAGTCCTTGCTGAAATCTGAAGTCAGTTTCAACACTTGGCATATTCTTAGATATCTTAAATATATAACTTAAAAGGTATTGATTTAGTTAATTTAGTATTTCAGTGATAGCTTTTCTTAACACTGAAAACTTGATTCTGGGTTGTTGTTCCATTCTGTAATCTGCCACATGTTCCCTCTAGGCAATTTTTGAAAGTTAAAATAATGGATTAGAGGGAAAAAAATGAATATCTGACTACGTTTCTTTCAACCTATCTCTTTTCTATGGCATACAACAATTCCTTTAGGTTTTAAAAAATTTATTGAAAACTGGTGAATTAATATTAGAAAAATATTGGAAAAATTTTCATTACTGTTGTACTAGATTGCTAAAAAGAAATTCCAATTTTTATAATTATAGAAATTGTATTCCTGAAAATAACCATAGAATTCCCTTCTTATTTATTGTTCCACAACTTAATGAAGCATTAAAATTTTTTTCTTGTTACATACATGAGAAAATGATGGACAGAGAGTTCGTAAAACTTCTGAGCAAGGAGCTTTATCTTTCTGAATCTGATGACTATGCTTTTTGACATAACATTTATTTATGTTTTTAATTCATTAAGTTAATGGATCTCTGAGTAATCATAAATTTTAAATCAACAATACTTTTACCTGTAACCATATTTGAATTTTGGTGTATTCAGAAAAATACACACAATGTATATGTTGGAAAAAGAAAAGATATGTGTGCTTAATTCAATAAATATTATTCAAGTGTCATATAAAATGAAATGAGTATTAAAAAATACCTATGTCTTATGTCTGTTTATGTATATCTATGTCATTAGCTCAATCTTAAATTTCTGTATTATTGTTGAAATTAACATCTTTTCTATGTTCTTTGTGCATATATTTTCTTTGGTAATTCTACTGGGTGGTTACCATCTTACCTAGTGTCCCACCCCTTTCCTCTAGACAATCTTGAATTCTGAACAAAGAAGATGCAAGATATTGGGACACCTGGCTGGCTCAGTGGTCGAGCATCTGCCTTTGGCTCAGGGTGTGACCCTGGGGTCCTGGGATCGAGTCCCACATCAAGCTTCCAAAAGGGAGCCTGCTTCTCCCTCTGCATATTTCTTTGACTCTCTGTGTGTCTCTCATGAATAAAAAAATAAAATCTTTTTTAAAAAAGAATAGGTCAGTACTTAATTTACAAATCACAAAGCTTATTAATGCCTGCAAAATGAATAAAGTAAAAAATGAAATTGTTTGTACTAAAATAATAAGTATTACTGTGTTAAATAATTTCCAGTGCCTTAGACTGTAGGAAAGTAAGAAAAAAGCTTCCCAGGACTTTTTCTTTGAACCCTATTAGGGACTGTCTTTATAGCTAAATTATAGCAGAATCAAACTCACTTTTCTTAATATCTTACATTTCCTTTTCTCTTTTTTCATTTATTTTTTTATTATTTTTTTGTAGTTTCAAATTAATTCTAATTAGTTAATATATAGTCTACTATTAGTTTCAGGAGGAGAGTTTAGTGATTTATCACTTACATTTAACACTCAGTCCTCTTCACAAGAAGTGCCCACCTTAATCCCCATCACCCATTTAACTCATCCCTCCTGCCCACCTCCCCTTCAGCAACCCTCAGTTTGTTCTTTATACTTAAGAGTCTGTTTTATGGTTTGCCTTTTTTTTTCCCCTCTATGTTCATCTGTTTTGTTTCTTAAATTCCACATATGAATGAATCATATGGTATTTGTATTTCTCTGGCTAACATTTCACTTAGCATAATACACTGTAGCTTCATCCATGTTGTTGCAAATGGCAAAATTTCGTTCTTTTTATGGCTGAGTAATATTCCATTGTATATATGTATATACCACTTCTTCTTGATCCATTCATCCAGATTTCCATCTGGGCTCTTTCTATAACTGGCTATTGTTGTTAATGCTGCTATAAACATCAGGATGTATCTATTGTTTTGAATCGGTATTTTTGTATCCTTTGGGTAAATATCTAGTAGTGCAATTGCTGGTTCATAGGGTAGTTCTATTTTGAACTTTTTGAGGAACTTCCATACTGTTTTCCACAGTGGCTGCACCAGTTTGCATTTCCACCAACAGATTAAGAGGGTTCCCCTTTCTTCACATCCTTGCCAACATCTGTTGTTTCTTGTGTTGTTAATTTTAGCCATTCTGACAGGTGTGAGGTGATATCTATGGTACTTTTGATTTGTATTTCCCTGATGATGAGTGATATTGAGCATATTTTCATATGTCTGTTAGCCGTCTGTATTTCTTCTTTTGAAAAATGTCTAATCATCCCTTCTGACTGTTTCTTGTTTTTTTTTTGATGCATCGAGTTTGATAAGTTCTTTATAGTTTTTAAATACTAACCCTTTATCAGATATGTCATTTGCAAATATCTTCTTCCATCCAAAGGTAAAATTGACAAAACAAAAAATCCTGTGTATTTTAAGTCTATGTTTATTTGGGAGATTCATTACCTTCATTTTAACATAGTACTAGTTTTCTGTCTATGGTGAACAATAATAACCTCTCCTACTCTTGTCTTTTTTAAAATTTCTTTACCTTTATTCATCTCAGTGACCTTGCCATTGCTCTAAAATTAATACAATAAATAACAAAGAATAATTACTAAATATTTATCATGGATATACATAATATCCATTTTTTAAATTATCAGTGGTAGATGTATAAATCTGGACAATTAAACCCATAAAAAAATCTGTAGTTATTTCCCTTCCAATTTAGACAGAGAGCAACCAAGAGAACAAAGAATAATTTTACATAAAAATTAATGAGACACAAATAATCTATCTTTTTGCTGCAGGGACAAAATTTGCCATGGGATATTGAACAGAGCAGTTTGTAGGGAGATGTGGAGCTGGTATTTTCTCTTTAGTGTAGAATATTTTAAAATTTAAAACGAGATTTTTATTTATAATTCTCATTACATGGAACTGAAGGTTGAAGTCAAACAGTACAATTTGTAACAGTTTGACTGTTTTCAGTGGAAATATTTTGCATGCTTGGAGCTAATTAAATGAGAATTACTCAGAAATATTCCAATTAGCTCAGATTTTAAATTACTTAGAAAGTAAGAAATAATTACTTGACGAAGGGCAGTCTTTATGATTTTTAGTTTACAGATTATAAATGGAAAAAGATAAAGGTTAAAAAATATAATCATAGTAGAGTTTCAACTGAAAAATCATTTTATGTTTTATATATTTAAATAGATGAAGATGATTACAAGGTGAAAAAATATATATCTATATATGTGTATATATTTATATATATGTATACATATGGTAACTATTTCTTGTTATTTATTGTATTCATTTTAGAGCAACAACAATGTCACTGAGATGAATAAAGGAAAAGTAATTCAAAAAAAGATAAAGATCGCGAGATCATTACCATTCACCATAGACTCAAAATTAGTCCTACACAAAAATCTAGGTAATGAATTTCCAACATAAACGTAGGCTTTTAAAATATATGAGAATATGCTATAAAAACTGAATGCTTCTGAAACATCTAAACATATTCAGCTAGTGATAAAACCAAGACGACAACAACAACAAAAAACCAAGACAACTTCTATTTCTTGCCCTATCTTTCTCAAGAACAAGTTAGCATTTAATTTATAAATCATAAAGCTTGTTAATGTCTGCAAAATGAAAATATGTATACATAAATATGTATGTATATATACTATTGAATTGTTATACCAAATTTCAAATCATATTTAAATAATTATTGTGTCATACTTCATACAGCCACTGTTTCAACTAACTTGAATGACAAAATTAATGTTGAGCAGTATAATGAATGGAATTTTACAAGATTTAACTTATTTTTCTTTAGACTTTTTAAAATTTTACTCTCATAATGAACAGACTTCTTTATAGGCAACTCTTAAATGCATTTTTTGTTATTTTTGCAGAATATTGCCTCAAACTGACATATATGGCAGAAGGGGAGATATACACAGGTCATAGCTGTGGACTAACTGGAGATCTTTACTCAAATAAGCCACCACAAATACTTTGACTTGTTTTGATGATAGTTCCTCTTTTATGAGATCATGAACACTTCAAGGGTATAATTTGAGTAATATGTCCATGTTGAGAGTGAATACTTAAATGTGTGCTAGAGAGATGTTAAAGTGGTGATAATAGCCTATTGGCATATAAAGAAGAAAAATATAAACTGGGTGAGGGGGACCAAAGGTGAAAGAATAAAAAGAATTGGGGTAGGGATCCAGTCGTTCGCTTCACTGTATTTCAGTTGAGCACCTCCAGTGGACAGGCACTGGCCTAGGCACTTGACATCATTTTACCATACGAGCTAGTTGGCAAATGATTGGAGGTTCTGACTCGATGAAACATGAAGATATCTTGCTTTGTTTTACGCACAAAATGAAGACACCATTAAGAAGTGGCAGCTAAGCAAGGATAGGAGAGTACTGTGAATGATGCAGACCAAACACTTTATCTGGAATGTTTCTCCTTATCCTGGGCTCTCAGTCCATTGTGCCTCAGTGGCCTCTGTACCCTGATCTACCAAGGACAAACTCACCAGGAGAAATAGAAGAAGGAAGAAGAGGAAGGGACTTCAATGAGAACTTAGAACAGTTAAGAGCAAATATTTTTTTCTTCCCTTGTACTCATATCTTAACTGAATTATCTAAATCTGCAAAGACACTATTTGCAAATAAAGACACATTCAGAGGTCCAGATAGACATGAATTTTGGAGAACACTATTCAACCTCCACAGTGACTGAATACAGTGACCTTAGCCTCAGTTGTTTCATCCGTACCTCAAAGGATTTCTGCAAAGATGAAGTAAGAAGACTCATGAAAAGGGCTCAGCATGAGCTTTGGCAGCCAACGAATGTTAGTTACCACTGCTGCTAATACGTCTTTCTCCTCCTCCTCCTCCTCCTCCTCATCATCTCTATCTTTGTCATTTTCCAGGGTTTATAGGAGCTGTGAGAGACTGAAAGGACAGCCCATTGTTTCTGTTCTCAAGAAATCTACAGTTTAACCACAGACACTACACTAACATGCCTTAAATCCTCTGTGGCATCAGTTAGAACTGTGGAGGGAGAGGAGGGTATGTGGGAGTAGTCTGAGTAGTCAGTACAGAAGGTGCCCCCACATGAAGAAGCTTTTAAGATATGGTCAGGAGCCACATGGGCCCCCACAGAGCCGCAACCCACTGCCTCAAAGAGAGTGGTTTCTTCATTCCCACACTATGAAACCTGGTCAAGGACACACAGTTACATCAAAAGTGACACCCATATGACTTTTACTGATTGAGTCCAAACTGATTCTGAGAGTTTTTCACTTCTCTCTTGGAAAAGCACATCTCCAAACATACTGACATTGCCTGTCATTTGGGTCAAAAGTCTTGGAGATTTGGAGTTAATGGGAGCTGCCAGCAGAGGCAGGATCATCTGACTTCCTTTACTTACCTTAAAGGTTCAGGCAAAGAACATTAATCACACAATGGGTGGGGCTTGTCCCTTCTAAATTGCCAACACCTGTGTAATGCTAGGTGTAATGTGAAAACTGTAAAGCATGCTCTTAGAACACTTCTATTATTACCGGAAAACCTGATATGTTGTTGAGGATCTTAGCAATGCAAAAGACTGAAAGTTAAGAACGTGTATTGCTAAAACCACATTTTGGAGTGGTGCTTCTTTGAATTCACAGTGTAATTGGCACTTGCCCTGTTCTAATCCTTACATCTGGAGAGACTTCGGAAAACCAGCCACATTGTCAGCTCATGGTCATACCCTTCTGAAGTGTTCTGCAGAGACATTGGTTTTCTTTCATCTGCAGAGAGCCTTGCCTTTCATGTTAGTATTATAAATAAGATAAATCCTATTCATCAATGAGTAGGGGCTAACAGACAAAATTGTTCCTCTAATATATTCTCTGGGAAAAATAATGTGATTGACTTTCTTTGATATGCAATGAAAGATGCATTTATTTATGTAAATGTGTTTTCCTTTGAAGAGTACTCCAGTGCACGGAGTTGAAGCAAAACACAATATAGTCAATGATTGTCTAGCAATGGATTATATCTTTAAAGGGAAATGTGAGTCGGCTATTTTGGACTGTACAACACAAAAGGGGTCTGGATTCAAAGAACAGTCCCCAAAAACAAACAAGAAAAAGAAAAGAAGAGAAAAAAGAAACAAAGTGCAGGGAATTTACTAGATAAACAATATTCATGACTAACCGTATATTGAACTTTTTTTGTATATTTTTCCTTTTGTTAGGCAAACCAAGAAACATAATTTTAAAGTCTTTGTCCCTAGGAACTAACAGTCATCTATCAGTTGCAGAGTTATCAAGCAACTATATTATATTTTACAATAATTTGGCTTTTTAGAAATACGGTGTATTCTGGTTGCTTGGGACAGAGTGAATTATTTTATTTTTCAACGTACAGAGAACAAAACCAAGAAAAAAATTTATATAGATTAAGAAAGCCTAAGAGCTGATATAAAGATAGAATAGAGACAGAAAGATGGATAGATAGATAGATAGTAGATGATAGATGATAGATTGATAGATGATAGGTTAGTACGTAGTTACCACCATCATAACATAATAGGAAAAATACTGCTTACATTTAGTAATTTGAATTAAGTAATTAAGAAATTCTTTCATATTCTGTAGCATATAGTGATTTAGCAAATTAAATACAGTCACCATATCTTGTTATTATTTATACCATCACCTGATATTTAGGTACCAATTTCTGCATCAGTCGGGATAGACAAGTATATTAGTTTGCTAGGGCTGCCATAACAAAATACCACAGACTTTGTGGCATTAACAACTAAAATTTATTTTTTTTATAGTTCTAGAGACTACAAGTTGAAATTCAAGGTGGAAGCAGGTTTGGTGTCCTCTAAGGTCTGTCTCCTTGGCTTGCAGATGGCTGCCTCCTTGCTGTGTCCTCACATAGCAATTTCTTTGTGCATACACATCCCTGGTATCTCTTTGTGTGTCCCATTTTCTCTTCTTACGTGGACCTCTGTCAGATTGGATTAGGGCCCACCCTAAAAGCCTCATTTTAATTGAGTCACCTCTTTGAAAGCTTTCTATCAAAATACAGTCACACTCTGTGGTGCTGGGGGTTAGGGCTTCAACATTTGAATTGGGAGTAGGGGATGCAATTCAGCCCATAACAGCTAGATTATGTTCAGGTAGTGGATAATACCCAAAGCTTAGTGACTTCAAATAGGGTCAGCAAGTTTTTACTGAAAAAGATCAGATGGTTACTACTTTAGGCTTTATACTTTACTATAGAGTAGTTACCTTCAGTACTTGTTCTGAGCAGTTGCTCTGCTACAACTACTCAAATCAGGCATTGTCACATGAATGCAGCCCTAGGCAGTATGTTATCTAAGGGGTATGATTTATTTACAAAAACAGGTGGCAAGCTAGATTTGACCCACGGGCTATAGTTGCTCACCTTGACCAAGAACACCAAAGGTTTGTTTTTCACTCCCAATACAGTTAGATCACTGTTCAGCCTCGAGATCTTGCTTTATGTCATCCTCACTGAGATTCAGGTTGAGGTCTCTTCCACTTACATCTTATTCAACCTAAGATAGTTTTTGGCATAACAGACACCAGGAAGGAAAGGAAGAGCAATCCTTTCATGTGTGTGGAATGGGTGGAAAGCATATATGTTTAATAAACAATACTAATGACCCCACAATTACTATTTGCTAAAAATGTTGGTGTTTCCATAATAGATCATTACTAGATATTTATAGAAATATTAAAATCTCCTCTTCCTAGATAGAATGTAAGTCTTATGAGGGTAGGGGCAATACTTTGTTCATTGCTATATTCTAGGCATCTCAGAAATTGTGTGGCACATAGCAGATGCTCGTAATATTTGTTAAAAGAGCAAATAAGTGGATCTTTCTTTCTTTTTAAGATTTTATTTATTTATTCATGAGAGACACAGAGAGGCAGAGATTTAGATAGAGGGAGAAGCAGGCTTCCTGCAGAATCTGATGAGGGACTCCATCCCAGGACCCTGGGATCATGCCCTGAGCCGAAGGCAGACACTCAACTGCTGAGCCACCCAAGTATCCCAATAAATGAATATTTATATATAAATATATAATATTTATTATTTATAATATATAATATTTATAATTCTAATATATAATATATAATATATATAATATATAATGTATATTTTTTTATTGGAGTTTGATTTGCCAACATATAGTATAACACCCAGTGCTCATCCCATCAAGTGCCCTCCTCAGTGCCTGTCACCCAGTCACCCCATCCCCCCTCCCGCCTCCTCTTCCACTACTCTTTGTTTCTCAGAGTTAAGCGTCTCTCATGCTTTGTCACCCTCTCTAATTTTTCCCACTCATTTTCTTTCCTTTCCCCTATAATCCCTTTCACTATTTCTTATTTTCCCCATATGAGTGAAACCATGTGATGTTTGTCCTTCTCAGATTACCTTACTTCACTCAGCATAATACTCTCCAGTTGTATCCACGTTGAAGCAAATGGTGGGTATTTGTCATTTCTGATGGCTGAGGAATATTCCATTGTATATATAGACCACATCTTTATCTATCATCTGTCGAAGGACATCTCAGCTCCTTCCACAGTTAGACTATTGTGGACATGGCTGCTAGAAACATCGGGGCGCAGGTGTCCCGGCATTTCGCTGCATCTGCATCTTTGGGGTAAATCCCCAACAGTGCAATTGCTGGGTCGTAGGGCAGGTCTATTTTTAACTCTTTGAGGAACCTCCACACAGTTTTCCAGAGTGGCTGCACCAGTTCACATTCCCACCAACAGTGTAAGAGTGTTCCCTTTTCTCCACATCCTCTCCAACATTTGTTGCTTCCTGCCTTGTTAATTTTCCCCATTCTCACTGGTGTGAGGTGGGATCTCATTGTGGTTTTGATTTGTATTTCCCTGATGGCAAGTGATGCAGAGCATTTTCTCATGTGCATGTTGGCCATGTCTATGTCTTCCTCTGTGAGATTTCTCTTCATGTCTTTTGCCCATTTCATGATTGGATTGTTTGTTTCTTGGGTGTTGAGTTTAATAAGCTCTTTATAGATCTTGGAAACTAGCCCTTTATCTGATAGGTCATTCGCATATATCTTCTCCCATTCTGTAGGTTGTCTTTTAGTTTTGTTGATTTTTTCCTTTGTTGTGCAGAACTTTTTATCTTGATGAAGTCCCAGTAGTTCATTTTTGCTTTTGTTTCCCTTGCCTTCATAGATGTATCTTGCAAGAAGTTACTGTGGCCAAGTTCAAAAAGGGTGTTGCCTGTGTTCTCCTCTAGGATTTTGATGGATTTTTGTCTCACATTTAGATCTTTCATCCATTTTGAGTTTATCCTCCCAAATTAATATTTCAATGGAGTGAAAAAAAAATCTTATTCCATTGAAAACTCACTACATTTACTTAAAATATTAGCTGAGGAACTGACTTCTGAATGGTGAGGTGTTGTAGCTGGAAGCCAGGAGTCTACCCTTGTACAGCAAGGGAGTTAACAGAAATGATAAAGAGAGAGGCTAATGTCAGAAATGGACAAGCAGGGCTTTGCCATTACCTTCATTTACTCAGGGTTTGTGACAAGATCAGAGTTATGTGCTTGAGATAAAGATCACAAGGCAATTATTTACATATACTAAGTTTAGCTAACAACAGGTGACAGGCATTCATCTCCTAGTGATTATAGTCTGTGACAACAAAGCAAGTAAGACAAGCATCCTAGTCAGAGGTCAGATTTTAAGTGTCTCTGTTATACTCCTGGCTAATCGTGGGTGCTTTTGCCCTAGGGGACGGCTTTCCACCTTAGAGGCAGCTTTCTGCCTTATGCTCTTCTAACCCACTTGTGCAATCGCAAGACCTTCTTAAAGCTATCTCCCATATTGAGGAATTGATTTTAATGTTTTATTCACCAACAGAGAGGATTCTAAATATCTTGGCCAAAGAATTTATAGTTCCCTGTTTTACCTCTGAAGATATCTATTTCCTTATTTTAGGTGTTTTTTACCCCTTATATATTTTAAAAGAAATTTAGATACAACCTTTTCAGTGACTCTTGAAGTATACTCTTCAAACAGAAGATATCTGGATATCTTGAAACACATCATTTAGGCTTTGTAGCCTAATGTACATTTAGTTACATATACATTATACGTTCTTAGTAATATCAGCCTATTTCAATTTCAGTATAGTTTATGGATATTGACGTTCTCTATTTCTTATTCCTTAAGTCCCAAAACTCTTCTTTGGCATAAGTACAATTTCAGAATTGCAGGCCAAACTCTCCACCTTGGCCTTGTCAGCTCTTAGCCTGTTAACATCTGTTCTGTAATCACCAAAATGAACAATTTTTTTTTCTTTCTAGATACTTCATTCAGCTTCTTGAACTCCAACATCACTTAGATATTTCTGTGTCTATTGAAGGAACAACATGTACAATGCATAATTTGATAGTGGTCTCTTGTGCTGGACTGGTTCCTAGAACTGAATTTCTTGATGCTACTGTGGAGGAATTGGTTTCTTTTTAACCCCTTCAAGGATGTCGCTCTTGAAAAATTTATAACTGTACAGATCATCTCTATGCATCAGTGTGAAACAGTTTTGTTTTTTATCTCCAAAAGTTTATATAGTAATCTCAAATTCTTTTCTTTAATTAAGACTTTATTTATTCATGAGAGACAGAGAGAGAGAGAGAGAGAGAGAGACAGAGACAGAGACAGAGACAGAGACACAGGCAGAAGCAGGCTCCATGCAGGAAACCTGATGTGGGACCCGATCCCGGAGCTCCGGGGGTCACGCCCTGAGCCAAAGGCATACGCTCAACCCCTGAACCGCCCATGCGTCCCTCAAATTCTTTTTTAAAATGAAATATAAACTATTTTCTTAAATTATTGAAACATAACTGATATACAATATCATACTAATTTCAGGTGTAGAGCATAGTGATTTAATATTTATACCAAGTTCTTTTTAAAGTGAAGAGAGATGTTCTTTTCTAAAACCCTGACCTGTTGCTAAAATTAACTGTAATTCAAAATCAGCTAGTGAATGTGAATAGTTTTTGCAACTTACAAATATAACAAACATGACAAACTAAAAATCTCACTTCTGATTTAAACACTAGTCTCAGTGACCTTCTAGAGCAAAAATTACATTTTGAAAGAAATGGATATGAGACACTATACACTTAAGGGAAAGTGTACTTTTTATCACCTTTGCTACCTAGTTTGGGTCTAGTCTTTTTGGAGACAGACATATAACCCTTCAATTTGATTAAATAGAACACAGTGGCAAATAACTGACTGTTACACATTTCTCTAGGCTGATATTAAATACCATGAAAAATAGAAGATGAATGAGACATTACATTACCTCTGCCCTCATAGGCTTATATCATATTTGCCTTCAAGAACCTTCCCTCTCTTCTTCTTTCTGAAGCATGTAGCTACACTTAAAGTTGGAGCTTAGCAAAATTAGAGGCTAGATGAGGTTTGGATACTTTTCAAATGCCCTTTAACTTTCTGTTCTTGTCTTGATTGGGCCATTTGTGGCTCATCAATAGGGTGAACTAAAGTGAGGCTATAAATCTGGCTTTCTCTAGACTAGAAGTTGGCAAATCTTTTTGTTCAAGGGCCAAATAGTACATATTTTACACTCTGTGAGTCCTATGGTCCCAGCCCCAATTACTCAGTCCTGATGTAGTGCAAAGGGAGCATACACAATATGTAAACAAATGCATGCGGCTGTAAATAAAATAAAACAAAACAATATTTTTAAATTTTTTATTTGAATGTCGATACACAATGTTATATTAGTTTCAGGTGTACAACCTCATCATTTCATAAGTTTATACATTATGCTATGCTCACCACAAGCGTAGCTACCATCTATCATGATACAATGCTGTTATAGTATGACCAGCTATATTCCCTGTGCTGTGACTTTTATTTCTGTGACTTATTTATTCCATAACTGCAAGCCTGTATCTCCTACCCCCTTTTGCACATTTTGTGCATTCCCTCACTCTTGTCCCCACTGGCAATCATCAGTTTGTTCTTTGTGTTTATAGTCCTAATTCTGCTGTTTGTTTGTTTATTCATTTGGGTTTTTTTGTCTTTTAGATCCCACCTATGAGTGAAATCATATGGCATTCAACTTTCTCAGTTTGACTTATTTCACTTAGCATAAATCCCCTAGGTCCATTCATGTTGTTGCAAATGGCACAATCTCATCTTCTTTTATGGCTGTGTAACATTCCATTTTATATAAATATACCACATCTTCCTTACTTTTATTTACAAAAATTGGTGACGGTCTAGATTTAGCTCATGGGTAGTAGTTTGGTAACTCCCTGCTGTAGACCTTTGATGTTCAGTAAGGTAGCCTTTAGAAACATGGCTTATTTTTAAGTTAAATATGATCAAATAACATGAAGACTTCAGTTCCTCAGTCATAGTAGCCATATTTCAGATGCTCAATAGTCACATGTGGGTAGTGAATCCCATACTGGGCAGTGCATTAGAACATTTCTATCACCACAGAACTTTCTGTTGGACGACTCTATAGTCTAGACCAACTTACTTGGGATCATTGCGCAGACTCTAATGCTCTGCACTGAATTCTCAAACTAATCCTAACCCTAGCAGAAAATATTACCTACTTCGTTGACTGTAGTGTATAAAGCCTTGAATTAAAGTTGCTGCCATTAACTCAGTATTTAGGGAATGAATTCTAAATAAGTTTATTGCCTTGGAATGTTTGTTTGTTTGTTTTTCATACCCCACACTGTGTGTCTCAGTGTTTGTCTTAGTTCTTAAGCCAATAAGAATATCTTAATGGCAACAAAATCTTTCCAGTGTGCTTGGTCAGATATTATTTTGAGTGCTTCAAAAAAAATTTTTTTTTTCAGAGACTAGACCATGCATGCCATATCCCTGATTACTGTTAAAGATCCTGATTCACAGTGATATTTGCTTGAATTGGAATATTATTGCATCCCTGTCTCTGACTGCCATGACTCATCCCTGGATTGGACTCCTTTTGCACTGACTTTGGCCAAAACCATGTCAGAGTAATGAAATTTCTTTCTGGTTCCAAAAAACATGCCAGAATATAGACATCCAAATGAATGTGGCCCATGCCAAAATCGTCAGTGTGGAAGCTTTGCATTTATTCCAATGATGCTACCATTACTTTAAACATTTTGAAATTAGCCTGTGAAAATTGTCTTCACAGCTTGAACAACTTAGATTTTAGAAAGTATTTATACAGCATTTGCCACATGCATTACACTAAGATATTGCATAGATGTTCACATGGGAAAGAAGCAATATCTATCCTTAACGAGCTTGAAGAGTAGGGCTAGTATGCACATATTACCAAAACTGTCTGCAATGGATGCAGTACATTTTGGCAATAGTAAAAAGTGACTCAAAGTTATCTGTTGGATAGGAATAAGACAAACTATAACATATACTTTGGTGTTAAGACATCACTGCCACAGGGGTATAAGCATTCCAGGTAACTACCTTGAAAGCCATATCTAATATACCACGTATACCTTTTGCATACTTGTATTAAATGTCTGATTGTTTTTTTTTAATTTTAAATACATGAATACTGGCTCCAATATATAAAAATATATATAGATATATAAAAAAATCACCTCATTACCTTGAACATTTATGTATCTGTCAACTGGCACTATTGCTTTTAAAATTATCTTTGATAAGGCATACCTTGGTGATTTTTTTTAAGTTTAAAACAGTTTAATCAGATTAAAGAAGGACATACAGTATATACACATGTATTGAAGTGGAGAGAGACAGACAGACAGATAGATACCAAGAGAATGAGTAGCTTTGGGTGCTTCCCAAAGTACTTATTTGTTTGCTATGTTCCAAATGAATTCAACTGAATCATTTTAAAAATAGCTATTTCTGGCCTCTGCATGGTGTTAAGCAGGATTTGTTTATGTTCTCTATAGATTCTATTTTGTGCAATGGTATTAATTTTTTAAATATATGAAGTTATTTCTAAGAAAATAATCTCCACTCTAAAATAAAAGTATAAGAAATGAGAAAGACGTATGATAAGATATGAAGAACAATGCCATGTTTTAGAAAGAAAAAAACAAATAAAAGCAGGCTATGATGGGATGCAATGTCCCACTTGGACACCCATATTTAATACATTTAAGTTTAGATTTTGGTTTTGACTATATAACTGCTTTAATGTTATCTTTTACAAAAACTTGAAGCATACATAACTATTAAAGTCTAGTGTTTCGCTCCCGGGTTTCGGCACCAAAAAAAAAATAAAAAATAAAAAAAATAAAGTCTAGTGTTTCTAAATATCCTTCTATATTTGTAAGAAAAAGATTAACATTGAAATAAAAAAAATGGCAAAGTATATGAATAAGCATGTCATAGAGAGGAACTACAAATAATTAGTACAAAAATTAAATACAGAAGATTAACCTACTAATCATCAAGAAAGTGAAGATGAAAACATGAGGCCACCATTCTTGTTGTTCATTGGATGTTTGGTAATATTCAGTGCTGGCAAGCGCGTGGTAATATCAGCACTCTTACACAGGTATTGCCCAACCAAACTCGTACTTGCTTGAAATCAGGAAAAGCATATATGAATAATCACCTTTACCTTCAGAATCCCCATTCTCCATTCTTCTCCTTCCAGGTACCCGGTCTGCCAGTAGCAGCTATGTAAGTGGTAAAGGGTCCCAGTTAACTTTCCAGTTACAAGATACTTTTAAGAACACTACCTGCCTTTCTTTTGGAGTCTACATTTACTTTACTAAAAGTCCCATTTACTTTATTATTTAAATTTCAATGATTGTAATGCCTCTATCTGCTTGTGCAGAATCTTAGATTCTTAGGCAACACCACTGCACCTGCTTTCAGAAGAAAGTAATCTGGTAATGCTTATTTAACTTAAGAAAATGTTTATGATGGGGCACCTGGGTGGCTCAGCTGATTGGGCCTCTGACTCTCTGTTTTGGCTGGGGTCCTGATCTCAGGCTCATGATATCTTGGTCATGATCTTGGGGTCGTGGGATTGAGCCCCACTTGGAGCTGTCTTGGGCTCTAGGCCTGGTGAGGTGTCTGCTTCTCTGCCTCTCCCTCTGCCCTTGCCCCTGCTCAGGCACAGTCTCTCTCTCTAAAAAAAAAAAAATAAATGGATCTTAAAGAAAAGAAAGAAAATCCCTGTGTTTGGATTCACCTAAATATTAAATAGATAGAAGTGGGAGTTGTGGGATTTTTTGCTTTTCTTTCATACACTTTACTTCTTTGCATCATCATAATATTCATGAACAAGTTATTTACATAAAATGAATAAACAATGACAAGAAAAGTGACTAATTTAAATTCTGTTAATTATAAGTTAAATTAGACACCTTTCCTAATTAAGGTTGGTCATGATGTAGCCCAGTAATTCTTCACTTTCTGTTATCACAACCACATAGAGACAATAGTCAACATTGTGATTTTTTGCTTCAAGCTTTAAAGTTATGATCAGTATAGTATGTGGATAGTATTTTGGTATTAATGTATGACAATGATTCAATTATGGGATTTTATTACCAGGACTTGTAATTAGTAGCAAATACACCAAATTTTCTTTCATTCTTTTTTTCCCCTCTGAAAATAAGCTTTAGAGATTATAAAAAAAAAACAACCAATTAATAGAGCTTGGTTCTTGATATACAATGCTTCGGATAATTGCCCACTCACCCTCCAAAAATCTCCCTCTTTTGATTTTCTTTGCATTCTTTTGATTAAATTGAGAAGAAAACCTCAATGGGTATATTCATGGCTCATAGCCCTGATTGCTAATAGCAGCTTGTTAAATCTACTCAATAACTGGTTGCAGCTAAAACCCCAACCTCATGAACCCAAATTCCTGAATCAAAATTCCTATAAAGGATCACGTGAAATTTAGAGCAAACATAAAATGTGTGCAAACAAAATAAACTCCTATTAGTTGTATTTAATTGAAATAGTTGCTGTTAAGGTAGAGAAAAAGGAAAAGAGAAAACTTACCCATGGCAGGTGCTTGTTTGTTGATTTGGAATATAGGATGATTTTTAGTTAATTTTTTTAGGGGTACTGCTAATTTTAATTTGAAATTGTTTTTAAGGAGACCTTTCAAATAATATACCATTAACTGCCTAAATCTTATTAAACAGGTTTAAGTTAAAATAATCCAGTTGGCACACAAAGTTACAACATATGTATCAAGAGAGCCTGAGCAATTCTGTCATTTGAGTGCCCAACTCTTGAATTCAGTTCAGGTCATGATCTCAAGGCCATGGGATTGAGACCCTCATGGGGCTCCAAGCTGAATCAATGTGGAATCTGCTTGTCCCTCTCCCTCTGCTTCTCTCTCTCTTTTTTCTCTCTTTCTCAAATAAATAAAATCTTTAAAAAATTAAAAAGTTAAAAGCCCATGTAATATCAATTCTCATAGTATTGTGCTTCATTTTTGTCAAATGAGCAGAAGACAATCAAGGCACATACAAAGTTGGAATAGTGTTTACAAGGTTTCCTGGGGAAATTTATGGAGAAAAAAGCAGTAGCTGCTGCATGGTTACCTCTTTACTCTTCATATTTGGGGGCAGTGCCCAGAGATTTAGAGTCCATGCATGAGACTTCAGAAGAGGAACGGTAGATTTTCTTGCTAAAGATCTCTAGGCTGCAACACTGGGGAAGCCCTGGCCCTTACCCTGGCATGGTCAGAGATTAAGGTCCAAGCTTTATAGTTACAGGATGGACCAGAGACTTCCAGGGATGACTCTCCACTTCAACATTTTACCAACATCGATCACCTCAACATTTAACTCTAGCTGGTTTCCATGGAGTTTTGCAAGAGAACACTCTTCTCTCTGCAAGGCCACTTTGCTGAGGATTATTGTGGAAAAGTGAATACTCCTGTCATGTGCTAATAGGGACTGTTAGATATGGACAAACCTTAGTTATAATAAGAAACTGATTTCAAGGCATGGAGGGTCTGCCACTATTAGAGTTCCCAAAAAAATTACCAATGAGCAAAATATACCTTTGATTCTTTGGTCTTTCCCTCACCCGTGCTACCCTTTGGTCTCTTTTCTCAGCCCTGATAGGTAGCTAATGCCTATATATATATACTTCTGTCTTTAACTCATTCCACAGGGCAGATGACATCCATTCAAAGCTCATTTCCATCCCGAAATAAGATTCCTATTCCTTATGTATAATTCTTTAAGAAATAGATATGTGCCAGGAACTCCGCCCAGTACCAGGGAGACAAAGATAAGTAAGACATAGATGCTTTCTTTAAAGAGCTTATACATTTGGGGAGAAACATACACAGTTACAGAAAACCAGTTTTAGGCAATCTGATGAAGATATTAGAATAATTCACATTAGGGTATAAATCAGTCTCATACATCAATTATCCAGGATATTTATAGGTTGAGAAAGTCTGTTAAGTCAAATTAATGTTTGTCAGATAAAAAATAGATGTTAGAATTTTAGAGTGGATTTTTAGAGTGCAATGGAATTCCGTCACTTTTTCATAAACCATTTCCCAGTCATACTAATTTTAAGCCTCAAAGACCAATTATTCATGTGCCAAAAAAGTGAATGGGTAAGAAGTAAAGTGTCTTGATTTAAAGGCCAGAAAGTTAAACACATTAAAGTATCTAGTCCATGGGCAGCTTTTTACTCTGATTACAGATGATAAAATTCTCAGTTTAAAGTAGTGTCTGTCTTCTTCAATAGAGATTCTTAGGTGGATTTTCATGCAGAAATTGCTTTAAGTAAACCTGTCCTAGATTCCAACCAGAAAAGGATTCTATGAATAATTATATTTATCTTTAGGATTCCCATTCTATATTCTTCCCTCTATCCAAACATTTAATCGATTTAAGTAGAAAAGGATCCTCCCTCAACTCCCTAGTTACATAGTACTCTTAAGGAAACTTGATGCTTATTTTGGGGTACTTTGAACAATCCTGCTAAATCCCAGTGACTTTAGTACTTTTTATCAGGTTAGGCAGGATTGGAACCCCCAGGAAATACCATTTATTCCCCCCAATATTTCTGTCCATCTCTGGGGTCTCGCAAAGGAGTCAGCCACGTCCCTGCAGCATATTGCTTTGTCTGCTGGCTTCGCCCCCCTTTCACCAAGCCATTTCTCTTTCATTGAGGTTCTTCAGGAGCACCTTCAGGCATTGCCAATGCCACACGCTGGAGGAGTTCTCACCATGTCAGCATGGTGCTGTTTTCTACAATAAAGTAGGAAGAATGCTCAGTAACTTCTAACCTGGACACATTTTATCACATAGTACAAAAGATGAACATTTTTTGAAAGGGGATGGGGCTTTTTTGTCCCAGGGACCAATAAAGCAAGACCATGATTACAAAGGTAATTCAAAATAGAAATAATAATGCAGCTGGAATTGTGGCCTTTCTGCTGACCTTGAGTGTATTGAACGGGCTAGCATTATAAGCAGAATGCCTGATGCATCAAAACAAGTTTGAGCCTTTCCAATTCAAAAAGGTTTCTCTGACTTTCAAGTTGCATGTTCAAGGCGTAAATTTTTTTAAAGAAATAATGAAAACTTTGTTGAATCTCACAAGGTTAAATGAACTGAGCAAGGATACACAGGCAGTGTGTGCAAAAACTGGCTTAAATCCAACTCTTTCCTTTGGAGTTTGTACTCATTCCACATAGAGTAGTTAAAACATTAATTAGCTCTTGTGAACTGAGAGTTCATTATGGTAATCACAGTTATTATTAAATTCTAGTAAGTACAATTTTGGTCCAAAAATTTATGACAAAAGTTATTAAATTGCTCTTATTTTGATCTAAAATTATTAGGAGAAAACATTTAGTTTTATGCTTTTTAAATAGTGGATTTGATATAAAAGCATGCTTTATAACTGTTTTCTTTGCAAAGAGGTTCACCTTAGAAAACTGAATACAACATTACCAATGCCAGTGTATACAGTTTAATAAATGATTAATAATATGCTTAATAATGACTTTCAAAGTTCTTTTTGGTAGAAGAGATGGGGTGAGTGATTTATTTAGTTTCTGTGGCTATAAATTAGCCCCATGTATTCATTTGTTAAAATTCACTTTTAATTGCTTTAATTGCCTTTAAAAAAAAAAAAAGCCAGTATGTTCTGTATGGAGGTTATAATGGACTTACTAATGAGATATTACTGTTTCTTGAATTCATCTTTTGATGGCAAGGTGTTGATTCACTGGTTCATTGAATAATTCTCTGATTGCCCCAAATGTACCTAAAATTACATTTATGATGATCTCATAAAACTTTCATTTTCAATTATCTATAATAGCACTCAAGAGAAAATAAAGTATGGTTCTATTTTTTTAAAGTAGAAAACGGCAACATACAAAGACATATTTAATATCTATAAAAGATGTTATTAACTTCAGGGTTGTTGAATAATTTCCAGTGTTGGAATATGTTCCCTGGGGTGCCTGGGAGGCTCAGCCAGATAAGCATCCAACTCTTGATTTTGGTTCAGGTCATGGTCTCAGGGTCATAAGATCTAGCTTCACAACAGGCTCTGTGCTCAGTGCAGAATCTGCTTGAGATTCTTTCCCTCTGCCTCTCTGCACCCCCACCCCCACTTGCACACGTGCTTTCTCTCTCTCTAGAATAAGTAAATCTTACAAAAAAAAAAAAAAAGAACATGTTCCCTGAGAATGACAAAATGAAGTTTTTGTAGGTAGAAAATATTAATAATATCAAATAGAATAAATTATTATGTTATAATGATCTGATAGAAATAATTACCTAACAAATGTTTTCTTCAAATCATTCCATATCCAGGGATGTATTGATTACTACGGTTATGATATTTCTAAATATACCCTTAGTGTTGGAATGACTTGCCACAAACACAACCATCTTGTCTACCTAGGAGCTGCTGAAAGTTCATAGGTTGTAGCTTTCAGTTTCAAATAATTACACTGTTAGTCTCAGAAAAGAAACAAAGCTAATCCTCATTGATAAATTTTTCCTTCTTATTGCTGGTACAGTATTTTGGTTTTTGATACAAATATGCGTATAATATGTAATAACCACAATCAAAGTGATATGAGATATTTTTATTTTGGAAGTTAGTAAGATTAAATATCCATTTGAAATTGAAAGGGAGGTATCTATAGCCTAAATAAACCTTAGTAAAAACTATATTTCTTAACTTATGCTTTTATTTGAATATATATTATTCCAATAACTTTTTTTATTGTATTCTATTCTATACCCATACTGATTGCTAAAACTATGGGGTAAGTTTTTGTATGTTAACTTTTCAAGGAAAGTTTTTGAAAAGTATTTTATCATAACAGTATTTTCTACCCCTAATGAATCTTCTTAATTTCAAAGGTTTGAGGTTAAACCTAGAAGTCAATTATTATCTCTAAATTTCACTATTCACTTAAAGAGATTATTGTGATTTTCCTTTGCAGAAACTACCTTCTCCAAAATTAATCTTAGCATATGTAATGAAAATGAGGGGCTCTACTGATAAGTAATATTCAAAATATTAGAAGATGTTTTGATTCTTGAAATAGGTTTAAATGACTGTTTTGGTTGAAAAAAAATGATGGTAATTTGAAAAAATATGTACTTGAGTGATTTCACTATAGTAGACAATTTCTACAGAGACACAATAGCAGATAATATTATAACAGAGCATTCTAATCTCTAATCCCAAGAAACATATCTTCGCACTAAGAAAAAATATAGCATTTCTAATAACTCTTGATGAAATTATACTATTTTATGGTTATAAAATTTATCATCAAGAAGTTCTTATGTAAGGCTGAACTTCAAAATGAGATTATTTTCTTTCTTAGCTGAAATAGGAAACAGTCAAATACCAAAAATGTAGAGTGCTTTATATTTTCAGTGTGGTTAAGAAATTTTCAAATATTTATGAGTCTTCCAGCTGTCATTCTGTTACTGTTTTTTTAGTTTATTTACATTATGGCTTGAGAACATACTTTGTATGATTTCTATTCTTTTAATTTATTAATATGTATTTTATCACCGAGAGTGTGGTTTATCTTGGTGAATGTCCCGTGATATTGATAAGAATGTATATTCTATTATAATTGCATGGAGTACTCAGTGAATATCAGTTAGGGTCTCAATGGAACTATAGTTGTTGGCAGAATTAAACCCCTATGATTTAGAATTTTACCTTAGTTTTAAGACTGAATTTACTGCTTCCTTATTGACTGTCAGTTGAGGGCCATTCCTGATTCTATAGGCTACCCACATTACTTGGCTCATGCTTCCTTTTTCCATCTTCAAAGCCAGTCATGAAGATTGGGTCTCTCTCTTGCTGTATTTCCTCTTTTGAAATTTCAGTCCTCTTACTTTTCTACTTTCCTCTTCTACTTTTAAGGACCTATTCCCAGGGGAATTCCAGCAAACATTTAAAGAAGAGTTAATACCTATTCTTCTCAAACTGTTCCAAGAAATAGAAATGAAAGGAAAACTTCCAAGTACATTCTACAAAGCCAGCATTACCTTGATTCCAAAACCAGAAAGGGGCCACGAAAAAGAATTAGAGACCAATATCCCTTATGAACATGGATGCAGTAATTCTCCACAAAGTACTAGCAAATCAAATCCAACAGTACACTAAAAGAATTATTTACCACAATCAAGTGGGATTTATTCCTGGGCTGCAAGGGTGGTTCTCAATATTCGTGAATCAATCAACATGATATACCACATTAATAAAAGAAAGAATAAAACAATATGATCCTCTCAATAGATGCATAAAAAGCATTTGACAAAGTATAGCATCCATTCTTGATAAAAACCCTCAACAAAGCAGGGATAGACAGAGAGACATACATCAACATCATAAAGGCCAAATATGAAAACCCCACAGCTAATATCCTCAATGGGGAAAAACTCAGACCTTTTCCTCTATGTATAGTCAGGAATAGGAGACAGGGATGTCTACTATCTCCATTGTTATTTAGCATAGTACTGGAATTCCTAGCTTCAGTAATCAGAGAACAAAAATAAAAAGCATCCAAATCAGCAAGGAAGAAGTCAAACTTTGACTAATCACAGATGCCATGATACTCTATGTAGAAAACTTGAAATACTCCAACAAAAAATTGCTGGAACTGATATACAAATTCTGTAAAGTTACAGGATACAAAATAAACATACAGGAATCTGCTCCATTTCTATGCACCAATAAGGAAGCAGCAGAAAGAGAAATCAAGGAATCAATCCCATTTACAATTTCATAAAAACCCATTAGATACCTAGGAATAAACTTAATCAAAGAGGCAGAGGATCTGTACTCTGAAAACTACAGAACATTTATGAAAGAAATTGAATAAGACACAAAGAAATGGAAAAACATTCCATGTTTATGGATTGTAAGAACAATTATTGTTAAAATGTCTCTGCTACCCAAAGAAATCTACAGATTTAATGCAATCCCTATCAAAATGCCACCAGCATTTTTCACAGAGCTAGAACAAACAATCCTAAAATTTGTGGAACCACAAAGAAGAAACTTGAAAAAGAAGAGCAAAGCTGGTGGCATTACAATTCCAGACTTCAAATTATAATACCCAACTGTAGTGAGCAAGAGTGTGTGGTACTGGCACAAAAACAGACAAGATAAATCAATGGAAAAGAACAGAAATTCTGGGACACCTGGGTGGCTCAGTGGTTGAGCATCTGCCTTTGGCCCAGGGCATGATCCCAGTTCAGGGATCGAGTCCCGCATCAGGCTCCCTGTGAGGAGCCTGCTTCTCCCTTTGCCTGTGTCTCTGCCTCTCTGTGTGTGCCTCTCATGAATAAATAAATAAAATTTAAAAAAATAAAAAAGGACGGAAACTTCAGAAATAAACCCACAACCATGTGGTCAACTAATCTTTGACAAACCAGAAAAGAATATCCAGAGGAAAAAAGTCAGTCTGTTGAACAAATAGTGTTCAGAAAATTGGACAGCAACATCCAAAACAATGAAACGGGACCACTTTTTCACACCATACACCTATATAAACTCAAGATGGATGAAAGATTTGAATGTGAGACAGGAAACCATCAAAATCCTAGAGGAGAACAAGGGCGGCAACCTTTGACCTCAGCCATAGCTACTTCTTACTAGAAATGTCTCCAAAGGCAAGGAAAACAAAAGCAAGATGAACTATTAGGACTTCATTAAGATAAAAAGCTTTTGTACAGCAAAGGAAACAATCAACAAAACTAAAAGGCAACCAATGGAATGGGAGAAGAGAAGATACTTGCAAATGACATATCTGGTAAAGGGTTAGTACCCAAAATATGTAAAGAACTTATCAAACTCAACATCCAAAAAATAAATAACCCATTTAAGAAATGGCAGAAAACATGAATAGACATTTTTTTTTCCAAAGAAGACATACAAATAGCTAAAAGACACATGGAAAGATGCTTAACATCACTCATCATCAGGGAAATACAAGTCAAAACCACAATGAGATAATACTTGACACGTCTCAGAATGGTTAAAAATCAACAACAGAGGAAACAACAGATGTTGGCAATGGTGCGGAGAAAGGAGAGCCCTCTTACACTGCTGGTTGGAATGCAAGCTAGTATAGCCACTGTGGAAAACATTATGCAGGTTCCTCAAAAAGTTAGAAGTAGAACTTTGATGACCCAGCAATTGCACCACTAGGTATTTACCCAAAGGATACAAAAATCCTGATTCGAAGGGATACATGCACCCTGATGTTTATAGCAGCATTATCAACAATAGCCAAAATATGGAAAGAGTGCAGATATCCATTGACAGATGCATGGACAAAGAAGAGGTGGTACTATATGCAATGGAATATTATTCAGCCATAAAAGGAATGAAATCTTAACATGTACAATGCCTTGGATTGACCTAGAGAGTATTATGCTAAGTGAAACGTCAGAAGAAGACAAATACCATATGATTTCACTCATATGTGGAATTTAGAGATGAACATAGGGGAAGGAAAAAAAAAGGGAGGCAAACCATAAGAGACTATTAACAATGGAGAAAAAATGAGGATTACCGAAGGGGAGGTGGGCAGGAGAATAAGTTAAATGGGTGATGAGTATGAAGTAGGACACTTGTGATGAGCACTGGGTGTTACATGAAAGTGATGAATCACTAAATTCTCATCCTAATATTGCACTATGTGTTAACTAACTAGAATTTAAATAAAAACTTGAAAACAAAATAAAATTTGTCTTAGAGTACATTTGTTTCTTGCTGACTACTCTGTTTCCAATACTATTTATTGAATACTTGATCTTTACCCCACTAGTTTTGTACACTCATCATATTAAGGACCTCAAGTCTATTCCATTTTGGACATTTTCATCTGTTCTTTTCATCTGTTCATTCGTGTTCAAGTACAATTGTTTTTAATAATTGCAGTTTGACATCATCTGAAGGGATATAGTTCAATATACTTCTTCATCAGAAAGTTCTTAGAAATTCTGGGGATCCCTGGGTGGCGCAGCGGTTTAGCGCCTGCCTTTGGCCCAGGGCGCGATCCTGGAGACCCGGGATCGAATCCCACATCAGGCTCCCGGTGCATGGAGCCTGCTTCTCCCTCTGCCTATGTCTCTGCCCCCCTCTCTCTCTGTGTGACTATCATAAATAAATAAAAATTTAAAAAAAAATAAACTCTTTTAAAAAAAAAGTTCTTAGAAATTCTTATTTTAACATTTTCCCCCATTATAATATCAGAATTAGCTTGTCTGTTTCAAAACCAATCCTGTTAGTTTTTCTCAGAGAAAATATTTATATTTTTTGCTGCCGAATGTATCTATGGTCTCTATTTTCTCTGGGACTGTTTTAGCCAAGAGAATGAGGTGGGAGTGATGCTACTTTCTTTTTTATTAGTCTTTCAAATTTTGTTTCACATTGATGTTTTACATGCTTTGTTTGAAGTATTCTTAGGGATTTTTTTATCCTGGTAACTATAAATGCAAGTACCTTTCTAATCATGTCATCTAAATTGTTTCCATATGTATTTATTTTTTCCTCAGCCATATTTCTGATTTCCCTATTCATTCATCCATCCATTTTTTCTCTTTTTTTCCAGTTTCTTTTACTCCTCTGAATGAAAAATTATGTTATGCAAAACGATAATAATTTCATCTTTAAAGGTACATTTTTAAAAGTCAATTTTATGACGTGATTTTTCTCAAGTATATTTGTCTATTGGAGTAGAAGACCATATCATCTTTAAGTGGAAAAGTTTTATATATAAAGTATATGGATATATATATAAAAGTTATATATATACATATGTGTAATATATCAAATATAAATATAAATGTGTGTATATATATATATATGTAAATACATATCATATACTATCCATAATATGTAGTTACAAATGGCTCCATAAATTTTGTATTTGGAAACCGACTGATCTAGTTAAGCTTGATTATTTTACAGATGTGGAAATAGATTGAGAGAAATTAAGTGGATCTAGGAAATCTCCCATACATTTAGGACTCTGAATTAGGGTGGCCGATTTGTCCAGGTCAGAATAGAAGAATAGAACTGACACTGTACATTTCTACCTACTATTCCTTCCCTTCCTACACTTTACATCTCAATCAAATTCAATTGCTTGCTTGCCCTGGCCTCATACACTTGCTTGTGTTGTTCTCTCTGCACACGGTACCTATCTCACATGTCCACAAGTCCAGTCTCTACACATCATTTCTAAAACTCATATCATTTTTTAAATCATTCTCCCATAATCCTAAATCTCCATAAAATACAACACTACTCTCATGAACCAAGTATCGCACTGTACCTTTCTCATGGCTCATGTCATTTCATAACTTACGTTCACTGCGCACACGCATTACATTCTCTTCTAGGCCATATGTTGTTTGTTGTACTCGGTCTTGTCACCATCAAGTATTTAGCACAGAGCATTGAATATAATAGAAAACTAAAAATATTTCTTGAGTTAATGACTAATAACATCTACATTTATGAAGCCATATGTACACATGTGTAATATATTTGTACTAGGATTTATGTGTAAGAATACAGATTTATACACACACCTACACACACACACACACACAAACTCTAATGTTGATGACTTTCCATATATTTAAATCACCAATGTAGATATTCTTATATAATGTATCCGATGAGAAAGGTATATTCAGTGTTTTGAAAGTCAATAAATTCTGACCCTAGCAGGTGAAATTGTTGTTAACATGATGTAAGTGAATGTTGCTTTTCCTAGGTCCATTTTTGTAAGGAGAAGCATCACATGTTTCAAGATGTGTAACTGATAATTGGACAACGTAAAATTTTATAAAATGAAACGAAAATGTTTATTTTTATTTTGTAAAAGATTTTATTTATTTATTCATGAGAGACACAGAGAAAGGCAGAGACACAAGCAGAGGGAGAAGCAGGCTCCATGCAGGGAACCTAATGTGGACTCAATCCCAGGACCCCACGATCACGATCTGAGCCAAAGGCAGATAGATGCTCAACCACTGAGCCACCCAGGTGCGCTGAAGCAAAAATGTTTAAAAACCAGCAGATTTTAAATTTATGAGTCTATAGTTCAAACAAAGAAGCACCACGCACACAGAGGTAATATATCACATTGAGAATCATAAAAATAATATTGGCATATTTTTTCAAGGCTTCTCTCATTGCTTGAAATAAGAAGTTTAGCAGACTTGGTATAATAAAGAAAAAGAAAGCAAATTTTATTAATTATAAATACAGAATTTTATGATTAAGTGATAAATAGGATAGGAATGCAGTAAGTGTAGGATGATTTGAGAAGTAGTAGCAGTTACAATGAGCATTTGGGGTCTGTTTTGTCCCAAAGGAATAGATTGGAAAAATTTGAATACATTACCTGTCCAGGTAGGCAATAAATAAGATGAACCTCTTATACAAAATATCTTTTCTTTCAAGAAAGGTGGGTTTTTACCTGACTCATTTAAATTAATTTTCTTTACAGAGTATAGCATCCATTATTCTGACATGTACAGTGAAAGGGCCTCCCAAAAGCTGCTGCGTGCCCAGTAACCACTCTTCTCACTATTCACAAAGTCAAAATTTAGAATACATCACCTACACCACCTATACCATTAAAAATGCCTTTCTTGAATGTCAGTCATTTGAAGAGTAGCCTCCAAGGAGACTTTTCTCATCTAAAAAAACCTGAAAAACATTTTATTCTACTTATTCAGTTACTTTTTTTCTCCACAAGTATGTTTCATACTTGTTACTTGAGAGTTCAGAGTTCATAGAATAACCAAGCTTGCTGGCTTGCTTGCTTGCTTCTGGAATAGGGTTTACTTGTGTTTTACTTTTTAACTTAAGTGTTCGATGACATTTAAGTGAGTTTCTATTTGGCGAAAGCTGGCAGTAGTAACTGTAAAAGCAGGCCAGATGCATAATCCCAGAAACCCAACAGAACTGTGTACAGATATTCATCTAAAATCATGTAGCAAACTTCATCACTGTAATTTTTGCATTATTCCCAAACTGGAAACTACCCAAATGTTTGTCAAAACAGGAATGGGTAAATGTGTTATAATACATTTCTACAATGGAATGCTATACTGTGTACAGTGAGAATGAACAAACTTCATTGTACTTAACATACGGATGAATCACACAAACATGACTGCTGAGTGAAAGGAGCCAGAAACAAAAGACTGCACGTGGTACAATCCATCATATAAATGGCAAGACAGGTAAAACTAACCCATGTTGTTAAAATATAGTTAATGGTTGCCTTTGGGGAGAGGATAGTGACTTCAGGGGGCATTAGAGGGACTTCCGATCGCTGGCAATGTAGTCAGGCTTGCTATGAGTGTTTACCACGTGAGTAGACTCAGTTTCAGAAAAGCATTAAACTTATGGATTTATATGTACTATTCTGTATATGTATTTCAGTTCAATGAATTTTTTTAAGGTGCTGACAATCATTTGAGAAATCAAATTTGTGCATTTACTGCAAATTGCAGAATTTACATGTCACAACACTTAGGAAGTGGATGTGCCTTTGTCAACAATGGAAATAAAAAGGGAGCACCTTTTTGTCTTGTATAAATCTAGAACAGAAAGTATAGTATCAACATACACTTATGGTATTCTCCAATTAAGGAGGAGTTTCAGGTAAATCTTTTGATTTTCTTCTTATTCCTATACTCTCTTAAGCTACATGCTGCCTATTTCCATCTTGGGAAACAAAACAATTTTGTTCTAGGAAATCTATGATACTTGCCTAAAAGTAATGTTTGTTTATAAAACTATCACCCTTGTAAAATTTAGAATCATAGGAAAATCTTTAACAAAAAAAAACAGATACAATTTATATACAATTGGCAAAGGTATTGGTGCTCAAATTTGTATGACCTCTTCAAGGTTTCTTCTGATAATTATTGCAATAGTTGAAGGTCCCTTGGGCTGAGGCTAGTGTGATTTTCCTTTATTTGTATTTTTGATTAAAAAAAAAAGTTTTCTCGGTTTTAAAATGAAAAAAAAAAACAGCATATTTGGAGAAATTGTCTTTATATTTATTTATATGTAATGGTAATTTTGAACTCTAACTAGGTATTTCATAAACATCCTACCTAAGTGAACTTTAAAAGTGAGCCCATCCTGTTGATATAAAGATGAATCATGTAGTATTTACCAGGAAATAGAAGCTTGAATTTACATGACTTAAACCTTGGTTCTGTCGCATGTGTTTCTCTTCCCCTGTAGTTAAAAGGAAAATATCTACAGTTATAACCACTGAGGCAAAAGGATATCTAGACTTAAACCACATGCTTGGAATTATGGTACCAGCTTTATTGCACTTCAGCTCTTGATTCTATTAGACCTAGCAACCTTCTCATAAAGCTGAGCATCACAGAGTTTTCTTGTGCTTTCCATATATGAAAAGCTTATTCTATTGTGATGATGAAGATAATGCATGAAAAATGACATCTCATCTTTACTGCTTACTAAATATCAGATATTATTATTATCCTCAGTAGAGGAAAGAACTAAGATAGATATTAAGGACTTAAATGCCTAGTGAATGAGTCATTATAAGTTGTTCAAAAAATGGTTTTAGGAACACAAAATGTGGCTAGTCAAGGAAATGTCTTCTGAACGATTTTAGAGTGATTTTTCTTTCATAAAAAAAAAAGGATTTTACCCACTGTCCAATTTTAGGAACATTGTATATATCACTCTCCTAAAAAAATCAACTTTTTATTTGACAATGGTTTTAGATTTATTTTGTTTTTAAAATATTTTATTTATTTATTAATGAGAGACACAGAGAGAGAGGCAGAGACATAGGCAGAGGGAGAAGCAGGCTCCATGCAGGGAGCCCAACATAGGACTCGATCTTGGGACCCCAGGATCACGCCCTGGGCCGAAGGCAGGTGCTCAACTACTGAACCACCCAGGGATCCCTTTACATTTATTTTAAAAAGCTACAAAGAAGCTACGTATAGCAGGGCCACTTTCCCCTTTCGCTAACATTTTACATTGCTCTGGTGCATTTGTCACAACTAATGAACTAATAAGTTAATATTAACTAAAATCTGTACATTACTCAGAGTTCCTTAGTTTTTCCTCAATGACATTTTTTTTTCTGTTCCAGAATCCCATCCAAAATACCACGTTACATTTACCCATCATATCTTTAGTTTTTCTTGACTGTTTCTCAGATTTCTTTTTATGACCTGGACAGTCTTGAGAGTATTGATTAGCATTTTGTAGACTATCCCTCAAACTGGGTCTGTCTGATTTTTTTTTTAACGTGGTTACAGGGAGGATTTGTGTTTTTAAGAAGATCACAGAGATGCAGTACCATTTTCATCACATCATCTCAAAAGTACGTGTTGTTAGTATGAATCCTCACTGTTGGTGTTAACCATCATTATCTGGCTATGGTAATGTTTGTCAGGTTTCTGAACTGTAAGGTTAACTTTCCCTGCTTTCCTTACCACATTCTTTGGAAGATCACTGTGTAACCCACATTTAAGAAGTGGGAATTATGGGGGTGCTTGGAAGGCTCAGCATGCAACTCTTGCTTGGGGTTGTGGGTTTGAGCCGCCTGTTGGGTGTAGAGCTTTCTTAAAAATGAAATCTTTAAAAATGATTTCTAATAATTAGTTTCATAGCCTGATGAAAATTCTACATAAAACATGTCATATTCAAATTTTGAATTTCAATTATCAAACTAAGAGATCTTTCTTGTGAGATTAAAATCTTGTTCACTTTGAAAAGGGTTGCTTACACTTACAACATAAATGTAGGCACACATTAATGGCTGCACTCTAAACCCTTGAAAGAACACATATTTTTATGACACATGTCAATATTTTCTCTTAGATAGACAAATATTTCAGCCACTTGTCCTATGATTACTAAAATCTTCCTGTTAATCACAGAAAATGTACTCTTCTGAGATTCTATGGCAAGGTCTTTGATATACACACTAACAATAAGGCAAAGAGAAACAAGATGAGAATGGAATTTAGAAGTTTAGGACAACAGATCATTCACCCAAAGGAAATGTGCAAAGAACTTGTTTTGCTTTAATTATTTGAAAAAAAAAAATGAAGGGTAGAAAGCTTACGTACTGCTAATTTATGGAACCTATTTGAAAAAAAAAATGTCTTTTTCGTACCTTGATTCTTTTTCCTATTATAGGAGAGGAGAGATAAGCAGCACTTACTTGTTTATTCATTCTAGTATCTTATTCAAAGTGCTCCTTTATGCTCAATAGTTACAACATTTTAAGAGATAATTTAATGGATATCTAGTACTAGTTTTGAAGCTAAAGAAGTGTCATTTGAATTAAGATATCACTCAGTAAAAGGGTCCATCTTCTTTAATTTTATACTCATAGAAATGAAAATAGAAATTCAAATGTGTAACCCTGTCTTCTGTAAAATGAAGATGAATTAGTCACGAGATGATTTCTCAAGTCCATCCCTTTTTGAAATTTAATAAGTCTACAGAGAAACTCACCTTTAATGGCTATATAGTCTGTTAAGGCTTCTACAAAGCCATAATAAAGGTGGAAATTCTCAGAGCAAATGAAGACAAAGTCAATTTATTACTTTTTGCTAGCCATAGGGACATGGACTGTGTCACTGTCTCCTGCACAAAGTTGAGACATGTTTTAGGAATGTGAACTCACTGACTTCAGACTTTGAATTTAACTGATTGATTTGTTGATTCTCCTTGCTCTCTTGAGGCTGATAATTTGAGAATCAGCAAAATCTCAAGAAGGCAGAACAAATAACTGTTATAATAAAATAGTGTTATGGTTGGAACAGGAGTGATTTTTCCTGTTACTTTTATTACCATCTTCCCTATGCTCTTTAGGCCTATTCTGAACTGTTTTAGAGTCTATGCCATATAACCTAGCACTCATTTATGACAGTCTCTCCTGATTTCTTGGTTGGTTTTCTAGTAGACTATATTTATAACATAAATGTAGAACTCTACAAAAAAAAAATTTGGCTGAAGGTGTTAGCACTGGATACTGACTTCATCTTAACAGACACCTGAATTGACCCATTGTGATGATCAATTATTATTTGGCAGGAGAGGTAAATATTCACTTGTTCATTCTAATCACATATATTCATTTATTTAGAAGGCATAAGAAGAATTTAAGAGACGCATACCGTAAATGAAGAATACAACCAAAATGAGCAAGGGTTGAAAGAAAAGCAATGATCACTGTATGTTTAACATTCCATCTGTAAATGGGGAATTATTTCTGAGTTCTCATTGTATGTTGCTCATTGTGCAGGGTGAGGACCATTTTTGGTGTTCGGCTTTGCTATGGGGGAAGAGGTGCAGTGGCTTGGGAAAGAGGGAAAGCACAGGTTTCTAGAGTACCTATGAAATCCTAAAAACAAATTTCCTGCTTTCACAAAAAATGAAAAACTAAACACAGTCCATAACATATATCAATTACATTTCTGTATCTTAAAATGATACTAGTAGATATCATCATACTCTCCTTGATAGAAGTTTTAAGGACCTATTATAGCTTCAATAAGTTGTTTATAAAGGTTGCTTTTGTTGCAGGTAGCTGTGGATGCTTAATAGGAGGCTTTTGGGGTATGGTGGTTGTTTCTATATCCAAATATCCAATGTTTGGCCCAAGGTTTTAGAGTAACATGAGTTTTTTTTTTTTTTTTGGAAAAATGCTAAATGAACTCTCTCTAATCTACCGTTCATAGCTGCGCTAGCATTTCTCGATGTAAATGACAGCCTTCATCTTGCTCATGATAAGTCATGTCAAAGTACATATGATGAACTGACTCTCATGCATTCCAGTGATCTCTTTCCTTAAATGGGAAATTAGGCTTAAGTTTCTATTTCCTTAGTTCCTTATCTCTCCCAAGTTTTATTGAAAAATCCATTATTCTTGTTCTTTTCTATTTTATTTCACCTTCATATTCTTGAACTAGTGTCTCTGCTTTTTCACATTATGCTCAGAATGAGTATTTTAAAATTGTAGACTGATGAAATAGTGTATAGTCATCCTTCATATGTGTTTGAATTTCAAGTAACAAATCATGCTAAACAAAAATTACTGTATCACTCCTTTTACCAAAGCCAGAGGAATCCAAATGGAATCAGTTTTTATATACCTTAAGGCCAAGACAGATTTCATGTTTGGTAAGCTTGGCACTAACAAGCAGTAAGTCTTTGCACACATCATTTCTCATATTTGGGATACTGATTTCTCAGATGTAAAATAAGTTAGTGAGACTATGATTCTAATGTCTTCCAAAACTAATATTTCATGATTTAACTTTCCATTAAGAATGGAAAATAATAGGAATTTGAACAGAGGCTTATAATTGTCTATAAAATTATCCACATTAACCCTACTGTAATGTAGCCGTGCCCAGGAATATCAAGGATGAATCAGGGGCATGTAGAGAATCATACACATGTTCCTATAATAGGGGCTGCATCAAATTTGTGCTTAATAAATATTATACTTTTTTTCTTCCACTTCTTTATGATCCATCCTGAGTATCTATTCTATAATTATTATTTTATTACTCAGTCTTTCATATATTTATTTTTAAATTTATTGAGTTTAAACAAATTTGTTTTTATTCAGATATTTTTCCTGAAAAGATGAACAATAAAACTTGAATTAATTAATGTTTAAATAGAATGTATGGAGAAAGTATGCCTAGTTGTATTGCACGGAAATACATGGTTTATTCTCTCTGATTTCACCCCACATTTTCACCTTCCTTTACTCTTTACAATGATTTCTTTATCTTTGATGATCTCATTGAAAGGTATATATTTCTCTAAGCCATTCTGAAACTTTTTGAGATCTAAGGCATAGTTTAAATTAATAATTTATATTGTATTCTATCTTTTAAGATTTTTTACTTATTTATTCATAAGAGACACAGAGAGAGGCAGAGATATAGGCAGAGGGAGAAGCAGGCTCCCTGTAGGGAGCCTGATATGGGACTCGATCCCAGGAACCCAGGATCATGACCTCAGCTGAAGGCAGACATGCAACCACTGAGCCACCAGGGGTCCCTACTCTGTGGATTCTACAACTTAATTTGTATTTTTAGGTCTCCATCATTACCTCTTCCAAAAATAATTCCACTTGATTGCCATCATTAGGATCATTTCATTTGGTTAACCATCATCTTCATCCTGGAAGTAAATAAATGGTGTCTGGAGGACTTCTTAACTTGTTCATATGGTGTAACACCATAGGATTATTCTTTTAGCAATTCTAATTTAATCAGGCCATTTTCTTTCATAAATTTCTTATTACCAATGAAGTAAAGTCCAAAAGCTTTACTATGGCATAAGCATTTCTTAAAAATTTGTTTCTGGAGCTTTTAGTGCATTTATTTCCCTACCATACCTTCTGTCTTCCTTATATTTTACCTACAGAGATCAATCTGTAGCTTTCACAGGAACTATGTTTTTTAATGCCTTCAGGTAATTTTGAAGTATATGGGCATAGTAGCACCACATTGGAGATGGGAAAAGCAGCCTATGAAATCTCTCTCTTACTCAAAATTCAGCTTATATTACCTCATGCATAGCTTCCCTTAGTTTCCCCGGGCAGAATTATTTCATTCCTTTGTATTCATGCAGCACATATGCATACCCTTCCTATGGCAGTCATCGCAGTGCATTTTATTTATGTGTTACTTTTTCTCACTAAACTGTAAACTCCAGCCTAAAAGCCTTTAGTAGGCATTCAATAATATCCAATGAAAGAATGAATTTAAAATGAATGAATTGATGAAGTAAGAAATAAATTCATTTTGCACCTCAAGGTCATAAGAACTTTCAATAGATTTGAAACACAGGAATAACATTTTTTTAAATATTTTGTTCTCATCATGGAATATGGAGGAAACCTCAGAAACTACCAACACTATGGAAACACAAATCTCTGTTCAGGGTACGTGAAGAAAAATGGTTTCACTAGTATTATGTGTAAGCTAAAAGGTTTTATCTAATCTCAGCTGATTTGTGATGAAAGAGAATGGGAAGAGATGGAAAATGACATATTGTTTCTAGTTTACTGCAGTTTGGTGAACTTTTGTCAGAACACAGGCTCAAAAATGAGTAAGAGGGCTGGTATTGATACATCTTAGTTAAAATGATCAATGTTAAAAAAGATATTTACCATTGGTAGCTCACTGACTACACACACGCACGCATGTATGTAATATACATATTTGTATGGGAAGAGATTTACACACATACATGTGAGGCTTTCAAGTTTCTTTGCAGGATCGATGGGTCTGTTAGTAATTCACCTTACTCTGTTACAGACAATTTAACATTTTTAACATTCAGCTGATACGCTGTTAGAATAAGTCTAGTCCAATAAATAGTGCAGCTTTCTTCTCCTTCGCTTATTTGTTGTAGGTTTTATTGATCCTTCCTTTTTGACCTAAATGAAAACAAAAGAAAATATTAAGAAACAAGTCAAAAAGAAGCTGTAACAGCCAAAAAGTAACATACTCACTAGGCTGGTGCATTACAATTCCAATAGAAAGTAGAGAGTGCGAGTCAGAGGAAATATAATTAGCAAGAAAGTGAAGGTTTTGTTCCTCTGTTTCTGACACTAGAGAAGGCGGAATGGATAGAAAATAATTTGGACTTTCCAGGAAACAAGAGGAAATTACTTTCACGACCTACATGTACCTGAGAGCCTCACTTTTCAGACTCTGCAGGAAGGCAAGTCAGACAAAGAGGCAGCTGATTAGGTTTCCTACAGCTTCGTTATTTTGTATTGGCGGTGTTTTCCCAACTGCTGTGAGTGTGGGACTGTGGCACTGTTACATGATGTACACCAAAAGTGCAAAGAAAACCTCCACTACTCAGGGCCTAATTTTAAGACTACAAAGATGTACTTTTTAAAACCCTAACGATGAACTGGTAAACATGGGGGTGACTATTAATTTCCAGGTTATTTGACAGCCTCAGAAATAGCTGAATAAATTAAAGGCCAGAAGCCGGACATCCCTTTTGGGTATACATTTCAAAGACGATGACCCATAAAAGGCAGAGTATTTACATCTTATTGTGCAGCTCCTTAGCCTTCATTATGGTGATATACCGCAGTGATAGCTTGCTCCAAATGCAAAAGAGATGACTGATGATGCTTTTAGCCCTCAAGAATGAAAAGTTAATCATGTCACAACAGTACTTCTATGTAAAATATGCCACAGACCTTTGACGATCACTCGAAATTTTTCTCAGGCAAAATATGCCATGTAACATTTTAGTAAATATGACTGGAAATATCATAAGTGGCTATAACATAATTGGCAATAAAATTCTATGAAATACTACATATTCTCTGAATGTATTCTAGAACTCCTATTAATGTTAATGGGAATAACTAAGCTAGCACAAATGGGAACAAGATGTTTTAACATCTAACACTTCAGAAACTTAACAGTCATAAGCAAAATCAATAGGACTTGGGCCATATGTTATATGTGAATCCATCCTTGTAAATGGCTGTAATTTGGCACGAAAACAGATTTTTCTCTTGGCCTAGCTATCGGTTTCTTTCTGGCTGTGAGTCACAATATAGAAGTAATAATATCAAAGACCTTATGCCATTATTCTCTAAGGAAAATACTATCGGACTACAAAATGCCATATATATATATTATCTATTTGTCTCATAAAGTAACATTTAGTGACTTCAAATAGTGTCTGGAAATCTAGAAGCCATAATTTATTTTTCTTCCTCATCATTGATTTGCTTTGAGATTCTGGATAAGATACTGAGTCTTTCTGAGTTTCAGCTTATGAAACTATAAAATTCATACAAAGCAGGCATCAGGCTGGGTGTTAACCTGATGAGGAAATGAATTTAAAATACAGTTAGTTTTCCCAAATGGGATTTTCCAAAATGAACACTACTAGAAATGTTTCTATTATCCAGATATGGAGTGAACATTTGAGGTAAAGATTGCCTTCCAGTTCTTGCAATCACCAGATGGTTTGGGCCTTCCTCTTCTCTACTATTGCTCTAGGATACTGAAACCTCTTTTCACCCTTTCTCCTGTTTAGTACTACTCTTTATCTCTAGTAGCTTGATAACATTTTGCCAGACTAAACTATTCATCATGTACACATTAATGGCTACTTATTATATTACCTCAAGTGTTAGAAATGGATCTCTGCGCTGTAGATTTGACAATGAACAACAACAATCTCTGCCCTCAGTAAGGTGACATTCTAATGGATGATCAGGGGAAATAAATGAGACCAATAGATTGCTTAGTATATTAGAAGAAACATATTAGGGATAAAATGAGGCAATGAAGGAGACTAGATATGCCAATGAGATGTGCTGCAGTTTTTGGCACAGTTGCCAAAGAGGTTTTCCTGATGTTTGAGTAGGCTCTAAGAAGGCAATATGACAATATCTGGAAAAGAGAATTCTAGGCAGAGGTTGGAGCAAAGGCAATTCCTTGGTTGGTTGAGTACCTGGCATGCTTGCAGGACAGCAAGGGGGCCAGTGAGGTTTTGCAGAATGAGGGAGGGGCTGGTAGTCAGAGACATGGCCATGTAAGTGGCTAATAAGAGGGCTTTGGCATTTACTCTGAGTTTGGAGGGAGCGATGGGAAGGTTTTGAGCTGAGAATGATATGGGATGAATTATATTTAAAGATAATCACTCTGCCTATTGTTTGAGAACAGATACTAAAAGGACATATTTGAAAGTAGGAAGACCAGTTTGAAGAATATTGCAATAACCCATAAGAGAGTTGATGGTGGCTTTGTTCAGGGTGGTATCAGTAAAGATAATGAGAAATGGTCAGATTCTTGATATGTTTGTATGTAAAGCCAGGAAAGTTTGCTTTTAGATTGAAATTTTGGTGTCAGACAATGTTTCCAAGGTTTTTTGTTCTGAGCACCCAGAAGAATGAAGTTGACATTAACTGAGATATAAAAACCTATAGTAATAGAGGAAGCCAAGAGATTAATTTTTAGATATACTGGGTTTGCAATATATGTTACCGTCATAATGAAATGGTGAATAGAGAGTCCTATATTCTAATCTGGAGTTAATGGGAGGTCCAGTCTAGAGATACAGATTTGGCAATTATAAGTAGATAGATGTTATTTAAAGTCAAGGAAAAAAATAAGAGAGGGAGATAAACCTTGAGAGACTCTTTCTTAACTCTAGGAAACAAACTGAGGGTTGCTGAGGGGAAGGTAGGTGGGAGTATGGGATAACTGGGTGATGGGCATTAAGGAGGGTATGCGATGTGATGAGTGCTGTCATTATATACAACTGATAAATTATTGAAAACTACAACTGAAACTAATGATGTTGACTGAATTTAAATAAAAAATAAAGTCAATAAAATTAAAAAAAGAAAAAAATAAAGTCAAGGAACTGGACAGATCACCAAAGGAGTAGGTGTAGATAGAAAATAAAGTAGGAACAAGGATTATGTCCTGAAGCACTTCAATAGAATGAGACCAGGCAGAAAATGAGAAGCCAGCTAAGGAGTCTGAGAAATATTAGCCAACGAGACAGAGGGAAATGAACAAGAGTTTCTAGAAACCAAGAGAAGAAAGTATTTCAAGGAGGAAGGAATGACCCATTATGTCAGAAGATGCTGGCAGGCCAAGCAGGACATTGAGGACTGACCTTTGGTCTTTGTTGCAGTTAGCACTGTCTGGGACAATAGCAGTTTGGGAATAATGGTGGGGAAGAAAGCCTGATTCAAGTGGACTCAAAAGAGAAATGGAGAGAAATTGGGAACAATGAGTACAGACAACTCCTCTGAGAAGTCTTTTTTTTTTTTTTTTAAAGATTTCATTTATTCATTCGTGAGAGACGGAGACACAGGCAGAGGGAGAAGCAGGCTCCATGCAGGGAGCCCGATGTGGAACTCGATTCTGGACTCTGGGACACATTCTGAGCTGAAGGTAGATGCTTGACCACTGACCCACCCAGGCATCCCGAAGTCTTTGTTCTGTAAAGAGGAGCAGAAAAATGGGGGCATAGCTGTAAGGGTATGTGGAGTCATGAGAAAGTCCTTTAAATGAAGAGTTAATAGAATACTTTTAGGTGCTTGAGTAATTACTATTGCTTCATTTTTTTTTTCCCCAGTGAGGTAGGAAGCAAAGTTATCCTCTTATGTAAATATGGGGGAGACATATTTAAGGAGTGGAGAGTTAGAAGGGAGATAGACTAGGACACTGTAAGAATCATCTAGAATGATGTTGACTATAATAAACACTAAAGCCAGTTATGACAGTATGTGAGTCTGTGACTGAGTTTTGACCATCACTTCTAGATCTCCATGGGTTTTTCATTTCTTTTCTCTTTTCTTTTTCCTTCTTTTTCTGCCATTGCAGAATACTTAGGACGTCTAACTAGATCATTTCAGGCTAGCTTGATAAATATAAAGGATATTTCAAATCACAACCATATCTAAGTAATATTCTAAGTCACTATATATTCCAACAGACTCTAAGTCTTAAAACTCTATTACTATTTCTGATGACTATTTTCCTCTCGTCGTTTGTGTTGCTGAATAACACGTACTCGCTTTATTTGACTCTTTTGGCAGCACTCCTGCTGCCTTTGTCTCAGCCCAGGCCCATGACATCTGCTCCAATTTGTACATTTTATATTCTGGTTTTAGGTGATTCTTTTCTCTATATGCTCATTACCCGAACCTTACTTCGTGCGCTCATTATCTTTCACGTGGACTATTGTAGTTTCCTTCTGACAAGGCTCACTGGTTCTCATTTTCACATCCTTAAGTTCAATCCACATGCCATTTTTATTTATTATTTATCTATTTATTTATTTATTTACTTATTTATTCATTCATTCACATGCTGTTTTTAAAACAGAACTGATCATGCTTTCTTATGCCTTAAATACATGCAACAGACTGTGTTGTCATTAGGATCAATTTTAAAATTTTATAATCTTGGCTAACCTTCCTGGTCTCTTTTTACATAATTCCTTCCTGCATGTCATACTCATCACAAACCATTTGTTATTTTCCAAACGCTCTTTTAGCCTTCCATCCATGCATATATGGATCTGTATGCCCTTTCACCTTAGAGAACAGTCCAGTAGAGCTAACTTGAGTATCTATTCCTGGATGAACTCTCCTTTAATATTTTTATATGCAGTTAACCAGTTCCCTCATTTGTTTTCCTCTCCTCACCAGGATATTAAGTCTTATGAAGGCAGTATTTAGCTTTACTGCTATATCTCTCATGTGTAGAACTGTTCTTGGCTTAATGTAAATATATAATTCTCTTGGATGAATACAGAATGCTTTAATACACAGAACCAGGAATACAGCAAATACTTAAAAGTGGCTATTGAATGCTTCTCACTAATTTGCTTCTAATTGTTTTGCTAACTTTAGATGTCTCATTATAATTTCTCATGTGGATCCTCTACAAAGACTTTAGTTATGGCAAGATGACTCATATAGCCTTGAGGATAACAATACCTTGTTCATTGATATCCAATCATTTTAATCTCATAACCTACATGTAGAGTTGGCCATCCTTACATGATCCTGTCTGATAGACCCTCACTTAATTTTTTTGGCATGATTTAAAATTTACCTGTAAATAGGGACGCCTGGGTGACTCAGCCGTTGAGTGTCTGCCTTTGGCTCAGGGCATGACCCCAGGATGTGGGATCGAGTCCCACATCAGGCTCCCTGCATGGAGCCTGCTTCTCCCTCTGCCTATGTCTCTGCTTCTCTCTCTCAGTGTTTCTCATGAATAAATAAGTAAAATCTTAAAAAAAATTTACCTGTAAATAAAGTAGCTACATTTTATAAAAGAAAACACAATTTATAAATAGGTAGGTGAGTTATAAACAGACAAAATAGACTATAATAATTCAAAATCTCCTATCCCATCCTTTCTACTCCACCTGCATTTCTTTGGGACTGCACTGCATCAAACATAAAAACAAAACACAACAAAAATAACAAAATATTGATTATCCCATTTCCTGGAAGGCATACACAAAGAAGTAATGGACACTAACTTCTTATACCTATAGTCATACCCAAGATTCTAGGGCATGGACACCTAGTAAGCTCCACTTTTTCTCTCTCAGCATGGCCATAGACAGCAACACATGTGGTTAAAAGTTAAACACCTTTTGATGACTGCACAAAGTTTAATTGAATAGTTTTGGCTTATCTCAATTCAGTTCTCTTCTAGTGATTTATTTCAGTTAGGAAGCAATAAAATTACCTACTAATAAAGTATTATTCTTACAATGTGGGGGACCAGAAATGTATTTGTAGGAATAGTTTGTTGTATGAACCTCAGAATCATGAGAGCCACCATTTGCTGTTCCTATGGACCCTCTTCCCAAAGTTTATGGCTTTGTCAAGATGGAATTATTAATCAAAAAGGAATTAGAAAAAGATTTGGAAATCTCTCTGTTGAACTAACCATTTTGTAAAAAATAAGAATGTGTTCAGAGTATGGTGACCAGGTGACCATTTGACAAGGATGTAAGTATGGATATGAACCAAGGACCTAATCAGCCATCAGTCAGGCACTATCCTTTCAGACAAGGGGAAAATGACTCCCTCAAGGTGACTGAGCCATCATCAGGGCTGCTACTCCCACTATAGGCCTAGAGTGCAATCGTCAGGGCAGAGTGGTTTCAAAGGATGGAGTTACCACTCTGGTTTAGGTAGGCCAGGATGCACCTGCTTGTTGCCATTGATTGAGTTTCTGCAGAGAGTGGTTGTGTGAGTCGTGCCCAGCAGAACTAGGGGGTGAGGCCACCTGGAGCAGAGAGGCCATGACCCAAGCCCATGGGAGCTGCAGGTAAACCTTCTTAGTTTGAAAGACCCTTGAATATGCAACTCTAGTTTGGGAGACCCATGGAGTTAAGGCCACCAATGCTGGTGAGTCCAGAGGCAGAGCATTGAGCCAAAAAGGAGTATTCTTGAATTTTAAGACTTAATGTTGTTTGCCCTATTAGGTTTTAGACTTACTTGGGACCCATTATCCCTTTATTCTTTTCTATTTATCTCTTTTGGAACAGAAATGTCTATCCTCTGCCTGTCTGACTGTTGTATTTAGGAAGCATATAATGTGTCTGATTTCATAGGCACACAGCTAGAGAGAAATTCTGCCTCAAGATGAATCACCTGTGGTATTCTTTAATAGCAGCCCAAACTAAGAAAATGATGATCCCTAAAGTCTCTCAGTTCTGACTTCCTAATTCAGCTACTTCTCAATAATTTCTTATTGAAAGAAATGCTATGCTCATTCCAAGTCATTGGCATCTCACACTGGATTTACTGAAAAATAGCCTTTAAACTGGCCTCTTTACACTCTTGCCCTCTCTTGAGTTTTTTCCACAGGTTGTAGCATCCTTTAAAATACAACTTAGACTGGGGCACCTGGGTGGCTCAATCAGTTGAGTGGCCGACTCTTGATCTCAGCTCTGGTGTTAATCTCATGGTTGAGAGTTCAAGCTCCATGCTGGGCTCTGAATTGGGCATGGGACATACTTAAAAAAAATAACACACACACACACACACACACACACACACAACATATGTATATGATACTTCCCATCCCTTAAAATCTTTCAATGTTTCCCTCTTACAATGAGGATAAAATCTTAACATGGTGTTCACACTTTTGTCTAACCTGACTCTAACATACTGCCCCAGCCTTGTTTGGCACCATTGTTGTGTTCTTCAGCCACAGAGCCCTTGTTTTAGTTGATTAAAGCATCATGTTCCTTTCCCACTCAGAACCCTATGTGTGTGGCTCCCTAAGTGTACAACAATCTTCCCCTCCCCTTTTCTGGCCCCACCCCCACCCTATTTGGGTAACAGAAAATAGAGGTTTCAAATACTAATTCAGTGTTCATTTTCAGGAAAAATATCAGAATAGATGCCACTCTTTTTTTCTTAAATAGAATTTAACAGTATCATGTTTTTATTTTATACATGCATTATAATTATTTTTTAAAAGATTTATTTATTTATTCATGATAGATAGACACGCACACACACAGAGAGAGAGAGAGAGAGAGAGAGAGAGAGAGGGAGGCAGAGACACAGGCAGAGGGAGAAGCAGGCTCCATGCCGGGAGCTCGACGCGGGACTCGATCCTGGGACTCCAGGATCAGGCCTTGGGCCAAAGACAGGCACTAAACCGCTGAGCCACCCAGGGATCCCCACATTATAATTATTTATATGTGTGATTAATTATTGAATTTTTTTTCTGTACTTAAGCATGCATTCCACACACACTGGACCTATATTTGTTTGTAAGGTTTGAATTTGAGTTCGAAACCAAACTTAGGGGCACCTGGGTGGCTCAGTCAGTCAAGCATCTGCTTTTAGCTCAGGTCATGATCCCGGGGTCCTGGGATCGAGCCCTGCATGGGGCTCGCTGCTCAGTGGGGAGGTCTTCTTCTCTCTCTGTCTCCCTCTGCCCCTCCTCCTGCTCATGTTCACTCTCTCAAATAAATATAGTAAGATAAAAACAAATTTAGCAGAGTGCAGCATGTATTCATAGAGTGAGTGAATGAATGAATGGATATATCTCAGGTACTCTGTTGAGTATTACATCTTTTCCCTATCATTTAAGCCATTATTTCAATTTTCTGTTAGGTAGTAGAACTTAGTCATGTTTATAATTGGTATTATTAAATGGTAAAGACTGGACGGTAAGCGACAAAACAACATTCTTTGCTAGTAGGTGAATGAATACTCATGAATGTTAAGAGTGAATTCCAGGTCCATGGGCTATTCTCATCTTAAAAATGCAGTTGTTATTTACTGATTATACTGAATTCTCCTCCCATCCCTCCCTCCCCCTCCCATCTTCATGTCATACAATTTCACTGTTGGTGGTATTGATCTGGTTCTTAACGTCTTGGCTGTACAATTAAGAATATACTTTAAGCAGTACTACTGTCCAGATGAAACCTTTTAAAAACACTGGTGGAAATATGATCAAATTTTAGATCACACCCTTAGAAACACATCCTCTTCAGCTACACGAGTGTGTTAGGGGTATTTCTTCCATCCTTCCCTTCTGTATGGACTGCTTGACTCCTGCTGTTTTTCTGATATTCCATTTCTCTTTTTTTAATGTATTCTAGTAGTTACACAGCAAACTCCACTTTGGATAACAGAAATGGAATAGAAACACAGTTTATTTCACTCATCTCTGTTTCTTTCTCTTGCCTCCACACCATTGAAAAGTCCCCTGCGGCTCTTCTCCCCTCCTGCAGATCAATACTTCTTGTCTTAGTTTAATGAACACTCCTACATTGATCTCTCTCAGGTGCTGTGTTACTTTATGACAAGTTTCTTGGTTACAACTGGCTTTTAGCTAAGTCAATGGAGCACCCTGCCATTCCCTACGCAAAGCAGATTGCTGCAATAGGAGCTTGATTCATCACAGGTTAATGTGTGATTTTTCCCCCTCCCTTCAGAAGGGAACAAATAGATTTTTTTTTTCATTTAATTCTTTAACTTACCATTCTCTAACTGCATCTTTTGGTTTCATTCCTGGAAGAATTGTAAAAAACAGTTAAGAATAGCATGAGAAAACGACCCACAGAGGGTGTGAATATTTAAAGTCTGAAACACTTTTCTGAAAACGAAAATTTACAATAGCCCTGTTGGTTATTTTTATTTGCTTTCTATCTTGTTACCATAGTAGCAAATCATTTAATAATTCCTGTACCCAGGAAGACAAACCAGAGGTACCCGTACCTGACATGTAATTCCTTTCCAGAGCCAGAGCTGCCATCTGAGTTGTCCTGTGCTGATGGCAAGAGAGAAATGAAGAGCAGGAGTGAAAGCCTGGTAAACCCGTGAATGGGGACTCCTGATCTCCATGTGGAAAAAAAGCTTTAATGAGTTCTCATGCTCTTGTGGCTTTTCTTTCTGTTGTTACAGTGTGTGTGGTTGATTAGCAGAGTAACTGCCTACTCCTGGGGCATAACCACATCAATTTCATCTTCTGCCTCATTTACACGGTCACTTCGTGCTTGGTTTCCCTCCCAATTACCTCGTGATCCCAAGTAAACATCTTGCCCTTGTTGTTTGCTTAAGCCAACTGCTAGCTCAGTGGTCTTTGGTTTGTTTGTTTTAAAACTGGTTTCGTAGAAGTGAATAACTTTTTCTTTTTTTTAGCATTTATTTATTTCCAAAAAATGAACACCACATCCCCATAGTCTGGGATACCACCAAAGTATGACATACATAAGTTCTGGAATCTCTGGATTTGCAGCAAAAATAAGGATCGATTTTAGCTTTCAGTTAAATACTGATCAGTAAGTACCAGAGAGTCACAAAGCTCAATGTCAATACTGACTTTTCATTTTCTTTCTTCTTTTCTTTTTTCTTTTTCTTCCTTTTTTTAGTAAATCTTTTGTATTTTCAGAAAATATTAAGCATCCTACCATTTCTCACACCTCCTTCCCTTACTCTACATCTTGAATAGTCCCCAAGATTCTCAATCTGACTCAACCCTTGCCCTTGAAAAGACTAATTTCTGTACATCTGCCAGATGATCTTTTAAAACAGAAGTTAAATCATATCACTTCTTTCCTCAGAACAATCTATCGAATCCTCATGTCATTCACAGTAAAAGTCAGCATCTACATAAAGGCCAGTAGTTTCATACATGGCATAAACTGTTTGCTTTATTCTGTATGGGCTATTGTAACAACACACCACAGACAGGGCGGCTTATAAACAACCAAAATTTATTTCTCACAGTTCTGGAGACTAGAAATATAAGCTCATGGTGCCAGTATGGTCTGGTGAGGGATCTCTTCCAGGTTGCACACTGCTGACTTCTCACTGAAACCTCACATGATGGAAGAGGTGAGGGGTCTCTAGGGTCTCTTTTATAAGAGCACTAATCTCAGTCATGAGGGCTCCACCTTCACAGCCTGATCACTTCCCAAAGGCTCCCTACGGACAGACACCATCACTTGGGCATCACGTTTTCAACAGGTAAATTTGGGTGACACAAACCATAGCACTGTTCTTATCTTTTTGAGCTGACCTCGTCTTATCCGATCTTCAACAATTCTATCCGCATACACTCCCCTTGCTCTTCAAATACAGTCAATGCAATTTCACCTCAAGATTTGCACTTTCGGGATCCCTGGGTGGCGCAGCGGTTTGGCGCCTGCCTTTGGCCCAGGGCGCGATCCTGGAGACCCGGGATCGAATCCCACATCGGGCTCCCGGTGCATGGAACCTGCTTCTCCCTCTGCCTATGTCTCTGCCTCTCTCTCTTTCTCTCTCTGTGACTATCATAAATAAATAAATAAAAAAATTAAGATTTGCACTTTCTGTTTCTTCTGGTTGAAAAGCTTTTCCGTATGCTATCGACATGGCTCAATTCTTCTTTTCTAGTAAGTCATTATTCAAAGGTCAGCTTATCACTAAGGCCTTCCCTGGTGAACCTATTCTAAGTTGTGACCATTTTGTCTATTTCTATCCTATTTATTTGGTTTATTTTTTGTTTCCTAAATTGGAATGTAAGATCCTTAACGTCAGAGCTTTTGTCTATTGTGTTTATTCTCTATACCCCATACTCAGAAAACTGTCTTACAGATCATACTTAATAAATTCTGTAAAATGAATGAAATGCCACCATTAAATGGAAAATCACTGTGTACATCACAGAGACAAATCCTAACTCTACCTATTGCTGGGCAAAGGAAGCATAGTCGAGGCTCCTAAGAGCTCTTCCAAGAGGATAGTTTCCATATGTTAACGTTTGTGAATTTGAGGGCATAAATTCTGTGTTGAAATTTGGGAGAAAGAAGAGTACATATCAAAGGGCACTACAATTCAATTGCTGGTATCAACTCTTAGTTCAATTCTCTAGTCACTTTTTTCATCAGTTCTAGAAGTTATTGTTACTGCACATTTTTCTCTGCAGTGGACATGTGTCTTTATTAAACTACTATAAATGGAATGCTAAATGTTGAAATTAAGTTGAATATATAATTTCTACAGAGGGTGAGTAGAGGAGGTGCAAAGACATACTTGCTATGAAAATGCACAAAAATATCTTTCTTAATTTTACCTTAACCTCCAACTAAAGAAAAACATTGAGCTTCTGGTTATATATTTACTCCTCATTTCCCCTTTCATTGATCTGATATTACCAAGTAAAGTGACTTACTTGGAGATCTGGGGAATGTCTGCTGAAACATTTCTTTATATCTCCTGTTTGCAATGAACTTTACAGTAGCCTAAAGAGAGAGAGAGAAGGAGAGAGAGGGAGAATGAATATCAATCTGAAACCATTTAGGTAATAGAGGATGTGCTTCTATGCAGTTCTACCACATATAAGGTTTGGTGACTCTGGGAAGCTGCTATATAATGTTCCCAAGCCTCATTTTTCTCTTTTGGAGATGGGCATAATAATACGTACCTTACAGTCCTGGCAAAGGATAAATGTACGTGAGAAATGTAATTGTAAATATGAAAACCCTTGACATACAGCCTTACTTAAAAAGCCTTAAATGTTTTAGAATTCCGATTTGTCCTCATTCATTTATTCAAGCACATATTGAGTATTAACTGTGTCTGTTGTAGGCATTTGAGATGCAAAGATGACTTAGCCATAGTCCTGGATGTCTATTTTACTGTGTATCTTTCAGATTTAGTTCTCATTCTGCACATGTCTGAAATCCCACTCCCTGACATGTCTGGCGTTTTTTTTTTTTTCCTTTGGAGGGGGTATGTTGCAATTGATCATCATAGTGTAATCATATATTCAGATTCAACACATAAGTCACTTTAGAAAATAGCCAATTCCTGTAAAGTAACTGATTATTTAAAAAAATTTTTTGTATGCTCAAAAATGTCTTTGCTTCTTTCTTAGCTGAATTGAAATATATCTTCTTATAATTTAGTTTCCTCCTCCACTGCTCATAAATGATTATACACATACTGGAGATATTTTCTCCCTGACAATTCATTATACTGAATGGCACATGCAATATCCCATCTGTCTTTCCAAAGGCACATCAATATTGGCCTACTTTGATTGAACTATCTAGACCAGCAATTCATTAACCTGTAACACACTAGGCCTGTTGGTTTATTATTGCTCCCTTAATGCTTCTCTGTTATTCAGAGATAACATGAAGTTTCTAGTTCTCTACTTGAACATCGAGCTTTATAAAATACAATTATTTTCTCTCTTATTTAAGTGCTAGACAATGGCTTCTAGATACAAGGCAATAAGTAAGAAAATCCGCCAGTCATTATATGATGCTGAATAAACATGAACCTTCTCACAGACTTTTCCTTTACATCTTAATGCATTTTCCTTGTCTTCCTCTACATTTTTAATTATTTTCCTTCAGTCTATCTCTCATATTTAATTATGTTGCAGACTGAAATGGAAATTAAGAGATTATTTTCTTCCTCATCGTCTTGGTAATAAATAACCCTTTTATTTTTGGTGGTTGAAAGTGACAGTGAAATAAATCATTAGGTGTTACTTGGTACTGGAGATAGACTTGTGAATTGTAACATAACCTGATATTTCTAAATATAATTGGGTACCACTTTTATTCTTATCATATATCATTATTCTTATTGTTTCCCTCTCTGTTACATCAAGATTATTTCTGATGTAAATATCAGTAGACAATAATTCTGTTGTTCCTTGAGAGAGTTCCTTGAGTTCCTTGATATTTTAATGGACAGGAAAAAAAATAAGCAGACAGCCATTATGTCAAGTGATGAATTGATTTCTTCATTCAAGCTATGGAAACATCTTTAAGTAGGATATGTCGAGTTGAACTACCTGTGAGATATTCAAGACAAGAGGGAAATGTATGAGTTCAGGAGAAGAGATTTAATATAGAGATGTAGATTTGAATTGAGTAATATGTTGGCTGCAGGTGAACCTGTGAGGCTGGTTTGTCATTCAAGAAATATATGTCTAGAAAGCAGAGATACAGTCTAAGATAGACTATAGGGAACAAAATGAAATTTAAAGGAATATGTATAGAGAAAAATCTAAAAAGTCTGAGAAAGAATAATCAAATAGGGGAAGAGACAGATGATGTCTTAAAAGTCAAAAGGAGGGTTTCAGAAAGCTACTGGTCAATGGTATTAAATATTTTATAAAGGTCAAGTTACAAAATCAAAGGAGTTCTGCTTGATTGACTAAGACAATTATTTGCCGTTAGAAAGGCAGATATGATATTTAAAAAGCAATCGGATATTAGCTACATAAAAATTTCCCCCTTTATGCAGAAGGAAAATAAAAAAACTCCTTTAACTTTATTATGATTATCTGTAGAGTACTTATTTATATCCTGAAAATCGTATTGACCTAGAGTGAAGTAAAGATACTTATTGAGAAAAAAAAAATAAGGCAATTCATTGCAAATAGAAATAACACAGAGTTGAATCTTAATTGGTAACTCATTTGAAAATAAGAATTATTTTAACTAAACCTATTTGGGTAAGAGTGTAGGGATAGTTCCAGTCACCTAAGGGATGAATTGTTGGTAGTAGAAAATGGAAAAGAAGTTGTGGCAACATGATTTTGTGTATCAGGCTCTGGTCTTACATGGGAAGTGAAAGGCCCTATGAGCCTTGGCTGTATGTGATCCCTAATTCTCGAGTGAGAGGTGACCTGTAGAGTGTTACCATCTCTGCTGGCTTTGGCAGAGTTTTACATGAAGAACTTTGCCTCCTTTCTTGATATAAATTGGGGAAAATCATTAACATTTTAGAATACATATCTCTTTATCTTCTACATTATATTTCTTGCTTCTGATCTCCGTTTCTAAATGCAAGTTTTAAGCAAGGGTGACATTAAGATAATAATGTCATTTTATTGATGACATTAAGATAATAATATCAGAGGAGAGTTGTCTGGTCTCTTAATTTAGAAGAAATCCTTGAGAAAATCCCAAAGATCTTGAACTGATAAAATGGGTCTATAACCAGGGCATATGAATAGAGTTCAGGATCTTGTTCTTTCCATTTTATCTGTGCAGATGTTCAAGTAAGAAAAAAATGTCATTTTTAATCAATCCTGTGAAATCTCGGAGGATTCTGGACCTTATGCTAAATACTCTTTTAGAGTTAAAATTTTCTAAAGCCACTATCAGATATGTTGAGTTGTAACACATTTTGTTTTTTGATTCAATGCATTTTTCTAGTATCTGTTAGTAGTTAAGGAAAATGAAATATGTCATATGCTGATATGACAGTACAGTTGAATAAGCCATCATTAATATCATTACAGGATATTTCTACTATCTCATATTTGCAAAAACCCTTCCTTACCTGCACTTTACAGTGAAAGATTACATGCCAGAGCAGAAAGGACACAGGATATGTAGTTGGAACTTAACTCAAACCTGATTATTTTATTCATACTATGACTTAAGCATGCTAAGTTATTTCTCTTCATTTTTACAATTTATAGTATGGACGAAAATATCTATGGTGGTCATGTACATTATATTAGATTATATGAAAGTATCTATTATAGTGCTTAATACATAGCCAGACTTTAATGCATGTCATTTACCTTTTCTTATCTCTTTTCTCCCTCATTCTCTTCCTTTTGTTCTTTTCTTCCTTCCTCTCTCCCTCCCTCCCTTCCTTCTTTTTCCTCCCTCCTTCTCTTTCTTTCTTTTCCTTCTGAATAAAAATGAAACCCCTACTTTACAATAAAAGTCCTGCAAAGTTCAATCTTTTTCCAGTCTTACCAACCATGTCATCCTCTGTTAATCAATTTGAATATTTCATTCAAGAAAGAATAATTTATCCATTGCTTCCAAGCATAGTTTTTTCTTTTCTGATCCTACAATTTTGCCTGTGTAGTTCCCCATAATAGAAATGTCCTCTCTGTTTGAATCTTTTAAAGTAAGCTCCTCGATGGCAAGTGATGCAGAGCATTTTCTCATGTGCGTGTTGCCCATGTCTATGTCTTCCTCTGTGAGATTTCTCTTCATGTCTTTTGCCCATTTCATGATTGGATTGTTTGTTTCTTTGCTGTTGAGTTTAATAAGTTCTTTATAGATCTTGGAAACTAGCCCTTTATCTGATATGTCATTTGCAAATATCTTGTCCCATTCTGCAGGTTGTCTTCTAGTTTTGTCGACTGTATCCTTTGCTGTGCAGAAGATTTTTATCTTGATGAAGTCCCAATAGTTCATTTTTGCTTTTGTTTCTTTTGCCTTTGTGGATGTATCTTGCAAGAAGTTACTGTGGCCGAGTTCAAAAAGGGTGTTGCCTGTGTTCTCCTCTAGGATTTTGATGGAATCTTGTCTCACATTTAGATCTTTCATCCAGTTTGAGTTTATCTTTGTGTATGGTGCAAGAGAGTGGTCTAGTTTCATTCTTCTGCATGTGGATGTCCAATTTTCCCAGCACTGTTTATTGAAGAGACTGTCTTTCTTCCAGTGGATCGTCTTTCCTCCTTTGTCAAATATTAGTTGACCATAAAGTTGAGGGTCCACTTCTGGATTCTCTATTCTGTTCCATTGATCTATGTGTCTGTTTTTGTGCCAGTACCACACTGTCTTGATGACCACAGCTTTGTGGTACAACCTGAAATCTGGCATTGTGATGCCCCCAGCTATGGTTTTCTTTTTAAAAATTCCCCTGTCTATTCGGGGTCTTTTCTGATTCCACACAAATCTTAAAATAATTTGTTCTAACTCTCTGAAGAAAGTCCATGGTATTTTGATAGAGATTGCATTAAATGTGTAAATTTCCCTGGGTAACATTGACATTTTCACAATATTAATTCTTCCAATGAGATCCCACCTCACATCCGTGAGAATGGGGAAAATTAACAAGGCAAGAAACCACAAATGTTGGAGAGGATGCGGAGAAAAGGGAACCCTCTTGCACTGTTGGTGGGAATGTGAACTGGTGCAGCCACTCTGGAAAACTGTGTGGAGGTTCCTCAAAGAGTTCAAAATAGAGCTGCCCTACGACCCAGCATTGCACTGTTGGGGATTTACCCCAAAGATACAGATGCAATGAAACGCCGGGACACCTGCATCCCGATGTTTCTAGCAGCAATGTCCACAATAGCCAAACTGTGAAAGAAGCCTCAGTGTCCATCGAAAGGTGACTGGATAAAGAAGCTGTGGTCTATATATACAATGGAATATTCCTCAGCCATTAGAAATGGCAAATACCCACCATTTGCTTCGACGTGGGTGGAACTGGAGGGCATTATGCTGAGTGAAGTAAGTCAATCACAGAAGGACAAACATTATATGGTCTCATTATTTGGGGAATATAAATAATAGTGAAAGAGAATAGAAGGGAAGGGGGAAGAAATGGATAGGAAATATCAGAAAGGGAGACAGAACATGGAAGACTCCTAACTCTGGGAAATGAACTAGGGATGGTGGAAGGGGAGGAGGGCGGGGGAGTTGAGGGTGACTGGGTGGCGGGCACTGAGGGGGGCACTTGACAGGATGAGCACTGGGTGTTATTCTGTATGTTGGCAAATTGAACACCAATAAAAAATAAATTTATTATTAAAAAAATAAGCTCCTCAATTTTAGTAATCCTCTAAGGTCATCTTGACAAAACAAACAAAAAAGACTTCTCTGGTCTTACTGAACTTCTATGATTATATACCCTGAAATTCCAACTTAATCTACTTTGCATTACTATTTGATTAAACAAATAAAATTATGAACAAAGCAATTTTTATCACTTTATCTGTTTCAAACTAATCACTGTAAAAATCAAACATGATAGATATTAATGTACTTACTCTATACATAATCAAACAAGCTTAAAAGGAGAAATGTTTTGCCTGAGATCACAAAACTTGTAGGGAGAGAGCCAAAACACCAATCAGATTTCCTGACTCCAAGCACAGTGTTTTCACTATTCAATTGCATTTTATATGTGTTATAAATATAATATTATAATATACAAACCAATAAATTGTAAAAACCTTAAGGCAAAGATGTCTGTAATTTAATATATGTATATGCTTTTGCATATTTTAATTCCATCCACTTATTCATGCAGAAAAAGTATATAGAAGGACAGTGGAGCAAATAAGGCCATTCTTATGTATTTCAAAAATATATGGATTTTTTTTAGAAGAAATCAAATCATATAACACCGTATGATGTGTTCATTATTTTCCCCCAGAAGTAAAAATCACTGTGAATAAGAGAAAGGGAGACGAAGTTACCTTCATAATCATTTCTGAAGTTGTGGTCATGCTGACACAATAGTTAGGTGTGAAGTTGATCACTGTGGTTATGCAGGTATGTCGAGAACATGCCTTCAGATGATAGCAATAGGGCATCTGATTTCAGAGCAGAAGCTGAACTATCTTATGGATATCCTCTTACTGAAAATCAATACCTTATTTTTCACCGTATCTTGACCCTTATGAGCAAAAGTGGATTTGCTCATATTATTCTGAAGCAAATCATTGCTTATATTAACAGTGCTGAACATTAACTGTGTATTTCTACTTCCTTCATTAGCAAATTGATATTTGAGTTGGTGATAATATTTACCCTTTTATTTGGTTTGTGTTAAAATAAAGATGTTTTATTTTATAGAAAAGATAGTTATGTAGCGTATTGAGTTTCTCCTGGAAGAATGGTAAACGAAAATCACACACCACTGTTCCCATTGTCATCTTCTATCCCTGTATAGACAAACACACGTTTACAGCTTTTAATGGTATATGATTCAGAGTCAGAGCACTCGTCATGTGACCATGGGATCTTTAACGGTACAAACTGAAGGGAAGAAAAATTCGTCTACCTTCAGGGTCTTGCAGCGGGACTAAGAATTAAATTTACACGAGACAGATTAACAGGAGAAAGAATCAAAGTTATATTATGTGCACGTGGAGGCCCAATAATGAAATTGAAACCTAAAGAAATGACCAAGGTGGCCAATTTTTGTGCATCTTAAAGAAGATGAATTTGTGAGAAATTGACAGGATAAAGAAAACATAATGGGGGCTTTAATTAGTAAGGAATCCTAAACAGAATTTGGACTAAGGTAGTAGATTAAGAAAACAAAAGAAAACAAAACAAAAAATAACAAGGTTTGTTTCTATAGCTTTCTCAGCTTTAAAGCCCCTATCTCTGGTGAGGAGGATATCTTTTTACTTCTTAGTACAGGGAGGATATTTTTCATAGTGGAGATTTGTTTTCTGCTTTCAGGAGGACAGAGGAAAACCTGAATGCCTTTGCACTAGCTGTTTCTTAAGTAATTTTTACTTAAAATAATCAATATGCCAATGTGGCAATTTGGGGGCAGCCTGCCCTTAGCCCCTACAAAACAGATAAGATCAGAATTTGATTAAGACTTAATACTTCTCATTTATATATACATAGCTAGTGTCCAGCTAAAATATAAAAGAATATTATTTTTGAAGAAATCATCTTCAGTTCCTTTTGAAAGTTTGTTGCATAGCAACTAATTGCTCACAGAGCACTAATAATACCTGACCCATGTGACATCACATCAATTTTTTAAAACTTAAATGCTATCTATCTTCCAAAAAATCAAGGGAGATAATTACAGTGACCTGAGCATTTTAAAAATAAAGGTTCATCCTTTTAAATCGATATTGATGAAGGTTCTATTCAGGAAACCAAAATAGATGTAGATATGCATGTCAGTTTAAAAGTGTTTTAATTCAGAATACGACTAAAACAAATCAGTTTTTTAGCTGAGATATTTAGGCCAACCTAAGGAATAAAGACTTGATTGGTAGCTCACCAATTGACCAACAATTTGTGAAAGAAATCAACCTTATAAAATTTAGGAAATAATTGAGTTCTCTATTTTACTCTGCTTGTGTTTTAATGTTTTCAGAAATATTTTCTATTTTATTGCATATAACAAAAATCCTGGAATTTATTTAAAATAAATAAATAAAATCAATTTTCTTGTAGAAAAATCTGAATGTTAATATATTTCAAATCTTCTTGTTCAGAATTATGTGGTAATAATGATACTACTAGTAATAATAAATGATAAAACATCAAGAGGATTTGATTCTCACCTCTAACATTTACAGCTAGCTGTATGATTGTTAGGCAAACTGTTGTCTGACCATAGGCAAGCAATTTCATATATAAAGATAACACCTGCTAAGTGGAATAAAGGTTGTGGGGGTTAAACATGATAATGCATGGCGCTGTTACAGTGCCTGAGATATGGCACATTAGATATGGCATGTGACTAATTAATGTTGTACATCAATCCTTATATTCATTTCAGATATATTAAGTATTTTATTTACAGAACATTTCTCTGTTGGCCATCATATTTTTCAGTTGGAATTCTGGCAGATTGGGTGGTGACCTGGTACTCGTGATGTGGTTCTGGATTCTTACATTCTTTAGGGAAAATAAAATTATTTCTTTTAATTTTTCCAATACTGTTAGAATGAGAGGAGCTGGAACTCAACTGCTCTGCACTACAGTGAAAGGCAGAGGATAGCAGTCATTCACAACTATATCCTTCCTCAAAGTCAACAACCAGCTGATGCAGGTAGTAGATTATGTAAAATAAATCTTCATTTCACTACCATAGTGACATAACGTAGGATATGCTTGCCAAGTTTTCAGGAGGAACAGAAGTGATGGGCTTGTGATTAAAATCAAAATAAGCATTTAAAATTAAAATGTATTAAAAGAATGGAGAAATTAGATGAATCTAATGATCTAAAGTTTTAAAAGAATGAATATAATTTGCTTCATGAAGTTCTTAAGAATAAATAAGTACCACATGACTTCGAAGTGATATGGATGATGATTTAGGAGATACATTAGTTTCCTATCAATTGTTCTAACAAATTACCATAAACTTAGTAACATAACACAGCACAGATTTATTATTTTACAGTTCTAGAGATTAGTCTAAAAATTAGTCTTGTCAAGGGTAAAATCAAGGTAATCTCCCCATCTCAAATTCCTTAGTTAAAACACGTTGTCTCTTTACCATGCAAATAACAAATTCACAGGTTCTAGGGATTAGGGTGTCACATCTTTAGGGAGAGGGCATTATTCTGCCTACCACAGGGGCTTTAGGTGGAATAAGTGCAGTAGAAAACAGCCACGTAACTGAGACTGAGTAAAGTTAATATGACATCAATCTTCAGTAATGGAAACAGAAGTTGCTACTGGAGGAAATAGTCTAGTTCAGCATCACTGGTCATAGTTGACGTTACAGAAGACCCGGACTAGAATGACGAGTAGACTAAAACATGATGTATGACTGTTCACATGTGAAAAAGTTTGTATATAAGAAGAGAATACATGCCTTCCTTCAAATATTTATAAGGATGTCCATCATACGAAGGAAAGGTTAACATTGTTCTTTTAGACTCAAAGAGCTAAAAACAGAACTAGTAAGCAGAAGTTGTAGTGTGGCAAACCATTGAATCAGATGGGAGCTTCTCTAGATGTCTTCAAGCTGGGAGCTTATCTAACCCTTTATGGGTACGTGGTGATAGACCATGTAACTTTTGAAGTTACCTCAAAACTTTGATTTTATATTATTCTTTGATATTATTGTCTTCTAGCCTATATTTAGGACAGAATCATTCTAAAGTTTATTAGATTTTTTTCCATCTGTCAACTAAGAATTGGTTTATATAAGTCAATAACTAATTGTAAGTAAGGCGTCTTCAATCAGGTAGTGAGTGAATCAGAAATAGAACCAAACACTCTCTATAAAAAGCTCAGACATTGCATCATGAATGAAGAATTTATAGTTAAATGGTAAAATGTAGGGTAAAGATTCACACTTTTAAAAAGCTGCACAAATAGGGGATCCCTGGGTGGCCTGGTGGTTTAGCACCTGCCTTCGGCCCAGGGCGTGGTCCTTGGAGTCTGGGGATCAAGTCCCATATCTGGCTCCCTGCATGGAGCCTGCTTCTCTCTGCCTGTGTCTCTGCCTCTCTCTCTCTGTGAATAAATAAATAAAATCTTTAAAAAATAAAAAATATAAATAAATAAAAAGCTGCACAAATAAAAGAAGAGAGCTCTAATGTATTTGTAGCAGAGAAGAAAGTAAGAAGAAATTTCTAAGTACATTAGAGGACCACACAGTCAATGAGAATTGTATCTGTTCACCTTTGTAAAACTTTTGCAAATACTGTGTATAAAATATGTTATTAATCCAACGAGAGAAGGAGGCACAGATGACATCATCGAAATTTATATATAAAATAAAAATGGATTATTCTCCTCGTTGGAAGTAAATAAAATAATTGTGTCCCTTCAATGATATCACTGAATTTTGATAAAAAAGATGAATTCTCTGCCCAAACTACAGACTCTGATATGCTGAGGGAATATCTCTACCTACTTCTCTGTGTCTGTCTCTATTACATTTTTCTTATCTTAATTCTTCAAAGCAGAATTTTAAAAGCAACTGTAAACCTCAAACCCTGAATGTAGTAAAAAGACAGAAAGAAAAAAAAAAAGGAAGGATATGTTTTTGAAGTTTTTTTCTTTATATAAAAAGTACCTTGATGGCAGTAAGGAAAAAGTCAATAACCAAGAATCTTTAAGCAATTAATAAAATAAATGTAAGACGTTTTGAGTACAATAAAAAGGAAATGGTGAACAAAACATGGTGAAAAACTTATAGAAGATAAAATTTGTTATGTTTTTCATAACATGTATTTTGTTTTGGGTGCAAAATCGACTTCTGATGTTCAAAGAGCTTGAAAGAATTAGATACACATATTGGGACAAGGGAAATTATCCAAAAGATACAATTAAATAAACAGAAGACAATAAGACGAATAAATGGGTAAAATTGTCAAATAGTTGAAAGGCAAAGAAAGCATAATTTAAATGTTATATTTTACTCATATCTAAGGCATAATTATCCAACAGCATATTGAAGTATCATTTCAAAGGCTATTTAGAGAGAAGTCAAAGTCACAGAGTTTCACAGCCAACAAGAAAGGCCTGGATGAAAGAGAGACAGTCTGGCCAGGTTAGGGAAAAAAAAAGAAAAAAAAAAACACCTGTTTTGAGAACTGACATAGAGGTTCAACACTGACATGATAAAGTGGTGCATCCTTACAGAGAAAAAGGGTCTATGAGATGTTTGCAATGGAGAATGAAAAATTAAACTAGCTTCAAAGTTACAAGCCAGTAATTCTCTCAGAGACATACAAAATCTCTTCTAAAGTGAGTGGACCATTGAACAGTGTCAGGTCTAGGGGTGCTAATGCCCTACACAGTTGAAAATCCATGTTTAATTTCTGAATTCCCCCAAACTTAATACTAACAGCCTACTGTTAACCAGAAGCTTTACATAAACAAAAACAGTTGATTAATGCATATTTTGTATATTATGTGTATTATATACTGTATTCTTACAATAAAGTAAGCTAGAGAAAAGAACATGCTATTTGAAAGATCATAAGGAAGAAAAAAATACATTTATAGCCCTGTATTGCATTTATTGAAAAAAATCCACATGCAATTGGACCCACACAGTTCGAACCTGTGTTGTTCAAGGGTCAACTCTATTCCATTTCATCAAGGAAGACTCCACATTGCAATTCGAGAGAAGCCAGATTCAGTCCTAAGATTGTGATATATTCAAGTGTCCTATAAATGATCCCTTTAGTTTAAAAGAAGATGCATCATAAACGTTCTTCAAAATAATTTATGTAAATCATTTTAAACTATGAAATAAACCTTGAAAATGCTATAGTGACAAGAATTTAAACCAGCCTTTAGGGGATCCCTGGGTGGCTCAGCGGTTTAGTGCCTGCCTTTGGCCCAGGGAGTGATCCTGGAGTCCCAGGATCGAGTCCCACGTCGGGCTCCCTGCATGGAGCCTGCTTCTCCCTCTGCCTGTGTCTCTGCCTCTCTCTCTCTCTCTCTGTCTATCATGAATAAATAAATAAAATCTTTAAAAAAATGTAAAAAAACATTCTTTGGAAGAATAATATTTTACACCACTTAAAACATAAAACATATGGTTGAGTGAAACTTCCTTGAAGACATAAACAATAGTTTTCAATTTAATTCCCTTTGCCATCAGTGATTCAGAAATCAATTGCTCAATAGGAGGCTATTCTTGAACAGAGGCTCAGAGTTACTACTGGAGAGGGAAGGAAGGGCTTGAGAACTTCATACCACACAAGCATTAATTTCCTGTGAAATGTGGAATCCATTTACTTTCAAGCCAATCATGGGATAATACTTTTTTCAAGGAATAATTTAAGCAACCCAAACCTCCAGCCTCCAAAGTACACACACAAAGATAAGATTCACAACAATGGAGAATCTAGAAAAAAAAGAGAGAACTTTATCTTAACCATGCAGGTAAAGAGCTATCATTCATTGCTTTGTAAGAGGAAACTGAAGGTCTGTGTTCGGTATGATTGTATTACTTTGAGTGGCATCCTGTATGAAGTTCTTCTAACAGGGTATGAGTTCAAATATTTTCAGCAAAGGGGTTTTTGAAGTTTGAGTTTGGAACTCTTTCATTACATACTGACCTTATGCAGTGCAAAAGGAGCATGTGTGCAACTTAACTGAGGTAATTATAACCATGTCATTGGACAAATAGGATACAATTGGATAAATATTCCCTTGAATGGGCAAACCAGGAGAAACCCCTCAACCAGTAAGGACAACCTAGAGGGTTTATCAAACCCGCATCTTTCAGGCCTCTACTCAGAAATTTTGACTCCATGTTGTGAAAAATTATGTCAAAAGAATGGAAGCTTAACAAGTCTTATTTCCCTCTGGATGTTGCTATATATCACCCAGACTCAAGAACTGAAGTTACTTCTCCACAAGCAAAGGGCTGACATGGAGGTAAATATGTTGTGAATATATTTTACAGGAGATTTGGAAACATATGTGTGTTTAACATGTGGTGCTTGCAGTTATACATTGCCTTCAAAGACGGATCGTAGGCGTGTTATGACAACAGATGGTCTTTTCACCTAAAGACATTAATCTTTAGGAAAAGAAATCATCCATCAGTTAGACTGAGCAGGTGGTGCTATCCTGATCTCTCTGCCCTCAGTCTCTACCTGCAGAGCAAAGAGTAATTGAATTTTCCTTAAAATGCTCTTATGATGAAGGCAAAATGAAAACTGGTCAACCAAAACCAAATAGTTAAAAAGAATGTAATATTCCATGCGTTGCCAATTTAGCAAGTTGGGTTTGAGTAAAACATCTTGTTTCCTAGACTTAATGGGGTTATTTCAGATCTTAACCTGAAAATAAATTCATAGTTTTTTTTCATTTGTTTTACAGACAAAGCTACTAAAACCATCGTTAACCTAAATTTGAGAAAGTTGATGAGAATTCAAGATTTCTAATATTTTTTCTTACTTTTTAGTTTTTGTAAGCAATTCTAATTTCAGTGGTCCTTTCCTATAAAATCTGAAGTTTATATTCCTTTGGTGGTCCAAATGGCACTGTCTGCCTAAGCACTTTTCTCACCAACTTTGTTGTCAGGATGTGATAGACCATTGGTCTGGAGGTAAGAAAAAAATTTATGTTGTCAGGATTCTGCTGTTGACCAGTAGTTTTCTACAGGTTAGTGTGATGGATATTTATCTATTGATTCTCAGCTCCATATTAAATTTCACAGACTCTTTTGGCAGGAAGACAGGAGAAAGAAAAGCCTAAGGGAGGCATTTGAGGAAAATACAAAATTGAGAAGATGAGAGAAGAGACTTCTCGTTTTCAGTTTTTAATAGTGTTGTCCCAGCAAGGGAAGATGGTTGTAGCTTCATACTCTGCTTTCTTTGGACACTTCCAGCATTAGCTTTGTGCAGCTCCTTAGAGAGACCAAGACTATGCAACTAAATCTACTTCGATGATTCCAAGCTCCAGCTTCACATTTCCCCCACTGCCTACCACCGCTAAGCTGTCTAAGCACCCACTATGTAAAGAATGAGTCTCCAAGCACTTTCTCCTACCAGCGCTAGAGGTAGGGCTTGCTACCTCCCGTAACCAATATATCTGGGTTACCTCATGTGCAGAAGAGGTGAACTCAGCAGGCTTCAGTTGCTGAAACCTGGGACATTTATAAGAAAACCCTGTCTTTAGGACTGGCCCTTGGCAATCTTCTGGGAGAAGAGTCCTGAACACTATCCTACCTGAAAAAAAAAAAAAAAAAACAAAAAACAAAACAGTTTTGTATTCCAAGCACTTGAGGCATGATGTAAGCTATTTGATCAGAGAGTTTATGCCAACAATGCAATGAATAATAAACACCTGTTTCTATATATCTGAGATATGGCGCTTGAGGTAACAGTTCGGTTAGATGATCTATGCTCACACTATGAGTTATAGTGAGTGCGTATTTTTGCTCTGGGGTGCTGGAATCTGAGTAGCTGAGGTCAGTCACTGCATGCTTTCAGTATTTCTTGTGAGTCAGGTCTAGTGGTGATGAACCCCTCAGACTTTGTCTGGGAAAGTCTTTATCTCTCTTAAATATCTGTTGTATTGCTTTGCCAGGTACAGTATTCTTGATTGGCATTTGTTTTTCTTTCAGAATTTGCATATATCATTTAATTCTCTTCTCATCTGGAATTTTTCTGCTGAGAAATCCACTGACAGCCTTGTGAGGATTCTCATCTATTTGAGACATGTTTTCTCTCTTTGTGCTTTAAAGATTCTTTCTCTGTCTTTGATTTTACAGTTTCATTATATTTTGTCATGGAGAAGATCTCTGTGGGCTGAATCTCTTTAGGAACCTATAAGCTTCATGAACTTGGATATCCTAACTTCTCCCCAGAATTGGGAAGTTCTTAGCCATTGTCTTTTAAAATAAGATTTATGCCTCTTTCTACCTCCCTTCTCCTTTTGGAACTCCAGTAATGTGTAACTTATTTTACTTGATGCTATCCTATATTTCATGCAGACTTTCTATACTCTTTTTCATTCTATTTGTTATTGTTCTCCTCTGACTGGATAATTTCAAATGACTTTTCTTTGAGTTAATATTTCTTTGAGTTCAAGATTATTTCTTCTGCTTAATCAAGTTTGATTCTGATACTCTGTGCTGAATTTTTCATTTTATTCATTGTATTCTTCAGCTCCAAGATTTCTATTTGGTTGTGTTTTTAATGATTTTTATCTCTCTGCTAAATTCTCTTTTTGTTCAGGTATTTTTTTTTTTTCCTGATTTTGTTGACTTGTCTTTCTGTGTTTTCTCAGAGTTCATTGACCTTCCTTAAAATAACTATTTTTATTGGGCAAATCAGTTTTCCATTTCTCTGGAATTGGTCACTAAAAAATTACTGTGTTCCTTTGGTGGTCTTATGTTTCCTAGGTTTAATCATATTTTTGGAAGGCTTGTGTTACTGTCTTTGTATTTGGAGAAGCATTCACCTCCTCCAATCTTTACTGATGGCTTTGAGCAAGAAAAACCTTCTGTCAACCCTGCTAGGGACTCTGAGGCTTTCTCAGATCTTTTCTATGGACATTTCTGCTCTTTGCTTTTTGTTCCTCTCAAGCATGCATTCTCAAGCTTGTATGCCTTTCTTAGATCCTGTGATGCTAGATCAGATCTTGACAGCTTCCCATTTGCTTTTTCTAGGTTGGTGCCGAATAATCCAGTTTATATATTCTCTCCCAGTCCTGTGGAGTGGAGCTAGCTTTATGTTGCATGCTCACTACTGTCTGTAAAGGTCATATTCATAGCTTCCCTGAGTGAGGGAGCTGGCCATAGGATCAGAAATATGTGTGTTAGTCATGTAACATGGTGGGGGTGCCCATGAGCTAGTTTTGGAGTATCCATAGGTGAAGCATTCCCAGCAGCCTATGAGTGGGTTTCCTGATGGATTCCATGAAGTGATTAGTAGTCTCTATGATGCCCTCTGAGAGCCTTAGCTGTGATTATCCCAGCCCCTTCTCACCCCATCATGCAGCTCACCTCAGTATTCTGGATGGCGCAAGAAAGAAATGGTCCTTTTTGGCAGCATCCTGCATAGCCAGGGAAGCCAGGGAAGCCAGGGACTCTCACACTCTCACTTTACCACATGGAGAAAATTGAGGGCTGAGAAATTCTTTCATACCACAAGCTATTTTAAGTCAATAGGTTTTATATTAATGTAAAAGTTTGCATTTCAGATCTTTTAATATGAACCTTTCAGAATTCAACAGTATTAATATTAGAGTTAAAAGGGAAATCCTTAATGAATCTCAGTGGTAGATGCTCTAGTGGGAGAGATGAGATATGAGGGTAGAGGAAAAGTGATTCAGAGGAAGTGAAACTATTCCTTTACCCGCTTCAAAGCATACAGTCTCAGATTTTGTTGTTGTTGTTGTTCCAACTATGTGCTGGAACTTTCCCATTAGACTCCTGGTCTTCCACAAAGGTACTCTTTATCCATATGTGGTTGTCAAAATTGGAATTCCTTGTGGGGAAGATGGTAGAAAACACCTACTCTGTCATCTTGCTGATGTCTCTTTTTCTCAGGTAGCTCCTCAGTTTAAAATTTTGATAAAATGGAATCCAAGCATGGTCTTTGAAGTTAGAGAGCTCTTCCACTCATATTGTGAAATTAAAATATTCATTTACTCCTTGTAGGTCTCAGTTTCTTTATATTCAACATTGTTAAATAACTTGCAAAGTTATTGGGATGATTAAATAAAATGTGGGAAAATATTTTATGAAATAAGTGCTCATAAATCAATTAGTATTATTTTTAGAGTAAATATAGCAGAGTTGTTAGTAAAACTGACTATAGAACTAAATAGACATGTGTTCAAATTCTGTTGTAGGAATTGGATGACTTTGTGATAATAACTTGCCAAGTGTTAAGGCCTGGGAGAGAGTCGTTGTTCAATGAGCAGTGAATTATCATTATTATATCCTTTGTCAGTTGCTCTAGGTTCTCTCTTGGTATATAGAAGTTCTTTCCTGTGTTCCCTTTACAAATGAAAATTCAGCTGCCTCATCTCTGCCACTAGAAGATCATCTACTCAGACTAATTGAGGATTTCCTTCTTAACTCCAATATTAACATTGTTGAGTTATAAAAGGCTTATGTTAAATGATCTGAAATGCTAATTTTCATATTAAAGATAAACCTATTGACTTAAAGTAATTTCCCCTTTAGGTAAACTTTGAAGTTCTTGATAATTTGGGGGAGAGGGATTTTTTTTTTTTCCTGACAGTAAAAGATTTACAATTTATATTGGAGCACATCAGAAGAGTCAATTTGCCAAGTTTTCAAGGTACTGAATGTCATAAGTAACAATTTTTATTGTTACTCTTATTGATTTTTCAGGTAGAGTTAAAAATAATTTTTATTTTACAGATGATACTGTTAATACATGAAGAGCACAGTTTGCTTGTCAATGATTTAGCCACAGGTTTGTTTATAATCGATGAAAAATAGTTGAATGTTTTCTAACATTACCCTTTGCCAGAAAATAAATATGATATAATCTCTGGTGAGGCAGATGCCCAAGATATAATTCTAGCATTATCAACATACTTCTTTTAGTATTGATGTGCTGTTATGAAATCAGTGATGTCTAAAACTACCGTACTACCTTGATTCTCATTAAAAAGACCAGTAGTCTATGAATATTAATGTGAGAGAGTCCAAAGAACTTAGGGCCAAAGATAAAATCATTGTAGAAAGTAAAAAAGGAAGCTATGGATAATAGGTGGGAAAAGTGTACCCATTCAGGCATGATGTTGAGTGTGTACATTAATGGGAAATTGCAGTAATTTAGATTAGAATCAGAATATGGATCACTTAGATTAAGATAGCAGCAAGGATGATCATGAAGAAAAGTCAGATTGTGAATCTACTTTGAAAGTTGAAATTGGATGGATAAAGATTGTCAGAAAAAGAGAAGAAGTATTTTATATCTTTATTTTTATTACTTTAATTTTTTTAAAAATTTTATTTATTATTTTGAGTGAGAAAGAGAGAGAGAAAGAGAGAAAGAGCAAGTTAGAGGGAACATGAGCAGGGGTGGGCAGGAAGGGGAGAGGGAGAAGGAGGCTCCCCACTGAGTGAGGAGCCCTATGTGGGGCTTGATTCCAGGACACCCAACCGACTGAGCCACCCACACACCCTGAGAAGATGCATTTTAAACTGGAAGAATTGGGTTTCCGTTTGCAGAACAGTAGAAGACAGATGGAAGAACAATTTGAGGATGGAGTGGAAATCAGAATTGCAATTTTGAACACATTAAATTTGAAATGCTTTTAGTAATTGAAGTAGTTATCCAGTAAGCTATTAGATATTTGAGTCCAGAATTAAGAGAAGTGTAGGAGAGAGATGTAAATTTGAGAATTATCATATAAATTGTTCTCCAAGCCATGAAACAGAAGAGATTATAGTTTGGGAATGTGCAAATGGGAAAAAAGAAGAGATTCAAAGGCCTAAGGATCACCAAAAAGCCTAGAGTCAAGCCATAGAGGAAGTCCAAAAGAAGATACGAAAGGGGAGCTGCATGTGAAAAGTTATAGAAAACTAAGGAAAAAGCAACATATATTAAACCTATGAAAAAAATAGCCTTAGTAATATTGTAATCTGTAAAGATTGCTGTGTATCTCATTTTCCTGCTTTTAATGCCTTAGAATATTTATTCAATCTTCGGGTGAAGCATCTGTTCATAACAATACTTGCGTGAGATCTTCAAATTTGGATCTGATGAATATGAATAGGAGCAGACAGGCACAATGATAGTTGTATACATTATACTTAGTTATCTTCGGGAACGTCACCGTGGCAAACTATACAATGGGGCTCAAAACCAATTTCTAGTTCAGTTTTATTAGTAACTAATGAAAACTCTTCTACATTTTTCTATGATAAGGTTGAATTGTTTGCTTGGTTTTTATTTTTTTATTTTTATTTTTACTTTTTTAAGAATCTCTTTCTCTTACTTATATATGCATTAGCCTGCAGTTGCTTTAAGTTGTCTCTATTAATTGACCACAGAGATTTTGCTACCTCTAATGTGCTCTACTGGATACTTGCTGTTGGATTTGTATTTCAACTAGTAATATCTCCCCTTCTTGCTTTTGTAGCACAGCTATATAACCTTTATTTATAAAAAATCTGTTTGTACATTTTGCTGTTCAGTGCCAAAGGAAGTAATTTTAACCTTCTTTGAGCTAAAAAAAAAAAAAAAAAAAAAAAAGAAAGAAAGAAAAGAAAAAAAGTCTTGATTAGAGTGTGAGCTAGGTAATGATTTCCTTCATTGGGCAGAAACTTGCTGATATATATCCTGTGTTGCAATGTTAAATTTATTCCATTTATAAATTCAATGAGTTTATAGTTTTTAAACATCAATCTCAATATCACATAGAAAACACCAGATTATGAAACTGGTGAATGGAACACTGTAACCCAAGCAAAAATTTGCCTTATATCAAACTCCATCTTCTTTCTCCTACTTCAGAATGTCTGGAGCTGCATCTACCAGGCAGCTTCCACCCAGACTGGAGGGGAATTAGAAGGGAGACAAGAAAATGCCCTAAATATACTCAAGTGGTGGTGGTTTCAGTCCAGATCAGCTTACGCTCTTGTAAAAGCGTGTTAAAAGATTTTTCTCTAATTCTCTGATTATGAGTATATGCTCCATTTCTTATGCAATTCATATGGGAAGATACTCAATTGAACAATCTTCTTATCGTTGCTATTTTATTACCAACCTCAAGCAATGTAATCATTCCTCAAATAATGCTGATTCTGCTCTTATAATAGATAGCCATCGTCAGTTCTCTAAAGGCTAACAATTATGGTGCAAGATGAAATGAGAGAACTTCGTTCCTAGGAGGTAGGAATTGGGAAAGTTTAATTGTAGAAAAGCCAGAGATCATTTAGTCCAATATTTTAACTTAGCATTTGAGGAAATTGAAATAGAGTCAAGCTATGCGCTAAACCCTGAACTTCTGACTGCTAGTTTTACTCAACTACGGTGGAGCTTCTGTCAAGAAGAGTGTTCTAGTAGTGAGACAGACAATGAAGTATGTTCATCTGACCCTGCTTCATAGTGCTTCTGCTTGGCCACGTGGAAAACCACAGCAACCTCACTTGTTAAGCAGGTTTTTGGACTACTTTTGATGAATGGGTTGTGAGCGTAAAGTGCATTTGTCACTCCTGGCCTGAAGCAATGGAAGCTCCCTGTGCAATTAGTCAACCTTTCTCTTCCTTTGCAGCAGGTGTCTTGGAAGAGTCCTCCTGTTGGGCAGGCAGAGCCATAAGATTGAAGCAGTCTGCATCCCTGCTCCTTGAGGGCAACTTTTTTGGACTTTGGTGAGTGAGAAATAAACTTTGGTTGTATGAAGCCACTGAGATCTGGGGTGGTTTGTTACCCAAGCAAAAACTGATTTGATCTTGACTAATTCAAGTACTTTGGTTAAGGGAGGGCCACATCTTTGTGAATCCTATTGTCAAAAACAAACAGATATAAACCATCAAAGCGCTGACTTGAAGCTGGATGCAAATAGATGACCTTGCAAACTGGGAACAGCTATTATAAATTGAAGGCATGCTGTATGCGGCTGGAAATTCTGATTTGACATGAAATACTTTTTATTCTCTTTTAGGATTTACTTTATCTTCTACTGCAACTCCAATGTCATATTTAGGAAAGGAGAAATGCATATTAGAGGCATAAAAATAGAATTCTCTCCTTGAGTAGACACCACCTGTTCGATGCACAGTCTTTCATTCTCTTTTTAATTTTAGCAAAGTGCATTTGACAAGATTTTTCTATCTGTGGAATGCTGTCAATGAGAGAAGTGCATCTGCTTTTTTCTGGGGAGATGCTATTAGTAATGATAGTCACAGATCAGCAACACTGTAACAAGGTATTGCAGGATAATCAAATGATGCCTGTGGACTAGCAGAGTGATTAAAGAATCAATCATTGACACTTGGAGAATTTTATCAGTCTCTTAAAAATAATTTAAATGTGCTGATGTACAGATTCTTATTTTGAAAGCTCTTACGTGTACAACAGACTGAATATTGTTTTTTAAAAAATGAATTAATAATTAAGGAATAGCTTCATGACACAGAAAATAATTGACATGTTGTGTTCTTGGCCAAAAATTATTGGCTTTTATTTGCTGTGGCAGTGAGAACATAGATTATTAAAGAGCTGCTTTCCTTCATAAGATGGCTCTGGCTGAAGAACGGTATTTACTATGAAGTTAGAAAAGCTAAACATTTGCATTTTAAAAATCATTTAAGACTTCTGTAAGATTTTTAGCCCATGAAACCGGACTCTTCTAAGCATGCATGCCTCTTAAATGGTTTGGGGTCCTTTCCATGTCAGGCATCTTAAAGAGCTTTACTTGTTTTTCACTAGGGAAATAATATAATTAAAATGTAGTTGAAAAGATGAAGAGGGTGACTTAGGAATATGCAATTTGTTTTGTTTTTATTACTGAAATATAATTGACATGTTAATTTCAATGTGCTATTGCTTTCGGGTGTACCACATATTGATTTAATAATCCTGCACATTACTCAGTGCTCACCAGTGCTCAGTGTAGTCACCACCCCTCACCATACAACATTATTACAATATTATTGGCTATATTCTCTTTGCTGTACTTTTCATCTCTATGACTTATTTATTTTGTAACTGAAAGTTTGTCCCTCTTAATTTCCTTTATCTACATTTTAATTAGTGAATATATTTTTTCATATTTCTGCACTATTACTATATATGTGTGTAATGAATAGATAGATGAATGAATAGACATCTGGACACTTTGTATTTATAAAATTGATAGATATTCTCTAAATTGAGATACATTTGTCAAAATAATTGCCATGATCTGAAGGTTTATGTCCTCCAAAATTCCTATGTTGAGATTCTAAACCCCAAAGATGGCATTAGGAGGTGGGGCCTTTTGGCGTTGCTTAGGTCATGAAGGGGGAACCCTCATATTCCTATAAAAGAGAACTGGCTAGCTCTCTAGTCCCTTTCAGCATGTGAGAATATAGCAAGAAGTCACCAGTTTATGAGACAGCAATAGGATTTTCACCAGAATGTGACCTTGCAGGCACGTTGTTCTTGCACTTCCAATGACCAGAACTTTAAGCGGGAAATTTTGTTGTTTATAAGCTTACCAGTCCATGGTATTTCATTATAGCAGTCTGAATGGACTGAGAAAATAATATTTTGCAAAACGCTGAACATCTTTCTTCACAAAACAGGATCTGGACACAAAACAGTGTCTGGCCTCCTGTGGAATTAATTTTCTGTTTTTAATGGTTTCCTAGGGATTACATCTTAATCTGGAACCATCTGGGGTTGATGGAATCCAAAACAGATTTAAAACTAGCCATTTAGTACTCTCCACTAAAAAAGTGCTTACTTCTTAGGTGGAACTACTGTTGCAGATTGAATTATTGGCCTTTTTATTATTATTTTTTACTCTTATCTTTATCCATTTTCTTTGCTATGAAAATTTGCAATCTACCCCATAAACAGTAGGTTATATTTCTCTATACTTTGAGTTAGAATTCTGTTGTGTAACTTCTTTCCCAACAGCAAGTTAATGTTTGGGACATAAGTAGGGATTTTATTTATTTTTATTTTTTATTTTTTTAAGATTCTATTTATTTATGAGAGAGAGAGAGAGAGAGAGAGAGAGAGAGAGAGAGAGAGAGAGAGGCAGAGACACAGGCAGAGGGAGAAGCAGGCTCCTTGCAGGGAGCCCAATGTGGGATTCAATCCCAGGACTCCAGGATCATGCCCTGGGCCAAAGGTGGGTGCTAAACTGCTGAGCCAACCAGGGATCCCCGTAAGTAGGGATTTTAAATGTGTCATCATGATTGGGTACTTTTTTCTTTCTTTCTTTCTTTCTTTCTTTCTTTCTTTCTTTCTTTCTTTCTTTCTTCTTTCTTTCTTTCTTTCTTTCTTTCTTTCTTCTTTCTTTCTTTCTTTCTTCTTTCTTTCTTTCTTTCTTTCTTTCTTTCTTTCTTTCTTTCTCTTTCTTTTTCTTCTTTTTTTTCTCTTTCTTTCTTTCTCTTTCTTCTTTCCTTTCTTTCTTTCTTTCTTTCTTTCTTTCTTTCTTTCTTTCTTTCTTTCTTTTTTCTTCTTTCTTCTTTTTTTTTTCTTCAGCAATCACTTGGAGGAAAACATGCCTTTCCCAGGGAGAGAGACATGTAGAACAGATGCAAACTCTCAAATCTGCAATATTCAGTGTATAGCCATGACAAGTTGGCACAGGGCCATCCCAGTATACTCAGAGTGTTACTTGTTGCATTGTTTTCAACTACTAAGTGTTAGAGTTGTTTAATCATGTGGTATGTTGAATGCCACAATTATTTAAAAAAAAACTAGAGTTGGACTATCTGGAATAAGTTGGAAATTCCTAAGATATTGGAAAATTTAGTATTATTTCCTAGTTTTCTATTTCCATGTATGAATTCAGAGGGAGTTTAAAAGACCATAGTCATTGGGATGCCCTGGTGGCTCAGTTGTTGAGCATCTACCTTTGGCTCAGGGTGTGATCCCTGGGTCCTGGGATTGACTCCCTGCATCAGGCTTCTCATAGGGAGCCTGCTCCTCCCTCTCTCTCTCTGTCTCTCATGAATAAATAAAGTCTTAAAAAAACAATTTTACTATTTACTATTTTTTTTCTCACGATTGCCAATATCTACTATCAACTTCCTGTTTGTTGTTGTTTAAAGATGTGGATTTGTTTTCTACCTTGATACTTGGAACTTGCAAAATCTCTCCTACTTGTTAAAATGCCTGATAGAATTTTTAAAAATTCCTAGATACTTTTGAAATATCTGAATTTCATTACCTGTCCTTTGACCTAAGATATCTTTACTGATACCTTTAGTCTTGTATACTAGATCTTAGCTGGCCTGGAAACTACATATTGGCCTGCTATGACATAAGGTCATCATATAAATCTCAGTACTATATGTAATATTATAATTTTTTACTTTCCTGGAAATTTAAACTTAAATTAGCATGTAGGTGCCAGCCAGTTTTACCTGGTAGGTTTTAAATGTCTGTGTTCCTCTTTATTTTATCCAGATCTCATTATATGAACTGGAACCCATAACCTGTTACTTGTAAGACATCTTTGGTTCAAGTCTTAATCTACAATCTAAGATAAAGAGGGTTAAAATGTTTATATGTCCCAAAGCTGGCTTAGGAAGATAAAAATAAAAATGCTAAGGAATCTAATACTTTTGACATTAGAAATATGGATAAAGCAGCTCCAAGAATAAAGAAATAATAAAAAAAAGAGGAACTAAAGTAATCAAGATCAGAAGAGCAATGCTTGCCATCTGCCTTCCAGATTTACTATATGCACACCTTATGACTAGCCTGTGGGTTTATGTGGGATGCTATTGTGAGAATCTTTATAAGATATATAATATGAGCAAATGGAAAAACAGAAGGCTATCTGAACACATTGGAGCTGTAGTCCTTTAGTGAAAGATGGCTTATTTTAAAATTTTTAAATTTAAATTCAATTAGCCAAATATAGTACATTATTAGTTGCAGATGTAGAGTACAATAATTTATCCGTTGTATATAATACCCGGTGCTCATCACATCACGTGTCCTTCTTATGCCCCTCTCCCAGTCACCCCATCACCCCCACCTGCTTCTCCTCCAGCAACCCTCAATTTGTATCCTATAGTTAAGAGTCTCTCATGGTTTGTCTCCCTCTCTATTTACTTCCCATTCAGTTTTCCCTCCCTTTTTCTATGATCTTCTGTGCTGTTTCTTATATTCCACATACGAGTGAAACCATATGATAATTGTTTTTCTCTGATTGATTTATTTCACTCATCATTAATTTTTGACTCTCATTGAAGGAAATCCTGGCAGCAAGAATCCAAAAACAGTATAAATTTCTTTCACTTTATAAATGTTTTTCTTTAACAAAACATGATATATGACTATATGGTTTAATTTATGGTACAACTTTAAATTACTTCAATTAAATCAAAGTACATTTGATGAATAATTTCAGTATATAAACTTTGTGTATTTGTAGATTTTTAATCATCAGAGGTAGTTCCTAAAATCATTATATCATATTTAAAATAGTAGATTAACCTTGTGCAGTGACTTTCAAAATTCAGAGAAATATGGATCATATTCAGGCCACACTTGTTACAGAACCACTCATCACTTTAAGCTCTAATTAAACATAATTCTGACTTTGGAATTTGTTGTTTCTCCAAGAAACTAACCATTAATATTGCAGTGAATGTTCATAGGAAAGTAAAATATATTTACATGCTCCTTAAATCTTTTTCTCCATTTTTAAAGATTTTTTAAAGATTTTTTTACAGTAGTTTACAGCAAAATGAAATGGAACAGATTTCCCATATACCCTCTACCCTCACATATGTACAATTTCTCCCATCTTTAACATTCCCATCAGTTGTTACATTTGTTAGAATGAACAATCATGCAAGATACACCAATCATCAAAAGTCTAAAGTTTACCTTAGGGCTAACTCTTGGTGTTGTACATCCTGTGGGTTTGGACAAATATATGATGACATGTATCCATAATTATAGTATTATGCAGAGTATTTTCACTATCCTAAAAATGCTCTGCATTCCCCTATTCATCTTCCCCCTGTCCCTAACCCCTAGCAACAATTGATCTTTTTACTGTCTCAATAGTTTTGCCTTTTCCAGAGTGTTATATATTTGGAATCATAAAGCATATAGTATTTTCAGATTGTCTTCTTTCACTTAAAATATGTGTTTGGGTTCATGTACTTCTTTTTAAGACTTAATAACTCATTTATTTTTAGTGGTGAATAATGTTCCATTGTCTAGATGTTCTGTAGTTGGTTTATCCATTAATCTACTGGAGGATATCTTGGTTGTCTACAAGTTTTGGCAATTACAAATAAAGCTGCTATGAACATCCATGTGCAGATTTTTGTGTGGAGGTAACTTTGGGTAAATACCAAAGGATCATAATGGTGAGATTATATATTAAGAGATGTAGTTGTTTAGTTTTGTAAGAAATCACCAAACTGTCTTCCAAAGTGACTGTATCATCTTGCATTCTCATAAGCAATGTATAAGAGTTCCTGTTGTGGGACGCCTGGGCACCTCAGCAGTTGAGTGTCTGCCTTCCAACAGGGCATGATCCTGGAGGCTGGAAGATATTTGTCTAGATTAATTTGTGTGTATGTGGATGTCCAGTCTTTCCAGCACTATTTATTTAAAATACTATTTGCTCTGGGGTTCCTGGGTGACTCAGTCAGTTAAATATCTGACTTTTGATAGCCCAGGTTTTGATCTCAGTGCTGTGAATTGAAGCCCTGTGTTGGGCTCCATGCTAGATATGGAGTCCACTTAAAAAAATAAGTAAATAAAAAATAAAAGACTATCTACTCCATTACATTGTTTTTATGCCTCTTTTCAGATATCAAATATATGACTAGATTTATAGGAGTCTTTTTCTAGGCTCTAAACTCTGCTCTACTGAGCATTGTGTTTATTATTTTGCCAATATCGCACTACCAATTTCATTACAGTTCTGCACTTTTCCTCATAATCATTGTGTACATAGTTTTTTAAAAAAATTATACCTAAATATTTTGGCTAAGGAATGCTAATATAAATAGGATTGTATTTTTAACTTCAACTTCCAATTGTTTATTGTTATGTAAGGAAAATGGTTGACTTCTGTACATTAACTTCGTATCTTACAATATTATTATAATTGCTTATTAGTTTCAGGAGTTATTTAGTGTGTGTAGGTATGTGTATTCTTTTGGATTGTCAACGTAGATAATCATGTAATCTGAACAATGACAATTTTATTTGTGGTTTTCTAATCTGTGTACCTTTTATTTTATTTTCTTGACTTGATGTGTTAGCTAGTACCTAGTACTTCCACGATAATATTGAAAAGGGGCTATCCTTGCCTTGTTCCTGATCTCGGTGGGAAACTTCAAGTTTCTTACCACTAAGTATGATATAAACTGTAGGCTTTTGTTAAATTGTCTTTATCAAGTTGAAGGTATCATCTATTCCTAGTTTACTGAGAGTTTTTATCATGAGTATGTGGTGTATTTTGCCAGAGAGTTTTCTGTATCCATTGATATGATCAGGCTATTTTTCTTTAGCCTGTTGATGTGATGGATTACATTAATTGATGTTTGAATGTTGAATCAGCCTTTCATATCTGGGATAACTCCCACTTGCCTATTGTGTATAATTCTTTTTGTGCAATGTTGGAGTCAATTTGCTAATATTTTATTGAGGATTTTTGCATTTATATTCCTGAGAGATATTGGTCTGTAGTTTTCCTTTTTTAAAGTATCTTTGACTTCTTCTGGTATTGGTAATGTTGGCCTTATAAAATGAGTTAGGAAGCATTCCTTTTACTTTTTATCTTCTGAAAGAGATAGTGGAGAATTGATATAATTTCTTCTTTAAATTTTTGGTAGTATTCACCAGTGTATCCATCTAAGCCTGGTACTTTCTGTTTTGGAAGGCTGTTAACTATTTAACAGTTAAATTAGTTAAAAAACTTTTTTTTAGCAGTTCTAGTTTTATTCAGGTTGTCCCTTTCTTCTTGTGTGAATTTTGGCAAATTATGTCTTTCAAGAAATCAGATCATTTTATTTAGGTTATCAGATTCATGGGCAAAGAATTATTTATGATATTCCTTTATTATCCTTTAATATTCATGGGATCTGTAGTGATATCTCCTTTTTCTTTTCTAGTATTAGTAATTTGTGTCTTCTTTTCTCTTAGCCTGACTGAAGGCTTATTGATTTTACTGATCTTTTCAAAGAACCAGATTTCCATTTTGTCTATTTCATCTATTGGTTTCCTATTTTCAATTTTGTTGATTTCTGCTCTAGTTTCTTCTCTTCTGCGTATTTTATATTTAATTTTCTCTTCTTTTTCCAGTTTTCCAAGGTGAATTATTGATTTTAGATATTTCTTTTTTCTAATATATGCATCCAATGCTATAGATTTCCCACTAAGCACTGGTTTCAGTGCATCTCACAAACTTTGATAAGTTGTTTTCATTTTCATTTAGTTAAAAATATTTTTAAATTTCTCTTGATATTTTTAATTTGACCATATGTTATTTAGAAGTCTGCTTTTAATTTTCATGTTTTGGCATTTTCCAGTTATCTTTCTATTACTGATTTCTAGGTTGATCCCAATGTGGTCTGAGAGTAGAGGTTATGTGATTTCTATTTTAAAAAAAATTAAGGTGTATTTGATAGCCCAGGATGTAGTCTATCTTGGTTAATCTACCAACAAAGCTTGAGAAGAATGTGTATTCTGCTGCTATTGGATGATGTAGTCTACAGATGTCAGTTACATTCAGTTGATTGATAGTATCATTGAGTTCAACTATTTCCTTATGATTTTCTGCCTTCTGGGTCTTTCCGTTTCTGAGATTGGAGTACTGAAATCTCTGACTATGATAGTGAATTAGTCTCTTCGTCTTTCAGTTCTATTAGCTTTTGCGTTACATAATTTGAGATGCTGTTGTTAGATACATACATATTAACAGCTGTTATAGTTTATTTTATTTTATTTTTTTAAATTTTTATTTATTTATGATAGTCACACACAGAGAGAGAGAGAGAGAGGCAGAGACACAGGCAGAGGGAGAAGCAGGCTCCATGCACCGGGAGCCCGACGTGGGACTCGATCCCGGGTCTCCAGGATCGTGCCCTGGGCCAAAGGCAGGCGCCAAACCGCTGCGCCGCCCAGGGATCCCTATAGTTTATTTTAGAATCAACCCCTTTATCATTATGTCATACCCTTCTTTATTCTTGATAACTTTCCTTGTCTGGTCTGTCTAAAATTAATAAAACTGTACCATCTTTCTTTTGATTATTGTTAGCATGATATATTTTCCTTCTATTTTTGAAATTCTGTATGTGTCTTTATATTTTAAGTAGTTTTTTTAGACAATACATAGTCAGGTAAAGTTTTTTGATCTATTCTGTTTTCTACTTGGTATATTTTGATCATTGACATTTGAGAAGATTATTTGTGTAGTTTAATATCTATCATGTTTGTTACTATTTTGTTTGTTGCCCTTTCTTATTCCTGTTTTGATGTTTTACTCTTTTTCTACCATTGTGGTTTTACTGAATATTTTATATGGTTATACTTCCTCTCTCTCTCTCTTTTTTGTTTTTAGCATATCAGTGTTTTAAATTCCTGATCGGATGATTCCAAAATTTCCATCATGTCTGGTTCTGATACTTGCTTTGTCTTTTAAAATTATGATTTCATATATTTGTTTTGTTTTGTTTTTTTTGCTTTTTGTATGCTTTGTAATTCTATCTTGATATCCCAGTATACAGAGTAAAAGGAACTGCTATAAATAGGTCTCTAGTAAGTGGTAAGGTCTGGGGAGAAGAAAGTGTTTGTTCTATAGTTCCATGATTAGATTTTCATCTTTTCGAGAACGTATGCATCTGGACTGTGAACTTCACAAGTGGCTCTCAGTCCCCTCTCTCTCTTAGGTGGGACAAGATGGCCAGATGGGCTAGAATTGGGTATTTCCCTCTCCGCAGGTGTGCTATGCACTGATAATACCCCAGGAGTTTAGAGTCCAATCAACTAATTTCTCTTGAAAGATTTATTAAGAAGAACACAGTGCTCTAGTAAATTTCAAAGTAGTTTCTTTATTCCTCTCCTGCTGTAAGTGTGAGAGAACTTTTCTCCTATGGTTACTTTTGGAAACCTGGATGAGCTTTTTGAGGTAGGTCTTACAGTACTGTGAGAGGCCCACTATAGATGGGTTTTCCTAGAGTTTCTAACTCTCAGACATGTCTGCGTTGTGTTTCCAGCAATTGGTTAATTGCAGTTCAAGTTTTTCTATGGCATTTCTGCTTGTGACTCTGTAGTAAGCAGTGATTTCCTGTCTTAGCCTATCTGTCCAATCTTTCAGGCAGCCATATTTTTTGCATCCTCCCGTCTCTAACAGATCCAAAAAGAGTTGTTGTTTTTTCAGTCTGTTTAGCTTTTTACTTGTAATTAAGATAGAGTGGTGACTTAAAGCTCTTTACATGTAGGAACTCATTTACATAATCTTTGTATGCAATATTTTATTGAAGTACTATATATATTAAAGATACACAAATCTGTGTAAATTTAAAATTTTAAAATGCCCCCAGTGGTGCCTGGGTGGCTCAGTTGGTTAAGGGTTTGCCTTCAGCTGAGGTCATGATCTCAGGGTCCTGGGATAGAGCCTCAAGTCAGGCTCCTTGCTTGGTGGGGAGCCTGCTTCTCCTTTTCCCCATGCCCTTCCCCCATAAGTGCTCTCTTTCTCTCTCAAATAAATAAAATCTTTTAAAAAAATAAATGCCTCCAAATTTGACATGCCTCCTATCATCAGAAAGCAAAATCAACATTTTTTCTCCTTGAATTTGAATAACTTTTGACTATGAAGGATGAGATTCTAAATCCCTTCTGAAGCTGGACATGTAGAGCTTCTATTTAATTGTCTTGGGAGATTTACACTAAAACACAACCTCTGGAAAAGCCACGCTTCCATATGATGAAGCTACATGGAGATGTTCAGCCCAAAGCACCAGATGAGTTCCAAATGACAGCCAGCATCAACTGCAAGATAAATGAAGGAAGAAGTCCTTGTGGTGATGCCAACCCCAACCTCCATTTTACCATAAAAGCATGTGAAAACTTGTGATAACCACCATGCTGAAATTAGTCAATCCTTAGAAACATAAAAGTTTATAATGAAATGGTTACTGTCTTTTATGTCACTACTTTTTGGAAGTGATTTGTCATACAAGAGTAATTGAACTAATTTTTGTACTTGAAAGTGACATAACAAAAATTTGTAATATGTTTCATTGGCTTTGGAGCAAGATAACAGTGGGAATGATGTTAAAGACTGTTTTAGTGAAGGCTTAAGGGTCATAGGAGGTTAAGATGTCTAAATATCATCATCTAGCAGGGTATGGGCTTAAAGGAAAGTAATCATATATTTTGTGAAGCTAGAAGTTATGCGATCTCATTCGCCAAAATGTTTGGTGACATTGTCATATAGGATAATGTAGAAATAGGAAATATACCTAAGTAACTTGAGAGCTTTATCAAGTTGATTTCCAGGCAGACTATTGAGCTTACTACATTGGTTTTTTTGGTCAACTATACTAAAATGGGAGATGTCAGAGGGGAGAAAAAAAGGAACTGTATGGTAAAAGCAAAAAAAAAAATCTGTAAAAGAGATAAGACTCTTTAAATAAAAAATACAATTGTTTCTCATTCCTGCCCAGATGGGAAAACCTCTCCAAGGAATGAATGAATGAATGAATGAACGAATAAATAAATAAATAAATAAATAAATAAATAAATAAATAAATAAATAAAAAGGCTTCCTTCCTAAGATCATATCCAGGGTAAGGCTATATGGTTCTTTGTGGAAATATAAACTGGTGCCTCATGAAACTTTTATAAAAGATAAGCCACTAATAATATTAAGGAACATGTCTTCCAAATCTTGTTTAGTACAAACAGGGCTTCTAAAAACCTCAAGTGTTGTCCTATAGGAGTGTCACTGGAGCTCAAGGTAAAGTAGGGCCTATGTGGTAGTTATTGATAGTTGTGCGTTTTGTCAAAAGGAGTGAACTCCAGAAAGATTTATAGAATATCACAAAGTTGTTAGAATATTGTTTTTCTTGGAAGCCAACTTGAACAGAAGGAAAAGAGAGAATACAAGTTTAAAATAACTTTTTGGATCTCCAACATTTTTGGACAGAGAATAGACTGAGAATACTCAGTTATAATCTTTGTTTTCCTATTGGGAAAGGGTGGATCACTCAGAGAGTTGACTCAAAAGCTCAGAGAATGGATCTGAGATCCATGGAGAATCGTTTCCAGGGAGCAGTCCTAGGCCTTACACATAAAACTGGCAATATGTGCTCAACTGTTCCAGAATTCCTGAACACCAGACTGGTATTGCATTTCAGCCCCCTCCCCTTTTTGAACAGCAGTGTTTACTTGCCTTTACACTTGTGTGTTGGGTTGTCATTTTTAGTTCTTAGGCCTTCAAATACACAAACCTTATATAAGAGAGGCTGTTTCCAAAAAAACCCAAACCAAAAGACTCATCTTGATTTGAATTTGTCTTAGATGGTGAGATTTTGGACATTGAGTTCTGTCTGATGAGGTTTTTGAGGGGGTCTTAGAAAAACATTCAAAATTGAAATGCATTTTGAGTTTTAAGGGATGGTTCAGTCTGGCAGCATTATAAGAAGTTAATTGACTAAATGTCTCCCCTTACTGAAAGAAGGCCAAAACGTTTGCTTTGTAAGGAAGGGTCATCAAATATATGTGTTGATTTTATATTATATAAGATTTCAATTAAGTTTTACATCATCTATGTTCCTATTTTTTTTTATGTGGGAGGAAAGTGAATAACTTATTGCCAGTGTGTAAGCCATGACTCATTTATAACAGCCTCTGAATTCCTTGACTCTTCCCAGCAAGAGGTAAGGATCTTTGTTCTTTCTGCTTGAATCTGGGTGGATTTGTGACTATAGCAAAAGGAACATTATGCAACCTCTGTCTGGTTCTCGTGGTGCAGCCACATTGTCCATGCTCTAAGGAAGCCAAGCAACTACGTGAAATGGTTGTGTGTAGGTGTTGTAGCTGATGACCACAGAAAAGTCCCAGGTGACAATGACTATCAACCACCAGATATGAAGAAGGAAGCCTTTGTAGTGACACCAGTGTCACCACTGATCGTAGCTGAGACTCTAAGTCAAGAACCACCTAGTTGAACCCAGTTAGCCATCAGAACCATGAGGAATAATAATGATGTAACTATTGTTTTAAGCCACTCAGTTTTTGAGTCGTTAAGCTGCGATAGTAACTCGAACACTAGATGATGTGTAAGACTAGAGCTCAATTTAAATATGTGTTAATGGCAATATATGCCGGTTTCTCTTTACCAAGAGTTCAGTGTTACTGATGATTCATTTTATTTCTAAGAGGGTATTATTCTGCTTTGTATCAGGGAGCCTTTGATGATAGAATACCAGGTAATTACAGAAGTTAGTAAAAATGGTTTTGGCATGCTTGTTGATCACATCTGGGAATCCAGGTCAGGTGGAAGCTATTATCATCACATGCTGAAAAATCAGTTCATGTATTGAATGCCTCTTCCTTCCTACACGAGTACTTTGAGGATAAAGTCTTTTATAGTTTATTTGAGGTGCTATTATGCTGTTAGGCTAAACTATTCCAGAACCTTTGAATCTCTTTGTATACTAAAATACACTTAGTTTAGAAATGTTACTTAGTATCATTATTTTAACCCTTAGGTTCATTTAGAAATTATTTTCAGAATTTGTGTAGCTTGTCCATGTTTCTGATATATCAGTTCCTTGGCTTTTCAGTTATTGTTTGATCTCTGCCAATTAAGATACCTAACTGTACTTGGCTAGTGTGTTAGAAGTTCCTCACTGCTTGTGTTCATATAGCTCATTCTGTATTCCCTGAAAAAGCTTCCTTTCTTCTGTAAATTGACTGTTAACAGGGAGTTTATAAATCATTTTAATTAATAAATCTACTATTTTCCTTTGTGAATTAAATACACTTTCATGTGGGTAGAGAGGATAGTAAGCTCTATTTCAAGGAGGCTCAGGATTTCACCTACAAAAAGTAATCGGTTTTAAAACCTTATTTAAGCTTTATCTGGCAGTACAAAAGCTCAAAATCCTATACACTGCTTTCAAGTAGAAAGTAATGGAATTTCAATTTTGCTACATAGATTTCTTAGTGACGCTTGAAGAGTTTGATTTAACTAGATAAATGAATTAAAGGGTTGAGAAAGTAAGTTCAAGGAACAAATTTTGTATGTGTATGTTGGGTTATTTAATAGAAAAAATTTGATAGTAGTTAGATACCTTTACTAGAGATAGAAGAAGAATTTGATTTAAATTCTAACACGAGTCATTAGATACAGGAGATAATTTGCTGACAGGTATTTAATACATTGAAAATAATTTCCTCATGAAAGCTGTGAAACAGCTCTCCCTGGAAGTTAGTATTTTCTGTGGAATTACATAGGTAAAATTCTGAATGGAAAGAAATGCATGTGCTCAGAGATCACTCAAGGATTGCAATAATTTTTGCCCACATTGCATTTGAAAAAATTTGAAATCTATGCTTCCTCTGACATATTTTTAAGTTTTCATTTAAAATTTTTTATTACAACTTTAAATGGTTCTCAGGGATATAGTTTTGGGGCATATTATAATTGTTGACATTTGGAAATAAAACTGTTGTGCCATTTTTTTAAATAACTAATAGAATATAAATACCAGACTGATTTGTTATTTACCAACACTCAGATTAAAAAAACAAAAACATGACAGCTTATTATTAACATTCAGAATCTATATTTTTCTTATACCTCATAACTTAATTTCCATTCCTCTCCCTCTATAGACTTATATTATAATAATTTAAATAATTTCAATCAATATTTCTACATAGAATCTTTTCATATAATAAAAATGAGTTGAAAATATTAGTATAAGTATTTTAACTCTTCATATATAATAATACTAAACATATAATTTAATATTTTTGTGCAATTCAAAGTCTTTAATTAGTCATCCTATGGTTCTTATACAGGACTTGTTTCTGTGTAAATTAATGTACTTATGTACATATTAATGTGTATATATGTTGCAATTTTAAAGTAAACTTATTTTCTTAGACAATAAGGTATTAAGCATTGCATCTCTTAAGGATTTAGATAACACTACAATTCTAATAAACAAACTAAATGCTTCAAAAGTTTAAAAGATTAAAAAGTTTTATAAAGAATTATTGAAGATAAAAAGTGAACTTTTATTGGAAATTAACCTCTTAATGATATGAATCTTGATCAACATTCCCCATGCATTTAATAAAAGGGAAATTACAAACTCATAAAAGCCAATTAGTTCACTGGCTAGCCTATTATTTTGCCTTCTTGTTGATAGAAATCATAAAATATTAAATATTTTAAAGGATATTATATGATTAGAAGTGACTCTAACTAGATTAACTACTTCATTATATTATTTGATTAAATAAATAATAACTATATTCTTGAATGACACTTAATTTGAAAAAAATTACATGAAAGTTTTATCCTTGGGGTTTATTTACCTTATTATAATTTTTTTGTTGTTTTTTTAGCAATATATTCCAGTTATATTTAAAATAATTAACTTCAGGGGATCCCTGGGTGGCTCAACGGTTTAGCACCTGCTTTCAGTCCAGGGCTTGATCCTGTAGACCCAGGATCGAGTCTCACATCGGGCTCCTTGCATGGAACCTACTTCTCCCTCTGCCTGTGTCTCTGCCTCTCTCTCTGTGTGTCTCTCATGAGTAAATAAATGAAACCTTTAAAAAGAAACAGACTATTTCATCTGTTCAAAGATGTTTTGCTCTTCAAGTTAGTCTTAATAGTTGGTATTAAGAATAGCTCAGACAAGGGAAACAAAAGCAAAAATAAACTATTGAGACTCTACCAAAATAAAATGCTTTTTCTTAGCAAGGGAAACCATTGAGAAAATGAAAAGGCAATCTACTGAAATGTAGAAGATATTTGCAAATGATATATTTAATAAGGAGTTAACATCCAAAATATATAAGGAACTTATACAACTCAATACTAAAAAAAAAATAATCATTTGATTAAAAATGGGGCAGAAGACACGAAGAGACATTTCTCCAAAGAAGACCGAATGGAAAAAAAAAAAAAAAAAAGAAGACCCAATGGACACATGAAGAGGTAGTCAACATCACTCATCTTCAGGAAAAAGCAAATCAAAACCAAAATGAAATATCAACTTCTACCTGTCAGAATGGCTAGTATCAAAAAGATAAGAAATAACAAATGTGGGTGAGGATGTGGAGAAAAGGAGCTCTTGTGCACCCCTGTTGGGAATGTAAATTGGTGCAGCCACAATGGAAAACAGTGTGGAGATCACTCCAAAAATTAAAAATAGAAACTCTGTATGATCTATTAATTCCACTACTGGGTATGTACCCAAAGAAAACAAAAACACTAATTTGAAAAGTTATATGCACCCCTATGTTTTTGGGAGGCATTATTTACAATAGTCAAGATATGGAGCAACGTAAGTCTCCACTGATACATGAATGGATAAAGAAGATTTGGTATACACAAATGGTAGGATATTAGCTATAAAAAAAGAATGAGACCTTGTCAATTGTGATAACATGGGTGGTTCTAGAAGACAGTACACGCTAAGTGAAATAAGACAGAGAAAGACAAATACCATATTGTTTCACTTATATGTGAGATCTGAAAACAAAATGAATATAATAGAAACAAAACCATAAATACAGAGAACAAACTGATGTTTGCCGGAGGGGAAGTCAATAGGAGAACAGAAAAAAAATGGGTTTAAAGGAGGAAGAGGGATCCCTGGGTGGCGCAGCGGTTTGGCACCTGCCTTTGGCCCAGGGCGCGATCCTGGAGACCCGGGATCGAATCCCACGTCGGGCTCCCGGTGCATGGAGCCTGCTTCTCCCTCTGCCTGTGTCTCTGCCTCTCTCTCTCTGTGTGTGACTAACATAAATAAATAAAAATTAAAAAAAAACATTTAAAAAAATTAAAAAAAAATAAAGGAGGAAGAATAGGCTTCCACTTACGGAAAAAAATACTTTAAGAATCATCATATCATCTGTAAGAAGGCCTAGAAGAAATAAACTTACACATATAAGGAATAATGGGAAGAGGGGATGGTTAGGAGTGAATTACAATGAAAGTCAAATGTCAATCTAGCCCCTTTGGATCTCTGGGTCTGTATTATTATGAGAACTCTCAGATCCCTTCCCCTGTCTCAGATGTAAAAATCTTAAAATTTAGTTTTTTTAGTGTCTCATTAATAAAATCTTCCTCTTCTGAATTTTCTTCTTATTTCCTGTGCTTTATCCTTCAGTTATCTAGGCTTTAATCTCTTTTTTTAATTCATCCTATTGCTTTCTGCCTATTTTTAATATCAAATCAGATATTAAGTTCGAGTCTGTTTTCCATATCTTTTAATTTGTTTTCAATTATCTTATCCCTAACTTTGTATATCTTTCTAAATAATCTACTGGCCATCCATTCTTCTTTTCCACATGTTACATTACTTCCATATTAATCTTTCTAGGATATTTGGATTGTGTCAGTTTATGATTTAAGAAAATTGTTTGAAAAATCTCTCAGCATACTAATTTAAAAATCACTGTTTTTTGTTAATTTTCAAAAGATGTGAACATTCTTTGTGGGTTTTTTTTTAAAAGATTTTATTTATTTATTCATGAGAAACACAGAGAGAGAGAAGCAAAGACATAGGCAGAGGGAGAAGCAGGTTTCTTCTGGATAGCCTGATGCGGGACTTGATCCCAGGACCTGGGATCACAACCTGTGCCAAAGGCAGAAGCTAAACCTCTGAGCCACCCAGGTGTCCCCATTCTTTGTAGTTTTAATGATAAATTGCAGACATAATATTTTAACTCTTTTCTGTTTATTAAATAGGGTAAAAATAAAACTCCCTCTTTTCTTTAGAGTGATATCTCTAGAACATAAATTTAAAAATCCACAACAAAATATTAGTAAATTAATTACAAAACAATGTAATCAAATATATGCAAGTGGGATATTGTCCAGTCACATAAACCTAGTTCAATATTCAAAAATCAAATAATAAAAATTTTCACATCAGTAAGCTAAAATGGAAAAATTATTTCAACATGGCAATAGCTACAGAAAACTGACAAAATCAAACATCCATTTATGATTAAAAAAAAAACTCTCAGCAAACTAGCAATAGAGGAAAGCATTGCCAATTGGATAAGGTTGTTCTTTATCCTGTAGTTATCATTATACTTAGTAGCGAGAAACTAGATGCTAAATTGACAATTCAGTGATAAACTTTCTTCACCACTTCTATTCAGCTAATGCATTAAGGCAAGGAAATGAGGGGTGCCTGGGTGGCTTAGTGGTTGAGCATCTGCCTTTGGCTCAGGTCATGATCCCAGGATCTGGGATCAAATCCCACATTGAGATCCCTGTGAGGAACCTGCTTCTTCCTCTGCCTATGTCTCTCTCTGTGTGTCTCTCATGGATAAATAAATAAAATCTTAAAAAAAAAACAAGATAGTTAAATAAAAGGTATTTAGATTAGGAAGCAAAGAACAAAACTGTTCACAGATGACATAGTTGTCTATGTAGAAAATCCCAAACAATAAAAAATAATAAGAGAAAAACTTCTTAAAACTAATAGAAAATTATAGCAAAGTGGCAGATGAGCATATAGAAATCAATTGCTTTCATACATACCGACTGAAAAAATGAAATTTCAATTTAAAAAACAATATATCATTTAAATTAACACCTAAAAAATTCAAAACACTTAGGAATAAATCTAACAAAATTTGTATATGATCTGCCTGGGGAAAAGTACAAAACTCTGATGAAACTAGAAGATCTATAGATAGTAAATAATAATAAAATGCTCAACATCATTTATCACATCAGATTTGCAATTTAAAATAACAATTAGATACACATCTAGTAGAATGGCTGAAATCCAAAACATTGACATCAAATACTGGTAAGGATGTAGAGCAACAGGAACTCTTTTTCATTGCTGATGGGAATAAAAAATGGTATAGTCACTTTGCCACATAGTTTTTGCCTTTCACACAAAATCAAACATACTCTTACCATATGATTCAGAAATCATACTTCTTGGTATCCACCCATAGAGGTTGAAAACTTATGCCTGCATAAAACTTGTACACATATATTTATAGCAGCTTTATTCATAATTGCTAAAATTGGGGAATGATTGAGGTTTCTTTCAAGAGGTAAATGGATGAACGATCTGTGTTACATCTAAATAATGAAATAATTTTCAGTGATAAAAAGAAATGAGGTATCAAGTCCCAAAAAGACGTAGAAAAATCTAAATGCAAATTTCTAAGTGAAAGAAGGCAATTTGACAAGGCTACACACTGTTGGACTCTAACTATATGACATTCTGAAAAAGACACAACTATGGAGACAGTAGAAAAAAAACAATGATTGCCAAGGTTTTAAGAGAGAGAACATGTGGAGTACAGGGAATTTTATGATAGTGAAACTATTGTGTATGATACTATAATGGTGAATACATGTCATCATACATTTGTGAAAACCTATAAAAAGTACAGCACAAAGAGTGGGCTCTAACATAAACATTGGACTTCAGTTCCTAATAATGCATCAATATTATTTCATCTAGTATAACAAATGTACCACACTAATATTAATAATATTAATAATTGGGGAAACTACTGGGTAAGATGAGAGAGGAGGGAGAGGTGTAGATGGACACTTTGCATTTTCTGTTCTTTTTCTAAACCTAAAACTGCTTTTAAAAAGTTTATTAATTAAAAATTGTGATTAAAATGCCCAGCTGAAAGTCTTATTAGCAAAGATAACAGATTCCATGGCTAATCTCTTATAGACCTTACCATATCATTCACAGAAATATTCCAAGTTTGTTTTTGGATACATTCCTAGATATCCATCTGTTTTGAGGCTTTGTATCAAGATAATTGACTCTTATAAAGGTGTATGGCTTTAAATATTATCTAGGCCAATATTTTTATCTTGTCATTATGAAAATATGTACAACATTGAAGAATCATAAACATTCAAACCCTCTTTCTAATTGTCTTCTTTTTCTCTAAAAAACAATACAGGGTAGCCCGGGTGGCTCAGCGGTTAGTGCCACCTTCAGCCCAGGGCGCGGTCCTGGGGTCCCAGGATCGAGTCCCACGTCGGGCTCCCTGCATGGAGCCTGCTTCTCCCTCTGCCTGTGTCTCTGCCTCTCTTTCTGTGTCTGTCTCTCATGAATAAATAAATAAAATCTTAAAAAAATACAGACTGAGATCGTGTTTCTATTTCTTACTTTATGAGTCAAAATATAAATAGAAAAATTCTGTTATGAAATTAGTGGAAAACTTCATGAAACTGTTCACTATTTTTCCCAACCCTTTATTATGAAAAATTTCAAGCATATAGAAAAGTTGAAACAATTATATATATTGTAGTTTGCTGTTCCTGCCATGATAAAATATCAGAGACTGGGTAGCTTAAAAAAACAGGAATTTATTTCTCTTAGTTTTGGAGGCTGGAAGATGCAATCAAAGTATTGGAAGATTTGTTTTTTTCTGAGTTCTCCTGGCTTGCAGATGGCTACCTTCTCACTGTGTCCTCACATGGTCTTCTGTCTGTATGTAGGCATCCCTTGCACCTCCTTTTTTTTTTTTTTTTTGTATAAAGAGCTTCACCTATATAATCTCACTTAACTTGGATTACTTCCTTAAAGGTCCTATCTCCAAATACCATCACATTGGGAATTTGGGCTTCAATATCTATCTATCTATCTTAGAGGGACACATTTCAGTCCATAAAAGCACAAACTATACATATACCATGACCTAACATTTACAATAAATATTTTGCTTTATTTTATTCACTATATGTCCATTCATCTATACATTCTTCTATATATCCATAAATCCATCTTATTTTTTTCATTTTAATTTATGTTAGAGACATCAATGCACTTCACTCCTAATATATGGCTGCACAAATTCATTGTTTAGAATTTATGCGGCTTTTGCTTTTGTTTCTAAGAGAGTGCTATCCTATTTCTACTATTTGATGGGTTTTGCCAAATACATACACCTGCATTACCCAAACTCCTATCAAGATTTAGATTTATTTATTTATTTATTTATTTATTTATTTATTTATTATGATTTTATTTATTTATTCATGAGAAACACAGAAAGAAAGAGAGGCAGAGACATAGGCAGAGGAAGAAACAGGCTCCATGCAGGAAGCCCAAAATAGGACTCGATTCTGAGACCCAAGGATCATGCCTTGAGCCAAAGGCAGATGCTCTACTGAGCCACCCAGGCATCCCTATTTATTTATGTATTTATTATTTATTTATTATTTATTATTTATTTATTTCATATTTATTTTAAAATATTTTATTTATTTATTCATGAGAGACACAGAGAGAGCTAGAGACATAGGCAGAGGGAGAAGCAGGCACCCCGCAGAGATCCTGATGTAGGACTTGATCCCAGGACCCTGGCATCATGACCGGAGCCAAAGGCAGATGCTCAACCACTGAGTCACCCAGGTGCCCAACTAACAAAAACATTCAAAAGGAAAAAATGACTGTTATAAAACAGAGAAATAAACAAAAATATTCAAGTGGACCATTTCCTGAAATATGTATTCTTTTAGTTATTAACTAAGATCACCTACTCTCTCATTTTTAAGATGTCCAGATTGTATCTGTAACTTTAATTATATCTTTAAATACAGAAAAAGTTGAGAAATATTTGAAGGCAGATAAAACATCCTTGCTCAGTCCTACCAGATTTAACTTCTTGCTTCCACAACTTTTGAAAAAGAAAGGATTTGCCTTTTTTAGCACAAAGGTTAAATGAGAAAAAACAAGGGATTTTTTTTCCCCTACATGCTTTCATTGAATGCTATGCAGGATTTGGGACTGTACTAAAACTGGAACTTTTTAAAAATCTCAAAACAAAGAAAATGAAAGCAGTGGTTTTGAAAAGACCAAGAAAACATAAGGAAATCTATACCATTACATTAAATATCATAACTTGTGTATTACATATTCTTACTCTTGTGGGACCAGTTATTTGTAAATATACATTAAGAAGTATCTATTAACATCGTTTCAATAATATTCTATATTGCTGATGAGGTATTTTTAACATTCATTGCACTCTTTGAAGGATTGCTGATGATGAAATTTCTGCTATAACTCAGATTCAGTTTCATTTTAATCCACCACGGATCCAAGTGATGAAAATGTAACCACTTAAAACATTCTAACATAAGCAGCGATGACAAAAATTCACCTTTCTTCCCCTCATTTTTTTGCTATGGTAAAATGCACTTAATATAAAATTTACCATCATAAGTTTTTTTTTTTTTTTTTGTTTTGTTTTTTTTTTTTGAGAGAGAAAGAGGTGGTGGGGAGGGGCAGAGGGAGAGAGAGAATCTTAAGCAGGCTTCATTCCCAGCATGGAGCCCCATGCCGAGCTTGATCTCATGACCCCGAGATCATGACCTGAGCTGAAATCAAAAGTTGGATGCTTAACCAACTGAGCCATCGAGGTGCCCCCTTCATAATCATTTTTAAGTGTAATATTTAGTGCTATTAAACGCATATAATGTTGGGCTACCATCACCACAATCAATCTGTGTATATCTTATCATCTTATAAAACTGAAACTCTGTATTCATTGAACCATAACTCTTCATCCTCTCTCCCTCCAGCCCCTGGCAACCATCATTCTGATTCTGACTGCTCTAAATATTTTATATAAGTGAAATCATGCAGTATTTATCTTTTTGTAACTGGCTTATTTCACTTGCACAATGTCTTCCAAGTTCATCCACATTGTAGCATAAGTGAAAATTTTCTTCCTAAGACTGAATAATATTCTATTGTATGTATATACTATATTTTGCTTGCTTATTTATTCATTAATGTACACAGGTTATTTCCAGGTTTTACATATTCTGATTAATGCTGCTCTGAACATAGGTCTGCAAGATATCCCTCTGAGATCCCATTTCCAATTATTTTGAGTATATCCCCAAAGTGGAATTGCTGGATCATATGACAATTCTATCTTTTTTCTTTTTTTTTTTTTTTTTGAAGAATCTTCATACTATTTTCCATGATGGCTGTACAGTTTTATATTCCCACCAACAGTATCTAAAGGTTTCTGTTTCTCCACATCCATGCCAATATTTGTTATCTTTTGGGTTGTTTTGATAACAGCCATCCCAACAGGTGTGAGGTGACATCTCATTGTGGTTTTGATTTGCATTTCCCTGATTAGTGATGTTGAGCATCTTTTCATGTGCCTCTTGGCCATCTGTGTGTCTTCTATGGAAAAATGTCTGTTCATATACTCTGCCCATTTTTTAAATCAAATTCTTTGTGTATTTTGTTATTGAGCTGTATGAGTTCTTCATGTATTTGGATAATGTATTGGATATTAACCCTTACTGGATATATGATTGCCAGTATTTTCTCTCATTCAGTAAGTTGCCTTTTAATTTTGGTGATGGTTTCCTTTACTGTGCAGAAGCTTTTTAGTTTGATGCAGTCCTCTTTGTTTATTTTGCTTTTGTTTCCCTTGCCTTTGGAATCATATAAAAAAGATTGTAAGGCTGATGTCAAGGAGATTACCTCCTATTTTTTCTCCTATGAGTTTTATGGTTTCAGATCTTACATTCAAGTCTTTAATCTGTTTTGAGTTGATTTTTGGATATGGTGTAAGATAATGGTTCAGTTTCATTCTTTTGCATTTAGCTGTAGAATTTCTCAGGCCCATTTATTGAAGGAACTCTCCTTTTTTGTATTTTTGCTCCTTTTGTAAATTAAATGACTATATGTACATTTATTTCCAGGATTTTTTATTAGGATTTAGATCAGATTCAGAAAATATTGTACCATATGTTTTTGCTTTTCTGATTCTAGAAAGGATAAGATTAATGTTTGGGTAGTTTACAGGAGAATTGTAAGGCATATATTTTCTCTATCCTGTAACCAAAATTTCAAGATTTAACAATACGATTTCTAAAAGTATTCAATGGATTAACTTTTATATTATTATTCTTTTTGGTATTCTCTCTGATGATCACTTCCTTGCTTTTATTTTTGTTATTTTTATTGGCAAACAGAAAACTTGGTAAAATACTGATGGATATTTTGGTACTCTTTCTTGCTAAGGAAATTATCATTAATCTCAGATTGTAGTCAATAGCCCTGATGAGATTTCTTATTAGACCTTATTAGACCTTTATTTTTGTTATTTTTATTGGCAAACAGAAAACTTGGTAAAATACGTAAAATACTGATGGATATTTTGTGTACTCTTTCTTGCTAAGAAAATTATCATTAATCTCAGATTGTAGTCAATAGCCCTGATGAGATTTCTTATTAGACCTTTGGAATATGAACTTTCCCCTCCACACTTGTAGAGTAATCCTATGTATATAGACTTGTTTGGATGCTAGTGATATTCTTATTTGAAGCAGTTTATCTCATCAATAATCTCAAGGTTTTAGAAAATATAACATAATCCTAGAAAAGAGTACAGTAAATTCAATCAGGTACACCATCTCCATTTCTCTTTCTCATATTTTCAGGCTAAGACCACTTGGTCAAAATACTTTCTTGAACTCAAAGCTAAAAAACTTTGAAAAAAAAACTTTTTTTTTGTTTGTTTTGTTTTTGTCTTTCTTTTTTTTTTTTATCCAAAGGTCTCTGGAAATTCTAAGACCCTATATACCAGCTATAGGATCTACCTTGCATTTGGAGATAAAGATTTAAGGGATATTAATTTAGAAGAATGCTTAAATTAGTACCATATGCTCAAGTATATGGTTAGTTTTTTAAATAATACTTGTTTTTATTATTATTAATTTTGTGGAAATATTGCCAAAAATATTCACGTGCTAACAATCTCACATGGTGAATAGAGATTTAACTTCTTCCTACTTCAAAAATTAGTTCTAAAATTGCTCTGTCTTTTTCTAATTGAGCATCTACCTTCAATTAGTCAAAATGCCAGAGATGGTCTTCTCACAGCCCAACTCCTAATTTAAATTGATAAATGTACTTTAAAACCAATTTCTAGAGAAATCTTCATCTCATCAACTCCTGAGTTTCACTTTGGGCTCACCAAAGTTCTGCCTTTTGCTCCTTAATTGGCAATCCTGTGCTAGAAAGCACTATTACTCATCTTTTTTCTACACAGCCTTGGGGTCTAATTACCAAGATTTCAGGTACCTCACTAAAGAATTGCCCCAGCATCTGTCCATTATATAAGAACAAAAAAGATTTGTCCTGGAAATTGGCCTTGAAGTTAAAAGGCTGCTTGGCAGCATGTAAATACCAAATAAGTTTCTCTGACTTTGCACTAACATCCATGAAGCCAACTGACCCTTTTGTTCGTGGCTAAATTTCTCATTTTACCAACGGCAGCCAACTTTTCCTATTACATAGTGTATTTAAGATATCCATGTTTATACCCCCCCCATGGAAAATATGACAGAAAAATGTTTATAATTCTCTGCCACTCTCCATGAATATACGTGGAAATTTTATAAACTCCATTTTGCTGAGCCTTCAAAACCTTAAACACAGTAATAAAGAATGCCTACCAGAATGCAATGATTGTATAACTCAGATGGAGTGAATTTCTCTGCATACAAAAGGGATACAAATAAAGGCCAAGATGAGCTATTCAGGAAGATTTAGACAGGAGTCTGGGAGTTTAGACACCATGTGCAAGAATGAAGCAACAACCCAGATAATAATTGAGAAGAAAATTAAGAAACATACACTGAGTTTAATATATTATGTATTGTGTTATAAATTCAGTCACATTCATTTCCCCTCTGTAATCTTCAGTAACACTTCTGTTTCTCATTTATGCCTGATGGAGTGAGTTTTCTTTGAGGGGAATCATAAGCTCCATGGATAGCTAGGCTGCTTCTCAACTGGGTATAGATGAGTTTCACCGTGTTCTCAGTTTATGTGTTCAGTACTTCTCAGCATCTTTTCCACATGATTGTTTATTGCTGAAATGTGTTGGTCTGGGATATCCCCCACCCCTTATATTTACCTAAGTGCTATGGGGTGGAAGTTTTTCTTCTCCCAGAATTCATATGTTGAAATCCTAACTCCCAAGGTGATAGTATTAGGAGGTGAGATCTTTGGGAAATGATTAAGTCACGTGGATTCAATGTATGCAGGGAGCCTCCTTTCTGGTTCATAAATGATACCTTCTAGCTATAGCTTCACGTGGCGGAAAGTGTAAGGGCTCTCTCTAGCACGTCTTTGATAAGGGCATTAATTCCATTCATGAGGGCTCTGCTCTCATGATTGACATCACAGCTCCTGAGAGTTTATTTTATTTTAAAGATTTTATTTATTTATTCATGAGAGACAGAGAGAGACTGAAAGAGAGAGAGAGACAGAGAGGCAGAGACACAGGCAGAGGGAGAAGCAGGTTCCATGCAGGGAGCCTGATGTGGGACTCGATCCTGGGACTGCAGGATCATGCCCTGGGCTGAAGACAGATGCTCAATCACCGAGTCACTCAGGCGTCCCACCTGGGAGTTTATAAAAACAAAATTGCTGACCCCAATCCAGAACTATTAAATCTAGCATCTAGCCTTTGCAAATGTGAAAAATAAATGTCGTTATTAAGCCAGTCCATTCACGGTATTTTGTTATAGTATTTCAAATGGACTAAGACAGTGAGATTCTCTCAACACTGTTTGTTGAACACTGATCTGCAGGCCAGGGCCAAGTGTCATACATACACCTGAAGTGCTAGTCAAAATCCATTTCGCTGTGCATTCTAGAGTCAATGGTTCTGGATTGGGGCCAGCAATTTTGTTTTTATAAGTTACCAGAAGATTTTGAAGCTACAGATAAAGAATCATTCCTTTGTGATTCTATCTGACCACAGGCTTGACCTGGATCACTGTCAGTTTTGTTGTTGCTGAGCTGGATTCCTTGCTCTTTCCTAGAGCTGTGCTGTCATGGGGAATTACTAAAAAGCGGGGACATCCGGGAAACCAGAAGTCATCAGATAGCTGAGCCTCAACAAACATTAATGTTTTCTCTCTTCCTTAAGTAGGCAAAATTGCAACCGGTTTATAAGTTATAGTCATTTTTTCCTTATGCAAATATGAAAACTTTTTGTACATCATATAAAAAATTGGTCAGTCCTCTTCTAGGCAACTCCCTACAACATGTGTGATGTATTTTCATACCCTTCCACTGACCTTACAAATACTGGAAAGGCAATAGAAACATATTCTCAGTTTGGCTTCTGCTCTCATTTCTTCTCAAGGACTTTACTTCTGTATTCTCTCTCTACTACATTAGAAATACTTGCTTTGCTGTTGGCTTATTCCTACATTGAGGGTGGGGAAGCATGGAATATGCATCACACATCTTAACAGCAAAGAAACTACCTTCATTCTCCAGCCTTTCAGCTGTCACCCCCTTTGACTCAACCTTATAACCAAACTTCTTTAACATTGTTATTTTACTTCCTCTTATTCATTCTGCATCACATGCTAATGGGTCTTGTGCTCCCAGGCAAGAACTGAAACTTCTAGATTGCCATATCCAAAAGATACCTCTCAGCTCCAATTTTCCCTCTCAGTAGCAACTAATCTAAATGCTCACTCTCCCTTTATAAACATTCTCGTCTTGGCTTTCATGACAACCCTCTCTTGTTTTCCTTCAACTATTAGGACGTCATTACCTCGGTGTCCATCACTGGCTCTTCTTCATCTATGTGGCATCATAGCTGCGACCTGTCTTTTAATTACCTCTTCTCTCTCAGGGGATCTCATTGGGTTCAATGAACAAAAAATAAAAAAAAAAAATCATGACTACTTGCTGGCTTCTAATCAAATATGTTTGAAGATATGACTTCTTTAATTCCAGGGTTTTATAGCCAACTGTTTTCCATCTTCATTTGTATATCACTTAAGCATCTCAACTTTATATATATGTATATAACTCTTTCATGTCTCTCCAAACCTGTTTTTTCTTAGTCTTCTATATGTCCTTAAGTGTTATAGCCAGTTGCTAAGAGCCAAAACACAACAAAACAAAACAACAAAATCCACCTTCTGTCTTTCCCCTATAAAGCAGAGACTCACTTGACTTTTTTCTTTCATTTATCCCCCCCCCACCACACACACGATCAGGAAGATATATTGATTTTAGCTCTAAAATATATTTCAAATTTGTTTGCTTTTCTCCACGTCCTCCATTTTAGCATAAGCTACCATCATCTTTTTTTCACATGGATTCTTGCAGTAGACTCCTAATTTCTATTTGTCCTTTCCAAACCATTTCTCACAACCAGAAAGATTGTATTTCAAAAGCAAAAGTCATTATTACATTATTGCCCTGATTAAAACCCTCCTATGTCTGTCTCCCTATTGCACTTGAGATAAATCAAACCCCTTACAATGATCTGCAGAACTTCTTATGATCAGAGACTTGGGTTGCTGCAAATCATTCTAACACTACCCTTCTAACAAAAAGCACTACTTTTATTTCCTAAAAATCACAACTTTTTTTCCTGTTTTTGAATATGCACAGCTCTTTCTTGCTTTAGGGACTTTATCTTTCTTCTTCCCGCTGTATGGAAATTTTTCCATTGGGTTTTGGCCCAAAAAGATCTTAATGAGATCTTCTTTCCACATCTTACCTAGAGAATAACTCCCTGATTCCATCCCATGTTGTTTGTTTTCTTTCTTGTACTTAGCACTGTTTGTAATTATCTTCTGCATCTATTGATTTACTTGTTTATTCTCTCTTGTCATCACTACAATTTATACTTTTGAGGGAGGAGATCTCATCCATTATGCTCACCACTGATTGTGCAATGTGAAGAATGTTACCTTGCGATTAGTGGAACTTAATAAATATTTGTTGAATAAACAAAGGATTAGATGAATGAATGGACCATGGAGCCCTCTAGTTCCAAGTTTTGGCAGCTTTTCTTTAGTGTGTTTATACTTTTCAAACCTAAAAATAAATCAATGTATAGTTTAAATATGAATCCAAGGATTTTAAGGCTTCTTTAGATACATTAATCATACAATTTCAAGAAACAGGTTGGTAGAAATGACCTTCCGATAATTCTATTTTGATTTTCATCACCTGTTTATATAGTTTAATGAAACTCTAGTTCTCCTTCTTCGTAGCTTATTTCCAAACAAATGTTAGACAAATGACATAACAGTTTTCATATCCTAGTAAACAGAAAGACAAGTGTCTTGTCTGCACTGATGATGTCTTACTACCAAATTCCCAAGAGTACCCTAAAAAGCCAAATAAACTATTTGCCAATTTCTGTTAAGAGGAGTTCAAACAAAACCAATAGAGTTGTTTTGGAAGATAGGCATTGGAGATCAAATGGTTAATTGTGAAGATATTCTACTTACCAGATTTTTCATTTATCATTTGAAATGATTGTTGAAACTAACTGAACCCAAATTCTAATTGGGATGTAATTTATTTTGTTGCTGTCAGTGGCATATGAAGAATGGGAAGGTAGTAGAAGTCCATTCTAGACAGAAAGCATTTTATCACTAATATTTTAAAGAATTCCTTTATGCATGGTAATAATAATGGATAGGTCATTGCTAGTCAGTTTTACACTGATTATAATTTTCTATAAAAAATACACCCCCATTATTGCCTACACCATGAGGGATACATCTCTCAAGGTACTTGTCTCCTTATTTGTTATGCCACTGGTTGCTAATCCCATTCTTTGAATGGGATTTGATGAGTGAAATTACATATTTCACCAACATTACAGTTTTATTATATATACAATTATGTATACTATATATAACTAACCAATTTTAAGCAGTGACCAGAAGTAATACAAATTCCTAAGATTACATTTGATACAAAATTAATAAATCAATACAGGGGCTTGCCTTCCCAACCGTGAAGACCAGGTACATTATTACCTATATTAGATACTAATATTTGATATTGTATGTAATACATTGTATTATATATATAATTATATATATATATTTCCTCTTCCTATACAAAAAAAACACTGTACTATACCTGCTTTGCTTTTTTTAAAGCTTTTTTTTTAAGCTTTTTTAAAAAAAATTCCAGTGTAGTTAATATTCGGCGTTCTACTCAGTGCTTATCATGGTAAGCATCACCTATTTCATCCATCCTCTCACCCACGTTTCCCTTGGTAACCAATAGTTTTTTCTTTATGGTTGAATCTGTTTCTTGGTTTGTCCCTCTCTCTCTGTGCATCTTTTTTTTTTTTTGTCTAATAGTTTTTTTCTTTATGGTTGAGTCTGTTTCTTGGTTTGTCCCTCTCTCTCTCTGTCTTTTTTGTTGTTGTTGTTCATTTGTTTTGTCTCTTAAATTCCACATATGCATAAAATGGCATAGTACTCCCCCCCCCTTTTTTTTACTTAAATATATTTTGGGATATTCCCAAAACAGATAGCTCCCTCATTTTTTTTTCCTTTGGTTACATTGTATTTTATTACATGTATGTACTATAACTTAATTTATATAACTAATTGCCTATTGATGAAATAGAGATAGTAACCAGTCTTTAATTAGAAAATGCTTCAGTGAATATCCCTTTAAATAAGTCATTTTAAGTGTACTAGTATGATTCTAGGTTAAGTACCCAGAAAAGATAGATCTCAGATTATATGTTCTCTTTGATATTCAAGATCAAGATCTAATTTTATAGCATAGGTAAAAATTTGAAAATTTTACCCCTGAACTTTTACATCCCTGTGTATTTTTAAAATATTTTATGATAGGAAATTCTGGCTATTTAGTATAGTATTTTAAGTTATACATTTAACAAGCTCTGGAAGTACATTTTAAATTTTCTGTCCCTTTTTGCATTTAAGGACCTCAATAGATATTAAAGACAACTCTTTCTTTTCCAGATATCACAAGAACATAAGTAAAACACACATAAGACATTTTTTTTAATTTTAAAATAAAATTTTCTGTCAACACTTCTTGTATGAGGAGCAGTAGGTTTCGATTTTAATTGCACATCAGAACCACCTGTTAGGCTTTTAGAGCATACTTTTAAAAATCTCCACCCTACATTATTCTTGGGTGGGCCTCATACATTATCTTCCATGTTCTGCAGGTTATTTACACATATTTATATTTAAGAACAGTTGATATTAAATACGTAAGAATTTTAAAAGTACTATTATTTAAGACCTACATTTATTAGGTTATTAGGTAATGAGTTCACTTTTAAATTGTCTAACATCTTCTCTGTACCCTCTTAAGGAGATCATTGAAAGTCTAGTTGGAATAACTTGAACATAGGATAGCCATTGAACATATGTGCTAGGCTACTATCGCCCTACTTAACATTGGATATATTTACTATTATTGTGTGCAACATGCAGGGTATTATTTCTAAAGTCTGAATTTCAGAATTGCAGAAACTTTTTTCGTAATAAATCATTTCACATCTCTTACATTGCAATAAAAAGCCATATCGGTTTGCTAGTGACCAGAATTACTTAATGTTACTTCTAAAGATTCTATTTTATACAGAAATAATAAGTCAAGACATAAGCTTACCTTCATCATTAGGACAGATTAGACAATATGCTATGAAAAGGAAGTGAAAGATTTCTAGAGTGAGTATCAGTTAAGTTGATAATAGACAATAAAGCCCTAGAGCAGAGACAGAATAATAATTTTTAGCAAAGATCAGTAGTAAACTGAAATTTAAAACAATTTACTATACAAATGTCTATGAAAAAGCCATTAAACAAGGAAAAAGTCAGGTCATAAATTTTCAGCTAGCCTAATGAAACGTTAAATAATGACCTACTTCGTGAGAATATACTGTGACTTTTGAAAATAGACTTGTACTAAATGATTATTTTATATCATCAATGTATTTAAAAAAATAGTTTCCAAAGTAGAATTAACACTCATAAAATGTCTCCTATATAATGTGATAAAACACTAATACTAGAAAACAAGGAGCAACTTCAAAGCTACTTTATCATTCTCTGAAGAGAGCAGTTCAATATCTCCCTCCTTAATCTCTAACTCACATTGCCAGAGGGCTGAACCTAATAGTTTGTCTCAAGTGGCATATCTTACAAGAAGTAAAGATACTCAAATCACTCTCAGTGCTTGGGGACAAGAACACTGAGCATGTCCCAGCTTAGGTAAGGTTTCTTATGAATGAAGTGATGAGATGATGGTCAAAACAATTTCCTCCATTTCCTTCATCCTTTTTCTTTCTTCATTTTATTAATTTGAATGTTTCTAAGATTTATAGAATATTCAAATTTGAGGCTTAAACACCAGAATTCAGTGTTGATAATGTCTTCTTGGCATTGAATTAGCCAATACATTTCAACAATTTCAAAACATTAATTCAGCTCTATTGTGTTTCAGATATCATTTTATTTATTTGCACTTTGCTGAGCACAAAACCTCTCTTTATTTTGAAAAATGCAATAGAAAATATTAATATAAATTGGATATTTGTGATGAAAAAGATTCATAAACCATTGACCAAGTTCAAGTACTTTGGCTTTGGGAACAAATTTTAAACCATAGAAAATACAATTTTAATTTGTATTTATTTTTTCTTACGTGTCTCGACCTTAAGTCATATTAGTCAATTTTTAATTTTTAGTTTTAATTTTTGTAGTAAGAACACTTAATATGAGGTCTATCCTTTAAAAAATGCTTATGTTTATAGTACAGGATTGTTAGTTATGGGCACATTATTGTATAGCAGATCTCTAAAACTTAATCATTTTGCATAACTGAAACATACTCATTGCGAGTAGCAGATCTCTATTTTCTCTTTTCCGCCAACCCATGGAAATCACTATTTTACTCTCTGCTTCTATGTATCTAACTACTTTATATAGCTCATATAAGTGGAATCATGCAGTAATTGTCCTTATGTGACTGGCTTATTTCACTTAGTATAATGTCCTCCAGGTTAATACATATCACATACGGAATGATTTCCTTCTTTTTAAAGAATGAATAAAATTCATTCATTTATTCATTGCAGGGATATACTACATTTTCTTTACCATTCATCTATTTTTTAAAAGATTTATTTATTAATTTGAGAGAAAGAGCGAGAGAGAGAGAAAGTAAGCAGGGGGGCGAGCAGAGGGAGAGAATCTCAAACAGGCTTCCCACTGAGCATAAGCCCTACATGAGGCGTGATCTCATGACACTGAGTTCATGACCTGAGTTAAAATTAAGAGTCAGACATTTAACTGAATGAGCCAACCAGGTGCCCTTATCCATTTATCTATTGAGAGACATTTAGACTATTTCTACATCTTGGCTATTGTAAATAATGCTGCAGTGAACGTGGGAATGCAAATATCTCTTCAGGATCCTGATTACAATTTTTTTGGATAAAGATCTGGAAGTAGTATTGCAGTAAGTAGTATTGCAGTATAATATTGTATTTCTATTTTTTAATTTTCTTAAGGAAGCTCTATACTGTTTTCCATAGCAGCTGAATTACTTTACATTCCTATCAACAGTGTACAAAGGTTCTGATTTCTCTACATCCTTGCTAACACTTATTTTTAGTAATAGCCATCCTAAAAGGTATGAGATGTTATATCATTGCACTTTTGATTCACATTTCCCTGGAGGTTAGTTTGTTGAGTATCTTCTCATATATCCATTGGTCATTTGCATGTGTCCTTTGGAGAAATGTCTATTCAGTTCCTTCGCTGGTTTCTTAATCAGTTTATTTTATTATTATTATTATTATTTTTTTACTGTGGAGTTGAATGAGTTCCTCATATATTTTAGATATTAACACCTTGTCAGATATATGGTTTTAAATATTTTCCCCATTCCATAGTTGCTTTTTCATTCTGTTTCCATCGCTGTGTAGACGCCTTTTAGTTTACCATAGTACTAGTTGTCTACTTTTACCCTTGTTACCTACACTTTTGGTGTCATATCTAAGTAATGAGTCACACTCCTTAAGTTTTCTTCTACAATTTTTATGGTTTCACATCTTAACATTTAAATGTTTAATATATTTTGATTTAATTTTATGCAGGTGTTTGATAAAGGTCTAACTTCTTTTTTTTTTTTTTTCCCATGTGGTCATTCTGTATTCCCAGCACCAGCTATTGAAGAGAGAATCCTTTCTCTATTCTGGTTTTTTGTTTTCCGTGCTGAAGATCAGTTGCCTATATATGTGTAGGTTTATTTGGGGGCTGTCTCTGTTGCACTGACATATATGTCTGTTTTTATGCCAGTAAAATACCGTTTTAATCACTGTAGTTTTATAATATATTTTGAATGAAAAAGTGTGATGCCTCCAGCTTTGTTTTTCTTTCTCAGTATTATTTTGGCTATCCAAAGTTCTTTGTGATCACAAATGAATTTTAGGATTTTTTTCTATTTCTGTAAAAATAATGCCATTAGATTGCTCTGAATAGTATTGACATTTGAACAATATTAAATTTTCCAATTCAAGAAGATGAAATTTCTTTCCATTTATTTGAATCTTCTTTATCTTATCAATATTTTGTAGTTTTTACTATATAAGTTTTAGTTAAGTGTATTTCTAAGTATTTATTTTATTTTTTTAAAAGATTTTTATTTAGGGACGCCTGGGTGGCTCAGCAATTGTCTGCCTTCCACCCAGGGTGTGATCCTGGAGTCCCAAGATCGAGTCCCACATTGGGCTCCCTGCATGGAGCCTGCTTCTCTCTCTATGTCTCGTATTTGTTTATTCATGAGAGACACACACAGAGAGAGAGGCAGAGACACAGGCAGAGGAAGAAGCACGCTGCATGCAGGGAGCCCAATGCAGGACTCCATCCGGGATCCTGGGATCACAACTTGAGGGGAAGGCAGATGCTCAACCACTAAGCCGCCCTGGCATCCCGAATATTTAATTTTTTACACTATTTAAATAGGATTAGTGTTAAGTCTATTGTCAGTTAAGTGTATTTCTAATATTTAATTTTTTACACTATTTAAATGGGATTATTTTTATTTTTTATTTTTATTATGTTTTTAAAGATGTTATTTATTTATTCATGAGAGACACAGAGAGAGGCAGAGATATAAGCAAAGGGAGGAGAAGCAGGCTCCATGCAGGGAGCCTGATGCAGGCCTCAGTCCTGGGTCTCCAGGGTCACACCCTGAGCCAGAGGCAGATGCTCAACCGCTGAGCCATCCAGGCGTCCCTGGTTTAATTTTTTAAATAACAAACTTTACCCTGTAAAAAATTTTATTCAAATAACCATAAACCCTGAGTACGTTTAATGTATGTTATATGTTTTTATTTCCTGTACAGTTATTGCGATTATCTGTAAAGCATTCATTAAATTTCTGACTAGGAAAAGATCTTTTTTAGATATGTAAGAAATTCTATGCTTAATACTAAGAGAATTTTTCTACTTATCACAATCAATTATTTCAGTTTTAGATAATACAATGATGAATTAAAATTCCTAATCAGTGTAGACTTTTTAAAATTTTAATTCCAATGAAGTGCCATTAAATATAAATTGTCTAGACACTTAAACATCAGTCATATAAATCACATTAAATTTGCTACTTACTCCCTGATCTATTTTAAACAGCATTAAGTCTTATTAACATTCCAGTTATATACTTTTAATATTAATTATTATGGATATTTGTGAGATACTCTGTCGACATAAAATCATTAGGGGATAAATGACACATGAATACCTTGCACTAGATATTTCACTGGTTATATATATTACAAGTCTTGTGTGAGAACGATAAAATATAAAAATTGACAGCCAACTACTTAAAAATTAATTGAACATTTAGATGAAAACTTTTTATTTAGAATTTAGTATCCAAAGATAAGTATTGTATGGCTTCGGTGATAATATGGAAAAATGAATCATGTAATTACAGGGCATTTTTATTTTATAGTTTTGAGGATTATCTGTGTTATTTATAGGATATATTCACTGTGATTTATAATATGATTGTACAGATTACATTTAACAAGGCAATAAAATCATAACCACCACTAAGGTGACCTTCACATCCACAGTGTTGCTGAGCAAGTTGTTTTTGGAAACTGAGTGTTTTGGGTACATTATTTGCACAAAGAGAATCACTTATATTTGTATAGTAAATTTGATAATGACATAAAATACTAAAATATAGTTTTAAAAATATTGGCATATTAAAAGTAGAGTATACTCTATTCTCACTACATCACTGTTCACATTATTCTTTGAACAATTCCTTCATATTATTCTATTGGATAAGCTAAGAGGACTGTTTTGGAGCATTGGACTAAAGCTTTTCAATTTTACTTCTACAGATAACTGCATTTCCCCAAAAGCAGTTTTTTTTTTGTTGTTGTTGTTGTTTCCCTACATATTTGCATCAATAGGGAGAAATTCAGTAAAATTGTTTCATGAAAATCCAGAGAGATCTCAATTATTGTCTCATTTTATTCATCTGTTCCTGATATACCTCCTCCGTGGAATGTCTTCTCCGCTCCTCTCTTCCTGATCCTAGTTCTCGTTTCTTTCCCATTGTGTTCTTGTTGGCTACTGCAGCTACATGACAATTACTCCACAATGCTGTAACAGTTTTGTCTGCATTATTAATTTTGGCTTTATATTTCTATCCTTTTTTATTTTTTATTTCATACAGCACATAGTGGACTTTCAATAGATATTTATGGAATTTATTGGACTATTTCTAAATGTATAGGCTTCTGAACAGAGTATAAACCTTCTAAAGATAGGAATAGGATTAATACTGTTTTTTTTTAATCCCACATAAAACTCATAGTTGCCAATTCCAATGTCCACTTTTCAGTTCTCTGCAGTGAACATTTCACTTCCTACAGTATTTGATAATTTTAAACAATCCTGTATTCTTAGTACTTTTTGGCCTCGGGGTTCGACCAAATCATGTTCTAGGCTATTTTGTTCATGTTTTTCTGGAAATATTTTAGGTTTGGATATTCCCAATTGTTTCCATTTCTGCCTTGTCCTGTTTTCCTTGTTCTGTTTTCTTTGTTAGTTTTGTCAATCTTACCTGCCTCTATTACTGAAATAATTAGCTATTCCCTGACAAAAAAATAATAAGTAACATTCATTAAATGTTTTCATGGTTCTAGAAAATTGTTTTTATTTTTATTTTTTTTACTTAATTCTCATCAGGCCCACTGGTAGAGGTTCTTTTATTGCTTCTATATCACAAATAACAAAAATAAGAGATTAAGTTGCATGCTTATGGTCACGCGATTAATTGTGTTGAAGTCACATTACAAATTTAGATTTCCAAGCTAAATTCTTAGTCTCTAGCCAGTACTCTATACTGCTCTCTAATTATGTCAGATAATATTTTTCCAATCCCCATATTTCTTCTGACCCATATTCCAACCATCTATTTAAGCATATTCATTGCAAATGCTTTGCAGACAAATCAAACTCTACTCTTCAAAAATGAACAAATCTTGCAGCTTCATTATGTTTCCCGCTCATTTAATGTCAGCATCATCCATTTGGCAGTCCAAGCTAGAAACCTCAGAAGTGTCTTTTTTAAGTTTTCTCATGCTCTACAGTCACATAATCTTTAAGTCCTCTCAGTTCTACTTCAGAAATAATCTTTCACAGGACTCTTCTTATCTCTAATCCAAGCCCTCACTGTTCCTTTCTTAACTAGGCCATTATAATAGTTTTATCTTCAAATTCACCCTCAATTATGCTAGTAGTTATTTTGTGGAAATATAGATTCAAATTTATTTTTTTTGTATGAATCCTTCCTTGCTTCATCTTATCTACCTAATAAGCTCCAACCTTTTAATAAAAATGTTTAAAGCTCCAACCTATCTTTTAGGCTTGTCTCTTATAACTTTCTCCCCATTCCACTTTCAAGAACTCTATAATCTAGACCCCAAAGAATTCTAATACTGAAATGAGTATGTCGTGGTCTCTTTTTCCTCTGGGTCTCTGCTCATGTTGCTCTCTCTTCCTGAAATGTTATTTCCTTCCTTTCAACCCAGTGGAATTCATTTATCTTCCAAGGCATAGCTCAGATTACATCTCTCTGAAGCCTTTCTGCTACCAAGTCTTACTCCTCCATTGTGGGAAGAATCCATTACTTCTTTATGCCTCCAAAGTCTCTTTTTACCATCCTTACTATAGAACTTGTTAGGATATATTTCAATTGTTCTTTGTGTTTTGAGGCATGGGTGTATTCTTCCTTGATATTTAGAAAGGTTTGCTGTAATCAGGTTTCTGTTTTAACCTTGAATATGATTGCAGAGAGGTCATATAAGGGAAGGAGCAAAAATGTTTTTTATAAAACATAAAAATGTATGAAGTGTATGTTTTCCTTTGTATTTTTAATTTTTTGTTATGTTTGAGATTTAGCAAATTTGGGAATATTATTATAATGGCAACAAAACATTAACAATTATAATTAAAGTCATATAAACTTTGATCTAGTTCATATGTACTTCCAAATATTTGTAGTTGGTCACTTGTATAAATAATTAAAGACATAAGGCTTAATTCACTGGAGTTTTCTAACCCAATTTATCGGAATGAAAATAATATTACTACCATAGGGTCTATGGCATGGACAATGTCACATTCATTCCTCTTGTTAAATTTTGTTAATTTTTTTCTGAGAGTTACATACATGTCCTTTGATTAATAACTGTCACTGAGGGATCCCTGGGTGGCGCAGCGGTTTGGCGCCTGCCTTTGGCCCAGGGCGCGATCCTGGAGACCCGGGATCGTGTCCCACGTCGGGCTCCCGGTGCATGGAGCCTGCTTCTCCCTCTGCCTATGTCTCTGCCTCTCTCTCTCTGTCTCTGTGACTATCATAAATAAATAAATAAATAAATAAATAAATAAATAAATAAATAAATAAATAAAAAATAACTGTCACTGAGTCTCTTTGCTTTAGAGTCAAAATTTATTTGCTGACTTTTGTTAAAGACTTAGCTAGTACAACCAAGAGAAGTTTGGCATAGTTTAAGGAATCAGGTTTTGAAATAAGATAGACCTGGGATGTAATCTCAGCTCTACTATTTATTCATTGTTCGATAAAGACATTTACTTAACCCCTGTGAATTTCAGTTTTGTGTTCTGTAATACAGAATAAGAATAACCTTTTGGAAAACTGTCTTAAAGTCTTGGACCACCGGGGTGGCTCAGCGGTTGAGCATCTGCCTTTGGCTCAGGGCATGATCCCGGAGTCCCGGGACAAAGTCTTGCATCGGGCTCTCTGCATGGAGCCTCTTTCTGCCTCTTCCTGTGTCTCTGCCTCTCTCTTTCTGTGTCTCTCATGAATAAATAAATATATTCTTTAAAAAAAAAGTCTTAAAGACTTAAAGATCTTAGCCTAAGGCAGTGGACACTCCATAATTGGTGATTGTTATTGTTACTCATATTACAGCAGTGAGTAGATTGTTCCTGTAGTGTTTCTAAAGTTTTTTTTTTTTTTTCATTATCTGCAATGTCATCATGAATCCTCCAGTGGCATGGTGTAGGGGAGGGTTGTCTTTAGCATTTGATTGAATTATGTCTGATGTGTCAGAATGGAAGTCACATGATGAATGTGTGAGTGGAAATCTCTGCCATACTGTTGATTTATGTTTGTTTTCTGAATCATGAGAGCAGTCTTACTAGCAGACTTGTTGGAGCTTGAGTCACCTCCCTCTTCTGATTCTCAGTTGACAAGAGATTGAACCTTGGAATGACAACACCTGATTTATTTTTAAATACCTATAGAATTTAGTGACTATTGCTACTTCTAGTCTTCTACATTAAGTGTTTGCTTTAAAAGGGGCTTAAGAATATCCTTAAAACATTTTTGCATTACTGCATTCCATTTTCATTGCATGTTTTTAGAAAAACTCTCTGAAGTGTCTGAAGTGAACTCTCTGAACCATAACATGGTTATGCTTATGGTTCTTAATGTTTGGGATAATTATCTAATAATACAGAAGTGGGTATAGACATTTATGAAAGCAGACTAGAACAAAAGCAAACAGTTAAGACTCACATTTAAGTTGTTAAAGTTACATTTAAAGACGTGAAATATGGGCCTACAGAGAACCATTTGAGATGGGATTAGCATTGGAGCAAAGAATCACCACTGTGGGAGAATATGGGATGCAGTGGTGAGAATAATCTGGGAGATTTACTCGTTTTTGGATTATTGTCTCCAAATGTGTGCCTGTCTATTTTAACAGTTCTACTTATATTTTAGAGGCTTAGTTGTTGAGTAGCACTTCAGAGAGCCTTGATATGCCACTGATTTTTTAATCATACATAGGAATAACTCAATAAATATCAACCAAACAAATATCAAATGGTGGCAGTGTTACAGAGGGAAAAAAAGCGAAAAACTCAGCAAGACAGGAGTATAAGAATTCCCTGGTCAGGCTTTATGGGATTTCTAATAGAGTAATCAGAAAAGATCTACAATAAGGTGACATTAAAGAGAGGCCTGAGGAAATGAGTGAAAAATCCATGTGGATATTGCAGAAAGCTCTTTAAACAGAGAGGAGACATGTGCAAAGACCCTGAGGTGTGTCCAAGGACAGTCAGGAAAGCAGAGTAAGGTGGAGAGAAATAGGAGGTAAAGAGAGGCCAGATTCCTAGGTATCTGGGGGACATTAAGAAGATGTTAGATTTTACTCTGTAGGAACAGGAAAGCATTAGAGGAATTTGAGCATAAGAATGTCATGTCCTGGGTGCTGTGTTGAGGATACCTGGTAGGACAGAAGCAGGGAGCCTGGCTAGATAGAATGTTGTAGCAATTAGTCAACTGAGAAATGATAATGGATTACTAGTGTCATTGGAGAGGTGAAAATTAATAATCGATACTCAATCTATTTCATGATGTCAGAGAGACAGAAACCCTGGGATGCTGTTACTAGTGGAAGGTTAACTTACCTTTGAGCAAAGATGGTTGATCCTTGGGTACAGATGAGGGTACAGATTAGTGAATGTGATAATGGGAGCTTGTGAAAGTTCTCTTCCTACTACTACTATTTTTGTTTTCAGTGAAATAAGAAAAAAGGTCATTTGCTGGGCAGTCCGGGTAGCTCAGTGGTTTAGTGCCGTCTTCGGCCCAGGTTGTGATCCTGGAGACCCAGGATTGAGTCCCACATCAGGCTCCATGCATGGAGCCTGCCTCTCCACCTGCCTGTGTGTCTGCTCCCACCCCGGTCTCTGTCTCTCATGAATAAATAAATAAAATCTTAAAAAAAAGTCATTTGCTGAAAGTAAGAAAGAGGATGGAGATATTAGAGACTAGAAGACATAGAAGTTGTGAAAATAGTCTAAAAAGGTAGGAGGGTGATGGACTTTGGAAATTAGGCAGTAGTTAGGAACAACCTGAGGTTACTAGCTTTGATTTTAAATTTGAATCTTTTTTTGCATAGTTATATGACTTTCTCTATCCATATTCTGCCAAGTGAATAAGGTACAAGGTATACATTGGATTTCACCAGGATTAGAATTTTCTCCTGTGAATGGAACAAGTGGGTACAACTCAGAAGTCAGGCCTATTCATAGAGTGATTTTAGTGATAGGCCATGATATATAAACCAGGTAAAGAGGTGATTGAGGACATAAAGATTAGTCGAAGGTCGTGTAATCGAAGCATTGTAGTGTGAAGTACCAGACAGCATGAGTTTTAGAGAGAAGAGGTAGTGGTTGGAGAATGAAGTGCTTGAAATTGAAATTGTGTAAGGTAGAGTCCTTTGTAATGACTGGGTTAGACATACGATTGAGGGCGTGAGAGGAAGGGGCATGTGTGTGTGTGTGTGTGTGTGTGTGTGTGTCAGAAAGATATGTAGCTTTGGCACATCATGGCTACTTAAGATCTTGATATACAGCATTAGGGATGGAACCAAGATTGAATGTACCCTTGTCTTCTGACATGTATTGCCATCTCCGGTTTATCCCAGACTGTGTGATTTGAGAGTTTGAAATTGACTATGCTATGAAAAATTCCAGGCCTTGGCGTTTTTGTTAAACTGGACCAAATAGAATTTGAAGAGGAACTGGCTACAGCTGGAGTCTATCCACTCACCTTCTTATTTGGATCTTAAGTGCAAATTTCTTTTCTATTGGTAATTAATTGTGATATGGAGAAGAGGTGCTGAAGCTAAAAATGATCAGAAGAAGTTGGCTTTTTCCCACCTTTTATTGGAAAAATCCTCTAAAGAAGAGATTTATGTTTTGTGTCCTTTTGACAATAAATGATTTGGTTTTAAGGAAAATATAAGAAAAAAATGAATGAAACTTGTGTTTACCATTTTATTTGCCTTGAGTAACCATTAGTATCAAGCATACACCTATTTTGCATGCTAATTATTGTTATTTTCTTCTTTTTATTCAAGGTTTCCTTTGGACAATGTGTTTAGTATGGATAAAATGCTATCATCAGAGGTTTGTTTGTTTGTTTTCTATTGTTCTGAATATAATTTCATTCCTTTTTGGGCATGAAGTAAATAAAGTTAAAACTACTAAATTGCTCAGGGCACCTGGGTGACTCAGTCAGCTAAGCATCTCCCCCCTTTGGCTCAGGTCATGATCCTGGCGTCATGGGATCCAGTCCCATGTCAAGCTTCCTGCTCAGCAGGGATTCTGTTTCTTCCTTTCTCTGCCCCTGTGCCTGCTTGTGCTTTCTCTCTCTCATATAAATAAAATCTTAAAAAAAAAAAAAACTACTAAACTGCTCTTTTTAGATGTGTTCATCTCTGTCTTTAATCATATGGCAACTAAATTTAAAAGCATGTTGACTGATGCATTAAAGATCTCAAAGTCTTAGCTCAAATCATATTTCTCACTACTTTCTTAATCCATTTATTTATAAAACAAAAAATGTGGGCATCCTGGGTGGCCCAGGGGTTTAGCACCACCTTCAGCCCGGTGTGATCCTGGAGACCAGGGATCGAGTCCCAGGTCAGGCTCCCTGCATAGAGCCTGCTTCTCCCCCTGCCTGTCTCTCTGCCTCTCTCTCTCTCTGTGTCTGTCATGAATAAATAAATAAATCCTTAAACAAAACAAAACAAAAACCCCCAAAATGTACAATATTATTTTATAGGTTTTATAATTGATAAGGGTAAAGAAAGTGTGTACTGTTAGAACTTTTAAAGTAGAATTATACATAAAGGTCAAGCGCAAGTATTGAACAAATTTGCACCTTTTTTATAGTGAAATATATAGAAAATATTATTTACTGGGATTTTTCAATGCTTATCAGTACAATGTCAGTAAGATTTATTTAGTTTTCTCTTTAAAAAGTCTCATAAACCTAATCTCTTCACGTATTATATTTCCTTCCACTCTGTATCTGACCTATTACTGGCTTCTTTGTAAGAGTTCTTTGCTATATCAAGTTACAGAAATTTAGGACACTTTTTCCAATTCGCATAGTACTTGGGTAAGCAATTCTCCTCCCATTTATTTGATATATTTGAAAAAGATTTATTTGTTTGTATATATTTAATGTGACTATTTATTTACATCTTTTTGTTCTAGAGGTTTTATACATTATCACTCAACACATTATTTGATTATTTTAGAATATTGATGAAATGTAAATCTTTCAAAGGCTCTATATATGATTTAGAAATGGTCTGTTTGGGAAAAGTTAATATAAGGTGGGTTTATATATATATAAAGAGAATTTGAAAAATGTTTGGAAATATTCATACATAAATGTGTGACAAAACCTACGTTTCTCAGAATGGAATTAGTATAAAAGAATAATAATTCCTCATTTGTCCTAAGGAAACAATAAAATGGCACATCAAGAACAATCAATTGACTAATGATACTAACAAATAGAGTATATTATAAGAATAACTTCAGTCAACTAAAAGGATGAGAAAAACTGTATCTCCTTGATTTCATATAGCTCATGGGTCTTACCCTGTGTTCACAGATCCCTGTGAGTGTGTTGGTAGAAGTATGTTTTAATATAATTGGTTTCCTTTTAATCATATTTATTTTATTAGAAATATTTAAAAAAATAAATAAGAGAAACATTTCACTAAACTTCTAGAAAGAGTCTATGACACATACAAAGTAAAAACTTCCGACTGTATGTAATGAAATAGCTAAATTTTATCATTGTTTACCATGTTCCACCATTACAAGGATTTTACTTGTATTCACTTATGAAATTCTTTCAACCTTCCGAGGAGGTGGGTACCATTATCAGACCACATTTTATAGATGAAGAAACAGGGTCACAGATAGGTCTAGCAGCTTGTTAAAAGTCACACAGCCAAGACTGGAATTCTAACTACAGAGATTATGTCTTAGCACTTTACTCTTTTTAGATAATAATAGTTTTAAAATACAAGAAAAAATAAAATACAAGAAAAATTATAATGGGTGTTAAAAGATGTCAAAACATTTCTTATTGATGTTATTTGTGTTTTAAAATTCTTTAAATAGAAACTTTTAAAATAATATTTTCTTTATGTTTGGATGGCTACATATTTTGATTCACATTCTTTAACTTGTTATAAGAATTTCCACTCTCTGGAAGAGAGAGAAGTTGTAATTGATCCAGATTTTGAACAAACAATGTAATAGGACGGAGCACCCAAACAAATATCAATTATACATAAATGCATTGCTAGCCTTATACCACAGGTCCTTGCGGATTACCTTCCAGCAATCCTCATGAATTGGCTTGCAATACTTTTACTTAATCCCTAATGAGTCTGACATAATAGTCTGCAAATTGTTGCAGGTTTATATGGCTCTTTTAGTTAATGAGGTATCATGGGCTTACTAAATGAATGCATCAATAAAACAACTTTTATTTCTTTATGCGTTGGCAGAGAAATGATTCACCTACCTTAACTGCTGAATTTAGGGAATAAGTTTAAATCACATTAACTTCTAACCATGAGAGAAATCTAGGGCTTGCTGACATGATATATGTTTTATGTATAACACAGGTAGATACATTCATCTTTTGAAAAGTCTATTTTGCTAAAAGAATGGTAAACACTTATATTTCTGCTTCTATTAAATTTAAAAGGCATAAAACAATGGAGCACAATTTTTTTTTTTCTGATTTAATTCAATGTGGCTGTCATGGCTATCAACTAGCCATGCTACTACTGCAGTTTTACTACATAGGCTAGTTCTTGATTTATTAGCTTTCAGATTCAAGCTTTGCTGTGTTGTTACATTCTCTGGCTTACACAGCACCTGTGTAGACCTAGGTGATGTAGTTTTATTTATTATTCATGCAACCTTCAGGGACAAATAGGAGACAAACTAGTTCAGAGGTCATCACTATGATTGAAGATCAAGCTATTTGGCCTCTGAAGTCCCTTTGATAATATTCTTTCTGATTTCCTTATAAACAGAGGCAGTCCAATCAGCTAAAATGTAGTATAAGTCGTTGTGACCTTTGGAAAGCCAGTAACCTAAATGAAGAGAAATTTGTTTAAGACGTGACATTCCTGTTCTTTTTAACTCATCACTTTACATGCTGTTCTATGTTTTGTAGAATGGGCAGGCACATGGAAGCTATTTTGTCATCAATCTCGAAAAAGAATACTCTGAGAAAAGGGGTTTTGCCAAGTTGAATTCGACCATTTGTTATCATTAGAGAACTGTTTATAAAAACCAGAATTTTCTTCTTAGCTGACAATGCAGAAACATCAAAGACCTAAATAATCAAGACTCAAGAAGGAATTTTGGACTCATTCATCATTCTTGAACACAAGCTCCCCTTCTAACTTAACAACACATGCATTTTTTTTTATATATCATACCTCAGCCATTCTTAGCACACCTAGACTCAGAGCGACACACCGTTTGAGTAGAAAGTAGCTGTAGAAACAATCATAATTCTTCCCTTTTTAAAGATGAGAATATTGATACACCTCTATAAAACAAGGAATTGTATTATACTTTTGAAGAAATCAACAGTTTAATATACTAAAAAAATCATCTAAGTAATTTGCAAGTCTATAAATTTAGTTCCTTAATATATGCATAAATATCAGTAATGACATTTAAAGAATCTGTCCCTCTACAGATATTGCATTTTTCTTTTCATTTTAGCCAGGTATTTAGTTGTAGCAAACTGCTTGAGCCAAAGGCAGATGCTTAACCAAGTGAGCCACCCAGGTGCCCCTCTGTAGAGCCTGTATTATACCAAATATCCCAAAGACTTCTTTTTAAAATGTAAATCACATTATGTCATTCTGTGCTCCAATTATTTTATATCTTCTTATTCTAGTTATAGGTAATTCCAAACTCCTTGTGATGGCCTCCAAGGGCCTCCATGATCCTGCTTCTACTGACATCATGTACTAGAGCTCCCCCTGCCTTACTTCAGAAGTAATATATAATTGTGTAATAAAGAGTATGACTCCATTTTTGTTGTTGATATATGAATGTTGATAGCTTTTAAGCCTTTCCCCTCCTCTTCTTGCTTGGCCCCATATCTAAGTAAGCTGATTATAATGTCAGGGTAACATTCCCTTTAGTTCCAGTGAGAGCATCAAACTATTGTTTAGATGTGGGAACTCTCACCCCTTCCCACCTGTAAGGACCATAAAAACCCCAAGCCTGTCTCCTTTCCATTTTCTCTCCTTCCCATTTTTGGTCCTGCTTGCCACCCACTTGTACTCTATCCAGAAAGTCTCATTTTGTGAGAAAGTATTAACACTTTTCATACACCTAAGTATGCAGTGTTATCACTTTCAACATAGGAACCAAATTTTGAGTGTAGGGGATGTTCATCTTGGTGCTGTAGAATAGTACAGTAATTTGTTATGTTAGTTTGAGAAGAAAATTCTCTCGGGAAATACATTCTAAAATGTCAACAAAAATGTGTATGGGGAAATAAAAATCTTCATTCTATCGTGAGGAACAATCTCATAGCCAGAAGATGGCTAAAATTCAAATAATTATTTCATTTAAATGTAATGTATATTCTTTATTAGTTGAAAAACAAGTCTTTGTATAGTCCTACATAAATATACCTGTAATTGTGTAATGATACTAATCAATGAAACATTTATTTTTTATGGATGAGAAAGATCAAAATGATTTTGACCTCTTAAGCACCCTAATATGATTTTTTAAATCACTCTTCTATCACTATCCTGCAATCTCTAAATTTTGGTACATTCATCCCCCCTCCCCAAATAATAACTGGCATAAATGAAAGTACCACCATTTTACATTTAAGAAAATCTAGGCATAACTATTATTGACTGAATTATATTTAGTGGATACATGCTCTGTATTTTCAATTCTATAGCTATATTACAGAATATGTATGAGGTTATACTGTGCAAAATACATTTTATAAGTCTAACAGAAGTGCCCGGCTAGCTCAGTCGGTAGAGCATGAGATTCTTAAAAGTCTAACAGAAACAGCACTTGGATCCTCAAGAAAATTTCATATGGAAAGGAATGTTGGAATATTGCTGAAAACTGGTAGGGTTTTTAAAATTCAACATTTTTGGGCACCTTCAGTTGGACTCTTGATTTCAGTTCGGGTCATGATCTCAGGGTTGTGAGATCAAGCCCCAAGTAGGGCTCTGTACTAAGTGTGGAGTCTGAGATTCTTTCTCCCTTCCCCTCCACTCCTCCCTCTGCTTGCTCTCTCTTTCTCTAAAATTAAAAAAAAAAATCCTTAAAATTCAGCATTTAGTTAAATCAATACTCTTGATGTTAATCAGATTGTTATTGAAAATAAGGTAGATTTGGGGTGTGTAGGTGCTCAGTTGGTTAAGCATCTGCCTTAGGCTCGGGTCATGATCTCAGGGCTCTAGGATCAGCACTGGGCTTACTGCTCAGTGGGGAGTCGTCTTATCTCTCTCCCTCTGCCCCTTCCCCTGCTCATGCTCCCTCTCTCTTAAATAAATAAATTCTTGAGAAAAAACAAGGTAGATTTATAAAGCTAAAAAGGCTTGAAGTTTGATTATTTTAGCATCAGAGTTAGAAGGAAGTCTTTAGCACACAACTATGAGCAGGGAAATCATAACTTTTTTCCTCCCTAGGCTGGGAATCATCAAGTTGATCTCATGTGATAGGAAGGTATCAGGGTGTCCTTTAGATTTGTATTTAATTTGATCCACTTGAAATATTTGCATGAAAATATAATTTTCCCACTCTGATGTAAAGAGATGCCTCAAGCTTAATTTGAAGCAAATCTTTGCAGAAGATGAGGATACAGTAGATTCTCCAATTCCTAAAGTGTCTTCATGTCAAGCTCTGACTCTTGAGTCTAGGAAAGAGACCATGGTACAGGTAAGCATACACCAGCTTAATAGGTTCAGAACCTTAGACAATAAGTTAGAAACTTAGACATCAAGATAAGATTGGGGGAGGGATATATAAGAGAAGATCATGCTTATTTGATATTTTGCAACAATGGACTATAAGGAAGAAGATAAAACATTTTGCTGATTATTCATTGAATTCTTCTGAAGCACCATCACCTTAAAACTTTCTCCAGCTTGGTCCTCTCTTCCTTGTTGTACCCCACACACCACAGAGGGTACAGAGGACACACTATATTGTGAAGGTTAGAGTGTCAGACCACCTGGGTTAAAATCCTATCTCTACCACATGCTAGTTAGAGGACAGACACAAGTTAAGTTACTTAACTTCTTTGTGCCTCAGTTTCCTCTCCTGCAAATTAGATAATGATATTGCATAATTCCTAGGCTGCTGAGAAGTGTCACTGAGCTTATACATATAAAACATTTAGGGTAGTACCTGGCATACAACATTCTCTTGAAAAATATTAGTCTAACAGCCTTTAAAGTTAATAGTAGTTTGATATATTATTGGACATGTGCGTGTTATCCCTTGATTCTCTTCTATGAGTCTATAAACATCTTGACAAGTTTCTTTATAGATAATTACAGCTGCAAGGGCTATCAAGTAGTCTGTGTACAGTGAAAGGTATTTTTATCATTCGTAATATTAACATAAATTTTTATTTAACCAATATGATTTATTTATTGAAGAAACTGGATCAGTTTGTCTTGAAGAGTTTTCTATGTCTGCATTTTGTTGATAGCATTCCCATGATGTTCCCCTGTCTTTACTATTTTGCATAAATGGATAGTTGCTCTGAAGAGTTGGTCAACTTTAGGTTTAACTTTTTTTCCTGACAAGGCCACTTTATAGTTGGTTATATCAAAGGGAAAATGCTGCTTATCTGTAAATTTTTTTTGATGTTGGCAACCAGTACCTAATGATTGTAATTTTTTTTTTTAATGTTGGCAATTGGTACATAATGATTACATCAATTAATTCATTAGCGGTCTCCAAATGTTGACATTCTGATTCTATCATTCCTTATTTGCCAACTGGAATTCTTCTATATTCAGAAACTTTTCATCATCTACTATTTGGTTATGTAGAGGTACATTTTATATATGAAATGTAGGACAACTGCTTCTTTTTCCCTGTGTTTGCCAGTCTTCAAAATATTGAATTGGGTCCTTTATTTTCCTCTAAAGGTGACCATTGGTGTTGTTTTGCTTTGTTTTGTTTTACTTATCCATGGATTTAAGCAATTTGATGTGTTTCGATACATTGCATTTATTATCCTTATTGATGATCAAATTGTTTCATTTTGGCTAGTGGCATCCTCTTCAGATTTTTGACGCCTCCTTGAGTTCAATAACTTCCTTCTTAAAAAAAAAATAACTTCCTTCTTATCTGTCATGACAAGATGTTCTAGGTTCATTTTGAATATTTTCTTCCAGACCTGGAATTGCTCTTTTCTCAAGAATCCCTTGTTTCTATTAGAGGAAAATGGTATATTTCAAGAGCATAATCTGGTAATACATTAGGAGTGTGTATTCATTATTTCTAGATTTCCAGTGGATGCAGCAAGGAAATTGTATACATGCAAAGATAGATGGTAGGTAGATAGATGGATGCACATTTTTAAAAGATAAAACAGCTTATGGGTTCATACTGATACTTGTATTTCAAATTTAGGGCTTTTTTTCAAATGAGGCTTTTACTTAAATCCATCTAACATCTGTATATCCTTTTTTCTACCCTGAGAATCCTTTTTCTCAAGAACACAGAGGATGATGAAATTAGAATATGATATAAGTATTCATTTGCTTTGGGCCATTTTACACCCATAATAGTCTCAATTAACAAGACAAATATTACCATCATTAATATAATTACCAAAATATCTGAAACTTTTTGTGAACATCATTTTCCAATTGAACTGTATCTATATCAGAGTATATGCCATTATACACTGTGCTCTGTCCCTTCCAACCCACACTTTTTATAAGTAGGCATTTATTTATTGCTTTCAAGTCATTATATTGCTCTTTTTCTCAGATCATTTTGCTTATCTGATATCTGTTCTTTGATACATTCCTTAGGAAGGATCAACACGAATATTTATTAATCACCTTATATTTCTGACTCTATTCTAAGCATTTAATAATAATCAAGAATATAAATTTATCTAAGGGAATATCCTAAGATTTATCTAAGAGAATAAGCTGAGAAGCATTAATGTAACCTGTTAGTCATGATATTAACAGGACAGGAGTTGCCTATACTAACCAGCCTTTATAGTGACTTTCTCATAAATCCTAATATGCTTTGTAATGATTCCTGCAGCCATGTTCCTCAGCTACTTCACCTTTTTCTAAGTGAGTTTGTCTGGACCAATCACAGGTCATTGGAGAATCTTGGAAAGAATACTATTCTCCTTTCTAAACCAGGTATGATGCCGAGTAAGAACCGGGATATGTTACCCGGTAGGTTTATAGGTAAGCTAGTTCACATTACAAGACTGCTGTTATGTTTATTTACTCAACAAGTGCCAACCAAGGCACTTAGACATCATATTTAATACTGAAAGAATTATGAGGGCAAAGTCTTCAAATAAACAAACAAACAAACAAACTGTAAATATAGTCAGTTCTTCCCAGGGAAAGATTTGGTCTTAAAACCTCAACTTTACTATACTGCAATTGTCAAGAGAATGGATAATAACCAGATAACCAAACTATTTTGGGTGAACTTAAGAGAGATGGCCTTGGGCAGGGCACCTAGATGAAGTTCTTCAAGGACATACAAAAAATGTCTTCCCCTGTTGTTGTGCTTTAGGAAATCCACTCCAATAACAGCAAAACTGAGAAATAGTTTTTCTGTGACTAACAGAGCTTGGAATTGAGCTACTACTGCATATAAGTTGACTCAATTTGCAGGTCTGTAATTTGTTCTCAGGGAGTTGAAAAGACAGATTGGGTAGCTGTATAATGTTCTCCTAGAGGAGATATAGAAGGGTGATATAAAGCCGATCCTCATGGACAAACATTGTGGAGAGGGATGTGTATCATGGATTGCTTTGCTAGGTGGATTGCAGTATCAAGGGCATAATCTTTGGGCAGGAGCAGCTTCTGTTCCTGATCATCACATTATTCATGCTTGTATCCCTATAGGGAAACCAGATTACATCTATTTTCTTAAATTGGTAACTAGACCTACTGCTGCATTGACAGGAAAACTAGAAACACTACATAAAACCAGAATTGTCTAAATACTGTTAAACTTATTTCACCAGTTCAAATGTAAACAGAGGAGGTAAAAAGGATAATAACATAAAAACAAATGGTTTAGGAATGTGTTGAACTCCTGTGGTGATGTACACAGGTTTCTAGAAAATGGTATAGCACAAAGCATCAACAGTGATTAAATGCCTAAAAGGTAATGCAAAGCAGGTATGCAGTTCAGTCCTCAGGGACTAGCATTGTTGCATAAAACGTAATCAAATCTTCCAGCTAGGGAGGCTATTGTGGAGCACAGTTAGTTGGCAGGCCTGTTAGACATCACTTTCCTTTTTCATGGACACTTCATTATTTATCATCCCTTCAGTCCTTTTAATTGCTCTGAGCAAAGATTTCTTTTTCCATTTAGCAATGGGAACCGAACCCATCAATACCCAATTTAAGCAAGACACTCATAAAGACAGCAGTGAAATTACTGCTCTGCTGCTTTTCTAAATATCAAGATAGTTTGGCTCCTAAAACTAAGCTTTTCCTTGATTGCTGAATAACTCTTCTGATACACAGTGTTTCTAATTAGCTAAATCAAAATGTGGAAAGACACATTTTGCATTTGTTTTAATGTATTTGTTAAACTGTCATTCACTTTCATTCATGTATAGCACACATAATTTGGGTCGATTTTTTTTCACTGATGGCTGTAAAAACATGAACAGTTTTACTGTTTACTAAATACTAAATTCAAATTTTACACAAAATAAATGCCAACTGTTTACTAAAAATTAAATTATAGAATGAAAAGAACATATTTTTGACTCAAATGTTTATCAGATATTCAAAATAAGATCTAAATAGTTATCCAATAAATTCAATTGAAAATACAAACAATATTGGATTTTCAACATAGTAGATATCATCATGACTATAATTTTTACATAATAGTATATGACATTAAGCGCTACGCATTTTAATTTTTGTGGGTTATAATTCATAATATCTTGTTATATTGAAACTAACCATTATTCCTTTTTTTTTTTAAAGATTTTATTTATTTATTCATGAGAGACACACACACAGGGGGAGAGAGAGAGAGAGAGAGAGAGAGAGAGAGAGAGAGGCAGAGACACTGGCAAAGGGAGAAGCAGGCTCCATGCTGAAGTGGGACTTGCTCCGGGGACTCCAGGATCACACCCTGGGCCAAAGGCAGGCACTAAACCTCTGAGCCACCCAGGGATCCCCTGAAACTAACCATTATTCCTGCAAAACAGTGGGAAATAAAAGTTTTCCAAAGGGTTTTATATACTTCTTATTACATCAGATGTAGTCTTAAATGTTATTAAAATTAATTGTAATATTCAATTAATATTGAGTCTAGAACCATTTATTCTGGCTGGTTCTCAAAAGTGTTATAAACCACACCCTCACCTAAAGTATTCTTGATTAAACTGGAATTATGTAGTGTAAATATTAAAAATTTAATCACGTGAGTCTAAATATTGCTTGGTTATTTGACTTATGGTTTATAAAATTCCCAATGTTCTTATTCTTTCCTCTAACTCTTGTTTTGGAATAGAGGATGACAGAGTAAGATGGTGTGAAGAAAAATATCCTTTTGCACAAATTCACAATGGATTATACCTATGAAAAAAGATGAGCTGAATGCTCCTGTGAATGTGAGGAGGATTTGTGGAAGGGATAAAATTGGGACCTAGATGATGTAGTAAAGGAAAGAGTCCAAGGGCCCAAGGACATGATAAAGGCTGGTGACCAAGGGTGGAATATTTTGGGAAATCATACCACCACCTGAATGAAAAATCTCAAGATAGTTTATTTTCACATTGTTGCAGTAGATAGAATAAATTTGAAATAGAGGAACAGTTCAAGGAAGCTGACTCTAACCAATCCACTTATAAAATGCTTGAATATAGTTCTTTGAGGTTCCACTGGGTGTATTTTTACATCATGCCAATAAATTTTAGCTATACCTAATTTCCACTGATTTTTTTAAAAAAAATCTGCTAGGCTTGATCAATCCAGCTCATTAATATTTAAGCATCTAACAAGAATAATCATATAAATTTATCATATTCAAAATGACACCAGGTACCTCTTATTATGTGCTTTCCATATTTCAGCCTCTGTGCAAAGGGATTTGCTAGTCAGACTTCGTGTAACTCCTAATAAACCTTGAGGTAGGTATTATCATCACTATCACAAAGGTGAGAGAACTAAGACAGAGGGTTGACGTGACTTGCTTACTAGTAAGAAGTAAACAAGCGCGTCTCACCCTGGATATCTGACCCTGGAATCCACGTTGTTTTTAATCTGCTGGGCAGAGGGCCTCATTCCAACCTTGCAGGCGAAAGTGAGAAGGTGGCTGAGAGGAGGAGGAGGGCTGCTTTGTGAGTAGCAATTTCTGAAGGTCAGAAAATAAAGGCAAGTCATGAAATAAAGAAATGAAGTCATGAAGTAAACCATACTACCTACGGTGGATTCTTCTCCATGACGGTTCCTGTTCCATACTTGTGGTTATCTCCTGAGTGTGGGGAACAGTCAAGAGGGAAGTTGATGTATGAACAGAGCAAAAGTATAGGATCCAACCGTCGAATCTGGGATGACACTGAATTTTCATAAGGAAAAAAAACACTGCATGTTGGGACCCAAAGTTTCCAACAGAAGAACTGTTTCCGAGAAATTGGCTATTTGAAAGAAACCGGACACTCAAAACCCATTGATCAGCGCATATTCAAGAAATACTCTTGAAAAACAGATTGCCGAGACAGAATTAGAAGCTCAAATCCTGACATGCTCACTATTCAAGCACACCAAGAAGCTCAGATTTACCACCCAGAGCAAATTAAGAGATCATCCCATATACAGTGGCCAACCAGAGGAGATACTTAGTATTTATTAATTACCATGGGATTTTCCCGTACACCCCAGTTACTTGTGAGTGTGTGTGTGTGTGTGTGTGTGTGTGTGTGTGTGTGTATTGCAGGGGAGGGACCTTGGCCTGTAATGGCTTCCAGATGTCAGTTTGTCATTTTCTATATTATCTACCCGTACTGAATACTTATATGTATTTTCCCAAGTGTCTTCAGGAGAGAGTTTTTCATTTGATATTCAATGCATCAATTAATGCGTGACCTTGTTAATTTGGAAATATTAACATTGACAGATTATAGATAGTACAGTCTTTATATAAGCATTGTGTACCTGTTTGGTAGTTATTTGCTGTATTTATAAGAAAGTCATCCTAGTATGTCTACAGTATGTACTCCTTAAGCATATCAGTTGTTTCAAATATCATACAGGGCAAAAATGTGGTAAAAATTGCATTCGTTTCCAAATCTATCACAGTGACAGAATTTATTTATAGATTGTGAAACCTATAATGAATACCAAAAACACTAAATGCTCCTTCCAGAGCATTAATATTGAACTTATTAAATGTTTCATCTGAAAAGGCTAAGGTGGTCAAGTGCAGTTACAATAAAATGGATAGATCGAAAAAGAAAAAGAAGGAGAACAGAAAGAGGAAGGACGGGACAGATGAGTCGAGTGATGAAGAGAAGGGAGGATGAGGGTAAAAGAGGAAGAATAAATAGATTTTGTAACATTTAGTATCTGCTTAGATTCTGCATGAGAAATATAGACATACCTCAGAGATGTGGCAAGTTCAGTTCCAGACAATGGAATAAAGTGAATATAACAATTTTGTGGTTTCCCAGTGCATATAAAAGTTATGTTACACTATACTGTAGTCTGTTAATATCTAGAAAAAACCAATCTATGTGCTTTAGTTAAAATGTATCTCATTGTTAAAAAATGCTAGCCATTATTTGAACTTTCGGTGATTCATAATCACTGATCACAGGTCACCATAACAAATATAAAAATAAAAAAAGTCTTAAATATTGTGAGAATTATGAAAATGCATCAGAGACATGAAGTGACCAAATGCCATTTGGAAAAATGCTACCAATAGCCTTGCTTGACAGGAGATTGCCACAATCATCAATTTGTTAAATAAACAAAACAAGACAAAACACAGACACACACACACAAAAAATACCCAAAACCAATATCTGTGAAGTGCAAGAAAGTGAAGCACAATAAAATGCGATATGCCAACCATAGCTTACACTTATTTGCATGGAATACTAGACACTATTGTAAATTTGCATAGTAAGATTGTCTGGAATATCATATTAAACTTGAGTGAAAAGTAAAGATGCAAAGACACTATTCAGGGACTTTTCTTTTCAGGGACTAAGGAGCCTGGGAGAAACGCTCAGGTTTATTCTGTAGGTAGAATCACAGGGCGTAATGTTGGGAGTGGCAGGGTTGGGTGTTGAATTTTAGATTTTCACTTAAATAAAACATTAGAATATATTTGTGCTTTTGGATGCATTTTATTACACTTATGAAAAAATTTAGTGTTTTTTTTTTTAGAAAAAAATATTTCCCAATTAAAGGTATAGTATTAAAGTTTAGGCACGCCTGGGTGGCTCAGTGGTTGAGTGCCTGCCTGCAGCCCAGGGCGTGATCCTGGAGTCCCAGGATCAAGTCCCATGTCAGGCTCCCTGCATGGAGCCTGCTTCTCCCTCTGCCTGTGTCTCTGCCTCTCTCTCTCTCTGTGTCTCTCATGAATAAGTAAATATAATGTTAAAAAAAATAGTCTAAAAAATGCAGACTTTTTTTTTTGAAATTACTTTGAAGTTTATTTAAAAAATAGATAATCTAAACCACTCTCGGAAGTTGTCTGGGGAAAACTTTAATATTCTGTAAGTAGATTTGTATTGATCTCAATAGAATTGATGATTAGAATTATTCTACCATTTCAAACAATATATTTGCAATTTGTTGCTGCATTTAAACTCGTCTACCTATTATTTTAAAACTATAGTAAGCCCAAGGTTATACCATTTTTTTTTTAAATCTTTAGACCACTGAGCTCTCTTTTCCTCAGAGTTTGATAATATAGTAACGGAGAGAGATAATTAATGTGAACATAGAAAGACTATTGCAGATACTTTACAATTTAAAACTTAAAAAAGTGCAAAGCATTTCTCATAAATCTATTTGTTTTTGTTTTTTTTTTCTTCCTTAAAGATTTTTATTTTTTTTATTTTTTTATATAAATTAATTTTTATTGGTGTTCAATTTACCAACATACAGAATAACACCCAGTGCTCATCCCGTCAAGTGTACCCCTCAGTGCCCGTCACCCATTCACCCCCACCCCCCGCCCTCCTCCCCCTCCACCACCCCTAGTTCATTTCCCAGAGTTAGAAGTCTTTATGTTCTGTCTCCCTTTCTGATATTTCTCACACATTTCTTCTCCCTTCCCTTATATTCCCTTTCACTATTATTCATATTCCCCAAGTGAATGAGAACATACACTGTTTGTTCTTCTCCGGTTACTGTGGCCAAGTTCAAAAAGGGTGTTGCCTGAGTTCTCCTCTGGGATTTTGATGGAATCTTGTCTCACATTTAGATCTTTCATCTATTTTGAGTTTATCTTTGTGTATGGTGCAAGAGTGGTCCAGTTTCATTCTTCTGCATGTGGATGTCCAATTTTCCCAGCACCATTTATTGAAGAGGCTGTCTTTCTTCCAGTGGATCGTCTTTCCTCCTTTATCGTATATTAGTTGACCATAAAGTTCAGGGTCCACTTCTGGGTTCTCTATTCTGTTCCATAGAACATGCAACCAAGAATACTCTATCCAGCAAGGCTCTCATTCAAAATGGAAGGAGAGATAAAGAGCTTTCATAAATCTATTTGAATAGGATAAACAATTATCTACTTTTATCCCTTTAAATATAATTCTTTAAAAGATTTTATTTATTTATTCGTGAGAGACACAGAGAGAGAGCCAGAGACCCAGGCAGAGGGAGAAGCAGGCTCCATGCAGGGAGCCTGACGTGGGACTCGATCCCAGGACCCTGGGGTCACGACCTGAGCCGGAGGCAGACGCTCCACCCCTGATCCACCCAGGCATCCCACTTTAGATACAATTTCAAATCAAAATAGGAAGCTAGATTCAGAAACCCTGGAATTTCCTTTTTTAATAATTTAAGCAGTATCCAATGCAGATAAGTATAGAACTCCATGCTGGGAGGTCCTGGTGAGATGGAGCAAGGTCAGCTTAGTGTGTGACGGTGGCATCCCCGAGCTCGCCTACATTCTCTGAAGCCTCTACGTGTGTGGAAAACCCGAGGTTTGCCCCTCAGGCTGAAGTCCTGGGACAAGGAAATTGTCCTTTTTCACAGGAAGCCTGTGAAATGCTTCAGTCAACTACCTGTGTAGTGCCTCAGGGTGGTAGCCTGAGAAGAACTGTCTCTCTGATTGTGTCACATCCAAGGGGCTCAGAAATGTAAGGGCCCCGGGCCACCAGAGCCAAGTCCTCAAGGGCCATGCCCTGTGTGCACTGTGTGCCCCCACTGCCTGTGGAGAAATATCAGATCATTATGTTCTACACTTGAAACCCATATAATGTGATAGGTCAATTACACTTCAATTAAAAAAAAAAACTGTTCTGAAAAAATTCTTTAAAACCAGAATGAGTAGTTCTCCATATCCCATCTGCCTTGAATATATTGAAGTCACTAAAAACGAATGTGGACATTTTTTTCTTCTTGATTACAAAATGTATTTTTTGAGATTGTAACTTTACGATTCATGTGATATTCCCAACATTTTATAAAGTCCAGTTAGAGCTTCAAAATCCATTTGTATGTGTAACATTTGTATCATTTGATGACTTTGGAGTTTTTAAAATATTATAATAAGGACATCTTTTTTATTGAAAAACATGGTATCGGTTGTATTTTGAGTTGTTTTCCTGAAAAATCCATTAATTATTGTACTTATAGATCTTATCCAAACTTTCTTCAGTTTCACAATAACAACAATACAATTTACCTTTTTTTTTTCTCCTGAAGAGAATGAGAAGGAAAATAAGAGTCAACCTCTTCGAAAGTTGATACAATAAATATAATTCTTCGTTGCTGAATGCTTTCCAAAAAAATGGTTGGAAAACAAGTGTTCTGGGGTAATAATTTCTTTCCCTAAAACCGTTAGTTTTGGCCCAGCTATGCTGATGCCTCAGAGCTTCTGAAAATGCTCACTTACAGTAATAATTTACTGAGGGTCATTGGAGTTAAATACTTGTTCCTGTGTATATCTTATTATTTCTTGAAAGAAAATACTACAACATATTAATAAAAGCTCACATATATTGTACATTAAGTACAAAAACAAGTAACAACAGAAAACTGTGGATTTAGCTCCATGAACGTTGTGAAAGATTGTGAAAGCCCTAAGCCACCATTCATTTATCCACTTATTCAATCATTTCATAAATGTTTATTGAGTTTCTAATATTTGTATAATATTGTTCTTGGCATTTAGTCGAGGGATATTGAGAAGAGATTCAGCATTCCTCAAATATTTTGTCTATTTTTGGAAAGAAAATAAGCACATACACATTTCATTACTGCAAAATATGAATGAAATGAACGATGAATGGAATGTCCATGTGTTAACAACAAAATATATAAAAAAACACTCATACTGAGCCATGTGCTAGACACTGTTGTAAGTTCTCAGGACATATCAGTTACTCAAATAGACAAATCCTACCCTGTGGAATGTGTTATATCCTAAGGAGGCAGACAATAAACAGTAGTATAGGACCGATGTTTCCTTTAAGTTGATCAGCATTTGTTCTTCTCCACTGTGAAATAAAGATGGTGTGGCTCCCATAAGTGACTTGGCCCAAACCAACATTACTAATATATTTGGAATGGGAACTCATGTCACTTAGATCTAATTTCAGAGTCGACAAAGTACAGAGCTCTCTAAGTTCATTATTTACTCAAAAATTTTATTGAGATACTTTGGAGGATCAGACAATTCAGCAGTGAATGAAGAAGGCAGTCCTGGCTGTCAGAGATCTTTTTTCTCATGTGGGAAGGCGAAAAGAAAATATCTGAAAAATAACTAACTCAATAACCAAATAGATGTTAGGTAATAAGTGCTAGGCAATATGAAGAAACTGAGAGTGATGGGCAGGTGCCATATATGGAGCACTTATTTTATGTCATGCGCTATTACAATTGTTTCATAATGTACCACCTCCATTTGATCATTAACATAACCGTATGTGGAAGGAATTATCATAATCCCCACTTTGGATATTGAGGTGCAGATAAAGCAAAGATTATACCATTAATAATTGTGAGAGCCAGAAGAGACACTGAACAAGTAGATTCTAAACCAAACCTCTTAATCAGCTTGCTACACTGCTTTCAGAGGAGGCCAGATTTGAGCCGAGCTTTGATAATTTCAAGATCAACAAACTATTGCCCGTAGTCCAAATCAGAACAGCCAACTGTTTGGATAAGTAACGTTTTATAGGAACATAGCCACACCTACTCGTTCACTTAATGTCTATTCCTGCTTTTGGGTTATAGCAACAGAATTGAGTACTTGTGCCAAAACCATATGACCTATATTTACTATCAAATCCTTTACAGAAAAATGATTCCCCCACCCCGAGCTACAATAAAGGACCAAGCCATGTGATATATTGATAAAAAAAAAAATCTTTCCAGGCAGAGGGAAAAACAAGTGGAAAAGACCTGAGGTGGGGTTATGATTGGCATATCCAAGGGAGAACAATAGCTAGTGGAGCTGAAGGAAAAATGAATGAGGTGGATATTTTTGAGAGATAATATGAACTATGGTCTTAGTTCTGAAAAGGTCTTTGAATGTTTCAGTTCAATATGGGAAGCCACTGAAAGATTTTCAGTATAGAAGTGACATGATTTGATGTAGTGGGCATGACATGCTTCCTGGATCCCCCTCTAAGAGTGAAGATTTTACTCCCTCAGGGGATGAAAACGTTGCCAGTAGTAAACACTCAGCCATCGGTCCTCTCCTAGAATTAACCTTAAGGAGAGAGTTGCCCTTGCCAAGGCATGCCTCACTCTTGGGGCAGGCTGTCATAATGAGTGGTTGGCGTGAGAATAGAAAGCCCCATTCTTACTGCTCAAACGTTACACAACTATGGGAGGCCACGGCAATTTCAGAGTTCCTTTGGGATGGGTTCCTTCACTGGGACTCACTGAAGCTCACCTTTTCCCTCTGCCCAATCCTGCTTCCGTCTGCACAGCCTGTTGATGCCCAGGGCACTTTCTAATAGATCTCCTTTATACTCATCTCTGTAGCAGAGTCAGCTTCTCTGGGAACCTGACCAGCATTATATGGCCTGCTTATGACAAACACCACTACATGCAAAGATTATAGTAGTTGGGTAATTGTGGAAGCAACAAGGATGAATACAAAAATGTCCCAGTAGTTGATACAAGATAAGAAGATAAGATGATGTTTAGATCAAAAGATGTGACAAGAGGCTTACTGTCCGGACTTACTTTGGCAGTTGTTCCAATAGGACTTGGAGGTAAATTATAGGTGAGGCATGAGAGAAAAGAGAAGTCCAGATGACTACAAGATTTTTAACCTAAGCAACTGACAGGTAATAAGAATTTCTGTGTGAGGTATGTTAGATGGGTAAGTAAATCAGGAATTTGCTTTTTGTATATGCATTAGACCTTAATGATGAGGGTATTTTTGTAGATGCAGTAACACATTTCTTAACAGTCTCATGACTTCATACAGTGAATATTTCTTTCTCACTCACATAAAATCCAACATAGATGTTCCGATTGCACAATTCTCCTGGAAACTTTTACCCTAAGGGTTGACTAAGCTTTGAGCTGTTTCTATTATGTAGTTTTACCATCCTGTGGCTTCAGATAACCTTGTTCTCTACCAGCACATAAAGTTGGAAATCACATTCTATACCTACGCCTAGCCTGTAAGGGAACCACAGTGCTTCCACCTACACTCAACCACCCAGACATAATGACAGAAGTACATCTAGAAATGAGGTTAGGGGTGGGATATAGGATATGCAGTCCCTGACTGAGCAGCTTTCTCAGCAGCTCTAGACTGTAGGTAAAAGCATGAACCTTTCTCAATCACCAAGTCATCTCTGCTGCATCTATATTAAGTCTGAGATTCCTACACATCCATGTGCAGATGCAAAAATCCAAGTGACTGTACATAGGTCTGGAATTCAGGAAAGATGTCTAGGATGAAGAAATACATTGGGAAGTCTTCAGTGTGGCATTTAAAGCCGGGAAATGGCATGAAGTTTCGTAAGAGTTGGGTGTAGGTTAAAAAGAGGAGACATTCAAGTCTTGAATTCTGGGTCATTACAATGTTGACAGGTTGAACGGATGAAAAGAAACAGCAGTATTTCACTATTGTTCATATTCCCCAAATGAATGAGAACATACACTGTTTGTCCTTCTCCAATTGACTTACTTCATAGTGAAAGGGAATATAAGAGAAGGGAGAAGAAATGTGTGAGAAATATCAGAAAGGGAGACAGAACATAAAGACTTCTAACTCTGGGAAACGAACTAGGGGTGGTGGAGGGGGAGGAGGGCGAAGGGTGGGGGTGAATGGGTGATGGGCACTGAGGGGGACACTTGACGGGATGAGCACTGGGTGTTATTCTGTATGTTGGTAAATTGAACACCAATAAAAATTAATTTATTAAAAAAAAAAAAAGAAAAGAAACAGCAGACTGAAAGGGGATGTTAATGAAGGGGAAGAGAACAAAGCCAGCGTGGTTTCCCTGAGGCTACTGAAATAATCAACTGTATCACATGTTGTTAAGTGGACTAAGGTGGACTCAGAGACTTGGTCATTAAATCTGCGATGTGACCTTAATATGGATAGTTTTGTGGAGCGATGCATCAGATACCTGTTTAGAGGACATTTAAGAGAGAATGGACTGATGTGTAATGGAGGCAGCCAACATAGCAAGTGTTTTTAGAAGCTGTATACAGGAGTCCCCCTTTCTTTGCTGGTTTGCTTTCCACCGTTTAGTTACCCATGGTCAACTGTCATCTGGAAGCAGGTGATCCTCCTCTTGAAGCATCATTGGAAGGTCAATAGTAGCCTACACTACATCACAATGCCACTCACCTCACTTCGTCTCATCACACAGGCATTTTATCATCTCACATCATCACAAGACAAAGAAGAGTGGACAGTACAAAAAATTATTTTAAGAGAGAGAGCGGTCACATTCACATAACTTTTATTATATTCTATTGTTATGATCTGTTTTATTACTAGTTATTGTTCATCTCTTACTGTGCTAATTTATAAATCAAATGAGATCCTATGGTCAATGTCTAAAAAATACTTAGGAAAAAGTACATTTTGAGATGCTTAACATTACTTCAATGTGCTAACTCATAAATCAATGGGTAATGAATTATTTTACCAGTATCACTGGAACTTAAAAGAAAAAATAAAGATATGGTGTCATCTACTTTATTTTTATATCCCACTTTCTATTTCTACCTGCTTTAACATCATCTTTTGGCTTTTGGGGATTTTTGTGCATGTGTTTTGAACATTCTACTGCTCTGATGTCTTTCCACTGCAAAATGTCCAGACTTGGAAAAAGAAAGGTCTCATTTCTACATAGTTCAACACTGAAATATTTTGACAGCAATTTTTACTAGGCTAGTAAGAGAAAAACAACAGAAAAATACAAAAATGTATAGAAACAACTCTATTTCCAGAGTTCAATTCCATAGCTGAAATGTAGTCCAATTCTGATCCGACTGGCACAGAGCGTGGTGGAAAATCACTCGTATTTTTTCTCTTCTCAATTCTATGTGGTCTGAACTCAGGAGAAAAGCAATTGGCTTCCCTCTCCTCTCAAGATGCCCAGAATAACTGTGATCCAAGCTGAGTGACCCAAAGAATTAGAAAAGAGATAGAGAAACATCTGTAGACTTAGGAAAATACTGATCTTGGGAGTAGTTCCCTAACAGCAGCTGGCAGTAATATTCAGTATATATATATATATATATATATATATATATATATATATATATTTAGATTACTATGTTATTTATAAAATATATGTGTATTTATCAGTTTAGATGACTGTGTTATTTCTTGGAAGGGCAAGAACTACAATGGTACAGCATAAGGATTTTATTTGGATTTTTGCCATGTAAACAATCAAAATACCTTAACAGAGAATAACAGGAGTCTTCACCTTAAAAGTAAGGCTAGGCTATCTCCACTAGGATTTTAAGTCAGCTTCACAGCTCTGAAGAGACTAGCAGAAAAAGAGAAAGAAAAATTTTACAGCAGTGGTAATTCTTATAAAGTGGAGAAAAGAAAAAAGATAGCAGGAAGATATAGCCAAGAAAATACCACTAATATGACATAGATTTGTTCAGTACTTTCTAGACATTTGAGGCTTCTTTTTTTGAACCCAAATTTCTTTGTCTTCCTTTCATCACAATATTTTTCTTTCCCCTACCCAAGACAGTTCACTCTGTAATTTATTTTAAAATCAGGAATATACATGGCTGCTGTTAAAGAATTCTTTATAAAGAGCTTGGTCTAAGTGAAAATCATCAGATTTAGGAAAGAATAAAGAAAGACACAAATTGACAGTGAAGGGAATATTTTTATTCTTGCTTCATTTCATTAACGTCATGTAGACAATTGAAATAGAGTAGGGAAAAAGACATTCAGGAACAAATAAGCCCCTACACTTGAAAACGAAGCTTCTGAAAGAAAGAAGCATTTTTAGATGGAAAGTATACCTGGCACCATTTCTTTGATAGGCTGTGACAATGTGAACTCTTGGGTAAAAATTATGGCAGAAGAATCTTGGCTCATTAGCACTCAATCTAGATGAAGTGTCAATAGGATGATTACTAGAGATTTTTCTGAAACAGGGCTTATTTGAACTAGATGAAGAAGGAATTACAACAAATTGAAAGTGGCATGGATTTTCATGTTGTAAATCCTTGTGCTTTTCAATTGCTTGAATGCAAGGATGATATGCTTGTGGCACTTCTTTATTGCCCTTTATTCTTTCTTTTATTTGCTAACTTCTTGGGCTACGTTCTCTGCACTCGGAGAGATCAAAACACAGATTTATACTTACTTGTTTCATTTCTTTCAATATTGTTACAAGAGTTTACAGACAAAATTATTTATGATAGAAAGTAGATACTGTGATTAGATTTCCAAAGATGCATGCCCCTGTGTGTGTTGATGATACCATTTGTCCTCTTGACACATTTTTTAAAAATGGATAATTAAAAAAATTCTTTTCTAGCACACGATTTTTATTTTATTTTATTTCTTTTCCTATTTGGATGGCTCTTGACAGCAAGAACAGTAGGGACTGGGTTTCAAAATGGCCCGATAATTCAAAGCAGTAGAGTTGAATCGGGGTTTTTGGATTTTAAAATGAACTTATTGAGATTTCCTAATTGAAAGAACATTCAGAAGGCAGTCCTGTGAATGGAAGGTAGCTGGTAACAGCAAGTGTTCTACTCAAAAGCCTCATTCACACGGCAGCATTCGGAAGAAAATGGAATTTGTAACTGCAGATTTTCTGAAATAAAATCACATCCGAACAGCAGGATTTCTAAACAGAAGGTGCCTTGTAACTATGTTCTAAAATTAAACCTCATTTAAACTGCATTCATTCTAAATGGAAAATGTACTGTAGTTGTTTTCTACATTAAAGTCAAATTCAAATCATTGTTATCCTACGAGCTAAGTAGCTTAAATAACTTCTGCCACATAATGAAGATTAGTATGCACTTCATATTAGGTTTGCAGAGTAATTTTGGGGAAAATGTTTTCCTTTTGCACTTGTTTCGCATAGAATATGATAGGAAAAATTCATGATTTGATGAAGATTGCTCATCAGTAAGATGTGAGACTTGTTTCAAGTTTGAAACCAGTAGAAGACTTAACAATATGTGACGTGTTATTGATCAGCCTACTTCTCAGAGAAGGAAACCATTTAAGGGACTTGCTGTCTGTGTTATATTAGGGTGCTCACAAAATAGAGATAGTATCAAATACATACTTTGTGGAAAAAGAAGAAGTAAGGCTTTCTGACATATAGCCAACAAAAACGATGCCATATTCCTGAGTTACCCAACAGAATTAGGAGTCAGAAGGAATATTTAAGGTGTTGTAGCATGATAAGTCTTCCTTTCAAAGATATAAAGCCAATTTACAAATTCACCAGCCCAGTCATAGTTATAGGCCCTAATATGTCTCTTAATGAGAAATAGAATACTAATTGATTAAGCAGAATTAAAGTCTTTCATTCACTTGTCTGTACTTACAAGCAAATAATAAAACCAATAATGTATTTGAACACTACTAATTAATATAGTATATAAATGTGTAGATAGATGATAGATAGACATAGAGCTTTTTCATACACTATCACATTAGCTCAAAATCCAAGAAAAATATCCTAGTCCCCAACTGCAGTTGTATCTTTTAAAGTGTCTTTAATCTTGGTGTCTGAATAAAGTAGATAAAAAAGATTTCCCAATGCTATGTTTTGCATATTTTGTTCTTTTTTTCCTAAAGCTGATGGTACTCAACATGCTCATTATCTATCTGCAAAGTGTGTATTGAGGATTCTAATTGATCACCAGTAGCTCTTTTGCATTTTTCCGTACATAGAATTACTGGCCTCTGACTTGTTGCAGCAGCTGCTATGAGCAGCACCTGGTGTGTCTTCAGATGTGGTTATTTATGCTTGTGTTTGTCTAAAATGAGAGTAGAAAAGAAAAAAAAAAAACACAAACAAATCATCTTTATCTTTCCTGAGTTCTAAGAACTTCCCTAGTTCTTCCCCTGAGCCTGCTAGTGTGGCCGCCATAATCAATCACCAGAGAACTATAACTAAACTTAAGTATAAACCTCTTCAAAGGATGCTTCTGACCCTTTATGTATGTTCTTAGCCCTTCAAAACACCAGAGAAGCACTACTTAAGTGTTTTACTACGCGTTATGTAAGTATATTCTTTTTCGCAGAAATTGAACAATGTGCTGAGATGAGCATTGTTTTGATATTATTACTAGTGTTAAGATATGTATTTGCTTTCCTAAAAGGAATCAAGGCACATTTTATTTATTTATTTATTTATTTATTTATTTATTTATTTATTTATTTATTTATTATTTATTTTTCATTTAAATTCAATTTTATACTAAGACACGAAATTCAATTGAGAAGCTGAAATGTAGAGTATTTGAAGCAGTTCAAGTATTGGGTTTTAAAATATGTGGTTCATATATTTGTACTAGTTTTTAGAAAATAAGGTAAAAATAATAAATTAATTTTATTTTTTGAATGGTGAGCATATAACACACATTTATTTTCTGGAACAATATTTTCTATAACTAAATGAAAGCTGGCATATATCAAGGGACTAGTAATATAAATGGCACTGAGTTGTGGACTGAATTTTGAGGGAAAAGATTGAAACTGTATATTTAATTTGACCATATATTTAGCAATTATGTCCTTGGATCATGAAGTTACAAGGAATCTCTCCAAAGTTAATACTTTGTAAATGTCCTATTTTAGTAATTTATGCCATTCTTGTTGCCCTTCAGTCCTGATATTATCAAGTAATCTTATTTGCCAGCTTTACTTAAGTATATTTATGTAGAAGATACACATATTTTTTTTTTATTTTTTATTTTTTTTATTTATTCATGATAGTCACAGAGAGAGAGAGAGAGAGAGAGAGAGAGAGAGAGGCAGAGACACAGGCAGAGGGAGAAGCAGGCTCCATGCACCGGGAGCCCGACGTGGGATTCGATCCCGGGTCTCCAGGATCGCGCCCTGGGCCAAAGGCAGGCGCCAAACCGCTGCGCCACCCAGGGATCCCGATACACATATTTTTGTATACAGTTCAATGAGTTTTGTCTAATGTACATTCCAATGTTATCACCACTGAAAACAAAATATTTCCAAACCACGGAACTACTAATTTAATTTTATCACTAACCCTTGTTTTTCCCTGTTTTGGAATTTCATGTGACATCTTCCATGTGTGTACTCATTTGTTTCTAGCTTCTTTCATTAAATGTGGTTTTGAGATCCATTCATGTTTTGCATCTGTAAGTAGTTGGCTCCTTGTGTTGCTCTATAGTGTTACATTACATGAAGAGACTACAATTGATTTCATTAGTTTTTCCTTTAGTGAACATTTGTTTTCTATGCAGTTACTGCCTATCATGAATCAATGTACTATGTGTTATCTTCCAGACAGGTCTATTTTTTTTTCTTTTTCTCTGTTAGATATGATGTAATTGTTGTTATTTATAGACACTTCTTCAAATTGAGGAACTGTCATTTTTCTTCTAGTTTGCTCTGAGTTCTCTATTTTTTGAATCATAAATGTATGCTGAATTTTGTCTAATGCTCTTTCTGTTCTATTAAGATTATTATATTTCTCCTTTACTTTTTTAATGTGGTAAACTCTTTTAATACATTTATTTTTATGACAGATTTATGATGTAGTTCATATAGCATATAACTCACTCATTTAAAGTATACAATTGAATAGTTTTAGTTCATATAGTTTATCACTAAAATCAATTTAGAGCACCAAAAAGGGGAACACCTGGGTGGCTAAGCGGTTGAGCATCTATCTGCCTTTGGCTCAGGCTTCCTGCCTGCATGGAGCCTGCATGGAGCCTGCATCTCCCCCTGCCTATGTCTGCCTCTCTCTGTGTCTCTCATGAATAAATAAATAAAATCTTAAAAAAAAAGAACACCAAAAAGGAACCTCCTACCCATTAACATTCAATTTCTTTTTTTTTTTTAACACTCAATTTCTGTTTCCCCCCAACTACCTCAGATATTGCCTTTCATAGATATTACATGTAAATAGAATCAGACAATGCATGGTCTTTTATGATTGGCTTTTCCCCCTTAGCATATTTTCAAGGTTTATTCGAGTTGCAGAATATATGCTGACTCCATTTCTTTTAACTGACAAATGCTATTCAAAGTATGCATAGTTCCGTGTTTATTTATTCATTCATCAGTTGATGGATGCTTGAATTGTTTCCTTGTATTTGCCTATGAGGAGCACAGATGTCCCCATTATCTGAAAGTAGAATATGCCTATAAAAACTTTTGTAAGCCAAATGGTGTAAGTGAAGAGTATCCCCTGCTTTGCAAAAGTGTGTGCTATGCAGTGTCACTTTTACGAAAGACCTACATCAGTATGGTAACGGTGTTCTTTTGTAAAAGCAAAAAAGCAGGTACTAATGTAGGTCTTTTGTAAAAGTGATGTGGTAGGAAGCAAGGATACCTATAAATGCTGTCATGAGTGTTTACATATCGGTTTTTGTGTGAACATATATTTCCTTTCAGGTGTATATTTAGGAGTAAAATTGTTATCATATGATAAGTCTATGTTTAACCATTAGAGGAACTGATAGACGTTTCCATAGTAGCTGCACCACTTTTCATCTGTTTTTAAATATAAGTTTTATTATTATTTAAGTATGACAAGGCCAACAGATCAGGAGATGACTGCCATTGAAAAGATAGTTTGTTGTATTCACAGATCCTAAGAGGCACAGCATGCTCCATCATGGGACCATATAAGGAAGCACCAGGATTGGACAGAAGCCAGAGAGTAGTGAAGAGAAAATGTGTGCAAGAGACTTTTTGTAGTGTCCATGAGAAGGAAAAAGTGAAGCAGAGTAAGAAAATTTAGGATTGGTTAGTTTGAATAATTTCAGTGGACTCTGGGGCATAGGGGTATCCTTCATTTTCTGGTACTTGGTGTTCAGACTATTAGGTCAGGTGAATAAAGGGCCACCGAATAGTTTAAGAGCCAGATAAAGCAGGTAGTTGGGAATACGGGCTCTGAGTTAGTTGATTTGCTTTTGAAAGACAGACTCCTATGCAACTTATTTGCTATCTCTAGAAATTAGCGAACTCTGGAAGGAGTGATCCCTCCATGGTCAGCAAAACCCAAGATGTTGAAACATCAGGATAGAGAAAATAAACAGTATGAATAATACAACATTAGCACCAGCTATGAATGAAAGTTCAAATCTCTCCACAGGTTCATCAGCAATAGTTTTATTGTTTTTTTTTTATTATTATAACCACCCTAATAGGTGTGAAGTGGTATCCCTTTGTGGTTTTGATTTCTAATTCTCTCATGACTAATGATTTTGAGGATCTTTTTATGTGCCTATTGACTATCTATAGTCTTTGGACAGATGTCTATTCAGTGTCTTGCACATTTTTGACTGGTTTTCTTTTGTGTGTGTGTGTGTGTGTGTTTATTGTTGAGTTGTATGTGCTCTGAATTTATTCTATTGTTCAATTTCAGATTTAGGATTTGCAAATATTTCCTTCCACTTTATAAGTCATCTTTTCAATGATATCTCTGAAGCATAGTTTTTTTTTATTTTTTTTTTTACTTTTGATAAAGTCCAATCTATTATTTCTTTCATTGCTTATACTTTTGGAATCATAATCTAACAAGCCATAACCTAATCTTAGATAATGAAATTCTACATCTATGGTAAAAAATATGTTTTCCTTTAGAATTTTTATGGATTTGTCTCTTACATTTCAGTTTTTAATCCTTTTTGTTTTAATTTTTTTATACATTTTGAAGCAAGCTTTCAAATTCATTCTTTTGAATGTGGATATCTACTTTCTCTTCTGATATACTTATTTGCAAATATATATGTGTCTCTGAACACTGCTTTAGCTACATTCCTTAAATTTTGGTGTTATGTTTTTATTTTCATTCATTTGAAAGTATTTTCAAATTCCCTTGTGATTTCTTATTTGACCCACCGGGAATTTAGAAGTGTGTGAATTCCCACATATGTTTTGAGTTTCTTCAATTTTATTCCGTTATTGGTTTTTAATTTTAATTCATTATGGCCAGAGAGCATATTTTGTTCATTATCAATTTGTTTACATTTATTGAGACTTATTTTATGGCCTACCTTATGGTCAATTCTGAAGAATGGTCCATTGGTCCTTGAGAAGAGTATGCATCCTGCTGTTGTTAGTACAGATGTCTAATTGGTTTATAGAGGTTTAACTGGTTTATAGTATAGTTCAAATTGTCTATTTTTATTGATCTTCTTTCTAGTTTTCTTATCTGTTATTGAAATGCAGGTATTGTCTCCAACTATTATGTTTATTTATGTCTCCCTTCAATTTTGTCAGTTTTTGCTTCATGTATATTTGGATTCTGTTGTTATGTGTACATATGTGAATAATTGCTTTTTTTGTGTGTGTATCTGACGGATTAATCCTTTTGTCATTCAAAATGTCTTATTTCTGTCAAGTAACAGTCACGTCTTAAAATCTACTTTATATGATATTCTTATGGCCACGCCAGAGATTTTATGGTTGCTTTTTGCTCGATACATCTATTCTTTCACTTTCAACCTACTCGTACTTGTTAATCTAAAGAGTATTATCTGTAAATGAAATATTGTTGGATTGTTTTCTCTCATTTTTACCTGTCTTTTGTTTGTATTCTTTAACTTATCCGCATTTACTATTATTATCAATATAGTTGGATGTAAATCTGCCATTTTACTCTTTTTTCTAAATGCTTTGTGTTTTTTCTTTTTCTTTTCTTTTTTTTTTTAAGATTTTATTTATTTACTCATGAGAGACACACACACACAGAGGAAGAAACAGAGACACAGGCAGGGGGAGAAGCAGGCTCCATGCAGGGAGCCCAATGTGGGACTCCATCCGGGGACCGTGGACCATCCAAGCCTGAGCCAAAGGCAGCCACTCAACCGCTGAGCTACCCAGGCATCCCACCTTGTTTTATTTCAATTTTTGCTTTTCCTCTTTTAGAGTTTTAGCATTTTCTTTTGCACTAAGTTTTTCTATGTCCTATTGCTTTAATAATTTTTCACTATTTTTAAAGTTATTTTCTTACTGTCTATTCTAAGACTTAATATACCAGAATCTATTTCAGGTTTATACTACCTTAATTCCAGTTTTATGTAGAAACACTGCTCTTTATAGCTCTATTTATCTTTCCTTCTATATGATGCTATTTTTATACATATTATATTTATATATAAGTTTTAAACTGAACTATATGTTATTATAACTATTACTTTATATAATATGTCAATAAAGAAACTGAGAAAAGAAAGAAAAGTAAGTGAATATTTACACAATGTGTTATGTTAATCATCTTTACCATTTTTGTCTCTCTCTTTATTCTGTGGTTTCAGGTTACCATTCATGCCATATTCCTACTCTAACACATCATTGCTCCCACCCACCTCATGCTGTGATTGTCAAATACATTACATTTCTATGTACTATAGCCCTAACAATCTAATTATATACTTACTGTTTACGAAACTGCTTTTCATATCAGTTAAGAGAGAAAAAAGGAGAAGAAATATACATATATAGTCTCTTTTATAATTACATAATTGCCTTTACTGGAGCTTTTTGCTTTTTCCTGTAGATTGGAATTATTGTCTGAGATCATTTGCTTTTAGCTCTAAGAACTTGAGTATTTCTTGTAAGGCAGGTTTAATGGCAACAAATTCTGTGTAATTGTTTTCTTAATGTAAAGTTTTTAAAAACTTCATTTATGAATAATTTTTTGTTGCATGCAAATTCTTGGTTAACTGTTAAATTTTTTCTTGATACATTTTGAGTATGTCATACCACTGTCACCTATTCTACATGGTTTCTGGTAAGAAGTCAGGTGCTATTCTCATTATAGTTTACTTATAAATGATGAATCCTGATTCTCATTGCTTTCTAAATTTTTTCTTTGTCTTTGTCTTTCAGTATTTTTACCATGATGAACCTAGATATGCAACACTTTATTTTTATCCTACTCTGTTTTCTGGGCTTCTTCGATATGTAGATTAATGTTTTTCATCAAATTTGGAAATTTTTCCATCATCAGTTGTTTGAATGTTTTGTTGTTTTTGTTGTTGTTGTTGTTGTTCTTTTGTTGTTCCCATCTGATGCTCCCATTATGTATATGTTGGTGTTCTTAAAGGTGTTTAACATCTTTCTGAGGCTCTTTATTTTTCAATATTTTTCTCTTCTTTGGATTGTATATTCTCTGATTTGTTTGTCTAAAAAGTTACTGATTCTTCTGCTAATTCAAATTAATATTGTGAAACTAATGAATTTCTATATCACTTATTGTACTTCGCAACTTCAGAATTTATATATGGTTCTTTTTAAAATAATTTTTATCTCTTTATATTCTCTATTTGATGAAACTCTATCATCATACCTTTCTTTATTCTTTTATGTAGGTTTTCTTTGGTTCCTTGAACTTATTCATAATGGTTGCTTTGTAGTTTTAGTCCATTAAACCCATTCTCTGGGCACTATCATAGGCAGTTTCTATGTCGGCTTTCTTCTCTTCTTGTGTATGGGTCATGTCCTTTTGTATTTGGTTTTTTACACATTTAATAATTTTGTATTGAAACTGAACATTTTATGCCATACGTTATGGCAGCAACCGTATATACTGATGCTTCCTCCAGGCCTTGATTTGGTTCTTGTCTGCTTGTTTATTTGGTTTCTATCTTGTTTAAGCCATTTTAGTTAAATCTATCACATGTACACACATATATCAATACATAAAGCTTTTGATATCTGTCTTTTAAGAGTATAGTATTATACATGTATGCAGTCATTCCAGGGTGGCATTGATTTTAGCAGGGACCTTTTTGAGGATCTTTGAGTTTTATTTCAATCCCCGGAGAACTCTTTCTAGGTGTCTCATTACCTATTTCTCTCTGGCAAACTAGCTGGCCTATGGTTTTGTTTGCTAGTTTCATATAGCCATTAGCCTTTATATAATTGTTTACTACCAAAGTTTCCAGTATTTTTTTTTTAAGTTTCTATTATTCTTAAGAGCATCCTAGGGCATGTAGTTCCCCACACACATTTTTAAATAAATTCAGTTTACTTGTGGAGAATGCCAGAATTCTTTGTTCTTATGCATTTCTGCTCATTCTAGGCAAAATCTCTGAATAACTTCTGGAGCTAGCAGCAGGTATAACACCCCCGCTTTAGACCACAGGCTAGTGACTTATAGCCTTTGGTCATCTCATTTGGCCTCTGTTGCTATGGAAACTGTGCTCTAGAAGTGAACTGAAGCAAGGTTACTGAAGCTACAGTACTCACGGCCTAATAAATGAGGAGTCATGCCTCCCAGTTGTGAATGGGGACTGGGTGTAGGGTTGGGACCCTCAATCTTTCAATCATTCTTATCATGAATGTTGCCTATGAAACTTAAACGTAGAGAAGATAAGAAATGTCCATCCTTCCCATTGAGATATCATACCTCTTGACAAGCGGCTGGGAGGAGGAGGGAGTCTTACCTTCTTGGCCACATAGTCCCAGAGTGGAGTTTCTGTCTTTGAACTGTCATAGAGAGAGAGGAACAGATTTGGCTTAAGAGCCAGAGGTTTTTGTAGTTCTTGCTGATGGTAGATTTTCATGAGTCAACATTTCTTCCTTGGCTGGATGACTTTGGGACTATTTCTAGAAACTGAAATTGATTATTTTCAAAATAATTTTCACCAGTTTTGGTTATTTCTCTAGGGAACAGGTCTATAGAGGTACTCACATGACATTTTAGAAGTGGATTTCTACATGTATTTATTTTTTAATGTAAAAATCAAACTTATGTTGATGGAATAAACCCATTTGGTTGTATAATATTTATTTATTTCTGTATTCAGTTTACTAAAATAACATTGCAGAATTTTGTAGTTTTGTTTAGGAATAATATCAGTCTACAAATTTTTCCTTTTTAATGGATTTGTTGATTTCGAGCATTAGGGTTAGCCTCACAAATTGAGATGTTCCTTTCTTCTTTATTTTCTGGAAGACTTTGTGAAAAATAAGGATTCCTGAAAGGCTGGATAGATTTTATTGTTGAGGCTATAGGAGTCTGTTTTTGACATGTTTTCAAATTTCAGATTTATTTTTGAGAAAATATATACAATTGCTTAGATTTCTTTGTGCTGATTATGGTATGTGTTTTCTTTAAATGATTTATCCATTTCATCTAAATAGCCATATTTATTGGCATTAAAGGATTTATAATATCTCCTTTACATCCTAAAGCTCCTCTAGGATTTGCAGTGATGTTACCCTTTTCATTTCTGATACTGATAATATAGTTTCTTTTTTTGTCATTTTATTTATGAGTTTGAAAATTTTATTTGCTTAAAAACAAATTTTTTTGTTTTGATTTTTTTCTCTGACTTGCTTTCTATTCTGTTGAGATTCCCTTTTATCTTTTTAAATTTCTTACCTTTACTTACTTTTTTTTCTAATTTGCTTTTCTTTATATAGGTTTTTTAAAGTTGAAATGTAGATCATTGATTTTAAACATTTCATATTTTGTAATATGAGTGTTTTAAGCTATAAATTTCCTTTAATCACTACTTTGACTGAATCTTACAAAGATTGATATGTGTAGTTTCATAATATTTATTTTGATTTTTAAAATGCCTCATAATTTTTTCTTGACCCAGAAGTATGTTACTTAATTTCTAAATACTTGAAAGGTTTTCAGAGCTTTTTTATTAAAATCTGTTGTGTTTGGAGATCCTGTTATATGTTTATTATTATTAAAATATATTAAAACTTGTTTACATATAAAATATAGTGACTATTTCACATTCTGTATTTGTTTTGTGTAATGTTCATTAAGTGTTAGTTAACTTGGGCTGTTTGACAGTGTTGTCATCTGTAGCCTCACTTTTTGATTCATCTTCTTATTCTCATAAGCATGAGGGAGTTAATAAAACTCAAACATTATTGATTTACCTTTTTTCTCTTTTATTTCTGTCAATTTTTGCTTTATACATATTGGATCTATGTTATTAGTAACTACCCAATTAGCATAGTTAAGCATAATTCCTGGGCAATTAACCATTATTATTATTTAAAACAAAAACAAACCAATTTTTTTTTTTTTCTGACCAGGCTCTTTGTCTTGAGGTCTGTTTTCTGACATGTCAATATTGTTACCCTATCATCCTTTTGCTAAGCTTTTTATTTTTACGTTTTCTTTCAATCTGTGTGGTATATATTTAACATATCTCTTATAAACAGTGCATAGTTGAGCTTCACTTTACATACAATCTGCTGATGTTTTTCATTTTATTAGAGTGCTTTAACTACTTATGTTTAAGTAATGGTTAATATGGTTATTTATGTTTAAGTAATGGTTAATATGGTTAATTTTCTTTCTATGCAATACTGTAATTCCATTTAGATCCCTTCTATATTTTGTGCTATAAATGTCATGTATTTTCCTTCTACAGATGTTATAAATCTCCAATTTCTTGTTATTATTTTTCCTTCAAACAAAACATTTTTTTGCTTTCTTTTCAACCTACAGTGATGAAAGTCTCTGCTCAGAACTTGCTTCTCTATGCCATGCCCTGTAAACTTTCTGGTCATTAAGCTCATTTAATTGATTTCCCATCTCTTAGGGATATGGCCCTTCCCTTTCTGATATTTATGATTTGATGGTCATTATGTTATATCCTTTATTTATGAATTATGTTTTATCCAGTGTTTTAGATTGTTCAGGCAGGAAGAGAAACCTAATTCCTGATACTCCATTTTGGTAAGAGATGAAGACTTCTCTCTTTGTCTTGAAAGAAATGTTTGCAGTATATATAACTCTAGGTTGACCTTTTTAAATTTTATTATATTTTTCCTTTGAGCACATTAAAGATGTTTCATTTCTTCTGAGTCTGTAATTTCTGATTTGAAATACAGTTTGTTGCTTATTGTTTTTTTTTACTTTATGTATGTATTCACTTTTTCTTTCTCTGTTTAAGATTTTTTATTGCCTTTGGTTTTAGCAATTTGACTATAATTTGCTGAAAATGATATTCTTTTTTTATTTTTTTTATTTTGTTATTTATTATTTATGATACTCACACACACACAGAGAGAGAGGCAAAGACATAGGCAGAGGGAGAAGCAGGCTCCATGCACCGGGAGCCCCACGTGGGATTCGATCCCAGGTCTCCAGGATTGCGCCCTGGGCCAAAGGCAGGCGCCAAACCGCTGCGCCACCCAGGGATCCCAGAAAATGATATTCTTTATACTTATTCTGCCAGTAGTTTGCTAAGACTTTTAGAATAGTAGGTTGTATTGTTTCTTCACACTTGAAAAAATTCATTTAATATTTTATCAAATATTTTTCCTGCATTATTATCTCAAATCTACTCCAATTATATGTTTAACTGTTAGATTTTTTTCACAAATCATAGAGATTCTATTCATTATGTATCAATCTCTTTTTTTTCTGTTCTTAGGTTTAAACATTCTATTGGTTGTTGTATTTCTTCTGTCAATCCCGTCCTATGATTGTTTTTTAATTTAAAATTTAAAATTTCAATTTGGCTCTTTTTCTATAGTTTCCAAATCTCTTCTGATATTCTTCTCTTTGACATATCTATTTTTATAATAGTTTTAAGAACTTTATCAAAAATATGTTAAATTCTTTATTGATGATTATAGCATTTGTATGCATACCTGTATGGTCTTATTTTGCTTTTATACAGCTAGCACATTCTGATTTTCTTTACTTTGTTACACAACTTAAGAGCTAAGATAACAGAATGATGTTCAGTTCAACCAGATAATTAGATGCTGGGCAACTTAGGAGTGAAGTTATGGTTTTAATTCTGCTATTGATTAGGCATAAGGATTCTTTTTTTTAAAATTTTTATTTATTTATGATAGTCACAGAGAGAGAAAGAGAGAGAGGCAGAGGCAGAAGCAGGCTCCATGCACCGGGAGCCCGACGTGGGATTCGATTCCCGGTCTCCAGGATCGCGCCCTGGGCCAAAGGCAGGCGCCAAACCGCTGCGCCACCCAGGGATCCCTGGCATGAGGATTCTAAGATAATCTCTGCTTCCAACCTGTTTTCAACTTTCTGCACCACCAAAAGACTTATAAACTCATTAACATCAGAAATGTAGTTTAGTAGTAATTACAACTTTGATTAAACCCAGCTTACCTCTGTTTTAAAATATGTTAACTCTGAGTTTAGGCCTCTCTTTCAAGGAGAAAATACTTGATCTACTCTTAGAACTTGTAGCTTCATGGTGAAACCTTAAAAATTCAAGATTTTTTTTTTTTTTTTCCCAAGATGAGAGACTGGAAGACTAGAGAACATAAAACCATGAAGCCATGAGATTCCAAGACTCTGAGACTTTGGTATTCTAGGACCAGGGCCACAGCAATTTGAAAACACAAAACATCAAAACCACGAGATTGCTAGACTTAAATAATTATAAAATTATAAGATTGTGCACTGTCCCACTTCCAGCCTTTGCTTACTCAGCAAAAGTCCTTGCAACTGGATCCCATTTAGATTTATTTTTTTTATTTTTTTATCTCATTTATATTTAAATCTGAAATACCACTCCATAGGTTGATCAGAAGATTGCCTAGATTTCCCATGTATAAGAATCCTTTACACTCTTTTGCATGTCCTGAGCTCAATTTCTATCATAATCCTCAGGGATGAAAGCTTTCTCCATTTTGTGCTCATCCAGAAAGGAAAATTTCATGCAGTCTTATCCCTTTGGAATGTTTTATCTACAGTGTTTAGTTACTATGATACTTTGGTTTATCTGGTGATGTTCTGTTTTAACAGATGTAAAAGTCTTTCTTTCACATCCTTCTATAGTCCCATCTGAGAGAAATTGTTGTATGAATTCTTGACAGCTTTCTTTTTCTTGTTTCTATTGTATGAATGCTTGTTCCATCATTTCTGTGGTATTAGTAATTCCCTTTCCATTGTTCTTACCATGATCTCATATCAACCCTTACCTCATTCTTGTTTATAAACCCATCATTTCCAGGTTTATTTTCCTAAATTGATTACTTTTTCATAAGAATCCAATCCAGTCATATTTGCTTTAATGTCTACTTATTTCCTTTAGGAAGCCTTTGAGCTATTGTTTAAGATTCTACATACACTTCTGAAACCTGTATTCTATTATGTAATAAGATTCAATTTCTAAGACAAGCCCTGTGTCTGCAATTCTAATATGAAACCTGTCATCCATAATGGTTTTCCTGATACAAGCTGTGAAATGCTAACACATTTTTTTTAATAAAACGTATTACTTAATATGTTGCACTGTTTATCAGAGAGTTGAAGAGGGCTTAACTACCTGGACTACTGTTTCTTTTACATTGCAAATGTAAAGAATTAACAAAATAAACCCAAGTATGGATAACTTTGCATATGTGATTTATATTTGAAACAGTTCCATTCCTAGTATACTAATTATAGATCCTTTAATGAATTAAAAAATGCAACATTTATATATGGACCTTTTTGTCATGTTATATTCTATTGAAAAATATAAATGTCTGTTATTGAAAGAAGTTATATTTAATAAAAAGGTGTTTCTAGTGATGGAATTTCAGACATTGTTACATTGAACATATTGACTCCTATAGGTATAAACATATGGAAAAAAAAATAGACCCTGAGAAAATTAGCAATCACAGTTTATGTGCCTGGTCTGACTTGTTTTTCTGGTCTGACTTCTGTTCTGAGGCTTTTTAGACATAAAGTTACTATCCTAAACATATTTAAAGAAGAGTGCCTCAAAAAGCAAATATATTTAAATCATGTATAAAAAACTATTCTTAGCAGATAGAAAAAACTAACTACCTCAAAACATTACAATAAGTGCTAGAAACAAAGTCAATTAGCTATTTTTTTTTTATATTTAGAAAGAGCGGGAGATAATATGTGCAAAGCACTAAACCTCTTACTGAGAGTTACATTTACTCAGGTGCATTATTCTATTTGAAGTTTGCTTTGACATTAAATCATGAAATAGGCCATATTCCACAAAAGAAATCCCACAGCTGTGGTACATGATGGCTGTGGCAACAAAATAATAAATAATTGACATTGACAATGAAAACTGTGTTTTTTCCCAAAGCACCTGATAGCTAATGTCTGAATAACTCCCCTGATATTGTCTACCTGTCAGTGTGGTACAAGTATTCTATTTTAGGACTACATAAATAGATAAAAGTGATTTTTTTTAAAAAATAGCAATATCAAATTGCATGAGACGCTGAAAAAATTACTGATGCCAATAAACTAATATTCAAAAGACAATGCGCCTTATATGTGAAGATTCTAACTTAGAGTATGGATATACTAATTGATGTTAGCAAATCGTTTTCTACCTGCACATGATAAAATTTTTAGGAAAGTGCTTCAAGTTAGAATATCATCTGTCTGTTTAGGAGACACTCTGTTAATAGAACATTTTCTCATTGACTCTCTATTTAGCACTGTAGGCTTAAAAACTTATTTACCTGTCAGATTGAATTTTGTTTTTGTTATCATTGTATATTTGTTTTACAATTGTAGGGACACAGGAAAGATTAATATAGTGACAGGTATACCCTTGGAAGTCCAAACAAAAAAATCCTGTAAATTCACTTGCCGTCAAAAAGAAAATATTATCATGGACAATGTCAGAAAGAGTTTACTGACTGTACAAATTAGTTACAGGAAAAACTCAACAAAAATCAAGTCACTGTTAATATGACAGAGAAAGCATTGTGGTAAGAAATTAACTTGATATTTGAAAGTTCTTTTGTCTTAAGACCATGAAAGTGATTATTGCTACTCAGAATTAGCCTTTACAGTTTAATTTATAAATTAGGCACAGTAAGAGATTAATAGTAATACCTACTAATAAAATAGAACAATTGTAACAATACAGTATAATAAAAGTTATGTGAATGTGACCTCTCTCTCAAAATATTTTGTTGTACTGTCCTCACCCTTCTTGTTGTGATAATACGATATAATAAAATACCCAGGGGACAATGCCAGTAATAACAGAAAGGATATTTCTCTATAGTGGTTTCAGAATGAGCTCTGAGCTCTGGAGAGATACAACTGAAATCCCCACTGTCTTTTGGGCCCGTGATGAAAGCTCTAGTCAAACTCCTGTGTGGTACAGCACCCAGGTAGTGATTTTAGGGCACTGAGAAAAAGAAAAACGACATATACAAAACTCTAGCTTATATGAAATGTGTTGTTTCTCTTTCCAAGTAGAAAAAAGTGTACTCTGGTAAAAGATGAAGTATGTGAAGATGAGCTGGGTGACAGGAGGCCTTGTGAGCTAGAGCCAGGTAAATGAGCCAGGTAGGTGATATATATATTAAATCACAGTGTCAAGCCAGTCATTCTTAAAAATGATAAATTCTTACCACACTATGGGGCTGACTGACTGCCAGAGAAACTTAAAGGTTGGGCTTTGCTTAAATGTGTTCAATCAATGAAATGAAAACATCTGAACACCAGAATCCTTTAGGTTTAATAGAAGATAGTCTTATATATATGAGGCATTCTTAAAGAATATGCAAACCTGGATGGTTCTCTAGACAAATAGTTTATCCCTGTAGCTCATTATTTCCTTTTTTTAAAGTTTTTACTTAAATTCCAGTGAGTTAACATACAGTGTTATATTAGTTTTCGATGTAGAATTTAGAGATTCAATATTTATATACAACACTCGGTGATCATCACAACAAGGGCCCTCCTTAATCCCCATCACCTAGTTCACCCATCCCTCCGCCACCACACACCTCTGCTCTGGTAATCCTCCGTGCGTTCTCTACAGTTAAGAGTCTATTTCGTAGTTTGCCTCTCTCTCTCTCTCTTTTTTGCTCAGTTCATTTGTTTTGTTTCTTCACACACATGAGTGAAATCATATGGTATTTGTCTTTCTCTATTTCACTTAGCATAATACTCTCTAGCTCTATCCATGTCATTGCAAATGGCAAGATTTCCTTCTTTTTTTTTTATGACTGAGTGATATTCTACTATATATGCCACCTCTTCTTTAACCATTCATCAGTTGGTGGACACTTGGGCTGCTCCCATAACTTGGCTATTGTAGATAATGTTGCTATAAACTTCAGGTGCATGTATCCCTTCGACTCAGTATTTTTGTATTCAAGTAAATACCTACTAGTGCAATTGCTGGATTGTAGGGTAGTTTCCTTTCCCTTCCTCTAATCAGCCATTTAGCAATTTTATTGAATGTTGCAGAAATCTCTGTAAATTTTTAAATTAGATATTATATAGAATTAAATGGGAGGATGCATATATAATTGATATGTGAAAATCTCTCTGGTATATATTGTATAGTTTCATTCAGACATGGAGAATGTGGTCTCTGTCCTATAAGAGATTATAGGCTAGGTGTGGTCCAAGTATATATACATTTTTATTATATTTTTTCCAATATGTAGACTTCATTCAAATTGTGAAAAAGATTTATAAATAGCAACCTAAACATCAGGTCTTTATTTTATTAAGTACTAATTACACATGGTGTACTATTACTAGACTTCAAAATGAGATAAATTCTTTTTGTATTCTTATTTCTAATACAAATGTCATTATTTGTATTTTTATATATCTATGGAATTAAAAAATTTGCCTATTTGTAAGTCAGTGGACAGAAAAGAAATGTATACAACCACAAGCATTTGAAAGATCGAGGAAGACTTGTTTAGTGTAGTAGAGCATCAACATAGTTTCTATCAGGGTCAATTATAATCACCATGATTGAGAATGCGGGAGAAAAGACTTTTGGGTGATGCAAAAGGACATGTACTCAGGGCTTTCAGGCACCACTCCTCTATCAGTCTTTCCAGGTATCTGTCCCCCATACACATAGAAAAGTGTCTCAATGACCCAAGGTTGAACTCTAATGAATTCTGAAGCCCATTTTAGTTAAACTTCATGCAGTGGCATTGAGTTGGGGACGAATGGGGCTAGGCATGGCTAGGTAATCAGGCTCACAAAAATCCCCAAAATGTGGAGATGAAAGGAAACCAGAGATAAATAAACCAGACTGTGCTGTCCGAGGTGCCAGAGGTGGAGTCTTGTTATCAGCTCTTTGTGACCAACAAATAATTACAGGACCCTAAAAGGGAAGTAAGCCTTTAAAGATGTTATCACTAGTGTCCACTCAATGGTGATATCAATAGATATGTTAAAAGGATTTAAGTTCCCTAGTTCACTTTCAATAAAAGACCAGCCCTACAAGCTTTCAGTGGCAACCCTGTTGGGACCCCCCTCAATTCTGAGAGCTTTCTCTTTATCCTTACTTAATTAACTTCTATCCCTTTACTCACACTCCTTTGTCCACGAGATTCATTCTTTGACTCTATGAGACAAGAACCAAGCTCTCCAGTATCTGCATGCAGGAGCCAACTTTTACCCACTCAAAAGGGCCGATGGTTAAAATTTCAGGAATTTTGAGAGCCACTTGACATCATGTCGGTAGTCTGAAAATCCATTGTATTTGGAATCTTTGTAACACAAAAATCATCAAGCACTACAAATCATAGCTCTCTTTCCACTTCCTAGTGGGTTGTTCAACATGTATGAGGACATCACTGGTTATTTGTCTCTTTGGATCATGATTTCTTCTTTAAACTCTTTGACTTCTATGAGAGACTTTTTTCTTGGTTATGATTTGCTCAGGTTGCTCTCGGTTGCTCATTTGTGACTGTATATAAATTCCTACTCCTCTACCTTCCTTAACTGTGTGTATGTCTCAGGATTTTGTCCTAGGCCTTTCTAGTCTCCCTGTGTACTCTCTCCATGTGTGAATGTTGCCACTCCAGTTTCTCTGACTGACCTACAACACTTTTCCAAGTTCTAAAGCTATTTATTCAATTGTTTTATGAGTAACTCCGGGTACTTGTCCAAAAGGTAGAGCAGTCTTAACATGGACAAAACCGAACTCTTCCCTGACTATGTTTACCCTCCTATACTACTGACCACAGTGCTTTCTTGTTTACGGTCCTCTCCTGGATCCCCATTGTGCGAGCACCACATACAAACTCAGTAGCTTGTTATACTTGCCTATGCATGGAGTGGCCTCTCCACATGTCTTTAGCTTCATTGTTTATCATCTATACCCCCTCTCTCCACTCCCACCACCAGTTGCAATGAGTTACTCAAAATCTTAGAATCTATAACACAGATTCAGAGATATGTGCTGGGTGCTTCTGTAAGAGAAAAAAAAAAGACAGATTGGAAGATGTTTATCATCAGAGAAGTCATCTAGTAATTTTTTTCACAAATACCCTACAAACAAGACCAGTATGAAACCCATGTGCATGAAGAATAGTTCTAGAAATAACAATTACAATATTTTCATTTACCTTATATGGGACAGGGGCATAGGTCTTTGAAGTTCTTCAGCTTTTACATGTAAATAATCAGAATGTGGGCATTATTGGGAGCCACCATTCTGCTTATCACAGGTTCCAAAGATAGAACTGGGTGAGAAGAAAAGAAACTACCCCTAGACCCTAATACATTCTCTCTTCTTACTGCCAAGGATGTGTTGGGGGATTCCTACAAGGCCTGTAGCCTGTCTCACCACTTTGTTGCTTCTATCTCTGGTTGTTTTACAGCTTTGTTCTCCCTGCTATCCTGTTTTCTTCCACTTCAAATGACCACATTGTCACTGACTAAGATGCCGTGTCCTCAGAGTCTTTGCTCCCCAGCTGTAGTCTCATCATACTATGCCTCCTCCACACACACTCAGCCAAGCATCCTGCGATTTGCATCTGGTCATTCAGACTTGTAAGAGAATGCTGACAGACAAAGATTTTAATCAATTTTTACCCATTCTGTGTCCTCTCTTCTCTATGACATCTTCCTTACACAGCATCTCTTTTTATTTATTCCTTCCTTTTTAAAAAATTAACAATGAGAGGTACCTGTGTGGCACAGTTGAGCAAGCATCTGACTCTTGGTTTTGGCTCACGTCATAATCTTGGGATCATGTGCCAGGCTCCTGCTCACTGTGGAATCTACTTGAGACCCTCTCACCCTCTCCACCATGCCCCCTCTTCCTCTCTCTCTCTCTCTCTCTCTCTCTCTCTCAGGTAAATAAATAAATAAATAAATCTTTAAAAAATAAATTAAATTAAAAATGATGCAAAGCTAATGGGTATGAGACAAAATAAAGTATATATCCTAAACTGTTTGGTAACTGAGACATATGACTCTAGAATAGGAGATTGACATGGTTTCATAGAGCTAGATAAAAAATGTAAAAGTCATCTAGCACACATCCATATTTGTTCTCAATTTCTACATGGATAACTATAGTTACTATATTCTGAAAAAATTGATCTCTGAAACAACACATAAAATAAGGAATATAAGTTCTATTTTACTACTTAAAAATCACATCCTTCTCTTTCTCATATGCCGTCATCTGTCATTTGTCTTCTCAAAAGTATTTTCATAATCTAACATTTTTCTCACTACTTTCACTGCTACCCCCACCCCCTACTGCGGTCTATCCCTTGGATTTAATATACCTCATAACTGGTGGTATCCTTACTGCCTCCCTTGATTCCATGTCTTCCAGTCTACATCTTCATCTCAGGATGTCAGAGAGTTGTTTTTCAAATCAAAATCAAATTATAATCACATTACTCATGCTTAAATCTTCCAAAACTTTCTATCTCTTTAGAGAAAAGACCACAGTCCTTAACAATGATAACAGACTTAGATGATCTGCTAGACATTCTCAATGTCTAAATTCAGCTGCTCTGATTCTCCTCTTCAGATACCCTAACCCAAATCTGTGGCTTCTTGACTGTATTTTTTAATACCCCAAGTATGTTCCTATCTCAGTGCCTGATTACTGATGTTCCCTCTGCCTGGAGTATGGTTCCTGTTGTGTCCATCTGGTTTGCTCCATTGGGTTTCTGCTTAGTGCTCTATTTAGATATGCTTTCCCAAGTCTATGTTTCCAATCCTCTGTATGTATGTACGTATGTCCAGATCCATAATTGGTTTTTGATATTTTATTTGTTTCATTTTAATTATAAAGTTTACCTATGATATAAGCTTAATGGATTTTTTGAGGATATAAATCCTATTCCATTCAATATCCCCGGAGTTGAGAAAAGGAGCTGCCCATAATAGGTGCTCAGTAAATAGTTTAGATGAATGAATGAATGCAAAGCTTTCTTTATGTTTGGTTATTCCTTCTCAGCATCACTGCCATCCTCTCCTACCAGGGAGTCCTTCTACTAGTCTCCTCTTTTCTGGCCATTTCTTAGAATTCCAAAACATGGCCTTTTTTTTTTTTCTCACTTCATTCATTGTCATTTGTTCCTTTCATCTATTCCCAAATGCAAGTGGGTCTTATTAACTGCTCTCTCTTGTTTAAGGTTCAAAACCCTGCATTCCATTTTCAGTGCTCTTTCCAAAACAGTGATATTTTCAGATTATTCATTCTACTTAAATAATTCTCATTGATTCCTACTCCCTATATACATAATACAAACAACTTATTCTCCTATAGCACCTTTTACAATTTAGATCGTTTGAAATTTTCCAAACTCATGTAACCTTCCAGTTAAGTAATTGTATCATTTACCAACATGGAATTCCAAAGTCGTATTTTGATATAACTGACCTTAGCATCCCTATAGAATTTACAGTATTAGAAAATAAACACTTTTGACTCTAACAAAACTGGATATTTTTATGAAAAAAATCTTCACGATTCAGTAAATATCATCTTTTATAGTCATCTAAAAATGTGCACTGGTATCTTATACATGTGGCCTTGGTATTTAGCACAATATATTGATGAGCTAATTTGTGTGTGTGTGTGTGTTTTGTGTGTGTGTGTGTGTGTGTGCTTTATCTTTTCATACTATGAATAAATTCTGGTCAAGAAACCTTTGTTTTAAGAAAGATTTTATTTATTTATTCATGAGAGACACAGAAAGAGAGAGAGGCAGAGACAAGAGCAGAGGGAGAAGCAGGCCCCAAGAGGAGCCTGATGTGGGACTCCATCCCAGGACCCTAGGATCATGACCTGAGCTGAAGGCAGATGCTCAACCACTGAGCCACCCGGGTGCCCAAGAAACCTTTCTTGTGACTAATACAAGTGCCTTACATATAAAAGTAACTGTATGATTAAGTGCTATATAAAAAAATCTGAAAAAAAAGAAAAAAAAATCTGTCACACCAAATTCTATTTTGATTTATTTGGGAGGAATAAAATTATTGAGCTATTAATTACTTTATAATAATATGGACTTGTTACATGTGGCACGCTGTACTTTTCCCATACAGTTACAGTATACTTTCTGTTCAGTACAACTTTGTGCTGATAAATTCATATATCTTTTATTTGATTACTTTTATAACTCTTTTATAAGATGAAGAGCAAATGGCTTAAAATTTATCTCTGCAATCGTTTTAAGTTACACATTCACTTTAGAAAACATTGAAGGTATGTACAAAATCCCAAAGGCACCTATAATTTTCCATCCTTAGATACCAAATACAAAATCTGTATTGTATATATTCCAGTCTCATTTTGAGGCATATATTTATTTTACAACCAAAACAATATTAAAGGAAAATATATTATAACCTGCTTTTAAAAACAATGTCTCAAATGTTATCTCATGTGATTAAATGTTCTTTTGTAATAGATTATTTAATGCCTGCATAAAATGCTTTAGCATGATCAAGTACTTTAAGAATTCTCAGGGTGTGAACAAAACCGTTGTAATTTTTATGGATGCCTTCGTAATTATTTATTATTGCCTTTGAAATAATACAAACATATTTTCTATCTTACTTCATGTCAGTTAACAACATTTACACAGTTGAAGAAAAAATCTTCATTTTCACATAGTTTTCCAGTCATTCAGATGCGTGTATGTGAATGTTGTATTTTTATTTAGTTTACGCAAGAAGAATTAGAGGAATCACCATGGCATAAAACAAAAAATTATGTAGTCTTTAACCCATATGAGATTGCATTCATTCTGAAAATATAAGCAAGCCATATTTATAATTGGAAAGAGAGATACAGAGCCACAGGTGATGAAGTATCAAATGTATGAGGCATGCAGCAAATGCTGTGAATATTCAGGGGAGTGAGATATCATTGTGTGCCACAGCAGTCAAGACAGATTCGGGGAAGGACATAAGACTTGGGAAGAGTCTTAAACAATAATGAACACATGAATAGATGGAGAGGTTTGGAGAGAGTATGCCGGGTACAGCTGCTCAACAGTGTCTCATGTAAAGTACGTTTGGTGTGTTTGGGGATATATAAAGTTATTAGCACCAAGCATAAATTGTTTATTGTGTGTTTTTTTTTTTCGTAGAAGATTTTGTTTACTTACTTGAGAGAGCCAGAGAGAGTGAGCATAAGCAGGTGGGGAGAGGCAGAGGCAGAAGGAGAAGCAGACTCCCTGCTGAGTAGAGAGCCCTGACTCCAGGGCTTGATCCCAGGGCCCCAGGAGCAGGACCTGAGCCAAAGGCAGTTGCTTAACTGACTGAGCTACCCAGGGCCCCCTTATTTTTTGTTTTAAATAATACACAGTTCTTATTCTCAAAAGATCTGTTCAGTTTCATTGAAGAAACTGTAACCTCATTAAATACGAGTTTTTTCGTGCCAAATTCAAAATTTCTTCTCTTTTATCTTTATGTATCGTCACTTTCCCCTTGTTTTAGAAAGAGTTTGCACATTCCTGTCCTCTATGAACTCTCCATCTCAGCCTCTGAATCCATCCCCTCCTGCCTATTCTGAGACCACCCTTCCTCAAACATTCAGCAGCGCCAGTTTGTCTCTCTTTGTTACTTATGCACTCTCTTCTATATATATTTCTTTTAAGCAGCTGTCTTTTTAATCTTTCAGTCTTTAAGTCTTTTTAATCATGATACAGCCAAACTGTGAATTTTAAGCATAAAATTGCTATTTCCAAATCACCATTAACCATTTACTCAGTAACAGCCTAAAATCTACATTCTTCAGCAAAAAATACTGTTTTTTTTAAACATATATCATCAGATTGACTGTATAAGAGGCAAACCCTTTTCAACAAAACTACTTTCAAAATGGGAAACATTTGGCAGTGGTGTGTAGGTTGATGCCATTAGCCAGTTGCAGATAATATCGTACCATTTTGAAGGGATAGAGGAGGAGGAAATAACGGTTTTATAGTGACAATGAAGTTAGCTTCTCAGCTCTTTTTTGTCTCCCATGGTGGTAGACACTAGGTTGAATATAATGTCATGTATATCATAATCTTCAGATTCCAGAGACTTACTCTTATACAGTTTTTTGTTTTGTTTTGTTTTGTTTTAGTCATAAAATCATTGAACTTACTCTAGGTGTTTAGTTCTTGATATCTGCATTATTTGACAGGGGTCTACTTGTCATTTCAAATCTTTGTCTTTGGTTTCGACAAGGCTGCACCGTTCTGATTCGCCTCTTACTACCAACAACTCTTCTAATCCTTAAATGCTTTTGCTTTGTTTTTAATTTTTTTTGTTTTGTTTTCTTTTCATGCTACAAAAACAATTTTCAACCTCTACTTTTTATCTTCTCATTCACTAAATTAGTCTATTCCCGTGAATAAAGCCCCTCTGTATAAATGAATCTCAAATGCTTCTTTCTAAACTTGTTGTATTCAAATTTCTCACATTTCTTATTGCGTATCTTACAGTTTATTTTGCTTAGTCTATTAAGTACAGGGTTCTCACATAATTTATCAAACTATGACATTTTCAAGAAAATATTTTAAATGATCCTTATTAATAATCATATCTGGCAACAGATGTAAACCTGACTGACCCAGAAAAGCGGGACATATGGTCATTCTGATGTGGGAAACAAAGCAAAAGAAAAAATTAAATTTCCTTACTGCCTTCCTCATTGACAAGTCCTTGAAACAGGCAGAGTGACTTTCCTCTGGGAACTCAGTTTTCTCAATGTTAATACTTTTAAGGGCAAAAGGCAGTCTTACCTTAACATTTTCCCAATCACCTAGAATCCTGTAAGTCTATTTTCACATATAAAAATTCCTTTAAAAATTTCTTTTATCTCTAAACCCTCAAGATATGTGTTGGCAATCATCCTCCAAGCATATGACCCGCTGATACATATCTAAAGGGTCTCATGACTATGATTTTACCAGACAGTAATAAATGATCTTTTCCCAAGCATAACTAGCCCCCTCAAGGTTTTGGAAACCTTGTTTCCAAAGTACCTTAGAGACTTACACTATCCCTGACCACCTAACAACTTGAAAGTATATAATGGACCACACCTCATGAGCCCAGTGCAGCTCTTTCTGCCCATGGGTCCTGTCCTCGTGCTTTAATAAAACCAACCTTTTGCACTGAAGACATCTCAAGAATTTTTTCTTGGCCATCGGCTCTGAATCCCAGCATTTTCTATATCAATTTTACCTAAAATCCATCATTGTCCTCACCAACCAACCTGTCTCTCTCTCAGTTCTCCACTTCGAATTGCAGCACAAGACTTCTATAGCCATGGCACTTAATTTACTAAGCACAATTGTTAGTCCTTTTCAGGCAAATAACTTTTTCTTTTCCCAAATGTATCACTTCCACCTCATTAGGGCCTCGTTACCTCAAGTACGTAATATAATAGCCTCTGCACTGACTTTGCAGCCTTTAGTCTCTTCCTACCCATGATAGATTATTTTTACATTATCATATTAAGCTTTATTCATCAGATTTATTTTGAGGGAAGCTGAAAAGCTTTAAAAAATTAATCATAGCCTGTAATTAAATTTCAAATTCTCAACTTTGTTATTTAAAGATATTACATTTAAATCAATTTGAGATCCCTGGGTGGCTCAGTGGTTTGGCGCCTGCCTTTGGCCCAGGGCACAATCCTGGAGTCCTGGGATCCGGTCTGGTCAGGCTCCCTGTAGGGAGCCTACTCCTCCCTCCTCCTGTGTCTTTGCCTCTCTCTCTCTATGTCTATCATAAATAAATAAACAAACAAATAAATCCTAAAAATAAATAAATAAATGAATGAATGAATGATAAATAAATAAATAAATAAATAAATAAATAAATAAATAAAATTTAATTATTTAAAGGCTCAGTTAGTTGTGTCTAACTCTTTATTTCCCCACAGGTCATGATCTCAGGGTTGTGAGATAGGGTCCAGTGTCAGACTCCACACTCAGCATAGAGTCTACTTAGCATTCTCTCCCTTCTTCTCCCTATGCTTCTCCCCTCTTGCTCTTTCTCTGTAAGTAAATAAATAAAATCTAATATATTTATATATTAGGCAACGTGCCAAAACATGTTTTGGCCTTGTTTTTTTTATTGTTTAATTTAAAAATTTTTTTTGGCCTTGTTTTTAATTGCATTTATTTTTATTATCTTTCCCTCCAATGTATGTCTCTGGTCTTATTGTTATGCAAATATAGTCTGAGTGGTCATAAGTCCACAATTTGTTTTATAGTATCTCAAATTCCTCATGAATACTTTGTCATGGTTAACAAGTCACTTTTCCCTTTCCTAGAATTCCTGTAGTGTATATTGTACATAACACATCACATCATAAATTATTTATTACTGATTTTGTTAATTTCTTATCATTTGAAGCATCTGGGATCAGTAACAATTTCTAATCCATCTGTCTATATGCTTTTATCTTGTACTTATTGCATCATTATGCAGATATCAAAGTCACAAGAAAATAGTGAACAAAAAGGAAAAAATAAACCTGTTGCATAAATAAAAGTACATGAGATGAATATTTTGAATGATTTTGCCCTGAATTACATTGATTACTTACTTGAGGATAAGAAGCACGTCAGAGCTATACAGGATGCATATCCAAGGATGCCAATCAGAGTTGTACATAATAAAATGCTCTCTCTAATATTGTGAGTGCTCTGATAAATAATTATATTTAATTCAGTCAGTGTGATGGAATAGTATAAACTGAAGACTCACAGAAAACATTGCCAAAAAAGCAATCAGATGTTCTGTCAAAAGATGAATATTTAACAATAATAAAAACAACAGCATCCCCAAATAAAGACAAATGTATTTTGGTATAATGATCTCTAATCATTATATGCTTTAGTTTTGAAGTAATGTGTTTTGGCAGCAAAAGGATGGTAGTGAAACACTAGGAACTAAAGTGAGAGCACCAAATCAAATTTTAGAGCTAAAATTTTACTTGCCTATTAGTTCATGTACAGATGAGTTGATATGCTGTAAGAAAAATCAATGGTGCATTTGGAAACTGCATTTCAACTGAGAAAAAGAAGGTCATAACCTGGAAGGCAAGATTTATAGTAACAAAGATTAAGTACTAAGGTTAATTTTCAGTTTTCCCATTGGCTTAGTAAGAATCTTTAAATGGTAGTAAGAATATTGTTTCTTGGTAGGAATATTATACCTGATTTCGTATGCTTCCATGAACAAGTAAATCATGAAATTTAATGCTTCAGTTGATGCAGATTATAGTAGCTGCACATTCTTTTTTTTCTCACTAAATCCTAAAAATAAGAGTGAAATCATTTTCCTAAAGGGAATTTGCCAAACTACCATAGGGCTTTTAGCAAGTCAGTCAGTTTTGGTCAAAGGCTATACCCGTATTTTTGTTTCACGATGCTTTTAAGTAAGCATGATGACTTTCTTATATTTTCTTGTAACACCGTAGACCACTCATTTGTGGCAGGGTTATAAAATAGGCAAAAATTAAAACCAGTTATTTTAATTGACCTCTCTTCATGAATATATTAAGAATCTAGCATCAAAATATGACTTAAAGAAGTGATTCTTTTTCTTTTTCATAGGAACATATATCAAAATTAAAAGTACAATGTTGGCATATTTTATAATAATTAATATTTTTGATCCTTTAACTTTGATTGATTCTTCTAGTTAATGATATTTATCTACTTTGTAAGACAATTCTTTAATTTGGTGTAAAGTACTATGCATTAGTGTATGTCTATAATTGTTCTATTTTCTAGAATTTTGAGTGATTTTTTTAGGATAAATTCATGCAATATAAAATTAACTACTTTAAAGTGAAAAATTTAGTGGCATTTTGTCCATTCTCAATATTGTGCAACCACTATTTCTGTCTAGTTTCAGAATGTTTACATTATTCTAAAAGATATAAAAACTCCATACACATTACATAGGTGTTTCCCAGCCCTACCCCTGGTTCCTGGCAACCATTATTTTTTTTTCCTGACTCTATGAATTTACTTATTCTGGATATTTCATATAAATAAAATCATACAATATGTGACCTTTTGTGTCTGGCTTCATTCATTTAGTTCACTTTTGAGATTAATCCATGTTGTACTATATTGGAATTTAATTCTTTATGGGTGAATAATCCATTGTATGTATATATTTTGTTTACTTGACTCATTCATTAGCAGGCATTTAGGTTGCTTCCACTTTTGGCTGTTGTGAGTACTATTGCTATGAACATTGGTGTACAATTTTTTGAGTACTTGTTTTCAGTTCTTTTGGGTTAAGTACTCCTTTTGCTAGGCCAATCATCCATGTTTGCCAGAGACTGTGAGGTTTCCCAAGACATGGGCCTTTCAGCACTAAAGCTAGAACGGTGTCCAGACAAATAAGGGTGGTTGAACTGGGGAACTCTTTCTGGATATTCCTAGGGAGAATTATTTATACTATCCAGAAATGATACCCCATTTTCCACTACTTAGACTGCATTTAGTTTTAGCTTTTCCTTGCCCTGGACTGTGAGATTCTGGAGTCCATTTCATGTTGGAGACTCTTAAGCATCTAGTACAGTGCTTTACAGCCATTGCTCAGTAACATTTTGGGGGGTGGTTAAATTTAAATTTCAGGAGGTATTAATGAAAGTATTAAAAAGTATTTGTGATGGGACTTATTGGTTAAGAATGTGTACTTTAGAGCCACACTGCTTGGGTTCAAAACCCACATTTGAAAATTACTGGCCCAGAGTAAGTGCACTATAAATGTTTTTATTATTAAATATTAAACTGATTGAGTTCAGGGAAAATAGCAAGAACAAGGGAATCAATTTTTCATATATATATTATTATACATATTGACATTCATATTTATTTCAATTTTTTTTCACAACTACATAAATAAGTGAAACAATTTAGGGTGCCTGGGTGGTTCAGTCAGTTAAGTGACCAACTCTTGGTTTTGGCTAAGGTTATGATCCAAGGGTTGTGAAAAGAACTTCATGTCAGGCTCCACACTCAGCTGGGAGTCTGCTTGAGATTCTTCCCCTCAACTACTCTGCTCCTCCTCCTGGTCACACTTGTGCATGTATGTGTGCTTTCTCTCTCTCAAATATAAATAAATAAATAAATAAATAAATAAATAAATAAATAAATAAATATCTTTTATTTTTTAAATTTTTTTTTTAGTTTTTATTTATTTATGATAGTCACACACACAGAGAGAGAGAGAGAGGCAGAGACACAGGCAGGGGGAGAAGCAGGCTCCATGCACTGGGAGCCCGATGTGGGATTCGATCCCGGGTCTCCAGGATCGCGCCCTGGGCCAAAGGCAGGCGCTAAACCATTGCGCCACCCAGGGATCCCCAATAAAAATCTTTTAAATAAATAAGTAATGAAACATTTCACTTCAAAACATATTTCCCCCCTTGCGATCACATGAAGGGTATTTAGAGTGGAGTTTTTCACAATCTGTGTTTATTTAATTAATTTTTATTTGTTTGTTTTGAGGATGTCAGTGTGTAGTGTTTTTCTAATATAGAAAGAAATGGACTAAAACCGTTGACATGATAATTAAAACCAATCATTGATGGACATTTGGAAGGCTAATTAAGTAAAACAGGTAAAAGTAACCTAGATTTGAAAGGCATTTGATCTGTTTCATGATTCTGTGAAGTCACCCATTCTTATCAGAATTATAGTCTTGAATAAAGTTCACTCAGTTCACTCAGCACTTAGTTCATCTTCCTTATGCAAGTTTAAGTCCCAATTGAGTTGACATGCCATATGATAAGTTTAAAAAATGATGTCTAAGATAGTTATATTGCTCCATTAGGAGATGGCACAAGGGAGTAGAACCAATGGAGTCACCTGTAGTCTTGAACATATCACATCCAGAGGGGTGGTACTCTTAAAAGTGAGACATACTTGGAATTTCCCTATCTTTATTTAAATTCAAACATTTAGGGTTTGTGAGGATAAGATGATGGTCCAAAAATTTCCATTTATCTATTTTTTTCCTGTATTAATTGCTGTGAAAACACTGGAGAGCCTAAAACAGTGTCCTCAGATAGGGGTTGCCTTACCCTACCACAGATTACCTGAATCTTTGAGTCAGATCTGCTTTTGCAATGTGTGGTGTGTATATAGGCCTTAATGCACTCACTGTAATAAAACCTAAATAACTTGAGGATCTGAGATAGAGATTATAAATTTGATTTGTATTTAGTATGTTGAGAATAGTTGCTATCCCATTGCTACTTGAAAAGCGCTCGAGACCAATATTTGGTCTGTTTTGTTCTTTATATCCCAGAATAAAAAAAGGAAGTTTTTCTGGCATCAGCCTTTATTTAATTTTTATCTTGCTGTTGCACAACATATTGCTGAACTATTAATCTTTAAAAGTACTGAGAATATGTTTTATTTGTGGATGGCTAGAAAAGTCCTAGAAACTCCATTTAAAAAAAAAATGAAATGGCTTGACCAACTTGCACTAATTCTTACAAAAAAAAGTATTCATCTCAGTTTGCAATTCGAGTGCCAGGTTTCAGGACATTACCTTTTGAGTTGCTGATATAGAACTGCTCAAAAGCCAGTGTTTTGAAGGGAAGCACAAAGACTTCAAACCACAGTACCATGATGCATGACACTGTAATCAGAAAACAATTCTTGATACACATTTTCAGTGAGATTCTTTTATATTATATGGTTCCCTCAGGAGGAGATGAAAGATGTTTCTCACAGAGAAAATGCCATGGCTAGTGAAGGAAATGTGTTTTACATGATTTGTAATTGCTAATATGATTCAGGAGCCTGTCTCAGATGAATTTGTGAAATAAAATCAGTTTTCTATAATACATGATTCAAACACTCTATCAGAACAGCACACAGCAATGGAAGGTTATGGGAACTTTTAAAAGATCATGACTTTTATGAAAAATAAGCCATTCATTATATTGATATTTTCATTTTTTTTATCTTAAAATTAAATAACATATATGGCTCTGCAAAAATGTTCATCCTGTAATTATGTAAGGTCAAAATATTGATTTTATATGAAGCATTTTCCTAATTTGCTACAATTTTTCTGCTTTGGCTATAACAATTTTATATTTGAGCACCAGTTTTGAAAATTCTGATCCTAGAGTCTGTTCTCATACGTTTCTGCACAATAAGCTCAAACAAATTAAGAAACATTCCTAGTTTATCTTTGAGAGTTTAATTTCTGAATGTGTTTACTATAGGTTGAAACTTCTCTTACACTGGGATTTGATTTACAGGAAGGAAGGTGACTTCATCTTAGCGCCCCCCCCCCTTTTTAAATGCCTTGAATAGATTTATAAGAACAGACTCTTAGAAATCAAGAATGATTGGATTAATCTTAATTTATTAAATTTAACTAGATTGATGCAAATAATGCATCTTATAGCATTTTTTTCTAGCAATTTTTGTTCTCCTATATTCCTCAAAGACTATTTCATACAGTTATTTCACAAACAGTGGACTTCTTCTGCTTTCTAAACTCTGGCAATATATTTTTATCACATTTCACATAAAAAATAAAAATTATTAAAAATGAATCCTGTTATGTTCCCTCTACAAAATGAATAAATTCTCTGAATCTATACCCTCTCTTTCCCTTCTCTGGGTTTAATTTAAAGGCATGACATCTCTCTGTGAAGTGCTAGCCCCTTTCTGTGTCCTCTGGATTTTCCTACAAATTGACTTCTCAGAGACCTGAATTCTATTAGAAATTTCTTATCTCTCTTCGATCTTTAGCTGCTTCTTTATTAGGATTCCCAGAATCAGTTTTTCAGATATTTTTTGGTAGCTTTAGTAGAAAACCAAATCAAACCAAGAGAAAACAAATCCTTACAGGCAAATCTCTTTCCAGCTAGCTCCTATTTTTTCTACATAATTGTTCTACCACAATCCAGATATCCAAATAAGCTGAAAAAGCAAAAGTTTCTTAAAATTTCATTTAGCTGGTCAAAACCTTATCAGACTTTAACTGGCAAGTCTCTTTATAGTCTTACTGAATTTACAGTGAATATTCATGTATTTTACTCCAGAAAAATTACTGGAATTTTTAACAGAATCTTTGACTTGGGAATGCTGTTAAGAAGTTATGGTGTGTCAATGACATAGGTGTTTCTTTACTTTTCTTAAATTGAAATATTCAGAATTCCAAAACCCCAGACCCTCGAATTTCCTCATAAGGGACTGTGTATCTGTCCTTTCCTGCCTCCTCAAACTTCTCAAGATAGTTCCTCTCACGTGCTATTTTTACTTTATTGCCTCCAGTTCACCATTCAACTTAACTCCAGCCTTCTCTGTTGAAATTGTGCTTGCTAAGGTAACTGGTAATTTCCAAATTGACAAATTCAAGTGATGTATTCCATTTCTTTTCTCCCTTGATCTGTGAGCACTGTTGGACTCAGTTAGTCATCCTCTGCTTCCTGAAATATTCTTCTTTCTCTAAGTTTCCACAGCACTCTTTCTTGTCTTCCTCCTATCACTGGGGATCCTTTCCAGTCTGCTAAACAAGCTTCCTCTCTATCCATCCTCTGAAGATTGGTGTTCCTTGTAATATTTTGGTATGCTATTATCATTCTACATTCTGGAAACATGAGTATATCATACCCACTCATCGCCTATCTTTCAAGTAGGGATTTCCAAGCGTATGTATCCAAACTGTATAGGTTTCGTTAGTGTAGTCCTACACAGCCACCTTGGTATGTGGTAGTCTCCTTTGGATGTTTTATAAGTATCTCAAACTTCTTGCTTCAAATTTCATGCAAATTTTCTTCCCTGCACCCTTTCCTGACAGGATGAAACTAAACTAAAGCCACTTTTATTTCTCCATCCATTAAATTGATTTTTAAAAAGATTACATACTTGATATAAGCTTAGTACTTTTCCAGGCGCTAGGAATATACCAGTGGAAGAAATAATTGTGGTCTCTGTCTGCAGAGACTTGATTGCTAAGTCATACATTAAAATAATGGTTCCATCTTATCACTTTTTATAAGTGAGATGAAGTAGAGTAATTGACTTGCTGGGATAGAGCAAATCTTTTGATTTGGATACTTGGTGGTGGGTGGGATACTTGAGAAGGCTTCTTTGAAGAAACAGTATTAAAGCTGGACTCTGGAGGGTGAGATGGACCTGATGAGAGCCATCAGGGAAAGGGAAAGAATCCATAGTAGAATGACAGAAAGGAGGACACTATGGTGAAAATAAACTTCAACTGGATAATAAGTAAAAGTTTGCACTTCTGTTTAGCAATAGATTGTGTGTTTTAAAATTATTTAATGTCATTTGAAATGACAATTTCAACAATTATTTTTGGCAATAGTATAGAGGTGAATTTCTTCCAGAAGTATTTCCTATGTGCCTCCTCCCATTTGTTTTCTTGACTAAAATCAATGATTTATTACAGTAGAGTATTCTTGAAAAGAGAATATCTCCTCAACATTTGAAAAGTCATTAAAAGGAATAGATTAAAACTTTTGAGAATTTTTTTCTAGTATCTCTGAAAAAACTGTTAAAGCAACCCAATCATTTTATTTTTAATGTATTCTTAGGTTGCCATGAATCCTTTAACCAATCCCTTTTTAATCGTTAATTCCAACCCCTCTATTTACATTGAGTTGAAATAAAGGAAGATAACCTATGTTATTACTCAAGTTTGCAATTTTAGGGATTCTAAATGATAGATAGGGTTTGGCTGATTACAACACATGGAAAAGTACTGGAAAGTACAAGAAAAGCTAAGTATTTTATATGAACACAATCTTACTTTCAATTTGCAATAAGGGTAATTAATAATAATTCTCAATTTTCAGTATTTACCATGTGCCAGCACTGTACTGAGTACTTCAGATATGTTATGCAACTTAATCCTGAGAACAATCTTATAAACTAGGTACCTCCATTCCACAAATTTGCAAATAGCTTTAGGGATGTTAACTAGCTTGCCTGAAATCACAGATGTAAGCAATAAAGTCAGGCTTCAAAACTCTATCTGCCTGACAGCAGAGCCCATGGCCTTCAGTATCATTTTTCATCTCCCTGACATGAGTATGATGTAAAAAGAACAATGACCTGCATCAGGATACTCATGACCATAAGTTGAGTACTTATTACCAAAGGAGCACAAAATTTCTTGCTCAAAAACACAGACACATGAAAAGATGCTTAACATCACTGATCATCGGGGAAATACAAATCAAAACTACAATGGGATATCACCTGACACCTATTAGAATGGCTAAAACCAACAACACAAGAAACAACAAGTGTCGACAAGGATGTGGAGAAAGGGGGGGGCCCTCTTGCACCGTTGGGAATGCAAACTGATATAGCCGCTCTGGAAAACAGTATGGAGTTTCCTCAAAATGTTAAAAAGAGAACAACCGTACAATCCAGCAACTGCAATACTAGGTATTTACCCAAAGATTACAAAAATGCAAAAAAAAAAAAAAAAAGATTACAAAAATGCTAATTAACAGGGATACAGGCACCCTGATGTTTATCACTGAATTTTCTAAATAGCCAAATTATGGAAACAGTTGAAGTATCCATTGACCAATGAATGATAAAGAGAGGTGGTATATATATATATATATATATATATATATATATATATATATATATGGATTATTCAGCCATAAAAAGAATGAAATCTTGCCATTTGCAATGATGTGGATGTGGCTAGAGAGTATAATGCTACAGGAAATAAGTCAGAGAAAGGCAAATGCCATATGACTTCACTTTAAGAAACAGAACAAATGAGCAAAGGGAAAGAAAAGAGGCAAATCAAGAAACAGACTCTTAACTATAGAGAATTAACTGATGGTTACAAGAGGGGAAATAGTGGGGGGATGGGTAAAATAGGTGATGGGGATTAAGAGTACACTTGTGAAGAGCACTGAATAATGTATAGAATTCTTGAATCACTACATGGTACACCTGAAACTATACTGTATGTTAACTAACTGGAATTTAAATTAAAACTTCATAAAAACACATGTTATCTAAATTGAATGAGGTTTGAAACATTTTGTGTGTGGTAAGATAGTAGAGAAACTGGTATCAGATGTTATTTTGGCTGCTTATATAATAATTAAAGCTTATTCTTCTCATAAAACTATATAATCCAAGAAGTAATAACTTTAATTACGTGGTAGAAGAAACAATGGATTTTCTAATCCTGAATCATATTCCTTCTTAAAATAAAGAATATTTTTACATGGAAAGAAACTCCAATGTAAATGCAACAAAATATATATTAGTGTGAAGTCCAGCTTTCTGCAGAGCATACAATTTAGATTCTAATATCTAATGTCATTTACCTGGTTTATTAATTTCAGAATGGAGTCATTAATGATTTGAGACTCTAGAATGCATTCACCACTGTACCAGAGTAAAAAAGTACGACTAACATCAGCAAAAATGTCAGAGATATTAATGTGGCTTTTTTAAACCTCTAGAGTTGCTGACCTAGTTTTAATTGATAGTCCATGATGCTAAGAAGAAAGGATTTGTGGCCTAGATAGGAGAAAATATTCCCTACAAAGCTGCAAAGACAGAATCACTTAAATCCAATGTTCATTTTTTACTTGCTACGTAAGATAATAAAAAATATGAGTAAAGTGTAATGAAAAGCAATTCTGCATTGACCTTGTATAGTGTCTAGCACAGCAAGATGTAGTCAGTACTACATGCTTTTTTGGATGATTATTTTAGTATAGAAATGGTTTTCCCCAACTTTGTATATGCCTAGGACCTCCTCATCTAGAATTGGAAATCAGCCTAAAAATTACTTTTTTAGGTAAGCCCTTCTCTTCTATTTAAATATTTAGCTAAGTGTGATCCCTGTTGTTTTCTGAGATAGTACTATATCAGCCACCTAGCACTTTCCAGATTTTCATTTATTAACTTTATCATTCATTTGTTTATGGAATGTCTCCTTCACTAAAATCTAAATTCCATACTTGGTGTATAACAGGTATGTAATACATGCTTGCTAAATAAGTGCCCTTGGGTAATTATGTACTTACACTAGAAGTAGGCTACATGTTTGTTCTCATTCATGACCCTAACAGTCTCTTGAATGAGAATAAACAGATCCCCTAAGACAAATGTCACAGTTTTTAAAAGGACATTTTCTGTTGTTATTCTGATATAAACCTGACGTTTCTGGATATTTGTAAAAGTTGTTAGTATGCGCTTCATACTCACCAAAACAGTGAGTCAGGTAAGCATAGCTCACCACTGGATTTTCGATTCCGGTTCCCAATGAAAGTTTGATTGATTGATTTTATTAATGAGCTCATTTGTTTCCACGATATTAACTGCCTCTAAATGAACATATTTAAAATTAATGTTTCAAGACTATATTTTACAATGTTAATAAATACTAAGAATATCAGGGGATACAAAGATTCCCAGGGTAATTCACGGAGGGCAAGAACTTCCACCTGCCTGAAATGTTCCATAGCCATTGTTAGCTTAGTGTAAAACTAAAGTGCAGTAATTTTAATTAAAAATAAACATAGAAACAAAGACTCTCCATACTAGTGTCAGTTTATCCATGGAAAATAGATTTTACTAATGGCAGCTATCTTTATGATCTTTCAAATATAGATATATGAATAAAACATTTTACATGGTTATTTATTTTTTTGGAAAAACTTTTTTTTTAGGAAATATGTTTTATCATATTAGCTTTGTCACAAACAATAAAGTTTATTGAATACTAAAAAGCCCTCTTTTACAGAATATTTTCAGTAAGAGAAAGTAATGAATGCACTGATTGGCATGTGAGGAATCTTTTATTTGGTGAAGTGTTTCCTACTCCAGTCTTTCTAAAAGTCGTTGAGAAAGCTCCCCTAAGTACTTTTCTCTACTTTTGCATTTCTTTAAAAAGGTTGCCAAGTGTTTGAAAAGTGATCTATTTATTCAGGCTTAATTGCATTTACTGTTTTAAAATGCCAGAGCATCCAAACCATTTGCCAGCATTCTTTTGTGTCATACTAATAATAGTACTATAGAAAATTGCAAATGAGAAAGCACGCTAAGCGAAATAGTTGTACTGTGCCCTTCACCTGATTCTGAAGCTTCTTAACGCAAATGTAATTCATCCAAGCATCTTTTAATTATTTGAAAGGGTTTATTTGAAAGTATTTAGTTGAATTGGTGTTTTAGATTTAGAAAAGAAATTCGCTATAAAAACTTAAAGAAATTAAACTTCTTAACTTTGAGTAGATCTTATAGAATCTTTAAGTTTTGAATTATTAACTGTTTTTGAACTATTTGAGCACTAGGAAAGGAAAGTGTTTTACATTGTTATACTTAAAATCATATGGAATACGACTGGAGTCCTAACAGGGTTCTCAATTTATTATAGCTTCAATTGAAGATGCATATGTTTTGTACTGTGCAATTCAAAACAGAAAGTAAAAAAGTTTTAAAAATCAAATAATGATTATGGTACTAGAAAGATTTATTAGCTTTAAAATAGTGTTTACTAGTTATTTTGAATTGCACAGAATTGCAGCTATTTTGTATATGATTTAATCATAAGTGTTACCTGAGGGACATAGAATTATGCTGAAAAAAAAATCTAGATTATTCAAAGAAAGCCTCATCCAGGAAGATACTCGAATATTCTCTTCATATTTGTAACAGAGGATATACAGTTGGCAAATATCCAATTTTCTGGGGGAAAAGATGGATATTTTAATCAGATTCATAAATGGCAGCCATGACTCTCCAAAAAGTGTTGGAAAACATTGGAAACTAAAAATAAACCATTTTTAAAGAAGGAAAATAATAGTATGCTTCAAGAATAAAAACACTTTGTGTTTACATGCTTACACTTTTTAAGGGTTCTTTGCTCATAAAATCATGGAATCATGGATCTGGAATAGATATTAAGAAAGACTGTGCTAAATCTCAAAAGTAATAATGTTTCCTTTGAGTCCTGGGAATTAAATCTAGCATCTTTCTTTATATAATGATCCAGAATTCCTTACAGTCCCAGAATGTGTTTTCCAGTGACTACCATATGGAATTCGTTATTCACCTTGAAAACATTTTCCCTCACATTGCTTGTAGTAAAGAATCATTTAATCTACTGTGAAACATTGCTTCTCTGTAGTAAATTCAGGTATGTCACCACTCTTCACAACATGTTTTTGCCTTATCTTTAATTGTTCACTCTGTACCCCTTTGGCACTTTTTTTAAGTGGGAGATACTCTGCTATTAGCCCCATTTATAGAAAAATATTTTATATATATCCCATGTCGACTTTAAAAAAGGATCAAGTTTGCACCGTATTATTTTAATGTTTTTAAATAATAAATTTTATAAGTACTTAAAACATTTCTTTGAATAATCTGTGAAAATTTCATATCAGAAGTTAACAATCATGTCTCTTCATCTAATACTAAAATGATTCAGAAGTATCTCGGTATTTCTACCTTAACTGGTCCCGTTTCTATTTTTTTCTGACTGAATCCATTTTGTCTCATGCTTTACACATTCCTTTGCTTAGCCAACTCCTTTGCTACTTTTGTATACATAGCTCAACTCAACTTAGCCTTCTCGTTCTCTTGAATTTACTGTACCTCTAAGGTGTTTCTTTTGTTAATTGTGACATATTTATATTTTATCAAAATTGACTTCTTAAAAATTTATTTTAAGTCACTTTTTAGATCTAACTACTCAGTATTCTAAGTTTTTAGCTGCCATATTGTCTTGAACTATTTGTACATGGAATCATCAAAGTAACAATGACTCACCGAAAGGCATTTGTGGCATATTTCAACAGGTTGCTATTTACTAGTTAAACACAATCAAATTAAATTATTGGACAATATACATCGAGCCTTATTTGGACAGGGTCGGCCTAAAAGTGAATAGAGTCAGAGATCTATCTCGAACTAAGATCTAGACTTAATGATAATGATCTATATTTAGCTTTAAAGGCAAATGAATTACTTATCATTATTTCCTATCAAACAGGAATAAGCACCTGGCAAAATAATGTTTTTAATATACAATACCATTTCTTCTGAAGATAAATTCATTATTATTAACAATTTGTTTAAACTAAGTTTTTTTATAGTGGTCAGTTTCATGCATATAAACATAACTGATGAATCTATATTTCATTTTTGCACACATAGAATAATTGATTTTCAAAATTCCTTCCTCCAATTTTTTTTTTCCTTTTATAGCCCAGCCACAGAGTTACAAGTGCTGGAATTAGCCAGTTCATTTTTCTTGTAGACCTTTCATTAAAATGCATAACTTACTTTGAAAGGATTGATTATAATGGTCATTGCAAACTTGGCTAAGGACATATGCTGATGAGGACGTAACTTAGCAAAGTCACCAAATTAATAGCTTTACAAGATGATTATAATGAGCAGCATTAATGTAAGGAGTTTTATTAATTTACAAGAGGGTTTTGTTGAGTTTGATAATATTCAGGCAAAGAAAAAAATGTTTTACCTTAATATTTTTTTCATTTAGTTAAAAAAAATGTAGAGAGACATATGTAAACAGAAAAAAAGAGAGGCTCATCAAACAATCATTATTAAGAAAAAAAATCAAAGGTAGTCATGAAAGCCATAAAATTTCTTTTTATATAAAGTGGGTTTTCCATTATATCTGGCTTCACTGATCACTATACAGGTGAGGTTATTGCTTTTTCAGTTTTATTAATAAACCTATTAGTACATAAATAGCCTTCTGGCCTTTCCTAAACAAATGGAAAATGAAATCATTTCATTATCCCCAGGGTTTCATGCTCTCCTGCTTATAGAACTATCCCTGAAGGAATGGAATGGCTCTGTTTACAAGAAAATGTTTATCTTGAAGACTTTTCAAATTGGATTCTATTTTTTGTATTCTTTAGATTTTATAACCAGAAATGGAATATTATTTGAAGACTTGCTCTATTTTATGAAAAACTCTTGAAAAAAAATAAGAGGCAATTCCAAAAAAAGATAAAGCACGAGTCCTCTCAAATTGCAAAACTTCAAGAAAAAGAAATATGAGAATGGGCATTTTGGTGTCAAAGAAGGGTGTTTTATGATAGTTCAGTGATATTTCATAGGAGTTGAATGTTTTAATTTTCAAATGGCCTTCACAGTAAGAAAGGAGGAAAGCATCAACTATATGCCAGGCCTAATAATATGTTCTGGGTAGCAAAAGATAAATAGCACATATCCCATTCATTCATTTATTCAGACTCAGATAAGCCTAACTCTTCTGCGACTAAGAAGGTGCTTGTCACCTGCCCTGCTTTAGCTTCAGGATAATTCCTTAAGTTCTATATACAGAAGATAATACCTTATTTGCCACAAACTGGTTCATTGCATTCACTGTTGCTCTGTCAAATTGCTTTGATTGCAACAGTAGTCAGAAAGGTATTAGAGGTGATTTTAAAAGCAGTGGTTCTTACGCTCCTGCTTGGTGCTCTGTAACTGCTTTATTACAGCAGGCTAGCAGTAACTGAATATCTGTTTAACATACTGAATTTCAGAGGACTCAATGAAGCTGTAAGGAAGCAGACAAGTAAAAAAAAGAAAAAAAAAGGCAAGGAAGTGAAAAAAAAACAGGGGTCTAAAGAATACACTTGATAGCTAATCTGCCACTGGAAGAAATGGAGACTGTTGGTTGGATAGTAAAGTATGATGGAATAAGATAAGGAAATCATTATAGTTAAACAGCCCCACACTTCGTGCTTTGGTATAGTTTGAAATGATTACAGACAAAGCATTCTTGTGAATTCTTGAGAGCAAATGGACAATCCTCATGACTGCAACTACAGGGTGGGGTTCAGTGCTTGAAAGATGAAATGCACTAAAATTTTTGTTGACCAAAGGAGTTGATTTATTAATAAAAATAAATATAACTCAGAATCTAGAGGTTGACAATATTCCATTACAATACAGTTTATTTCAAACATATTTATTGAGGAATCTTTGAATTTTGAATACTTTATTTCTCTATGTAGGTGACTTAAGCCAATAAAATGCCTGGCAGGATTGTTTAAGATTATTGCATCCTAATTGAAAAGCTAAAACCTGAGTTTGTGGAAGTGAAAAGATGCAGAGTGAAGAGTAACAAATGCATGGTGTGGCTTATCTGAACATTCAGATAGATTTTGCCAAATGTGTACTTTTGGTTCCTTTTCAATATCAAAAGTCAAATAAGGCACAACTCTCTCTGTGAAATTTCTACAAAACTGTAGGGAAGATATCAAAGTTTTTCCTTAGAAAACTTAGGTGATGTACTTCCTAAGGTAAAATACAGAATTCATTAAAAATTGCTCAAGAATATCCATTAGTATTTTATTAAAGTCAATGAAAAATTGGGGTCATAAAAATGAGCTTAAGTACCCATGAAAATTCATAAACACTTAAAATAATTGCCTTTAAGAGTGTACAACTATTAAGTAGCAAATATACCATTGAAAATAAGAAAAATAAAACAATTTCAATCCCTGAAATCCATGACCTTTAAGTTTTGATTGAAGATGATCTGAATCTATTCTATTCACCTTCTGGCACACAGGTATTTTGCTATGTATGTATATTAGTATAAATGTCACTTAAGAATCACAACTGAGTAGCCTTCAGGTTGCCTTTGTAGGTTCTAATACCTGCTTGGAAGAACTATTTTGATTCTTTTGAGTATACATTTGATCAAGGAGAAGGCTGAGTAAGTGCTATGTTTTGCGATACTCATGCTTACGTAATATATATATATGTATATATATATATTATATATATATGTATATACAGTTTGCTATATACGAAGAAAAAAATTCCTTTTTCATTTCTAAATGTGAACTCTCAGTATTAAAGGTCAAAGTTTTCTCAATTCATTTGTAGAATGCTTTCATATCCATTTCTCAATTTTCCTACCTTCCTGAAAGGTGCTACCTCCTGAATCTAGAAAGGACATGATTCATTGAAATGGCAATTTACCAAATGTTCAGTGATTCTATTTAACTTATCAATATTCCTTTTAGAATGCCCCTAGGAGATGCAGTGTCTCATTTCCTAGTCCCAAGGGACAGCGGGCAATTTATGCATAATAACTATCTGTTACATTTCCCTAACACATTCACTTCGCTTGTAAATAATACTTGTGTTTTAGATGTGAGAATGTTTACCAGGAGATTAACAATTTGTAAAAGCCCTGACATAGCTGATGTAAAATAATATAATTCAATTTGAAAAGCCATAATTTCAAGTGATGCAGTTTACACTGCTCTTCTTCATCAAGGTAGGATAAAGCAACCTTCCTGTCAGAGATGATTGGATAATGTGATACATTACCTGATTACAAAATGATTCTGGGAAAACAACCCATTTCTCTATATTAATCTGACTTGTTTAGTGTCCTCCTTCTCTCTGAATTTAGATGAGGTGCTCTGCACCAACCTAATTCTTTTTTATGTGTGTTGGCTGTTTTTTTGTAAAGTGCAGTTTTCTCTAAACTGCTTAAATAATGACAGTTTTGCAAAGTTCTGAATAGTTTTTCAAATGTCTTGAATTTTAATTCGGTGCATTTTCCTTTATGACAATATGTGTGGGTGGTAAGAAGAAATTGAAAAACATGTAACTTGGTGGGTTTCAGTAATATGTAACAATACAGCTAACATCACTCCGCATTTACATAGCAGCTTTTATTAGGTAGTTTCAAAATATTTCTCATTTTTTTATAAAAGGAAAATAGAGACACAAATTAAATAGTTCAATTTTAGCCAGCAAGTGAATAAATACCAAATAGTAGCCAAATGACTTCTCTGTGATTTTTAAATGTTTGATTGAGGATAGTAGAAATCACTTGTCAATTGCTGAATACTAGAACTTTCATATATTGTGCTAAAAATGTTCCCAATCTCTAAGAATCCATAAACTATGTTCTATAAGATATAAACAATTGTTTTTTTTATCCATTATACAAATTGAACTTACTCAACTCTCTTTTCAGTGTCACTCAATACCCTATGTATTGCCTTGCCAGTAATATGCCAAATAAGGAGTGTGATGTTCTCTCCTTGATAGATCTGCTGTTGGAATATTTTTACGCATGATCCCAGCTGTTTGTTCCAAGCTTCTTTTCCAATAATATAAGTGAAAAGCCAAATAGAGTTTATTCACATCCTACAACATAGACTTTTTGTCTCAAAGGATACTTTAATGGTCATGTTGTGTAGCTCTTTTAATTCATGAATGTGGAAACTGAGGCCCTCAAAAATTGATGGACTTTGTCTAAATTAAGGAGGAAATTAATGGCAGGACTGTAAATTCAAAGTGTACTCTTTATGCTTCATTTCAAGAATATAAAAATCTCCATTCTTTTTATTCCATCATTATTTAATTAAACTTGGACCAGCTTCATCATATTGCATCATATTTCTTAGTTTTTTTTTTTTTTTTTTTTTTTTCTGGTTTGGTCTTTAAAGATACCAATGGGGGGGCCTGGGTGGCTCAGTAGGTTGTACATCTTGATATCTTGATATCAGGTCAGGGTCCTAGGCTTGAGTCCCTCATCTCGTTTGGTTCCATGCTCAGCAGGGAGTCTGCTTAAGGATTCTCTCTCCCCTTCTGTCTGTCCTCCTAGTCTCTCTCTAAAATAAAGAAATAAGTCTAAAAATATAAAGATACAAATTTCAAAGCATTTGCCTGTTATTTGCTTGTTATTTGACCACCAAATTTTTACTTCCTACCTTATTCTACATGGAAATATAATTCTTTAGCTTGATTTTCTCCTTTCTTATATTTGTAAAGTACTATTTCTTGCATTGCACATTTTTTGGATGCTCTTTTCCAGATTAATGACCATAGTCTCTGGCCTGGTTTTTGCCTATTTCTTCAGTTTTTGTTCAATTGCCCCTGTGTATAGGACAGAATCATTTTGTTTGTTTTTCTAAAAAGCACTTTATTCAGGTATCATTGACATACAAAATCTGCACATAGAACATGCAATTTCATGGGTTTGAAGATAAGTATACACCTGTGAAACCAACTTCTTGACCTTCTTTTATTTTTGTGTAAAAATAACATGTAACGTAAGGCATACCCCTTAGCAAATTTTTTGAGCAAAATTTAAGTGTAAAGTATAGTATTGTTAACCTAAGCACTAAGTATGCTATGTTAACTTAAGCTGTACAGTAGATCTCTGGGACTTATTCATCTTGTATAAAACTACAACTTTGTCCTCTTTGACTAACACCTACCATTTTCCCTTTCCCCCAGCCACCATGGTAACCACATTCTCAGAGTCTGTTTTATATATCTCATATAAGTGTTTTTTTTTTTTTTTGCTTTTGGTTTATTTCACTTATCATAATGTCCTCTGGCTTCATCCACATTGTCACAAATGGCAGGACTTCCTTTATTTTTAAGGTTGAATAATAGCCCATTATATGTAAGTACCAAGTTTTCTTCACCCATTCATTCATTAATGAACACTTAAGTTCTTTCCATGTCTTGGCTACTGTGAATAATGCAGCAATAAACAAGGAATCATAGATATCTATTCAAGATTCTGATTTCAAAATTTTAAAAATATATATCCAGAAGTGGGATCATATGGTAGTTCTATTTTTAATTTTTTGCAAATTGGGAAAGGCAGTTTCCTGTGTGCAGTCTTTCTGCCCCAGCTTGACTGCTTAAGAACAAGACCTGGCCTTGGAACATTTCTTATGCAAAAAGTAGAGAGCCCACATAGCCTTTGCCAGGCTTATTACTTTACGTGGGAATATCTTTTCCTGTTCAGGCTTAGTGCACTGTGTTCATTTTAACATCAATGCATCAATGGGCCTCTGGCAAGCTGTGAGCTTTCAGTATTTCAGACTTCCTGGGGAAGTGGTGGGGAAGAGAGGTTCTACTATAGCAACATGTAGGTCAGTTGTCCCACGTTGTCTGCCAGAGGACCTGATAGCCATGAGTGGCCCAAAGATGCTATTAGAGCTGAATTTGCTCTGTCTCTTCTCAGTGTGAGTAAAAGTGTTGTTCCATCTAATGCTTGACTATGCTATGTTTTTGTTGGTGACTCCAATATCAAAATGTAGTGAGCATAAACATTTGGACTTCTATTTCTAGTAGTCGGTACAGTAATGATCTCTGCTATCCTTCCCATAGTTGGAGTATTCCCTTGGCATTAGTAACTGGTGCATGATTTTCTTCTCAACTGAAGAAATTCATAACGGCTGCACCAATATGCATCCTAACCAGCAGGGTACAAGGACTTCCTTTACTCCAGATGCATGGTAACACTTCCTGTCTTTTGTCTTTTTGATAATAAATTCTAATAGATGTCAAGTATCATAATGGTTGTGATTTGCATGTCCCTGATAACTATGAGCACATTTTTATACACCTGTTGGCTATTTCTATATCTTCTTTGGAGAAATGTCTATTCAGATACTTTACCCATTTTTTTTAAGATTTTATTTATTTATTCATGAGAGACACAGGCAGAGGGAGAAGCAGACTCCATGCAGAGAGCCCGAAGCGGGACTCGATCCCGGGACTCCAGAATCACGCCCTGGGTTGAAGGCAGGCGCTAAACCACTGAGCCACCCAAGGATCCCCACTTTACCCATTTTTAAATCAGGTTATTTATATTTTTTGCTATTGAATTGTATGAGTTCCATACATACATACATATATATGGAATATTAACCCTTTCACACATATATGGTCAGCAAATATTTTCTCCCATTCAATAGATTGCCTTTTCACTTTAATGGTGTTTTAGTTTGATGTAATCCTATTTGTTTATTTTGCTTTTGTTACCTATGTTTTTGATGCCATAGCTAAGAAATCATTCAAGAATCAAGGACAATTCAAGAGGATTTTTCTGTGTATATTTTTTCCCCTAAGGAGTTTTACATGTTCAGGTATTATGTTTAAGTGTTGAATCCAATGTGAGTGGATTTTTGTTTACAGTGTCAGATAAGGGTCCAATTTCATTCTTTGGCATGTGGATATCCAGCTTTCCTAGCACCATTTACTGAAGAGATAAAGATACCACTTAAGAGGTCCCTACACTCATAATTTTTCATAAACTCTGGGTACAGACTTGTAGGCTAAGTTTGTTGGCAGTGGATGTGTGTTGTGGAGTGATGGCACATAATTATGCCCATAGACACATCAAGTATCACATATGTATCTGTTATCCCTCTGATGCCCATAATATCTTCCCTTTTCACTTAGAATAATCTAGTTTCATGAATTTTTGGATATCCTTGATAGTGATGGGCCCTAATAAGACACTTTTCTCTCCTGTTATCTGCTGAAGTGGACCTGCAATCAATGGGAATCCACTGCTACACACAAAATATTCTGGAAAACCACTTGTGTAGCCATAAGTCTAAATTTTATCTGGCTGCTAGTATAACAGCTGTGATAATAAGATACTGAAAAAAAAAAGTGAGAACTATGTAATTTCAGTATAAATAGTTGCTAAAGAAATACTTCTAGATCTGTATTAAAATATTCTTTATAGACTGAAAATGTTTAAGTCATGACAGAAAATGCCGTAAGTCATGATTAGATAGCTAAAAACACAGAGTGCTATTAGAAGTCTCCTTTAAAAATGGAGTATAAATTAATAATCATATTTGGAAGCCTGGTGATTGGGATAGCTCATGTTTATAAAAGAGCTCACTGACACATAATAGGACAGTAATAAGAGATTTGTAGGTGGTTGCAATGGAGAAAATAAAGGCTATAATTCTGGAGTGAACATCTGTTACTACATAGATTGTGATAAAACAAAGAACCTGTCATAATTTAGTGCCTATATATGTCCACAAAAGAATAAGAACTCTTGGTCATCAGGTCTGTTAGTAGGCAGAGGTAATCTAGTGACTTCCTACCTTATCGTCTGAAAAATGCCTACTAGTTAAATCAGATAATTAAATGTACAGATAACTAAATATTCATGGAAGCAGCCCTCAAAAATTGTCTGGTACTTAATTAATGCTTGGCAAGCATTGGTTATTATTACAAACATTTGGGCATTCTAGCAAAGAAAGGAATGGATAGAGTAGATACATACAGCAGATTCCGACTATCTCCAGGAAGAACAGTGTTTCAGTTCATATATTTTTCCAAACAGTAATAAGAAAAGATATCTACAGACTCTTAAAATGGCCAGCTGGACTGGACTTTTGCTCTCCGATTTCTAGTTCTGATGCCAAAATGAGAGCCAAAAGTTGGACAGTGGCTTCCAGAGAAGCCCCAAGAAACTCTGCTTCTGCCTTTTCTGTGTGATCATTACTCTTCATTGGCTAAATTTTCAGCATTCATTTTCAAATCTGGAAGTCACTTCTGGAAATAGCTCTGAAACTTTTATTTCCTTATGGAAATGTAATAGGAGTAGATTTGTATTTTGATACTTGCCAACACAATATAAAAAGAATACATAATCTTTGTAAAAACAGTTTTTAAAATAAAAGCAAGTTTACAAAGAAGAAAATAAAAATCAACAGTTCTAGGACTATTTACATCTTCCATACAGTCCTGTTTTCCAGGACTGGTCTTATACACTTAATAATGTATTTTTCTTTCCACTTAAAACATATCTCATGATTTTTTTCTACGAATATGAGTTTAAGTACCGTAGAAGACTAAAAATACAAGGCACAATCTGGAGAAAATGACCAAAGGCCCCTTTGTGCAAAGAACTAGGCGAACTGACACCTGTGTTGTTGTAGAGACCCCATACAAAGTTCCCTAATTCTTTTTGATGAGTTCCATGTCAAATCAATGGCTGAGGTCTAAAAATTGGATAAAGGATCATATGTTTTCCATTTCAGTGACTGACGTCAGCCTTCTACTCCTGAGCTCTGCATAAATCAGTAATTTTTTTGGTGTTTGTTCTTATATTTTATCCTTAGGAATATCGCTGTCAATTTATTACTGCCACAGGTCAAGAACTCTTTGTTATCATTGTAATCTAGGCTGTCATTTAGATAATTATGAGCAGATTAATTACATTGGTTAATTATCACCATCTGGCGTCCGATTTTCTATAGCCCTATCATCCCATTGGCACTAGGGAGCCTCATGTCAAGGTGCCATCTTCAATCTACTGTCTCAATCCTGGACTTCAGAAGAAGACCACCAAAAAGCATCTCATGAAATGCTTTTACTAGTGTTTTCCTTATTACTCTAGCAAAGAGTTTGTCCTCTGGTCCTTCTTAGGGAAAATAATGAGCTAGTGGATTTTAGTGTCCCCCAGTGAATCTTTTCCCAACATGCTCAAGTCTATGAGCCATGAAATCCTTTCTTCAGTACTCTAAGAAGGAAGTTTTGGTAATCTCTACCTCATTTGCTGTAAACTATTATCATTACTAAGTTTCAAGGAGCCATCCCAGTGGGAGAATAGGGTCAACCCCAGGTGTCTTTTTTTTAGGACATCATTTTCTGAATCATAGGAGAATGTCACTGTATCAGTAAACTCCCCAATCCACTTCTTTTATTTCACGTCCCAATGCTGGAGCCCAACATCTTCAAGATCAACTTCCAGTTATATTCTCCAAAATTTTACTGTTTTATATTGTGCAGGACCTGCAGTTATTTTGCTAAGTAATACATTTTATTCTGCAAGAGGGACAATGTTTCCTATGTTGACTCTTGATCCTGGTTACTGGCCTAGAGGAAATCAAAATTGGCAAGGACAGATTGTGAGAGGATTAACCACTGTCATATGAAGCATCTATCTCAGGTGAAGACTTTGCATGTTCTCTAGCTACAGGAAGTCTTTTCTCCTCTAAATGGAGCTCTTTTGGACCAGAGTGCTTAATAGGTCCTATTTCAAGTCTCAGTTTCCTATTTCTTCCATATCTAGGACCTAACATTAGCATGAAAGGTTTGCCAATCTTTCCATTTGTTCTCCCTTGCAAATTTGTTACTTAAGATCAAATTCTGGGTCTGAATTCCTCACTGCAAATAATGTCTTATATGCTGCTATATAAGACACCTTGCTTTTGCACCATTCTCAGTTGATAATTGTCTGATCTGAGCTTTTCATTCATCTTTAAAACTGCTAAGGTGCTTCCACAATCCTTATAATTATTGTTTACCTCTGTATCTTTCAAATGCTAGTGGTACTCCACAAGCCAGTGCTTTCTATTTCATCCACGTCTTATCTCATTTACTAAGAATGAGAATCTTGCTATATTGTGACGTAGGCTATCACCATCCCATGTACCATCAGCAGTGGGGTCCCTGTTGCCTTCTGAGTAGTGACTGATCTAATTCCAGAATCTCATCTGGCATGTCTGCTCTCTAAAATTACATTAAACTAATGTAATTTTAGAGAACCATCTAAAATTTTTTAGGTCTCTCTAAAGCAGACCTTCCAAAAAAGCCTTAAGCAAGGGTGGTTTGTTTGGGAGTTGATGCCAAGAAGCACAAATGAGAGATCCAGGAAAGATCAGGGATGTGCAAATAAGAGATGTGTAGTAGAATGAATTACTGCTCTGGGCTACTGGCTCTTCCACTAGGACTCAGAAGTGTTTTTGGGGAGGCCTTGGCATTTATTCCTCTCTTCCTATCTCTCATTGGTTTGGTTGAGGGTTGTTCTCAAAGTCATTATCTCCACACAATTCTGGGTTATGCATTGGAGGATCAAGAAAACTCCTACTATGTGGGAGAAGGCTCTCAGGCTGAGATGAAAAAAAGATTTGTACTTAGGATACAAAGCCGTAAACATGCAGGAAACTGCATCACAGTGCAAATCAACTCAGAAAAAGGCTGAAAGCAGTTCTACAAATTTTTCTACAAGTATTTTTACAATTATTAATTTATGGCCAATCTTCTGTCATTATACCTCCCATAGACTTCCATCTTCAGTGGTGTCAGAATTTTATCTCCAAATATATGGTTATATGTATCTTTAAGAAAGAGCAATTATTCAGAAGATATAATCACAACAATGTCGCTACAGCTTAAAAAAGACCAATAGTATCTTAATATTGTTAATTATCAAGTCACTGTTTAAATATCCCATTTTCTGCCTTTTTTTTAGTTTGTTTTGTTTGAATTAGAATCTAACAATGACCTACACATTTAAATTAATTTTATATCTTTTGATCTGTAGTTTCTCTTCTTAATTAAAAAAAAAAGAAAAGAAAAGAAAAAAAAAGAAAAGAAAAGAAAAGAAAAAAAGAAAAGAAAAAAAGAAAAGAAAAGAAAAGAAAAGAAAGAAAAGAAAAGAAAAGAAAAAACAACCCAACTTATCAAAATATTTCTTCATTTGGCTGTTTTCACCCTCATTGTGCTAACCGGTTTCTGTCACACATTTCCTGATAAGTAGTATTTAGATCTAAGGTTGTGATCAGTCTTATTGCTATGTTGTCAATCACCAGTGACCTTTACCTACATCCCTGTTTCTTTTAGGGGCTTGCAAAAAATCTTGATTTTTACCATTCTGTTAGTTTTTCTTAATTTATTCACTGGATTTCTTCCGTAGAGGGCAATGGTCTCCCATCAATTTAAGGTTGCCATAAATGAACTCTAGGATTTATATATAAGAAATGAAATTTAAATGATTGATTCTTTCCCTTATTTATTGGTTGATTCTTTCCCTTATTTATTGGTTTACAGATATTGTTTCTTTAGCAGTATTAAAAGATCATCAGTAATTATTTCTTGAGCATCATTATGAACTTAAGAATTTTAAAAGATTTGATATGTTTCAAGTGCATTTATTGCTCTCACTGATACTACAGTTCTCCTGACATTGGCTAATGAAGACTCTCCATGCTGGCTCCAAAGTGCTTATGAAGTAGCCCTAGTAGCCACTAACAGTTTTTGTTCATTTTTTTATAATAAAGACGCTACCAGATTTCCTTCTGGTATGAGAGTTTTAGGATTAGCTATTTTTTTTTATGGAGATCTTGCTATTTTTCTTGCAAAATATGGTTTAGATCCATAACCAGGACACTAGGGATGCTCATTGTTACTAAACTGGTAATTGATCTTTTTCAATGAACAGAGGCTTTTTTTTATTACTATTTTTTTAATAGATTTATTTTTTATTGGTGTTCAATTTGTCAACATACAGAATGCTTTTAAACAGCTATATTTTTAAGAAAGAAAATAATTCTTCAGCTCAATTTTGGGAATTTTGTGTTTACCTAAGGTTTTGCTTACGTATTAGTGTTACTTTTCTTACTTGAAAATGTTAGTCACTGGGCACCTGGGTGGCTCAGTGGTTGAGCATCTGCCTTTGACTCAGGTAGTGATCCGGGCTCCTGGGATCCAGTCCTGCATCAGGCTGTCCGCAGGGAGTGTGCTTCTCCCTCTGCCTATATCTCTGCCTCTTTGTGTCTCTCATGAATACATTTTTTAAAAATCTTAAAAAAAAAAAAAAAGAAAATGTTGGTCACTGATGGTGTTAATAGAACTTTTTAGATTCAGAGTATTAATATAATTCATAAGTATGTATTTGCTAAAAAGCATCATTTAAATTTATTTATTTGTTTCTTATGCTTTTTTGGGGGGTTGTTATTATGAGACTTTTATATTTTTAGCATTGGAAGTTCTGCTTTCAGATTTTATAACTGAAATTCTCCTGTTCTTAGAATTCCATCAATCTCAGGTAAAACGGGACAGCAGTTCCACTCTAGGTAAGGTATATCCTAATAGCCATGTGCAGTTAAGTTTTTTAATTTAAATTTATTCGAAATAATTGTTCCATGTGTGCTTAACACACCTACTCTATATACACAGGTATACTTAATTTGCTTTAAATTTCAGTAATGTAGTAAAATTACAATTAAATTGTCCCATTCATAGTTGGACACAACCACCTAGGCTATTACTCTGTTACCCTATCAAAGCTGTTTTTATCAATGTCTGAGTTACTTCTAAGTTATACTGTCCAATTCTTAGTTTTCTATTTATCAAAGGTATTTGAAACAGTGGATTATTTTCCACTTATTGAAAGCTCTTTATTAAAAATATATAATATATATTATATATATAATATATATAAAGGCATTGTTTTCTCCTCATTTTTCTTGATTACACTATTCACTCTCAATTCTTTTTAATTCTTCACTCTTTTTTTCATTTCTTTAATCTCTTAAGTTAAAAGCTCCAAAACTCAATCCTTGCATTTATTCCAATTTTTGTCTGTGCTAATTCTCTTGGGGGTAATGTAATTCAGTTTAATGACTTTTATATATATTGCACTAATTACTGCCAAATATGTATTGTTAGGTTGGACTACTGCTCTAACCTTAAGGTTTGTGTACTTTCACAATATAATTTGCATTTTTCTTTGTTAAACTTATGCCTATTATTAAAAGAATGCCATTATTAATAGAGTTGTTTTTCTTAATTTACTTTTCAGATTGTTCATTACCAGTGTATTGATATAAACTTGAATTTTATTATTTATTTATTTATTTATTTAACAAAAGATGTCAGAACTATTTTCCTCTGACTTCCAGATATCAAATCTGTTTTTTTGTTAGTTGGGTGAAAAGAAAAACAACCTTAAGTTGGGTAATTTGGGTGTTGCAAAAGTAGATACCCATAGTTGGTAAAATTTCTATTTCTTTTCCATCAAACAAAATGTTTAATTTTGATTTTATATATTTCTGGGAAATTAAATATTTCTTTCATAAATATGTGATGATACTATTTTCTCTTTCCTTTAACACATCATTCTACAAATATTTCACTCTAGGGAATTTGAAATAACAAGGATGCAACATTTTAAAACTTTGGCTGTTTATGCAGGCCATGTACTTCAGCTGTGTTAGCAGAGGTGATTTCTTGCTTAAGCTCTTTTTATTGGATAGAATTTCATTGTTACAGCAAGTAAACAATTCTACTGAGTATACTTGGGAAATTTAAAACTCAGAGTATGATTTCCTACCTATTAGCAGAAATTTCAAAGTTTCATAAACTTTTCTAAGAAGATATGCTATTTAGAAGAGCAAAGTGACCTTAAATGTCTTACAGATTCCCAGATATTTGCTCCTTTTTATGTGATGCATAATAATGATTATTGAGAACTATTCACATCAGATGAAAACAAATTCTTTCAAATATGAAGAATATTATATTTAAAGAAGTATTTTGAGAGCCAGGCAGTATATCCTTGGGGTGACTGATGCTGCGTGTATAGGTAAAATATGAAGCATGCATCCATAATTCAAAATAAATATTTTTCTCCTTATCCTTGGTACCTGATATTCTCAAAAAAGTAAAAGTATTTTTTCCTTCAATTCAAATGAGTTTTTTGCTTTAATTACATGTTTAGATACAGCCTTTGCCCGTCTGTGTTTTCTACTTTCTTTGTCTGCACTCCCAGGAGTTTGATGTGTGACATTGTCATTGCCCTGGAGTGTTGCTGTTTTTTATTCTACCAGGCTTTATGTGAATAAATCATTTCCACACAAACAAGGCCATTATTTGGTTGAATATTTCATATTTAATATTGTTAAGATATATGGGTCCACTAACTAAGCTTGTTATTTTCAGAGGTCTTGCTAAACTAACAGGACTATACTAATCATCGATTTCATCTAATTCTTATAATTCTTAAAACAAGGTTTATAGTTCAGCTTTATCATAGTGGAAATACATATTTAATGGAGAAATTTCTCTTTAAATCAGTATCTTTTCATGCAAGTATTAGATGGTTGAAAAGAATGAGACTTGATTCTCTACACATACTCCATCTATATCACATGAAAAGAATTTTACTGGAGGAGAAGAAAACTAAGTATAAACAACTATGCTAGGGATCAGTCATCAAAACAGACTGCTATAATAGAGAAGTGTATTCTTATTTTATATATAGTGTATTGGCTTGGCTCTAGTAGTAATAAACATTGTTAAGTGTGGAAAAACTGTGAAACGTTTTGACTATTATGCCTAGCATTTATGGCCTAAAAGACACATTTTTTTCTGCTATTTTCTCCCATAGAGCAAATGGTCCATTATTGAGGAATGGTGCCTCAGCTTAAAACCAAACCAGATTTTAAGGCTCAATTTTTTCCTTGGCTCTGGGTTTAGTGTCTATGATCACTACATTAGCTCTTCTAAAACACTGAATCCTAGGAATTTGGGAGAGAAAAGCAACAGGGTTTCATTTTTAAACTTTCAGATTGTGTTACCAATAATGGTTGCAGATGCCTATTAATGATTTCTTTTTTCCTATTTTTAGCTATTTAGAAATTTAAGGCATAAAGGTGAATATATAATGTATATAGAAGATATATACATATATAGTATATGGAGAGAATATATATAATGTATATGAGATATATATAATGTATATGTGTATATGTATTAACATATTTTAATCACCTATAACACTAAATAATGGTGTCTTCCTTTTGTCTCAATATAAAAACATTTCCTTATTTCATATTTAAAAAGTCTTTTTCACATGTATTTATTAATCCAAATATGTTTCATCATTGTTTTACTTTATAATTTTTTAAAAATATTTTTTTTTATCTGAGAGAGAGAGAATGCACAAGTATGGGGAAGGGGGGGGGAGAGGGAGATTCTCAACTCTCTGAGCCACCCAGGTGTTCCTCACTGTTTTAAAAAAGGTCTGTGTACATCTTACAGACAAATGTATATGCTGAGGGAGTATATTAATCATACATTCCCTTTCATGTGCTCAAGGGCTACATGGGCACGGAATTTATTTGCTATTGGTTTCACTTGGGAACATGATTTTCAATCCCTTACAGTAATGCTGGCATTTCCTATAAGACATATACTCAATATACAGAACTTTCTAATATTTAAACCCAAAGGGGGAAAGAAAAAACATTTGTTTTAGGAGTATACTTAAAGACCTGAAAGAGATAAGGAACACATGATAGAATATAAAGCTACAGTTGTTACATTTTTTAAAGATTTATTTATTTATTTGAGAGACAGAGAGATGACTTGAACTAAAACCAAGAGTCAGACACCCAACCAGCTGAGCCATCCATGCACCCCAACAGTTGTTACATGTTTTAAGTCATTTCCGACACTGCCTGGATTGCAAGCTTCAGTTGCAATGAAATTAGATTTTATAATTTCCAAATGGGGTATTTCTTTGAGTGTATGATTAGGATTCATCAAGGTAGCTAAGATAAGAGGTTTTATAATCATAATATAGTTAATAAAATATAGAAAATAAAATATAGGCAATATAGGAAGATGTGTACCTTCTACAAGTAAAAGTTAAAAGACCATGCTTTCTTCATATGTACTTCTTTTAATTTTAAGTTGCATTCCTAATTTCATTTATACCTCTCTGTGCTCATGGAACCTGTGCAATAGACTCTTTTCCTATTGGCTCATCAGTTATGGAAGGGTAAAGCTGCACTGCCATTCTTTTTTTTTTTTCTTGAACCATGTTTATTTGCTGGGTCTCCCATAATATAATACCTTCTCCCCAAAAAAGTTATCTTTATTACCAACCATTACCTGGAATAAGAGAGAAATATTTCCTTCTCTATGGTCACTGGAAGACACAAACATGGCATGTGGGAAATTGAACATTTAAGCATCTTTATTAAATATTTCCAATACCAAATTCAAGCCATGCAGTCAAGGGATGATGTGAAAATCACTTAATGACCAGGTAAAAACACAAGAAATCACCAATTGTAAATTCAGATTATGACTGTACTACATGTTCATTCTTGATCATGTTGTCTCTTTTTCCTCATTATATTCCATCCTTTAAAATCAGTCCTCCTTCCTAGAATTCCCTCTGTTCTATTGTATTTGGCCCATTATTCCTGCATCCTCAATTCAGCCAGTCCTGTGTCTCCTCTTCAGTCACATGAATGTTTTCACCTTTCACAGTATTATTAGTTAGAATTAAGCCTGTCCCCTTCCTAATATTCTATACCATTTCAGATACAAAGGAGGAGAAAAATTTAAGACTCTGGAGTAGAAACAAGAATAACAGGCTTTGAAATGATTCTCAACTGTCGGTTTTTCAGATTGCTGTCTTTTTCTCTTAGTGTCTGAGAAATATTTAAAAATTCATGTAATTCTTCCCATGAGAGTTAATTTTTGCCTAAAGCCATAATGTGTGCTTGCTTGTAAGAATCATGTCACTCATTCTAGTATAACTTTGCTCTTCACAGTATATATATATACTTTTAAGGATTTTATTTATTTATTCATGAGAGACATACAGAGAGAGAGAGAGAGATTGAGGCAGGCAGAGGGAGGGATGTGGGACTTGATCCCAGGTCTCCAGGATCACACCGTGGGCTGAAGGTGGCGCTAAACTGCTGAGCCACCAGGCTGCCCAGTTCTCCACATATATTAAAAAAATCACACGCTGATCTTGGAAAGTTTTCAAAGCCTTCTTCTATTACTTTTATTGAAGGTCACTATGTCCAGTTGCTCTTTTCAATTCTTAGATTTCTTTTTCTGGATCTGACATGAGTGGGATACTGAAAAATAGTCTTGCTAATACATACACAATAGGTTAGACATTGGTATATAGCTAAACATCCTGCTTGTATTAGAGAAGCTCTTCAAGGTACTTGCATTATTCTGGCTTTTTCAGGAAAGTCTAAGTGGTTCTGACCCACCTAGATCATCTTTCTAAGGTGTCGCACATCACTGTGTGAAGATCATAACTGATCAGACCAGGGTTCAGCACTTCACCTAACAATAGCCATTTGTAAGACACCTGGCCTAGAAGCTCTGTCGTGAAATCTACCTTTCCCTGAAAACTTAACCCAATTAAATGATCTCTTTTGGGGACCTTGAATCTAAGATAAACAGAGATAACCAAATAAAAGCAACATTTGGAAGCAAAACATGAAAAGAGAGGACTGTCAATCAAAAGAATAATGCACTAGAAGTCACAGCTAAAGCCAGACAGGAGAGAGCAAAAAGGTAGAATCTTCTAGCACTAAAATAGGACCTCATCCTATTGTTGCATTCCTAAAATGTGAGGAATCAACTTTATCACAATCCTCAGGCCTGGCTGCATTTTGAAATTGTTCCCTACACTCCTGTTTTCCTGTGTATTTTGCAATCATTGCATATTAACCAGAGCAATTTGATTTTTTTTTCTCTAAAAAATAAATGTAAATCTCACTAAAACATTATTAAAATGGAGGAGAGTTTTATGTTCAAGAAATTGGTCTTTCAAACTAATTTAAATACAAGAATTGACTGATCATAAAGATAATTTAAATAGTGCTGAGATAGGTTTTATTTGTAATATATTTTCCCAATGTAGTAATACTGTTTAGAAATAAATAATGCAAGTGTCTTAGGAATCTGTTACAAGAAAAATAGTATTTTAACATTAGTGTTTCACAATAAGGATTATTATTGAATATTATTAACTTTTTATGTGTGTATAAGTTAGAATCACATAAATCCTGACCCACAATAGTTTATACCCCACATGAATTGAAATGCAATTGGAAAAAAAACTTAGAAGTAACATTTTTAATAAAACCAACATTTTTAATACCTTGCTTAACTGACCATATATTTACTTGTAAGTCTTAATCATAGTATTTGTTGAAACTAAAATTGCCTAGCTCCAAAATATACTTATATAAACCTCTAAAAATTACCTTATAAACAGATATTTACTTTTCATTCTCTTCTCGTATATTGCATTCATCATTGTGTGTCAGGCAACCTGCAGTAATACATTTTACATTATTGGCACATGAGACAATTGGCCAAATGAGTGGTCATTTTATCAGTTGGCCTTTTGGCAATTTATTCTGGTATTCGATGATAATGAGAAGCTTATTATAATGTATCTGTTTTTTATGTCTCTGTATCTTTTTTTATTTCATTCATTCTTGCAAGAAATGCATTGGTTAGGCAAGATTACTCTTCTAAGGGGAGAATGTCATCCAGAGTTTGCCTCTGAATGTTGACCAGAAAATGCCAATTTGATTGGTTAAAGGTTATATTCTTAAGGCGGTTGAAACTGTAGGTAGGTTTGGTATTAAATCTTGGTTTACTGATGTCGGGCCTTAATAGAAGTCACTCCAATTTAGTTGTCTTCTTAACACATTTATTCTGAATAAATTCTACAGCATTGTCTTCCAAGTTATTTTTTTTTACTGTGTTTATTCCAGATTATACTACATCTACTGAATTTGTTTTTTTAGTATGATATTTGCAAAAGAAAATCAAGTTGGTGAATTTAAGGGGATATAAAGGAACCACCATCTCTGCTTCTTTCAAGTCCTTGATTATGGCACAGTCTCTCCAAGAAAGCAATATCACATTTAGCCTACTATTTTCCTGGGTAGAGTCACCTTTAGTGGCCTCTACTTGGCCTTTCCTACCATTAATTGTCCTCATCACAGGTGAAGGAGCCCATAAGGGGATTCTTTCAGCTTCTGAATTTATGTTTCCATCATGCATGCCTGAACTGAGGAAATAACCAGAAGATGTGTTTGAAGAACCACAGAGCCCCCTGTGAGATGACATAAGTTAAAACTCCATTGGCCATTTGACTTCTAAACCCCTACTCTGAAAAAAAATTAAAAAATAAAATAAAATAATAATAATAAAAATGAATAAACCCCTACTCTGGTGAATCACAGTGATGTTTTAGGTCTCCAGGAATTGTGTCAGTTATGGTCAGTGTCCTGTCATTCCTGAAAATCAACTTATTTCCTTTTCCCAAATGTACTATTACCCTGGTAAAGGCTACATATATATAGATCCCTTTAGGGAAGGGCAGGAGGAAGATTAACGGTATGTGTTTTTCACAGTATACCAACATCCTTCCCCAAGGGGGGGTTTAGGGGGGGGGGGGGGGGGGGGGGGGGGTTGGGGGGGGGTTTTGGTTGGGGGGGGGGGGGGGGGGGGGGGGGGGGGTTTTTTTGTTTGTTTTTTTTTTTTTTTTTTTTTTTTTTTTGGGGGGGGGGTTGATTTTAAATAAGAAAAGGATAGATTTGATGAGTGTTAGAATGAGTTTGGTTAATGGTAGGGGGGAGTGGATGTTAGGGAGGAAGTAGGTTAAGGGAAGTATGTGTGATTTTTTGGTTATGAGGAAGTGTGGGATATAGTATAGTGTTATTAGAAGATTAGATAGGGTGGGGAGTTGGAGGGGGGTAGAGAGGGAGGTGGATAATAAGAGGTGAGGATATGAATAGAGTAATTAATAGTAAGTTGGGTGGATAGGAATTGGATGTATAGGAAAGGGTAGAAGTATTTTTGGTTAATTAGGAGATGTGGATTTATAAGGATATTGATGGGGGAGGAGTATTTGGTTGTGTGAGGATTTGTGTGTAAACGAATGGTGGAGTGATTTGTATGAAATTATTTGAATATATTTATAGAATAAGAGTATGAAGTTTTGAGGGAAGATAGTTGTTTAAATGAATAATAGTGGATTTGGAGTGGTGGAATATGGGTAAATTTGGGGTGAATTAATTATTAAGGGGTGTTAGAGTTATAGATGACTGTCAAAATATAGGAATGTCTCATTTAGGGAAAATTATTTTATGGGCATGAGGCTGTGTTGTCGTGAGATGTATGAAAATTGCGAGAATTTTTTCCCAAATTTTTATCTGTATAAATTAGAAAATTCAAGTAGTTCTTTTAGACTATAGCACACCTCCTCATGGGTCATGCTTTGTACCTAACCCTTGGGACTTGAGGTTAGTTAAAGGTCTAGAAGCAAAGAATGGTACTGGGAGTGTGTCCTGGGGAACATCAACATTGTCTTGCTTAGCAACTGCTTCAGAAAAGACCATTACAATTTCCTCAGGGTGAGAGAGCTGCTTCTAGTGGGGTTGGGAGGCATCTGGCAAGGGAGTTTAATAAGTTCTTCATAAATTTTGGATACTAACCATTTATCAGATATGTCATTTGAAAATATCTTCTCCCATTTGGAAGGTTGCTTTTTAGTTTTGGTGATTCTTCCCATCACTGTGCAGAAGGTTTTATCTTGATGAGATCCCTATAGTTCATTCTGGCTTTTGTTTCCACTGACTCTGGAGAAGTGTCTAGTAAAAAGTTGCTGTCTCTGAGGTCAGAGAGGTTGCTGCTTGTTTTCTCTTCTGGAATTTTGATTGTTTCTAGTCTTATATTTAGGTCTTTCACACATTTTGAATTTATTTTGTTTATTGTGCAAGAAACTCCTCCACTTTCATTCGTTTGCATGTTGCTGTTCAGTTTTCCCAACAACATTAGTTGAAGAGACTTTTTTCCATTGGATATTCTTTCCTGCTTTGTTGAAGATCAGTTGACCATATAGTTGAGGGCCCATTTCTGGGTTCTCTATTCTGTTCCATTGATCTATGTGTCTATTTTTGTGCCAGTACCATCCTGTCTTGATGATTACAGCTTTGTAATAGAGTTTGATGCCTGGGATCGTGATGCCTCCTGCTTTGCTTTTCTTTTTCAATGTTACTTTGTCTATTCAGGGTCTTTTATGATTCAATACAAATTTTAGAATTGTTTGTTCTAGCTTTGTGAAAATTGCTGGTCGTATTTTAATAGGAATTGTATTGAATGTGTAGATTGCTCTGGGTAGTACAGACATTTTAACAATATTTGTCCTTCCAGTCCATGAGCATGGAATATTTCTACATTCCTTTTATCTTCTTCAATTTCTTTCATAAGTGTTCTATATTTTTCATAGTACAGATCTCTTACTGTTTTGGTTGGATTTATTCCTAGGTATCTTATCGTTTTTAGTGCAGTTGTAAATGGGATTGATTCCATGATTTCTCTCTCTGCTGCTTCATTATTGGTGTATAGAAATGCAATCAATTTTTGTACATTGATTTTATATCCTGCGACTTTGCTGGATTGATTTATGTATCAATTATCATGTCTGTGAAGTGTGTAAGTTTGATTTCTTCCTTGCCAGTTTGGATGCCTTTTATTTCTTTTTGCTATCTGATTGCTGAAACTAGGACTTCCAGTACTATGATGAATGACAGTGGTGAGAGTGGACATTTCTGCCATGTTCCTGATCTTAAGGGAAAAGCTCTCAAATTTTCCCCATTGAAGATATCATCAGCTGTGTGTCTTTCTTATATGGCCTTTATGATGCTGAGCTATGTTCCCTCTATCCCTACTTTCTTGAGGATTCAAGAAAGAATGCGGTATTTTGACAAATGCCTTTTTTTGTGTAACTGTAAAGATGTCATATGGTTCCTATCCTTTCTTTTATTAATGTAGTATATTATGTTGATTGACTTAAGGATAATGAACAATGCTTGAAGCCCAGGAATAAATCCTACTTGATCGTGGTGAATAATCTTTTTAATGCACTGTTGATTTGATTAGCTAGTATGTTGTTGAGAATTTTTAACTGCAAGTTCATCAAGGATACTGGTCTGTAATTCTCCTTTATAGTGGGGTCTCTGTCTAGTTTTGGAATCAAGGTAATGCTGGCCTCATGGAATGAGTTTGAAGGTCCTTCCATTTTTATTTTTGGGACCAGCTTCAGAAAAATAGATATTAATTCTTCCTTAAGTGTTTGTTAGAATTACTTTGGGAAGCCATCTAGCCCTGAATGCTTGTTTTTTTGGGAGATTTTTAATTACTGGTTCAATTTCTTTACTGGTTTGGGTTGTTCAAATTTTCTCTTTCTTCCCGACTCAGTTGTGGAAGTTTATGTGTTTTAGGAATTTATCCATTTCTTCCAGATTACCCCATTTGTTGGCATATAATTAATATTCTCTTATAATTGTTTGTATTTCTATGGTTGTGATCTCTCCTCTTTCATTTGTGATTTTATTTATTTGCATCCTTTTTCTTTTATTTCTGATAAATCTGTCTAGGGTTTTATCAGTTTTGTTAATTCTTTCAATGAACCAGCTCCTATTTTTGTTGGTTTGTTCTACTGTTTTTTTTTGTTTGTTTTGTTTTTTTCCTCTATCATTGATTTCTCCTCTAATCTTAATTATTTCCCTTCTTCTTCTGGTTTTGGGGTTTATTTGCTATTCTTTTTCCACCTTCATTAGGTGGAAGGTGAGGTTGTGTATTTGAAACTTGCCTTTGTCTTTGAGGGAGTCCTCTATTGCTATATACTTTCTTCTTCTGACTGCCTTTGCTGCATTCCAAAGGTTTTGGACTGTCATGTTTTCATTTTCATTTGCTTGCATGTATTTTTAAAAATTTCTTCTTTAATTTCCTGATTAACCCATTCATTCTTTAGTAGAATGTTCTTTAACCTCCATGTATTTGCGGTCTATCCAATTTTTTCTTGCGTTTGACTTGAAGTTTCATAGAGTTTGTTATGAAAGCTTGTTACGTTTCCTACTCCTGAGAGTAATACTATATTAAGAAGGTGTCTTACACTGTCTAGTGCCTGGTGCCTCAGGAAGTGTTTCTGGTGTATACTGTGTGCCTTCTGCCATTGTGTTTTGGCTGCTCTTTCCCATGGGTCAGTCCTCTGCAGAGTTCCTCCTACTTACAGTGGAGAATGTTTGGACCTTTAAATATGTGTGCTTTGATTTGTTTGTTAAGTCTGAAAAAAAAAAAAAAGAAAAAAAGAAAAGGCCTGATCCAAGAAAGGAGAAAAGTAAAAGGAACGGAAAAGCAAACAGAGAAACAAAGGAACCATAAGCCTAATTTCTAAGAAAAAATAAATAAAATAATAAAATAAAGATAAATAATGAAAAAAAAAATGCCTGGTCCTATTTCCACCAGAACTGAAGCTGACACTTTAGAGCATTCTATGATCAGTAGCCTTGCTGCATGCAGAGGGCCTGTGTGGGTCTTCTGAGGAAGAGTCCTACTGTGCTGGCTTACAGTCACACCTGCCCCTGTAAAGATGCCCCCACCAGGCACAGGGGCCAGGGTTTGATGTAAGTGACTCCAGCCTCCATTGGAGATGCTGTGTTTTATTCTCAACTCCCACCGTACTGGTGGGTAGGGGGGTGGAAGATGGCATCACCCTGCACTGTCCTCCCCAGCAAGAGGAAATTGTGGTCACCACTATTCAGAAGTCCCTCACAGCAAAACAAATAATCTCTTCTTCTATGTCCCAGGCTTTTGTCAGATGCCAGGCCATTGGCATGTGTGTGCCAGGCCATTGGCATGCCCAGTGCCACCGTTCTCCTGTGTTTTCTCTTTGTCCAGCAGCTGGGAGTCAAAACAACAAATCTTAAAGGGCACTGCAAGGACCTACTCCTCTCCTCTGGAGGAGAGACTCACAGCTCTGTCCCCGCCGTGGATCTGTCGCAGGAAAGTAGTTTATGTCTGTGTGAGTGCCTGGAGTCTATGTTGAAGCACAGCAAAAAGCTGCCACCGGGTTATCCGGCCCTCTGTGTGCACCTTTCGTCCCTGCTGTTGAACAGCCACTCAGTGCTGCCCAGCAGGTCTTTTCGTCCTTGGAGAGGCAATATACCCTCTTCCAAATGTACTCCAGAAAAGGGAACATTCTCTCCCTGTTCCACCCAGGGACCCCCACACCATAGCATCTTGCATGAACCCTACATCTCTTTCTCACTCACTCTCTCCGTCTCCCCGACTTCTCTCAGGGAAAAGGATCTCACCTCTCCTTGGCACCATGGTTTTTCTCTCCCCCAATTCATGGCTCTGAACCTTTTATCTGACACATTCTCTCATTCTAATTGTGCAAATTGTTTTCTTAATCCTCGGATTGATTTCCTAGTTCTTCAACATGATTTGATGTAGATCTGTGCGTGTTCCAGGGATGAGGAAAGCCCAGGGTCCCCCTACAACTCCTCCATCTTAACTCCTCCTCAAATAGGAAAGATATTTAAAGGCAGAGAGAGGGCATTAGAAAAGAAGACACATTTATTTGCTAGGAATCCATTGTTTAGGCAAGGTTACTCTCCTAAGGGGGGAAAGGGTCTCTCAGGGGATTGCTTTCTAGTGTTGACTAGGAAATTCCAGCTTGGCTGGTTAAAGGTTACATTCTTGAGGAAGTTGAAAACTATGGTTAGGTTAGGTATTAAATCCTGGTTTACTGATGTGGGGCCTTAACTAAGTCACTCCATTTTTGGCCTCTGGGTTTTTTTTTTTTTTTTTTTTTTTTTACAGTTTTTTTCTAAATAAATTCTACAGCATTCTCTTCCAAATCATTTGCTTTCTGTATTGTGTCTATTCCAGAATATACTACATCTACTGTTTTTTTCTTTTTTAGTATGATAATTACATTTTTCTGGTACTTCACTTGTTTTGGATGTCTATCTGGTTTTGATTTATGTAGCCTATTTTGTTTTATAATTTCTTATTGTTTTTATGGATATTTTTTCCCTTCACTTCTTAGAGTCTTCATTGTACTTATTTTTAACATCCTTTGAAAATGTGATGTCATTTACATATCGTTAGTGACTTAATCTTCTGATTATTCAGCTGTTTTGGTGCTTTTCTGTAATATTATTTTTCCTCATGTGCTTTTAATTATGATCTTTATGCTCTTCTTCTGTTTACTTTTTTTTTGTTTAATGTCTATTCTTGTCTTTTACTGTCTGGCAGTTTGGCAGTTATGTCAATTTTTTTTCTTTGAGATGCCATGTGTGAGTAGTCAGGTTATATTAGCAGGTCAGAGTTTCTTTCCTGTGGAGAGATTGGGAATTTTAGAGATGTACATTTTAGAAATTTAGAGCTGCTCAGTTCTATAGGCTTAGACTCCTTTATGGTTGTTCACCAGCAAGTGTGCTGTTCTATGAGCCATTGACTTAGGAATATGTTCAATTTTATTTACCCTTATTTGCTCAGCAATTCTGAGTGTGAGACCCTTTCCCTCACTCTCATTTGCTGCTTTCCACCTTATGGATAGGGACTTTGAATTTGATAACTGTGTCTCTTCTGTCCATTTCAGAACTGGGGCCCAACTGCCCCAGTGCTTCCGCAGTACCAGTCACTGTGCTTCAGACTGTTATTAATATGTTTATTTGTTTTTTAATATATTTTTTCAATGCCTAATTTAGGAAACATTCATTGCAGAATTTATAAGATTATATTTCTTAGAAATCCTCAAGCAATTTTTTTTTTTAAGTAGGCATGGAGCCCAATGTGGGGCCTGACTTCATTATCCTGAGATCAAGACTTAAGCTGAGATCAAGAGTCAGACTTGCAACTGACTGAGCCACGCAGGCACCCTCTCACTTTTTAAAACACTTTTTTATATTAAAATCTTTATGTCTAAATTTTTTCTCATTGTAATATATTTTAATTATTCTTCTCGTATCAGTTTTTGATTATCAACTCTTGTGACTCTAACTACTGCCATTTTGGCACTGCATATATTTCAAATGCAGACATAATGTGTATTATGGATGTAGAAAGTTAGGATTAAAATGATGACATGGAGACTGGGAAACTGAGAAAACAGAAATAACATATAATGAAAATTTGTAGCTTTGCCAGTCTTAGCCAGTGATGCAAAACTGCTACTTTTGGACTTTGATATTTAGAATTTAATCGAAAGTAGAAAAATACATATAAGTTAGTGTTGAAATAGCTTTAGCATTTTAAAGAAGTGGAAAAGATGCTTTACTAACTTTACTTTTCATTGATGACAGTAAAAGAAGGCTCATATTTTATATTAGTGCATATCTCAGGTTAATGCCAGTAAAGTCCAAGTGTAACTTTGTGTTAAACAATATTTTAAAATGCCTTCTATAATTGGAAAGCAAGTAATATTTAATTTTCTAGTTAAAAATAATCCCTGTGGGTATAAATAAAATCTGATTAAGATTTTTGATTAAATACAGATTTTCAAAGATTTTAACAGAGGAATTCATGTTTAAATGGAATTTAACAGGAAACTTATTTTTATAAAAAACAAGTGAATATAAGTAGAATGAGTTATGCCTAACCCCTGAATTAGGTAGGTGACTCAGTGCAAATTTTCTCCTATCCTTTGTTCCCTGTCTTAGTAAGCTGTTTAAAAAAACCAATGAGTAGGAGAGATCAGAAGCAGTGAGTATTAGACTTAATTGAAGTATTTGCAATCTGAACTTGAATTACTTCAAAGTAATGAATACTCTTTTTGACCTGAAAAGAGAAATTGCTAGTAGATTGAGGAGAATTTACACATAGAAAATTTCTTCTAGTGCTTATCTCTAGGATTTTTTTTTTTAACTTCTTGAACATCTCTTCTTTCCTATAGAATAAGAGAGAATGATTATGTTTTTGATGCAGCTAGGCTGGGTCCAAGAACCATGGGGTGGGTCTCATGGAACCAGCCAAGAGGATCCTTGGCTTCACGCAGGATGGAAGTCAAACTTGAGCCAGAGGAAGTGAAAACAGTTTATTGAATAGCACTGAGTGACAGAGAATAGCAAGCAGAGACTCAGAAAGGAGAAAAGAATGAGTCTCATTGTTGCTTGCGGTAAGGGGTTTATATTGGAAAAGGGGCTAAGGTATGTGTTTCTTCAGGAATCCACGGTAGGGTCCAATGAAAGGTGAGTGTCAGGTGAACAATGAGGGGTAGTCCATAAATTACCAAAGGCAGGGTATTATACTAGCATCAGCTGAGATTTGTTTGCCACTAATGTCCTGGAACAGCTTTGGGATTTCTCTCTTAGGTCTTATCAGGTGTTAGGGACCTAGGACAAAGCTCAGAGTTTGATTAACTTCTCCTCATCCCCCTCACAGTGGGAATATAGCTTCTTTGGCTTATTCAGAGACAAACTATGGAACATGAATACATGGGACCCAGTAGAAAAAGAACAGAGATGCAGCCCTTCTGGAATAGTGTCCCTTTAAAAGCTTCCCTACTTCATGTGGACTTTGTACAATATACTTCTAATTACTTATAGATACATTATTTAATACATTAGCTTTATATTTTCTTATGATTTCATTTCAAAAACATTTTCAGGTGTTTTACAGAAGGTCTATTTTCATTCTCATGTTTTCAACAAGAAGTCAATGCTTCCCTTTCTCTGCATATTTCTGGAAAAGGACAGCACTGACCAGGTGTCCTATTAAATGAAAGCAATCTGACAGGCAGCACAAGTGCAGTAAGAGACAGACAGTCCAGGGAGTTTGGCAAGGTCTGACATCTGGGCATAAGAAAAGCAGCTTTATAGAACAGTTGATCCTAGAAAAGAGACTAGCTGCCTTTTTTTTTTTTTTTAATGTTTTATTCTCTTTGCCAGATCTAAGAATCTTGGCTAACAAGAGTAGACTATAGGCAGAATGAGGTCAAGATACACAGGGAAGTCTTGTCCTGATTAAATGATGTTCTGAATAGGGGTCTTCTTACACTACTGTCTAGTTGGTGTTATTATTAGATAGTCTATTAATTCTGACTTGTCTTCTTAATGTTTTATTTTTTTTTCAATAAGAAGAGAACTATGAAAAGGAAATAAAAATGAGCTGTAAGGTTAGAGAGACAGGGCAACTACCAAGGAAGGGCAGCAAAGAACAATTGAATGCAAAGTAGCATCTTTTGTTTTTTTTTTTTTTTTTGCTTGGAATAAAAGCCTTCTTCTTTCAAAGGAATGGATCAGTGAAAAGGAAGTACAGTGAAATGACTTAGTGTTCCTGAAGGTATGGTGACTCCTTGGAAGTTTCATTCTTAGTTCTGTATTTCTTTCTAATTAGGAGTTAAGAGAGAAGACTTTCTTACCTTGTATCTTATGAATTGTGACTGTAGGCAAAAGATCACTTATAAATAAATGTTTTGTAAAATACACGTTTCTATTAGTCAGGTTTATTGAAAAGTTTTTTATTGTGTTTTTCTCCCACAGGATGCCACCCTGTATATACAGAAATTAGTCGATACTCAAACAGATGGGAAAAAAGCATATGACAATCAGCATTTTACTTCCATCAGATATCTTGGATATGTTAATAAAACTAACAGTTAACAATAAAGTTATGATATTTGTGTTTTTTGGTGCCAGGCAGACAATTGTGATTATCAACACAAGTAAAATAGTCATCTACATTATCTGATAGCTCGTTCAGTAAGTGCCAAAGGCTGCTGTGAGCAATATATTCATTTTTACTTATGCACAAAATTTATTTCCAATACTCCCATAAAGCATAAAGATAATATCAGTAATTTCCTACATCAACTTTTCTCAAAATAAAGTCCTAACTTCACCAGGGAAGGGCCATATGTAGGTAGCCTCAAGATGGGCTACTTTGGCTTGAAGATTATTTCAAGTTAGAAAAACATCAAAACCAGCAAATTCAGAAGCTTTTTATCTTGCTAACAATTGACAAAAAATAATATAGACAGATGACATCCTCTGGGAAGAGAACTATCACCATAAATACATCATACCATGAGCTATGTATGTTTAGACAAGAAGGAACCTAGCAAGGCCTCTTTGACCAAAGTCGTCTATGTCCCATTGTTTCTGAGTGGCATAGCAAACATTTGTTTACCAAATGTGTTATGTTTTTCATCTTCCTGTGAATTGCATTCCTTCCCTTTGAAGCCCCAGGCACTTACCCGCTTCTCCTTAGAATGACATATGTACCACATTTTGCCTGTCTTTGGAATTTCCATGTCTGTGTAGATTCCTGGTATGTTCGCCATTAAATTTAATTTTCTCCAGTTATCTTTTTCCATAAGATAGTTTCTCTATCTTATGTCACTTTGATTCTTAGTCCAGCTGAAGGATCTTGAGGGGAACAGGACATTAATGTTCCCTGACACCAGTGAGACGTGGGAGCTTCTAAAAAATTCTGATTACCAGGCTAATATGATCATAAGTTTATTGGTTCAGTATTTCTGAGGTGGAGATTGAGAACCTGCATTTTTATGACATTTTTATATGATTTTTATATATACAAAAATTGAAAGTTAGTACTCTGAGTTCATCTGTTTCATTTAGCTGATGCAATTCAGATTACCTTTAATTTAAAGGCATATATCCATTAATTTTTATTTTTTTTAAATCATAGAGACAAAGAGAGAGAGAGAGAGAGAGAGGCAGAGACACAGGCAGAGGGAGAAGCAGGCACCATTCAGAGAGCCTGATGTGGGATTCGATCCAGGGTCTCCAGGATCACGCCCTAGGCTGCAGGCGGCGCTAAACCACTGTGCCACCGGGGCTGCCCTATCCATTCTTTTTTAGTATCCTAGTTAATTTGACTAAGAAGGAAAGCCTAAAAGTATCAAACTAAAAGAAGGCACTTGAGGAATTCCTCTGTTATTTTTGTTTTTTGTTTTTTGTTGTTGCTGTTGTTGTTTGGTACCAGAAACTGTTAAAGAAAATTTCCTTTATAATCATAAAAGAAATAAAACAAACTTTAAACCTCAATTTAGAGATTTAATTTTTGTCCCAAGATTTTTTTCCCCTAAAAACCACTTTAAGAACCACATTTAAAAACAAATGACCAAGCATTATATTATTATCTAAAGACTGAATGGGGGGTCCCTGGGTGGTGCAGCAGTTTAGCGCCTGCCTTTGGCCCGGGGCGTGATCCTGGAGACCCAGGATCGAATCCCACGTCGGGCTCCCAGTGCATGGAGCCTGCTTCTCCCTCTGCCTGTGTCTCTGCCTCTCTCTCTCTCTCTCTCTCTCTCTCTCTCTCTGTGACTATCATAAATAAATAAAATTTAAAAAAAAAGACTGAATGGGTTGAAAAATTGCAAGTAAATGAAAATTCTACTGGAAAGAAAGTTATGATAGGAGAATCAAGAAAGGGTTTCAGATAACTGATATGTAAGTAAGCATTGTAGATTCCCTGAAACAGTGCTTAATGATCTAAAATTGACAATCAAGTTGATACAGGCAATTCCAGGAATACTATTTTTTGACCTGAAATTCTTTTCATTTATGACTTGAATTATTTTCTTAGTAGAAAGTTCTTTTGAAGAATGCTTCATTTCACAAATTTTTCTCAGAACAGAAAAATGTAGCAATTCTCAGAGTTTCTAACAGGGGATGTATTTTTAATCTCCTCATGTTTCTAGCATTCCTTATTTATCTCTGTCAAAGTAAATTCTAAATGTAAAAACAAAATGTTTAATAGCTTATAGGTATATTTTGTTCTCAATGTTATTGTTTAAGACATATTTGTTCTTTAGAATCTATAATAGGAAGTCATGTTTATTATTGAATGTTTTGACAATATGGAAAAGTGCAAATAAAAAAAAACTTTAATTATAACATGCAGTAATGTTTATATCTAATACTCAAGGATTTGTTCTTCTAGTATTGATGCTATAAAGTTCTATGAGTTTGTCTAAATACTTTGAATTACATACCATTGGTTTGTTATTGACTCTTCACTTGATAAGAGATGTTTGAAATATATTCCATATTAATAGTTTAATGAAAATCTATATTAACATTTCAATGGTTATAATGGTTATATATAATTTCATCAGTGAATGGACGTATATGCATCCAGTAATGTCCTATGGTCAAATATTTTGGTTCATATTCATTTTTTGATTGTAGCTGTGTGATACTACAGTAAACAATTCTTTCAGCACATATTTTGTTAGTCATTAGTCTATATTCCTGTACATAATATCTTTGGCCAAAATTTACTACTGATAGTTTTAATACAAGAATTGTGGTAGCAATTTAAATTGCCACAGCAATGGTCTAGATCCATTTCTCTTTGTCACTTTGAATGACAATTTTAGTAAAAATGGCTATTCTACTATTTTTTTTCTTTATTCTTTTTTTGGAAGGGTTTGAATTTTTCTTAGTAATTTGTAAAATAGCTTTATGTAATTCAAAGGTGGGCCCTTTATATGTTTGTTTCATGTTGTTATAGATTTTGAGAAATTATTGATTTCTATGCGGTCAAATGAAGCAGCCTACTTTTCCCATTTTTTCACTTATTACTCTGAAAGTTTTCTCCTAGGCTGTGTTAAATCCTACTTAGAATTATTTATAAGCAAATTAATAGCTGCAATGATAATAAGCTAGAGGATGTGTATTCTATTTACCGTAACATATATTTGCATTACTAAAACCATGTGCTGTTAGTATGTTCACAATTGGACATTTCTGCCTCTATTTCACACCTTAATGGGAAATTTTCTGCACAGGGATATGCAGGACTGATATTTAACACAGAGGTAGTATCTTGTTTGTCAGCCTTACCTGAAGTATATTAGTAACAAAATTTTAATGAAACAGGAAAATGATTTGGCTATAGATTAAACTCTATTGAAATATCTGTTCTATGTTTAAGAAGTCTACATTTATTTACATAAGCAGCATTTTTTTAAGGGGTAGATTCTTAAAAGTGTAAATATATAAGGGAATTCCTAATTTAGCAGATATATGAATATACAGTGTTTGCAAAAGTTTTGGATGATGGCCGCTCCTGTACTCTGCTGATGAGAACATACGATTTTAGAGCCTTCTGGAAAATAATTTGGGAAAATATCTTTAAATCATTGTTAGGACATTATTATCACAATATTTGAGGTAATATATAAAAGAGAGGCAGGTGTGACTTTTTGACATTTTTTTTTAAATTTTTTTTTTCTTTTTGACATTTTTGTGAGAAATTAAAATGATGTCATACTAGAATAGGAGGATGACTAAAAAGATTCTGAGTAGAGGAAATACCTTTTTAAGTTATAATATCTCATTTTTCTGTGTATCTTCTTCAACACTGCCATTAGCCCAAAGACAGAAATATTTGTCTCCAGAAATTTTACCTTCTGTGAATTTCCATTTTTATAGGCAAACGCACTTCCATGAGACGAAAAGTTTTTCAGATGATTCTGGATTTTATTTATAATTTGGCACTGAAGACATCATAAGAACTTCAGACCTTCTTACAGTAGCCTAGCCTAATAAAAATCTATCAAATACTTATATTACTTAAAGAAAATGCGAAATTGAATATTTCCTCTCCTGTATGACTAAGAAAACTGCATTAATGCCTAGTATTATGAAACTAAGGGAAGAAATATTCATCAAAACAACTGTGAGTACAAAATAAGTACTGTGTTTCTTATTGGGAAACTACATACATGTTTAAAAACTCAATAAAAATTACACATCACTTACCTGGAATTCTACTTTTATTAAATCAGTTAAAATAAATAAGATTTCTTAAAAATTTTCCCTATAATGTTAATTGAAATTTTGATATAATAGTTAAAAAGTATAAGGGAAGGGAGAAGAAATGTGTGGGAGATATCAGAAAGGGACACAGAACATAAAGACTTCTAACTCTGGGAAATGAACTAGGGGTGGTGGAAGGGGAGGAGGGCGGGGGGTGGGGGTGAATGGGTGACGGGCACTGAGGGGTACACTTGACGGGATGAGCACTGGGTGTTATTCTGTATGTTGGTAAATTGAACACCAATAAAAATTAATTTATAAAAAAAATTAATTCAAAAATATAAACGATTTAAATGTTCAACATGAAAGATCAATTGAATTTGTGCCAGAGCAGATATTCTGCAGTCATTACAAATGAACATATAAATATCAATATATATTACTTACTTTGAGTAGAAAAATGTGCAAAAACAGTACGCTAACAACTCTTTAATTAAGAAGAAAATACACATAGACATACTTAGAAAAAATACATTTTGACAGTTTTTTGAGGTCTTTGTACTTATATGTAGTTTATAATTTTTTGCAATAAATGTACATTATTTTAAAATAAGAAAAATGAAGGTAACTGAAATGTGAATAATTGAAGACATAGCTGGAAGAGCTACATGATCCTTTAATTTAGCAAATCACATAACCAAGTTTGTATTTATTTAAATTCATTTATAACAGAACCTGAATCAAAACCCATGTCTTTCTTTCTCCTCATTTTTGTTCTTTCCTCTGCGAATGGTTTTTATACAGTCTGAATGAGTTTAAATATTGTTAATCTACATACTGCTTATTTGCTTTTCAAGAGAAATTTAACCTGGGGTGCCTTAGTGGCTTGCCCATTAGGCCTCTGATGTTTTTATTTCAGCTCAGGTCATGATGTCATGGGTCATGAGATTGAGCCCTGCATCAGGCTCCATGCTCAGCAGGAAGTCTGCTCATGATTCTCTCTCTCCCTTTCCCTCCGTCCCCCCCCATGCTCTCTCTCTCTCTCTCTCTCTTTTAAATAAATAAATAAAATATTAAAAAGAAATTATTTTTAAAAATTTATTTATTTATTTATGAAGGAGACACAGAGAGAGAGAGAGAGAGAATGAGAGAGAGGGACAGAGACATAGGCAGAGGGAGAAGCAGGCTCCATGCAGAGAGCCCAATGGAGGACTCAATCCTGGGACTCCAGGATCACACCCTGAGCTGAAGGCAGAGCTTAACCGTTTGGCCACCCAGGCTTCCCATAAATAAGTAAATCTTTTTTTTTTTTTTTTAAAGATACATTTAATCAGATGATGCAAAGACTTCTAGAAATCGGTAATCTACTACATGTTTTTCTGGAAATCAAATGGGATAAAATTACCCCAGAACATGGGCCCTTGGCTGGTTCAGTCAGTTAAGCATCTCATTTTTTTATTTTTGCTCAGGTCATGATCTCAGGGTTGTAAGATCAGGCCCCACATCTGGCTGTCAGCATGGAGTCTGCTTGAGATTATCTCCTTCTCCTTCTTTGTTCCTCCCCTCACTTGTGCTTTCTCTCTCTTTCTTTCTCTCTCTCTCTCTCTCTGTCTCTCAAACAAACAACAAACAAACAAACAAACAAATCTTAAAAAAAATAACTGGAGAGGGTATTGTAGGTTTTACTTTGTGTATGCTAACATGATATCTATCCTTAGTAAACATGAATACAAGTCAAGCAGATTTAGCAAAGGTATGATTTTGCCCAATGTCACTTTGTCACTGTGATTTCAGCCTTTTGTTTGGAGAGATTGACCAGTGAAAAGGAATGCTCAGCCCTGAAGGCACTGCCAGCAAAGCCTTTCTTTGGGTCAGTTTACTATGCTCTTGGGGATAAAAAAGAAAGAGAAAGAAAGAAAGAAAAAGAAGGAAAGAAAGAAGAAAGAAAGAAAGAAAGAAAGAAAGAAAGAAAGAAAGAAAGAAAGAAAGAAGAAAGAAAGAGAAAGAAAGAAAACAAACTTAAAGATGCATTCAAAAATCTAAACATCTAGTATTAGGGGACTTGCTTTTGCCAAGAAAGCTCCACTCATTCTCAATCAATATCCCTGATATGCAACTTTTGATTTTCTTCTGTTCAGACATTTGAATTAAATTTATGAAGCAGTACAATGAATTATGAGTACATAAACCACTCCTTAAGTACAATTAACAGAATGACACTCCAGCTGAGTTATTTTATCCAGTACAACAAAAAGATATCCTTTCCATTGTGATTCCTTTGGACATTTAAGCAGTAATCACCTACGAACTACTAGCTTTAAATTACAGGCCCTGGGAAGACTCCAATTAGATAAATTCAAACATCATTATGATGTCGATTTCTACAAACCAACACATAATCTGAATCTCTAAATACAGAACACCTATTGAAGTGGAAAGCCGGAGGAATAATGAATATAAACCAAACAAACAAAAATAAGAACAGAAGGAACTAGAGCTATTTTTCTCCTTTATTCATCACTGATACTGTCTTTTTTTTTTTTAAGGAATTGCAAATTTGTACTTAATAACAAATTAACTAAAGTCTGTAATATAACTGAGAGTATAAAGTTGATTCTTTCACTAGGTTGGTAAATTAAGTTTGTCAAATTAATATGGTGTAAAAGTGAAGATTAAAGATTCACTGGCCTAAAAAGACTCCAGGTAAATTGTCATTTATTGCTTCATGAAAGCATTTGTTCAGGACTCAATGTAGCTATGTAAAAGAGGGCATAGCCTACTGGGCTATTAGCACATGTGAAACAACTGGTTACTGCCTCTTCTTTGAAACATTTCTTCATCTATTTTATAAAAAACCTGCATGCAGCTGGTTTTCTTTTTACCTCACTGGCTGCTTCTTTTTCCTTTGCTTGTTTTCCTTTTATCTATGATCATTTAATGGATGATCCATGGGCTATTTCATCTACTTCTTTTTTTAATTTAAATTCAATTAGCCAATATATATTACATTATTAGCCAATATATATTATTACATTATTAGCCAATATATATTACATTATTAGTTTCAGATGTACTTTTCATCAGTTGTGATTAACACCCAGGGCTCATCACATCACATGCCTTCCTTAATGTCTATCATTCAGTTACCCCATTCCTCCAACCAACTCCCCCTCAGCAACACTCAGTTTATTTCCTAGAGTTAAGAGTCTCTCATGGTTTGTCTCTTTCTCTGATTGTTTTCCCATTCAGTTTTCCCTCCCTTCACTTATGGTCATCTGCACTATTTCCTATATTCCGCTTATATAGTGAGACCATATGTAATTATCTTTCTCCGACTGACTTATTCTACTTAGCATAATACCCTCCAATTCTATCCATGTTGCTATAAATGATAGGTATTCATCATTTCTGATGTCTCAGTCATATTCCATTACATATCTATACTACATTTTTATCCACTCATCTCTTAAAGGACATCCTGGCTCCTTCCACAGTTTGGCTATTGTGGACATTGCTATGAACATTGGGGTGCAGGTGTCCCAGCATTTCACTGCATCTGTATCTTTGGGTTAAACACCCTGTAGTGCAATTGCTGGTGGCTCTATTTTCTATTTCTTGAGTAACCTGCACACTTTTCCAGAGTGGCTATACCAGTTTGCACTCCCACCAACAGTGTAAGAGGACTCAATCCCCTTTATCTACAACCTCTCCAACATCTGTCATTTCCTGACTTGTTAATTTTAGCCATTCTCACTGGGATAAAGTGGTATCTCATTTTTCTTTTGATTTATATTTCCCTGATGACAAATGATGTTGAGCAGTTTTTTCATGTGTCTGCTGGCCATTTGTGTGTCTTTGGATAAATCTCTGTTCATGTCTTCTACCCATTTCTTGATTAGATTTTTGTTTTTTTGGGGTGTTAAGTTTGATATGCTCTTTATAGACCTTGGATACTGGCCCTGTATCTGATATGTCATTTGCAAATATCTTCTCCCATTCCGTAGATTGCCTTTTAGGTTTTTTTGTTTGTTTGTTTGTTTTAAAGATTTATTTATTTATTTATTTATTTATTTATTTATTTATTTATTTATTCAGAGAGAGTGAGAGAGAGGCAGAGACACAGGCAGAGGAAGAAGCAGGCTCCTTGCAGGGAGCCGGACATGAGACTCAATCCCAGGTCTCCAGGATCACACCCCAGGCTGCAGGCGGCGCTAAACTGCTGTGCCACTGGGGCTGCCCATTAGGGTTTTTGTTTTGTTTTGTTTTGTTTTTACTGTGCAGGAGTTTTTTATTTTGATGAATTCTCAATAGTTCATTTTTTCATTTTTTTATTTTTTTTCCTTTGCCTTTAGAGACTCCTCTTGCAAGAAATTGCTGTGGCCAATGTCAAAGAGGTTGCTGCCTATCTTCTTCTCTACGATTTTTTTGATGGATTTCTGTTTCACGTTTGGTCTTTTATCCATTTTTTTTTTTAATTTTTTTTTTAATTTTTTTTTTTCCATTTTGAGTTTATCTTTGTATGGTGTAAGAGAATGGTCTAGTTTCATTCTTCTGCATGTAGCTGTCCAATTTTCTCAGTATCATTTACTAAAGAGACTATCTTTTTTTCCATTGGATATTCTTTCCTGCTTTGTAGGAGACTAGTTGGCCATAGAGTTGAGGGTTCATTTCTGGGTTCTCTGTTCCATTGATCTATGTGTCTGTTTTTGTGCCAATACCATGCTATCTTGATGATCACACTTTGTAATATAGCTTGAAGTCAGGCATTGTAATGCCCCAGCTTTGATTTTCTTAATCTATCTCTATTTCCTGAATACACTACTCTGTTAGGATCTAATGAAATTTTATACTTGTAAACAACATCAGTAAGGTGATACTATCAAATTATGTCTGCAGCCTAAACATCCTATTTGAAGTTACAATTCAAATATCCAACAGCTTACATGACATTTTCATTTGATGTCTACTATCTCAATTTGGTATGTTCAGAATGGCATCCCTCATTATTCAGTCTCCAACCTTTTTTACTCTCATTATATACTACCTCAGTTAATATAATATTATCTTTCCAGTTGTTCAGGCTAATTTTAGGCATTTACTGATATTCTCTATTCTCTTTGTAAAATAAATTGATTTGGTTCCCATTGTATTTATTTTTCATTATTAGTAGGTCAATCTTTAGTAAGCCTACAGGAGTCTACACTGATCAATTGAAAGAATAGTATGTTAATGCAAGGATAGGTATGATGGTACCAAAATGATTAATATATAGCAATCATATTTAATTATTTTAATTCAATATTTAAAAATTATATGAACTGATGAATTTGTGCAAATATATGGTTGTTTTTTCTATGAAAATTAAGTGGAAAGCTTTGAAATGTAGATGATGATAGGAAAATTTTTCTTGAATAGAGTATTAGGGACATTTTAAAAAGTTTGGGAGAAAAGAATGATCTGCCATGAAGGAGATAATTCTTCAAAATAAGCTTCTTTTCCCACAAGGTATTTGCTTAATTAACAAGCTGTATGGAAGGGGAAACTAAAGACCTATAGTGGATTGCAAAACTGGCTATAACTGTAGTTTCTCCCATCAAAATATGGAACAGGTACTCACTATTTTTAATTCCGACTAATGAACCTGTTTAAAGATAATAAATCATCAGAGTTTAATTTCCTTTTTTTCCACCTTTGTTAAGCTGTATTTTTAAAATTTTACATTTCAGCCAAATTTTTAAATCTATTGACATATAAGTATACCAAATATGCCCTAACCATCTTCTCAATAAATATAGGATTTGTACATTTGTTTTCTATTTTATAGATTTTTACTTTTATTTTTATTATTTATTCTTCTCCTTTCCTTGGGTTTGATCTGCTGTTCTTTATCTATATTCTTTGGGTGGAGACTAATATCATTGAGTTTCAGTGTCTTCTTTTCTAAGGCATGCATGTGAAGCTAAAATTTTTGCTCTAAACGTTGTTTCTGCCAGTATTAGACAAATGTTGATAGGCCATCTATTGATGATTTTTCTGTTCAATTTGCCTCTTACCATCTATTTTGATTTCTTCTTTGATCACTCATTTGGAAGAATATTGCTTATGTACTCTTAGTATACAGGACATAAAAAAACCTTTGCTTCTATAAAACATCATCAACAACATAATAATCACATAAAATAATAATTTTTAAAAAGCTAACTCTTCATAATAGGCTAGCACATAAGGAAGTGGTGCACATAAGGAACTTACAGTGAACCATGGCACCTTTCATACTTGGTGTAGACACAGGTAAATGGTAACAAGCCAGTCATAGGTGGAGAGACAAAGGAAAGAACCTTTGAAAAATATATGGGCTTGGGGGATTAATTGGAATGTGGATGAGTCTCCAAAGCAAAAAATAATAATAAAATTTATATATATATATACATATATATATATATATATGTATATATATATATATATTGCCCTGATCCCCCTGACAAAATTCCCTCCTCCCCCCCAGAAAATAGCATAAAATAGGAGGGGGCTAGAGAACAGAGAGAAAACACATCACCTTATACATTTTTATGATGTTTGCATTTGGATTCTGGGGACTTACTAGAGTTAAATCAAAATGTTAACTAAGTATTCCTGAAACAGCAGCTTAACTGCCTCTGGGCTTAAATATTGACATAATCAAGATGGAAGAAGCAGCAAAGGATGTCATAGGTTATACTAATTATAGATGAACTCAGTCTAACTCAAAATGGGACCTGGTTTAACTCAATTCTAGGAAGAATATGAATAGGTAGTTCTTCATCTTAATTTCAGACATGAGTAAAGACTTGTATTCCCTTAAAAATCGGTATATCTGTGCATCTCTTTTTGTATAGGTGCTATCTATCTAGCTATCATCATCATCATCATCATCATCATCAATCTATATGTATGTATGTATGTATGTATCTATCTATCTATCTATCTATTTATTTATCTATTTGGAGAGAGACAGAAAGAGAGACAGAGACTGAGACATTACAAAATTTACCCAGTGTCTGAAGTACAATAAAAGTTATAATACGTACAAAGAAAAAGATAAATATAATTCAGAGAAAACACAGTGGAAGAAGATTCACATTTATCTAGTTATTGGAATTAGAAGCATATTATTTAGTATCAAGGAAGCTAAGGATTTTCAAATGATATTTTTGTTGCTAGTTTATAGCACAATTACATGTTTGCAGATAAAACATGATTGTGATTTCATAAGAAATTTAAATTTGTGAGAATATCTTTGTGACCCAATACCTTTTGTGCTTGGATCTGGTGCTATGTATGACCATTAGGTCAATTTTGTAAATTGTCTTATTCATATTTTTATATCCTTGTTTATATTTTTAATAAGATTTTGTCTACTATCAGTTAAAAGGAAGGCATGTTATAATCTCTTAATAATTTAGAATTTAGGGGATCCCTGGGTGGCGCAGCGGTTTGGCGCCTGCCTTTGGCCCAGGGCGCGATCCTGGAGACCCGGGATCGAGTCCCACGTCGGGCTCTCGGTGCATGGAGCCTGCTTCTCCCTCTGCCTGTGTCTCTGCCTCTCTCTCTCTCTCACTGTGTGCCTATCATAAATAAATAAATAAAAAAATTAAAAAAAATAATTTAGAATTTATTAGTTTTTCTTTTAGTTTTGCCATTTTTCCTTATGTATTTTGAAATTTTTATTTACCACATACAGATTTAGCATCATGATATATTATTAATGGATTGAACTCTTTATTATGAGGAATTATTGTTAGCAATATTTTTGCCTTAAAATTTATCAGTATAGATGTTTTTATGGATTTTTTTTACATTCCTTTTCTTTCAAAATTTCAGTTTTCTTATTTTTGAACGTATATCTTATAAGCAGGGTATTGTTTGATTTTAATATTTTTATGTAGCCTAAAATAGCATTTCATGTACGGTGTTTGATCAAGTTACTGTTATTGTTATAGTTTGGTTCGTCCTTTATATTTTTCTATATATGTTAGTATCTATATGTTGTATACCCCCTTTTCTACTTGTTTGTTGCATTTTTTCTCTAGTTTTTAAAAACTTGAGTATTTCTTATTGTTAACTTATTGGTTATACATTTTTGTTTACTCTTTGATGTTACATGTTACCATCTTAATCAAATTATTGTACCACTAACCAAAACTTCTAGAGACTTAGAAACTTAACTTCATTTTGGGGTGCCTAGGTGGCTCAGTTGATTAAGCATCCAACTCTTGATTTCATCTCAGGTTATGATCTCAGGGTCATGAGATGAAGCAGCTTGTCAGGGCTCAGTGAAGAGATTGCATTAGATTTTTCTCTCTCCTTTTCCCTCTGCTCCTCCCCACCACTCTCTCTCTCAAAAAAAATTATTAAAAAATCAAAACTTCATCTTATCCCTTTTTGCTTGTGTTCCTATTGTCATTCATTTTAGCTATATTTACCTTTTAAAGTATGAAAGATTTGTAATTTTGTTATGACCAGTCAGTATTGTTTTATTTACTCACAAATTCATGTACTGTGTTTTTAGTGATCCCTCCTGGATTGCATATTTTTATCTGCGACTATTTATTTCCACATAAATATGTAGACAAATATTAGATAAATGTTTCTCATTTAAAGACCTAACAAAATAGCTATTGTTTAGAAGAAAAAAATCAAATACATTATAAGGTTTATAATATGTAGAAAAAATCATGCCAGCAATTGCACAAAGCTTGAAACAAAGAAAATTAAAATATACTAGTATAAATTGTTTACATTAGATATGAAGTAGTATAATTATGAAGAAAACTTGTAATAATTTAAAGATGCACTTCTGAAATCAAGAATGAAACAAAATGTTAGGGATAAAATACTAATGATGAAGACAAAATTGAATACCACCTATATGTTCAAATAATTCAAAAGATCCTAGGAAAAGAGCAAAAAGGTAACAATACTTTGGATAAATGAAAAACAAATAGCAAGATGGCACAATTACGTCTGAACATATCAATATTTATGCTAAAAGTAAATGGTCTAAATCTGAACTTTCCAGTACACATCTGTGACTAAATCTAAATTAATTTATAAATTAAAAATTCAGTGTCTTAGTCATATTAGCCATATTTCAAATGATAATATCACAGAACATTTCCATCATCAGTGTTCCATTGGCTAATACTTGTCTAAATTCACTGATTAAATGATAACAGTTTGTTTTTTAGAATGGATAAAAAGCAATATCAACTATTTGTTGTCTTAAAGAAATTCAATTCAAATATAAAGTAGCACGTAGGTTGGAAAAATGGAAAACATATCATAGAATGTAGTGGATATATTCGCAACAATTGGCCTTCAGAAGAAACCTATTACCAGAAATAATCATTTAATAATGCTAAAATGGTAAACTCATTAAGTACATATAGCAATTCCTTTTTTAAAAAAAATATTTATTTATTCATGAGAGACACACAGAGAGAGAGAGACAGAGATTGGCAGAGACAGAGGCAGAAGGAGAAGCAGGCTCCCTGCAGGGTCTCCTGGGTCTCCAGGATCATGCCCCCGGCTGAAGGTGGCGCTAAACCGCTGAGCCGTCAGGGCTGTCCCATATAGCAATTCCTAATGAATATATGCAAATATACATATAAATAGAGCTTCAAAGAAAACAAAAGCAAAGTCTGATAATTAAATAAATAAAAGACAAATCCATAATTATATTTCTAGATTTCAACACTACTCCTTCAGAGTAAGTAGAGTAATAAAAGTTATCAAATAGAAGGTAAGAATGACACTAGTTTCATATAGAATAGTCACAAATGCTGGGCTATAAAATGTCCAGTAAATTTTCAATAATTGAAAAATATACAAAGTATGTTTCTGAATGCAGTGGGATTAAGTTAGAAATCTTCTACAGAAAGAAGAAAAACAATACACTGAAATATGACCAAAGAATAAAGCAAGTAAAAGAGGAAGTAAAAGTATAATGAAAAGCAAATATTAGATTGAAATATATCAAATTTTAATAGAAGACAGAAACTGCTGGTTGGGATTAAAAACTAAAACAAAAACAACACTGCCTTTTCAAAGCATTTGAACTAGCAGAGTATGAGAGTTCAAGTTGCTTCACATCTTTACCAATACTTGGTATAATCAGTCATCTTCATTTTAGACTTTCTAATAAGTGTGCAATGGTATCTCATTGTGGTTTTGATTCGCATTTCTCCAGTTACTAATGACTGCAGTTTTGCTTTTTTTTAAGCATATTTTGCGAATTATTAGGTTTGATTTCATCAGCTATGTAGTGCTTATTAAATAAAATATTTTCTTAAAATATACATTCTAATGGTAACACATTTATGTGAAAATAATCACTTATAATTTCACATCAGTGGCATTGGCTGTACCACTGCAGTTTCTGTAATTAACATAAATAATAATACCAAACATCTAGTGAGTCTTATGAGATACCGGGTTTATTTTTACACATAGAAGTTCATTATTTTAAAAAAATATTTATATAAAATGCCATCACAAAAAAACAAACCAAAACAAAATCCTTCAGTGATATCTGTGTATTTGTGATGGGTTTGTGTGCACAAGCATTTAGGAGACTCTCAAGATTCATAGCATTAAAAGGGTCATGTAAATTAGACAAATTACTAATGCAGAATGTACTCTATCCTTGGTCAAAAATTAGAACTCCCATCAATGCTCTTATATTTGATTTCTTCTGAGAATTAAATTGATTTTTTTTTCAAAAAATCAATTTATAAATTATTTTATAAATTCTGATGGCAGGTTATACTTTTCTAAAAAATAAAACTTATTTGGGGCAGCCTAGGTCCTCAGTGGTTTAGCGCTGCCTTCAGTCTGGAGTGTGTGTGATGTATGTGATCCTGGAGACCCAGGATGAGTCCCACGTCGGGCTCCCTGCATGGAGCCTGCTTCTCCCTCTGCCTGTGCCTCTGCCTCTCTCTCTCTCTCTCTCTCTCTCTCTCTCTCTCTCTGTGTGTGTGTGTGTCTCTAATGAATAAATAAAATCTTTATAAAAGTTTTAAAAAATAAAACTTTATGAATTGAGATGCAAAATTATTCCAGGGGAGAGAGCCTGTGTAGCTCAGTCACTTAAGTGTCTGACTCTTAATTTCAGCTCAAGTCATGATCTCAGGTTCATGAGGTGGAGACCCTCATTCGCCTCCATGCTGGGCATGGAGCTTTCTTACATTTCTCTCTTTCCCTCTCCTTTTGCCCCTCTCCCCATCAAACCAAACCAAAACAAAACAAAAACAACTTTTCCAGAGAAAAGGCTAGAGACACTTGGTAAAATGAAATTTAGATAAAAATATGAATAAACTGTAAACTTTCAGTAAATTGTATGAATTATGATGCACGCATGACTTTCACTTTTTCCTATTGTAAAATCTCTGATATAATCATATTTAAAATCAAAAGGCAAAATATGTATTATGCATAATTCTACTGTATTCTATTGCATAATTGGAATACATCAACTGACTTTAATAAAAATAATCCTACCATTTAAACATATATTTAAAATTATTAAGTGAGATTTGGAATACATTCATTAGAAGCATTTATATATCTTCTCTTGGTTGATTGCATTTTTCAACTCTGGATTCTTTAAATTTTATTTGAAAAAAATATTAAATTATATTATTGATTTCTGGTGGTTTTATAATACTAGAAATAGTAATTACTAGAAATAACACGGCAGTGATGTCCTACTGTTCAATGTAGTACTAGAAGTCCTAGCCTCAGCAATCAAACAATGAAAAGTAATAAAAGGCACCTGAATTGGCAAAGAAGAAGTCAAATTCTCACTCTTTGCAGATGACATGATACTTTATGTGGAAAACCCAGAAGACTCCCCCCCAAGATTGCTAGAACTCACACAGGAATTCAGCAAAGTGGCAGGATATAAAATTAATATACAAAAATCAGTGGCATTTCTATACACTAAAAATGAGACTGAAGAAAGAGAAATTAAGGAGTCAATCCCATTTACAATTGCACCCAAAACTGTAAGATACCTAGGAATAAATGTTGGCAAGGATGTGGAAAAAGGGGAACCCTCTACACTATCGTGGGAAAGCAGGCTGGTGCAGTCACTCTGGAAAACAGTATAGAGGTTCCTCCCTCAAACAGTTGAAAATTGAGCTATACTATGACTCAGCAATTGCACTACTGGGTATTTACCCCAAAGATATAAATGTAGTGATCCAAAGGGGCACCTGCACCCCAGTGTTTATAGTAGCGACATCCACAGTAGCCAAACTGTGGAAAAAGAAGACGTGACTATACAATTATGGTCATTATTTTCTTATGATTTTTCTTACCATTCACTATATGAAATGACCATAGAAAAACTGGATCCCCCAAAGCAAGGAGCAGAATTTTAGTTAAAGCATAACTTTTGAGAAAAAAAGAGAATTCCATAATTCTCAGTGTAATTCTATTAATAGAACTTACTTCAATACATCATAAGATGTGAAGAAATTTATCTATTTTTATGGTAGATAAGCTCAGCTATTAGCAATAATAATATCTTTAAGAATTTCTTAATGAAAACATTATCTCCATCCAATGGCTGTTTCTTGAGTGAAGAATATGGTCATTAACTCTGAAACTTGGAAAAACTTCCAAAATCAAACCTTTTAGTGTTTCATTAACTATATCAACTATTTTAGATGCCTAAATGCTTTTTAAACATTTTAAGACTTTATATTTGATTTTCTTAATTTGATTTTAAAAGTTTTGTGGAAGTGATAATGATGATAATAGTAATAGGACTATTATTAATAGTATAATAGTGCAGTAACAATGTGTGTATTTTCAAGAGGAATTACCTTATCTTGCCATTAAGTTATATTTGAGTCTGTATGGATGCTAAAAATGTTTAATTTATCATTTAATTTACATAACTGAATAAAATCAGTTGTATTTCTCATTTAAAAGTGTATATTTTCTGAGCACTGGTTATACCCCAGACTTAATTTTAATGGCATTCATCCTTAATTCCATTAATTCTCACCAAAATCATTGGAAATGGCAAAGTTATTTTCTATTTTTGTCAGTGATAGCTCCTCTAAAGGACAAACAGCTTTGCTCTACTTATTTAAGTGTAAAAGGTTATTATTCATCTATATTTTTTTACTATCATAGCAGGTTGCAACCTTAAAGTCATATTTATTTAACTCAATATGGGTAATTTGTTTTCAATAACTAAAAGACATAGAAACATCTGGGTAAATCTGACCAAACCAATTTTGTTTACAAAAAGACTTCTGCCCTAGAGAAACTTCTTGAGGTTTGTGGGCTTTAAAAATAATATATCTACTAACATTTTCTTTGGAGGAATATATTGATCTTTCACAAATACCTATTTTATCCCATCAGGGTGAGGATGCTTGCTCTTACAGCAACACTCACCTCCCACTTTGCCATCCTTCTGTCCCTAGTCCCAGAATGTCATTAATCTGTTCTTCATTTCTATAATTTTGTCATTTCAGGAATGTTATATAAATATAACTTTATGTTTTACTTTTTGCTTACATACAATGCCACTGTACTCAATATTTATTGGACTATATGTTTATGTAAGATACTATCACTGGGCAAACTGAACTGGGTAAAGGGACCTCTCCATATTATTTCTTGTAAATAATATGAATTATTTCTGCATGTGAATCTGAAATTACTCAATGTAGGGGCACCTGGATGGCTCAGTCAGTTAAGCATCTGACTCTTAATTTTGGCTCAGGTCATGATCTCAGGGTGGTGAGATCAAGCCCCATGTCAGGCTCTGCACTGAGAATGGAGCCTGCTTAAGATTCTCTCTCCACCTCAGCCTCTACTCGTCCCCACCTGCTTGCATGCACACACTCTCTATAAAAATAAATATATATAATATTTAAAATTATTACTATAAAAACTACAATTAAAGTAAAACAAAAACAAAGTGAAGGGATCCAAAAATAGTAAAATAGGTATATTTTAGGAACTATGTTCATAAAGACTATTTTTCTTAGATGCAGCACCTGATCCTAAACTGGATCTTATACTAAGGAAAAAAGAATTCTGTAAAAGACATTATTTTGTGAACTGACATAATTAGAATATGGAGAATAATTAGATAAAAATGTTATTACTGGGGCACCTGGGTGGCTCAGTTGATTAAGTGCCTGACTTTGGCTGAGATCATGATCCCATGGTTCTGGGATGGTGCCCCATGTCAGGGTCTCTGCTCAGTGGGAGCCTTCTTCTCCCTCTCCCCCTGTCTACCACTCCCACCACTTGTGCTTTCTCTGTCAAATAAATGAATAAAAATTAAAAAAATATGTTATTACTGATATTAAACATGCTGAAGTTGATCACTATACTATGGTTATGTGAAAGAATATTCTTATTCTTAGGAAATATTCACTGAATAATTTAAAGCTAAATGCCACACCATAAGTGACTTACTTACTCTCAAGAATTTCAAGAAAAAAGTCTGTGTTGTGTGTGTGTAAAGAGAAAGTGCATATGCACAAATGATAATGAAAATGTAACATTAGGTTGATCTGGGCAAAAAGCATATGGATGTTCTTTGTATTAATCTCATTGTTATAATCTTTCTGTAAATTTGAAATTATGTGTAAATAAAAAGTAAAAATTAATACAACAAATTCTGAAATATGCATTTGTTTCCATATGCCTTTTTAGAAATAGGAGTTACATTACTACCAAAAAAAAATTTAGTATTGCAGATGAAGAATAAATGGCATGTTTTAGATATTGTATAAAATTCATAGTTTTATTTTTTTTAAAATGTTCTGATTAATTTTTAGAATTCATAATTTTAACAAATTAAAGAGCTCAAGAGAATGAGGAGACAAGCCACAAACTAGATGAAAATATTTGCTGAAGACACATCTGGTAAAAGACTATTATCCAAAATATAAAAAGAATACTTAAAACTTAACAATAAGAAGATATATAACCTGATTAAAAATGGGTAAAGGATCTGGAAAGGCACCTCACTAAAGAAACTATACAGAGGGAAAATAAGCAGATGGACAAAATGCTAAATATCATATGTCAGCAGGGAATTGCAAATTAAAATACCCATGAAATACCACTATATGCTTATTGAAATGGCCAAAATTCAAAACAATGACATAAACAAATATTGGCAACAATGTGTATCAGCAGAGACTCTCCTTCTTTGCTGGTGGGAATGCAAAAATGGTATGGCCATGCCAAAGATAACTTGACAGTTTCTTTCTTTTTTTTAAGATTTTATTTATTTATTCATGAGAGACACACAGAGAGAGGCAGAGACACAGGCAGAGGGAGAAGCAGGCTCCACGCAGGAAGCCCGATGTGGGACTCAATCCCAGGACTACAGGATCAGGCCCTGGGCTGAAGGCAGGTGCTCAACCGCTGAGCCACCTGGGCTGCCCAACTTGACAATTTCTTACAACAGTAAATACACTTTTACCATACACTCCAGCCTTCACATTCCTCAGTATTCACCCAAGGTAGCTGAAAACTTAGGTACCTACAAAGAAATGAGCAGTTTATAGTAGCTTGTTAATAATTGTCCACACTGGGAAGCAACCAAGCTGTCCTTTAGTAGGTGGATGGATAAATAAACTATGGTTCATCCAGACAATGGAGCATTATTCAATATGAAAAGGAAAGGAACTACAAAGCCAACTTCCAAAAATATGGAAGAACCTCAAATGCCCGATACTAAGTGAAAGGAGCCAATCCAAATAGGCTGTGTACTGTATGATTCCAACTATGTGGCATTCGGAAAAAGCAAATCTCTAGAAGGAGTAAAAAGATCAAGGGTTGCCTGAGGTTGGGGTAGGGAGAGATGAATAGGCCAGACATAGGCTTCTTAGGACAGTGGAGCTATGTATGGTAAGATACACACTATCACAGTGGCGGGCACCTGTTATTATGCATTTGTCCAAACCTGTAGGGTGTACAGCACTGGTGTACTCTCATGCAAACTATGGATTTTTGGTGATAATGATGTTAACATAGGTCCATCAATTATAGTTAATGTGCTAGTCTGGTGGGGGATGTTGATAATGGGTGAAGCTATGCATTTGCTGGGTTGGAGGTATATCTCTCTGTACTCTGTACTTGACTGTCAGTCTTGTTGTGAATCTAAAACTGTTTTAAAAATTAAAGTCTATTTTTTAAAAAGCTATTTGCTATGCTTAATTGCTGTATCATTGCCAATATAATGTGTTATTGTTGATACAGGTTTACTGCATTTGTTTTATTAATAATTAACATGTTAAGAATAATACAAATAGTCATTTGATAATTTAATTACAAGTGTTTTATCTGCTGGATGAAAATTAGAAGCTCAGAGAAGGGTGGGATAAATCTATCATTATTTCCATTTTATGGAAAATAATTAGTTCAGTGTGGGTGTTCTGGTTACGATAAAAAAAAACCTACATTTCTCTACATTAGGCTGAGTGAAAAATGTAAAATTTCTAGCCACATTTGTAAGATAATTGATAGGCATTGAATAAATTTATTTTTCTAAGAAATACCGCATAGGTTGAAATAGTTATATAAGCACACTGAAGGGGTAAAATATTCTAAAATGTGGTGGGGGGAAAATTAATGTTAATTTTCAAGTATTTTTTTTTCAAATTTGTTTTTAGCTTTAAACATCAGTCAAATCTCTTGCTTAAATATATTAGTGTGGCTTATCAGCTAATCAATTTAAATTTGGAAAGTCCTCCCGTCTATATTAAAAGCTTGTTCTCAATTACATACTGAATTAAATAAGAGATAAGAAGATTCCAAGAGCTGGAAATTTATAGTTTCATTACTCTGAAAAATTAAATCTAAAAATGTGTAAAAATTCGCATTAATCATTTAGTTTCAGCACATAAATGTAAATGGATTGGAACTGAAATTCACTTCAGACTGTAAGTAATAATTACCCAGAAACACTGCCTGAGCTTCATTAGACCCGTTGTTTAATAAAAATGAGGAGCACAAGGGACCTGCACAAATCTGCACAAATAAGAGGATTATAGTTTTAATCAGCATAAAATGGTCACCATAAAGCTTCATTAAGAAGCGTTTTCAAAAAACAAAATCAGGGATGATGATCTTGAAAATGAAATCCCATTTTCAAATTGACAATTGCTTCAACAAAATGCAGCTAATTTTTATGCAGCTCTCTTTCATGTTCTTTTTCTGTATATAAAAAAAATTAGTAAGGAAAAAAGAACAAAGAAGTTATTGGAAACACCAACGGCTTTCAGTATATTTGTTTAATAACAGCATTTTCAAATGTGATTTTTTTTCCCCAATTTCTAATTTTGTATGATTCATACTATTAAACAGCATCTTTTAAGAAGTCACTTTAGGAAACATCTTTAGGTCTTAGGGGATGTGGTGCACAAATCTTGTGATAGACAATGAAAGCTGTAGTTCTCATTCTCTACACAGAATGAATCAGAGAACATGCTATTAGAGACAAATCGGAAGCTCTGAATTTTAGAATACTGTTGAGAACTTTCTGTATATTATTACGAAATACAGATAAACCTCTAAGTTGTACTTGTTAAAGGATCATCCAAGTGATGCAAAGTTTATATTTTTAGGAGTACTTAGTGTCCACATCATTCTATTGTGCTGCTTTGTAGGCGCCTTATTAATGCAGTAATAACAGACATGCAAAGTTTTAATTTTAGTCTCTCTTTTCATACTAGAATACATATCACTTTTTAATAGTCATCATTTTTTAAAACATTATGAAATTATCAATTGCCTAGTGCACTGTGTAAGTTTAAAGTGTACAGTATGGTGACTTGACTAACATATCTTATGAAATATTTTTTTTTAAAGATTTCATTTATTCATGAGAGACACACAGAGAGAGAGAGGCAGAGACACAGGCAGAGGGAGAAGCAGGCTCCATGCAGGGAGCCCGATGCAGGACTCAAGTCCGGGTCTCCAGGATCAGGCCCTGGGCCCAAGGCAGGCACCCAACCACCAAGCCACCATACGGATCCCTGTATCTTATGAAATAACTATCCCAATAAATTTAGTTAACATCCATCATTTCCTATAGACACAAAAAAAATTCTTTTCCTTATGATGTTAAGGATCACAGGATCAAAAGAATGTTAATCCTTTTACGGTTTACTCTTTTAGCAACTTTCAAACATATATTCAGCAGTGTCAACTATAGCTATCATGTTGTGTTGCACATCTTTAGCACGTAGTTGCCCTAAACTGGGAATGCGTACCTTTGACTACCTTCAGCCAATTTCCTTATCCCATCTTCATCCAATAACCATAATTTTATTAATTTTTCTGTCATTGTAATTCCAACTCTTCTTGGTTATTTCTTTTTCCAGTTGTCTTAAGACATCTTCAGGACTGTCTCCCGCATGCTCAGCAATAAGTTTAGAGGAATTCTCCTTTTTATATACCACAAGGTGTATCTCTGTACTACGCAAGCCTCTCTTGCTCAACTTTATATTATTTACTACTAGAGCTTTTACTAGTCCCAATAGTGTTCACAGGCATTGGCTGTACCCACTTGGTAACTATTCCATTTTCCACTCAACTTTTTATGGGCGTGACTTCTGTTTTAACTAGATACTGAATTTCTCTAGTCATTCTATCTTCAGTGCAGATGTAAGTTGAGTTGCTTTCTCACATTGCATCACACATTGCCAGCTGGTGCCAGAGCAGGGTTATGTCTTCTCTAGTTTCAGAGGCTCTTCCTGGTACTTTCTGGAAGGCAACTCTTTCTGGTTTCTCCTGTTATCATCAGGAGCTGGTCTTGGTTATTGGTGGCATGCCAACTTCCACATCAATTTTGCCCCAGTGTATATGGATACACTCTCCTCTGTTTTCACTAAGCCCCACGCATGCAGTTCTACCATTAAAATAGGTGTGAAGAGTCCAAAGACCTGCCAATTATGTGAAGAAATGTCTAAATCCAGTAGTAGGTTGGGTTAAGACCATCTGGGATATATACCAGATTATAACACGTAAGTATATATAGTTGTGGCAAAAGACAGACTCTTCTCTCAAAGATCTTTTGCAAGAACTTTTATAATATATTGATAATTTGTGATTTGTTCTTTAATTTGTGTAACATGATTTTTACCTCATGGTTATTTGAACTTTATAAATAGTAAAGTTTACAGATACAAATATCAATAGATTCTTTATTTTGTTTTATATTGAAACAATGAACTCCTATCTTGGGTTTTATTGCATATACCTTTTTTAATGATTTCACACTTTATGTCTATTTCTTTTATTCATATGACATTTATTTCATATCTGTTAAACTGAACATACAACTTAATATTAACATAGAACTTAAAATTAAGATGGAAAAGATATAGCACTAAGAAGTGGGGACTCAAAAGTGGTACAAAAAGCTTTTCCCCAGTGAACTTAAAACCTGGAGAATACACATGCAAAATACAAGTTTACATAAATAGTTAAGGGTGCCAAATGTGATAATTTCTGCTATTACTATTTTTAAGACTTAGCATTTACTACAGTGCTTCCTGTAAGCCTCACACTGAGAAGGCTCATTATAACTTTTAATACTTAAAAGTAAGGGCTAGAAAACAAAACAAAACATCTAGTTTTCTGGCTTGAGAAACTGGAAATATGATGGCACAACCTGAGAACTCTGTAGATGCATTGGTTCAGGGAGAACATTTATAATTGCAACTTTGGACAGATTTGATATGCTTGTTAAGAATTCTAAGAAGAGATGTCCCAGCGGAGTGTCTTGGTGATGTCAACAGTAACAGTCTCACTAAAGTAGTAGAGTCAGAAGGCAAACTAAACTGAATGGAGGAGTGAGTTTGAAATAAGGCATAGAAACAGAAAGTATAGACAAAAGTTCATAAAAAAATAAAACATAAAATATAAGTGAGAGATAGAGGGTGAACTGGAGAAGAACAGAGTCAAGGGAGTGTCTTGCATTTCTATGGAAAAGAATTAACGTGTAAAACGTCTTGAAAGGCAGAGTCCAGTGTCGTTCCTCCAGGCAATATGATCACCTCTGACCTGACTCCATTATCCTGGATCAGCACAGAAAAGACACTGGGTTTCAACCAAGGGTTGGAGTTCTCTGGGGCAAGTGGGATGAAATGGTCAGTGCGTTTAGGGCTTTGTCAAGAGTATCAATGATGATGTTAAGGGGTGTGGGTGGTTCATAGGAGAGTTCAGCTCCGTCCCCAAAATAGCATTTAACATTCATTTTCTTAAATACACAAATTACAATTTATGGCAGAACTGATTTAAGAAAAAAAGGACTTGGCAAATTAAAATAATTAAAAACCACGGAAGAAGGGCAAAGATAATCTTATTAAGGTTATCTGCTCATGAGCAAATTCAACCAGAAATGTCCAGAAACCTCCTTGGGAGAAACTAGGAGTGTTTCCCTGCTCTTTAAGAAGGCCCATGGCTAGTTAATATTGGTGTGATGACTGTTCATCTTTTATAATATGTTCTAACCTTTCCTTTGAGATATTCTTTAAATAGGGAGCTGTGAATATAGTGCTTTAATTAAGCCATCTCTTCTTTATAGCTCTGATCTTAGGTTTGAATTTTTCTGTGGAGAATCAGCTACTTTAAGGAGGTTTAGAATCTTTCCTTATTCTACATCTTTTAAATACATATGTTATATGGAGGAATAATTTATCTTCATACTAGAGCAGAAAATTCTGACTCTAACATTTATCAAATATGTATCAACCATCTTTAAAAAAAACTCGTTGAAAAAGTGCCAGACAATAATTTAATATGTTGAAGTGTGTGTGTATGTGGGGGCTGTGGGGGATGGGGAGGACATGGGTATAGGAATGTGATTATGTGAATTTGCACATTCTAGCCTAGTAATGTTCAAGTTCAAAGGTAGAGTAAGTACGACGGTTGTGGGTTAAGTTTTTTTTCTTTTTTTTTTATGAGGGGCTCTATAGGAAGAAATGTTACTTTTGCTTTGTCAGGTGTAGGGGAGATAGTTCTGAGTCAGAGCATCAGTCCTGGTAAGTGCTACCCAATTACTGTCAGTAATTCCCACCACTAGCCAGAAAGTGTTGCTTTCATCATGTTCATTTTAACAATGATAAAAATACATTTCTTGTGCTATGAAAATGACATTATTTTTCTATCACTAATTTTGGATGGTAATGTTTATTGCAAATGATAAAGATAGAAAATTTGCTGAGAGACAAGAGGATTCTATAAAAGAAAATTTTTGACTAACAGCCCAAATAAGTAAACATGGAACAGATTGCCAAACAATGACAAAATTAAGTTTCAGTTGGATTAAGAAATTTTATTTTATAATGTTTCAAAAAAATAATAACTTTAGATGACAGTGATTATGGAAAGAGGATAATTTCTTATTTTTTAAAAAGGCAAAAATGTATTTGCCTGAGGCCTATGGAAAAAAGTCAACTTCCCATATCCTAATAATGAAATAATTCGAGGTAAAGCAAAAAGTAGTGCCAGTGAAAACAAGCAAGAATGTACCATGAGATGAGAACTTTGTAGGGTTTTATGAGATATAAAACTGACTGGATAAAACAAATGAAACACCTCACCAGTAAGGTTCACTATCTAAAGGGGGAAAAAAAAAAAAAAACAAACCCTGTCAACAGTAAAGGAAAATGTCACCAAATGTCAGAACTAGAACTCCTACAAAATAAAGCAGAATGTTTTCCTAGAGATAAAAACTGCTGCACAAAACTACTGGAACTCTATAAGTCAAATTCATGAAAAAGGAACACCTCTATAGGCTAGAAGGTCAACATTAATAAACAAAGTCAAATAGAACTACTACATTAAAGTAGTAATGAAAAAAAGGAACTCTTATTTCCAGTTGCTAGGTTTTGCAGCAGGATGTTATTGTGGGTTCTAGAAGGTTGTTGTAGTAAGGAATATCCTGAGAGAAGAAAGAAGGTATTAGGAAAGTGAGTGAGCGCATAGAATAGGAAAAAAAAAAAAAAAAAAAAAAAGAAGAAGAAGCATTGATCTGTAGACTTTGTAATTTTGTTTCAAGCATAAGCAACTGTGAATAATAGCTACTAGAAGTGGAGCTTGATTTTATGGCAACAAATCTGCTAGCCACTTGTAAGATTATTCCATTTTATCCTCAGGATAATTTTAGAAATGTGTTACTTTTGTCTTTTAGGAAGGAGAGGCCTAGATCAAAAAGCATGTATTAATTAACCAACAACACATACTGACTAAGTACCTGGAGTATGATTCCAGCCAGCACACATTATTCTGGAATGTAATGTATTCAATCATCCTCTAGTATTGTAAATTTTTTGCTCATCTAATTTGTTTAGGTAACAAGATTGTGACTTTGTGCTGAGAAAGTTTAAAAAAAAAATATTACCAGTGGTATCACAAAGTATAAAATGAATAATCAGTGATTATTAATACAGAAGGTATATTTCCGTATTAAATACTTCCCAGATAAGTCCACACTGTAGTTATAAAAATATAGGCACGATATGGGTTTCTTATCAGATAATGACCATGTAAGGTGAAAAGTTACCAATTGGAAAATTTGAGCCTAGCAGAAACTTATTTTGGTTCCTGTAGAATAACTGATGATTTGGTTAAATAATTTGGCCTCTGGGTAAGCTTGTGTAATATTAGCCACTGAAACCGTAGAAAATATTTGTTAGACATCAGGATTTTGTTTTAGCTCGGCTGCTGCTATTATTCTGACAATAATTAGTCAAAAGTTCAGTTGCTTAAGGCTTCTCCATAATGAGACCATGTCCTCTGCATAGAGAGGGATGGTTATCTTCTAATTTATGGTGTTAGGAAGGGCTGCATCCAAATTATCTAATCAGTAGATAAGTTATCCAACTGATGTTTTGCCTCACATTGATGATATTTACCACATACTCTCACGGATGACGTCACTCATTGCACAGACTGATTCACAAGTGTTGGGGAAGTTGGAGGACGTATCACCCTAAGGTGATGCTTCTCAGATCAGGCTGTTCAACACAGTCACTCGTGGAATTAATAAAAATGCAGTCATCTGATTTACCTTGCTACAATTTCATCCGATTAACATTCCTACATTTCTGATTGAGCGTAGCTGAGAAGGGCCTGGCTATATGATATGTTTGTAGAATTCTACTCACTTCGAAAGCACAAATGGTCATGAAAACTATTTTTCAAGGAGGATCTAGAATCTTTTGCATACAGAATAGAAGAATTTCTTTGATTAAATAACAATGACAATGAGATTCCAAATATAATGCTGTCACTCTGCCTGAACTGAGTATTCTAGAAGGGAGCTGATAAAAATGCTGGATGGTAGGTGTATTTACAGACTCTGAGTTCCAAGTCTGTGCATGAAAATGCCCATTTTTCTTTCAACCATGGTCCAAATCTACTTGAAATAGCAACAAACAAAATGTAAAATATAATTACTTAAAAGTCTTGAGATAAAAAGTTTGCAATCCCACAGAGTGAAAGTGAAGAGTAATTTTTCCCAAACAAATCCTGGAAAGGAGCAGGAAGGGCAATGATATCTGAGACATTGGGATCAGGGAAGATGTGATCACGAAAAGAATTTAGTGGGTGAACCAGGGGGTTCATCCCCTTAGGGGATGCACCAGGACCTGTCTGAGAGAAGCTGACTGTAGTTTATGTTCCCTTCCTAAAGACAAGACTGTTTTAATAACGTAGAATCCTGTAACTATTCTAATGAAGTGGAAAATCTGTGATGGTGGTTCTCTGTGGAGGTATTTGGGTCTGGAGAGAGTGCCTGGGAACTGCCCAGATGTCTTCCATTTGATAAAAAGAAAAAGAAGCTCAAATATCCAAAATGTAAGCCGGTTATGTCATCAGATGCTCAAGCCAAAAATCTAAATACAGCTTTGATTGATCATTTTTCATCACACCCCCCACCCCGACACCCAGTTTATCAGACATTCTTAGCGGCTTTAATTGCAAAATTTATGTCACCTTTATACACTTCTCTCCATTTCCACAGCTACTACCATTCTGTTCTGTGCCAGCATCATTTCCACTTGCTTGACTGTGGTGTCTTTCTAGCTGGCCTCATAATTTGCATCCCTATTTGATCGCTATCCATCTAATCTCCACACAGCTCCCATAATAATATTTTAAAAACATGAAATCAGATTGTGTTCTGCACATGCTTAGAGCCCTGTCATGGTTTTCTCCTTGAAAGTTGAATTAAAAATCAAACTCCTTTTAGTGGTCTAAGGGGTGTTGCTGTTGCATATTCAGTCCTTCACATCTCTCCTTAGCAACTGTCCTCCCTCCCACGCAGGAGAGCATTCTTGATTTTTATGCTATTTTATTGTCCCAGGTATATGACTCAGGGTAGGACATGTCCTCCTTGATTATACAATAAATGTTAAATAGCATTGCCAGAGCTATAATTGTAATAATTTATGTCAACCTACTGATGTCCTATTGCTTGAGAGATGTGAGTTATCTTTTTAAAAAGTGATGAATAAAATATTTCTGTGTCTTAGATCACAAGAAGTTATTACTAAATGGAAAAAATATTTCAATGTGAGAATATATTTGCAAATTTATAATCTCAGATAAACATCATTTAGTGGGGAGTATATGGCAATTCTTGGGTTATTAGCTTTACATTTCTAATCAAGGGTTTTGTATTTCTGCTTCTTATTTGCTGAACTTTACTTCAGTAATGGATATATTAGAACAAGTTGAGAATTAAAATTCTTGCTTTTAGTATTGCTCCTCCCCACAGGGAATCATACTCGGCAAAACATGGATACTGGAAAAATAAGAGGAGAAAGAATGTTTTCCAAGATGTATGTATGGAGAAATCCATATTTCCTATGAATGATATTTTGACAAACCAACAGAACTGAATGTAATCTAACCCCTGAAATTTTATTTATTTATTTATTTATTTATCTATTTATTTATCTATTTATTTATCTATCTATTTAAAATATTTTATTTATTTGACACAGAGAGAAAGAGCACAAACAGGGGAAGCAGCAGGCAGAGGGTGAGGGAGAAGTAGGCTCTCTGCTGAACAAGGAGCCTGATGTAGGGCTCAACCCCAGGACCCTGGAATCATGACCTGAGCTGAAGGCAGATGCTTAAACGACTGAGCCACCCAGGTGCCATAGCCCCCTCAAATTTTAAAATTCAGATGATAAATGCTTAGCAGATGGTCATAATGGTTCTAGACACATCTGAAGGATTGCTATGTGCATCAGTAAGAATTCCGTATTCCAAGCCATATCAAGATCATCTTAAAATTATAGTAGACAAGAAGTTATCTTAGGTAGATAAGAGTTTAACACATAAAAAGTCAAAGAAATTTTATAACTTGCTGTACCAAATTTGTATTTGTTGAAATCTGAATAAAGAATGGCATAAAGGGGGATCCCTGGGTGGCGCAGCGGTTTGGCGCCTGCCTTTGGCCCAGGGCGCGATCCTGGAGACCCGGGATCGAATCCCACATCGGGCTCCTGGTGCATGGAGCCTGCTTCTCCCTCTGCCTGTGTCTCTGCCTCTCTCTCTCTCTCTCTCTCTCTCTGTGAGTATCATAAATAAATTTAAAAATAAATAAACAAAATGTCTAAAAAAAAAAAAGAATGGCATAAAAAAAGAGAATGACATAAAACATTAAACAAAAAAGTGAATCCGTTTAAAAAGATATCAAAGTAACTATTTGGTTTTTGTTGTGGTGGTGTTTTTTTTTTTTTTTTTTTTACGATTTTATTTATTTATTCATGATAGAGAGAGAGAGAGAGAGGAAGCAGAGACACAGGCAGAGAGAGAAGCAGGCTCCCCATGAGGAGCCTAATGCAGGACTTGATCCCAAGACCCCGGCGTCACACCCTGAGTGGAAAGCAGACGCTCAACCACTGAGCCACCCAGGCGCCCCCCAAGTAGCTATTTGAAAATGAAGTTAAAAACTCAGAACTGTCAAGTGGTGAGCATCACTTTTTTTTTTTTAACTCAAATTACCATATCAAGATACTTGGAGTAGTGTCTTCAAATATCTTTGTGATCAGAAAAGTACCATCTTTTCCTTTGGGGCTTAGTAAGTTTTTATACCATAGTAACTGAGTGTTACCCTCCTAGAATTTGATAGGCTTGACTACTCCAACTTAAGTAAATATATTCTTTTCCTTTGGTTGCGGGATCATGGTATGCTTAGCCAGGTAGGTATATGACTGAAGAACAAAGGCTAACTAAGAAATTAGGCACAAATTGATACTCATGTTCTATTGTTTATTAAATGTAAGTTGGTAATGAAAAAATGGCACTAAAGAACCAGGATAGATAATATTTTTGTCAAGGAGTTATTGACCTGGAAAGCTTCCAGTGGTGTGATAAAATGATTAGTTGTTAAAAAATCAGACAGGTAAGGAAATTTGTTGTGGAGGAAGGGGATGTAGAGCCTCCAGATTCTGACCGTAGCAGAATAGCCTATAACAGACTCAAGTGCTTACTGAAAAGCACTGTCAGCCAGACTCACTACATACAGCTTCCTCTTAAAAGCACTGGAAAAGGGCCAGTGTAGCCAGGATTGGCAAGGATAAAATTCCTGTCAGAAGAGAGATACTCAGAAGAGAGCTACACAAGCTACACATTTACTCTGTTTTGGTTTCCTGGAGGACCAATTCACAGAGGTATTCACAGAAGAGAATGCTAAGACTTAAAAACGAGGTAAGTAGGATAAAAATACATGAGTCGATGTTTAGAGCTGCTAAAGTGGCTGAGACTTGAGTAAAGTCCCAGAGTTGGAAAAACTCCATGGACCTGAGTCAGTGTACTACCCCTGAAGCTATACAAAGGAGCTAAGCATTGTGAACTGAAGGATCTATTTCCTTGAGAGTGATTTTGAAATCTTGGTGAAGGAAGAGGCCTAGCACCTGACATGGATATTGACCAGAAAATTCTATGAAATGCTTAATGCATCTAGATCTGTGCTGGGAAGCAATACGTATGCATATTTAGGAAAAGGTCATGCTTACGACAGTATATAGCCAACAACGATCTGGTGCCTCAAGTATCAAGTATTTTTGCCATGAAATTGGATTTCTAAAAATGGAAGCATTCTTCATGGCAGAGGTAAAGTTTCTTTAAGCAGCTTCAATGAGAGGAGCCATTGCAACATGGAACATGAGTAAGAGATGAAGAGCAGTATAGAATTTATATACTGAAAGATCTCTAAACATACACATGTGCTCTTTAACAGTTTCCAAGTAATTAGGAATTTCTTGAAAAAGTCTGCTTTGTGTGATGTATGCTTATGCATGGGTATATGTAAACAAGAAGACTGGAATCTATCCTACTTTGGTTATGATTAAAAATATGATTTAAATCCTGGTCATAAGTTAACCCATGGACATCCTGGCTCGATTACAAGCATGGATAAAGCCTTCTAAAGGCTTCTTTAGAAGTCAATAAATACATAGTAAAACGAATGCAGGCATTGTCTATTGCGATTGCTTCCACATAAATCTCCCGCAATCTCAGACCAGCTAACATGAGATTATTACTAAAACCAATAAAAGGCCTCTATCTTTACAAGAGCGATTTACAGGATAAAAAAACCCAACAAACAAAACAATGGTCTGGATGATGTCTTAACATATCACTTGAAAATAAACAGGCATGGAAATTAAAAACAATAATTTCTAATCTTAGTGTTGGAGAAAAAAGAAATTCAGATTCTGAAATTGTAGGAAGCGGTGGCATGTACATATTTCCCAGTCAAAAGGTCCTTAGTTCCATGAACAGATGATCTTCAATTGACTCCCAGTCACCAAAACGCTAAAAATCTTTGAACATAAAATAGCCCTGAACTAGGATTTGGGAAACAAGAATTCTAGTTTGAGCAAATCAGTTAACTATTGGCCCTATAAGAACAAGGAAGTTGAACTAAATGCTTCTATGCAATTTTCCATCTGGGACAGTCTGTGGTTTTCTTTTTGTTTTTAAGGACAATGAGTTATTCTTGCAATAACTGCACTAAGCATAAGTAAATGGTAAAGTCCTCGTTCTACTCAGCAGCTTATACTTTGTAACTTCATTGATTCCTGAGGGAGAGAAGAAAGGATCAATAGCCAACCTTGTGGAGTGAATGGCATGACTTCTAGTTAATTATTCTTTAGCAGTCATTTTTGTTTGTTTGTTTGTTTTCCTGAGTCTGTACCTCCCAGGTAATATCTCGAGCATTTTGGAAAAACCCTGGCTTTTTCAGATTTTGGATACCATCGTACTTTGTCACAGGTAGAGTAACTCCTCATTTAAATGGCATAGTTGAGAATTAATTTGATCTCTACATAGGTGAAATTAGTTCTGAGTGCATAAGCTTTAGGGTATGAGCTTATGGCATCCTTTTTGGTGGCTTAGAGGTCTATCTCATTCCCTGGTTTGGGAGTATCTTCTGAATAATAAAATTTGTTAGAAAATGTGCTACGCTAACTAGTACCATCGGTTGGAAAATTTTACTTTCCTCGAAAGAGTATAACGTAATTTTAAAGTGATTCTGATTAAAGAGAATAGACAAAATTTTACTTAACACTAAAGAAGAGCTTCATGCTTGCAAGGAAGATTCTGCTAATCAGAGAAGTACATGTTCATTATACTGTTTTAGCAGAAATCCCAGGTATTAGAACCTAGCTGTAAGGGATTTCTTTTCTTTCTTTTTTTTTTTTTCTTAAAAAATTCCCTTCTTCCCCTGCCCTTAAAACTTGTATAAAAGGAAAGTTTGTTCTAGACCCAGAAATTAATGGAGAAATTACCCTTGGGTAGTTAGTAATAGGAGACATAAGTTTACAATCTGGTAACTCTAAATTTCACATGTAGATGCAGCAGTTGAGAGTTGGAACATAGATTGAAGACGTAATGAAATTATCATACAGAGGAAACATCTAACCCACAGAAATCCAGCAAGAAGCTACGACTATATTGATATCACTTACAAGCATGTAAATAATGGCCTTAAAATTTCATAGGGAATTCGGTAGAAGTTTTCTACAAATGTGAAGGGATGATACAAAATAGAACTTGCTGTAGTATCACCTGTTAAGAAAAAGACAGTTTTTTCTTTAATGTAAAAATATGTATTTAACCTCTAACACACTTTGAAATCCATGAAATTGTAATCTACCTTGGAAATCAACCTGAGATGGAATGATTCGCAAACCGAACTACTAATTTCATTTTGTTAAAGGGATATTAGTGTAGTAGAAAAGTAACCCTACAAAAAAATTGAATTTACAGTAAATTATCACTGATACTTTTGAGACACAAAAACTACGTTTATGTGGATAGCACATACAGTATATACTTTTTCCTTTTACTTTATTAACACACTGTGATAAATTTCTGAAAAATAATATCACATGTTTAAGTTATGCTTCAAATAATTCAATTTTAAGATTTAAATAACTAAATTTTATGCTTCAAATAATTAAAAAACTATAACAATTATTTTCTTGATGTGTAGTAAATCTTTTCAGATGCAATTCTATCTGCTATAAGATTCCTTTATAAAAAAATCTTTAAACTTTACTCAGAAATGATTAGATTTCTAAGAATTATTTTTGTAAATTACTCATGTCTCCTCTGTACTAATGATATACATACTTTTTCAGTAGGTATAATTTAGAACAAAATAAAATATAAATTGATTATAGTGGTCTGAGGTAAAGTTAGATTATCATGGATTGGTACAGTCCAAGAAAATTTGGTGGAGAAAATAGTTAAGCTTACCTAAAGCAAGGGAATTATCAGAACTGAGAATTGTGTCCTGGAAAGGAGAAGCAGGATATGGGAATTAGCATGGCATACATAGGCAGGAACAATGAAGAATAAAAGCGTAGAAAATAAGGATTCATATAAAAAGAACTGAGGTAGAAGGTGAACAGATGCTGTTAGTTTTTAGTAGAAAAACAAACTGATTTAGGCTTAATGTAGAAGAAAACAGGGAATCAATGTATCTGATCGTTACTTTTTAAGGCTGGATAAAGACATGATGTTAATGTGATTTTCGGAAGATTAATCTTGGAGCAATATTCAGGCTGATGCTGAGAAAGGAAAAGAAATCACCAGAAAATACAGGAGAAAAACCCATTTTAATAATTCTAATGTAAGAGCATGAGCACCTGTTCTTTGTACAGATAAAATACAGATAACAGGGTGGCAGACCAAGGACCAAACAATGTTCAGGCCAGGTCAGAGGCTATGGGGAAGTGTATTGCTTGCAGAGGATTTGAAAACAAAAAATAAAACCGAGTAACATTTTCTCTGCTTCTAATGTCAATGATAAGATACTTATTCCTGAAAAAAGGAAATCTTATTTTTGGTTTCCATGCCTAACAATTGCCCTTGTTACTGAAGAGTTTCAATCATATATATATGCATGTTTTAACTCAGGCCATTTTTAATAACATTTCATTTAATGAATGTTGTGCCTGAGAGATATTAATTACAAAGAACTCCAAGTTATAAAATCACCTCCCATTACCCGTGCCTCAGTTACATCAGTTAATTTCAAGACTCAGTTCATGAGAACTTGAAATCTTTGAGTTCACTGCAGGTAGAGTCTGTGTTTCAAGCCCCATGGTATTAGATATTTCTGTAATGAAAAGCAACAAGTTTGAAATAAGCAAAGAAGGTAAAGTGATTTTTTAAAATAAAGAAACAATTTGATTATTTTATTTCTGTGATATTTACATATCAATTTGTATATTTTCACATGACATGGTTAGTTATATGAGAGTCAATAAAACAAAATGTTCACTTTTTCGTGGTCATCATTATTATTTGTTTATTTTAAAATAATAATTTTCCTGCCTGGAGAAGGTGGGTGTTAAAAAATAATCCACTTCAGGTGTCAAATATACTAAGTACGCTATAGAGATAAAGTGCCAATAGAGGCATTTGTAGGTCTATACATGAGATAAGTGAATTTAAATCATCAAAGGATTTTGTGGTCTTTTTTTTTAAAGATTTTATTTATTTATTAATGAGAGACACAGAGAGGCAGAGACATAGGCAGAGGGAGAAGTAGGCTCCATGTAGGGAGCCCAGTGTGGGATTCGATCCCAGGAGTCCGGGATCACTCCCTAAGCCAAAGGCAGACGCTCAACCATGGAGCCATTCAGGTGTCCTGGATTTTGTGGTTCTTATTTAGAGATTGGGATATTAAACATAAAGAATTTGGGGGAAAAATCAATTGGTTAGCTTGTGAAGAAAAAGATGGGGAGAAAAGTTAGTGAGTTTGGGTTTTTGTATATTTGATTTGATACAATGATGGCTACTCTAGAGGATAGAACATATCTATCCATACACACACATATATTAAGGCACTGGTTATATGTTGCATTAAGTGACTTGTTGAAATGTTCATTTCTTTGGACTTACTGTGAATCCCTGAACTCAGCAAAAAGCATGACATAGATCAGCCACTCAAAAGCGCTCAAAGATTAAGCACATGAACACATGTGAATCAGTATTGGTCCTGAAAATAGATGAGCTGTGAGGATCAGAGTATGTAATTTGAAATCATATTATTCTCTTCCCAAGGGCTAACCAATACATCCTTTTTTAAAAATTTAATTCAATTTAATAATAAAAACTTTATATTTAAGACATACAGCATGTTTTAATATACAATATGCAGTGAAATGATTACTCAAGTCAAGGTAATTTATTCATCTCACGTAGTTATCTTTGTGTGTGTTGAGAGCACCTGAAATCTACTCTCTTAGCAAGTTTCCTGCATACCGACAGAATTATTACCTAGAGTCACCAAGCTGTACATTAGACCTCTTCACATAATTGTAACTTTGCAGCCTTTGATCAGTATCTCTCCATTTCCCCCACCCCTCTACACCTGGGAACCATTGTTCTATTCTCTGCTTCTATGATTTCAAGTTCTTAAGATTCCTTATGTAAATGAGACCATGCAGTGTTTTTCTCTGTCTTAATGTCTTAGCATAATGTCTTCCTGACTCATCCATGTTGTCACAAGTAGCAAGATCACCTTCATTTTTAAGGCTGAATAATAATTTGATATCTATATATATGTATGTATAAAGTGAATTATATATATGTATATAATTTCTTTATCCATTCATTTGCCAACAGATACTTAGGTTATTTCCATACTTGGCTCTTATGCATAATGCTGCAGTGAACATTAGAGCACAGATATCTCCTTGAGGTATTGATTGAATTTCCTTTACATATATACCCCGAAATGAGATCGCTAGATCATATGGTAGTTCTATTTGAATTTTTTGAGGAAATCTATGTGGTTTCCATAATGGCTACACCAATTCACATTTCCACCTATAGTATGGAAGTGTTTTCCCCACTTCCTTGCCAACTCTTGTTATTTATATCTTTTTGATAATAACCATCCTAAAAGATGTGAGGTGGTACCTCATTATGGTTTTGATTTGTATTTCTCCACGATTAATGATATCGAGCACCTTTTACATGTTGGCCATTTGTATGTCTTATTTTAAGAGATTTTTATTCAGGTTTTGTGCCCATTTTAAAACCTGGTGGTGATGATGATGATGATGATGATGATGATATTAGGTTATATGAGTTCCTTATATATTTTGGATATTAAACCTTTATCAGATATATAGTTTGCAAATATTTTCTCCCAATCTGTACATTACCTCTTTGTTTTGTTGATTGTTTTCTTTCCATGCAGAAGCTGTTCCATTTGGTGTATTCCCATTTGCTTATTTTTTTTTCTTTGGTTGTTTAGCTTTTGGTGTCATATCCCAAAAAATGTTTGCCAAAGTCAATACTGAGGACATATTTTCTTGTTTTCTACTAGGAGTTTAATAGTTTCGCATCTTACATTTAAGTCTTTACTCTATTTTGAATCAATTTTTACATATGGTGAATGATAGCAGTCTAATTTTATTCTTCTGCATGTGGCTACCCAGTTTTTGCAATACCATTTAATAAAGAAACTATCATTTCCCCATTTTGTATGCTTAGCTTTATTTCTGGGTTCTTGATTCTGTTCCCTTGATTTATGTGTCTACTTGTTATGCCAGTATCATACTGTTTTGGTCACAATTGCTTGTTTTTCTCAAGATTTCTTTGGCTATGTGGGGTCTTTTGTGGCTCCAATGAATTTTAGAATAGTCTTTTTCATATTTGTGAAAATGCCATTTTATTTGGTATTGTATTGAATCTGTATGTTGCTTTGAGTAGTATGGACATTTTAACAATATGAATTCTTCCAATTGATGAACATAGAATATCTATTTATTTGTATTTATATCCCAATTTATTTTTTTAGTGTTCTACCTTTTTCTTTTTTTTTTTTAGTATACAGATCTTCTCTATCCTTCGTTAAATTTATTCCTAAGTATTTTTTATGCTATCATAAATAGAATAATTTTCTTGACTTCCTTTTCAGATAGATTAGTGTTGGTATAAATAAATGCAACTAACTTTTACATGTAGATTTTGTGTCTTGAAACTTCATTGAATTTATTGGTTTTAAGAGTTCTTTATGGAGTTTATAATTTCTATATGTAAGATCACGTCACCTGCAAACAGATTTTTTTTCCTTTTTGAATGCTTTTTATTTCTTTTCTTTTTTCCTTTTTTTTCTTTCTTTTTTTTCTTTCTTTCTTTTTTTTTTTTTTTTTTTTTTTGATTGCTCTTACTATACTTCCAGTACTATGCTGAATAGATATGGCAGGGATGGGCATTCTTGCCTTGTGCCAGATTTCAGTTTTACCCCATTGTTTATGATACTAGCTGTGGACTTTTCATAAATGGCTTTGGTTGTTAAAGTAACTTCCTTCTAAGTCTATATATTGAGAGTTTTTATTATAAAAGGATGTTGAACTTTGTTAATGCTTTTTGCGTCTCTTGAGATGATCATGTGTTTGTCTTTCATTCTTTTAATGTATATCACATTGATTGTTAAACCAAACTTGCATCCCAGTAATAACCCCAATTTAGTAATGATGTACAATTATTTGATGTGTTGTTAAATTTGATTTGCTAGTATTTTATTGTGGATTTTTGTAGCTATCCTCATCAAAGATATTAGCCTGTGCATTTATTTTCTTTGGGTTCCTTGTCTGGCTTGGTATCAGGATGATGCTGGCCTCATAAGTTGAGTTTAGAAGCATTCTCTTTACTTCTATTTTTTGGAAGAGCTTAAGAAAGATTCCATTAATTCTTCTTTGAATATTGGGTGGAATACAGCTGGAAGCCATCTGGTCTTGGGCTTTTCTATTTGGGGAAGATTTTTATTTCTACTTAAATTTCCTTATTTGATATTGGCCTGTTCAGGCGTTCTATTTCTTCTTGAACTACTCTTGGTAGGCTACATGCTTCTGTGAATTACCCGTTTCTTCTAGGTTATTCAAATTCTGCATGGCTGGACTCATCCCAGTATTCATCTTTAGTTTAGATTTTAGTCTCTCAAAGAATTTCTCTGAATATCTCACTAAAGTTTTCCCAGTCATGATCTCTGAGTTACTTTCTATATTTATTTTCTGTATAATTTCAGTTGACATTAGTTGAAATTATGTGTTTTCTTACATATTTGCTCTCATTAGAATAATTTCCATTTTTGCCTGCCTTGCACAATTTTTTATTAAAAAGGTAGTACAATGTTTAGCATATATTTTTTTAGAAGAAATAAGTAAGGAAATATATTTTTCTATAGATATTTAGAGGTACAATGATTATTAGTACTTTATAGTTCAAAAGATTTTCAACTAACACCAATTTTTAAAACATTAAACATTGTACAAACTTTAAAAATAATTATTTGAACACGAGAAGCACTACCATGTACTTCATTCAAATTCTTTACTTGTGTGAAAACTTCAGGTGATGTCTTATAATATTTACCAAAAATGTATCATTGGTTATTGCATTAATAATTAAACACACACACACAAAATTATTAAACACATGGCATTTCATAAGATGTGCCTCATAATATAGAAATTATGCAATGATATTGTGGAAGAGCTAGTTATAGACACTATGGAATATATACAGCTTCCTTTCTCTATTTAGTCTGAGAAACTGGAACAATGAAACTGCTCCTAGAGGAGCCTAAAAGTCAGGTAGGTTTGTTGCTAATGAATTAGAATAGTAAGCTATTTTTTATGTATCATTGCCTCCACAAAGGAAACGTAGAGTTTCTTTTAGTTTCGATGCTTGTCTACTATTTAAATTATCTGATTACATGATGTATCATTGCCTCCACAAAGGAAACGTAGAGTTTCTTTTAGTTTCGATGCTTGTCTACTATTTAAATTATCTGATTACATGATGGCTTTGGTAAAATTACTCATAAAAGATTATCTGTAAAAGGCAGACTCATGATCATGGCTGCTTCTCAGAAAAATAATGTGTTTTTTCTAGATGCTATATACATAATATTTCTCTGTTGTGGGTAACTCATGATACAGCATGAGTTTGATATAAAGATTTAAAGTTTTGAAGAAAGAAGAATACAAATGCCTTTCATTAAAATCTTATATGTATATTTTTACTGTTTACTTCTACCATATATATGTTGACTCTACAAAGATTATTCTATGTCATTCTCTACCTAAGCTAATATGACTTAGAGTCAAACTGAGTTGTATAAACGTTTACCTATGTATAGATGGTAGCTAGAATCGGGATCAAGACTTTCCTGTGTCTCAGGCAGGACTATCCTGAAACTGGAGTTTCATTATCTGGTAAATATTACCCATTATGCAGCTACTTGCCCACCACTTAGCCTTAGCTTGCTATTTTGGCATACCTCAAGTAAAAAATCAAACATGTCTCTTCTTTCAATTTTCCTTTCAGTCAATTCTGTCAAACTGAGAAGACAAGAAAAAAAAACAAAGAAAAAAATGCAGTATATTTTGATAGCTCTCCTTTGAATGGACATGACACCTGTCTAATTATAAGACATTGAAATGCAACAAAGTCCTTAAACAGACAGCCATCCTGTCTATCCTTGACAACCTTCCCCTGCCATTTCTATCATGCTGAGCATAAGGTAAAACTCATAAATATGACCTCACTGATTTGGAATTTGTTAAGACTAATCCATAAGCAACACAGTTATTTATTTTTATTTTGTTTTAATTTTCTAAATTTTAGGACATTTTATTGAGGATTCAGTAACATTTCTTTTTTATAAAGGCATAGTTTTAAAATGTTGCATGACAAAATATATAGGGTCTTGGAGATAACATGTGGTCAATAATTAATACTTTTAAAACTTAGGAAAATTTGTAGTTTTATATATTGTTGATAATTCCTTTTTCTTAAGAGAAAATTACTATTATTTTTAGATTAATAGACATACTTAAATATGTACCTATATAATTCTTTTTACTAAAATGTGTGATGTCTAATATTAAAAATATATTCTGTATCTTACTTGTTAATATTTTATATTTATAATCATATTCATAATTATAATCATAATTTATATTATTATAATTAGAATTATAATAATTTATATTTATTCATAAAACAGTTTAATGAAATATGCCTTCATAGTCATATTATATATTTATATGAGGTATACAATCCATTATCTGTTAGGTTATCTGTGTGTGGATTCCTTGACAGTTATTTTCTTCTATTATATTCAGTGCTTGATACATTCATCAAAATATGCAGCACAATGTTGTGTGCAAGTCAGCTGAATCAACTGACTGGTTTAAAAACTGAATTGAAGGGCAGCCTGGGTGGCTCAGCAGTTTAGCGCTGCCTTCAGCCCGGGGTGTGGTCCTGGAAACCCAGGATCGAGTCCCACGTCAGGCTCCCTGCTTGGAATGGAGCCTGCTTCTCCCTCTGCCTGTGTCTGTGCCTCTCCCTCCCTCTCTTTCTCTGTGTGTGTGTGTGTGTCTCTCATGAATAAATAAATTAAATCTTTAAAAAAATTTGAATTGTGAAAAAAATTATATCTACATTTTCTCCTTTAGTCTTGAAGTACTGAGAGCAAAACCCAATATCAGATGAATTTATCCATGGGCCCATTTGACACCGAAGACATTCATACATATCATGAAAAATTTCTGTTTCCAATTCTAATTAAAAAAAAAATTAGTTCTTTGTAGCTTAAGAAGAAAATGGGAAAATGGGAAGGGGGGCCACATCTTAGAAAAGATAAAGACAAAATCATCGAACTCAAGAGATTTGTAGTGAAATTAAGGATTTAGTCAAAAGCATATCTTGCTATTTGTTTGATTAACTCTGTTAAAAACAGTTTAATTATATGTCTTTAAGCCAGAGTACTATATTCTTCTAATCTGACGATGGAAGTGTTCATTTCATGCAATAAAACTAGAGCATGTAAGTGTGCTTCTTCATTATAGTAGAATATGGCTTTCTCATTTTATCCCCAGAATGTCTCCATGTCCCTCCTGGCCAAAACTTTGTTTCTTCCACTGTTTGCCATCTTAGTAACTGTTGTTACCGACATCACTTCCCTCACTGGAAACTTGAGAGTCACACAGGATTCCTACTCCTGAACTCTTCTCACATGTTGAAAACAGTTCTCTATTCTCATTATCACCTCTTTAGTCCAACATGTCATAGTCTCCCCCAGTGACAACTGCCAGTCCCCCATCTGGCCTCTCTGCATCTACTTTTGTGTGCCACGGTTTCTTCAACAAATCACAGAGTACATTTTTTAGAACAAAAATCTAATTTTTAAAAAATCCTTTAATGTCATCCTATTATTCTTAAGGCAAGTTGAAAATTCTTGCTTTGATTTCTGGATTATTTTCTTATTTTACTATCAGAGTCTCCTTCTCCTGATTAATCCTCAAGATAATTTGTGGCTCCCAGCAGATTATCACTTTCATTTCTCCTGCCCTCTGTCAGTTCCTTTCCTGCCTCCTCCCTTTCCTCCCTCCCTTTTTCCTTCTTTATTCTTTTCATTCCCTTCCCTTCCCTTCCCTTCCCTTCCCTTCCCTTCCTTTCCTTTCCTCTTTCCTTTCCTTTCATTTCCTTTCCTTTCCTTGTCCTCTTTCTTTCATCCTCTTCTGTGTTCTGTGTCTTCTGATAAAATTTTTATTTTACAAGTCCTTAGAATATGACTGAAGCTTAGTTCCTTCCTTATTAATCTCTTCTCCATAACTTCAAAACAAATATTGAGTCACACTTGTCCATAAAAAAGGAAAAAATATAATCATTCCAGAATTTTAAAAGAATTTTTCAACAAGAGTTGTCATTGGTCTTTATCAAAATATATTTAGCTCAGAACCAAGATTTTTTTCCTTCAAAATCATATTAACTTCTGTTTTATTTGTTTATACAAGAAGTTTTAAAAACTAAAATCAAACAAATCCCAAAATTTGCACTGCCTCCCCACCCCTCACCTTTTTATTTATAAATAACAAAGCCTTTCCTTTTGCTTTCTATGTCTGACACAATATTGGATGCTAGGTTATAATATAATAAAATTGAAAAAAAATAAATTAAATTGAAGGGAGACTAGATAACAAGTCCAATTAGGGCTTTATCTATGTTCTCATGGCTGTAGTGCTTGATAGTATTTACATTGTTCCTGATTACTCAGCATGAAGATGGATTCTTGAGTCACGATGAGAGTTTTGGGCTCTTGAGCAGCTGCAGAAAAATCTGACTAGGCATAAGGACTGCAAAGGAGAACACCATCAACCTGCAGCTAAGCATGATCAAGTGACTACCCAGGGAAGGGTAGGAGTATGGGCAGTAAGAAATGTCTTGACTCCAATTTTCTTTTATTCTGTATGCAACTGTACAAGCATAACAACCTGAAACACAATCTTCTGTCTTATTTAGAACATTGATAGATGGATTTCTCAATAATCTAGTCTCAATATTTTTATAGTCATATATGGATGTCTGTCTATTAATACAATATAAAGGTTGGTAGTAATCCAGCAATTCCACTTCTGGGTATTCACCTGGTTTATTCAAGCAAATGCTTGAATAAATTCATATATGCATGTTCGTAGCAGCATAATTCACAATAATCAAAATGTGGAAACAATCCAAATGTCCTTCAAAGAATGAATAGATAAACAAAATGTGGTGTACACATGTAACAGAATAGTAGTCAGCTTCAAGAAAGAATGAAATTCTGATACATATCACAAGACAAATGAATCTCAAGACATTTTACAAAATGAAATAAACCCCCACAAAAGGACAAATATTTTATGATTCCAATTATATTAGATACTTGGAATAATAAAATTAATAGAGATAAATAGTGGTAAAAGTGTGGTTTTCAGGGGGCTTGGGTAGGAGAGAATTATTGTTGAATGGATACAGAACTTCAGTTTGGGATGATGAAAAAGTTTCAGAGATAGAAAGCGGTGCTGGTTGCACAACAATGTGAATGTATTGCCACTGCATAAAAAACTTAAAATAGGTTAAAATGATGAGTTCTGTGTTATATATATTTTACTGTAATAATAAACTTATATAAAATGTATTTTCATGCAGGCATCTTACTGTCTCAAGAAATCCCTATGTCCTTTTTAATGTTTATTCATAGTAATTTATGGATTATTCATTCTCATACACGTGAACACTGACATAATTGTCCATCATCAAATTGTTTATGACACACTTACATTATCCAAGATATTCCTAGATTTGTATATTAAATGGTGGTTAATAGTTCCTTAAAGTTTTCAAAGCCATGCTTATGCCTAAAGTATTATATAATTTTATTTAATTCAGGACAAAAATAATATAAGGCATAACACACACTTGAAACTGAATATTGTTCCCAATAATTCTTGGGTATCTAAGATAATTTTTAAATCTTAAGTGGAAAATAAGATTTGAAAAAAAAGAAGGTGGAGTTCAAGTATGGATGGATAAAGACATTGTGTTACTAACTGTGGGACATAGTGAATCACTCAAGTTGCATGTACCAGGCCAGAGCAAGGAAATAAAAAATAGAATTTTAAAAGAAAAGCTGTAGGATGCTAGGCAAGGCACATAGAAGAGAAGGCAAATTCTTATGTCGCTTGGTTTTCACTTCCTTTGCTCTGTGTATTTGTTAGTTTTTTGCTGCATATCCAACTGCCCCAACACTTAGTGGCTTGAAATAGCAATCATTTATTTAGCTTCCAATTCTGTGAGTCAGTGGTTTGGGTTGTGGTTAGATGGTGGTTCTTTTTGGTGAGTCTGAGCTCGGATCACTCATACATCTATGGTTAGTGACTGGTGTAGGCTGAGGGTTATCTCGTGTTGGTAGTTTGCCTTTACGTCACATGGTCTCTTATCCCCCAGCAGGCTAGCCTGTATTTATCAACAACACAGTGACAAACTTAAGCATGCTAAGACTTTTTTTTTTTTTTTTAAATTTGTTTTTATTTTTATTTATGATAGTCACAGAGAGAGAGAGAGAGAGGCAGAGACATAGGCAGAGGGAGAAGCAGGCTCCATGCACCGGGAGCCCGACGTGGGATTCGATCCCGGGTCTCCAGGATCGCGCCCTGGGCCAGAGGCAGGCGCCAAACCGCTGCGCCACCCAGGGATCCCCATGCTAAGACTCTTGAGGCTGAGGTTATAACTGGCACAAAGCCACTTCTACATTTTATTAGGGGAAAATATCATAAAGAAAAAGCAGAATCAATTGTGAAATAGGCTACATTTTAATGGGAAGACCTTCAGAATCTCATTTTAAGAGAGTATGGATAGAGGGATGAAAAATTCATACATTTTTTCAATTTGTCACACTCTTTAAGAGAAGAATTAAAGTCAGTTTTACGTTAAAATGAATAAGACATGATCTTTGCATTCTGGAATCTCTATAATATGATTAGAAAATGGTGCATTTCATAGGAACTGGGAGGATGAAAATGCAATAAGAATGTAGTAAAAATAAATATCTTCACAACATTAGAGGAGGTCTTCTGGAGTACATATAGTTTTGTATTAGTCTTGTCTTAAGAGTCCTTGTAAGAGTTCTAGCAATGCAGTACTGGTCTGACATAATTTGTACCTTTTCTCAGTTTTAAAACTGACTTGGAGAGTGGCATCAGTACTGAAAGAAATGGTCTATAGTCATGGTTTAGTGGCAACAACAGCAAAATGAAAGATAAATAAGTTTTTTTAGAGAATGACTCAAAGCTATTTTAAAATTTCAGTATGTATTTCACACACACACACATATATGTGAAAGGAGAAGAATTGCTAATTTAAAGAATAGACAGAAAAAGGTCAAATGAACACCTATTTCAATTGCCATGGCAGGGAGAAGAAAATATTGTACGGAAAAAGCTCAACTTGACACTGAATTCTCGATTTTAACAGAATAAACGAGCAATGGAAATGCAGCTTATCTTATGGAATATTTTTAATATTTCCCATAGTGTAAAACGCAGCTTCACAAGAAAAAAATAGATAATGACATATAAATTGTATTATTCCTGTAGTAGTTCTTGGAATTTTTTCCTTGACAAAAATGTGAAAATGATCTTTTTCTTTAGAATACCAATTTCCCAGGCACATAATCTTCTTCAACTTCTAGAATTCAGTGGTGTTTATTATTGAGACGTTCTTACCTCAATCAACCTGAAGTTTCAAGATAGTCTGTTATTGGTTGATAATTTATTATTACAAAGCTATACTGTGTGTTTGAAATTTTCAAATGTCAGTTTAATTATGTGTAAAGTAGTAAGTAATCTTTTAAAGTCATTTTAAGGAGTGGCCTAATCAGTTAAGCGATGGCATTTGATTTTTCATCTCCTCACTTTTACACCTTCTCCTTTGGTGCAGGGAGTGAGGTACTGAAAACTTCATTCTCCTTGGTTAGCTGACTTCTCATTGAGTACTGCCAAAAAGAAATGCAAGAGGGCGGTTTCAAGACATGAAGGCACAGAGAATACTAGCTTCTTCCTGTTTTGTACCACCCTAGTAGTGGCTCTTTCTTCCCTTAGCAATCGTTGCTTTTAGTTTCCAGATTCTAAGTATATTGATATAGCTGCCTTTACCCGGGATTCTAGATTTATGAATTAGATCAAGCACCTGGAAATGCCTTCAACAGTATTTGTTTAATTGATTTAAGTTTGGATTTATAATGATTGAAATGGTACAGGAAATTCAATGGCAGAAAGATTTCTTTGGAAGAAAGAAATGGTGGAGTGCATTTATCATGTTTGACCTGTGTACCATCCTCCATTACATCCCTAATAGGGCCTAAAAGATACTCCATTCACTAAGACATTGATGAATACATTAGTGAAGGAAACACAAGAGAACATGAAGATCTGTGTGGTGGCAGTCCCCTGTAGGCTTGAAGTGACCATGTGAAAACTGCCATTAAAAAGGCTTCACCTGGGATCCCTGGGTGGCACAGCGGTTTGGCGCCTACCTTTGGCCCAGGGCGCGATCCTGGAGACCCGGGATCGAATCCCACATCGGGCTCCCGGTGCATGGAGCCTGCTTCTCCCTCTGCCTGTGTCTCTGCCTCTCTCTCTCTCTCTCTCTCTCTCTGTGACTATCATAAATAAATAAAAAATTAAAAAAAAATTAAAAAAAAAAAAAGGCTTCACCTATTTTAGTAGGTATAATATGGTCTTGGAGCAGTGAGGGTCCAGTGCTAGTACTTAACTCGGATAGACAGGTGTCACAATTACCATAGTGTGCAGCAGGGACACAATAGTGATCAGAATGTTTTGATATCTTGGGACTCTTGCTAGTGGTTAATGGTTAATTGCATATAATATCCCTGAGAATAAACAGATTGTCAGCCTACCGAAATATTCCTCAATCTCCATTACAGCAAAATGCCAGATCTAGGGACTCCTGGATGGTTCAGTGGTTGAGCGTCTGCCTTCGGCTCAGGGTGTGATCCCAGGGCTCTGGGATCGAGTCCCACCTTGGGCCCCCTGTGAGGAGCCTGCTTCTCCCTCTGCTTGTGTCTCTGCCTCTCTCTCTGTGCCTCTCATAAGTACATGAATAAAACCTTAAAAAAAAAAAAAGCCAGACCTAATGCCAGAAACTTGATAAAGGAAAGTCACAATCCAACACCATGTTTCCCTTCTTGTCACGTGACATATTGAAGTTTTCTGTTGAGAAGGAAATTGAGGCAACTGGGTGGCTCAGTCAGTTAAGCTGTCAGACGCTTGATTTCAGCTCAGGTCATGATCTCAGGGCCCTGAGGTAGAGCCCTACTCAGGCTCTCTGTTCAGCATGGTGTCTCCTTCGGATTCTCTCTCTTCCTTTCTCTCTGCCCCTTTCCCTGCTTGCTTTCTTTCTCTATCTCTAAAATAAATCAATAGAATCTTTAAAAAAAAAAAAAGGAAATGGTATTCCCTGAAAATTTCAGGTTCTCTCACATGACTGTGAGACTGTTATTTTCTTTGAACTACTGATGAATATAGGGTGCTATTTTTTCCTGATCAAATATCAGTCTAGAAAACAAAGAACCAAAGAGGGATTGGCAACTTTTATTATTATTCCTTATGACTCATTCAAAATTTAAAAAAAATATGTTTCTAGCCTCATAAATTTGGGATTTAGTGAGCTGGAGGTACTGGTTCCCAAGGGAATAATTTGTGGTTCCATGAAATTGAATGCTCAGACTAATCCCTGGTTATATTGAGATCTCTTACCTTTATTTTCACAAACAAATATGAGTAGTATTATATTGTTTGTGAGGATTACAAAGGAAATTAGGGGATCCCTGGGTGGCACAGCGGTTTAGCGCCTGCCTTTGGCTCAGGGCGCTGATCCTGGACACCCGGGATCGAGTCCCATGTCGGGGTCCCGGTGCATGGAGCCTGCTTCTCCCTCTGCCTGTGTCTCTGCCTCTCTCTCTCTCTCTCTCTCTCTCTCTCTCTCTCACTATCATAAATTAAAAAAAAAAGGAAATTAGTTTTCTACTCTACAATGGTGATAGGGAGATCCTTTTCTGGTTTTGTTTTGTTTTAGATACAAGTAATTCTCTGGACGATACCTTAGCTTCTTTATGTCCAGTAATAACAGTTAAAGAGACCCACAATAGCCAAAAAAAGAATTGCTGAGGATTTCAATTCTTCAGGAACATAATTTTGGGCCAACCAAACAAGTAAAATCCCCAACCACTGCGGTTGTGGCTAAGGATAAAGGGAACAGGGAATGAATGAAATGGGACGTGGAACAATAAACTAATAGATATACAAGGGTCGTTATAGAATTGCAGCACTTATGCATATTGTTTCCCTGCTTGTTAAATGTATGTGTGCTTGAATTTTTTTATTTTCCTCTTTCTATTCCTATATTATTTTACATAATTATTTTTCTAGGTTAAGAAGTTGGCATACAAATTGAAGAACAATTAACATCACCCAAAATGTGATTAACATGATGATTGAAATGCAGGGATTCTCTTCCTTTGGGGAAGAGAGTAAAAATATTTTTATTTGTAAGAAATGTTTACATTGTATGGAAGTTCGCATCTGTGCATAGGAGTGGACTGTGAGGCTGGGGTTAATTCCACCTTTCTTCTTTGCTGACTTCCTGTTAGCTTCTACCAATAAGTGATGCAAGAGCAACACTGGAAAGCAGGAGTAAGAAAAAGAGACATGGTTCTACCCATTGGCTTCCGATTTCTGCCGTTGTCACCTCAGCCACTGTTTTTCATACCAGGAGAGGCAAAAGGTTTGTTTCCAGCTTCTTCCAACACTCCCGGATTTAGACTCATTCTCCTTAGAGCATCATCAACTATAAGCTGTCCTTTGGACACATCAATGTGACAAAAGCTTGAAATTTCAGACAACACAGAGCAAGGAACTGGAGATCTGCCAACAGCCATGTGTATGACGCATCTTGCAAGGGGCTCCGCTAGGCCCAGGTAAGCCTTCAGGTACATTTAAGCCCCAGCCAACACTTACCTTTAGAAACTATGAGATATAATAAATTTGCACTTTTTATGATACTAAATACAGGGATAGTTTTTTACATATCAAAAAATATGCCACATGCTTTCTATCTTGTAAAATTGAGTTTTAATTGTCAGAGTATGTCCAATATTTGAAATGATGTTTAGCGTTTGTGGCAACAATGTCTAGAGCTTCAGAATGTGATGTAATTGTGTGTACGTTATATCTGTCTTCATTGCTCTCCACAGTTAGAAAGTTTTGGGAGCGGAGGACCCAAAAAGATGAGACCTCCTGAATTACTTAATTACTTTGAGCATGTTATTAAAAGCGTTAAGCATGTATTATGTCTCCCTCTCTGAAATTTTTAATAGTAACAGTTTGTATCTCTTTATTTAAGCGATGAAAATGAAGCTGAAATTTTTCAAAAGGAATATATTTAGGAAGAAAAAAGTCCTCCAGAACCATATGGAGCTCTAGGGCTTGATATCTTCCCATTCTTAGATTCATACTTCTTTGTTTTCCTAGTCTGTAACTTCTAATAAATCTTAATCTCATGTTAGTATTGTTTTGCTTGCTTAAACTCTAAGTGTTCCCCTCCTCTCAGCTCTTCAATTTTTATATTTCCCTTTTATTTCTTAAGTCCGTATACAAGAATTGCCTGAAACTGTATTTGCTTCTAAAATATATATATATTTTCTTCCTTGTGAGGAACCACGCTAAATTTAATTTCTTTTGGCTTAATATTCTTGGTTTATAAGCCAAAGGTTTCACATTTATGTCTTTGCTTTTCTAGTCTTTTCCAAAACTGCTGCTCATGTAGTCACTTACCTTGGTCACTTAGCTTGATCACCTAGTGATAATTCATTCCTAAAATTACAACAAATTTTTTTTAAAAATGTGCTTTCATAACAGGGCTAATCAGAAGAATTTTAATGGAACAGAATTTTAAGTAGAAATATATTTTATTTTGTTTGATCTTGTTATAAGTACTAAGACATGCTCTGTACCTGCTTTCTCTGCAGTGCCTGTACATAGAAGCATTATAATTAATTTCTTGTGCATAACTACATATGAACCAACCTTCATTTATGTGAATACATGTTTTCCATTTTACTACCTCTCCAATTTTGGAAAATAATTGTGGCCCAGTGCTATATTTATTTAGTAACTTTACACCTTTATTCAACAGGTATTTACTGAGTTAAATCACCACATCACATATAACATGGACAATACTGTCTTGGATAATGAAAAAAAAAAAAGAACTATATTGAAGGAGCCTGAATTTCAATAAAAGAAATAAGATATCCATCCAAATAACTACTGGCATTACCAATGTTGGGGACGAAGATTTTTTGTTTACCCTTCAAATTTCTACCAGCTGATCTAAAAAATTAAATTGACCTAAAACAGATTAATAGGAGAAAGTCAAATTTAATTTTGTACATTCAGGGACTGCACACACATGAGAGGTTAAAAGACACAAAGGTATAATGAAATAAATACAGATATGCCATCCTGAGCTAAGGAATGAGATAGGGGCTTCAAAAGTGAAGAGGGAAATTCATGGAGCAATAAGTTGAGCAGATGTTTGGTAATTAGATGTTTGTCCTGTCATACAGATGGGTCACTCAGATAAAATTTTTCTAGGGTAATAATTCTTATTCTAAGAAAGACACCCAATTTAGCTTGCACCAGGCAGTTAAGGGAAGGGCAAAATTTCTCTAGAGTCTGCAGAGCCTTGATTGCTTTCAGCTCAAAATAGTCCACATGCCAAAGTGGCACATTTATGGAAAACCTTACTTGAAACCCATCACTAGGATTTTACTATCAATTTAATATATTTTGATGAGTTATGGCCATAGGATATTAGATGTCATCAATAAAATTATATATTGCTAATACAAATATATAAAAACATAAACAATTTGATAAAAAATTTGTTAGTTTCTCTGAGACATATCCAATGTTTTAACTTTCAACATTATATGAGGCAATTAATTAGCTTAATAAAAAATTCCTTCTATTGTTTTTTCTCTAATTCTTTCTTTTCTTTTTTCTCTCCCTTTCTGTCTCTCTCTCTTACTCTCTCCTCTCTCTTTCTCTGTCTTCTTTTTTCTCTATCCTCTCTCCTGACTGAGGCTTTTCTCTAAGTTCAAACATTCTGAAATACCAAGGTGGATGTTCTATGGATCTTCTGCTAATCCTGTAGTTCATATTTATGCAAAGATTTAAAAAGAGGAGAAACCTGAGATTGGGAATAGTTTTTGGCAGAATAGAAGGAAATACTTTTTAGCAGATCTTGGATGTGATTTATGAAAGAAAAGGAGAAATCTGGATGTCAATCAGAGGATGCATAATCAAAGAGGAATCCTTAACTTTGGATTTGGAGAATAACATCTACTTATAGAAATTAAATTAAGATGGAACCATTTCAAAGTATGATATTATTTTATGGGTCCTTAAATTTTATTTTATAATTCTTTCCTTTCACTAACTTTAAAACAAAATTTTGACGTACAGTTTGGTGGCTATATAATAATAATACTGAATTGTATATTTGAGATTTGTTGAGAGTATTCTTAAGTGCTACCCACATTTCTCAAAACAAATCAAAAAACAAGCATAACTATGTGAGGTGATGAATGTTTTAACTTGCTTATTAAGTTAAACAAATATGTTTTTACCAAGCCCCCTTAATTTTAATTCCCCGATGCAAATAAATAAGATTAAATGGAAAGCAATAAAAAAGGTAAATCAGAAATCCTAAAAACTTGGGAAAAATTTGAAATATTTCACCAAGACACTTCTTGTTAAGAAAAGGAAGTCGAATTTTTCAGGACATGTCCAGAGGATAACTGAGAAGATGGAAATTGAGTTTATAATGATGTGACATCCAGGGCTGGGTTCCAGGTTTAGCATCCCTCAAAGGATTTAGTCAGATTGCCTGGGGTAAAGCACTCTTTGACATATGCCAAAGGCTTGCGGATTACATGCCCCAGGGAAGAGAAAAAAGACTGCAATCACTCAAGTCAAATTCCAACTGCTTCTCTAGTTGGCTTTGGCATAATGAGAATAAATATCAAATAAATTGTTTCTCTCCTTCACAGTAAGTGGTAAGACTGATATTCCCTGTTCAGATGCAAGGCTGTCCCTATGAAAAGATGTATGAAACTCTTCAGGTGGAGTGATTTATGGAATATTAAACACTTCCATCTGGCCAAATAATTTATCTTGAAATGTCTTTGTGTTGGGGAGCAGGATAGTTGTCCAAATCCCCACCTTTAACATTGGAAGTCTTTGGATTAAAGCAGTGCATATGTCTATTTCAAATGGAAAACTGGCAAAGTTTAATAAATTTGATAGCATCTATACTGCCTAGTGTATATCATGTACTGTTAAGGCATATTTTCATAGCTTTTTAGGGGAAAAAGAAATATATAAGCATCAAAATTTAAAATGAAAAGAGATTTGTATATAAGTTGGCTTCAAGGTTTTGATAGTACATGCTGCTCTATACACATTGTAAAATAGAGTAAGTACTCATATTTATTATTTACAAGTCCAAGAAAACTGTGAATAAATGTTCACTAGTAAAAAAAAAGAGGTTAAAGGAATCAATACAGATGTATATAATGAAGCAATTTGAAAAATACATCTGTATGAGTTTATTAAAGAAAGATTGCCAAGACAAATTTTTGAGATGAAAGGTACAAAGAACAGAAAACAGTGGATTTTTTTTATAAATACACTTGCAGACATATATTTATATATACATGAATTATAGCTAATTGCCTAACTTGAAATATTTCACATGTACATAGAAATTCCTGAATAGCTACATAAGAAGTTGTTCTTAGTGGTTACATATGAATGGTTAGGATAATTAATTTCACATTTCATTTTATACCCCAAATTCTCAAGTCACCTGTTTCTTAGATTCTCATCTCCAAACATTTTTTATATCTCTTAATCTGCCCCACCTCTCATTCCTTTCCAAAGACTAACATATTTTGCAATTCACAGTCTACCATCAATAAAACTTCTTTATCTTCCCCAATTGTTCCTTTGCTTTGTCACCCTTACCCAAACTGAAACTTGTATCTCCTGTGAGCACTCCACTTCCATTGGGATCCTGTCACATGGTGATTAGATGGCTAATCCATTTCTCCCTTGTTTCTCCTTGTCATTTCTGTCCTTACTGCCGTCCTAACACTCAGATCTAACTTTCTTGTTACCAAGTAGTATCTACACAGTCTTCCCTTGGTTCCATCGTCTACTGAGTCATTCTTGTTTTTTTAACATACTTTGCCATGGAAAATGAGACTCCTGCATCATTTTTAAAGATTTTATTTACTGATTTTATGGGGGGGGGGGCAGATGGAGACAGAGGGAGAGAGAAAATCCCAAGCATACTTAGACCTGAGTGCAGATCTGAATGTGGGAGTTAATCTCACAACCCTAAAATCATGATCTGAGCTGAAACCAAGATTCAGAGGCTTAACCAACTCTTGTTGGCATACAAAAATAAGTAAGGAGGGACATTTTATCTTCTCATAGTTGTGCTTTTTGGAAATTTCCATCAGCCTCAAGTAAAATAAATATCAGTTTGATATTGGAAGCTGTGTGTAAGATTGATTCAGCATTCCACATGCTTGCTTTAAAAATTGAGTCCTGAGCCATCCAGGCACCCCTCTCATTCCTCTTAAACTTACTCAGGCCATGCTTAGTTCTTACAACTCTGCATTACTATTGATTTTTACATTACTGCATTCAAAGATTACTACTTAGGCCATGTCTTACTAGACCTATTAGTATCATTTGAAAGGCTGAACACTTTTCTTGAAATCTATTCTTTACTCATCATTGAGGACACAATTATTCTGTTTCTTTTCCATCTCATCAGCTTCTGTGTTTCAATTTCCTATGATGGTTCCTATTTCTATCTCTGATGATTAAATATTGGTGTGCATGGATATTAAACTTTTTGAATCCCTGTTTAGATAGTAAGGTTAATGGGTTGCAAAACTCTCTCATTTATGCCCCAACCTAACACTATGCATCAGCAATGTGACGCTGTGGCTGTTGCCATCAAAAGGTGGAGTCTATTTCTCAATCCCTTCAGTCTGGGCTCACTTTAATAGACCGAGACAGAAGTAATATTATGCCTGTTCTAAGTATAAGCTTCAAGAGACTTTGCACACTTCCATTTTCTCTTTGGAAACACTATGACCATCGTATGAACAAGGCTGGTTTAGCTTCCTGAATGAAGAAAACATCATGATTCAACAATATCTGCAGTCCTGGATGAATGTCAGTAATTGTCAGATACATAAAAGAAGCCAACTTGAAATAGCCAGTGTCTGGTCAACCTAAGATTGACCACAGGCTTATAAAACAAACACATACAAGATCAATGAGCCTGTCTAGATCAACAGAACTGCATAAATGACCTATAGATTTGAAAACACTAATGGATATGTATTTCAATGAATTGAAACCAATTCATTAGTAGCGGTTGTTCTAACTACTCATATGTGAAGGAAGGAAGAAATGTGTGGCAAATCCTTCAAACTGTTAGACTCCTGGACTGGAGAAAAATTAATCCCTGCATAATTGGTATGTTAAAGCCATCAAATAACTAGAGACCTCTTTGTTCTGTCAGATTCTAAGGCTTATTCTTTTAACCAAGAATGTGAAGGAAGGGATGTAGAAGGGTCTGGGGCCACTAGAGATTAAAGCTTAAATAAGATTTAAAGGCCTTGTGAACTAAAACTGAGAGGTCTCATCTTTCTCAATTCATTGTTTGCCTTGTAGAGAGCCTAGGGACTGTGCAAGAACTAGATAAAATAAATGTAAAAGTTATGTCAGTAAGTAGAAAGTGATGAGGATAATAGAAGTTATCTGAATATTGGTTTTAAGAGAAAAAAAAGTGACTATATAAGAAATTGGAAACAGTTTATCGCAATAGTCAATTTGGGACTTTCCTCCCTTCCAAATTTCTTTCTTTAAAAATTATAAACTTCTATGCTAGGATTATTTTAATCCTTTTGCTGGTATCTATAGAGAAATAAACATTTTCTTAATTGTTAGATGAGTTTCTAACCAAGTGAGTTTGCTTTAATTTCTTTTAAACTACCTTTTTCTAGTTTTATGTGAGATATGAGAATTGGTTTATCTAAATAACTTCATTACATAACATATTGCATGATATTTACATAAATAAATAATGTTGATATATTATTAGTTTATATCTAGGAGAAAATGTTGCCTTGTAGCAAGAAAACTTGAAATTTTTAAGAAAGATGGAGGAAGGAGAAAAAAATCTAGAGGTTGAAACATTTTGGGGATGAGAATTTATGATGCAATGGGGGCAGACATTACAAAACTGGATATCAGGATATCTGATTCGGGGACACACACTCACGATCGATTTCATATACAACGATTTAGCTTTTATTTTTTTTTATTTATTTATTTTAAAAGATTTTATTTATTCATGACAGAGAGAGAGAGAGGGAGAAGCAGAAACACAGGCAGAGGGAGAAGCAGGCTCCATGCAGGGAGCCTAATGTGGCACTTGATCCCGGGTCTCCAGGATCATGCCCCAGGCCAAAGGCAGACGCTCAACCACTGAGCCATCTGGGGATCCCGATTCAGCTTTTACATTAGCAGCTGTGATTTATTGTTTTTTTCTACTAAAATTGAATGTGGACTCTCAGTGGTAGGATTCTCACATCCAGCAACCAGAAAGGGATTTTATATCATTCCCCAATAAAAGAAACTGAGAACTCCTGCATGATGCTAGGACTGGGATAAGAAATACTCATAGTTTCCTTTCAGGAAGTAAGGAAGTACATATACACATACAAACACACACTGATGTAAGTATGTCAAAGGGACATAGGATCCAATGAAATAGCTCTCAACTGCCAAAGCTAGAAAAATTTAAGCGAACTTTAAAAGAAAGATAGTAATAAATAAATAAATAAATAAATAAATAAATAAATAAACAAATAAACAAACAAATAAATATAGGTTTGGCTTATACCCAAAGTATGAATAAAAATGTATGGGTTCATTCTGATGCAAATAATTGATTGGATAAATAAATAGATACATAAATACAAATATCCCACACAGAATTCCAAATAATTAATGTAGATACTCCCTTCTCAAGAAGAGAGAGCCTCCACAACTTTTTCCAAAGAGTAAAGTATAAAAATGGATGACAGATTACAGCGGGGAAGTATGACAAAAACCTCAGCCGGGTGATGAAGGTTAATGTCAACATTGGCAAGCATATTGGTAGAAGGGACTCTTGATATGATGCTATGAACTTGGCATTTCATCTCTATGAACTTTTTCTAGGCTAGTAATCAGAAAAACATCAGACTATCTTCAATTGTGGTACATTCTAGACATTATCTGATCAATAGTTCTCAAACTGTCAGGTTCATCAAAAAACAAGGAAAATCTGAGAAACTGTCACAACCAAGAGGACCCCAAGGATATCCAAATACTAAGTGCATTGTGAAATGTGGTATTGGATCCTGGAATAGAGAAAGGACATTAGGTAAAAATTAAGGAACTTTGGGTAAAGTATGGATTTCAGTTCATCAGAATGTGTCAAAATCAGTCATCAGCTGTGACAAAAGCAACATACTAAAGAAACATATTACAATTAGAGAAAATTAAAAAAATAATAATAATAAATAAATCCATATATATTTCCCTGGTAGACTGAGTGCCCTGGACATGTTATACTCCTGCCCTTTACTCCAAGACATAGTTTAGTTGGAATAGGTATAGAATAGGAACAGATAAGGAATAAACACATCTTGCATGAAGAAATGAGAGAATCTCCTCACAGAAGTTGCCAGTGATGAGAGAAAGAACAGAAGCAGGGAGCTACTAGCACAGGAATGGAGGAGGTGGGAGAGCAATGTTTTCTATATTCTGAGATTGGGACCATTTGTGGGGTCAGACAATGGTTTGTAAAAATAGAATAGAATAAATAGGGATGAATATAAAAAAAAATAAAATAAAACTAGAGAAAACTGGATCTACTGCATAGGGGAAGCCCTTGGAATGTCTTCACAACTTTTCAGTAAATTTAAGGCTACTCAAAAAGAAAAAGAAAAAAGTAAGAATTAAATGTGGAGCTCAGTTATACACAATAGAGACAAAACTGTGTTTGCTTTGTGTAGAGTGAAAACACTGGGCTTGTTACTTAGCTTGCATGGGTTCTACAGATGCTGTAAATCCCTCTCAGTGGCCTGAAGGCTCTACTAGGTTACACTGAAGCTGCACAAAACACTATTAAGAATCCCCTGACCCGGGGCCCCTGGATGGCTTAGTCAGTTAGGCATCTGCCTTCAGCTCAGATCGTGATCCCAGAGCTCCCCGCTCAGCCTCCAGTCTGCTTCTCCCTCTACACCCACCCTCTGCTTGTGATTTTTCTCTCTCACGCTCTCCCTCTCAAATAAATAAATAAAATATTTTTAAAAAGAATCCACTGACCCAAAGAATAGGATCATGAATCCAATACATTCTAGCAGGAAAAAAAAGTTATGAATTTTAGCACTCGTTTTTATTTCCCCCACATCATACACTGGTCCTGTACTGGCATGGAGAAGCTGCCTAGGAATGGGGAGCCAGCATTCCTAATGTGTGTAATGATCACTATGTTATGTGTGTGTGCACAGAAAAAGGAGAGACTGGTAAGTGGAAAGATAGAAGTAAGATCTTTACAGAATTCCATCACTTCATAATGCTTACTATTTCCCTTATTTGTTCTAAGGCACTGTGCAGATAAGATTTATGATTGTCTCGTTGCCCCAAATCATAAAACCATATACATTGCTTCTATCATTTAGGGGAACATGAGTCAAATAAAGCTCTGGAAGCATCTATATTGGAGCACTCCATCTTTAAAGATGTTACAAATGGTTCTTGTATCTCTCTTTTCAGTTGCAAGGACTATTCTTCACTCCATAACATACACCATACTATTAAAGATGCATATTTCTCTTTTAGGGAGGATGACAAGATGGTATTTTGGTAGCTAGAAAAAAAACCCGAATTGGATATTTTCTAAATCCAGTGTGGACTGGCTTTGTAACAGTCCCTCAGTGAGTGATATCTATGAACAGAATTTGGTTTGCTGATGAAACAGAAAGGGTAATATAACATTAGCAAAGGCATTTGGGGATCATTATTGGTTTTGATAATTTTGTGAGTTGATGGAGAGCTGCGGAAAGCTGTGGTCTGCACTTTGATAAGATATTTTGCCATTCCATCTAGGAATAAACTCATTTTTTTTCTGACTGCTTTAGCACTGATATGTTCATTTAAATTTAAGATGCTCTCAAATCGAACAAGCATCTAAACAGCAGTAAAATTCAACCATAAAAAATGAATTCCCTGACTGACATAAATGAAGTAACTGTGACATCTGAAGGGAACACATGTCCTTAGATCATTGATGACTTTCACTTCAAAATGCTGATTTTTCAGTACCACGATAAATTTACCTGTAATGACATTATCACCTACACGGTGTTTTCATAGCTTTATCCTCTATGTTAGGTTAGTTTCCTCCCTTTTTCTTTAGTACAATGGATCATCAAAAGATCAACTCAAGGAGAAATAAAAAGAAGAGCACTTGAATCTAATAGTTTCATGGATTTTAAAACCAGGCTTAGACTTTGATCATTTTTCGTTTGATCAAAGGGCATTTGGTATCCTTTGAAGGAAACTGTATTATTGTTGTTTCCATCAGACTTGATCCACAATTTAGTTATGACAAGAACAGGAGAAAAAAATCTCCTTTTATTGTGCATTGAAGGTGTTTATATGAAGCAAGCACAGATGTATATACATACCTAAATTTAATTTAAAAATATCTAATCACTGTTCTTGAGTAAACAGATATCATCCATTATAGGCAAAAATAACTGAAATAAATAATGTAACGAAAAATTAAATAAATGCAGTAGTATTCAATCTTCCATGAGTATTTTTAATCAGTTCATGTCTTACTATATGTGTAAGTTTGACAATGACTTGTCACAGTATTTCTTAAAGAATCACTTAAGTAATAAATACATTAAATCTAACAATGACTTTTTTTTAACTTCAAACTTAAGTACTGATTGTTCTTTAATTTATTATATTTTTTTTGAAGCACTGATTCTTTAGACAAATTACTAAATATAAATCTGCTTGGGTTCTAAGACACTCCCTATAAAGTTAGGTACATTAGAGGGAGAAAACAAATAGTTTCATATCCAAAGATATCTAAAAATAGAAAATAATTTAGTTATATTTCAAATGTTTGGCCACCTGTGTAAATACTTTAACATTTTAACTGACAACTCCATGGAAACTTATATTATTTATTTTAATATGGTGTTTAATTATTTCTCATACTGTGATAAATGTCGTGAGGTATGTACGTGTGTGCGTGTATGTGGGCACACGCGCATGTGCAGGTTGAGGTCTTAAAGCTTACAGTATAAGTCAGAATGCATTTTATTCTCTATAGTGTCCGGGACATATATACAATATAGAATATCTAAGTTGAAAAACAAGATAGAAAATCTGAGAACTTTGTTTATATAAATTCATAACCTCATCTCATTAGAAATTCATGACTTTTTGTGGTCTTATTGAAATATTCTAAGCTATTGATTGAGAGCAGTTTAGATATTAGAACCTACTAACCATTGGTTTACCAGTGATTTTGCCTCAGTAAATAATACTGATAGGATTATTTGCCTCAGTGTATAGTTTTGCTACATTTTTTTTATTTCTTAGAAGGAAAAAATGGTATTTAGAGATCTAAGTATATAAAATTGTATATTTTGCCAAGTGCTGGTAAAACCCATAGTTGTCTTTTTCTTTACTTTGTCTCAAGATCAATTTAGACATTAATAATTCAGATTAAATTTGGTAATGCTTGGAAAGTAAAATGTTATCTTTTTGCTTTAATCATTTACTTTATTGAAAGGAGGGTTGAACATTTTATTAGGATAATTTTAACTTAAGTTTTCTTGTAAATTAAACCTTTCTTAGAGTGATTCAAAAAATTATTTGTAATCCTTTCCTTCTAATTTAGTCTTTTTTCACATTTAGGTATTATTATTATTGTAGGGTGACTTTTTAGGGTCTTCTTTTTTAATATTTTATTTATCTATTCATGAGAGACACACAGAGAGGCAGAGACACAGGCAGAGGGAGAAGCTGGCTCCATGCAGGAACTCTGATGTGTGACTTGATCCCAGGACCCCAGGATCACGATCTGAGCCAAAGGCAGATGCTCAACCACTGAGCCACCAAGGCATCCCACAGGGTCTTCTTATCCTCTTTTGTTAGTTCTATTAATTACTAACTGAAAGTAATAGACTGTATTCAGCCTTACTAAATCTACAGATACGGTTATTTTTTCTGCCTCCTCTACTACCACACAACACACACACACACACACACACACACACACACAGATAAACACACATTAATAGATAAAATGTTTATAGATAGTTTATCAAAAATCTAAGCAGCAAATAGAGATAAAACAACGGTCAAGAACAGAGTTACAATCAGACACAAATGATAATTAATGTTGGCAAAAGTATGGAGAAATTGGAACCCTCATGCATTATTTTTAAAAGTGGAAAATAGTACAACTACTCTGGAAAACAGTTTGGCAATTCCTCAAAGCATTAGCCACAGAGTTATCATATAACCTAGCAATTCTATTCCTAAGAGTACAAAGGAAAATGAAAACATACCCTCACAAATAGACTCACACATGAATGTTCATCACCTTATTATTAATATCAAAATCTGGAAAAAAAACCCTCAAATGTTCATCAATTGATGAGTCATTAAACAAAATGTGGTATATTCCAAGAGTGTTGTATTATTTGGCAATGAAAAAGGGTAAACTATTGATACATGTTACAACATGGATTAACTTTAAAAATATTATACTAACTGAAAAAGTCACCGAGGAGCACGTATTTTATGATTTCATTTAAATGAACTGTGCAGAATAGGCTAATCTATAGATTTACCTAAGGCAGGTGGTGGGAGGGCAGGAGGAGAGGGGAGATAATTAGGAATGAATACTAATATTTTAGGGAATTCTGAGTTAGTAATGATCTAAAATTAGACTGTGTGGTTCCACAATATTTTGTAGTTGCCCCATGGATGTTGGGATCAAACTCCTACCCAAAATTAGTTTATATATGGAGACTGATGATGTCACACACATCAGAAGGATGTAAAAAGGTTTATTACTCACATCATGGACTCTCTAAGGAGAGTAGAACTGACAAAAGTCTTTCCAGGTGACAAAAGTGGAGAGGCATGTGATTTTGGCTTTTTTTTTTTTTTTTTTTTTTTTTGTGACTAGGCAGTAGGGCCAGAGTGAGAGGTTCTTGCTCAAGGGGCAAGTTTTGTGGCTTGAACTTTGAACTATGTCAAGGGAGGGAGAATAACAGCTTTCCCGTTGCCTTGCTCATATATAAGACAAGAAAGGGAGAAAGAGGGTAGAAAGAGATAGTGTTTGAAAGCTTTCAGGATCAAACACCCAAAATTGAGTCTCTCTCTTTATTACACATAATTCCGTATACGTGAAAACAATAGAGTTGTACATTTTAAATGGGTGAATTTTATGGTCTATATATTTCAACAAAGCTTCTTGAATAAGAAACTCACAAACACAACATTTTGGCTAAGGTATAGAACAAGCAGAAATCTCATATATTGCTGATGGGGATATAAAATAATAAAATAACTTTGTAAGATGTTTTGGGAAATGTCTTTTAACTTTAAACATTAACTTACCATTTGAGCAAGCAAGTCACCTCTTAGGTATCTTATTCCAAGAGGCAATTCTATTAAAAACATATGCAAGGATATTAACAGAATCTTTACTTATAATAAATTGAAACTTTAAGAAATCCATCAACAAGGGAATGGATACACAAATTCTGGTATATGCACACAATGGATTAAATATTGCAACATGCAACAACATGGATGAATATCATAGATATTATGCTGTGTGAAAGGAGCTAAATACAAGTTATATGATTCAATTTTTGCTATATTCTTGAACTAGCAAAACTGATCCATAATGAAAATAATTAGAAAGATGATTACCCGTGTTGGGAGGAATTAACTACAATGGCCAACATTTTAGGATCACAAGGGCTTTAGGTTAAATAATTGTATTGTATTAATTTGTCAAGTTTATACAGTTTGAATGAATGAAGTTCAAGGTCCATTATCTTTGCCTCAAAAAAAGACTATAAAAATAGTAATAAATAGGGGAGCTTGGAATTGGGGTAGGTATCAACAGTATCAATAGTATCAATTTATTGAAGGTAGGAGATGTGTACATAAGATTTATTATTCTATTTGGTTTGTTTTGTCTATACTTAATATGTCCCATAACCAAAAGCTTTTTCAAAGAGTTTCATGGGCAAGGTGCTTGAGAGAGCCCGAGTTCTCTACAAAGGAAAATGATTTGGTAGACCAGTTCTTTTACTGACAACATATAGCTCAGTCCAGTGAGTTAGAGGCTTTACTGTGATAGAAAGCTACACACATGGGACACCCGGGTGGCTCAGTGGTTGACCATCTGCCTTCGGCTCAGGGCATGATCCTGGAGTCCCAGGATTGAGTCCCACATTAGGCTCCCTGCAGGAAGTCTGCTTCTCCTTCTACCTGTGTCCCTGCCTCTCTCTCTATGTCTCTCGTGAATGAATAAATAAAATCTTAAAAAAAAAAAAGAAAGCTACAAACAAGGATTAAGCATCCAATGAGGAGAACTCATTCAGATAATAGCAAAATAATATCAAAAATTATTTTTAAAAATTATTAATGTGCTTGAAGAGAGGTACAGCATTCTTTCAAACACACTATACTCCCATGGGATGGCCTAGTTTGTACCTCTACATACCTTTGTACATTTAAAAAAAAATATTTGATTTATGTATTTGAGAGATATAGAGAGCAGGAGGTGTGGGAGGGGGTTGGCATGATGGAGGGTGGGAGGTAGAGGGAGAGGGAAAAGCAGACTCCTCTGACCAGGGAGCCTAAAGAGGGGCTCAATCCTAGAACCCTGGGATCATGATCTGAGCTGAAGGAAGTTGCTTAACAGATTGAAGCACCCAGGTATCTCTCTTTAAGGATTTTTAAGAATCTATTTAATATATTGTGGTATTTCCAAATGCATAAAGTTGTGAAATACATAACATTTTGGGTTTTAATTCATAACACTCTATTTATGAATTATAGATTTAAAGTATCATTAAAGTATCATATATTTTACTCATGCATATATGCACCAAGTCATACTTTTAGGCATTGGCAAAGTCAACTTTGGAGTCTCCAAGTCAACTTTGTTTTCACTCAATTGTTTTTAAAATTATATTTTAAGTGCATTATTCAGGGTTATAACATAAACTTGTTGCATACTTAAGGCTTGTTCTGAATTTTTAATTCCCAAATCAATTCTATACTAAAATGAATTTCCTGTTTTTTCCATGTTGGAAGGTAATGACCACATTTGAAAAGTCAATTATTATGCCTCACAGTAAGATATAAAGATATTGCTTCAGAAATTTACCTTTTGTAACTTCAGATAAGTATTTTTGAATATTTAAGAGTTCATATATTTTCTTCAGAAATCACATAAATATGTATTTGAGTAAAGTATATATGTAAATATGTATACTATAGTTTAAACCAGTTTTGTGCAACTGCATGTATATTATTTTTCTTATCATTTTTGTTTATTTTTGAAGGATCAGTAGTCAATGAGGAATATAAGATGAAAAAAGCTCATTATCTAGACTTGGACATAAGCTTCAGTTCATCCTCGGATCGTTCACAAGGAAAAAAATCAATGAAATTTCCATACTTTTTCATTATTAGCATATCGATAAGTTGAATCAAAATAATGCTAGGCTTTAAACTCACAACACATGGAAATCAGATGATATAGTTGAATCATTAAATTATGACAGCTTAATCTACAATTTTTGAAAATAGAGTGTTCAGTATTCAGAGTTATAACTAACAGAAAAATAAGATTATATGTTTTAAATATAAAGAGCAAGAATGAGAGTGCTAGTACATGTCAGGACGTATTCTGACTACAACACTGACATGATTTTGTTTTAAAAAGCAACTCCTATTTTTCCTTGCCTTCCTTCTCACCTTATTTTTTTCACTCCTCACTCTCAAAGGTCCTGCTTCAAACAACCTGGTAATTGTCAGTGCATACTGATAAATCAAGTTGAACCTTCACATGGCTTTTGGGAAACTACTATCAGTTTTCTTATCATGATGGCTGCTCCTTCTCAATTTTTTTTTTTTTCTGACTTTGCTTCATCACTTTGGCATCTTAGGACTCAGTTCTCTTCTCCTTCTTCATTTAGACCTTTGTAGTTTCTATCCAGTCTTTGGCTTTAAATATCATCTTTGTGCTGATGACTCACAAATTAAATCTACTTTTCCTTGAACTTGAGATTTGTATATACCTGCCTACTTGACATCTCTATTTTGATGTCCCAGAGGTATCTCTAACTTAATAAATGTCCCTCAGACATTTTTATATTTCCTACCTCCAAGTATGCTCTTCCACATTTTTACCTATCTCAGCTAAGGGATACTGCATCCTTCTAGTTACTTAGGATAATCAATTGGGAGCCATCCAAGATTTGTCTTTCTCTCATATCTCACATTCGATCTTCTACTCTTGATGCCACTTTTATGTATCCCTAGAGTCTGAAACTTTGTTTACTTCTCTTCCCTCTATCATCTTAACCCCAGTCACCATTACTTCTGCTTAGAACACAACAGTAGCTCCCTAATTTACTTTCTTTCCCTAAATTATTCCTTTTGTTTCCAGAAATCCATTCCTAATACAGAAGCAAGAACAAACCTTTCAAATTTTAAGCATATAATATCACATCTGGGCTCAAACCTCTCTAGTGATATCTTATTTCACTCAAGGTAAAAGCCAATGTCCTTAAAATGCCCTTTAAGTCCTATAAGGTATGGACCCTTATTACTTTTATGACCTTGGTTTCTGTTTCCTCCACCATTGTTCACTGGATTGCAACCAGACTGAATTTTTTGAAGTTCCATAAGCATGACAAGCATTTTTCCATTTTTCCACCTCCTTTACTTTGACACTTTATCAGAAATGATATTTTCTATTCCTTTGTCTTTAGGTTTCCCATGTCTCTGTTCAAATATCACCTTATAATAGAAATTTTTCTCTTACACTCTATATAAAAATGTAACTCTTTCTCAATATTGTCAAGATGTCAATTCTTCCCAACTTGATCTATAGATTCAATGCAATCTCAATCAAATTCCCAGCAAGTTATTTTATGGATATCGACAAACTGATTCTAAGTTATATAGAGAAGTAAAAGAGACAGAATAGCCAACATGAAATTAAAGAACAAAGTTGGAGTACTGATGCTACCTGACTTCAAGACTTACTAGAAAGCCACAGGAATCAAGACAGTGTGGTATTGGTGAAAGAATAGACAAAGAGATCAATGAAACAAATAGACTCCCATGAATATGGTCAATTATCTCTGAGAAAGGAGCAAAAGCAATACAGTGGAGCAATACAGTTTCTTCAAACGATGATGAAACAAATAGATAACTTCATAAACATAGACTTTACATACTTCAGAAAAATTAACTCAAAATGGATAACTGGCTTAAAACTAAAATGCAAAACTGTAAAAGTCCTAAGAAGAAAACATAAATGACTTTGGGTATGGTGATGCCTTTTGGATACAGCACCAAAAACATGATCCACGGAAAAACTAATTGATAAGTTGGACTTCATTACATGAAAATTTCTGCTGTGCAAAAGACAGTGTCAAAAAATGAGAAGATAAGCCCCAGATTGGGAAAATATATTTTTGAAAGACACATCTGATAAGTGATTGCTATCCAAAATATACAAAGCTAAAAAACAAAACAAAATATACAAAGCACACTTAAAACTCAACAATAAGAAAATAAACAACCCAATTTAAAAATGGGCCAAAAATCTCAACACATATCTCACCAGAGAAGATATACAGATGGCAAGTAAGCATATGAAAAGTAAAGCAGGTAATATGGTATCATATGTTATGAGGGAAATCTAAATTAAAACAACAATGAGATACCACTGCACATCTATTTGAATGGCCAAAATCTGGAATATTAACAACAGCAAAAGTGATGAAGATGTAGAGCAATGGGAACTCTCATAGATTTCTAGTGGGAATGCAAAATGGTACCGCCACTAGGCATATTGTTACTACAATCCAGCAAATGTACTACCTGATATTTATTTACTCAAAGGAGTTGAAACTTAAGTCAACAGAAAAACCTGCACATGGGTGTTTACAGTACATTTTTACATAACTGCCAAAACTCGGAAGCAACTAATATGTTCTTCAGTAGGTGAATGAATAAATATAGTATATTCAGACAATGGAAAGCTATTTAGCATTAAAAAAAAAAAAAGAGCTAGTGAGCCAAGAAAAGATCAATGGTTGCCATGTTTCTCATCTTTCTAAGGTTAACCTTATCCCTGGAAAGATAGGGGGTCATTTTGTTCTCTTTCATAAATTACAGAATTATGGTACATGATGATTGGCATCTGAGTAAAATAAAATTTTGTGAGCTAGGTAGGCAATGATGTAATTGTGGTGAGAATACAGATGTGTATACATATTTAAAATAGAGCTTAGTACTAATTCCAGCTCTTTCACTTAACCTCTTTGAGCATAAGTTTTCTTATTATCCTAAATGAAGACAATAATGCCTGCATTGCAAGGTTATTGTAAGATGCATTGGTTGTCTATTGCTGTGTAATACATTATCCCAAATTTAGTGTCTTTTTTTAATTTTTTTTATTTATTTATGATAGTCACACAGAGAGAGAGAGAGAGAGAGAGAGAGAGGCAGAGACACAGGCAGAGGGAGAAGCAGGCTCCATGCACTTGGAGCCCGACGTGGGATTCGATCCCAGGTCTCCAGGATCGCGCCCTGGGCCAAAGGCAGGTGCCAAACCACTGCGCCACCCAGGGATCCCCCAAATTTAGTGTCTTAAAGAAACACAAGTTTGTCATCTCACAATTTCTGTGGGTCTGAAGTCTGATGGTGGTATTATGGTTTCTCTGCTTGTTTCTCACACAACTGAAATCAAGGTGTTGGCTGAGTTTGAGATTCTCATCTGGATCTCTAGTTCCTCTTTTCATTCAGGTTCTTGGAAAAGTTTAGTTCCTTGTGGTTGTAGGACTGAAGTGTCTCTCTTCTTATTGGCTGTCAGCTGGGATTCACTTTCAGCATCTAAAGGTTACCCTCACTCCCTACCTGCATGTTCCCCTCCTTAGGCAGTTTATAATATGGCTGTTTGTTTTTCACCTAGTCCAATAATAGTGTGTTGCTGCTTGTCTTTGTAAGGACTCACTTGAATAGGTTATGCTCACTCAAAATAATCTCCCTTTGGATCACTTCAAAGTCAAGTGATTAGGAACTTTAACTGCATCTACAAAATCCGTTTTATCCTATAGTGTAATCTAACCACGTTCGAAGGTCTCAGTCCTGCTTAAAGAAAGAGCATTATACAAGGGCAGGAATCACTGATGGTTATCTTAAATTCTGACTACGATTTGAAAATTAAAATAATTATTGTATATGAAGCCTTTCTCCTTGACTCCTAGACTCTTGGTGCTCAGTAAAGGAGTTCTGTCATTACTTTCATTGTTTTTAACCTCCAAATATATAATGTTTTCATACTTTTGGGAGTAGCTTACACTTTTCTAATATTTATAATTTAGAAAAATTACTGATTGCACAGATAACGTAAAAGTTTTTTAGGTCTTGAATTAAAGAAGACACTGATAAGATGTATGAAATACCTGTTCAATTTTACCTCCATTTTAACTGACTATTTCTTCACTTGAGCAATTTGCCCATTATGTTCCCTAGGGAACTGTGAAAATTGTACGTGTGAGATGTTGCAAAAAGAAACTTCCATGGCCTTCAAGTACAAGTTACATTATTTATTATCAGATCAATGTTCTGGCAGTGTTGCTTGTGAGTAGATATACTGATTTAATCTTAAGATCAGTCAGGTGAGCTGAATTTTGCCTTGGGCTATAGGATAAGGAATGCATCTTACTTTGCTAGTACATTTGAAGTCAAGTTCATTGAAGAAAATAATCAGATGTACAGCAATTGTTAACAATATACTCTGCTTCTTTGGCTAATGTAATTGAACAAAAATGAAATTTTTAATTGAAATTATTCTCATATATATATAAAGAAAATTATTCTCATATATATCAACCATGAAATTTTGGCAAAGACATGATTCTCAAAGTAAAGATGAATATTATTAATTGAATATGTAAACTAGTTCCTTTATTTTACTTTGACATAAGTGTTATTAAATATATGTTTTTCATTGTTCTATGTTAGTGTTACTTATTGCTGATCTTTTATTGTGCCTCATTTAAAAATTAAACTTTATTATAGGATGTATGTATAGGAAACATACATTTTAGTATTATCCATGGTTTTAGACATCCACTAAGGTGTTTTGGCATGTGTTCCCTGTAGATAAGGATATTCTGTATACAGAATATTTGTTTGTTTGTTTAAACTTTTAAAATTTGAGTATATTTCACACAATGCTATATCAGTGTTAGGTGTATGATATAATGATTCCACAACTTTATACATTGCTGTGCTTACCACAAGTGCTGCAGTGTCTGTTACTATACAACAATTTTAAAATATTGATGGCTATATTTCTTATGTTGTGCTGTTTATTCCATTCATTCCATAACTGGAAGCTTGTATTTTCTACTTTTTTTTTTCTTTTAAGATTTTATTTATTTATTTATTTATGACAGAAACAGAGAGAGGCAGAGACACAGGCAGAAGGAGAAGCAGGCTCCATGCAGGAAGTCCGATGTGGGACTCAATCCTGGGACCCCAGAATCACACCCTGAGAAGAAGGCAGGCTCAACCACTGAGCCACCCAGGCAACCCAATTTTCCTCTTTCTTACACTCATTTTGCCTATTCACCTACTTTTCTCCCATCTAACAACCATCAGTTTATTCTCTGTACTTATAGATCTGATTCTACTTTTTGTGTAAATAAATTAATTCTTAATGCTATGTCTATGAATATAAAAAGCTCCTAATATATAGCTTCTCTTATGATGTTCAGCTTTTTTGGTTATATCAGCAAATTGTTGAACATCATCAAAAATTATTTATATTACATAACAAAGTATGATGCCTTCATAAAAGCACAATCATTAATGTTCATAACTATTATTAAAACAATCCTTATATAAAAGATAGGAAATAAAATAGCATTATTTAGAAAGATTACAACATCAACTAAGTGCAATCTGCAAGAGGCAAATCCCATTTGGACAAAAGAGAATATTGTGTTCTCAGTAGAGTAATGCAGTTGGTCAAGGAGCTAACCCATGTCAATGTCTTGATCCAGGTGAATCTCTGTGAGAAATGAATAAGCCATTTCTCAAGATATTTCACCCAGCTAATGATCTTTTTTGTTTTTTTAAAGTGGCTTTTGATCTGCTCACTAAATTTAGTCTTGGGTGAATTTTGCTATTGCTCCTCTTATTATTAGTTTTCATTATATTCTCTATATTATACTCATTTATAAATACTTTCTTGTCTATAACTCTCATGCTTCCTATTAATAAGTAGAAATATTCAGGGGCACCTGGGTGGCTCAGTCAGTTAAGTGTCTGTCCTCAGCTCAGGTCATGATCCCGGGGTCCTGGGATCAAGCCCTGCATAGGCTCCCTGCTCAGAGGGGAGCCTGCTCCCTCCTCCCCTCTGACCCTTTGGTCCTGCTCTCTCTCTCACTCATGCTTGCTCCCTCTCAAATAAATAAACAAAATCTTAAAAAGCAAAAAAAGAGGTATAAATATTCAGCAGATCCAAACGTTGATTACTTATTTGTATTATTCTGTATCTTTTTTACTACATTTCCACTGTCTTTTGCTAAACCTAATAATTCCCTAGTAATTTCCAAATACTATACTTTTTCAATAATTATCATTATTTCCAAGTACAATACTTCCTTCCAATATGTGCAAGTATATTTGACAGTTGTTTTTGTATATTCAATTTTGTAGGATTGGCTTTACTTAAACATGTTCTTCTGCTATCTGTTCTCAATGTCTAATAGCCTAACCCCCAGACTAAATGCCTCATGCATTACAGCAATCAATTTATAAAATGCTTGCAGATTTTTAGGAGATTAAAAAAAGGTAGGGAAGAACCTAAGAATGCAAGAGGGAGTAATCCCTTTTTTATTATTTCAGGATTGCTTCTCTGCTCATTCAAAGTTGGATAATGATACAGTTTCTTTACAATTAACCATATTTATTGATTTTGCCTGATGACATAGGCCACATGATAATTTGAATTTTAAAAATTATAATTATCAGCAAGAATTTGTATTTAAATTTAAACTAAAAATCTAGACTGCTTCAAAAGATAGGAACTTTGAAATAAAATTATTTTCTTTGAATTAATATTTTTTCTTCTAGACATTAGAAAAAGGAGTCTATTTTATCAATTTTATTGAAGAATAGTATTCATATGTAAACAAATATAAATAAAAAATGTAGAATGAAAATGCTTTGCAAGAACATCTAGGATTTCTTTTTACTAAAACAAAACATTATTTGAAATCCAGAAGTTGATCTTGAGCGACTTTCCATTCTCCACAATCATTTTTCTAACACTGTAGATTAATTTTGTGTATTTTGAACCTTATACAAGCAGAATTAACTTGTACTTTTGTTTTCTGGCTTCTTCCAATATATGTCTGTGAAGACAAATACAGTTTTATTTTGTTAATATTTAGTGCTGTGTATAACATTCTGCTTTATTTACATTTTACAATATACTTATTTGCTCTAGGATTCATGAACATGTATTTTATTTTTGCTCATTATTAGAAATAATTCCTTTATGAAGAGCTTGCTCCTATCTTCAATTTGGGATAGAGGTCAAGGTTCTTGTTTTTTAGTTTGTTTTCAAATGAAATGCAATTGACCCAGAACAACTCTACTGTACTTCGGTATCACCTTTGTAATCAATGAAATTTAAAGGAAACTGTATCTCAGCTATTTGAGACCTTCATCTGCTTTTCTATCCTTGTGCAAATACCACACTGTTTAATTTATATCACTAAATAAGTCTTGATATAATTCGATTGGTCTTCCAGTCATATTCATTTTCTTTGAAATTATCTGTATTTCCATGTTTTAAATAATAATTCATCCTGTCAGTTGTTTTAAATAATTTTTTAAATGTTTTTATTTTAGAAAGAGAGAGAGAACAAGCAAGGAAAGGGGCAGAAGGACAGAGAATCTCAAGTAGACTCTGAGCTAAGTGCAGAGCCAATGTGGGACTCAATCCCAGGACCCTGAGATCATGACCTGAGCCGTAATCAAGAGTCAGATGCTTAACTGACGGAACCCCCCTCATCTTGTCAACATTTAAAAGAATTCTTCTGATATTTTGTCTAGAATTGCTTTGACTAGGTAAGTCATTTTGGAAAGAATTGATACTCTTACAATATTAAGATTTGCAATTCATGGACATAGAAATATTCCTCCATTTATTATGTCTTCAATTTATGTCTATAATAAATTTTATATTAAAGATCATACACATTTTTAAAAGTTTAATTTCTAGATTTTTACCATATCTGATGTTACTTTAACTGACCTATTTGTGTTATCTAGATATATTGACAGTTTTATTTTGTTCTTTCTGATGCCTATGCCTTTTAATTTATTTATTTTATTTTTCTTCATTGCATTGTTTAGAACTTCCAGTATGGCACTGAGTAGAAGTGATTGAGGACATTATTGTTCCATTCCTAATGTCAGAGGGTGTATTAGTCAGTGTTCTCCAGAGAACTTGAACTGATATGATAGAAATATTGCATGTGGTTATGGAATCTGAGAAGTCCCAGGTTGTGCTAGGTGCAAACTGGAGAACCACGGAAGCCAGTCGTATAATTCAGTTTGAGTACAAAAATCCCACCAATCAAAAGGCCAAGGGTGAAAATTCCAGTCTGAATTCAAAAGCCCAAAACTAGGAGCTTATGTCCAAGAGCAAGGGAAGATAGATATCTCAGCTTGGGCAAAAAAGCAAGTTTATCCCACCTCCAAGTTTTTGAGCTCCCAATAAATTAGATGGTGTACATCAGTACTGATGAGGGTGATATTCTTTACTCAGTTTATTATTCATATGCTAATCTCCTGGAGGCACCATCAGGGACACAGCCAGAAATATTTTACCAGCTATTTGGGTATCCCTTAGCCTGGCCACATTTTCACATAAAATTAACCATCAGATATAGAAAATTCCACCAATTTATTGTTTAATATGATTTTTCTCTAAAATTTTGTAGGCACTATTGATACAATTAAAGAAAGTGTTTACTTCCAAATTGATTCCCCCAAAATCCACATGTTTTTATGCTTTTGAATTCTTCCTTTTCTTTGAGTATGGGATAGGTTTATTGACTCATTTCTATTTAATAGAAGAAGGTAAAAGTGACTTGGAGAATAGGTCAAAAAGGTCACCTTTGGTCTCTAATGAGTTATTTATTCCAAAAGGCAGTTGCCATGTTGTGAGATAGCCATATGTTAAGAACTTGAGGTCTCCAGCCAACAGCCAGCAAGGAACTAAGACCTGCCAAAATCCTTGTGAGTGATCTCAGAAGAGATTCTTCAACCCCGGGTAAGTCTTGAGATAACTGTGGTACTGGCAAACAGCTTGACTACAAACTTATGAGCGACCCTAAGCCAAAATCACCAGCAGAGACTCTTTCAGGTTCCTGACCCTTAGAAATTATATGAGATAATAAATATTTGTTGTTTTATGCTGTAAGTTGGGAAATATTTGTAAGGCAGCGATTGATAACTAATATAAGGAAATTGCCTCTTCCCTATTTTCCTAAGATTTTTAATTATAAGTGGTTATCAATTTCTCCTTTTTTTCTGCATCTGTTGAATTAGAAGTTTATTATTTGCGTTTAACAAATTTCACATATGGACAATAAGAACAGAAGAGCAAATAATTAGATGTGAATATTGAAAAATTATTTTATTTTCATGATAAATGATCTCTGTCTTAATGAGTGCAATATGTGAATAAGAGTAAGAAGACATATCTATCTCATACTTTTGTCTACATGTGCATATTGTCTCTGTGGTTTTCTTCATTTAAAAATGTAAAACATTATATATATATATATATATATATATATATATATATATATATAATGATGTGTTCTAAAAGCTAAATAATGCTAATTACTATGTTAAAACTTTCAGGACAATATTAGTAAACTGATATATTTTCTTCTTCATCACTTTAGAGATGAGAGTATGTTTTGCTTGCCAGTAAGACTAATAAAGATTCCTTTGGGACAGTCGATATGTTCTTTATTGCATAGAGGTATTTCTAAGCCTATTTGCTTTGCAACTCATTGCAATATTTGAAAATTAACTTTATCTTCTTTTAGAATGACTCCATGCTTTAACTGACTGTGTTCACACGCTCTGTCATAATGATATTTTATTTTTATCTACTGTGTATTTGCTAATCGTTTATTAGTTTGGTTTTAAGCTAGTTTATATTTTAGGACTAGTACCTTATAGTATACATTCATATTTCTCAGAGTTCCACAGAAGCAAATATAATAGTGATTGCCAAGGCATGGGAGTGGGGAAAATGGGGAATTGTTCAATGGGTAAAAACTTTCAGTTTTACTGCATAAATATCTTCTAGAGATCTGCTCTACAACACGGTGGCTTTTTATTAGCAGTAGTCTGTCGTATACTTCAACATTTGCTAGGAGTAGATCTCACGTTACATGTTCTTATCACACATACACACACAAAACAAAAAACAAAGATGCACAGGAAACTTTTGGTCATAATGGATATATTGATTATCTTGGTTGATATCAGGGATATATGTCAAATTAATCAAACTATATACATTAAATATGTGCAGGGTTTTGTATATCGATTATCTCAGTAATACTGTCATGAAATATTCCTTGGGCTCTGAAGGAATTTAATAAATATTTACTGATGTGCTGCAAATAGTCATGAGAAACTCTAGTTAAATGTAAATATTAGCTAAATGAATTTACTAATTCAAAATAGTCATTTTTCTAAGCTCCAATACTAGAAGATTTGTAACTCTAAGTTTTTACACGCAAAAAAAGCATTCTTCTTAATATGACAAGCTCACCTTTTGAATTCTGAGTATAGCTCGATAGATTCTTAATTTTTAATTTTAAAGACCTAACTTTTTGCTGAATCTCTTTATAGATTAAATTATTAAAATTCTGGCTGTTAGTAATATTGTTTAAGTATCAACTTTCCAATTAAGCCATGACCAACAATATTGGTTGATGTTGCTACTGAATCTGTGGGTAATTTTGTTTTAAATAAAGCTATTTTCTGAACAATATTTAAAAGACAAATATATGTAAAGAGAAATACAGCAACCATAATTCAATAAGAAAAACAATGATGAAAACCTTAATAGAAAAATAAGTGAAAGGTAAGAACAAGACATTCAAAAAAAAAAAAAAAAGAGAGAGAGAGAGAGAAAATGAAAGCTTCTCCTAAGCTGGTGAAGAAAATATTCAACCTCAATTACAAAAACTAGTTTTAGGATGGAATTGTGGAAAAAAGGTTAGAAGTTCAATGAGTAAATTATTATTGCAGACTGGATAAAGGGAGGTTCACGTTATGTATTGATGGAACATCAGAAGAGTGTTGCCTTCTGTAACTTGGAAGACAGAAAATCTGCGCAATAAACCTTTGGATCTAACTAAGAAGAATTTTAGGCAGAATGTTGAAGTGATAATTGTGTTTTCTTAGTGGTGAGTCATAAGGTATTGCAAAAGAAATATAAGGTAAAGAACTCTCATTGTCAAGAAAATTTTCAATAACTAGATTGGAAAATAGAACTGTTTCTCATTTCCAACTTTCTAGCTAGTAGCAATTCCTCAAAATAATAAAGGCCTCAGGGCAAAAAAAAATCACATGTAGGGTATACTCTAGGGTATGTAGGGTATACATGTAGGGTATATCCATATCCTCTCATCGATAGAAAAGTTAATGAGCAGAAAGAATAATTGAGTAAAGGGTTTTAACCTCCATATTTATTTATCTTGAAATCAAACATGAAGTTTTTGGACCATAAATCAGATTTATTATTGCTTACAACAATAGCCATGCTTGTTCTTCATACCCTGTTTTCTCGCTTGGAGTGACATTATGAGAGTAGATGGACCCAACATGTACAGAGAGGCTCTATGCCAGAGAAATCTGAAATTATGGAATTCAGAGCTGATACAAGAATTCCTGCAAGGCAGCTCCTCCCTTCCTGAGAAAGGGAGAAAAGTCCTCATTTTTACTATTGTAAGTGTACCTGCCCTGGGAAATTGGGAAGGCCCCTAGAGCATAAAATACTTTTGAAAGCAAACAAATAAATGGCTCTGGGAAAAATCAGCCTGTAAATCTCAACAGGTCTCCAACTTGCAAGGCATGCTTACCATGTAAACATCCTTTAACCCAAGTGGTTAGGAATTTTTACACAGAAATCCCTGACCATTAAGAAACATGGAGATATTGTCCCCCAAATTTTTGCCCTTTGTTTCTCATGATATGGCTTATATCAGATTTTCCATTTCTTTTTTTTTTAAGATTATTTATTTATTTATTCACGAGAGACAGAGAGAGAGAGGAGAGAGAGAGAGAGAGGCAGAGACCCAGGCAGAGGGAGAAGCAGGCTCCATGCAGGGAGCCCGATGTGGGACTCAATCCTGGGTCTCCAGGATCAGGCCCTGGGCTGAAGGCAGGCGCTAAACTGCTGAGCCACCCGGGCTGCCCAGATTTTTCCGTTTCTATGCCACTCCATTGGCCACTCTGATTGCTCTTACCAACAAGGAATAGTACCAGTATGTTTGGTTGGTCTTACATAGCACTTATCAAGAATATTACAGCAGAACTCCGAGCAGTAGTCTGAAGACGCCGTGGTGTTAATCTCAGCCATGCCCACCAGTGGGGTCAGATCCCACCAGCCAAACAAATTCCATTGACTTTTAGAATCTACCTTAAATCGCTATGTGGCCTGACCTGTCCCTCTGGCTCAATACATTAATCCAAATACGAGAGGATATTTTAATAATTTGCACAGACTTCACTTCGGCCTACAAGGAGCAAGTCTATCACCCATAACAAACCAGAGATGAGGCTGACCCGAGTGCCTTCAAGGGCAAAGATACTGTCATTTATCATGTTAGCTCAAATTATAGACAGATTTAATATCACCCTTTCTACTTCAATGACTCCCATAAAGGTAAAATTGCCCACAGATTATGCATCTAAGATATTTCCTTAAAGACTTGAATGTTTCTGTTAACTACTCCTACAGACAAATCATAGCTAGTACTGAAGACAGGAACGGCTCCTGCACACACTACCTAGTTTCAAATTAACTACACATTTCTGAGACAGACCCATGACTTCAGGGGAACCTCTGAGTTAAAGGTCCCCAAAGAGCCAGCGGCTGTGGTTTTGCTTCAGCCACGAGAGTGCCATGTAAGGCTTTCTCCTGAAAGGACCAGGGCCACTTTCTTGTGTAAAGACAAAATAAATGCTGGGACTGAAGAGCTTCATTCTTATATACCAACTCCATGTGGCAGGCAAAGCACTTTCTTCTTTCTTTTTTTTTTTTTTCTTTTTACTTTTTACCATGTCAGCCATAGAGTCCACCCCAAAAATGGATATTCACGCCTGAGAGTCACAAGCCTGTATGAGTCAACCATTTAATTCCAGCAACAGCTCAGTGGCAAGTGTTTCAAAAGAGACATAGCTAGTGGTCCTGGCCAACACTCCAGATAGGTACCTCTAGCTGAAGCCTGTTTTCCTCTACATACGGTCTCCCTTTATATATCACTTGCTTTTTGGTGGTAAAAAGTCAAAAAGACAGCAGTTTTTCTCTGATTAAGGGACTTCAAAGGTTAGAGGTATCTGTGCTATATCCTAACACCCACTAGTGGCAAGCAGCAGGGCTTTCATTCAACTAGCATGTATACTTTCCTCCCTGCAGATTTTCCCAATTGGGATGATGCGCTCAGGTATTTTGAGCTGGGGACTTAATGGATACGATACACCGCATCAATTTCCAAGCATTTATATAGAAAAAAAACAGAAAAACACAAAATCCTTTGAACTTCATTGTTTTCTTCAATACATATTTGTTCAGTACATGCTGAACATGTACTATTTAGTCAGCATTCAAAGGTTAAAATCATAGCTTCTTCTTACCTCCCACCTGGGAGTCTGGGAATGCTGGGGTGAGAATTCAGCAGAGGTTAGGTGACAGGGATGACTGGTAAGGTACCTTTTTTTTTTTTTGTCTTTTCTTTTTTTCCTTTCCTTTCGTCCTTCCCTTTCCTTTTCTTTCCTTTCTTTTTTCTTTTCTTTTTTTCTTTTTTTTCTTTTCTTTCTTTTCTTTTCTTTTTTTCTTTTCTTTTCTTTTTTCTTTTCCTTCTCTTTTCTTTCTTTTATTTTCTCCTTTTTGGTTTCTAGCTCCATGATTCACTTCTTCCTCTGAATACTTTCCACAGCCTGGGATGGGCTCAGGTCTCAAGAGATTTCTCTTTGCCTTCCAACATGCTACCATGGTTCCATCCTACATATTTCAGTATTTTGGGTCATCCTTAAATCTAGCACTTTTTACCCCCATAGATCTAAATATGTAGGCATATTTATCCAACAGAACCGCAACTTCAAATCTCTTCAAATCTCTGGTTCAAATCTCTAGTCTCCTTGACATTTCCCAGTATATTCAGAAAGTGTGGAGCAGTGCTGTTCTACTTGGGACAGGTTGACTTGAGCCCCATCCTGAATCCATAAGGCAGTTGAGGTCAAGACAGGAGGGCAATGAGAATTAATGGGCCAGGGTAGGCCACTTTATACTAGTAGGCATGACACATTTGCATGGTTTGAGAAGCATAGAGGCTGCTCTGCCCAAGCCTTGCTCAGCTTTGACCACTAATTGAATCTTTCTCCTCCCATTTGGCAGAGAAATCAATATGCAAACCTTATATGATTGGCCCATGCAAGGCACAACTTTGGGGATTCTTAGACCCATCTGCCTTCTTATTGGAAAGAAGAACCTAATCTTAGAATATTCTTATCTCTCCAAAAGTCTTGTGTTGGCTTTGGGAACTCCCAGACTCTTTTCCTTCTCTTTGAGAGGAGAAAATGAAAAACAAAATCACCATCTGGGCTGCTTCTTGTAAACTTACAACCCAGGACCTGGCTAAAAACCATCTTCCTGATTACTTCTTAAAAGGTAACAAAGTGCAGAAACAGTGTAGTCAACATACCTGCTATCAATTTTCATCTCCGCAGGTCTGTGAAACCCCTTTCTCTTTCAGAAAATTATATTTCCCAAAGGATCCTGTTCTTATCAAGTATTAACACTGGTGTCTAGTATCTATACTTATTTATTTTTTTTCCGAAAGTGAACACACACATAAAGATCAGCCTTATTGGGAATTTAAAAAGTACAAATTAAAATGTATTGTAAAATATCATCTTATTTTAATGTTTTATACCCACTGTTAGTGAAGAAAAACATAAAATCATTGTATAACATATATCATACTCTAATCATACCATGTAAGTTTAGATGTCTGTGAAGTGGAATGAAGTTGTTCTAAGTGTCCTGGAGGGAGAATATATTCAGAATTAATCCATTATTATAAAATCCACTGTTTAAGATAGAATCCATTGGATGGCTCAGCCAGTTAAGTGCTGACTCCTCATTTCGGCTCAGGTTATGATCTCAGGGTTGTGAGATGGAGCCCCACATTCATGCCCAGCATGGAGCCTGCTTCACATTCTATATCTCCGTCTGTTCCCAGAATAAATAAACTAATTAATCAAGTAATGAATTAATTAATTTAATAAAATGCATTGTATTGTCCATTTTTGGTTGTTAATAAAAAAGACAAAAACCTCTGCATATGTATATAGAAAATATTTTTCGGAATATTAACTGAATAATTAAAAGTGTTTTTTCGGGGATCCCTGGGTGGCGCAGCGGTTTGGCGCCTGCCTTTGGCCCAGGGCGCGATCCTGGAGACCCGGGATCGAATCCCACGTCGGGCTCCCGGTGCATGGAGCCTGCTTCTCTCTCTGTCTGTGTCTCTGCCTCTCTCTCTCTCTCTGTGACTATCCTAAGTAAATAAAAATTTTTAAAAAAAAGTGTTTTTTCTTTGGGTATAAGGATGGGAACAAAAGGAAGTTACAAGGCTTTACTATTTTTACTTTAAACCTTTCTCTACTATTTGTGATTTTAAATAAACATCATTTGGGACGCCTGGGTGGCTCAGTGGTTGAGTGTCTGCCTTCGGCCCACGGCATGAACCTGGAGTCCTAGATCGAGTCCCACATCAGGCTCCCTGCATAGAGCCTGTTTCTCTCTCTGCCTATGTCTCTGTCTCTCTCTCTCTGTGTCTCTCATGAATAAATAAATAAAATCTAAAAAAATAAAATAAAATAAACATCATTTAGGTTAATATTGAAACGTAAAGAAAAAAGAAATGATCATAGAGGATATTTCTTTTTGAGTATAGTGAACAGTGTGATTCTATTTTTCTGATGTTTCTATAATTCCAGGCTTTTATAATTAAAAAATAATAAAGAAATTCCAACAAAGATTAGAAAAAAAAATTGATTTGCTTCATGGTCCTACTTTCAGCTACATTGTTTCAGTATATTTCTTATTATTTTTCGTAGTCCTGGGGCTAGCTGCATAAAATATGTCCTACAATCCCACTTTGAGAAAGTAAATACCAGCTTGATTAGGATGCTGTGATACAGGCTCCTTCCAACTGTCCTTTATGTCACATAGTCTCATAATGAAAGACTTTTTATTTTTTTAAGATTTATTTATTTGAGAGAAAAAGAGAGGGAGAGAACACATGAGGGGAGGGGCAGAGGGAGAGAATCTTTCAAGGAGATTCCCTGCGGGGCATGGAGTGTACGACATGGGGCTTGATCCCATTACCCATGAGATCATGACCAGAGCTGAAACCAATAGTTGGATGCTTAACCGACTGAGTGTCTCACCTCTCATAATGAAATATTCTTATTAGCCCAATTTCTTCCTCTTTGTGGCTCCCATTACATGTGATGATACTATCACACCTCGAGGATATGGCTTACTTCATTCACTCAGCAAATACTTAGCATTGACAATTTGCCATCTGCTTTGCAAGTTCCTAAAATAAAACCATGAAGAAGGTAGCTGTTTATTTCATTAGTGTGGTAGACTAAATAATGACCCTCCAAAGATGTCCATGTCATAATCCTCAGAACCTGTAAATAAGTTACCTTCTATGGTAAAAGGGAGTTTGTAGATATGACTCAGGGATCTTGACATGGAGACATATCCTTAAATTATCTGGGTAGACACAGTATAATCTCAAGATTACTTACAAGAAGAAGGCAAGAGGATCATAATCAGAGAAAGATGTTAGGATGGAACCACAGGATGTAGAGATGTGCTTTGAAGATGGAGGACAGGACCATGGACCAAGCAGTGCAGGCAGCTGCTGGAAGCTGAAAAAAAGCAAATAAACAGATTCTCCCTTTGAGCCTCAAAAAGACAAACAACCCTGGTGACACCTTGATTTTAGACTTCTGACCTCTAAAACTAGAAGAGAATAAATCTTTGTTGTTTTAAGAGACTAGGATTTTGGTAAATTTGTTTTATCATAATAGGAAATGAGTGCAGTTAAGAAGGAGTTATCAATTTATGAAGAAATGAACTATACTCCTTTTGATCTATTTGAAATTGTGACCATATTTAACTTTATTTTAGGTTTGCCATTAAATTTCTCAGAAATAATCTTTTATTTTTAGACTTTGGATATAAGCTCTACAATCTGTTCCAAGGGACCATTGCAAAACAAGAGTGAAAGAGCAGAACATATTCTATTCAAATATTAAAAGTTGGTGTAGAGTCCATAGTACTAGTTTTGTCAGCCTAGAAATTGTGATATTAGTGATAGAATTTATAATTTTTCTATGTCTTAAATGCTACACAGTGTATTATAGATTATGATTAGATGTTTTGTTTATATATTTTATTCTGAGCGGTATGGAAGTGATTGGAGTAATTTTTCTCAAATCCTGTCCTTGTTCGGAAGGGAATTTGGAAAAGAAACTACACACTCAGTATTATAGTCATATAAAAGTATTTTTCTTGCATATTATGTAGTTGTTAAATAAAATATTAAATATTTTTTCTAGATAGAGTAGGTGAGATTACAATAGGTTCAATGACCAGTTACCATGTGTGTATTTCCTGGTTTCTTGCAATCAGGATTTAGAGTGATACACACATTAAGCTCCATTGGTTAGTTGATTTGAACATGGGATAAGGCACGTTGACAATGTTTGGGGCTGGAGAAGGGTCAGATCTAAGTGAGACCCATCAGTACAACAATCTCTGGATCTGTCTGGTTTTGACCACAGTTTGGACATTTTTATTAGTCCATAACTTTCCTTAGGATTGGCTCTTTATCAGAGTCTTTTAAGTCTATCATGCAAACAGAAGCCTGGCAGATCTACTCTACTTGTCTGTGGAATCTCTGTTGCCATGTCTAATCATTAGTGAATAGAGCTATGATCTCCAGAGGTCTGAAGATATGTTTGTTCAGTTAATGCAACATTAGAAGATAAAAATTAATAACTTGGGATGGCCCCCTGCTCTCAATTTATAACATTTCATACCATATACCTGGTGTATGATATCCTGCTGCTTTTATATAACTGGCCTACATCACAGAGACAAATGATTTTGCAACCCTTGGGCTATTTCTTCTGCCAATTAAGCATAGCGCTTCTTCCAATTATGTTATGTAGTTAAGGCATCCAGAGAGCAAGAAGTTGTCACTTACATTTTTTGTATCCTTTTCTTCACAATGTTTCTCTCCCTTAGTTGCTTTAAATAATTTTCAGTAAAAATCTATTAAATGATAGATGTCTATATTGATTTCTCCTATGTCTCTAAGATATCCTAACTACAGGAAAACAAGTGAAAATTGATGTGAAGAGAAAGAGCCTGTTAAATTCTTTCTAGAAAGGTGAAACATGAATTCAGAGATAGCTTGTTTCTTGAAATTTTTCTTGAGATAATACTTGATTTTCCCCAAGCAGAAAAGTTTTCCATTTCTAACTATGTATCTTTTATGTATTTCTACATTTTATAGGTATTTTCATGTTCTTTTTTTTTTTAATGTGTTTTTTTTTTAATTTTTATTTATTTATGATAGTCACAGAGAGAGAGAGAGAGAGGCAGAGACACAGGCAGAGGGAGAAGCAGGCTCCATGCACCAGGAGCCCGATGTGGGACTCGATCCCGGGTCTCCAGGATCGCGCCCTGGGCCAAAGGCAGGCGCCAAACCGCTGTGCCACCCAGGGATCCCCTATTTTCATGTTCTTAAACATGATTTTACTATGCTGCAAAAGATCTGATGTACATCCTATTTAACATATTGGAAAGGTTATTTTGTTATTTTTTCCAGTCTTTTTATGTCAACAAAAGATTTATGAAAATTATAAAAGTTCAAAATTATAAATGTATAAAAATATGCAACAGCAATGTCTATATCAAATTATCATATTTCTGGTCTTGACTATGATACTGTGTTTTCAAACATTATTTTATTATTTTTGTTATTTAGGATTCTAACATTTTATATTTCTTTTATTCGCCTTTTTTTACCGCCTTGGTTGGAAGATGTGGCTTAACTATAAAGATAGTAACAACGACTATGCATTCTAATATTGACTAAATTTATGTGTTAAATAGAAATATTCATTATAAGGTTATGAAGTCTTTTTATGATTTAACATCCTCTTGTATTATTATATTATCTCTAAAAGTTAAGTCTTTCTTAATGTAAAGTAATGACCACTTGCTCCTGCACTTACATTCCTGTCTTGGTGCTCCCATGGGCTTTTATACATGCTTCTTACATGTCGTGGCACATTGTATTTTGACTACACCTGTTATCTTTTTTTTTTTTTAAGATAGATTTTATTTATTTATTCATGAGAGACACAGAGAAAGAGAGAGGCATAGACACAGGTAGAGGGAGAAGCAGGCTCCACGCAGGGACCCTGATGTGGGACTCAATTCCGGGTCTCCAGGATCTCACCCTTGGCCGAAGGCAGACACTTTAATCCCCGAGCCACCCGGGCTGCCCTGTTTCTTTTTCATCTTTGTGATGAGCTAGAGATCAAAGAACATTCGTTACTCATCTTTGGATCACCAGCTCCCAACAAAACAATGTTTTAAGAACAAATACATGAACATGAGAGTTAAGCGAGGCCTTGTTGTTTACCTGAGTTGGATTCTCTTTGTGTTACGGCAACTCTGTGGAGTCTACATTGTGTAAAATGAACTCTCCTATAGTGGGGAATTGTAGTCCCAATTTAAAGATCTGACCTGTGACATATTTCCATGAGTTCTATTAGAGGAGCCACTTATTCTCAGTTACTGATATTTTCTTCCATGTGTAAGAACATCTATTCTCACTCCTCACTCACTCTTCCCCCAGGGAAGTAGCATGATTGTTGTGTTATTTTGAGTTTGGTACAGAGAACCGGGTATCTCAGCCACTCCGTTCTGTGAAACTTCCTGCCTGCAGAGAGCAGGTCCTCTGATTTGCTCCCAACCAAAAGAGGCTTAGAAGTCAAGGCTCTGCCTAATTGGTAGATGCCTGGAGGTTCTCAGCACGGCCGTGTCTGGGTGGGTTGTCTGTCTAATTCTACAGTTCACTATTAGAAGTCCGTAATTGTCTCATACCCAAGGCAGTATTAAACGTGCTATTTTGATCTCACTTTTGCTATGCTCTTCAGTGCTTTAGGTTTTATAGAGAAAGGCTCTCAGCAGGAGAGGCCTGTGGTTTGGGGAAGATGAGTTCAGATCTGAGATGAAGTGCTAGTAACTTGTGTATCGATCAAGGAACATTGAGACTTAAAGGAGAACTGCATAGATCAAAATGGTTTGGCATGATTGAGGCTCTGGTGCTGCCAGGGAAGGGACTAAGTGTTGGTGGCACTGAACTAAGTAAGGCAATGGGGATTAGTTATTATAGTTAGAGGAGGAGTCGTTGTTTTGCATGGAAAGTTTATAGTGGCCTATATTATGCCATATGACTATCTCAGCCACATGGTTGGCTTTCGATGGCTTAAATTTTAGACTTCAGGCAAGTGGACTCCATGGGATTTTGATTTAGGCAGGTCTGTGCATCTTATGGTTCTTTTTATATGGACCAGTGTTCATTTTTATAAAAAGCAGCCCTCATTAAGATAAAATTAGTTGGAAAGATGGGCAAAACACAGGCTTGGCACCTTATGATGCAGACTATTATTTTAGATTGAACTTGAGCAAGCATAGGCTGAAACACAAAGTGAGTTTGGAGTAGAAAGTTGTGTTTTTGTTTTTTTTTTTTTTTTTTGTTTTTTTTTTTAGGATTTATTTATGTATTCAGTCATGAGAGAAACAGAGAGAGAGGCAGATACACAGGCAGAGGGAGAAGCAGGCTCCCGCAGGGAGCCCCGATGTGTGACTCAATCCCAGGACCCCGGGATCACGCCCTGAGCTGAAGGTAGACACTCAACCACTGAGCCACCCAGGTGTCCCTGGAGTAGAAAGTTTTTGATTTGCACTGGCAAAAACAAACAAAAATACCACTTTCCTCTAGTATTAGGCATATCTGCAGGATAGGATATCAAACATCATGGCATTCACCTTGTGCCTGAGCCACAGAGCACTGGTGAGCTTCTAGATTCAATCTGTTTAGATGGCCTTGACATACTGTGTACTGCATTCAGGGACAAGAGTGAACACTGTATAAGACGATGTTGGATTTCTGTGGCTTATTCATAGCTCAGTTTTACCTTTTATGACATGACTTCATTGAGCAATTAATTGGGTTTGAACTGACTATGTATTCTATGACCATAGCTTTGAGGTTTAAAGACCCAAATTAAATTGTTTTGAGGAGCATATGGCAGGGACTTATGACTCCTTATGACTCTGGGGAATAAGCTTTAAAAGCATCAATAGAAGCATTCAGTTCAAGAAACTCCTGAGAATAATTCTTAAGGTAAAACAAACAGTGAGATTACACAAGACTTGAGTACCAGAAACACAGGCCTCAAGTGGAAAATGCAAGTTATGAATTTTGCATATACAGAAAAGCAAATGGAATATAATTCTGTTAAGGCTCAGTGACTGGAACTATCTCCATATTAAATTACTTAATTTTAAAAGAAGGCAGAAATGGCTCTAATATGTTCTCTGAATGTTAGCCTTCATCTCTACACAAACACACACACATATCATAAAAATGGATTCTGGGTAAGCAGCATCAACTGACAACATGATAACAAAGTTAAAATCACTAAGTATTGGGTCTTAGTAACAAAATATGGGATAAGAATCTCGGTAACACAACCGCTCTGGGCTCTAGAGATTGGCTTGTTTTCTAATTTCAGTGCATATGATGTCAGTGTCGTAATAATCTTGTGTCCTTTTATCAGTATGTGTTCTTAAATAGTGAGTATATTAGAGTCCTACCAATAGACTAACACTATTCCTGAAGCTCTAAATGACCCACATTTATATCAGTTAGAAATAGTTTAGGCAGTAACTATACAAAAAGGAAGAAAAAAAGTCTACTTAAACATTGATAATCTTTCTAAAAGTCGAAATAATTGATTCTGTGGGTGGCTCAGTGGTTGAGCATCTGTCTTTGGCCCAGGTCGTGATCCCAGAATCCCAGAACCCAGGGTTCGAGTCCCACATCAGGCTCCCTGCATGGAGCCTACTTCTCCCTCTGCCTATGTCTCTGCCTTTCTCTCTGTGGGCCGCTCATGAATGAATAAATAAAAATCTTAAAGAAAATAAAATAAAAGTCAAATAATTTATTAATAAATTAGGTAGATTACATTTGGGCTTTAAAAATTGTTTTTCAAATCAATATAGAAAAAGAATTTGTCTTTGGACTTAAATTCATTTAGGCTTATTTCTCAAGAGAATTTAATCTGTGGCCTTAACTTCTCCATGAGAATTTGATAATAGAAGGTAGTTAAATGTGGGGAAACATTTTCTGAGACATTGGATTGGAGTATTTTGTGAAGTCATTTGATTTCACTGAATGTTTTCTAGTAAGCAATATTGAAAAATATGGCTAGAAAAAAATTAGCATGGGAAGTAAAAGAAGGAATAAAATTTCAGCTTTAGAAACAGAGTGACCTTGCAACTAAATTAATATGGTATTATAGCCCATTTCTGGCCCTTATGTTTTCCAAAGGCCTTTAAAAAGGAGCAATCCTTGTTTTGGGGTCCTTCCTTTCTGCGCCAATAGACCAAGTTATCCTCTTTGATCATAGTATTAATGGTTGAGCACAGTGGATTAAAACACAAAAGTCTGGGGCTTTTTGAGGGGAAAATATTTTCATTTTTCACAATTACTTCCAAGTAATTAAAGACTCTTGGACTCTCTCTGGTCTTTTAGATACTGACTTATCTCATCGGAGAGACAATACATGTTTCATGGCTAATATGGCTCAGATCCTTCCTTATAGGATATTTGTCTGCAGAGACCATGTGATCAGGGTTGCTCTTGAACTTATACTAACTTAGCAGGTAAAGGGCCCTACTCTTCGGAGAAAGCCTTTCAACGGGCTGGAGCTGCTTGTGACTGATAGGGTGGGAAAGTTGGTAACTGTTGTTTAGCATTAACATTTTTGCTGTAAACTGAAGTTTTGTTCTAATACAGCACTATCAAGAAAAAAAAAATTCACTAGCATTTTACTTCCCATCTGGCTGACTCCTGATTCACTCCGATTTGTTTCAGGATGTAATTAGGAAAAAGGATATATATTCACCACCTATTAAAATCCCAAAAGACTCTAGGGAATTATGATCATTAATCTCATTGATCCTGTGTCAATTTTTGACAATTTTGAAGTATAAAATATAAAGAACATAAATGAGTAAGAAAGATTTACTATGAGTGATGAAGTTTTAGGTGAGGTCCGGAGCCGATGACAGAGAAAGAATCCTTGAGATGTCTTTGGTGCAAAATGGTAGTTTTATTAAAGTACATGAACAGGATATTTGGGCAGGAAAAGCTGCTGCCCCTGGGTTGTGAGGGGTGGCTGATTATATACATGGGAGTTGGGGGAGGTAAGGAAAAGAGAGATTTCAAAAGGATTTTCAAATGCTAAGGAGGACCTACAGGATACTGAGGCCTTGCCATTGTCAAGTTAAAGATTGCCTTTCCCTCTAGCAAGGTATTAACATTAAGACAATTGGAAACTTCCTGAAGAATGTCACATATATCATCCTGGGTGGGGTTGTTTGTGGGATATCAGTTTGGGCTTTGTCCCCTGTTAACCCTGTTCCCCATCAATGAAGAAGTTAAGAGATCATTGTAAAGTGTATTATTTATGACTTTGCCTAAAAGAGACATTTCAGACATAAAGTCATTGAAGATCCTAAAATCGGCCTCTTTTTGTGAAAAAAGAAGAAGAAGAAGAAGAAGAAGAAGAAGAAGAAGAAGAAGAAGAAATCGCTTAAAAACCCAACCAATTGTTTCTTTTAGATATTTGCCTAAAATAAATGATCAAAAAACTTCAGGATTTTCAGACGACTTTCACAAGACATGTGCTTTCCCAAGAAAAAAGGAATATGTTGATATTTTAATAGAATGGCTGATTCTGGAATAGCAATAGCTTGATGATAAACTAGCTGAGTCCTGTTGCCCAAAGTACAGATACCACAGACATGCTGTGGTCTCATGACATCAGTCAAGAAATTAAATGTTAACCTGCTGATTGAGGTGTTTCCCTAAAGAAGCTTAGAGTGCCTTACCTTACAGTTTGTCTCATCAGATAACTAAGAACTGATTTTTTCCACCTCATGACCCTTTGAGTTAGTTGCTTTTTTCCAAACAGCTTTTCTCCTTTATTCCAGCTACAATATTGATGTTCAGTTAGTTGCATCACTTAACAAAATAAAGAAATAGACAAAAGCAAAACTACAGAAAGAGTATTCTGCTGGAATTCATTATGACCATTGAAAAGCTATGACGCAATATTTCAGTATATTTTTATCATTTCCCAAGTAAATGATTCACAATGTGATGCAAGGTTATGTAACTCTTTATTTATTTTTTTATTTTTTAAAAAGATTTTATTTATTTATTCGTGAGAGACACAGAGAGAGAGTCAGAGACATAGTTAGAGGGAGAAGCAGATGTGGGAAGCCTAATGAGGGACTCCATCCCCCGACCCCGGGATCATGACCTGAGCCAAAGGCAGATGCTTGAGCACTGAGCCACCCAAGTGCCCCAGGTTATAAACCTCTTTAAATACAAAAATTGATATCTGCTATTCTGCTTATTTTTCTTACTGAAAACACAACATGTTTCATATTTATTTTTTAAGGACAAAAATGCAGCTTAAATGTGCATTGAAGGCACAAATGAAATCCAACATATACGTTTCTGTGAATACACCAGATTTTCAGTTTTTAATTTGATAAGCCTTTTCTGAATTTTTGAGTTTGACTTTAATGATTGATCTCTAGTCTTAAAAGGAGAATAATTTTTAAATGGATGTGGATTGATGTTCTCTTTGGATACATTTTTCTCTTAGCAGAATTTGATTGATTTTACTTAAGTCTGCAATTATAAGGGACATATATATGTGTACTGTTAAAAATGGGTGGTGGCAAGAGAAGCTTCAGTTTCATTATTTATTTATTTATTTATTTATTTATTTATTTATTTATTTAAAGCTTCAGTTTTATATGCTGCCTGTGTATTTGAGTTTTTATCATGAGGAATGTTAGTGGAAAATGATAAAAAATAAAATATTTTATTTCATATTCCACCTGCAGAAATGAGAAATCATTTTAATACCTGCATGAATATCTTTTTCATCTGTGATGATGATGCCAGTTTGATATTAAGGAGAGAAAGTGCTCATAGATTTTAGATTTCATATAAATTGAATCATCTATAAAAAATGACTGCCTGGCATTTAAACATTCATATCAAAACAAAGATTCCAAAAAAGTAACAACTGCAGCAAAATAGATTCAATGGGGACTCCTAAAAAAGCAACAAAATTTTTGACATTGCTCAATAAAAGAAAATTTAGAATCACTGTATTAGATGCCAAATTGGCAACATTTCTTATACTGATGCTTCATCAGAGTTGCTCATTAGCATGAAAAATAAGTCTTTATGACATTTTTGCTCATGTTAGAAGTATGTAATGAGTGAAAATAAGAAAGCATATAAAAGATGTCAGTGTTTCAAAGCAAAGCAATAAACAAAAATAATAAAAAGAAACAACCATCTTGACTTACATGCTAATTAGGATGATTTGTTACCAGTTAGCAAATGAAGTTAGAGTTAAAATATGTTGAATCAATGAACAGAGCAGAAAAATTCAGAGGAAAGATTAGTTAGCTACATAACCTAGAATCTCAAATTAAATCTGTTTGAAAATACTGCAGTAAAAGCTCAGTTTTACATTTAGCAGCATCTTTAATAAATTAATTTTGCACAATAAAGTTACCATAGAAATCTAGGCCCAAACTTTCATTGAATTTATCAAGTGATATATTCTTTAAATTTTAAAAGCAACAACTTGAAGAGATCAGTTCATCTAACTACTCATTTCACTGATGAGATGAACCCTATTTAGTTACTCAGATTTCCCACCTGAGAAAAAGCCACTTCTAGAAAACCAGCACCAAAACCCAGTTTTCCTGAACTTGATCCATTTAGCTGACGCAGAACTGATGATCTGGAGATACCACAGGAACCCAAATGATGGTCAACCTCTCAAATCCAGTTGAGACAATAACCAAATTCAGAATGGAGAAATTGTTTGCGTAAGACTCAGAAGACTCAGACCCCAAAGCCATGCACCATTTCCTCTTCCCATTGGAACAGGAAAGCCATGCTTCTTTGACCATCATGGAAAGCCCCCAGGTACATAACTGAGGAGAGAGAGACACAATCAAAGACTGCCGGATGTCCCCAAAAGCCAACTGGAATGCATTCCCAGCTTCCCTAAAGCAGATCTTAATGGAAAATCCCACCTAAAGAAAACACTCACCAAGCCAAGATTGTGGATCAAATGCTACAAAATCCCACTTTTCACTGAGATCTAGCAGATTTTCTTGAATGAATCTTTCTCAGTTTGCTACATGCTCTTTTCCAGAGACTTTAAAACTCCAGAAACTTTAAATGATTGATCTTTCTTATTTTCTCCAGCTAAATGGTAGTTTGTTGGGAAGATGATCCTGCACTTTACGGGACCCCCAAGACCAGATTCTTGAGTCTCGATGTCATAGAAATGAACCCTGAACTGGAGACAAAGAAAACAGGCAGAGTTTATTAGAGATAGCCTGTTTACAAGAGAAGCCACAAGAGAGAAGAATGTCACTCCTGGAAGGGGTGGCATGTGGGGCTTATGAAGGCACTTTTCCAGAGGGCGTGGGGCTGGGAGCGTGCAGGCTTTCAGTCCCACAGTCATTATCTCAGTGGACACAAGACAACCACAGGAGGCCTTTCTTCATGCTCAACATTGTTTTAGGGCTCCCGGAAAACAGAAATACTTGTGCAAGCAGGCCTTAAATTGTTACTTCTAATTTCGCCCAGACAACCACTACTCTCTGAAGGCTATCATCTCACCTCTGCTCTCTTTCTTAGAAGGAGATATTTGTTGATAAGCGTATGGAAACTTCTGATCCTTGCCTCAGACCAGTGGCTTTGCAGGAGTTAAGTCCCTCTCACTTTCCCTCCACTGTCTCAACCACATTTATTTTTTAAATAGCTACCTTAATGATTGTTGTGTTTTAGAGTGGACACACGTGAATTTCCTCCTCAAGTTTTCCTCTATGGTACAATTTTTTCCTGCTTTTGCTTTTAGTTTTAGTTCTTCTGGTGATTCTCTCTTTAATCCTAAGTATTAGATACTTTTGAAATAAGGATTTGTTATTGAGATATTTGGAGAATTTGTACATTCACTTGTCTCTACATAGTGCTCTGTGGAAATCAGATTTAATGACAATACGGAGTTGTTCCAAAGCCAGCCATGCAGATTATTAGAGAATTTTTTAAATCAAATCTATTGTTTTGTTTTGTTTTATTTTCTGGTCAATCCATCTCCTTTAGTCTTTGATGATGTATTTTTTTTTTCTATGTTTTGCCAACTAGCTATTTATAGTTGTACTTTCTTTGAATAAAAAAAGACAGTGAAATTTGGCTTTAAGCCACTGCATCTCTCTTAATAAAACCTCCATTTTGCTTCTGTGGTCCGACAGCCTCCTGGCTTTCTTCCAACTTCACGTCCATGCAGCTTTCTGTCTCCTTCACTTGAATTTTAAGTTTTGTGATTTTTTGGTACTCTTACCTTTCTTCATCTTCTTTCTAGCTTATCTTTTCAGTGGTCTTAACCTCTAATCCCACATTCTCCAAATTAGATATTTTGAGCCAAGACTACTAGACTAATACGTAGGACTGTCTACATAGGAAACTTACTTTTGTTAAAATGGAACTTAAGCCCTCGCACATATATGCTGGCTCCAAACTTGGCACACGTCTACACATTTTTTTTTCCAGTCAATAAGCTATCACAGAATAATAAGCATAAAACTTCTCTTCGAAATTTTCCTCATGAATGTTTTATCAGCCAAAGTTACATAAACAAAATAATTTTTAGAGTTATTATTTTTTATAATTTTAAGGGAAAAGATCACAGAAATGGCCAAGTTAATCTCCCTTTTGTTTCCAACTTTATCAACCCACTTCAAAGAAAATTGCCAGCTTACCATCATTATTTTCTCAATTCATTTTTTCTAGTAATACTTTTGAGAAATTTATAATACATCTTTGACTCTGTCATTCCATGGGGGCACATTTTCAAGCTTGGCTGCCTTTTTTCAAACTGAAAAATTTTGTCCATATCTTTAGCTTATAGCTTCAATAAATTTTCATCAATTGTTTAAGCTTCAAATTTCAAGGTGATATCAAATTTAATCTGGAAGCTAAGTTTTAAGGTAGCCTTTATGGCTTAGTTAACCCTACTTTGTATTATATTTTTTTATTTGTATCTTTATTTCTTTCTTTATTTTTTTTCCATTTTCATTGAGAAAAAACTGATTCACATCACTGTATAACTTTAAAGCATGATTGTTTGATTTACATATATAGTGAAATAATTACAATAGGTTCAGCTAACATCCATCTTGTCATATAGATACTATTTTTTTCAAGTTTTTATTTAAATTCCAGTTAGTTAACTAACAGTGTAGTATAGGTTTCAGGAGTAGAATTTAGTGATTATCACTTACATATAATACCCAGTGCTCATCACAACAAATGGCCTCTTAATCCCTATCACCCAATTATCCATCTCCCCATCCACCCCCCCAACCCCAGCAGCCCTCTGTTGGTTCTCTATAGTTAAGAGTCTGTTTTCTGGTTTGCTGCACTCTCTTTTTTTCATACAGTCATCAGTTTTGTTTCTTAAATTCCACATATGAGTGAGATCAGATGATACTTATCTTTCTCTGTCATATAGATAGTATTAAAAAAAAAAAAAAGAAGGAAGAAAAGAATACAGAAAAAAAAATTCTCCCTGTAATGAGAACTCTTAGGAATTACTATCTTAACTTTCCCATGTGTCACACAGTAGTGTTAGCTATAGTCTTGTTGACCATTACATCCCAAGTCCTTATTTCTCTTATGATTAGAAGCTTATACCTTTTGTCCACTTTCCTCCAATTCTCCCTCTTCCCAGCTCTGCCTCCACCTTTGGTAACCACAAGTCTGATCTTTTTTTCTATGATTTTTTTTTTAATTCCACATGTAAATGAGATCATACAGCATTTGTTTTTCTCTGACTTATATTGCTCCTGGAAAACATATATTTCTTATATGTTTCAAAATAGTTTTGGTGAATTTTCTTCACATTTTAATAAAGCCCCAAGAGTTCTGACTCATTAGAAGATTTAGATATGTATGTTCTATTCTATTTCTAGTACGAAATACCATATTTGAAATAGTCATATGAGTATATCCCATAGTTTTAAGTGATCTGTTCGTGCTTTTCAGTAATTCAATGTTAGTTGGATCGATGCTATCATCTTCTGCACCGTGAAGATGGTTTTGGGATTTATACTTAAATTGATCCTGAGTTTTTCACAATCTTATTAGTCATATCTTTGACTTAAAGAATTTGACATGATTATTTTGGAGTTTAAACTTTTATGTTTCTCTATCCAAATGAAAATCATTGCTTCAACTAACAAGGGATGGGTATCTTGTATATCTCTGTTTCTTACTCCCTGCATATCTACTACAGCTATATGAAAGTTTCACCTTCCATTTTAGTGTTGGTATTATTCCACATTCCTGAATGTGGCAAATTTATAATCTGAAAAGAAAAAGCAGAGGTTTTACAAAGTTAATTATAAACACTATAATTTTTTCATTCTTGTAGATGCAAGATTCCCTCTGGTATTGCTTACCTTTATCCTGATGGACTACTATGATGGAGTAGGTTTTCCAGAAATAATTTCCCTTTATTAAAATATTTCTTTATTTCCATTTTAAATCTAAAGGACATCTTCACAGAACGTGGAATTCTAGATCAACAGCTCTCTAATTTAAGCACATTAAAGGTCTTCTATTCAGAGTGGTTACTGATAAGAAATTCACAATTATGAAAAATCAACTTAACACCTTTTGCTTTCAAATTTTTCTTTTTCTTTGGTATTTAGGAATTTGATTATGATCTATGTAGGCGTGATTTTCTTTAAGTTTATCTTCCTTCTGGAATCTGTAAATGTACTCCTTTTACCTTATGTATGAAGTTCTTAGATGTTATTTCATATATGTATGTATGTGTATGTGTGTGCTTGCTGTGTGTGTATATGTGTATATTTATAAAAATAAATATATTTGTATGGCATATCTTGTTTTATTCTGTTTCTTTTTATTGCATGTTTACTGATATTGCAGCTTTTACAAATTGAAGGTTGTGGCAACCCCACATTGAGGAAGTCCATCAACACCATTTTACCAACAGTATTTGCTCAGTTTGTGTCTCTGTGTCACATTTCAGTGATTCTTTTTTTTTTTTTCATTTCAGTGATTCTTACAATATTTCAACCTTTCATTATTATTGTATTTGTTATAGTGATCTGTGATCAGTGATTATGACTCAATGAAAGGTCAGGGAGTGATTAGCATTTTTTAGCAATAAAGTATTTTTTAATTAAGGCATATATAAATATATTCAAGACATAATGCTTTTGCACACAATAGATTACAGTTTAGTTTATATATAACTTTTACACTAGGAAACAAAAAAATCCATTTGACTCATTTTACTGCAATATTTACTTTATTGCAGTGGTCTGGACCAGAACCTGCAGTATCTCCAAGGTATTCCTATGCACATGTACACACATAAGATTTTCCCTCCAATCCTCTTTTCATTTCATTCTGGGACTCTAATTCCACATATCTTAGGCTTTATGGTAGTTTCACATGGGTATATTAAAATCTGGTCCTTTATTGTAAATTTTTCTTTGTTTTTCAAATTAAAGAATTTTTGCTGGTCAGTCTTATGCTAACTGACTTTACTGTAAGTATATTCTGCTACTGAGACCATACAGTGAATTTTTCCCCCAACAGACTGAATTATTCATATCCAAACTTCCCATTTGAGTTTTTTTTTATAGTTTCTTTTCACTGGTGAAAATCCTTATTGTTTTTCATTTTGTTTTTTCTTAATTTCATGTTTGCTTCCCTTTATTGCTTTAAGTTTTTGCTATATTGTTTTGATCTGCAGTCTTATGCATTATTCAGAGGTTAGTCTGAGACATGTAGGTGGTTCAAATGTCACTTCAGCTTTCAAAGTCTTCATTATACTATTTGGATCTCTTTCACGCTGTGTAGTTTAGATGTTAGGCTAATATACATGGGGGTTTATACATAAAATTAGGAAATCTTCTCCAGCTCTCTTCCTGGAATTATCCTATACTCTATGCCTGCAGGGGATCCTTTCTCTGGACTGAAAGATGGAATTTTGAGTGTTTTATTCTCTATACACTGCTGCACTTCTTTACAACTAAGTTCCACCCTTGGGGTAAAGCCATGATAGAAGAGTACAATAACAACTATGGCAATGGGAACATTATCCCTATATGAGTTTTGACAACCTTCTGCAATCAAATCTGCTTTTATTTATTCTATAAGGATCCCAGACAGTTGCTTTTCCATTTTTCATACAGAATTTCAGGCATCGTCCTTGGAAAAGATGGGTTTGGGAGGACCTATAATCATAAGACTGTACATAATAGAATCAGAGCTTCTTTTCATATTTTCCTTCAATATAAAATATTAGACATAATTTTAAAAGTTACTAGAGGCTGTTTAGTCCAAAGTTTTCAATTTACAAATGAGGCAATGCACATCTGAATTAAACTTAAGTTATTAGCATAATTAATATTATGTAGACATGAATAATTAATATCTTCAAATAAAATGTTATATGGGAAACATGAAAACTGAGGCTCAGATAGGTAATTAAAATGATTAACATTGTGAAGTAATATATTTTTTCCTTCAGTCAACAATTTTTTATTAAGCACCAACAGAGTACCAATCACTGTCCCAGTTTTAATTTCAAATAAAATCTTGAAAGGTAAGAGACATTTAACAAAAAGGGAAAAAAATTATACATCCTGACAAATTTTCCAAAAGTGATGAAGTTTGTAAGGTGGGATAAAAATTAAATTTTCAACAATAAATCTAGAATTATTTTCAACATATATGCTAAAATTCACATTAAAATATATTTCATGGTGGAACCCTGGGTGGCTCAGCAGTTTGGCGCCTGCCTAGAGCCCAGGGTGTGATCCTAGAGTCTTGGGATCGAGTCCCACATCGGGCTCCCTGCACGGAGCCTGCTTCTCCCTCTGCCTGTGTCTCTGCCCCTCTCTCTCTCTCTCTCTCTCTCTCTCTCTCTCTCTGTGTCTCTCATGAATATATAAATAAAATCTTTAAAAATAAATAAATAAAATATATTTCTTGCCAAAAAAAATCCTATATTGAAATACATTTTAATTTATTACATTATGTTGAAACCAAATAATCTCAGGCTTTTGGTTTGTGTATCTGTCTGTAAATTTAATAATAGAAGAAATTATTCTTGTGATATTGTCAGTGCAGAGACATGGTGATGTGGACAAGAATGAAACAAACTCCATGATGTCAAAATTGTGAGATATTGAATTCTATCACTGTGGATGTAAGCTTATTCATGAACTCTTCTCCCACCCATCATATGACACATCAAGAGAATTTTCAAGAAAATATCCTTTCATTTTCCAAGAGTTTATTATACCATTTCCAAGACAATTAATTATACCATTAGGTGAGGAGTGAACCCAGTTTCCATCAATCACTTAAACAAAATCTTAAAAAAAAGAATCTCAAAGTGACTCTTTGGTGTTCTGCATATGCTTGACACTATTTTTTTTTTAAATTTATTTATTCATGAGAGACAGAGACACAGACAGAGGGAGAAGCAGTCTCCATTCAGGGAGCCCGACGTGGGACTCAATCCCGGGTCTCCAGGATCAGGCCCTGGGCTGAAGGCAGGTGCTAAACCCCTGAGCCACCCAGGCTGCCCTGCTTGACAGTATTTAAATATCTGTGGCTAACTGATTTTGGTACCCTGAAATAAAATGAATAAAGTTAGTATGTTACATTAAAGATCTCTGGATGAAGGAGGATGCAAAAAGATGTTAAGTGTCTCCTCTTCCTCATCCATGCATGTCTTTTTTTTTTATTTTTATTTTTTTAAGATTTTATTTATTTATTTATTAGCAACACAGAGAGAGAGGCAGAGACACAGGCAGAGGGAGAAGCAGGCTCCATACAGGGAACCAGATGTGGGACTCAATTCCGGGTCCCCAGGATCACACCCCGGGCTGAAGGCAGGTGCTAAACTGCTGCGCCACCAGGGCTGCCCATGCATGTCTTTTTATTCATAAAATTCATTTCTTACTCTGCTGTTGTTTTATTCTATTTTAAATTGAGAGGAGGAGTAAGTGTTTGGGGGAACTTAGGAATTATAATTGGTGCCATATGACAAGTGTAAGCAGCTATGAAGCATGGGCTGTGCTCTTTTTGTCAGAAAACTGTATTATATTTTTCATGGCCCAAGAAGAGGTTGTGGAGTATTTTATTTGCTAGTTAACTACAATGCAGTTTTTTTTTCCTCTTAACAGTTTCAGGGTCTATTAATTTATCTTATAAACCATGTCTGCTTGCTAACTTCAGCCTTCATACTGGCAGTTCGTCAGTCCAATGGTTGTAGAACATTCTCTAATGGAATTTTTATCTGGGCTGATAAAGTGTTCTTTACTTAGTGTTCAAACCTGAAAATCCTAAACTAAGTTATTTCTAACAGTTTAAAATAAGACCATGGAATAAATGGCATTGCAATAGAGTGTTAAATTATTTGTATAAATTTGAACAATTTGTCTAATGTAATCATGTACTAATTTTGAGGCATAAAATTTGGAAAAGTATCTTTCTCATTTCAGAAACCGTGTATTTGAGTAAGTTCAGTATATTTTTAGGTTTTGAGAGAAGGCACAAATTAAATTTATGTATTATATTAAGGAAGAATTTTGATTTTGAATGAAAAATGCTTTTATAATTACTAAGTGAAGAGTATATGCTTAGGTTTGTTTATTTTAATAGAGAGGTTTATATGTCCAGTTTCCTATATAAAGATGTAATTAAAGATATAATTTTTGATTTGGGATTAAGGACAATATTCCTCAGATGCCAGATGTTTCCATCAAAATACACCTGTTGGCAAAAAAGAATGATTTGTATCCTCTAGACCTTCCTGACATCACTTCATTCCAGTTACACATGAAAATAATCTGCAAAAACGCTTGTAATCTATTTTATATGAACGCAAAGTTTTCTTAATTTGCATTAAACCATAATTTACCATTCATTCTAATTTTTGTACTCAAAACATGTAGTAACAAGTCAAGTTTCAGAAAGATGTGGTAAGCTTAGCTGAGACACTCATATATTCTGAAAACATGAGGTATAGGCAAATAATTCAAGCATCAACAATTAAATAAAATTTTCACATGATGATTGTGAAATCCTTAGGAGGATTTCATAAGTTTTCCTTTTTAATCCATGAGTTAGATAACGGATAGTCATGGTTAAAAGTGAAGTATCCTAATTTACCCTGGCTGTTTTCGGCATTGTTGGGCTGTTGGTTCTCCCACCTTCTATTGAAAGGATTTTCGGGTATTAACTCTTAAGGAATGGGGCAGTGTCTGACAGAGTTTTACCCAATACTCAGACACATAAGGAAATCACTGATGCATTGGTACATTTATTTTTTTTAGCATTAAAAAATAATGTTTTTATCCTAAGAATATACTTTAAGTTTAGGAGTAAAGTGGTCTTTCTATGAAATTATGGTTTTATTTGATAAGATAACAAGTTGCTTTTTCTAAACAAATCCTATGCCTGAAGATTTGCTAGCCCATAAGGCATTAAAGTCTGGAAAACCCTTGCATATTGCATATTTAGTATGCAAGGAAACTTGCATTGTGCTCCAAGACAGAAGAGAAATACTAAATGTGGTAGGTGCCATAGAAATTGCAAAGAGCTATGAACCTCTGATCTGGGGACACCATTGGAACTTCTGGTGAAAGAGTGAGGTGAGGGAAGTTGAAGTAAATCTGATAAGAACATTCATAGTCATCTATTTCCAAAATGACAAAGCCCAGCACTGTGGAGAGAACACTACTTTCTCCATTTCTAGCTTTAACCTAGTCCTTCTATGGCATCTAGTGGATTGGTCCCTCAAAACAACAGCATTCTCACAACCAAGTAGAGCTCCTTCAATGAATATATGGAAAATTAACATCAACAGGAAGATGGTGGAACTGAAAAAGAAAAGACTGCAGTGGCTATTTAAAAGACTATAAAGGACACTGGTTTGTCATATAAACAGGGAATATTGATTTTCGCAAATGTCAAAAATAACTGAGTTTGAGGTTAGAACTCTGAAAGCAATCTTGTAGATCCTAAATGAATACTCAAATTCTAAATGAATATTCAAAGGTACTTCACTTTTCTTCCCTGCATGATAATAGCTGCTGACATGGGAACACACCCTAAACATACCATATGCTCTTAAGTAACAAAAAGTAAATATCTTCTCAACTCTTCTCTGCTTTTCGTATACCTGTTTTTCATAAGAGACACTACATAAATCTAGAACTATCCAAAACATATTCGGTTTAAATTGTTTCTCTATCCCAGTTGCAATGTATTTACCTAAAGACAATTTAACCACAACTACCCATGCAAAACATTTTATTTCCATTTTTCTTTTCTATTTTCAGGTTAGTGCTTTATAATTTTTTTTTTTGCCTGAACTGTATAACATAGTTTAAATGCACGTCATATTTCCCCTTTCCAATTGAGCAATAAAGCAATCTAATTCTACAGATGGACTCATATTTAATTTATTTTCAAAATGGCTCAATAGTCCACCAGTATCTACAGAATTAAGGTGAAATACCATGTCATACATTTATCTGGGTTTCCATCTGGCCCTTGCTTACCTGACAGCCCTCATTTCTAACCGTGTTGCCCTGTTCAGTCTATCCTCTAATCATCTCAAACTCTGCATTATGCATGGAATATGTTACATGCTGTCACATTGCCAAGCCTTTGCAACACATAGGCTGAAAGCCACCTGACCTTCTCTGTCATTAATGTTTTATTTAGGTTTCAAATCTCAGGTCAGATACATCTCCATCATGGTATTGTTCTTAATTTTTTATTTGTATTAATTGTTATATTTTCTTTGCGATCATAAACCTTGCTTCTACTTCTATTATAGTCTTTGGTTTTTATACAGCTTCACACTTATTTTAGGTGTTTGAATGATCATTTTTTTTAAAATGGAGGTAAAATTTTTATGACATGATATCAACCACTAGCCATCTTATGTGTATAATCCAGTGACGTTTAGTACATCCACAATGTTTACAGCCATCACCTAGATGTCTAGTTCAAAGACATATTCATCTCCCCCCAAAAGAAACCCCATACTCATTAAGTAGTCACTCTACAATCTCTGGCCCTTGCAAAGTCTGCTTTCCGTTTCTATAGTTTATCTTTTCTTTGTTTCATATAAATGGAATCATATAATATGTTACCTTTTGTGTTTGACTTACTTCACTTAGCTTAATGTTTTCAATTTTCATCCACATTGTAGCATACATCAGTAATCAATGCCTTTTCATGACTGACTAATATTCTATTGCATTAATATACCACATTGGCTATCAATTTAACAGTTGATGGGCCTCTGGATTGTTTCCACCTTTTGGCTTTTTGACTATTTTTTTTTGGACTATTTTTGACTATTGCTTATATAAAGATTCACACACCAGTTATTTTTGACATATACCTAGAAATATAATTACTGAATCATTTAGTAATTCTATGTTTACCTGTACGCTGACATGCCAAATTATTTTTCACAGTGACTGTACCATTTCACATCTCCCCCAGTAATGTATTAGGATCCTAATTGCTCCTTATCTTTGCCAGCATTTGCTACTTTCTTGTGATAACAATGATAATGAAGGTTTTTGAAACCTAGTGGTGTAAATTGCATCTCATTGTAGTTTTGATTTGCATTCTGCTACTGACTAATGATGTTGAGTATATTTGTATGTGCTTGTTAGTAATTTGTACTTTTTTTGGAGAAATGGCTAGATCGAAAAAGACATGCACAGACTGGGAGAAAATATTTGCAAATTATACATACTGATACATTTTAATAACCAGAATATATAAAGAACTTGTACAACTCAATAACAAAGTATCAAATTAAAACTAGGCAAAGAACTTGAGCCACTATTTTTAATCACTATATTTTAAGGGAGTGGGAGCATAGGGACTGAGTTCATTCTCATGACCCACAATAAAGTACACAGGACAGTTATACTGATGCTTAACATCGAGGAGAGTCAGATTCAAATTTTTGGATTTATTCAAAGTCTGTTTTTGTCAAGGGTCTGGGTTGAGGGCTGCGTCAAGTGTCAAAGGTGGGATGACAAATTCAGGATGGATGGCTATAAAATATGTAATTTGACTTGATTCATTAGTGCTCTCAGAAGACTGGCTTCGAATAATACATTTTTTTCACAACATATGTGATTTATTATTTTCTTAAAGTTTTATTTTTATCAAAGTTGTTATGGTGGTTGAGTTTATGTCAATTTGGCTGGGCCACGGATATCTAAATATTTTTTCAAGCACCAGTTGATGGCGCTGTAAAGGTATTTTTTGATAATATTTGCATTTAAATCAGTACACTTGGAGTAAAGCAGATTACCTTCAGTAATGTGGCGGGGCCTCACCCAATCTGCGGAGAGCTTTATGAGAAAAAGACTCATGCCTGAACAAGAGGGAATTCTGCTTCCAGACTGCCACAGCACTCAAGCTGCAATATCAGCTCTTCCCAGGCTTTCCAGCCAGGGGCTTACCTTGCGGATTTTGGATTTGCCAGCTCCCATAATTATGTGCGTCAATTCCTTAAAATAAATCCCTCAGTCGATAAGATGATAGATGGATAGATCGGTGGCAGTGAGAGACAGAGATAGAGATGATAGAGATAGGGAAAGATACATGAGCATATATGCACATCTTTCTCTGTTTTTGGTTTTGTTTTTCTGGAGAACCCTGATTAATACAATTACTCATTTCAAGGGTTAAATGATTTTTGTAAGTTTCACTATTACCTTAAAAAAGAAAAACACAAAACAGTAGCTATTATCTTTCTCCTCTCCACTTGCTTGAGAAGCAATGACTTTCAAATCTTTTAGCAAATGCTAAGGATTTTTACTCTCAACTTTCTTCCTTTCTTCTTTCTTTCTTCTTCTACCAGTTGAAAGAGTTTATTCAACAAATATTAATAGCTACATTCTGTGTCAAGGCAGGGATTATAATTGACACAGATGTGAATGAGAATGACTCATAACTTCATAAAATTTACAACATTGTGAGAAAATAAGAAAAACAGGGGGGCCAGAACTCAAATCAAGTGTATAGGCTGTCAGAACTCGCTAGTCTTACACACCATCTAAAAGAATACTCTCATACTTTTTTAAAAAGATTTTATTTATTTATCCATGAGATACACAGAGACACAGGCAGAGGGAGAAGCAGACTCCCCATGGGGAGCCTGATACAAGACTGGATCCCAGGACCCCAGGATCATGACCTGAGCCAAAGGCGGGTGCTCAACCACTGAGCCCCAGGCCCCTCATTTTTCTAACTAATATTCTTTTTTTAAAATATTTTATTTATTTATTAGAAATGGAGAGAGAGAGAGAGGGAGAGACACAGGCAGAGGGAGAAGCAGGCTTCATGCAGGGAGCCCGACATGGGACTAGTTCCTGGGCCTCCAGGATCACACTCCAGGCCGAAGGCAGCACCAAACCTCTAAGCCATCGGGCTGCCCCATCTACTAATATTCTAATCATATTCTTTTTTTTTTTCCACTTTAAGGACTTTTATGATTTTACTTTACTATGAAGGATGAAAATATGCTAATTTTATTCCTTTTTTTTCAACACATAAATTTCTAGTTTCCAAAACTTCCATTATGATTGGGATAAGTGATCATTTGGTGTATATAAATATGTGTATATGTGTGTCTATAAATATATATATGTGTCTATATGTATATTCTAGTATATTATATGTATATATGTGGATGTACATTTTCTAGTCTTACTGTAGGTCTTACCCAAAATGGGATTTCTCTCACCTTTTTCTTGTAGGAGTTTAACTATTTCCGGAGTCTTCCATTTCTTGATTTATTCTCCTGTTTTGGTGCAGTGTATATTCTAGCACTTTCTGAGAAAAATTTGAAATGGAGGCATTTGTTGAGATACTGACTTTGTGAAATGTATTGATTTAGTTTATTCTTACAATTAGTTAAAATCTAGAGACATAAAATTCCTTTAGGAAAAGTTTGAGACATCATTTTAGTGTTCTCTAGCTTCCACTGTTGCAGTAGAAAATATAAAAGTCTATTTTCTTCTCTCTGACCTGTTAAGATTTCTACATGATGGGATCCCTGGGTGGCGCAGCGGTTTGGCGCCTGCCTTTGGCCCAGGGCGCGATCCTGGAGACCCGGGATCGAATCCCACGTCGGGATCCCGGTGCATGGAGCCTGCTTCTCCCTCTGCCTGTGTCTCTGCCTCTCTCTCTTTCTCTCTCTGTGACTATCATAAATAAATAAAAATTAAAAAATTAAAAAAAACAGCTTTATATATAAAAAAAAAGATTTCTACATGATTCCGAATGTTCTAAAATTCACAAAGATATGGCTTTATTTGGAACCATTCTTATTTACTACCCTGATATATTTACATAGTAGGTTCTTACAATCATGGCAATGTTTCTTTATCAAAATTTTATTAGAAATTTATTATTTAAGGCTTAGGTTTTTCCACACTGGTTCTATAACTTTTTATATATTTAGTAACATTTTTCATCTTTCTTCTTTTTTGCTCTATTTCATCTTGACTTTCTAATCTTTCTATTGAATTTTCTTTTTTATTGTTATTTTTTATTTTTTAAGTTAATTTTATCTTTTAAAAATCATTTATTTATTTATTTATTTATTTATTTATTTATTTATTTATTTATGAGAGAGACACAGGCAGAGAGAGAAGCAGGCTCCATGCTGGGAGCGCAATGTGGGACCCAATCCGGTGGCTCCAGGATCATGCCCTGGGGTAAAGGCAGGCGCTAAACTGCTGAGCCACCCAGGGATCCCTGTATTTTTATTTTTTAAGTGGTCTTTTTTTCTGTGAATGGTCTTTCTTTATAGGAGTAGTATATTCTATTTTTCATAGATACACCACTGTCTTGTGTCTTTAAGGTTATATTAATGATATCACCTTTGAAGATTTCTTTCCCTGACTTTATATATTTTCTAAAAGTTATTCTTTTCTATTCACTTCCTTTGGTTTTTGCCTTATTATTAGATGTTATTTTCCTCAAGCACTTGGGATTCCTTAGCTATCTCAACATATTTTAGAATTATGCACTAAAAACACATTTGGAGGGGGAGGTGCCCGGGTGGCACAGTCTATTAAGTGACTGACTCTTGTTTTCAGATCAGGCCATGGTCTTGGTTGGGGTCCTGAGATAGACCTCTGCTTTGGGCTCCTTGTTGAGCATTGAGCCTGCTTAAGATTCCCTCATTCCCTCTCCCTCTCCTTCTGCCCTTCCCACCCACTCTAAATGAATAAATCAATAAGATTTGGTATTACCATGTGAGTTAATTTACTTTATCAACTGTGAATTTGATTTGATGATCTAGCGGCACTGTTTTGTTTAGAAAACTAAAACACAAGTATCTTTAGGATTTTTCTTGGGGACAGTTTATTTTTCCCTCTGAAGATGACTTCCATCTGCCAAAAAGATACTAATTAGCCAGACATGATTGTTCTGGGAGTTCTTAGAGTTTAGTGAGGGACAAAGAGGGGGTGTTCATGTGTTCATTATTCATTAATGACAGCTAACATTTATGGAGCACTGATTCTGTGCCAGGTGCTGTTTTAAAGTTCTGCTTTATTTCCTCATTTATTTCTCACATAATTCAATGAGTTTGGTATAAGAATTAGCTATACTTTATGAATGATAAATCAGATCCAGATAGATTAAATAACTTATCTAAAGTCACAAAACTGAGGAGTGAGAAAGTTGTGTTAATTTTTCAGCAATATGTTTTTTTAATTTTTTTTTAATTTTTTTTATTTTATGATAGTCACAGAGAGAGAGAGAGAGGCAGAGACACAGGCAGAGGGAGAAGCAGGCTCCATGCACCGGGAGCCCGATGTGGGATTCGATCCCGGGTCTCCAGGATCGCGCCCTGGGCCAAAGGCAGGCGCCAAACCGCTGCGCCACCCAGGGATCCCAGCAATATGTTTTTTTTTTTTTTTTTTTTTTTTTCCGTTTTGATCCTGTGACTAAAAAATCTTGGCTTCCACTGCATGTGTTAGAATGGCTTATTGTAACTTTAGCTTGTGGGGTTTTCTTTACTATTTTTTAATCTCTTCTAAAAGGAAAACTTTTGCCAATTGTGCAGACCATTTTTTTTCCAATCTAATATATGTGATATAGGTGAAAAGATGAATATATGATATGTTTTATGTTGTCTGTGTATAAACACTATGCCTCCAAAGCCATGAGAAATGTTTTGGATATCCACATTTTGCTATGAACACAATGCATTAATGAAAAAGAGAGCTACATTATCATTATTCTATCTAGTTACAGCATAAGCATTTTTTGACCTTTCATTAAAATATTCTAACTTTTCTTATATAGCTACAGTAGTCATCTTTTAACAAAATTGTCAAGGGAATTTGATTTTCTATTTATGAAGAAAAAAGTGAAGACAAAATTAAGATCTATGGATGCTGAACTTAAATATATATATATATATTTGCATCTTTTGTTAACCAAGGCTAGGTAACAGGGTAGAGAAAATGCCATTTTATATGTTTCACAAAAGTCATTAAATAACTAAATAAGGTAACAAAGTGTTGAGATTCTATAAACTATTGGGAACAATGATTGTGAGTCAAGAAGTTTGTGAAACACAAAGAGATGATGTGAATGCAGAAGACTCTAATAATATAAGTCAATAGTTGTGAGATGAAAAGCATGTAGAGAAAACAAAAGAGAACAAAAATAAAGAAGCACATTTGTTACAATACTCTTATAATTTCCAAAATAATGATTGCTCCAAATTATGTCTTTTACTCCCATGTTTTGATTCTTAGCTTCTATTATACTTATATATCTGTGACCTCGTATTTATTTATTTTTCCTTTTTATTTGCATTAGGTATGAATTTTGACAAATGCTAATCTACCAGGTTCATTTTCAGTCCATGTGCAAGAATTCATCAAGGCTGTGATTTTTTGAATGCAAATAAATCTCTAATGCAGGATATTTATTACTCCATTGCTTAAATTTTCCCTTGAACTATGTTTTCTTCTATATCTCATTATTTCTAATTAAATATTCCTCAAATCCTAACAACTAGCTGCATTGAAAATCATTTCTATCATCAGGAAAGTACAAATCAAAATTACAATTAGATATCATGTCACACTTGTCAGAATGGCTAAAATCAACAACACAAAAAACAACAGATATCAATGAGGTTGTGGAGGATGGAGAAATTCCCCTCTACTGTTGGTGGTGCAGCCACTGTGGAAAACTGTAGATAGTTTCCTTAAAAGTTTAAAAATAGAACTGCCTTATGATCCAGCAACTATACTACTAGATATTTACCCAAAGAATACAAAAATACTAATTCAGAGGAATACATGCACCTTGATGTTTATAGCAACATTATATACAATAGCTGAAATTATGGAAACAGCCCAAGTATCCATCAACTGATGAAAGGATAAAGAAGATGTGGTAAAAATACACACACACACACACACACATTATGGAATATTAGTCATAAAAAAGAATGAACTCTTGCCATTTGCAAAGACATATATGGAGCTACAGAGTATCATGCTAAGTGAAATAAGTCCATCAGAGAAAGACAAACACCATATGATTTCACTCATATATGGAATATAAGAAAGAAAATAAGTGAGCAAAGAAAAAAAAGAGAAGGAGGCAAACCAAGAAACATACTCTTGACTATAGAGAACAATCTGATGGTTACCAGAGGGGAGGCTGGATGGGGGATGAGTGAAGTCAGTGATGGGGGATTAAGGAGGGTACTTGCTGTGATGAGCACCGGGTGTTATGTGGAAGTGTTGAATCACTATATTGTATACGTGAAACTAATACTGTATATTAACAGAAATCTGAATAAAAATTACTTATTTGTATAGACACCATTTATCTTATTTTCTATCAAATTATTTTTAGATTTTAAAGGGAGTTTTCTTGATCCATCAACTAGTTATCTTACTTTTGTCTTGTCAAATACTTAATCATTAATTTCTAGATTTGTCATCTACTGGTCCCTATAAAACTTATTGATAAAGAGCATGAAATTTTGAATGTAAAGATATTCTGTAAAATGCCATAATGGTATTTCACTAAAACAATTATATTTATTGAAATTGGATTTATTTTTATTTCATTGTTCATTGCCTCAAATTGGACTTTTATCACAGGAATTGTTATATAATGTTAAAGAAAATAAGCTAACGTGCATGCAATGCATAATAATCAGATGGATAAATATATTTATGGGCGTATAATTTAATGGTATTGGGAAGAGGCTATTTTGCATAGATATTGAGAGGGAGAGAAGAGAGCAAATGAAAATATTCAGCACATAAGAGACACAGAGCAAGAACAGGATCAAATAATGCTATTATCTGTAATTTAACAACTATTTCTTTATTTCTCAGAGATGTCCGTAACACTTTTCCAATCCATGAGCAAGACATATAATTTTTACTCCAGAAATCAAATTTAATTCTATTTATTTTCCTCATCTTCATTTCCACCACTATAGTACAATCCCCAGATAGCTTACCTAGAATTCTTCAACTAAGAGCCTCTTAATTTATTTCTCATCTTCTGCTTAAACTAGGTTATGTCACCATTGTGCTTAAAATTTTCAAAAGCTTCCCATGACACTTAGGAAAAACAGCTAAAGTCTTTATGCAGCACCTGCCCTCAGACGACTACCTAGATTCTTTACTGCACATTTTTCCTTTCATAACTGTCTCCGCCAGCCTGACATTTATTTTATTTATTTATTTTTTTCATCCTCCAAGCTTTTCTTCTCCATCAGGAACCTGTACCACCAGACCTCAGAATAACTGGCCCTTCTGCATTCTCTGTCTTGGCTTTACTGTGACCTGCTCAGAAACAGCATGTGTTACATTTTCCTCTTTTCATCACAACTTTATAGTTATTCTGAATCAGATCTTACGCACTTTAAAAAAGTTATTATTCCATCGTAATTATTCTACTGCTCTCTCAGTCACTGGTTTATTTTTGTCTCTCAGAACTGGAACATGAGCTCTGTTAAAGTCCTGGCTACATGGGACGTCTGGGTGGCTCAGCGGTTGAGTGTCTGCCTTTGGCTCAGGTCATGATCCCTGGGTCCGGGGATCAAGTCCAGCATCAGGCTCCCTATGGGGAGCCTGCTTCTCCCTCCGTCTGTGTCTCTTCCTCTCTGTGTGTCTCTCATGAATAAATGAAATCTTAAAAAAAAAAAAAGTCTTGGCTACGTAGTATCAGCACTTCTAAATGGAACAGTACATATTAAACAAGTCAATATCGTAGTCTATTTATGAACAAATTACCAAGACTTGATAACAACTTTGAAACAAGAATTTTAGAAGGAAATAGCATATTTTCTTTTCTCTCTTCCCTTTAAAAATAACAGACATAATTTGTGATTTTATATCTCTGCGCTAACATATTTAAAACGTGAAGTATCCTGCAGCTGAGGCGGAGAGTGAGCGTGTCAATGGAATGGACTGAACAGATGGTGAGACCAGTGTCCACAGAAGCAGGAAGAGCATAAGAGAAGTAGAGCTGTCTGTAGAATACTAAGCAGATAGTAAGGTAAAAGGAGTATGAAGATGATTGAAAAAAATCTATAGGACTCTCTCATTCACAATCATATGCTTACCAGCCTGATACTAAAAGGAAAAGTTCACATTCATTACTATAAAAAAATTACAATTTCTTTACCACTAAGTCAAACACTTGTAGTTCTCATACTTAGACTGTTCCAGAATAGGACAATTTATGCCATGCACCATTTAAATGACTCACCACATCGGAGCAACCTTTATTTGCCCTAGTTACTTGATTTGGAATATGGTGAAACATCCTCCAAGTAATCGCCAAGTGTGGTTATAACCACACGCTGAGAATACAAAACTGTAATAACAGGGGCAAAGAGCATAAGGTCACTTTTATACCTGTTGTTAGTTTACCTTTTAACCTTCTTGAAATTATCATAATAATGGGAAGAATGTTCAGATTATCTATGTATCTCTACAGTTGCATTTATGTTTATATACAACATTATCATAGGTTATGATCAAAATTATGTATGAGACTGGGTGTCTTGTTGCTTTGTTGGCTATGAGACAGGACAAAAACCAGTGAAACAAATTGTCATGAGTTTCTTCCTTTTTGGATAGAAGTAATATTGTATTTTAGGGGTAACTTTCTTTTAGAGGTGGATCTGAAACAGAAACCATGTTAACCTTAATCTGCCCGTGTAAGGAAAGGGCATATCCATTGTGAAGAGTTGCAGGAATAAAGCAACCTAAGAGCAGATGTTAAAGATGATTATTCTGTTTGATAATGTAAACTATGCGTTTGCAAATTATGAGATTCATAATTTCTAGTAGTATAAGTATGTTGCAAGAAGTGACTCAAATCCCCACAGTCCTTTTTTTGCTGCTCCGTTGCCTCCTCTCTCTCTCAATCCATATCTATATCTTCATCAAAAGTGTCAATTTAGGAAGAAATAAAAGGTGGGCATAGTTTACATATGGTTTGGAAGATATGCCCGGCACCATCTGAAGGGAACAGCTGGGGTACCAAAACCCCACACAGGGATGCTTCTGAAGAACAAAACTAAAATAAGTTCTTCCCAGTGGGCAGATTTTTTAAGTTACGCATTAGATTGTTCATGTTTCCTGGGTGGAAGGAGAGATTTATAAACATATAGATTTGCCTTGCTTGATGGGCAGTGACGCATCGTTTGGCTGGATGGTGGGTAACTTGGAAAGAATACAATTGGGAAATTTGACACAAGGATTTTTGCTGAAGAAAGTACGGATAGACTTCTCCAAATTCACAGAGAATGTGCAGAGATACGTGTACAACATAAATGTTAACCCAGGGGAAATCTCAGCAAAAGAGAATCTTAGCAATTAGATAAACAATATTCTGTTCTGTAGACACCACTCAACCTTTTCCCTAACCATTCTGTCCTCACAAAATTGGCTCAGGGACACAGTGGCTGTGGCAGCAGGAACTAAGTTACGCATGGGCTCACTAAACAATACCTACTGCTGAGTGCCTGACTTGCCAGCAGCAAATTGGCACTTGCTGTGTGCATTCTCAGAGGTCACACTGAGCCTCCAATATGGCATCATTCTCCAAGGGATTCATCTGTCTCCTTGTGGCAGATTGCCTACACTGCGTATCCCTATCTTAGAGGATAGAGTTTCCACTTAAGCTGTGTATGGATTTACCTTTCCTGCCTGCAATGCTTCTGCCCAAAGCATTCTTCATGCATTACAGGATGACTTATTCACCGTGATGGCATCCTTTACTGCATTGTTTCTGACTGATAATTTCCATTTTCTCCAAAAATAGGAAACATGTTTATCCCTAGAATGAGAATGGAAGAGGAGATCTGGAAGGGTATGGAATAAGGAGAAGGCATGCGACAGTCTAGGAGAATAGAAGAGCGAATGCGCTAGGTCATGTAGCGGGATCCCAGAACAGCACTAAAGGCCCACCTGACATTAGTCGTTGTGAATTTAAAGTGAGACTAAGCATGTCTATAGGTATTTCTTTAGCCAGATTCAGTCATGAACTGAGTTGGATTTAATCATGATTGCTGTTTGCCAGAAAGGTGCAGCAAAGTGATAGAGAAGCAAAGAAATTTAAGTTTCTCCAACGATGGGATTTTAATGAGTGATCATAGAGTCTCCTTTGTGTAAGAGATCCTAGCGTCTGTGGGTGGTGATTTTAGGGTTGTGCTTCTCAAACTCTACCATGCTTCAGAATCCCTTAAAAAAACCTTTTTAAAAGACAGATTACAGATTCACAAATTTAAGAGTTCTGTATTCAATAGCTTTGGGGAGGATCCTGAGAATTTGCATTCCTAACAAGTCACTGGTTGATGTTTATGCTGCTGTCCTGGTAACTACCCTGGGGGACCTGGTCTATCAAGACAGTCTTAAGGCTGACTCATTATTTCCCTGCTCCCTCGCCTGTTGTTCTCATTCTCAGAGACCACTTCTCTGCATTTCATGTATTTATTGATTAGTTCACCTACAACATGTTCCTTCATATACTAATGTTAACCTATTTGAATTTCCCCTAAAGGATTTGAGATGAACAAATAACCTGTACTCTATTTTTTGTTAAATATGTTATTTATTTATTTTAGGCAGAGAGAGAGAGAGAGAGAGAGAGAGAGAGAGAGAGGGAGTCAGGGGAGGAGCAGAGGGAGAGGGAGCAGCAGACTCAAGACTACCCACAGGAGGCTGTTATCCCATGACCCCTGAGATCATGACCTGAGCTGAAATTCAGAGTGGACCACTTACCCAACTGAGCCACCCAGGTGCCCCAACCTATACTTTTATAATTATAAAAGAGTAAGGAAAAAAATATTACCACCTCCTCATCCATCCTTCTTTTTTTTTTTTTTTACCAGTCAGTCCTTTTGGCTAGAGTTTTGTTTAGTAGACTGCTTCTCATATAATTTTTTTTATTAATTTTCCAAATAGTGATGTAATGATTATCCATCTTTAAAAATAACTTAAAAGGTTTATATCACTTTGCTAGTCTAATCTGTAAATGGGTCATAACATATTTTCAAAAAAAAAAAAAAAAAAAGAAAGAAAAAAAAGAAAAGAACTTCCCCAAAGCAAACCAACATAAAAATTAACAAGGTATCTTTTCCACAGACCCTTACTCACCTTTAGCTCTTAGAGGAAAAATAGAAAGTCTGTGTTGGACCATTAATGGCAGTTTAGCTAAGTTACATGGTGCCAGAAAAATGCCTGGTTACTTTTAAACTCCAATGAGTATAGAAAAAAATACCAGGAGGTTTTCTCCAAATCAGCATGCCAAATCTGGCAGTAGGATGATGTTATCTTTGAAGAGAGTCGACAGGACTCCAGAAGGAACATTTGGTGAAGAATCTGCCAACTGCCTTTATTACCTTCTGAGCTACCTCGAAGTTACAGGTATTTCCAGTTTGGTTCTGCAGATAATTTGAGCTCCATCTGTGGTTGATGAATTATTTTTTAGTGTGCTATTACAAATTATGGCTTTAGGCACTGTCGCACCTTCTCCCTGCAAATTCAACTACATAAAATATTGTGTTTCTTGATTCTGGGTATATTTCCACAGTGGGAAATGCAGTGAGGGAAATGGGAGCATTATTTTCTGTTGGAATTTGTTGGCTAGTTTGTCTCCAACAGAAGACTGTTTTAAATTTTACGCCAAAATAAGTGATTATTATTTCTTAAGTATAAAATCCCAATAGAATCTATACTATATAGTCTTTAAGGAAATCAGAGGTATCGATAAATAAATTTTAATTCAAATAGAAATCTAGGTAGTAACTAACTATGTAGTTACTTGATTTAGTTTGAAATAAGGAAGATTTGGCTATATTTATATTGTGGATAATTTATACGATGCTCAGTTTCTAATTAGTTATCTGAGTCATAGTGGTGGGGTTATTTTTGTAATTTAGGAAAATGTGAAAATATTTTGTGGTTTGATGTTGTATTACGTTGTGGATGCATTCCTGAAGTAGTTTTAGAACATGAGCCATTATATACCGATCTGTTTTACACGGGGGGCTTAGAAACCTGGCGGGTCAATTAAGGGAGAGGTCAGAATAAGGCAGACAATTACATACTGCATGATAGAGATGGAAAGGAAGGTCAAAGTAGATGATTAAAAAACAAAGTATAGAGACTTGAAGATTCACATTGATTAGGATGTGATGCAAGTACAAAACAGCTCAGGGCATCGTAAAATTAGAGGGATTTTGAACTTTTTCTCTCCCGTCCCATGGTGTGTTAGAAAGTAAGTAAGTGTCTTACTTGCGAATAACTGTGTAATTCACAGTCAGGCCTGGGTTTAAACTCACACTTAGCTTGGCCACTCACTGAATCTGTGAATTTAGAAAATGCTCTTCTTGTTTATTTTTCTGTTAAGGTCATAAATTGCATTGCTTGATATCTTGATAAGCCCTTCTTACATTCAATGGATAAATTTCAATGATCATGATTTATCTTGGATAAACTGCTGGATTTAATTTGCCAAATTATAAAAATGGCTAGCATTTATATTGATATAAAGGAGCTAATTTATGTGATTTTTCTCTTCTTATACAATCTTTTACTAATTTTGGTATAAAGATCATGTAAATTGGATAAATAAATCTGGTAGCTAGCCATTTTACTCTGCAAAAGTTTGTGCAAGGTAAAAATTAAGGATTATTTGTTCTCTGAAGTGTTAGTAAAAATTGGCTCTATATGTATATGTGTATACATGAAATTTTCCTATTTATACAACATGTTCTGCTCATTGGTATGTTTTTAGAATTTTACATTATTGAATTAATGTAGTCATTTATGTTGATCTGGAAATACATCCATTGTGTTTGTATTTTCAAATTTTGATCCCTGAATTATTTCATAAAATTGTCCTATGACTTTTAAATCCCAAGTATATATGTAGTTAAATTTAACATCCTTATTTTACACTTACTATTGGATTGTCTTGGTGTCTTTACTGTTTTTTGTTAGTTTTATTTTATTTTGACTTTGATTAGTTTATCCTATGGTTTCTTTTTTTATATTTTATTATGATTTTTAAAGAGCTACATTTTTGTTTTGTTCTATTTTGGAGGCAGTTTCTTTTATTCTCTAACTTATCAAATTTATGCACATACCTTACTCTTGCTTCCGGGGTTGAGAGTTTACTCCACTTATTTTTAACTTTTTCTTTCTCCATATGTATTAAAAGCTACAGATTATTCATAGTAACAATTTGTCTGCTTCCCAAAGCTTTTAGATACAATGATTTCACTGTGACCTACTTCTAAACATATCTTAATTACCATGATAACTTATGGATAATTTATGACAATATTTTCAATTCTTAAGTGTGGTATCATTGAGTTTAAACAATCTGATTTTTAATTATTTCTACTTTCATTATTTTGTTGTCAGAGACATAACACTGAGTGCCCAGAGTTTCTTAAGTTATTCTTTCTGGAATATAAGATGACAATATTAGCAAATGTTTGATGTCGATTTTAAAATCATGCATATTTTGTACTGTTAAAAGTTCTATTAAAAACAGAATTACCCTATCATCCAGGATTGTACTACTATTTACCAAAAAAATGAAAATAAAAACAGTAATTGAAAGGAATACATACCCGACCTCCCCCTAAGGTTTACTGAAGCATTATTCTCAATAGCCAAACTATGGAAGCAGCCCAAGTGTGCATCGATAGATAAATAGATAAAGAAGATGGGGTATATGTACAGAATGGAATATTATTCAACCATAAAAAAGAATGAAGTCTTGCCATTTGCAATGACATGGATAAAGCTAGAGAGTATAATACCAAGCAAAATAAGTCAGGCAGAGAAAGGCAAATGCCATATGATTTCCCTCATATGGGGAATTTAATAAACAAAACAAATGAGCAAAGGAAAATAGAGAAAGAAAGAAGCCAAGAAACAGGCTCTTAACTATAGAGAACAGTCTGATGGTTACCAGAGGAGAGGTGGGTGGCAGTATGGAGGGAAATAGAGGATGGGGATTCAAGAGTACACTTGTAATAATGAAAAAATAAAGAAATATTAATCACATTGAATATGTTATTTTATTTTAAAATATTTTTTATTTATTTATTAATGAGAGAGAGAGAGACAGAGACAGAGACACAGGCAGAGGGAGAAGCAGGCTCCATGCACCGGGAGCCCGATGTGGGATTCGATCCCAGGTCTCCAGGATCAGGCCCTGAGCTGAAGGTGGCACTAAACCACTGAGCCACCCGGGCTGCCCATGTTGTTTTATTTTAATTCTCCATGTAATTCCAGTATCTGTTTCTTTAGAAAATTTGAGCCTGTATTTTTAGGTACATGAATGTTAATTATATTTATATTTTTGTGGGGTTTTTTTCTTATTGCAATGTGATATTCTCCTTTCTATCTAAAGTCTTTTTATATGATATCTTGGTATGACAACCGCATTTGGTCAGTATTTATCTGCTATGATGTTGTCCTTACATCTTTATTTTTAATAATTTTGTTTTAGAAAATGTTGTGGTATAATATATATAAGGAGAATTTTAAGGCTATTGTGAAAACCTCAACCTTTTATTTTTTTATTTTTTTAAAAAGATTTTATTTATTTATTCATGAGAGACACAGAGAGTCAGAGACACAGGCAGAGGGAGAAGCAGGCTCCATGCAGGGAGCCTGATGTGGGACTCAATCCCGGGTCTCCAGTATCACCCCTTGGCCAAAGGCAGGTGCTAAACCACTGAGCCACCCAGGCTTCCCAAACCTCAACTTTTTAATATTAAAGTTAACTGAATTGATTTACCTTGAAGTATTTCAATGGATTTCTGCTATCTTATCTTACATTTTCTATCTATTTTTTCCATTGCCTCTTTTTCTTCCTCTCATCTTTGAAGGAATCAACCTTTATTTTTTTCTCTTCTCTTCTATTAATAAGTGCTTTAGGTTTGTAGAAATTCTGAATTTCAATTATAGGTTTTTACTAGTTATCTACAAATTTTAGGTTACATAAGTAGTCATGATTTTCTTACAAAGGTGAACAGATATTTGGTGTTTCTGTTCTCTGCATTCATGGGATAAAAACATTTTGTATGTTTTTCTTTTCCTTCCATGCTTAACTCCTATGTTATAATTTTCTAAAATAGAACTTCCTAAACTCTGTGGCACGCAGTGAAGGTGTGGTATGAATGGTTTACAGGTGTGAACAAGATGGTTATAACCCCTTCCTCCACCAGGGGCCAAGGCAGGAACTGGGACAACTGGAGCTCCAGATCTAGTGGTGGGAAGTCTCCTTTATCTCAGGTTTAATTGAAATGTTTTGATTTTTTGTTTATGTCATGACATGAAAAAGATTGGTATCACAAATCTTATCTGTGCTTTTTAAAAAAATAGAACTTAGTTACCTTGAATAATTACTAGATTTACTATCAGAATATTTGAAATCCTTGGTTAGCCTTGGTCTTTGCTCATAACTCATTTGATCTAATATTTATTTTTATTTTTTTAAATTTTTAAAAAAGATTTATTTATTTATTTATTTATTTATTTATTTATTTATTTATGATAGACATAGAGAGAGAGAGGCAGAGACACAGGAGGAGGGAGAAGTAGGCTCCATGCCAGGAGCCCGCGGTGGGACTCGATACTGGGATTCCAGGATCGTGCCCTGGGCAAAGACAGGCGCTAAACCTCTGAGCCACCCAGGGATCTCCTAATATTTATTTTAAATAAATTAATGAATTTTAGGAATTGAAAATGAATGAAATCTAGCCCAAATATGCTTAAAGGAAATAGATTATTTTATATAACATTTAAGATTCAATGGCTCTAGATCCAGCGTGATGGCCATGATGGATTTCTCAGTTTTTGGCTTTCAGCTTTGGAGTTCTTCTCATATCTGCAAGCTGGCTGTAATCATGTTCTAAGGCTACATCTTACCATGTTCATAATAAGTAATACAAATTGCTTCTCTTTTGCATTGACTTATGAATATAAGCCACGTGCCCATTCCTATAGTAATACACAATAGCCAGTCTGGGTGAATTGTATTGATCATCTCAAACATAAAGGTCACTAATACTTCTAGGCACAACTATTATTTTAATTTTGCAGATGAAAACTCAGGAAAAATTCACAAAGCTAGAAAGCTGTGTTTTAAGGATTTGAAACCAGGTGGTTTGATTCCAGAGCGTGGGCTACTAAACAGTATACTATCTCATTATTTCCCTTTATCCTAGGCAACCTTGTGTGACAGGAAAAAGTGGGACCAAAGATAATTCCTTAATATCTCATGGCAGAGATATGATCAAGCTGTAAATAACTGAAGGGTAATTTTGATACTGAATATTTGATGCCAAATACGAGGAAGCTTGCATACTTCCCATTCTCAAGACTCTACCACTTGGGTCCTTTTGTGAGTATACATCCACCTGGATCTTAAATGCCACCATGTGACTGGGCAAATTTATATCCATCAGGGATTTTCATAATCATTTCCAAATCAGGAAGAGAGAGGTGACATTTCTCTTCTCATCCGAGCCTAGGGCTACATTCCCAGACCACGCTCTATTTTAAGATTTGTCATTCTTCCAGCTATGAAAATGGCTGTGTTACTTTCTTCAGGAATTATCCTATGCGCTACCCACAGATGTTGTCCAACCATATGGATCCAACAGCAGCAGCAGGAGAAGCAGCAACAGCTACAGAACATAAAAGTTGCACAAGAGCACATTTTTACTATTCAGAGTTTTCATCATTAGTGCCATAGGTGGGCCTACTACTCTGAGGAATTCAGACTCAAGTGTGCAACAGAAACTTTTACCAGAATTTCCAGTCTGCCTGCCCTACAGAGTTTGAATTTGCTGTCCTGCACAATGGTGTGATCTAATTCCTTAAAATAAATCTCTCAAGAGAGAAATAGACTGGTGGGTAGATAAAGATATATTGGCATCTGTATATCCTATTGGGTCTGTTTTTCTAGAGAACCCTAACTAAAACACTTTAATTCACAATATGTTGTAATTGCCTTGAGGGAAGTAATTACTTTTGTCTGATACATTGCTGCAGGACAGTGTTCAGTATATAAAGGGTTGGCATTAATTTTTTGTTGAGTGAATAAATGCTTTTATTTTGTGTCTTTTTTTTCTGGATAAATTCTCTGGTGTTCATATATTAAAGTTGACTTGTATTAAAACTGAAAGGATGCTAAAATGTAAAAAAAATATTTAAAAGGGGAAGACTTTTTAAAACATTTTATTTATTTATGTTAGAGAGAGAGAGAATGAGAAAGAGTGTGCAAGTGGGGGAGAGGGAGAGGAAGAGGGAGAGGAAGAGGGAGAGGAAGAGGGAGAAAGTGTCTCAAGCACACTCAAGCACAGAGCCCAACTCTGGGCTCAGTCTCACGACCCTGAGATCATGACCTGAGCTGAAATCAAGAGTTGAACACTTAACCAACTGAGTCACCTAGGTGCCCTGGGGAAGAATTTTTAGTTCTAAAAATATAGCATCTTTGGGGTCATTGGAGAGAACTTGGCTTGTTGCATTGAAGTGATTTGTAAGTGAACACAAACCATAATCAGTGGACATGAGGGAAATACTTTACCCTTAGATACACTCATCACACAAACTGTCCTGAGGCAGTAGTGATGATTTTAACCTGCAAGACGCAGTGAGGGTAGGAAGTGAGAGAGAGGGAGTGGGAGACCTCATGGTTCTCTGGGGAGAGTCAGTAAACAAATGCTTTGCCCCAAAGATGAAAAAGGAACTGAAGGGATAGTGTGACATGACTGTGTTGGAAATGTTTGTGTTTCTTTCTTAGTTCAACCTGAAATTTTATATGTATCATTAGACAAGTTATGTTATACCGTCATTGTTCCTGGAGTATTGAAACCCTGTATTAAGCTTCTACTCTTTGGAGAGATGTTGAAGTCGGACTTCTCTTTGAGGAGCTTAATAACAATTTCAAGAAAATACAGACATAGTGACTTGAAAAGGCTGCCCAAACCTAGCACCATTATGAACTATTGCCTGCAGTATTTATTAAATGTATTTATCTATCCACATACCATCTATTAGGTATACACATATACATGTTTGGTTTTAATTAATTTCAGGATATTTGTGGTTCTCTTAGAAAGGTTTCTCCTTAATAATTATTCTGTTCAGTAGTTTGGATCTTTTTTATTTGGATTAATATTATCATCATTAGAGATGCCTGGGGGGCTCAGCGGTTGAGCATCTTGCTTTGGCTCAGGGAGTGGTCCCAGAGTCCCAGGATCGAATCTCACATCAGCCTCCCCTTGAGGAGCCTGCTTCCCCCTCTGCCTGTGTCTCTGCCTCTCTCTGTGTCTTTCATGAATAAATAAATAAAATCTTTAAAAATATATTATCATCAGTTCTCAGTTTATAGCATATAATTAAATAATTATTTTCAGCTTTACTTGGTTTAAAACTCTCAACATCTTTAGTTCAGTCTCTTTTTTTTTTAATTTTCATTCACTATAACATGGTTTTAAAAAGATTTCAACCACTGTAATTGGCATCTGTGAAGAAGGGCATCAAATACTTGGCATAAAATTTTCACCTTGATATAGGAAATTTGTGCTAGTATTCCTCAATTAATTATTACTACCAACAAAACTTTTATTAACAATTTAAAGACTTTTATTCACATGTTACTATTTTTATCACCACCAATATTGCCCACCCCAAAAATCATACAATCATACAATCATACTATTTTTATTACCACCAACATTCCCCACCCCCTAAAATCATACAATCATACACCTAAAGTTAAAAATTTTGGTTCTACGTAATGGTCTTATCAAAGAGTAAACTCTTGATGTTTCTTACAAATCCTCCAAATATAAGGAACTTAATAGGATATTTAAAAGATTGGTGAGATACCTGGGTGGCTCAGTGGTTGAGCATTTCCCTTTGGCTCAGGTTGTGATCTCAGGGTCCTGGGATCCAGTCCTGTATCAGGCTCCTCACAGAGAGCCTGATTTTCTCTCTGTCTGTGTCTCTCACAAATAAATAAATACAATCTTAAAAAAGAAAAAAAAAAAAAGATTGGTGTTGGTAATGGTGTAAGGCATTACTAGTTTTTTTCAAGGTAAAGTATTTTGGAAGAATATAAAAATGATGTTGAAAATATATATTTAAAGTCTTTAGTCAATTCATAAAAACTGAAACTATATTCTGGCAAAAAAAAAAGGATGCCTGTCTAAATAGCAATTTTTAGCTAGCATAAAACAGCATATTTGAATATAAATTCTCTAGATTATGCATAATTTGAAAAAGCATTTTTCATATTTTACTATACTTTATATCTAACTAAAAAATACCTATGTATATAGACAGAGAATATACAAAGATAATTTGCTTTCTGCAATTAAGAATATGCAAAATAGGAGCACCTGGGTGGTTGATTCAGTTAAGCATCTGATTCTTGGTCTCAGCTCAGGTCTTGATCAGGCTCATGAGTTCAAGTGCCATGTCGGGCTCTGTGCTGGGCATGAGGTTTACTTAAAAAAAAAAAAAAACTATATCTCAAAATAATGCACATCTATTTTGAGATATTTGTATCTACTGAAAGAGGACATGAATTTTTAAAACTTTGGAGAAATTTTGCCTAAAAAAGTCAGTTATTTAAGAGGTCAAAGCCTGTGAAGTCTAAAAGAAATACAGACATTTGCAAGATACTGCTTTATTATAAATTCTAGAAGATTGAGATAATTTCGAAAATAAATATATTTGCAAAAAGGACGACTGATTCTATCTTATTTAATTTTCTATATTTTTTCTTTGTTCAAGATTGATCAATTTTTTTTCAAGTTGAAGTAATTTTTTAAAGTATTTCATTTTTTTAAAGACATGGAGTATAAATATATTTTAAATGTTAAAAAATAATCAATGCATCATGTCAAGTATCTAGATCAATAACCTAGATAAATTTTAACTAATTATAACCAATTACTTTTTCGGTTGAGAGAAACTTACACCAATCATGATAAACATAAAGATTATTTTTAAAAATGTCCTTGCGAATGTGTCTGTAGCACATATATCTAACCTAATTCATATCATTTATAAGCTTTGTGAAGTAAATTTCTCAGACTAATACTAAATAGGGCCACCTGGGTGGCTCAGTGGGTTAAGCATCTGCTCAGGTCATGGTCCCATAGTCCTGGAATAGAGCCCCAGGTTGGGCTCCTGGTTCAGCAGGGAGCCTGCTTCTCCCTCTCTTCCCTACTCATTACCTCTCTCTCTCACACACATAAATAAATAAAATCTTAAATAGTAATAATAATAATAATACTGAATAAACTTACCTTACTTGAGACCCATTAAATCAACAAAAACAACATGAAAATAGATACAACTGCTATCTCTAATACAATAAAAAATGATTGTGACACCAAATTGACTCTTTCGAAAAATACAATAACATTTTGAATTAAATCATAGAAAGTCAAGAAATTATACTTCTATTTGAGAGTGGAAATAGATTTCTCTTCAAGAAGCAATAATGTCTTGAAAAATCCTACCAAGGGTACCTTGGAATAAAAGGGTTAGTGTTTGAGGACAATCTGGGAGCGAGGAAGGAACATCAATGTAAGGCTTTTTACTTATTTTTTATTTTTTATAAAGATTTTATTTAATTATTTGACAGAGAAGAGAGAGCACAAGTAGGGGGAAGGCAGAGAGAGAAGGAGAAGCAGATTTCCTGCTGAGCAGGGAGCTTGACCTGAGGCTCCAGCAAAGGACTCAGGGATCATGATATGAACCGAAAGCAGATGCTTGTTTGAGTCACTGGGCGACCCTGTAAGAATTTTTAAATTGCAAAACAGCCATGCCCTCTCCAATGATGGAACTTTGAATGCTACTTTTCTGCCAAAGGCCTGAGAAACCATTCAAGGAAAGAGAAACAAAGGGCTTGACTAACTGTGAGCAATATGTTATATTTCTATTTTCTCTGAAAATGAACAAAACAAAGCAAAAACACACAAAAACCCCTCAAACAAACAAAACCCAGTAAATAAGCAGGTAGTGAGCTGAAGTAAAATAAAAAAGTATACCAATGGTCGCTGTGTTTTAGGAAAAGTCGTTGAGCTGAATAAGGCCAATTAAAGTCAATGAGGTTTAATTTTTGGACTTCTTTTTGAATTTTGATACAGCAAATTCTAGCATTGAAAAGGGTGTGGTAGAAATATGAAACCATCTATGTAGAGACCCCACAAGTGAAATATCAAGATAGAAGTGACCCAAAAATTCAGAGCTATAGTCTTGAATCAGGTCTCTCTGGGGAATATGGTGTGAGCACTGAAAAAAACTGGTCCAGAAGTATCCCTTTTATAAAGCTTTCCAGAGTTGGTATGTGTTCCTTTTGTTTGAGTCAGTTTGGTTTGTGTTTCATCAATGGAAAAACTCCTAAATAACAAACAAAACCATTTCAAACATATGTAGCAAAAGCAACCAAAAAGCATATTGTAGAGTACAGAGATTGAGTAGAATAGCTTCAATTAAATAAAGAAGGAACGATAGAATTTTAAAATTGCCATTTGCCAAATTTAATGAAATGAGTGGAGACAATAATCAACGACAATAAAACAGGTAAAAGGCTTATGGGAAGCTTCATAATAAATAGATTAGTCTAAAATCTTGACCAATCGTAACATAAATTAAAGTAGAACAACCGGACATTACATCTAACATGATAATGGGAACCTTGTAGCACCATGTATTTTTGCTCCCCCAAATAAACCCAAATCTAAACAGGATACATAACTGATTATTGAAATATGGGACAAATAACACCACAATTTAAATTCTATGGCCAAAGGACATATTTTTATGGTAATTGGAATGGGGTAGAATGGTTTCCATCTATGGCAGATTTCTTGCTTACTTATTGGTTTATTTATCTCAATTCTGTAATTTCGTTTTTATCTACTTTCAAACTGTTACCAATCGCATGCAAATTTAGATTTTTACAGCTGCGTGATAAATTTTTTTATTAAGTATAGACTTGATATATTTTACCTGATATTAATACAGCTATCGGGATTTTATGTTGCTTCATATTTGAGCATACTCACGTTTCTACTATTCTTCAGTTATTGATCATGACTGTTATTACTCTAGCTACAGTGCTTTTCCATTGGTATTAGCCTCTTGTTTTTTTGGCTTTCTTGTATTCTATCTCCTTAAAGTTGGAGTGTTCCTATTAAAAGCATACAGCTGATTTTCCTCTTTTCTTTTCCTATCTTACTTGGAAAACATTTTCTTGTCCTCCAGGTTCTCTTTCCCAAAGTATTTTTTGTACGTTATCAGTCAGGATTTAGTCATGAATATAGAGAAGTGAAAGTCTGGAGGGTATGTCAGAAGATCAGCTACATTTATGGGTGGAGGAGCTGAAGCTAAGCAAATTCTAAGAAAAATTTTGTGATGCTTATTCTAAAAGAAAGATAAATTATCTCCTAAGAAAGACTACATGCTATGTAGAAAATATAAAATCTTTCTAGAAATATAAAATAAATTAAATGTTTAAGACTTGCCTTACAATAAAAAATCTACCCCCGATATATGTATTAAAGAATCCTATTAACATTCCAGGAACAGAAAATCCCAAATTGATACAAATTCTTCCAGAGGATAAAAAGAAGTGTTATTTTTCAATTTCTTTTATAAACTAGTAAATTATGAAACCAAAATTCCACAAAGATGCACAAAAATAGTCTCGGTTATGATCATAGATGTAAACATCGAAAAACCCAAATTAAATATAGAAATATAATCAACAAAAAACAAAAAACAAAAAAAAAACAAAAAAAAAAAAAAGAAATATAATCAAAAGTCAGGCTGAAATTGAGTTTAAACTCAAGAATGCAAGAATATTTTAACATAACAAAGTTTAATAATGTAAAAAAAATACCAAAAACTAACTGCAGGGACACCTGGGTGGCTCAGGGCGTGATCCTAGGTGCCAGGATTGAGTCCCTCATCCGGCTCCCTGTGGGGAGCCTGCCTCTCCCTCTGCCTGTGTTTCTGCCTCTCTCTCTCTCTCTCTGTGTGTCTCTCATGAATAAATAAATAAAATCTTAAAAAGGAAAACAAAATGCATTAATGTGATTTATATTTTTAAGGCACTATGCCAATAAAAAAGATACAGTTTATTATAAATATGAGGAAAAAGGTGTCTCCAACTTATCACCAACAATAAAGTTAATTGTAGAAGGACTAAAAATATAATGTGAAACTCCTAAGATTTTAGAATTCCTAAGAAAATATATGAAAATATCTTTAAGATCTCAAGGTATTTATGTATTTTTTGAAGAAAGCATAAAGCAAGCAGAAACCAACCCAAAGTTTATTTAAAAACATGTATTTTAAAATTCTCAAATATAGGCCTTAGATTTACATGAGATATTTTCTGTACTTATAAAAACAGTCATTATATAAATGATGCAAAGAAATTATACAAATGAATAGAAAAGACAACCTAAATAGAAAAAAAAAAAGAAAAAGAGAAAAAAAAGAAAAGTAATTCACAAAAGAGGAAGTACTTATGGCCAATAAATGTATAAAACAATGCTTACTAGTGATTCAGGAAAATCACATTATAAACCCAGTGACATTTCATAAATTGGCTAACAGGTAAAAAAACCTAAAAATTAAAAAAAAATTCCTAGGATGAGAAGAATAAGAGCACATATATTGCTTCTGATAAACAAATTCATATAAGAGCTTGTCATTAGAGCAAAATTTAATGAAATTGAAGGGTATATATCCTTTGATATAGCAGCTCAATTCTTACACAAATTCATGAAGAGATGCGTACTAAACTGCTAATCGAGTCAATGTTTTCAGTATAAAACACAACCTATATATAATGAAATAATAAGCGACAGTATTTTCTTGCAATAGAAAACTAAGCAGCAGGAAATATGAAGTAATTAATGCTGTCTCTATCAACATGAATTAGTTTCACAAATATAATGATGGTAAGTGCACAGTAGTAGGTAGACACTGTTGCTAAAAAAGACTTTTAGGACCCAAAATGACAATGCTTACCAATCAACAATTCATTTCAGGAAAGAAGACAATATCTCAACTTAGATTAAGGGTTTATTAGGACGCCTGGGTGGTTCAGTGGTTGAGCACCTGCCTTCAGCCCAGGGTGTGGTCCTGGGGTCCTGGGATCGAGTCCCGCATCAGGCTCCTGGCAGGGAGCCTGCCTCTCCCTCTGCCTGTGTCTCTTCCTCTGTGTGTGTGTGTGTCTCATGAATAAATAAATAAAATCTTAAAAAAAAATTAAGGGTTTATTTCATAACCCCAAATTGTCTCATCTCTGGGGTCTTGAGATGCCAGGTCATAGTGCCTCTTTCCTTACTTCAATAAAGAAGAAATATGTAAATATTTTTCTGTGTTTTTCCTTTTGATCAGAAATCATCAGGTTGTGCACAAAATATCTCAGAATCAAGAAGTACAAAATGGAATTTCGGTTGGGTTTCTTCTATCATACTGGTCACACAGGTGTGTTTTTTTCTATGCAAACAGCTTAGCAGTAAAGCCTTCTGGCTTACCATTATCAATCTTGTTGTTATCAATAAACAATGGTGACAAGCTGGTACAAACCACGCAGAAACTCCATGTACCCATGATTACAAAGACACACTATCAATCAGTAAGTTCCATGACTTTCCCAGGGTACTGGCATATGAGAACTTTAACAAAATTGTTCGGGTGAATTTTAAGACTGGAAATTAACCTTCACAGCATAGCAGGGGAGAGAAAGTTAAGTGGGACATGTGCAGTACACTATCATTCATATGAAGTTTGAATTCTACTAAACAATAAGCCTAATGATGGTAACTGTAGATATACTTAAGTTGGTTTTTAAGATTATTTTTATTATTATTTTTTAAAGATTTTATTTATTTATTCATGAGACACACACACACACACACACACAGAGAGAGACGGAGACACAGATGGAGGGAGAAACAGGCTCCATTCAGTGAGACTGATGTGGGACTTGATCCCAGGACCCCGGGGTCACGCCCTGGGCCGAAGGCAGGTGCTAACCTGCTGAGCCACCCAGGGATCCCCTAGTTAAGTTGGTTTTAACCGGTGTTGTTAAAATATAATATAGAAAGCTTAACATGTGTTGTTAAAGTAGAGGGAAATACGTGGGTATTATAATCACTAAGTATAACATAATAATAATTCTGCATAGAGGGCAGGGCCTGTGAGCAGAGTTGTATACACTGTATTAATATATTGTATTTAAGTTGTGATGAGTACATGTCTATTCACTATCTTGGCCTTTCTAACTTTTTGCCTTAAATATTTCAAACATTTTAAAAATAACTATGGAATGATAAAGTCAGAATGAAAGAACTTGTGGTAAACAGTTTAAATATAGAATAAAGAATAAACAACCATGGGAATTATAACTTAAAAAAAACTATTTATATAAGGATGTCATGGTTGTCATAGAGTGACAATGATTGACGGAAGGAAACACAAGCAAAAATATAAACAAGTAATTTTAATGTGGGTTTAGGGTCTAACAAATTAAGAATTTACATGCATTAAAAAAAAGAATTTACATGCGTAAAAATGCCTGGGCACAATAGGACTCAGAACCACTGAACCAAGGAGAGAGCTGTGGCATCATAGCGCTCACTGTGACTCCTACTGAAGTGTGGATAATGGTGATGATGCCACCATTGGGGTAAGAACTGGACTCTTCTGCTTTTTTTTTTTTTAAGATTTTATTTATTTATTCATGAGAGACACAGAGAGAGAGAGAGAGAGAGAGAGCAGAGACACAGGCAGAGGGAGAGGCAGGCTCCCCACAGGGAGCCTGATATGGGGCTTGATCCCAGGACCCCGGGATCACGCCCTGAGCCAAAGGCAGATGCTCACCCGCTGAGCCACCCAGCCGTCCCAGAACTGGACTCTTCTTAATGTGTCTCCATAAATCCTGACCGTCCTGTGATACCCTAGTGATTGGACTCTGTGCCGGCCCGCTGGTGTGAAGGAGCCCAGGGCAAACTATGGTACATCTTCTCAATGTGTCAGTACTTCTTTCCTTGAACATACACGTATATGGCATTAGCCAGCTCCTGGGCCGACTGGTCTACTTTATCTCTGATGCTGAATATCACGTGGACTCTCCAACCTGACTGGCAATCAGCCTGCATTTCCTTAACTCCTTAACTCCTTCGTTCTCTCACTCCCTTGGAAGACTGTTCTATACCCCCTCCTCTGTCCTCAATCTCCCTGTACGTCCTCCTCGTTCCTCACTCCCAGCTCATGGATGGGTGTCCTGTCTACCTCAGAATATCAGAGATATCAGAAAAGAAATTCTGCACCCATTACTCCTGCTACACTCACTTATGAAGCTGTGGTCGCTTATCTACAGCCCCGTCTGTGGCCTAAATTTCAAGTTATGTGTTGATTGTATCCTCTTTCACTGACTCAGGGACAGAACTACATGAATTTTCTTGTCTTTTCCACTATCAAATTGTCCTTATCTGCTTTGTCATTCTCATAAAAAATTCTTTTATTTCTTCCATCTTCATAAACCCTGTGGACCCCATTTCTATCACCAGATAAGCCCTATGTTCCCTTTATAGAAAATATCTGGAAAGAATTGCCTATACTTGATATTCCCAGAGTCTCCTCCTGTTATAAAAGTCGGGCAGTCAGTTCTTTCTTCCTTTCTTCCTTTCAGCTGAACAAATGTTGAACCAACACAGCGAGTGTTTCTATCGATCTCCATGTAGCATAGGAAACCATGGATGCCGCTCTCTCACCTGGAACAATTTCCTCCCTTGATTCCAGACACAGTATCCTAGGGTTTTTCCTCCACTGGTGACTCCTCCTAATCAGTCTCCTTTGCTAGCTCCTTCTTTTCCCTGGCCAATTCACACTGGAATAATCCTGGACTCCATCCCCAAATGTGCATGTTAGATTAGAACTTCCCTCATACACAGTCCTTATTCCCCATCCTTCTTTATTCCCTGTAAAATATTTGGCAGTGCAACAAACTATATGCCACATGCTTAATTTCTGTTGCCTATTTTCCTCTAAGCTCCAAGAAAGAAAAAAAAAAGTAATTTCTTCTCTCTTTTGTTTACTATTCTATTTCTAGTACCTAAAAAAAAGTACCTGGAGCAAATTAATGCAAATAAGGATCTGTTGAATAAAGGGGTGCTTAAGATGCCTCTCCCGACACTACTGTTTCAAATATTCTCCAGGCAGTAGCCGTTAGGTGTGGGTTAGGGGGTTGGGACGAGCACACAGACCTATTGTTAAATACAGGACTCCTAAGTCTTAACGACTATGTATGAATAAAACAATTGGATAGGTTTGCGCTTAAATAAATTGAACTCATTCCCCACCCACTCACACACAAATAATTCAGGAAATTGTATTGCCAAATAAGGCCTAATGATCAGTCACTTTTGCTTTTTAACCCATGATCTGGTCTTCCAGGGTCTCAAACTTATACTGGGAAAGTGATTTGTAAATGCTTTGCATTTCTGGAGAGGAGGATCGCTCTCAATGCTCAAGTTAGATACGACCATAAGAAAATAAAACAGGCGAGGGACCTACTTTCTCCAGAGGCAGGCAAGGCAAGAGAGGGGACTGGCAGGCAGAGGCCACTACAAAGACGTCTCTGAGTCCCCTCATCTGCCACTGCCTTCCAGACCTCTTACAGGTGTGTATCACCCACAGATGGTAAGCACCATCTAGAAGGTTGGAGGCGAGAAAGTCTGTAAAACATGATTCTAAGACTTTCAGCCCCTAAAGAAAAATACAGGGAAGTCAATGCAAAACAAACAAATCCTTTCCTTTCCTTTCCTTTCCTTTCCTTCCTTTCCTTCCTTTCTTCCTTTCCTTTCCTTTCCTTCCTTTCCTTTCCCTTCCTTTCCCTTGCCCTTCCTTTCCCTTCCTTGCACTCCCTTTCCCTTCCCTGCCCTTCCTTGCCCTTCCCTGCCCTCCCCTCCCCTCCCCTCCCCTCCCCTCCTCTCCTTTCCTTCTTTTCTTTCACTTTCCCAGTATAAGTTTGAGACCCTGGAAGACCAGATCATGGGTTAAAAAGCAAAAGTGACTGATCATTAGACCTTATTTGGCAATACAATTTCCTGAATTATTTGTGTGTGAGTGCGTGGGGAATGAGTTCAATTTATTTAAGCGCAAAACTATCCAATTGTTTTATTCATACATAGTCGTTAAGACTTAGGAGTCCTGTATTTAACAATAGGTCTGTGTGCTCGTCCCAACCCCCTAACCCACACCTAACGGCTACTGCCTGGAGAATATTTGAAACAGTAGTGTCGGGAGAGGCATCTTAAGCACCCCTTTATTCAACAGATCCTTATTTGCATTAATTTGCTCCAGGTACTTTTTTTAGGTACTAGAAATAGAATAGTAAACAAAAGAGAGGGATCTCTGGGTGGCACAGTGGTTTGGCGCCTGCCTTTGGCCCAGGGCGCGATCCTGGAGACCTGGGATCGAATCCCAAGTCGGGCTCCAAGTGCATGGAGCCTGCTTCTCCCTCTGTCTATGTCTCTGCCTCTTTCTCTCTCTCTCTCTTTGTGACTATCATAAATAAATAAAAATTAAAAAAAAAGAGAGAAGAAATTACTTTTTTTTTGACTTTTTGTTTGCTTATATTAGACATTAATTAGACCTCAAGATGTTTCCCTTAACAAAACTATGATTTGACATAAACTGATAACTAGTATAACTTTTATTAAATATGTACTTAAATAAGTAGAATATTAAATAATTTATTAATGTATAAAACACTAGAAGTCAAGTGAGAAGTTGAAAATACTGCTATGGCACTTTTCTTTGAGAAGCTAAGCTGCTTTAATTTTAAATGGTCTATTCTTATAATACATTTATGCTAGTATAGAATTATTTTATATCATTTACATTATGGAATTATATTCCAAAAGTGTTATTAGTATTACCAGCATTTAGTTTTCTTTTTTAAAATTTGTTTTAATATAAATGTAACTCATATACATAGAATATTCAAACTTACAGAATAAAAAGAGAATCCTATCTACTTTTCTAGTTGCCAAACACTAAAATATTCCTTCTATTTTCTTGCAGAAAAGTTGTTTCAATTTTATTTATACCAATAAAACAATGTAATACATATTTTTATACTTTTAATTTTAAAAATATAATAGTCCTATTATCACTACATGTAGTACCAATAAACTTTTGTATTCTTTATGTTGAATACCTTCATTGAAGTATAAAATTATAAAAAAAAAACCATAGGTATTTAAGCTGCCCAGTGAATTAACATCTTAAATCTTTTTATGTATTCCAAATCTCTTTTTCCTAGTGTTTGTAATAATTTAATACCAGTAAGGTATTGTGTCAGAATTCACTTATTCCATATCCTCACTAACAATTGGTAATTTTTACTGTTTTTTTTTCCTAAGCAATTTTAGAGGGCCTCTAAAAGTATATCACTCAAAACTTGCATTTACATCTTCCAAGTGACTAAAGAGTTGATACATTTTCATGTTTTAGTCATGTGCACATTCTATTGTGAAATTATTGTTCAAGTCTTCATTGGATTATCCTTCTTCATATTATTTTACAGAAGAGATAGATTAGAATCCTTCGTTGCAGTGTGTTGCAATTATATACTCATATATACAACACATTATAATTATATACTCATAGTCTATAATTTGTTCACACTTACATGTATCTTTTGAAGAAAAGAAATTCTTAATAATAGCATAGTTTAACTCATTAATCTTTACCTTTATGGTAAGTGCTTTCCCAACCTCAAAATCATGAAGATATTATTCCAAATAACCCTCAGTAATTTTATTATTTTACCTTTACATTTATATTTACAGTATGAGTTATAATTTGGAAGTAAGCCTACAATTGGGAACAATATGAATTAGGGGTCGACTTCTTTTGTTGTTTTCTTCTTTAGTCTGGATATTCAATTGATTTCATACTATAGACTATCTCTCTTTTTTCAAATGTGATACTGTTCCATTTTTGCCACTCCACTGATAACTGATAATTTCAAACTGATTTTTTTTAAAAATCATAATGATGATTACTTTACGTTACATTTGAAGACATATGATCTTTCATTTGAAGTGCTGGATTCAAATACCCAGATATTTTGCTGGACATATCATAATGGTGAAATTTTGTATGTCAACTTGGCTAGACTATGGTGCCCAAGTTGTTTGGTCATACATGTCTAGATATTTTTGTGAAGGTATTTTGTAGATCTGACTAGCATTAATAAGAAGAAGTAGCTTTATGTCAAAACTACAACAGACATCCTGCCTGAGTTTCCAGCATGCTGGCCTGCTCAACACATCCAGATAAGAACTGAAACACCGATGCTTACTTGGGTTTCCAACCTGCCCCAGGATGTGCCATGGATTTTGGACATTCCAGTTCCCATAATCATATGAGTCAATGGTTTAAATCTTTTTATACACACATACACATTCATTCATTGTACTGGCTCTGTTTTTTGTTTGTTTGTTTGTTTTGTTTTTTGTTTTTTTGTTTTTTTGTTTTGTAAAACCTTGACTAAATCACATGTCTTTGAAGAATTATGTTAAATAGCATTCATAACTCCATGGAAGGAAGGCAAAGTCCTGGTTCAAGACTGAATCAAAGAGAGAAAACTAATTAAAGAAAGTAAACTACATGAGATATAAAGAGATTAAAATGTCATAACCTGCTTTTCCTGAGTGCTATTCATCTTCTGATATTCCTTAATATATATTAAGAGATTCAGCATTATACTTTGAAGCATAAACTATCTAAATGTCACTGAGATTGTCTGATAGGAAATTATTATTTAAGGAACTAGTTAGGACAGCAGAAACAGTTCAAGACTGAGAGAAAGGCCATTATATAAATGTATGACTAAAATTTAAAGATACTTTTAGATGCTTTCAGATGGGATAATTGACTTATCAATTAAAAAGTCATTTTTGGTGAATTTTTTCAATTTTATTTTAATATTAGACTGGAAATTGAATTGTTTCATTTATCATTATATACATTGTCTCTTGTAAACATGAAACAAAGCCACTTTACAAACACCTGTGATCTCTTTCATGCCTATAAGTAATATCATTATTAAATTGAATAAGAAGTAGAAAACTCTATCAACTTAAACTGAGAAGATAATTTTAAAAAATTGGAAAATAATAGTACATATATATGACTAGGCATTATGTGAAGATATAGGTGCTAAATTAAATATAAAATAGGAAGTCATCAGGAAATATTTTAGGATTCCTTTTGAAGTCAAGATTAGGAATAAACCTCCTAAAGTTTTTCCGCCTTTCTCCCTGCATGTGTTGAGAGGCAGTAGCTCCTGAGATGCAACAGAGTAGGAAGGTGACTATTGGGGGGTCTTTGCAGGTCTATGTGATGGAATAATATTTAAGAGCATCAAAACGGCAGAGACAAAGACAATATCTACGTTCTTGAGTACACTATCCCAAAACAGTTTTCAGCCAAATGAAAGATAAACCAAGATTAGTAAAAGAGGGATAGAAAATCTGTAGAATAAAAAAGTTGGCAGTGAACAAACAGAAATATGTGTGTATGTGTGTCTACTGGGAAATAAATGTTAATAATTTATAAATGCACATCATATGTATTGCTCTCCCTAGTGCCCTGTAAGCCACAGAAATGAAACCCAGTCCAGGTGATTCACCCAGTTTAATTTAATTGACCATTTAACATTAGCAAATTGGATGTTTGGGCAGAGAGGAAGGTGCTATCAACTTCTCACTTCTCCAGACCTTACAGGAAAAGATATCTTAATGACCAAGAGTAACTTCTCTTGTCCTTTAACTTTAGCAAAATGTATCCATGCCAAGACTCTTCTACTTGGATGTTGAAGTGGCAAAGTAGATCAACCAATTTTTTTTTAGAGAAACTGATTTCTAATTATAAGTAGCTCAATAGCATACTTGTGGTATAAATTTTAACCTATATTGAAATTTAAAATATTTATTTTTTCAAGTTAATACTAACTGGTTACAAACAAACAAACAAACCACATATCCATGTATTCTATACGTGAAAACAAAACATTATTATATTCATGCATATTTTTTATACTGATATCCCATTGATATTCTTTAAGTTGTTGCATCAAGTTACTCAATTTCAATAGCTTTTATATGTGATAAAAATAATAATATCTAAAAATCAGGAATAAATTAACAATCACTAAAACTGGGAGAGAGAAAAAAGTTCATAAATATATCTCATGTTGTTTATTAAAAATCATAAAACATATTTTCTTATTTTGATATTTAGAGAAATAGGGTGTCATTTGCATTTGATAAGTTTAAAGATAAAAAGTCACTGGAACTTAAAATACAATTCTTAATTTATAAGCAAAATAAGATAAAAGCAGACAAATATGTTCCACATAGCAAGGTGTGAGGAAAATTTAAAGTAAATAAAAACAGCTTTATATTAGTCTTGACAATATATGTATTAACTCATATTAATAAGAGTGTTTTAAAACATTATGCAATTAAATATAATATTCTTACATGAAAAAAATGTTTAAAACCAACTGAAAATAAATACAGAAATAAATCATTAAAATTGGAAAATCAGACAAAATAAATAAATAAGAAGGATAAAATTAGGAACACACAAAAGCAGAATTCAAAGTGAAATACCTTACAGATAATGAAGAAGGTGATTTTATATCAACGCTAATAAATAATGAGGACATTGGTGTCATGAAACATAATGTGCCAAAAGAAATCCATTAGATAAATGTAAATGAAAAACTTAAGGTATAAAAAAATAATAATCAGTGGAATCAAATATATCTTTCAATTTATAGTTACTACCATTTGTGTATGTCATATTTTGTATCCAGAAATAGGATAAGGACATAGATGATTTGAGAAAAAGTCAATGTTTCAATGATTAATGAATGTCTAAAACGGTTTGTGTTCTAAAAACAGTAAGAGTTTGTGTAATGGGGGTAGAATATGTTTAAATTTATGTTGGTAGTCAAAAATATAAGGGAAAGCAAATGCTGATTTCCAATTTGGTATCATGTTTACCTGAAATCTGCAAAATCAAGGACTTGACATTTTTTCAGTGACTAATGGTAGATGAAATGTAAGTTAAGCTATATATCCTATATAGTAGTTGAGAATATAATTGTTAAAATTTATTTGCAACAAAGCCATTAACTCACTCATTCCAAGAATACTGATTGAATATCTGTGTTAGACACTGCTGTAGTGGCAGAAACACTGTAGGTGTTACTCTCAAGAACTTACTTTGTGGTTGGAGAAGATAGACAATACATATACAAATAAAATATGTACTATTATATAGTGTAATAAATTATATGGAAAAAGGAGTAAAACAAGTAGGAGACCAACCAGAATAAGGAATGATATTTCTTATATAACATAATAACAGGACGCCTGGGTGGGTGGCTCAGTGGTTTAGCGCATCTCTTTGGCCCAGGGTGTGATCCCGGGGTCCTGGGATCGAGTCTCACATCAGGCTCCCTGCATGAAGCCTGCCTCTCCCTCTGCCTGTGTCTCTGCCTCTATCTCTCTCTCTCTCTCTCTCTCTCTCTCTCTCTCTCTCTCTCTCAGTCTCTCTCTGTGTCTCTCATGAATAAATAAATAACATCTTAAACAAACAAAAATACCTAATAAGAGAAGACTGCATAGTGTAATGTGCATTAAAAAACTGAAAGAAGGAAGGATACCTAGCTACCTGGGGCAAGGAATTTAAAAAAAAGAGAATGTCAACTGTAAAGGCAGAGGTATGAGAGCTTAATGTAATTAAAGAACAGCAAGCAGACCTGTGTGAGTAGAGCAGAGTGAACAATGCTAAGTAAAGTAATATGTGAAGTCAGAAATGAAGTCAGAAAGGGCTAGAACTTGTAAGATTTTATAGGACAAATTTAAGGAGTTTGAATTTCACTCCAAGTGCACTGATTTGGCTTACATCATTTCCTCTGATTTTTGTACTGAAAAGAGAAAGAGGAAGACAAGGGTGAAAGCAGAGAATTCTTTGCGGGGAGATTATAGCAATAAACGAGGTGGGGAAAAATACAGTGATTTGGACTGAGTTGTTATTGGGAAAGGTCATGTGAAAAGGACGTATTTTTAATGTTTTTTAGTGTAGAGAAAAGATTTAATGGTGGTTTTGATATGAAGTATAAAAAGAAAGACAGGATTCTAAAATAAATTCAAGATTTATTATGCCTGAATAACTGGTATGATTTCCATTGACTAAAATGGAGAAACTAGAGGAGGAGTAGGTTTTAAGATAGAAATCAAGAGTAAAGTTTTATGCATTTGAGTGGAGATGTCAAGCAACTAGCTTAATATTCAAGCTAGAGTTCTGGGAAGATATCCCAACTAGAAGTATTTGTCAATCATCCACAAATAGATGATATTTCAAATTGAGTGAAGGTGATTGAACAGAAAATTGTGCACTGGATTTAGCTAAGTGGATGTAAGTGAAGATTTTTTTTTTTTTTTTTTTTTGTTGGATAAGAAGAGCCAAAATTAGTGAGTTCATGAAAGACTATGGGAATTGCAGTTTTGCTGCAAAGTAGTACAGCAGGAAAGATATTAATGGTGTCAAAAGATGTTCTTTAATGGGAATAATTACATTGTACAAAGACAGTGTACGAAGAGATGAGCAATGTACAAAGAGACAGGATTAAAACAGTAAAAGAGGGAATGATTTCTGAAGTTATGTCCCTGAAAAACCAAAAGTAGATGGAATCTAGTGAACAAATGGAACCATCCATCCTTATTAACAGGAGTAAGAACAGAGTATATGGGAATAGTGGTGGATGCGTTAGAAACAGGATGCTAGATACATATAGAATTTCTGTTCTGTGATTATTTCTCTTTCTTGGTGAGATGGATACAAGTGGGATAAGAGTGCTGGTGGTGCTGGTCGTGTAGCATTTTGAAGAAAAAGACGATGGTATAAAACACTTCTTGGAGAAAGCAGGAGAGTTAGTGGGCTGGGGAATTCTAGGATTGCAGAGCACATTAATGGCCCACCCGAAGTTAGTGGTCATGATTCAAAACGAGACCAGTCAACAAGGTTAGGTATTTTTCTTCAAGCATAGAATTGATGGAAGATTCCCAGATTGGGGATTCTCTAGGCAGTTTTATGGGTGAAATAGATTATGTAGGCTGCTAAGAATGTTTCGAGGGAGTGATAATAATGATAAGTCAATGATTCTTATTTGGAAGTGGAGGAAAGTAAGAATAGGATAGGTATGAGGACCAGAAAATAGGTGGCAGGATTAATGTATTGTCCGTTTCTGTGGGGCCCAATAATATTAGAGTCAAGGCACTGCTAGAGATGATTGAGCTCTGAATAGCCATCACCAAGGAAATCCAATGACAGTAAATAAGGTCTATTTTAAGAAAATGACCACGAAAAAAAATGAGAGAATATAAAATATATTTACTGTATAAGAGAATAATTCCTGCCTGGTTATACCTTAGCATTAAAAATCCACAACTTGGGTTTTACAACAAAGAATGTAAGAATATATATCTTTAAAACAGTTTTGTACTTTAAGTAAGGTATATGAAGATAGATGATAGATATAGATAGATATAGATACAACTATATAGATAGATTTTAAATTGATGTATATATAAAGGACTCAGGGCATATAAATAATTTCAAAGTACTCATTCCATTTCATTTTAAGTGCACACCAACTGCCAAAGACTAGGAATTAAAATAGAGTGTTTTAATCTCCATTTTAAAGGGGGAAAAAAAAACATTTGGTTTCTGGGACGGTGGGGTGTAAGTTGTGAATATATAAGAATAAGTACAATGAGAGTATAAAGAAACTGGTAATTACAAAGAAAATTGAACAATTTAAACTCAAACTGTATAGCAATGGGAACTAGGACATATGGAGCAAATCACTCACTTAAATGAGAAGCACAGCTGAGAGTCTGCTGTATTTTTGGAAGAGCATTTTTGTCTTCCTTTGTCTTGTCCTTTTCTTCTTATAAGGGGATGAGCTAAGGATGAACAACTTACAGAGCTTAGGTGAGAGACATAACAAACATTCTGAACCAAATTCCAAATTACATAAAATTTGACAAATGTAGGAGTTTATTCCCAAACAACCATTTAAAACCCAGTGCTAGTCGGGATAATATAACAATGGCAGTAGCTCATTATGTACTGCAAAAGACCAGAATTTGACAGCTTTCAGCTACCTTTTCCAACAAAAGGCTGTTATCAAGATTTTTTATGGTAAATGCTTTTAATGAAGCCCCTGTGGGCAAGTTGTCAAAGTGTACACATGTCATTTTGCATGTCCCTCTTTAAAAATGAGATGAAAACTGCTGAGAACACCTTGGACAGCACTTCTCTGCAGAACGAGTCCTCCACTGCCTCTAATGACCATACCCGTAAGACCTTAATAATGATACGATTTCCTGCTGAATTTCTTGTTGTTGCCCCACAGGGAGCACAGTTATACTGATGTATCAAAACTGTTTAGTGACAATGCCTATTATTACATTCTTGACTTTCTACCTTCTGAGTTTTTTGACACATTTTTATTATATAAGGATTTGGAAAGTACTACAAAGACACAGCTTTTTATCCCTCAGCTGGAGCAAAAATAGTTTGCCTGAGAACTTAACCAAATTCATCAATTTATTTAAATTCTGTAATAAGTTTTAATATTGGAGAAAATACATAACATATATAGCAAATGTTGAAAGAACACCAACACAGAAGCTATGTTTTAGATTTCTGAAAACTTTTATGCAACATACTCCTATATATGCCAATTCACTTTGGAGGAAGTAATGACATAAACTTCTAGTTTGTTCTTGAAGTATAAGGCAAAAAGGACAGAAATCTCTAATCTGCTCCTTCTCTATTTTTGAGATATTATATTTATCTGTATTGGAATAATGACTCCAAGTAATATTTTAATACATAGATATTTATGTTATCACTTTTAATATATAAAGGGAGACCAGAAAGATGGATTTTTTGATATGAATTTATGCCCAGACAAAAATGGGTTTAATTCAGATTTTTATTATTATTTTTTTAATAAGACTGCAACTCCAAGGTTTGGCTGATACCACTAGGGCCAGAAATAGTATTAGTTAAGGTTGCCTGGGGTAACAAACAAAGCCTAGTGCATAATGGCTCAAAACAAGCACATGTATTTTTGGCTCATGTCCTGGGGGAAAGGGATGGGGGGGGGGGCTTTTTTTCACATTAGGAGTCAGGAACCCAGACTGACAGAGGCTCTAAAATGATGGTGACTTTTCAACACACACCTTTGAAAGTTTCTCTGGGAGTAGCATCCATTGAGACATGCAGAAATGAAAAAAAAAAAGTTGGTGACAGGCACATGGAAGTTTCCATAGGTCAGGTGTGGAGGTGAAACTCATCATTTTCACTCACAGGGAGTTTGGCTCTAGACCTATAAAGTTTCCTTAAGCATCTTCCCTTAAGTTCATATCAATATGAATACCTTCTGCAGCAAACATATTCAATTGGGAATATGCCATCAAGTGGGTTAATCAATTTAAATATACTTGAATTATCTAGGAATATTGCATAGGTCTGAGGATATATTATTAAGTATCCATTTACTCTCAGCGGGACATTCAGAAAAATCTTACTCCCAAAGCCATATAATATCTATCCTATTGCTTCTGTCTTTTTCCTAGTTTGGTGTGATCTGTTGTTTGATTGTTGGATTCAGTGTGATAATTCCTGGCACATAAAGCTTTTCTAAGAAGTATCAATTAAACAGGTAGTTTCTTTGTCAGAGGTGATATACAAATTGCAAAGAATTTGTGTTTCTATTATGTACAGTTTAAATTCTAGTTGTGGGACCCTGGGTGGTGCAGTGGTTTGGCACCTGCCTTTGGCCCAGGGCGTGATCCTGGAGACCCGGGATCGAATCCCACGTCGGGCTCCCGGTCCATGGAGCCTGCTTCTCCCTCTGCCTGTGTCTCTGCGCCTCTCTCTCTCTCTCTCTCTGTGACTATCATAAGTAAATAAAAATAAAAATTAAAATTAAAAAAATAAATAAATTCTAGTTGTTTTTCTTTAAAGATTTTATTAATTTATTCATGGGAGACACAGAAAGAGAGGCAGATACATAGGCAAAGGGAGAAGCAGTCTCCCCACAGGGAGTCCTATATGAAACTTGATTCCCAGGACCCCGGGACACGCCCTGAGCCGAAGGCAGATGCTCAACCACTGAGCCACTCAGGTGTCCCAATTCTAGTCTTTATGTAACAGAAGATGTATTTATTTTTTTATGCATATGGCTATAATTTCAAAATATGTGAAATATTATAGATGTAACTTTCTTTTAAATCAGGATATTCCATTCACTCAATAAAAAATCCTTTATTAAACTTATACTAAGGGCTGTGTACATTATGAAGACCTGGGGCTACAAAGAATTCATGTTTTAAAGAAATTACAGCAAAACATGGAGACAGACCTTAGACTAATAAAGACTATGTGAAGACAAAGCTTTAAAGTGTTTCTGCATATCTTTTGATTTTGGATTACTGACTGGGAGTTTTAATAATATCTAAAAATACTACAAAACTACATAGGTCTGATCCAAAATTATTTTAAAGAACCTCAGTGCCATTTTTAACCAATACCAAATTTTCTAGAGATAACAAAATTCCTTCTTCTTCAAGATACCTAGTTTTAAAAGTACTCATTTAAATATGGGGCAGTACTAAGGAGTCAAGCTAGACTCCTAAATCCCCCTCCCCCCATAGAAGGGAATGTTAATAAGAATAAAAAAGGAAAACAAACAAACATCACAGGAAAACACCCTGCTAGCAGTTGGGAATAGAGGTGCCAACCTTATATTCTGGTCTAGTTAAAGCAATGATCATGGAAAGGCATTTTACAAGTCTAATTTGATTTCATGCAGATTTCAGATCTCTTTCCTCTGTTTTACATGTGAAGAGTACAAAAAGTAAAAGTAGATAAAAGAAATCCTAAAAAAAAAAAATGACAAGAATACACACACACACACACACACACACACACACACACACACACACTGCTGCAGAGACAGATCCAGAAGTATAGTAAACACCCATGGGGTAAATAGCAGACATTCTTTTCTTATCACTTTGTATCCTACCCAAGGCAAGAAATAAGTTTTGAATCTCTTTCATTTGGTAGCTCTAAGTTAAAAGGAGTAGAATGGATATATCCAGAGGTAATTGTCTTTAGCGATACTGAAAACAGAAGAGACAATAAAAATAATCCTTTTAGAAAGCAAGACAGAGTACAATCCTAGGTAAAATTAGATCTTCTAGGTGAATGGCATGCAGTTTTACAAAAGAGAAACATCTAAAAACTATAGTAACAAGAAGCAGATCATTGGTTTCCATAGGCTAGTGAGCAAGGAAGAGGGCCTGACATATAAAGGAGAATTAGGAAATTTTTAGTGTGATGGAAAAGTTCTAAATTTTGATTATTGTGATATTTACAAACCTATCAGTTTGTGTCCAAATTTATAAAGGGAACACTGAAAGTGGCTGAGTAGTATGGTGTGTACTTTATACCTCCATTACATTGGTTAAAAATTAAACAAAAATGAAAATATTAGCATAAAATGAAGTATTGCAGTCTTCATTTGGCCTTTGTGGAAGGGTCTCCTAAAAACAGAAGGTCAGGAGGAAGAGTTTGTGGGCTGAGACTTGAAACTGATAGAAGAAAACACATGTTAAAGGCGGTGTCACCCCAAAGGCAATCCTCAAGATCAGTATCTGTATCTGTACATATGTCACAGTTAGCAGACAAGATTTTTGCCCAGCAGCAAAGTGCAGGATAGAACTAGTAACCCCCCAAATTCAATCAGAACCCTTTGAAGTGTGCTAAAGTGGCTCTGCATAGTTACTAGATAGAAAAGGAAATTAAAAGAAAACAAAACTGAAAACATATGAGAGAACTTCAAAGATATTAAGGATACAATGGGAAAGCTTATCATGCATGGCTAATCAAATTTCTGAAAGCAAAGAATGGAGAGATGGGTGGAAATAAAATATTTGAAGATAGTGATTGAAATGTTCCCTGAAGATACATAAAATTCCACAGGTACATGAAGCACAGTCTAAAATGCACAGGATAAATATAAAGACATGCCCATCTAAAGGCATTATAGGAATACTGAGAAACACCAGACACAAAGAAAGTATTTTGAAAGTAGCCAGAGATTTGTGTAGGGTCACATAGACAGGAACAGCAATGAGAATGATGCCAGATTTCTCAGCAACTAAAGCCTGAAGTCATGGTTCTATAATTTGGGGTAAAATGCTGAGGGAACATTATTGCTAATACAAATTTTTGGAACCAGAAAATATATCTTTTAAAAATAAAGTCACATAAAGAAAACTCTCAAATGCACAAAAATGGAGTTTACCACTTGTAAGCTCATACTCATACTAAAGAATTTCTAAAGAAAGTTCATCATGAGAAGTAAAATGTGCCTATGGACTCAGTAGGGAAGTCTGAGATGCAAGAAAGAATGATAAACAGACTGGTAAGAATAAAAATAAATAAAATGTGTGGTTTTTTTTTTTTTTTTTGAGGTTTAATTTATGATAGCAAAATGACAGGATTGAAATCCTAGAAAAAGACTTAAGTCAGGAGGGTGTTTTCATAGACTGTACATTTTTTTTTCTAGTTGGTGACTCTTTTTTTTTTTAATTTTTATTTATTTATGATAGTCACAGAGAGAGAGAGAGAGAGAGAGAGTGAGAGAGAGAGAGAGAGAGGCAGAGACACAGGCAGAGGGAGAAGCAGGCTCCATGCACCGGGAGCCCGATGTGGGATTCGATCCTGAGTCTCCAGGATCGCGCCCTGGGCCAAAGGCAGGCACCAAACCGCTGCGCCACCCAGGGATCCCGACTGTACATTTTCTAAAACACTATATTTGGAAGAGAAAGATTACATTTAGATGGCATACAGTAAGAGTAAGTTATGCCTCGTAAAATTTTAAGGAGAACATGATACAGAAGGATTATGCCCCTTGTACATCAGTAATGGGGGAAAATTTAACAAGAAAATAAGCACAACACTTAAGAAACTTACTTTTTGAGTTATTTTTTTTAAATTTATTTATTTTCCTTTTTCTTTGAGATAGTTGACACAAGATATTATTTTAGTTTCAGGTATACAACTGAAACTTTTTATTCATTCCATAACTGAAAGCTGTTATCTCCCTCTCCTTTTCACCCATTGCCCAAAGAGTCATGGTCCTCAATCAATTCCCAGAGAGGAGCCACTTTACAGACCTAGAACCTCCTGAAGAGAGGGAAATTCTGGTTCCTTTAAGGAAGGATCCTAGTGTACTGTCAAACATTTATATTGTCAATATTTCTCCTAGCCTTCCCCCCAGGAAACTATAGCCTCTTATTTTTACCAGAGCAACAGTACATTGGGAAAATAAAATAATCAGACCTTTCAGGGACTACTTGACACTGGCTTTGAACTGACACTAATTTCAAGAGACCCAAAACTCCACAATGATCTGCCAGTCAGACCAGTGGCTTACAGAGGTCAGGTCATCAACGGAGTTTTTTTCTCATGTTCACCTCAATGTGAGACCTGAACCCATTCTGGGTTGTCCTGTTCTGGAATGTGTATTTGTTAAGATTTTCTCTGCAGCAGGCAAAATCCCTATAATGGTTACCTGACCTGTATGGTGAAGTCTACTATGGTGGAAAGGCCAAAGAGAAGCAAGTAGAACTATGTTCACCTAGGAAAATAGTAAACCAAAAATAATAGTGCGTTTCTGGAGAAGTTTTTGAGTTTAGTACCACCATCAAAAACTTGAAGGATGTGGGGATAGTATTTCCTACCACATCCCCATTCGACTCACCTGTTTGGCCTGTGCAGAAGGCAGATGAATCTTGACCAAGGTCAGTGGATTATCATAAGCTTAACTAGATGGGGACTCGAATTATAACTGCTGTACTAGAAGTGGTTTCATAGCTTCAGCAAATTAACATTTCCTTTGGTACCTTATTGCAGCTACTGATGTAAATAATTTTTTCTCAATATCAGTTAGTGAAGAGCACCAGAGGCATCTGGCAAGGCCAGCAAAAACAGACTTTCACTATCTGCTGCACGGGCATAGTAACTCTCCAGCTCTATGACATAATTTAGTTCTTAGAAATCATGGTTGCCTTTCTCTTCCATAAGATACCCCTGATCAATTACATTGAGGACATTGTGCCTTTTGGATCTAGTGAGCAAGAAGGAGCAAATTCTCCAGACTTACTGATAAGACATTTGCAGTGCTAGAGGGTGGGAAATAAATCTGACAAAAATTCAGAGGCCATCTGCCTTAATGAAATTTCTGGGGGGTCTAGTGGTATGGGAAATGTTGAGGTGTCCCTTCTAAGAGGAAGGATAAGTTGTTGCTTCTATCCCCTTCTGTAATCAAAAAGATTACACAGGCCTCTGAATTTTAGAAGTAATGCATTCCATACTTAACCATGTTTCTTCAGCACATTTACCAAGTTACTTAAAATATCTGCTAGTTTTGAGTGTGGCCCAAAAGAAGAGAATTTTCATACTTGTACAGATCGAGTAAAAATTTAGTAATCTTTCTATCAATTTCACTTCCAGGAATAACATGATTAACCGGCCAACACCAGGAATCTGAATTAGACTATTTTGACTGTTGCTTCGATGTTGTTGCTATTACAATAACCACATCCACTTTGGTAGTTGAAGGCCGCTTTTTGCCTCTTCCCACCTTGGGATCCAATTATATTACATTGGTCTGCCATTATAGTGACTGGAGATACCACAGAGAAGAGTGATTACAGTGCTCTTTAGGGATGCTGAGACTTCCCTCGCATATTTCTTTCTCACAGTACTGGTGAAAGATATGTCTCCTGTACTATTGTAGTGTGGGTGAGTAAGTCTTAAACAATAAATCCATTCTAACATTCCCCTCTAAGCCTTCGAATTCCTTCCCCTACATTAAACAAGGCAGGTCTTGTATTTCCAGTTTATTTGCTATGGGTAATATTTTGATCTATGTTTTAGTCAACCAAACAAATTTTTAGATACCTTTCCAACTTTTTTTTAATTTTTTTTTTAAATTTTTATTTATTTATGAAAGTCACAGAGAGAGAGAGAGAGAGGAGAGAGAGGCACAGAGACATAGGCAGAGGGAGAAGCAGGCTCCATGCACCGGGAGCCTGATGTGGGACTCGATCCTGGGTCTCCAGGATCGTGCCCTGGGCCAAAGGCAGGCGCCAAACTGCTGCGCCACCCAGGGATCCCACCTTCCCAACTTTTTGAGCTGCAATATAAGTGGAGATTCTCTCCTTAGTGAGTACATATCAATAAATTTGGCTTGATTCAACTTTATGTTTCTTCCATCATTATCCCACACCCTTAGTAGCCATTCTCATACACGTTCTCCAGAATTTCGTCCATATATATTAGAAAATTTGAGTAGTTCTTTTAGAGTATACTCATGGGTCATGCTTTATGCCTAATCTTCAGACGCCTGCCAGGGTTTGAGTCTAGTTTATGTCTAAAAGCAAACAATGGAGGGGTGCTGGATGGCTCAGTTGGTTAAGCCTCTGCCTTTGGCTCAGGTCATGATCCTGGGGTCCTGGGATTGAGTCCTGAGTTGGGCTTCCTGCTGAGCAGAGAGAGAGCTTCTCTCTCTCCCTCTGCCACTACCCCTTCTTGTATTCTCTTTATTTCTTTCTCAAATAATAAATGGAATCTTAAAAAATAAAATAAAATAACAGCAAACAACTTTGATAAGTTTAGAGCCTGAGAAACATAGACATGGTCTTGCATGACAACTGCCTCAAAAGAGGTCGGTACAGTTTCCTCAAGCAATGCAGATAATCTATTACCAAAAGTCTGATACCATTATGGATCGGAAATTTGCTTCAACTGAGATTGAAGAGGCATTTAGCAAAGAAGACTCATCAGAATGTAGGGTTTCTTGAAACAAACAAGCAAACAGAATCTTACATATATTGATTAACTTAAAATAAATAATAGAATAATTATTACTGGTGTATATTCAGGTACTTTAGTTTCTAAAAAAAAGAAGAAGAAAGAGAAAGAAAGAAAGAAAGGAAAGAAAGAAAGAAAGAAAGAAAGAAAGAAAGAAAGAAAGAAAGAAAGAAAGAAAGAAAGAAGAAAGAAAAGAAAAGAATGAAGGTTTCAATGTCCCATTTTCATCAACATCTCCTCAGTTGTGCTCATCCCAATTTAGAGGATCCCATTCTTTCTCAATCAATGCTGTTAACAGTAGGCATTCTGCAAGATTGGGAGTTCATGTTGTGCTCTAATTCAGCCAGTCACAGGAAAAGAGTTTAAATTTTATTTTAGCAGTCTCAGCCCTGCAGCTACAAGAGATAAGGGTCTCCTTCAGGTCACGCATAGAAGCATTCAGTCATATATGAGGCACCTGAGAGGAGGGAATGTGATCCCTGAGCTTATCCTTTCCTTTCATCACTTGTCCATAGACAAGGGGGAGCAACCAGACAATCTTATCAAATTTATTAGTTTTCCAAAAACATTTGGAAATATACAATCATCATCCCAGATCTTGGGGCTTATAAGTGATTGATTAGGAATATCCAATGGTGAGATTTTGCATATCTCTAGTGTCAGATCATGCCATGAGCTATTAGTGCTCTCTTTATCACTAGAAAGAGAGTCATTAGCTTCTTTAAATATAATCAGATTGGAGATCTAATTTCCAAAACCCTAGAACCAGTTCAGAAAACTAATTATTTTTCTTTCCTTTCAAGATTTTATTTAAATTCCAGTTAGTTAACATATAATCAGAAAACTAATTCTTACAATTCTGTTCCTTTAGAATCATTTTCAGCACACATACACACGCCCCTATATATGGTTTAATGTAAGGAATTGTCTCAGGCAATTATGTGGGCTAAGATATGCCATGATGTATGGTTCAAAGGCCTACAAACCAGGAAAGCTGATGGCATAAATTCCAGTCTGAGTTTGAAGGTAGAAAACTGATTTGTTAACTTGAAGACCAGGTAGAGAGAGAAAATTCTCCCTTTCACAGTTTTTTGTCCTATTCAACAGGTTTCATGAGGCTCATCGTTAGGGAAGACAATGTCATTTTCTCAGTCTAGCAACTTAAATATTAATTTCATCCAGGAACAATCTTATAGACACACCCAGAATAATGTTTCATCAAATATATGGCATCCAATGGCCCAGTCAAGTTGATATAGTAACCATTATATGCATAATTTTAAAATACTTACAAATGAATATTAAAATAGTAGTTACAAGTAGAATTATTTTTCTTAAATGCTTGTTTTTAAAAAGAAAAAATATAAAAATTAGTGAGCATGTTGTCTAATTTAAGAATTACAAAATAAATTTAAAAAGCAAAATATGCCAAAAAATTAGAAGGAGCAAGAAAAATTATAGGAGCAAAATTAATGAAATTAGAAAGATACATTGGAGAGGATCTGTAAAGGTAAACTTGGTTCTTAAATGTTTAGCAATATCAGGTTTCTTGAATGAATGATGTATCCTAATGTAAAAAAAAAAAATGAAATTATTTAACTTCTCCACCAAGGAAATACTAGAAGAAAATTGCTCTTCAAAAGTTCTCCATATTTTCTTTCTTTTTTTTTAAGTTCTCCATATTTTCACAAATTATACCATTATTACCTAAATTTGCTGAGAAAATAGGAAAGAAGAAGGAATGCTTATTTTGTTTTCTATGAAAGCAAGCCTAGAAGGAAGGCACTGGGTTTGGGTAGTTTATTTGGGAGATCTGATGTGCCACTCAGAAATCCTTTAAAAGAATCTGCTGCAGCCTAGGTAACTAACCACCACAACTATTGCCCTTTGGAACCATAATTTCATGTGTGCTGAGACCATACTATTGGCAAAGTCCTGGTCGAACGGGAACCTGTACCACTACAATGCTCTCTGTTGGATCACTTTTAAAAACAAGGGCTGGTGGTAGTAGAGCTGATCATAGAGCCAACCTCTTTAATATCAATAGGCCGAATAAGACTGAAGTAATAGGGCCAAGTGGCATTAGTTTCACTAGGTCCATGGTTCCAATCTGTGGTCACCTCTTCCATTCCTGAGTATCTTCTAGGGCTGTTATAATAAAAACTACAGACTGGGCGACTTAAACAGCATAAATCTATTTCTCACAGTTCTGGAGGCTGGGAAGTCCAAGACCAAGGTGACAATATATTTGGTTTCTTATGTCTCTCCCCTGACATTAGACAACTATCTACTGTTAAGTTCTCACATGGCCTTTCCTTGGTGTGTGTGTGTGTGTGTGTGTGTGTGTGTGTGTGTGTGTGTGCAGAGAGAAAAAGTGAAAGATCTCTCTTTTTTCCTCTTACTAAAAGGCTGCCAATCTTATGACATTAGGAACCCATCCTTATGACCTCATTTAATCTTAATTACCTCTTAAAGACTCTATCATCAAATAAAATCACACTGGAAGTTAGGACTTCAATGTATGAATTTTAGGGAGACACAATTCAGTCCAGAACACTGAGTTTATAATAGACATCTATATTTAAGATTATGTATTGGAGAGTCGGAGTATATTCCGATGTGATCTTTAACATACAGAGTTAAGTACTATTACAGTGAGGGAAGCTAAGTAAAAGTTCTGAGGATGCCCTCCTTCTGTCTCCGCTCCGTGCAGCCAAGAGAACAAATCAAAAGTCAAGTAACATCCTTGGAAGGATAATGGGGATAATGATGTCATTAAAGGTGTAAAGGATGCAGGGAGGAGCAGTTACATCTCAGTTTAATTCACCAATCTGGTTCTGGTGGAAACTAAGTGGATCTTGGACAATGACAGTAGCTGCTGTGTTTAGGTGCTATCATTGCCAGGACGGATTAATAAAGCCTTAGCCTATGACATATCAGTCATTGACATGGTGAGTGTGTCTTTTGTTCTCTATGCCTATTGGCATATAGAAGACCAGAAAGAGTTCACATTCATTTGGAATGGACAACGACACTCATTTATATATTTTTCCACAGGGTTATGTTAACCCTCCTGCCTTCTGTAATAGCATAATCCCAAAAGATGTGGGCCATGTTGGCCTACTGCAGAATGTTAAATTGATCCATGACATTGATGTCATCATGCTGTCTAGCTAGTGCAAGCCATAAGTGGCTCGTATGCCAGAAGTCTTGATAACAACATGCAGTCCAGATGGAAAGTTGGTTCTCAGTAAAATGGATATGCAAGGATATTCCTTCCAAATAAATGACAAATTGCTGTATCTTGCATTACCACAGAGAAAGAAGCACCTGGTAGACTTATTTCCCTTCTAGAGACAACACATTGTGCTATAGGTATACTGCTCAGGCCCATATATTGGGAGATATGAAGGCTGCCAAACTCAATTAAAATCCAGAGCAACAGAGCGCTAGGCTGCAGGGGTCTAGCAGCCCTGAAGCTTGGACTCTATGTTCTTTCAGACATTGTGTTATTGCAGGTCTTAGTGATGAAAAAAGGTACATCTTGAAGTTTGTGGCAAGTTTTGGTGGAAGAATTATAAAGCAAATCCCTAGGGTACAGGGACAGGGTCATGCCATTGGCAGTGAAGGATTATAAATGCCTTTTTAAAAACGTCTCTTAACATGTTTCTAGACCTTGATAGACAAAGAGCACTTGATCATGGCATACTACATGGCCATGTCTCCAGAACAGGCTATTGTAGCTGAATATAAGAATTGAGCAAATGAGACTAGAGTGTAGGCAGCAAAGGCAGAAAGGCAGAGATACGTCATAGAACAGGCTAACAAGCTTCAAATGCCATGGCAAGATAGGGAACCAACAGGGTCTGATCTTTAACTCTGAAGGAGCACTGTGGCTGCTATGGCCAGAATAGATCATGAGGGAACAATGTGGAGTGGGTAGTAGATCAGTTTAGAGGTGGTGGAGAATTGGATTAGTAACAATAGAGATAGTAAAAAGTTATTCTTTTCTGCATTTATTTTATACATAGAGTCCATAGTAATGGATATAAATTAAATGTAGGTGATGACTTGTGGAAGTGTTTCTCAAACTTTAATAATTCTTTGAATTATCTGGGGATCCTATTAAAATCTAAATCATGCATCTAAAGGGTTTGATTTGGGGCATATGGTATTCATCAGACAAGTTCCCAGGTGATGGTGGTCCAATATCACACTTTAAGTATCAAGTGTGTAAACACTGAAATTGAGAACAATTCTGGAGGTTTTGAACTGAGTAACTAGATGGATGATGAAATAATGCAGGTAGAAGATCATTGTACTGCTGCTGCTGATAGGACAGTGGATTGAGTATTTTGTTTTGGCCAAAATAAGTGTAAGATTATCATTAAGTACCCATGCAGAGATGACAAATAAGCAACTGGCTGTCTAATTTTGGAATGCAGAAGAGAGAGAAAGGACAGATTTGATATCTTAAGATCATCAATTTACAAACAGGATTCCAAGGCACATAATTGTATGGATAACTTACAGACAATGGGTAAATGGAAACAAATTGGCCCAAGTCCTGAATTCTGAATCACTCTTATATTTACTATATATATTATAAACCAAACACACATATTTTAAGGTTTAGAAACTGTCAGCTTTTTATTGCTTTGTTTTTAAACTTTTGACAAAGGAAAAAAAAAAAAGAAGCACAGTATCACAGCCATCTCAAAATACAAAGATATGTTGGAAAGTTATTTTATTTTATTTTAGGACAAAAATGACAAAGAAAATCAAACAAGCAAAGAAGACAAGTTATTTTATTTATAAATTAAGTGAACAATAGCAGGTACCATATTTTATATGACAACATCTTTCCTAGACTCTCATTCTCAAAAATATGACTCTTAAAAGCTTTCAAATGAAACAGCAGAAGTTTTTGGAGTTAATATAAACCTCAATGTTAAACTTTTATTTCAAATGACTAAAAACAGTCTCAGTAATAAAATAATTTGGAGGAAACATCATTCTTTTATATTGAATGAGAGAAAAATACAGTACAGGCATTTTGCCACTTATAATTGACCACAGTCAATTTTAGAGTTAATTGTTTGTCTCAACCTCATTAGACAGCAGGCAGACTCTAATTTTTTTCATCCATGGTTTGTAAATACTCTGATCCTTAGCTTTTCTGAATAGCTAAAGAAAATGATTTATAAAACAGAGTATGAACAATACAATTTTATAACTAGGTAAAATACATCATCATTTTTAAGTTAATGTTGATTTTATCCAATTCAATGGATACTTATATTTCTGATTTTTTTATTGATGAAAGAAGAGGATAATATTGTTTTGTTTTTATAAAATTTGAAAGCATTTAAAAATTTTCATTTATTTTTGAGGGACACAGAGGGAGGCAGAGACATAGGAAGAGGGAGAACCAGGCTCCATGCAGGGAGCCCGATGTGGGACTCGATCCCAGGACCTCGGGATCACGACCTGAGTCGAAGGCAGAGGCTCAACCACTGAGCCACCCAGGTGGCCCTAAAATCTGAAAATATTTAAGAAACTTCAGTTCTATTCTCTTAAGTTTCATTCTGATTAAAACGGATGGATCCTTTCTTAACATAAAAACTAGTTAGATATAGACAGTGGAAGAGAGAGTAGAGAAGTGCAGGAGACAGTTGTATGGAAAAGGAGGGTGTCAAAAGCAAAAAAATCTTTAGTAGTAAAACACAAGAAAAACTCTTAATAAAAGTTAAAGAAAGCAAGGATAGCCACTATCGCCGCATTTATGTAACATTATTCTGGACATCCTACTAAATGCAGTTAAAATTAATGCACACTTGTATGTGCATTGGATTATTTTATGATGTAAATGCATACAGTATTTTATATTATTAGATGAAGCAACATATGTCATTTTTAGATAAGACGTTCAGATCAAATTACATACAGCTGCAAAGCCCAAGAATAATAGCTGAAAAGTTTGCAAGAACAATGTAAGGAAACAGTATTGTGAGTACTTTCCTATATATATGAAGTAATACCCATTAAAATTACTGTAAAATACCATATTCGACATAGAAAATAAAACTCAAAAAATTGAAATTTGAACCCAATAAATGTTTAAGATATATAAAAAAAATTTAAAACTCTGAGTGCCCTAAAAAAGATTTTACCAATGTTCATGGAAAGACATCAATCTTTTTGGTAAATCATTTGACTATATTACTTAACTTGTCTTATAATTTCCATATTTGGGGAAATATTTGTATTGTATTCAATGCAACTTTTTCCAATGTTCTTGGTATGATAAGGAAAGCTTTAAATGAAAAGCTTAATAATTTTGTTCTCAAATTATGCCTGAAGCAAATAGGTAATATATCAGAATACTTTAAACAAAGATGAAAAATTATATACTTTATTTTCAGCAAACCAGCATGAATATCTTTTTTTTTTTTATAAATTATATTTTTATTGGTGTTAAATTTACCCAACATACAGAATAACCACCCAGTGCTCATCCCGTCAAGTGTACCCCTCTATGTGCCTTCTCCATGCACCCCACCCCCCGCCCTCCTCACCCTCCACCACCCTAGTTCATTTCCCATGAGTTAGGAAGTCTTTATGTTCTGACTCCCTTCCTGATATTTCCCACAACTTTTCTTCTCCCCACTTCCCTTATATTTCCTTTTCCGTATTATTCTTATCCCCAAATGAATGAGAACATACACTGTTTGTCTTCTCCGGTTTACTGTGGCCAATGTTCAAAAAGGGTGTTGCCTGAGTTCTTCTCTGGGATTTGATGAATCTTGTCTCACATTTAGATCTTTCTTCTATTTGGTTTATCTTTGTTGTATGAGTGCAAGAGAGTGGTCCAGTTTCATACTTCTGCATGTGGATGTCCAATTTTCCCAGCTCCATTATATTGAAGAGATGTCTTTCTTCTAGTGCATCGTCTTGCCTCCTTTATGTATATTAGTTGAGCATAAAGTTCAAGGGTCCACTTCTGGGTCTCTGTTCTGTTCCATTGTCTATATGTCTGTTTTTGTTGCCACGTACCACTCTGTCTTGATGAACACAGCTTTGTAGTACAACTGAAATCTGGCATTGTGATGCCTCACAGATATGGTTTTCTTTTTTTAAAATTTCCCCTGGCTGTTTGGGGTCTTTTCTGATTCCACTCGAATCTTAAATAATTTGTTCTAGTCTCTGAAGAAAGTTCCATGGTACTCTGCGCCTTTAGAGGGGTCATTAAGCCCATTCCGTTCAGAGTTACTATGACAGATATGATGTTTAGTGTCATATGAAATCATTGAGTCCTTGTTTTTGTGGTTTGTTCACTGACCTTCTTCTTAAAGGGAGTTTTAAGAGGCACCTTAAAATTTCTAGCAGGCTGGTTTGGATGGTCACCATATTCTTTCAGTTCCTGCCTGTCTTGGAAGCTCTTTATCTCTCCTTCCACTTTTGATTGGGCTTGCTGGAGAAGTATTTTGGTTGCATGTTCTTCTCATTTAGGACCCTGGAATACCTCCTGTCCAGCCCTTTCTGGCCTGCCAAGTGTCTGTGGATTAGGTTTGCTTTTACCCTAAAATTCCTCCCATGAACGTCAGGGACTTCTTGTCTCTTGCTGCTTAATTGATCTTCTCTTTTCTTTGGAATTTGCATGCTTCACTTATTAGATGTGAGGGTGTTGAACGGTTTTTATTGATTTTTAGGGGGGGATCTCTTATTCCTGGCTCTGAATGCCTGGTTCCTTCCCAGGATTGGAAAGTTTCAGCTAGGATTTGTTCAAATACATATTCATGGCCTCTGTCCTTTCGGGTCCTCGGGAACCCCAATTAAACGGTAGGTTTTTCTTCCTCTAGTTGGGGTATCTTAGTGTCATTTATTAGCCTTAATCTGTCTTCGGTGGTTCTTTAAATGTCTTATCTCTTTTTTCCTCAGTTTCCCTCTTTGCCATTAACTTGTTTTCTATGTCACTCAACGTTCTTCCACTCGTTAACCCCGTCGTTAGGACTGTCTTGTTAGAGATTGCATCTATTTCAATTGATTTTTAATTTCTGCCTGATTGGATCTAATTATGCAGTCATGAAGTCTGGTGAGTCCTTTAATGCTTTTTTCTAGAGCCACAGTTAGATGTAGAATAGTGCTTCTGAATTGGCTTTCTGACATTGAAGTGTATTCCAGATTTGTTACTCTGTGGGAGAGAGGGTGTTTCTGATCTTTCTTTGAGGTGAGGTTTTCCTTTAGGTTCATTCTTGCTCAGTGCAGACGTGGCAAAAACAAGTTGTATTGGAACACGGGGGTATCATGGTCCGTCCAGTGGTCTTTGGGGGAGGGGACCTTTTGCGCTGATTTTCAGGTTGTTAAGCATTGGGGGGGAGCTGCTCTGCCCTGCCTGCTGCCGGACTCAGCGTGGGTGTTTACCCCGTGGGCCCAGGAGGAACTGCCGCAGTTGCTATGGCAACTCTGGAAGCTGGATTCAAGCCTCCGCAGGAACTACGGGGCTCGGGGCTCTCGGCTCTCCGTACGCAGGGCCCTGGAGGGGCGTACGGGCCGGGGCCGGGCCGCTGATCTGCTCAGCTCGGGCTAGAGCGTCCTTCGCTGTCCTGGGCCCTCCGGCCTGCCTCGTTCCCGGGGAGGCCGGAATCTGGGCTGTTGTCCCGGGCCCTGTGCTCGGGGACCTTTGCGCTGTGGATTCGCGCTCCCGCCCCGCCGCCCCCTCCGCGGAGCCGACGCCGAGCCCCCTCCGAGCTTGCATCCGGTCGGTCCCGCCGTGTGCGCGCTTGCGCCCTTAGGAGCTCGGAGCATCTTCCCGGGGGCGCATGGTGTTCTGTTAGTGTCCCGGGAGCGCCGGGCATCCGCCCTCCCGGGTCCTGGTCCACCTCCCTGCGAGCCCCTTTCCGCCCGCCGGGACGGGTTGGTGCTGCTCCTGCTCTCCGGACGGGACGGGGTTCGTCCTGGGGACTCTCGCCCGGCCTCAGCCAGGCTCCTCGCGGGGCTCTCACCCTCGGAGGGCCTTTTGTTTCCTTTATTTCTTTTCCCGTCTTCTACCTGGATGGTAAGCGCGGACTCTTCTCACGTAGCGGTCAGCAGGGCTATCTTAACATCTCAGGCCGAATTCGAGATTTTCAGGATGGTTTGAAGGTTATCTAGGTAATTTGGTGGGGGACAGGTGATTTGGGGCCCTCCACTCCCGACCATCTTGACCCTCCCCTCGCATGAAGTTATCTTTTTTCCTTTCCTGACCTATGAAGAATGTGGAAATGAAAAACCAACCTTTCTTAGACACAGTAGAGAATTGAGATCAGGGCAAACTGCTGCCCCTAAAACTAGAGATACAGGTAAATACAGAGAATCACAGCTTACCAGGAGCAGAATCCTCTGGAGCCAGTAACTATAGGAACATTTAAACCAAGATTGATGAGTTACTGGAGGCTCGGTGTGAACTAGTTGAGAGTGAAAATGCAGGACCCAGTTTTATGAGTCCTACACTTTCTTGAGTTTTACATCCAGGAGACCTACCACGTTCACACTGTGAAGATTCAGGAAAATCCCATCATACTTCCAGCAGAGGAAGAATAAAAATAGCTATTTGAAATACACCCACAGCACTCTGTTCCTCACTATATTCTCTGTAATAAAATTTTAAGCTACTTTACCAAAGTCTCATTTCACCTGGGGAAAGGGAAATTAGGCAACTTTAACCCACTCTAGCCTTGCTGCTTCATGTAAGTAGAGAAAACAAAAGGCTAAGAAATTATCTTGCAAGTCACATCCCAGGGCTCTGGCATAGGAAAACAACAGAGATTTTATCGAAAGATTATAGAATGCTTCTCTACCCCAATATTATACCACCACCACTATAGAGCTTCAGGATAGCAGTTGATTGTAGCTGAGAAAACTGGAAGACACAAACTCTGATTCAGAGGAGTTTATAGAAAAATCTAGTAACAACAGCAAAGAAAAAGCAAGAATACTAGGGAAATTGAAGCTGCTGACAGCTTCAACTATAGCAAACATTAAACATAGCCTGGCTCCTCACCAGACAAACACAAAACCTCACACTAAAGGACTCTGTACTTCAATTCCTTTTATCCTGTATGTTGTACTTGGCTGTCAACAAAAATTACACAGCATGATAAAAGTAAGGAAAAAAGCCTGAAGAGATAAAACAAGCACTAGAACATATTCTGATAAAGAGAATTTTTGGAATAGTCATACCAGGAATTTAAAATATAATTAATATGGTAGGATCTGTAATGGTAAAAGTGGGTAATGAAGGAAAAACTTGATAATTTAAGGAGAGAGATGAAAAACCTACGAAAGGATAAAAAGAAAGCTAGAAATAAAAGTACCAAAGAATGCCTTTGATGGGCTCATCAGTAGACTAGAAAGCAGAGGATAGATTCAGAGATCTTGACGATATGTCAAGACATTCCCGAAACTGAAATAAAATAAGTGAAAAAAATGAAACAGGGTATCCAAGAACTGTGAGACAGTTATAAAAGGGGTAACGTGTGTAATAAGAGTACTAGAAAAGCAAAGGAAGGAAGGGAGGTAAGTAGGAATGAAGTAAAGAAAGAATAATTGAAGTAATAATGGCTGAAGAATTTCCCAAAATTAATAACGAACATAAAGCTACAGATCCAGGAAGCTCCGGAGAACACCAAACAGAATGAATTATAAAACAAAGCAAAAGAAAAACAAAACAAAAACACTTCACCTAGTTATATCATATTTAAACTGCAGAAAAACGGAAACAGAAAATGTTTTAAAGAAGCTGGGGGTAGGTGGGTGAAAGTATTATTACCTATAGTAAAACAAAAATAAGAAACAATGGAACTTCTCTTCACAGACTCTGTAAGCAAGAGAGAGTGGAATAAAAAGTTTAAAATAGTGAAAGAAAGAAAAAACACCAACCTAGAATTCTGAATCAAACAAACTTATCCTTCAAAAGTGAAGGAGAAATATTTTTTTTTTAAACTAACACCTAAGGAATTTGTAACCAGCAGAACTGTCTTGCAAAATGTTAAAGAAGTTGCCCAAAGAGGAAAACAACATATAGGTGAGAAATTCAAACCTACATAAAAGGAGAAGTTTATCAGGAATGTAATAAATTTAAATAAAATATTTTATTTTTCTTATTTATTTTTAAAAGATTTTATTTATTTATTTGAGAGAGAGAGAGAGAGAAAGAGACAGCATAAGCAGGCAGAGACAGAGGGAATAGACTCCCCACTTTGCAGGGAGCCCAATGTGGGGCTTGATCCTCAGACCCTGGGATCATGACCTGAACTGAAGGCAGACACTTAACCAACTGTGCCACCCTGGAACCTCTATTTTTCTTATTTCTAAATGATCTAGCAATAAGTGTTTAAAGAAATAGTAATAATGTATTGGTGATTATAGCAAAGAGATAAGTAAAATGGCAGCAATAAGGGATGGAATGGAGAAATGAAGAATATTCAGTTAAGATAACTACCACATTTATGAAACAATATACTGCTATGTAAAAGTAGACTTGGATTGGTTGTAAATGTACATTTCAAACACCAAGACAATCAGTAAAAAAGTAAAAAAAAATAAGGTATAAATGATGTGGTAAGAGAGAGAATACTAAATGAAAAATGTTTCACAATTAAAACCAGAGAAAACAGAGAAAGAATGAAAGAAGAAAAGTGTGTAAAAAACACTTTATTTCATGTCATCTATAAAAAACTAACTTTAAATATAAAGGCACGGATAGATTAGAAGTATAGGATTGGAGAAAGATACAGCATACTAACACTTATCAAAAGAACACTGGCATACTGTTATTGATTAGACATAAAGCAGACTTCAGAACATAAAGAGGAGCATTACATTATGGTGAAGAAGTCAATTCTGTAAAACAAACAAAACAAAACAAAAAGCCATAAGTCCTTAAAAATCTATGCATCTGGGACATGCCTGGGTGGCTCAGTGGTTGAAGGTCTTCCTTTGGCTCAGGGCATGATCCCAGGGTCCAGGGATCGAGTCTTGCATCAGACTCCCTCCAAGGATCCTGCTTCTCTCTCTGCCTACGTCTCTGCCTCTTTCTCTGTGTCTCTAATGAATAAATAAATAAAATTAAAAAAAATTCTGTGCATCTGGGGCAACTTGGTGGCTCAGTGGGTTAAGTATCTGTTTTTGGCTCAGATCATGATCCTAGGATCCTGGGATCAAGCCCCACATCAGGATCCCTGCTTAGTGGGGAGTATACTGCCTCCACCCCTCCTCTCTACTCATGTTCTCTCTCTCTCTCTCTGGCTAGCATACTCTCTCTCAAATAAATAAAATATTTTAAAAAATCTATATGTCTAACAACAGAGTATCAAAATATACAAGGCAAAAACTAGAGTATCAAGGAGAAATAGACAAATAACCAATTATAATTGGAGACTTAACCACTCCCCTTTTGGTAATTGACAGATACAATTGACATAAAATTTGGAAAGAATAGAGCTGAACTGAACAACCCCGTCAATCAATTGAATCTAACCGACAGCCATTAAATATCCAACAAAAGGAAAATTCATATTTTTCTCAAGATAATATGGAATATTCACTATGATAGATCAAATTCTAAGACATACCCTAACAAATATAAGAGAATAGAAATCCTACAGCATATATTCTCAGACCACAGTGGTCTGATTTCTGAGAAACAGAAACAAGAAATCAGTAACAAGAAAGATGACTGGAAAACTGCCAAATATTTGGAAATTAAATTAAAATAAAATGTTAAAAATAACATTTTAATCAAAGAAGTCTCAAATGAAATTAAAAATCTATTTTTTTCTTTTTGCACTAAATGAAAATAAGAATACAATTGCCCAAATTTGTGGGATGTACTGACAATAATGCTTACAGGGAAATTTATAGTATGGAATGCATGTAAGAAAAGGAATATTTAAAATCAATAGTTTAAATTTTTACCTTAGGAAACTAGAGAAAGAAGAGCAATATAAATCTAAAGCAAGGAGAACAAAAAACAAATAATAAAAATTATAACGGAAACTAATAAAATTGAAACAGGCAAATACTAAAGAAGATCAATGAAACAAATAGCTGGTTTTTGAAAAGATAAATTGAATTGATGAACTTCTAATCAAGATAACTAAGAAAATAAAGAAGAGAAGAACCAAAGTAGTAACATTAGAAATGAAAAAAAAAAAAAAAGGTCATCTCCACCTTTACTATGGACATTTAAAAACTCATAAAGGAATATGAACAACTCTCTGCCCATAAATTTGAAATTTGATAACTTAGATGGAAAGAACCAATTCCTTGAAAGATTCATCTTACAAACTTACACAAGATAATCTGAATATATGTTAAAGACATTGAATTAATAAATAATAACCTTCCAAAATGAAAGCACCAGGCCCAGATAGATTCACAGTTGATTTACCCAAAAAAAAATAAATAATTTAGATCAATTCTCTGCAATATTATCCAGAAATAGAAACAGAAGGAACACTCTAGCTCATCTATGAAGTCAGAATTATCCTAATATAAAAACTAGTAAAAGACATGACAAGAAAATAATATGCAAATCAATATTGCTCATGAATATAGATGCAAATATTGTCAACAAAGTAGTAGCAAATAGAATCTAATTATGTACAAAAATAATTATACATCAAAACCAAGTAGAATTTATTACAGGTATACAAGACTGATTCAACATTCAAAATCACTTGATATAATCAATTACTCATAAATATAAAATAGAAAAATGATATGATTCTACCAATAGACACAGAGAAACTATTTGATAAAATCTAACATCCGTTCATGACAAAAACTCTTAGTAAACTAGCAATAAAGAGAAACTTCATTTTGATAAAGAACATCTACAAAAACTTGCAGCTCACATCATGCTTGATAGCTGGAAACTAAATGCTTTTATCCTAAAATTGAGAGGAAGGCAGCTTTATGCTAAAATTCCTAGCTAGTGCAATATGACAAGAAAAAGAAATTAAGTATATTGATTGAGAGAAAAAATAAAAGTGTCTTTGTTGGTAGATAGATACAGTTACCTATGATGAAAATCCTACAGAATTCACACACACACACACACATCTTGGAAATATTAAATACCGTTGTAAAGCATAAGTTAACATATAAAAGTATTGATCTCCATTTTAGCAGCAATGAAAATTTGGATTTGAAATTTCAAACATAATGCCACTTTCATTATCACCAACAAATAGGAAAGACTTAGATAAATATATTTAACAAACATATGAGGAAAACTGTAAAGTCTGATAAAAATTAAAGAGCTTATTGGGATGCCTGATGGTTCAGTGATTGAATGTCTGCCTTTGGCTCATGTAATGCTCCCGGGGTCCTGGGACCCTGTTCTGCCTCGGGCTTCTGCAGGGACCCTGGTTTTCCCTCTAACTATGTCTCTGCCTCTCTCTGTGTCTCTCATGAATAAGTAAATAAAATCTTAAAAAAAAATAAAGTGACTATAAATGAAGAGTTATTCCATGTTTATGAATAGAACAACTTAATATTGTTAGTTTTTTTCCAAGTTTATGTATAAATTCAAAGCAATCCCAATCAAAATCCTGGCAAGTTATTTTGTGGATATTCAAATAATGTGCCTAATTTTTTTTATGGAAAGGCCCAGAATAGCCACCACAAGGGTGAACTGGCACTAACATTCTTCATGTATAATAAAGTTATGGCATTAATGAAATAATAGATCAATGGAACACAATAGAGAGGCAAGAATTGGACCCATACAAATACAGTCAACTGATCTTTGGTAAAGGCATACAGATAATTCAATGGGGAAGTGAAAATCTAGTCAACAAATGGCCTTAACCTAAATTACTGACAATACCAAATATGGAAAGCATATGGAACAATAAGAAATCTCAATCCAAAAAAAAAAAAAAAAAGAAATCTCATTCATTCCTGGTGGGAACGGGAAATGATGCCGCCACTTTGAACGACAGTTTGGCAGTTTTGACAAAGCTGAACATAATCTTAGCATCATCCAGCAATACACAAATATGTTGAAAAATTGGATACCCACAAAGTTCTGCACATGAGTGTTTATAGCAGCTTTATCCATAGTTGTTAAACAATGGAAGCAATTAGTATACCCCTCAATAGGTGAATGCATAAACAAATTTTAGTTCATCTACACAGAGGAGGGTTATTCAGCAGAAAAAAGAAATGAGCAATCAAGTCACCCAGTGATGTTGCCTAAATGCACATAGTTAAGGAAAGGAAGGCACTCTGAAAAGGCTACAGTACACACTGTGTATTTCCAGTTGTAGGACACTCTAGAAAAGGCAAAACTATAAGGACAGTAAAAAGATCATTTTTTTTCTCCCCACAGGGCATGAAAGAGGGTGAAGTAAATAGATGAACTGCAAGAAATTTGTAGTAAAGCTATGAAGGATGATACTGTCTGTAATGGTGTCTAAACATCCTTAACATGCATGATGTTATGCATTTGTCAAACCCCATGGAACTGGATGACACAAAGAGCAAACCCTAATGTAAATTATGGACTTTAGTTAATAATAATGTATTGGTATTGGGGAATTGGGGTGGCTCATTTTAAGTGTCTGACCAGCTCAGGTCATGATCTCAGGGTGCTGGGATTGAGCCCCACTTTGGGTTCTTTGCTCGCTGGGGTGTCTGCTTGTCCCTTTCCCTCTGCCTTTCCCCCTACTCTGCTCATGCACATGCTTTCTTTCTTTATCAAACAAATAAATATAATATTTAAAAAATAATAATAATGTATCAGTACTGATTCATTAATTGAAACAAATATATCACGGTAATATAGGAAGATGCCAAAAATAAGTGGCAATGCAAGAGAGGGTGGTTATATCTGATCTCTGTACTATCTGGTTAATTTTTCTGTAAACCTAAAATTGCTCATAAAATAGATTAAGAGGATGAAGTAATTTGCAAGTATTACAAAAAATGTTTTTTTAATATAAAGTTTAGCTTAATATTTCCTAAACTGCAAAATCTGTAGTAAAAATGTTTTTCCATTGCTGTATCTGTTGGAAATGGACTTTTCTTCATTATACTAAAAACAAAATGAAATATAGAAATATATTTGATATAATATGAAAATAAATACCTTCTAGACAATTCTGAATATTGAGCAGATAATAAGGACAAAAACTATATATATATATGTATATATATATGTATATATATATATGTATATATATGTATATGTATATATATATATATAAAATAAATGAGAGCATTTGTAATTTTATGTGTGATGAAATGCAAATGCTTACTTGTAGCTCTTATTTAATTCTCACTTCAGGGGCATCTGAGTGGCTTAGTCAGTTAAGCCCCTGGCACTTGTTTTTGGCCCAGGTCATGATCTCAGGGTCTTAACCGCAAGCCCCATGTTGCCTCCCCACTGGGTCTGGAATCTGCTTAAGATTCTCTCTCTCCATCTCCCTCTGCCCCTCCCTACTCATGCTCTGTCTGTCTCAAAAAAATATCAACTAGGCACCTGGGTGGCTCAGTGGTTGTGCATCTGCTTTGGCTCAGGACGTGATCCATCTTTCCCGGTATCAAGTTTGGCATCAGGCTTCTTGCAGGCAGCCTACTGCTTCTCCTTATACCTGTCTCTGCCTCTCTTTCTGTGTCTCTCATGAATAAATAAATAAAATCTTTTAAAAAAAAGTTTAAAAAATTATCTCAAAATCTATTTTTTATTTATGTATATATTCACAATGTAAAGTTTATTGTTGTATAGGAATCAAATTTTGATAACTTTGTGGTAAAAAAGAGAATTTTCCCATGAGACTGTTTTGTTTTGTTTTATCTAGTTAATCCAGATATATATTCTATATATGGGTTTTAATTAGTGTTTTGTGAACGTGGTGTTACAAATATACTCCTAGGCCCGATTTTTTTTTTTTAAGATTTTATTTATTTATTCTTGAGGGACACACAGAGAGAGGCAGAGACACAGGCAGAGGGAGAAGCAGGCTCCATGCAGGGAGCCCGATATGGGACTCAATCCCGGGACTCCAGGATCACACCCTGGGTGGAAGGCAGGCACTAAACCGCTGAGCCACCTAGGGGTTCCCCCAAAATATTTTTACATTAATCAACTCCAGCTCACTTTAGGACCACGACTTCTTGGGTGATACATCTTCAGGTTTAATCACAAACAATACATTTAAGATTTATTTTTCTCTTACTTTTCTCTATAAGCTCCCTGTGTCTTAGTCTATTTACTTATGTTTAAAATATGCTCAAGATGGCTAGTTTAAGAAATAGTGTGAATCTTAAACCTTTGTTTTATTAAAAATTCCCTGTACTCATTCAACATAGAGTATATTTCTCTGAGTTGCTCATGTAAAAGCAAGATGTAAATCAACTTGCAGTGCTCTTCTTTATAATTTAATTTGGGGCTTGTGTTCAAGGCCAGTGCTAATTTTCTCTGTCTCAGTATCCTACTACTTTGAATGTGTTCTTCTAATCATGATTATCCAGGCTCTGAATGCATCTTAGTTTTAGAAGCCTAGGCTGCCCCTTCCTTAGAGATGCCCAGAGGAATCCCAATTTCAAAAACAACCATTTAAGTATCTTAAAAACTATTTGACATCTTACGTTACATATGTAACAGGAAAAAAACCGGATGACTAGAGAGAAACCTGAACTACTGAAATACATAACAAGCTTTGAATTTACAGCCTAGATTCAAAATCATTATATTTATGTTTGTTTATTTTAAAAATTCACATTCTGTATCAGAGGCACCATATCCCCAAGAAAATGAATGAGAGGATCTTTATATGTATAAGAAGTCTTTGGCTTGTTCTTTTCACTCCTTATTATCCATAGATGTCACATGTGCATGATTTCTGGTGAGTTGGGGAGAAGCGCAGCTGGTAGCTCCCATCACAACTCAAATCCACATCTGCTGTGTTATTGCCAAAAAGATTCGTCACTAATTTTTATGATGAAACATCTTTTACCTACTACCTCTTCTCACAGAAGTGCAAGATATTTCCAAAAACAAACAAACATTTGGGCTCTCTGCTAAAAGGAGATATTTCTTATTTTATAAGACATTGTTTTCATTGGATTTACTAGATTACCTCATTAGATTTTATTATTTTTTCAACAATTTGGTATCATTAGCATTGAATCACTGACAACTATATATTCATGTCAGATATGTTAATTCAAATATATCTTTTTGAAATTTTTTTGAGGATCCTTCTTAATTATTCCAGCTAAGACTTTACAAGATACTAAGGAAGAACAAATTACTTCTTTTCCCAGTTTAGCAAATTCATTGTTTGGTCTCATTTTTTTTTTTTCTCAAGACTTGGCCTTCCATAAATCTTCAAGTCTCCAAAAGTTGCTTTAAAATGATTTAAAGACTAGAATATAAAATCAACTGTCTATAATCACATATTTTAAAAGTTAAAGTTTCAAATTTTGTTTTTTATTTGTTATATTGCACAGTAATTGTAGTTTTTATTTGTCCTTAAATATATCAGATTGGCCACATGATAAATGATAGAGTTAGCATTGCTCTAAGAGCTCTAACAGGCATTTTCTAAATTCTTTAAGTTTACTATTCAATACTTACTAGTTATATAAGGCACAGATCTATTTTAATTAGGAGCAATGGCATTAGGTGATATAAAATCATGGGCACTCTACTGAATTATAAGAAGTATTTCAGGAATCAAAATAATTCCCTAACTAGAGCTGTGTATTAAAACTCTGAGGTTTTCAAGTATAAAAAAACAGTTATGCTCAGAAATGTTCAAAATGAGAACATGAGTAAATTTATATAATAGTGCCCTTGAGTACAAACTATAAATTCTTTTCATTTCTAGAAGTATTTTTTTAATTATCATAGTATATTTTCAAAATTGCTCTAGTGCTATTAGTCATTAAACAGCTAATAAACTAGTCAAGTCAACTTTATGCAAAGTTTTAATCCAATCAGTAAATAAACACATACTCCCCCCACCAAATATTACAAGCAAATGAACTTACAGATTTCTACAGTGGTTATTGAGAGGAAGAGAGGTAGAAAATCGATCAGAGTCAGGAGCCAGATGAGGGGGCATACTGTAGGCATCTTAAAGAATTTGGATGTAGTTTCAATGTAATGGAAATAATTTGGAGAGATTTAGGCAATAGAGTATCTTGTTCTAATTCATCTCTTGTTTTTTCTTAAGTTACTCTTTCTATTGTTTTGAAAAAAGTTATAGGGAGAAAAGGGAGGAAGCTGGAGGATCAAAATGAGGCTATATTAATGTCAGTGACATGTTAAGTCAAAAATATACATTTTTGAAAGTTGGATTATCAGTAGTTTCAGACCGTATAAAGTATTTGACCAAATGTCCCATATGCCATATCAAATTCCCTGTTGCATCAATACCTCTCCTTCAGCTCATACCTATGGCATCATTAGTTTTTCTTTAAGATCTTCTTTGATGCAGTAAAAAAGATGAAGCCAGGTTCAAGATTGGATTATTTCTATATATTATAATAGAACAAAAATTAGGTGCTGCCAATGATAGTCCCACAGTGAAAGACAGAGACTAAGATATATAATACACAGAATTTCAAGCAGTACATCAAGTCATCATCTTTGTGTGGAGGAAGAAGTGGTTAAAAGCAAAGTTGTACATAGACTCATAAGAAGATGTAAATACCTGACTATTTTGTCTGGTGTTTGATGAAACAAGGTTGTAATAATTGACAAGAGAATCTTAGAAAAAAGGCTTGTGAATGAGTTCATGGGAATCAGCACAAATGTGTGAATTTTTATGTTGCATATCCTGAGAGCAGTATCTTCCACAGAAGAGATACTGAATCACTGTAATTTTTTTTTTCACCGTATTTATAATATATGGGTATTAACCATCCTTGGTCTCCATCTTTGGTCACTATTGTGTTGGTCTAACAGACCTTTGAGCAGTGTCCAATATGAAGGGTAATGCATGGGCCCGATAGTATGAGCTCCCTCTTGTTAAGGTTATTCTAGCTATTGCCAGAGCTAAAGTTACCAGCAGAGATCAAACCATCCTTCCGATTGCATGTGAACTCATGAGACTGACCCCTTTACCCATGGAGGGAACAAGAACTTGTCTGAGGTAGGATTATATGTATTTCAAGTATAAGGAAGAGGTAATAAACTGATAATAGCATTGTGGCCCTTTATTACTATTGTAATTATTATTCTAGAAGTTGTGACCAGTCGTTAGGGTGGATAATTAGTAACTTAGCATAATGAGTGCATCCAAGTTGTGGAAGGAGAGGCCCAGAGTACAGAATAACTTGTTGGTGACTCCATCTGTATATGCCTTGCCATATAGTACAGGCCAACTCGATTGTTTCCTAATGCAAACATTGATTCATTATTGCTGAAAACATTCTGATTCTTAGTCTGTACACTTGCCAGGCTAGAAATGCCAAGGGATTAATGACCCCAGAACCCCTCTCAATAGGAAATTATGACTTACTATTTGCATGTAAAAACTACTCATAAAACACACACTTTAGTAGCCATCCTTCCTGTGTGTTTCCTTTTATCACCACAACAAAATGTTTTTTTTTTTGTCTCAGATTTTGGTTTCTTATCTAACTTTGGGGGGAGCTTCCTGAAGGCAGTCAAATAGACATTCCCTGACCTTTGTTTTTATCAATATGTACAGCAGTACCAGGGAAAGGTCCCAGTTTACTAGAATCTTGTTTGTATGCAGCTTGGCACATCTCTCTGAAGAACACTGAAAGTTAAGAGGATTTTGTGTATTTTGATATTTCCTTCTCTATGATCATTAGGATGCTAGCTATATATGTTGGCCACATTCCCTTTTCCACAGCAATCACTATATCCAACTCTTGGTGATGATGTTCATTTCTCTTCTAATTCTGTTCCACACTGATATCCTAAACTAAAAGACTGAACTACAAAGTTTGTGGAAATATACACTTTATGTAAAATAACAGGGAAAGAGGAAAGGGGAATCTGGATTTATTGGGTCTCTTGGTTCAAGTAGCAGGGCCTGCACTGAAGTTTGGATCAGTTGAAACATTTTCTCTTGTCCTGAGCCTTATTCAAAATGTGTAGCTTTAGGGCACCTGGATGGCTCAGTCAGTTAAGCCTCTGACATCACCTCAGGTCATGATCTCAGGGTCCTGAGATGGAGCCCCGTATGAGGCTCACTCAACGGGGAGTCTGCTTGTCCTTCTGCCCCTCCCCTCATTTATATTCTTTCTCTCTTTCTCAAATATATATATATATTAAATTATAGCTTTAAAAACTTCTTTAAAACATGTCAGAGACACATGCCAACCGGAGATATTTATTTCCTCTGAAATTCAAGAGGATTGACCAAGTGTTTTACCACCTTCTTAGAGGTATAGAGAACAACAATTCAGCAATTGCTGTTTGATTTTAGATAGTGTTTTGACATGCTCCAGAGCACTGCATTCCAGAAGCTTCACCCTATTTTTTGTTTTATTTATCTTATCACCTGGTCTATCTATGTATTATCAGGTTAGCTCTGATACCTGCTACTTCTGGTTTTCCAGGTTTTGTCAGCCTGCTGTACAATCAATATGGTAGTTCTTTTTTTTTTTTTTTTTTTTTTTTTTTAGTATGGTGGTTCTTGATGCTGGTCCTCAGGGAGCCTGTAGACGAAAATATGACAGAAAGTTCAAGTACGGCAGAAATAAATGTTGCTGTTACTGTCAGTTAAAAACAAGTTGTTTATAGTATTTGTGGATGCTTGAGATAGAATATAAATCATTAGCCTGAGAGCTTATAAAAGATGACAGGATCTCTGTTGATTTGTTCAAGTGAAGAGATGATATTAGGAAATGATCTGCCATTTGAGCTAATACCAGTTATGTTTATAATAATCCTCATATATTCTCCAAGATTTATGTGTTTTCTACATAAGCCAAAGAAGACAAAAAATTAGGGAAGTGGTACCAATCACCAGTCCTCAACATTTTAACTCACTTACAGTGGCATTAATTTTTGAAATCCACAACTGACATGCTATCATATGTTTATTACTATTTTAGTAACAAGGGAAAGGGCTTGCCAGAACTTTTTTATCACCGGAAGCCAACGTGGATATTATGCCAGGTTCCAATTGTGGTTAAATCACATTTGCATGTAGAAATGAAAAGAATAAGCAAAATGTAGGCTCACAAATGTATGAGATTTTTTTGATATATTACTCAAGCCATTCTCTTCCTTTTCTGCTTTCCATTTGAGTGACAAATCACAATGACTTTCTGGGATTCCAGAAATTCATGTCAATTCAAAGTCCATAAGCCAAAATCCTATAAACTGAGTATTCTCTTTCTTCAGAACTAGAGGGTTTTTATATATCATCTATCTATTAATTATCTATCTATCTATCATCTATCTATCTAGTCTATCATCATCTATCATTTATCATCTATCTAATCTATAATCTATCATCGTTTGTTCTATCTATCATCCATCTATCATCTATCTATTACCTATCTATCATCTATCTATCATCATCATATATTTATGTATCTTTTTTTTTTTTTTTAACACAGGCCCAATAGGATTTTCTTTAGGTTGGTCATCCATTTTGGTTTTAGGGGCACCATGATCCATCCATTGTTCCCCACCAAAGAAACTACAGTTTAAACCATTTTGATTACAGGGTTAACCTGATCTTTATTATGGCCATTCTGTTTTTAGTGGTTACATGATGCAGTTATTAACGGTCTCAAGCACAATATCATTCCAGATTGATACAAAATCGGAAATTACTCCAGTTATTTCTAGACAAAAGAGATTTAAGATAAGCAATTAAATACTTAGAAAATCACACAAGACTGTGTCTGAACTGTTGGCCTTAAATTCAGTGAGTCCATAAGAGAAAGGTCAATAAGTATTGCAGCCACTGTTGCTTTTCTGTGCTCTCACTGTTAAAGCAGCTTCTGATGCCTATAAAGCTAGTAACCAGATAATAGAATGTGGGGTCTACATAGAATATATTCTCACATGTGGTCATCTCTGCCTTCATTCTGCTTTTCAAGTCTTATGCTTTTGCTTCTAATTAATTAAATCTACTTCTTTTCTAGAATGTTAGTTGCAAAACATCATGAAAATGTGTTTTTTGCTTAGAAAAGTTTCAATACAGGAAGAGGAAACCCCTCCTCAATAATTGCTTTGCCTCTAGTCTTTATTACTTTACTTGCATGTGTTTTGTTTTCAATAAAAATGACAAAAATGATGGAAAATAAAAGCATCTAAATCTTTTAAGGACTTAGGATATGCTGAGCAGCTTTTGGCATATTACATGTATTGACTTTTATTTTTCACAAGAACCCTAAAAGCTACTGTATGTATTTCATTTCACAGATAAGGAAATTAAGACATGCTATGTTATATAAAACACATCACAAATATTACAGCAGAAAGAAGCAGAATAGGGTGTGAAACTCAGGTAGTGTGTCTTTCCAGGGTTTGTGCCCTGAACCACTGTGATATGCCATTTCTAGTTTAATATTTTCTGAACATAAGGTTCTACCTGGCTGGACTCTGATTATTCTCATGGCTATTTCTCTCCAGCTGTTGGAAGACTATAAAAACTTTTAAAGATTGAGGCTCTTCACATTGTTTTTCAGGTTCTTTTCAAGGTTCTCTTGACCTGTTGCACTCTTCCCTGTATTCATTAAATGAATTTGTATTTTCTAAGTAAACTTGATACTTCATTTTCCTTCATAAATTTTTTTAATAAAAAAATAAGGATGTCTATTGGGTATTCCAAATAAATCAAATATCTATCTGTCACCTATCTCTTATGAATTTTGATGGTAGAAAAATTATGTTAAGTTGCTACAGGAAGAGAAGGTATAGAATTTATGGGTTTACAATAACTTTGGAAGTATTGAAATTAAATTTGGACATCAAAATACATTTCTAAATACATTGTTTTTCTTCCCATTATTAAAACTGTCATTTTTTTATCATCAGAGTTGTTTTGTTTATACATAAATGGAACGAAATGCTGAAATAAAAGAGAACAAAGATTAAAAATATTAAAAGAGAGCAGATGTTATGGACCTAATGTAAAAAGGATAGCTCCCAAGTTAGAAATCGATTAACTTCCCCATGAAAATATATATGAGTATCATTATGACCATGCCATATGTGTGATTCTCTCAATAGGGAAGAAATGATCAATTAGCTGGAACTCCAGTGTGGACATTAACTGGTATCCTTTGTTTGCACATCTAGGTTGTCCAACTAAATAACTAGCAGCAAATAGAGAGGTAATATCTATAGCAATTTAAATAAGCACAGATTTGTAAGCATTTGTAATCTTCCCTGAACAGATAACCAGGGACATAAGTCTGACTTCTCTAAGTGTCAAACGTTACATTTGTGAAGTTAGATTACTAGGTGCTAGGATCCTTTAACAAAAAGAAACAAACAAACAAACAAAAACAACAAAAAACCCACAAAAAACAAAAAAACAAAAAACAAAACACACTTTTTTTTTTTTTCTGAATCTCTGCTCTTCCTATGTAGTTGAAAGGATAGATCTTTGTCACCCATTTTTGATGGATGGTTCAATTAATGTATAGTCATATGATATAAATTATTTCTTAAAAAAGAATGATTGAAGAATCCCATTATAATAGAAATGACTGAAAACATTATTGTCATGGCCTTCCATTCTGAATGTCATGGCGACCTCAGTACATTTTTGTAAAAATGTAGCAGTTAGCACCCTCTCATGTCTAAAGTTGACCCTTTCTAATTCTACTAGTTATTTTTAAACTCAACCCAGATATTATCAGATCAGATCGGAACTGTCTCATACACTTAATAAAAAGAAATCTATTTTTATACTGAAAATTCATTTTAAAATTGCCTTCACTATTTCTTTGAACTTCAGAGGGCATGTAGAAACAGACTGCAAAATTCTTCTCATGCAGTTCTGATTTTCTACATTCTAAGAAGAAGTTGGTTCTCTCAGGAAATATTACTTCTAAACATTATTTTTGTCTGGAATTTTCTACATAGGAAAAAGACATTAGTGTTTGGTATCTTTTTGTTCAGAAGCAACCATGCCCCCTGTAATCTTTTTTCACTTTAAATACAGAATCTAGAAAATAAAGGTATTTTATGAGATTATCCCATGCTATCCTTCTACCAACCAGATTGTTCTCAATTCTATTGATAGAGATGAATGAATTTATTACCATTGATATCTAATATAAATATTTCATAATCATTATAATAAGTAATAAAAGGTATGAATGATTGTCAAACTGTTTAGAAATGACTGAATACATAAAATAATCAAAACTTTTTTTTTACCATGTGCTCTAGAATATATAATATCAAATAAAAGCGTTTTGAAACGAGCCATTGTGTTAGTATTCTGATTCGTATACAGTCTGCAACAAGAAAAAAAAGTCAGTCATTCTGACATATTGTAAAATGTACAATAAAAACGTCCCTCCTGAACACTTTTGGCTATTACAGGATAATGATACTTAGTATTTTTCTATATCACAAATGTACCCTTTCTCTAACCTGTGACAATTGACTTGGTCTAAATTAAGCCCATTTAAGCTGCCAATCTCATTGAGCTCCATTTTTCACTGAGCACTATTAATTCATTTATTAATATCCTATTTCTATTGACTGATTGAAGCTTGCAGTTTCTGGAGAAGTATGGATCTGAAACTAATATTCAACTTTCTTCCTTTATAATTTCAAGTTGCAATGATTGTTTCATGGTATGTCCGGTTTCCTATTTCAGATCATCAGGGGAACCTCATTTAGAAACAGAGATAGGTGGACTCCCTTTATCTTTTCAGGTTATGGACAATTTGCAATTATCAACTCAGATATCATTTGAAAATTTTTCTTGTTTAAATGTCTTTTCCTTTTTAAAAGTAATCATCAAAAAATTTTAAAAGCCTTATTAAGGTATAACTGGTGTGCAAATAACTACATATTTAAGCTATTAGATATTTTTCATTTGTGAATTATTTTGAATTTGTTTTTAATTCAACTCTTAATTAAATTTCATACCTCAGAAAAATCAGCTTTGATTTTATTTTATTTTTTTTTAATTTTTTATTTATTTATGATAGTCACAGAGAGAGAGAGAGAGAGAGAGAGAGAGAGAGAGAGGCAGAGACACAGGCAGAGGGAGAAGCAGGCTCCATGCACCGGGAGCCCGATGTGGGATTCGATCCTGGGTCTCCAGGATCAAGCCCTGGGCCAAAGGCAGGCGCTAAACTGCTACGCCACCCAGGGATCCCCAGCTTTGATTTTAAAAGTCTCCTTTAATCTTTTGAATCGCAAAGAATTCAATTGGCTACCTATCCATGAAATATGGTAACTATATGTATGGACCAATCTTCCTTTTAATTAAAATCTAACAGTATTCATTTTGCATGACTTATTTTTAGTGTTTTCCTTCTTATTTTATAAATAACTACAGAGGTGGGAATCTAGCTTTCAGATTTCATACACATATACACATTAAATCTACAAAAACTAGCATAATACTTAATATGAGAACAATGATCTTTTAAGAAGTCTACTCTTAATTTGTCTTTTCCAATAGGTTGAAAAAAAAATTTTTTTTTAATTTATTTATGATAGTCACAGAGAGAGAGAGAGGCAGAGACACAGGCAGAGGGAGAAGCAGGCTCCATGCACCGGGAGCCCGATGTGGGATTCGATCCCGGGTCTCCAGGATCAAGCCCTGGGCCAAAGGCAGGCGCCAAACCGCTGCGCCACCCAGGGATCCCAACCGCTGTGCCACCCAGGGATCCCTAGGTTGAAAAATTTTAAATACATAAAATTGAATAGTTTTCATTCTTTAAATTTTTTTTTTTTTTCACTGACAGCTTCAACCTATTTCTGTCATGGACTTTTTCCTCAGAACTGCTCTGAACCAATAAATGTAATGGGTCTACTTTTCATCTTCCTTCTCTTACATACTGATCTTCAAATGGGTTTATCAATGGGCAACTATCTAACCAAACATGAATGTGTTAGGGAGGTTAAAGTAAGTATTGTTGGATGATACAAAATATGACTTAAGCTAACTGGAAATCACCATGTTGAATATTTAAAGTGGGAAATAAATAGAATATTTCTTTTTCTTTTTAACAGTTTAATTATTTATTTTAGAAAGAGAGAGAGAATGAGCATGAGGAGGAGGAGGGGTAAAGGAAGAAGGAGATAAGCAGACTCCCTGTTTAGCAGAGAGCCCAATGCAGGTTCCATCCCAGGACCCTGAAATCATGACCTGAGCCAAAAATAAAAGTTGGACATTTAACCGACTGAGCCACTCAGGAGCCTCCCAAAATAGAACATTTCAAATAGTTTATTATCACTTTCTTGTAAACTTTCAAACAATATGCTATTGATTTTGCCGCTACTGACTTTGATTCCACACATTCAGTTGAGCAGATACAATACATGCTTTGTTTCTTAGTTGAATTTTATAATTCTTTGACCAAAGTCCTATAAAACTGTTTGCTCTTCTGACAATAATACAGTTCTGTATAAGCTGCTAACATAGCAACCTGATTCTTTTTTTTTCAGCAAAGTATGGAATGGCTCCATTTAAAGACTTCAGAGCTGAAGATTTTAATATGATAAACCGTAAACTGATTTTTCAAAAGTACTTTTTTTATTTTTTAATAAAATAGTTTAGAAAAACAGAAAAGTTGTAAAATTAATACATGCAGTTCCCATATGCCCCTCACCCAGTGTTCCCTATTATTAACATCTTGCATCAGTATAATGTATGTGTTCCAACGGACTGCACAATATTGATACACTATGTTAACCAAAGTCCACATTTTGTGCAGATATCCTTAGTTTTCACCTAATGTCCTTTTTCTCTTTCAGAATCTCATCTGGGATACATTTAGTTGTCATGACTCTGTGGGCTTCTCTAGACTGAGAGTTTCTCAGACCTGCCTCACTCCTAATGATCTTAACAATTTGAGAAGTATTAGCCAGATGTTTTGTAGAATGCCTTTCAATGTCAGTTTGCCTTATGTTTTTCTCTTTGTTAGACTGGGGGTTTTGCAGGGAGAGAAAGACCATAGAGGCAAAATGCCGTTTCATCCCATTTCATCATAGCATATACCACACACATTACTTACTTACATACACTACTAGTAATGCTGAACACGATGACCTCGATGAGTAGTGTTTCTCATGTTTCTTCTCTGTAGAGGTACTTTTTCCCTCTTTCCTTACTGTGCTGTTTGAAAGGAAGTCGCTATGAGCAGCCCACACTTAAGGAGTGCTCCACCTCCTTGAGAGGAGAGTAACTGCATAAATTATTTGGAAATCTTTTGTAAGAAATATTTATTTGTTCTCCCTTGTTTATGTATGCAGTCAGTTAATTAAATGAGTATGGACTCATGGATATTTATTTTAAGCATTTGGATATAATCCAGTTCTCTGTTATTCATATTTTTGTTCAAACTATTTCAGCTTTGACTACAGGTAGCCCTGTCAGGTGACTACTGTGTTCCTTTAATGTGTCCTCATCCTTTTGTTTCATAAACACTTGCTTTCTGGCACTGCCCCTGGCTCATTCTGTATATTTCTTATCCTAGCCCTACCAGGAATCATTTTTCCAAGGGTCCTTGGTTCCTTTTCCTGGAGAACGGTATCAGAAACCAAGATCCAGACACTGATTGTGCTCACTGCTACTCGTATGAATTAATTTTGAGGGAGAAAAAAAATAAGTCAATGACCTAGAATCTTATAGATAAGTTAAATCAATGATCTCAGATGAAGCCACTGACTCATGTTCAGAATGGGCAACTCAGTGATTAGCTTCCCAGCTACTAACTACACAGGTGGCCACAAACATGTTAATATACCTTTTGGACATCCATTTATTCCCTGTTAAATAGTGTGCAAATTTAGCGCACAGGGACTCTCCAAGGGATAAAAACCTGATGTGTAAAGTTTTATATTCTATAGTGTATTTTTTACCATTAGATAAACACCTCCAAGATGGATGATTTGAAACTACCCATCAAAAGACTTTCAGGTATTTCTGAAAATTTAATTATTGGTTGTCTTGAGCTGGTATGAGCTAGCTGCAGTCACATCACAGAGAAATCACATACAAGCAAACACTCAGAAACACAGACACATGCGTACAAACTATACACATACATACACACATGAGCATCTTTAAAAAAAAAACATTAGAAAGGTAGTTTCAGTCTTTAAAAAGAAATTAAAAGGAAACATGTCAATGAAGGCTGAGGGAAGAGAGAACTGACACTATGCCCCCCAATCTAAACATGACTCTAAAGTGAGGCCAGGGTTTCCTGAAACAGGTGCCCTCTGACAGTCACAGCCAAACAGGTGTTTGGTGCTGGGACAAGGTGCTGGGAGAAGCTATGGAGATCCCTGTGGCTTGGGGAGAGAACGGTTTTGTTTTTGTTGTGCCAGGAAACCTGAACTGAAGAGGTCAGTGGTGTGGCCCTGCTTTGCTTCAATCTGAGTAGTCTGGGGAATGGCAGGAGGGAGAAGAGTTCCTGCAAAGGATGAAGTGGCACCTCAAGTCTCCTGGATGTCATTCTCAAGTTCACAAGCTTTCTCCCAAGTCCCTCGATTGCTCCATGTAAACCTGAGAATGGACATGTGAATATCCATCCCTCTCAGGGCAAGATGAGTATCCCCCACATGTGGCTGGGCTTCTTGTCATCCAGTAACTACCAGATTTTCTCCTGGATGAATATCTGGTCCTTTATTCCCCTACAGGCTATTATGTCCCAGGTGTTGGTCAAAGGGTACCTGGCAGGACATGGTTTCAGGGCTTTTAGGTTGCCACCTCTGTCTCAAGTACTGCCTGCAGCAAATCCTGGTTAAGTCCACTGTTGTCCTCTTTAATATCTAAAAACACAAGATTGCTAGAATTCCTTGGGCCATTGTTAGCTGGTTCCTCTTGAAAGATACAATCATGGACAATGTGGTCACTACCAGCTTCATGTGCTCACCCACCAGGTCAAGGGCTATTGACCTCCAGACTTTCTTGACAGGTTCCATCAGAGCCTTGACTTCTGTTATCTGAGTGTAGCACTTCCTTCAAGTCTTTCCCCAGGTGCAGTGGATATATAGATATATAGGTGTATTCACACACACACACACGCACACACTATAGATATATATAGACCTATAGATAGATGTGTACACATACACACACGTGCACACTACATATATGTGTATGTATATATCCAAACCAGGTTAATAAATGCAGAAATAAAAATTTATTACTTATTTTGTGTGTACTTTGGGACAAAATTCTTTTTTTCTCTTAATTTTAATTTCCCAGTTATTAGTGGGGAAAATGAACACTCATGCACTGTCATAAACTTAGAGAATCAATTGATATAGCAGTTTTGGATGAATATTTGGCAAAATCACTCAATAGTCTAATAATTCTTTTTATATTTTTGAGTTAGTAATTTCATTGTTTGGAAGTTAAATTAAGCATCAATAAGATAGTATAAATGAAGAATTTAGGCACAGAATTAGACATTGTAGGCTTAAATCTAAACTTTGGACCTTAGTTTCTTCCTTTATAAAATATATATGCTGATAATAGTACTGTTTCATAGATTTGTTAGTATATCACACAGCACTTGGAAATATTAATATTTAATGATTATATACAATTTATAATAAAATTTCTAAAAACCAATTTATTAAATGTGATAAAATTCTATGCAACCAGAGAAAGTTGTTTTGAATGTGACATTCTTTCTCTCCTCATACTTCCTTTTATTTTCAATTTTTTCTACAGTGAACAATTTTTTGTCATGTTATTTTAGAAATGTATATATATATAGATAAATTGTGCCATTACTTACAAATATAATGAAATTATTGAATTAAGTCCATATACTATGCCTTTCAGTCCTTGATTCAATATTTTAATGGTCCTATGTAAACAGAGTGATTTGCATGTCAGGTGAGCACACATTTTCCAATGTTACTTTAGATAATATTGTTCGGTCATTTTCTTTCCCTCTTAAATTCCTTTAACCTTGCTTTGTAGGGCATTTTTTGATTCAGTGTTTCATTGTCCCTACTAGTAAACATTTTTCCTCTGGTCTTTCTACCTCCAGTAATGTTGGATTCTTAACCTTTATGTCCAATATTAGCCTGACCTTTAAGACACCCAGGAACACCCAGAGGTGTTGGGTAGTTATAAAAGAGACTTCCTCACAGGGAACACTTTATAGCCTCCCCAGTATAAAGGGCCTTCAGTCTTATTTCCCAAGTGTGCAACAAATGGTAGATGCCATGTCTGCTTTTCACTTATTGCAAATGCAAAAGGCGCACTATATTTTCTTCTGTGGTCCCAGGTCCACTTCAACTTTTGTGCTTTCGCCACAGGAATTCTGACATGTAAGATGGTTTACCAAACAAGTAATGTCAGATCTATTTGTCATGTCATCTTGTTCTTTTACAGCCACAGATTTAAAACCAAGTATATTTTTGGTTTTATAATTCATATAATCAGAATTGCTTAGACTGTCAATTCTCCTTGTCATTTATTTGTTCTCTATTTTGGTCATAGTCCTTCCATTTATCCTACTCAAGATCTAAAGGACAATAAAAATTCAGAAATATAATTAATGACAAGATTACTTCATGACTCTCTGAGTGTCAGCAAGGTGTTCAATTGCTTTAACCTGTTACTGTAACATCATATTAGCACAGGTACTATATGATCAAAAATGTCTTAAAAGCTAAGATTTTTGTCCATTTGGAGGATACAATGCCTCTGACTTTTAAAAATTATTTATTTATTTTTTTTACTATTTATAAAGTTAATGCTAATCATTCATTTTGGGTTTGGAATATTATAGAGAGCACAACTGAAGAGTGAGACACAGGTAAGTTTGCAGGTATCCTGTACAGATAGAACATGCCATGTGTTTAATGCTTTATCTTGAGTCCTGTGATAAGTTTGTCAGGACTCCTTAAATATCTCATTTGCAAATATTTTTTTCATTATATTACATTTTTTATATTTTATATTTTTTATATTTTATATTTTTATATTTATATTTTATATTTATTTTTTATATTACAAATATTTTTTTACATTATATTAAAACTGTAGCACCTAGAACTATTTTTCAAATGTAACTGAGTGTCTTGTGTTTTATTTGGTATACCTGACAATTCTAGACATGGGTCCTTTTATTATGAAATGCATTAAGACATCTTAAATTATAATTTAACTTAAATAATCTCTTGTAATTTCTGATTTCTTTCATGAACAGAATAGGCAATAATAGAAATATTTTTCTTAGGAAACATAACTGAAAAAAATAGACAAAGACAGAGCATGTTGGATTTTAGATTTATTTGATTGGATGATTAAATTCTTACTTAGCCTCCCACTGACTGACACATTCCTAATATTGAGATCCCTGATATTGTCAGTTCTTTAAAATGTGAAATGAGAGGAAAGGGGAATGTGTGTGAGTGGGTTGATATTGAGAAGGGTTTAAGTTGTAGACTCTTATCTACCTCTCTTTATATCCTAGAGAATAATTATCCCCAGTTCTTTAGTGTTTATGTCATATATAGCCTTTTCGATAGGAAACCTACCTGTATGCTATTTTTTTTTTCAAACTTTATGTTCTCATTTACTTTTTCTTGCTGTAACACTTCAGAGAGTGTTATAGACTAAATTATATCACCCCAGAATTTTATATGTTGAAGACTTAACTCCTCATGTTTGGAGATAGGGCCTTTGGGAGGTAATTAGGTTGAGATGAATTCATGAAGGTGGGGCTTTCATGATGAGATTAATGCCCTTTTAAAGAATGGACACTAGAGAGCTTACCTCCTCTCTCTACCGACACACACTGGAAAAGGGCCATGTTACTGCCTGCAGAGTAAGGTGAGAGTCCTCACCAGGCATCACCCTACCGGCATCTTGATCTTGGATTTCTAATCTCCAGAACTGTGAAAAATAAATTCCTGCTGTTAAAGACTCTCAGTCTATGGCAGACTGAGCTAACACAGGGAAGCAGCTTAGTTAAAAAAGGCCTCATGTAATTAACTCAGATACTCCAATTATGCTTCATACTGCCGACGGGATCCAAACCACTACCACAGAAACATAGCCTGGCTTTCTCACTACATTTCCAAAGTTTGATAACAGAGTTTAGACTAAAATGTCAGTATGCATGAAAAAAAATACCAAAACTCTATGTGATATGTTGTTTATTAATTTTAATAATTTTTAAAAACATTTTTGTATCATCTATTTTATTTTTAAGAGGGTGAGTGATGAGGGAGGAGCAGAGAGAGAGAGAGAATCTTAAGTAGGCTCCACGCTCAGTGCAGAGCCCAACTTGGGCTCAATCTCACAACCCTGAGATCATGAGTGAAATCAGGAGTCAGATGTTTTACCCACTGAGCTACCCAGGCATCCTTGATTAACATTTTTAAAAGCTATGTTTATTTCACTGGCCATTCTGTACATCTACTAGTAATCCTGGAAGAGGTAGTTTTTGCTTTCCCTTTCTTTCTTCCTTTCTTTTTTTCTTTTCTTTCTTCTTTTTCTTTCTTTCTTTTTTCAATCAGAAAATAGAATCACAGCAATATTTCTTTGAGTCTTGCAAGGGTTCATGTGTTTTAGAACCAAAATTCACATATTGAGACTCTGTCATGTAAATATCATTCCAAAGCAAACGGTAGACTACTACTACCCTTGTGATATATAATTACATGGTGAAGCTGCAATAATTTTGAAATATGAAGCTTTTCATGTTCAAGCTACATGAGCTCCTGAATTGTGGAAATCCCTAGGATAGCAATCTTGAAATTAATTAGAATCTGGTTATAAGAAGAGTATCTCTACTTCAGTCAGAGCACATTGTTAATCTAACCCAATTTTCCATTTATTGCTCATAATTTGTGCATTACGGAAGTGGTTTAATATTTCTGAGCCTCTGTGTGAAGTACTGTATAATTTCATAAGCACAGTTCATTGCACAAACATACTAGCACACATTCAGATATATTTTCCACAAATTGATGATCAAGAATTGCCATGCCTAATTAGACAAAGGCCAGTATGTGCTTTATCAGATTCTTCAACCCTCTACCCTTAAATTACCACTGATGCAGCAATAGATGTTATATTGTTGAGCTTAACTAATTATTATTGATTACAATTTGGTAGTTTGTGTCTTTCAAGGAATTAGTACATTTCATGTAAGTTGTAAAATGTGTGCTTTTGAATGTTTTATGACAGTCCCTTATTATTATTTTTTTTAAATGCCAGTAGGGTATTAGTATATTTGTCTTCTCTCATATTTTTGGTTATTCTGGCTAAAGACTTATCTGTATTGATCTTTTAAGAAATAACATTTTTATTCATTAATTAATTATCTGTGTGGTTTTATAATTTGTTTTCCATTTCATTGATTTATGGTCTTACTTCTACTACTTTCTTCCTTCTGCTTGTTTTAGAATTATTTTGCTATCTCCTCACCCCTCCTCCCACCACCAACCTGCTCAGTGTCTTAAGGTATAAACTTAGATTATTGATTTGAAATTTTATTTTTTGTTTTAATTTAAACATTTAATTTCTAAGTATCTACTAGTTACTTCTTATCAGTATTTTACAAACTTCGGTATGTTGTATTTTCATTCAGTTAAAACTTCTAAATTTCCTTTTGATTTCTTCTTTAATCAGTGGAATACTTAGAAGTGTGTTGCTTACATTACAAAATAAGGTCTATTAATGCTTTCTAGTTCAATTTCTTTTTTTTAAGATTTTATTTATTATTCATAAGAGACATACATAGAGAGAGAGACAGAGAGAGTGTGTGAGAGAGAAACGGGGGGGGGTGCAGAGACACAGGCAGAGGGAGAAGCAGGCTCCCTGCAAGGAGCCTGATGTGGGACTTGATCCTGGACCCTGGGATCACACCCTGAGCCAAAGGCAGATGCTCAACCACTGAGCCACCCAGGCGTACCTAGTTCAAATTCTTTGTATCATATTTAGTGAGATTTCAATTTCTTCAAATTTATTGAAAAACTTTTGTGGCCTAGAATATTATCCAGCTTGGTGAATATTTAATGTGTACGTGAAATCAATATATATTGTGCTGTTTTTTGGTGTAGTGCTCTCTATATATCAATTAGTTCAAGCTGGTCAATTGTGCTTTTCAGATCTTTCATATTTTAGTGTTCTTGTTTATGTTGTACTGAAATAAGAATGTCAATATATCCTAATATAATAGATGATTTTAAGGTTTCTTTCAGTTTTATCAGTTTTGCTTCATTATTTTGAAACTCTGTTATTGTTAAGTCCTTTTGATGAATTGATCTTATGTTATTGTGAATGTCTTATGCATCTTTATTCATGACAATATTCCTTTTTTTTGCAATACACACCTTTATTATAGCAATATATAAAGCAAATAACTTTAAATGTTCATAACCACAACTGTACATTAAGTATGCTGGTGTTACTCAGCTTGCTCAAATTTGGGGTGAACAGCTGATGTGTAATTCTTGAAATTCGCAGACCTTCATAAAAATAGGTTGAAATGCATGTATACGTTTTAAGAGTATTTCACTGTTCACTCTCCTGACTTTATTCCTAAACTTGGCACTTTCACACACCCTTAGTGAGTTAACCAAACTCAAAGCTTTTTTGTTACTAAGAGAAGCCACAAGGTTATGTTTGCCAGTGGCAACATCTTTACAAGTTAATGAACAATAGCTGCTGGTCAACCTACTTAGTCTGATATTAATATACTCAGCTCATCTTTCCTCTGTTCAGTGTTTGTGTGCTGTATATTTTCCCATCACTTTTACTTTACTATTTTTAACCTTGTTTTGTATTTAAATGTTTTATTATAGGTTTTGGGGAGATTTTATGTACTTGGTTTTTTATTTGTGAACCTAATAGTCATTCTTTTTCAGTAGGAGATTTGTAGCATTTATATTTAATGTGATCATTAGTGTGATTATATTTAAATCAATCGGCTTGTATTTGTTTTCTATTTGTCTCCTAAGTCTTTTCTTTTTAAAATGCTTGTGTTTACCTTTCTTTCTTTCTATTTTGGTTTATTTTTGTCCATTTTATCTTGACTGCTTATGTGTTAGATACACATTTTTATTTTTATATTTTTAAGTGATCTCTACACCCAACATGAATCGCAGACTCACAACCCCAAGATCAAGAGTCTGATGCTCTACCAACTGAGCCAGTCAGGCATCCCACACACTTTTAAATGTGCTATGTTTTACCTCACATAAGTTTAACTTATAATCTATCTTCAAAAAATATAAAACTTTATTGAAGTCAAAAAAGCCTTATGACATTTTTCTATTTACTTCTCAACCTTTGTGCTTTGGTCATGTACTTCTAAATATTTTAGAGACCAATTTATTGTTATTATATTTGATTTAGATCAAATTCCTTTTAAAAATATTACATTTGAGAAAAAAAAGCTTTCTGTATTTACCTAGGTATGTAGAGTTTCTGCTACTCTCTATTTATCTTTTTAGGTACAATAATAGATCTGTTAATAATTTTCTGCTGCTTGAATATGTCAAAATTCGTTATCATTTCCTATAGTGGAGATCAGATGATAATGCATGATCTCCATTTTTGTCTCTGAAAAAGTAATACCATTATCTTTTTTTTTTGAAAGATTTTTGTGGGAATTTAAAATAAAAGGTTCATAATTTGTTTTCTTTTCTTTCAGACTATAGTTGACCTACAACTTGCATGATATTGCATGAAAAACATTTGGTTTTCTTGTTGGTTCTCCTCTTACATAAACTCCCCTTCTTTGCTTTTAAGATGTTTCTACTAAGATATTCTCCTCCAAAATTTGGTTATGATTTTCCATAGTATGTGCTTATGTTTCTCTTTCTGGGGATTGATTGAAATTCTTGGATTTGTGTGTTTATAGGTTTTATTATTATAAAAACTATTTTGGCCGCTGGTATACCAAATATCTTTTTTTCTATCACCCTCTCTCTCCCTTCAGTTTTGAAACTCCAGTTATATGTATGTTAGATTTTTTAATATACATTAAAGGTTACTGATGATCTGTTGATTTCTTCCCAGTCTCTTTTATATCTGTGCCTATTTTGAATTTATTACTATTATTTTGATTATTACTGCATTTCTTTTGCAGTGCTAAATAAGATATTAATACCGTCTAGTGTATTTATTTTCCACTTCCAATAGTGTGTTTTTATTTTCCAGAATTTAGATTTCTATCTTTTTGTTTTCCATTTCTCTTTTGACATACTCATATTTTCCTATTCCTTCTTGAATATATGAAGTATATTTATAATAGCACTTTCAACTTTTGTCCTATGGGAAATTTATCATCACTGTAATTTTGTCTGTTTCTATTGATTGGTTATTTCATCTTGGGTCATATTTTGCTACTTCTTTGAATGCCTATAATTTTTGATGAGGGACAAACATTGTGGATTTTACACTGGTGGTTTCTGTATTTCATTCTTTGAAAAAATGTTAAAATTTGTTTTGGTATAAATAAGACACTTGGAATCAGTGTAATTCTTTTGAAACTTGCTATTAAGCTTTGTGATTTCTAGAAATTTTTAATAAGAATAGATTATTACTCTGCCCAAACCTTGTGGGGACACCTTGGAAAGTTGTCAGTGATCTTTTTCTTTAAGGATTATTCCTTTTCATTTCTCCACCCTTAGAATTCTAGCCATTTTCTTCTCATTGATTTCTGATTTGTGCATTTTCAACTCAATGAGACTATTGGGCCTCCAATTATGTTCTGAAAACTGTTCTCAGGAAGTCATTTGTAGGGTTTACCTCAGTTGTATACTTACTGCCACAGCTATCACCTGTGCTTCCTACTGTCTTAGGTCTGAATACTAGTGTTTCATATATTTTGCTTGGCTTTTAATTTTTTAAGGCAGCAGAGTATATCTGATACCTATTATTCAATTATGGCAGAAATTATCTGTAGGTAATTTGGTAATGAATTGATAACAAGTTCATTTTCTTCATTAGATTTAGGGCTATTCAGAGATTTCTCATTTTTCTGTATCTGTTTTGAGAAATTTTATTTTGTAAGGTTGCCATACTTGTTGAAATAAGTACTTTTGTTATTTTTTTCATCTTTAGCAACTATAGGGTATATAATGAATACTCTTCTATTTCCTGTTATTTTTAATTGTTTTTATTTTTTCAAAATCTCAGTTTATCTGTTTAATCACCTTTTTAAAAGCCTATTTTCAGCACCACTTTTCTTTATTGTGTGATTTTCATTCATTGTTCTTGTTGATTTTTTTTTATTTCCTTCTCCTACTAATTTTGTACTTACTTTCTTTTCCTGTATCTAGCTTTTTAAGGTGAAAATTTATCTCATTGATTTTAGACATTTTCAAAATCTCCTAATGGAAGCACTTAAATTTACTTCTAAACATCACCTTCAAGTATCCCACACATGTTGATATCTTGGCATTCTACATTACAATGTCAGTTCTCTGTGGCTTCAAGGATGTAAGGGGTCTTAGTGTACATGGCTTTCTTCCTTGATTGGGTAAGAGGGATACACTTTCAAGATTTCTATATTTTAGATAGAAGTGGAACACTCTGTGTTATTTCCACCCTTTTAAATTAATTGAGGCTTGAGTAATGACTGGATGTGTTCTTTTTTTAATGGTGAATGTCCTCTGCAGACTAGAAAGGATAGGCTTTCTGAAGATGTTGTGTGTATCATTCTTTAAATATCAGTGTAGTCAATATAGTTGATAGTGTTCTTCTGAGATTGTTTGCTTTTTAATTTTTTCTAGTTTCATCAACCGCCAGGAAAAAGTGCAATAAAATCTCCAACAATGCTTAATGCAAATATCTTTTTCACTCTTTGCTTCGGGGTTTTCTTGTAATCTGATGCTCTGCTACTAAACAAATACATGATTAAATTTGTTAAATGTTCACGATGAGCTGGATCACAACTTGAGCCAAAATCAAGAGTCAGATGCTGGGACACCTGGGTGGGTCAGTGGTTGAGTGTCTGCCTTCAGCTCAAGGTGTGATCCGGGATCCTGGGATCAAGTCCCACATCGGGCTCCCTGCATGGAGCCTGCTTCTCCCTCTGCCTGTGTCTCTGCCTCTCTCTCTCTCTCTCTCTCTCTCTGTATCTCTCATGAATAAATAAATAAAATTCTTTAAATAAAAGAACTAATAAGAGTCAAATGCTTAACTGACTGAGACACTCAGGCATCCCTTTTTTCTAAATCTGCTTTAGTAATATGAAGTTCATATATTCTCCATACTTTATTTCTGAAAAATAAATGTAACTCAAATATCATAAAATTCTTATATTGAGGTTCTTTCCCAGTATTTTAATTTGCTACAATCACAAATTCTTTTGCATTTACTTTGTAAAATGTATAATACTTTCAGATTTACATACTTATTGAAGAAATTAATGTTTTATGATTGCTCTGATGATGACAGAATTCAAAATATAGCAATTGTTTGAGAAATAAGATAGAATTTTTTAGAATTCAAGTGAAACTATTATAAGATTTAGAAGTCTGTTTTGTTCACTAGAAAACACCAATTATTTGGAACGTAAAACACAATTCAGAAATCTGTTTGGCACCATATAGGCCAACATTTTCTCCTGATTAGTGATTTATAAAAACTATTGCAAAACACACAAAAATCATGCTGCTGTGCAAACAAGATATCATGCTATGATATATTTAAATAAGTTACAGACATGTATAATTTCCATGGTATGTTTTACATTCATATAAAAATTAACTATTCATAAAATATAATAAAATGTAGTGTTTTTCTTACTGAGCTTCAGTGATCATAATTTGTAAATTAACTTAATGACCAGAAATAATTAAGTAAAGCTAGTTAAATCCTTGGAATGTTATGGATTATGTTATTTGGTTGGCTGTTCATGATAAAAATCCTAAGATTCATGATAGCTACTCTCAGTTTTGTAAAACAACTAATATTTTGAAGCAATTGATTTGTCTTATTTAGAAGAAACTTCAAAAAAGTGGCCTCAAATTTTAATAGTTGTCACTAGATTTGAATCTGTATATGACTGATTGTACCAAATTATTTCTATCTATTGTGGTTTGAATATATGCTTCACTTGGCTGACCTAGGCAATTCAGGTCTTAAATTTGCTATTGCATAGACCTGTGCTCAGAGAGCACACAAGTTATCTACATGATATTTATAGTATAGTACTTTATGGGTAAAAAAATTCAAGCTTAATATTTAATAATTGTTATTAAGTATTTCTGATGATTATCTGATCTCCTTTTCTCCAGTATATCCATTCCAAATTTCTGGAAACTTTACATGATGACTTCCTATTAGCTCTTATCATGAATTCTTCATCTATTGCTTTAAGACATACTTTGAATATATATGTTTATATTTATTTTCTTTCTCTGGAAATTCTCTGGGATACTCTCTCAGGGCCTTTCCCTCTGTCTGTTAGATATCTGGTTTCAGTAAGTGTCTCATTTGCTTACTCTAAAATATTTTTGGCATTTACCCTTGCATGTTTCATGTGGGCTCCTAAAATGACTGTCAAGATCCAGTCTTATAGAAGACAGTATAGACATTTCTAAAAAAATTAAAAGTAGAACTACCACGTGATCCAGAAATCTAAAGGAAATGAAAGTAGGATCTCAAAGAGATAAACAAACTCCCATGTTAAGCACTATTCACATTAGCCAAGATATGGGAACAACATTATATCTATATCTATCTATATCTATATCATCTATATCTATATCTATCTATATCTATATCATCTATATCTATCATCTATATGTATATCATCTATATCTATATCATCATCTATATCTATATCTAATCTATATCTGTATCTATATCTATATCTAAATCATATATCTATCTATACAGATATATACGGCCATAGGAAAGAAGAAAATTCTGCCATTTGTGACAACACAGTTGAAACTTGAGGGCGTTACAGTAAGTGAAATCAGTCAGAGAAACAAATATGATATGATATCACATACATGTCAAATCTAAAAAATGCTGGATTCACAGAGAGATGAGTTGAATGGTGGTTACCAGGGGCTGGGGTGAGGGAGGAGTAGGGACACATTGGTCAAAGGATACAAGCTTCCAATTATATGACAAATAAGTTTTGTGGGTCTAATGTATAACATTGTGATCATAGTTAATCACATACTATTAAATGCTTGAAAGCTGATCAAACAGTAAATCTTAATTGTTCTCACCACAAAAAAAGGAATAGCAATTATGTGACATGATGAAGGTGTTAGCTACCACTCTGGTGATAATCATCCTGCGATATATAACTGTATCAAATCAGCATATTGTACACTTAAACATACAGAATGTTGTATAACAATTATAGCTCAATAAAACTGGAAAAAGTAAAAGAAAAATCTAGTTTTATGTTTTATACTTTTCTAGCATGTCACTAAAGATAGATGATAGATAGATGATAGATAGATAGATAGATAGATAGATAGATAGATAGATAGATAGATACTTAAGATTTTATTTATTTATACATGAGAGACAGAGACAGAGACAGACATAGGGAGAAGCAGGCTCCATGCAGGGGGCCTGATGTGGGACTTGATCCCGGATCCCAGGATCTCGCACTTAAGATAAAAACGTGGCAATTTCATTATATTTAGAAACAGAAAATGTGTAACAGTGCCTGACTTCCAGTATATTTTAGAGATCTTTTTTTAAGACAATTTATTTATTCATAAGAGATACAGAGAGAGGCAGAGACATAGGCAGAGGAGGCTGGTGTGGGATACAATCCCAGGACCCCAGGATCACGCCCTGAGCCAAGGGCAAATGCTCAACCACTGAGCCACCTAGATGCCCCTAGAATATGGAGATCTTAATGAAACTTAATTCTGGCATTCAGTGGATATGAAACTTTGGCCAAGTTAATTAACTCCACCGTCATAATTTTCTTATCGGTGAAATGGGATGAATAAAGACAATTTCCTAAAAATACAGTCAATGACTTAATACATACAAAGCTCCTAGCACGTCAATTTTTCTATCGTTGTCACTGTTATTAGCAGAAAGAATAAAAAAGCTTTAAAGTTACAAGTGTATGTAATTAATATGCAAGATATTTTCATTTCAATGTAAATAATATACAATAAATTAAAAGTTTACTTGATAGATTTGTTCTACAAAGGAATGAATATACTCTATATTAATAATTTGAAACTAATTTTTAAAATATACTAAAGAATCCCAAATATGTATGCTCAAAGAGCATATTAACTTAAAAACTTTCTAAACATTTGGAATTTTATCTCAAGAAACTCTTTGGACTTTTATTGTTATTAATATGTTACTGTATTTCTGAAAGTATAGGGTTTCATTTGTAGAAAATATTCTCTAGTATCAACTCATGTCAAAGGTGTATTATACAACCTTGAGGAACAAAATAAATTTATTTCTTTGGACAATGGAAGTTTATATGTATAATTAATCTATATTTTAAAAATTCTATATCAGAGGCTATACATACATTTTATTTTTAGTAAGTAGTTCTAATTTTCAAAGTCCTTGCCAAAATATATTTCCATATTTATTTATGTTTAGTGGGGAAAAATCATTTTCTTTAGATAGAATGTCATTTAATGACTGACATTTAATGCTGAATTAATTCAGAAACTTTTCAATGTGTATAGAGACTTCTTAATATGTTACTTTTTATATGTTATACTTAAAACTTTCTCAATCAAAATAACTTTAAGCCGTAAAAAGCATGCTGTCTCTAGATGCATTACTTTTAGGGATATGAATACCTAACACACTTATTTTTCTGATATATTAGGTGCATTAAAATAAAAACAATGAACAAACTATTCAATTTCTATTAATTATAAATAGTCCACAGACAGCAGAAACACTGCAAATAAATGCAAGTCAAAATATAATCACAAAAGATGGTGGTGCAATCAGCAAAGAATAAACAGAAAGCTTTGAATCTAAGAGGTAAATATGGAGATTCATTTTTTGATCAAGGTAGAGGGGTTTCCATTACAAATTCTCAAATTTTCTTTGCAGTATAGACACTTTAAATGGATTGTGGGAGTCTATGATTAATAACTAAAGTATAGGCTTTAGATAAGCTGCATCAATTACAAAATTCACTTCTTTTTTTCCTTGTTTTTGAACTACTAGTTTAAGAATAAGAAAGATTCTGGATTAGCTAAAAAAAACATTCACATGACTGCCTACAATTATCAGTCAGATATAGGCATAAACTCTCAAGGTAGATTTGCTATTGATGATATACATGATCTCACTCTGAACCAAAGGCAGACACACAACTGCTGAGCCACCCAGGTGTCCCTAATTTTTGTTTTCTTTTAGTTTGTTTTACTTGTGTATTAACCCAATTTTGAAAATGAATCTAGTTGTTTCTTCATTTCCTAAACAAATTCAATTATTAGTGAAATATTTGGGGAACAAGACTTCAAATCTATCTCTTGTACTTTGGGCTTGGAATGCTCTACCTCAATCCCCTCCCCCCAAATGACATGTTGCCTTTTTAATAAAATGCATTAATACATGCATTCCATGCTTTGAATTATCTTCTAAACATTGCTTTCATTGTATCCCACAACACTTAATGTTACATTTTCAGTTTTATCACAAATATCTTAAAATTTTCTTCTTTGATTTGTATGTTTGTTATGTGTTGCTTGATTTCCAAATATTTAGGAAATTTTCAGCTCTTATTCTATTCTTGAATTCTAGTTTAATTTCTAGTAAATAATTCTTAGTAACAAATTCTAATGTAATTGTTTTCTGATAATACATTTGTATGATTTTGATTCTATTAATTTTTTAAGGTATGTTTTCAGCCAAGAATATTGGTCTTTCTTGGTTCCATATGATCTTTAGAAAAATGTATACTATGCTGTTGTTGGATGACATATTCCATAAATATCAATTAGACCAAGTTGATTGAAAGTACAATTCAGGCTAACTATATATTTACTGATTTTCTGCCTGTTTCATCTATCATTTATTGAAAAGAGATTGTTGAAGCTTCAAAGTATAATAATGGATTTGTCTATGTCCTTTGTAAGTCTATCAGTTTTTGCCTCACATATATTAGTGCTTTGTTGATTAATAATTGAGTCTTTTTGGAGAATTGACCACCTTTTGATGATTGTAATACTCCTCTTCTTGATTAGTTTTCCTGTTTTGAAGTCTGCTTTGTCTGAAATTAATACAGCTAGTCTAGCTTTCTTTTAATCAGTGCTAGCATGGCATGTCTTTTTTCATCCCTTTACTCTTAACCCATCTTTGTCGTTGCATTTAAAGCCTATTTCTTATCTATTTCTTATAGAAAACATGTATTCAGATTTTTAAATCTAGTGTTTCAGCCTCTTTTATGTGTAAGTTGATTGTTTCTATAATTGGCTTAATATTTATACATTAAGATCTCCATACTCTAGGGGCATCTAGGTGGCTCAGTGGTTGAGCATTTGCCCTTGGCTCAGGGCGTGATCCCGGGGTTCTGGGATTGTATCCCACATCAGCCTCCTCTGCCTATGTCTCTGCCTCTCTCTGTATCTCTTATGAATAAATAAATTGTCTTAAAAAAAGATCTCTAAAATATACTGGAAGTCAGGCACAGTTACACATTTTCTGTTTCTAAATATAATGAAATTGCCATGTTTTTATCTTAAGTGCCAATACTTTATTTATGTTAAAATACATCGGTGACAGTTTGTCTGCTTTGGAACAAAGAATATACTAAATATAGAATATATCTTCAGCAGTAGAAAGTCAAATAAAATAATCAGATACTAAAGAACATTTTTTTCTTGACATACTAGATTAAAAGTATTCTCACATTACAGCTGCTTTTCTTTCTTTCCTTCCTTTTTGGCTCTTTTTAAATTTTTTTTCATTTTTGTTTTTTGAGGTTGTGCTACAATATAAGAAAAAATCTGGGACTTCTGAGTCAGGTAATATCCCAGTTTTGTATCCTATGTCTGTTTCACTACAGCTAGATAATTTGGATGTGTTGTGTATTTTCCCAATGGCTTGACCTCCATCCCATTCCTTGAACTAAAGCTATCATCAGCATCAGACTGTTGTTTTGAGAATTTAACTTAGGCAATGAAATAGGGATAGACACTTAGTGAATATTTATTCTCTCTGTTTCTTTCATCAAGTAAGACAATATAAAACAGTGTGTATTTCTTTTTTTCCCTTCTTTTGTGTCTACTTTAGTGAAAACAGTTTGATATGGGATACCAAGTACTGTGTAGCTTATTGTGCTGCTTTTTCTATTTAAAAGAAAAATTGTCAGGACTCCTGGGAAGCTCAGTGGTTTGAGCATCTGCCTTCAGCAGGGCATGATCCTAGGGTCTGGGATCAAGTCCCAAATCAGCCTCCTTGTGAGGAGCCTGTTTCTCCCTCTCCCTCTGCCTATGTCTCTGCCTCTTTCTGTGTCTCTCATGAATAAATAAATAAATCTTTAAATATTGTAATGAGAATAGATAACATTAATTTTACTATAATAATTTAATAACATATTTTTGTGAAAAAATTACTTCATAATGAATAGGTTTAGTATGTGGTATGAAACACACAGCGAAAAAAAAGTCATTCTATAGATAATAATATAGATAATGTTTCAATTTATTTCCATTTAAAAAACACAACCCTGCATGTTCTTCTCTATTATTAATATAAAGAAGACATGATGAACAGAAAATTTATCATAGAAATATTAGATCACTAAAATTGTTTCCTAAACATGGTCCAGGTAGATGCTTGATAGTTTTGAGTGAACAGGTTATGAAATTTAGTAGCTACTAATTGGCTATTATGGCTTATTTTCTACTTAATTTTCCATTATTAATTGCTCTATTTACCATATTTATATAATTTTATAAACTACTTACATCATTTAATCTTTAAGTGCACTTGAGGATCAATTTATTGCTTACAGTATATTTCTATTATTTAACAAAATCGCCCTCATTTTAGAATAAACATATATAACTGAGGATATATAGACTAATATGGTCCATTTATGGTTGAATTTCTTTAAAATAATTTCTCTTTATCTTTTTTACTCTGTATGTCTGTTTATTTCTCTCTCTCCTAACATCAGTCTCTTTCTTTAAAGTGAGCATCTATTTATGAAATAATTTTTTAAATCCTAAAAACAACTTTAAAGATCTCCATGTGCTTCTAATGGAAACTGACATCAAGACAATAATCAACATGGTTTTACATTTTTATTCAAGATATTGGATAAGATTGTGTTAAGATGTTTGAATTTCAGCCAAAATAAATCACCAGCATGATTTTATTTTCCATATTTTTAATTTAATATTTATTGTTTCTCTTAAGTCCTAATATCCTGTCACTATGTTCAGATGTAAACTGAGATTTACAATAAAACTCTCTGGTCCATGTAAGAGTAATGTAACATAGTACTTTATCAATCACTTCCCTGAGTAGGTATTTCATCAGCTTTCAGACCTTATCCTTGAGTTTCTTATTTAATGTCTATTTTGATGCCAGTCACCTTTATATACTAGTGTTATGTCTATGAAAAAAAATATATGTATGTGAGAGTAGACATTTTTATATTGCAGAAATTTACTGTGTTCCAACACAGAATCTGATAACTATCTCTGAAATTGTTTTATATATCTTTGCGAGTCTTTAAAAGGAATAGAGCAAAGACACTATCAAATACCATAGATACACTCAATACAGAACTATTTCATGCCAGCCATTGGGTCCTTAAAACAGATTCCAACATGATCATTTCATAGAGCTCTAGCAATGTTAACGAATGCTTAGGCTATGAATTAATCTTCGCCATGGAAACACAAAATTTATATAGTAGTATAAACTAAGATTTATCAATGAGTCTTCTTTTGTTGTTGAGTACAGTATCTTATGGGACATTGATCACCAAGTTAAAAAGGACAACAAAATTCTCAAATTATCCCTGGATATTAGAAAACATGAGTATAACCTCATTCAACAAAATATTGAAAGATCAGTTAAATTAGTAGTATACACATATTTCTTTTCTCTTATAAGTTAATCATGTTTTGTGAATTTTTTCTTTTCTTACAGCCTAGGAAAACTAACTGATGAATGGCCTTTGACAATACCTAGCTAGTGTTCAATTCCTCATTTTATAAACTCATAGAAAGTAAATTACCATCAAGCACATAGAGCTAGTTTAGGGCCAGTCAGGATTAAAAATCCCATTTTAAACTGATAGAGGAAAGATTTTTTACTATTCCACATGGTGCAGAAGAAAAGATCAACAAGGTGTTCGACATTATTAGAGTAATGATCTTTGTAAAGCAACCCTGATGGACTAGATAATTTACACATACAGATGACAATAAGTTACTCAAAGATACTGTCAGAAGACAGTTATAGCCTCTGAGAGGAGGCAATGAATATATTTAACTCATCAGCAAACAGTGAGGATCATTGAGGTTAAACATTGAAGCAAAGCAATACGAACATTTGCCCTTAGAAATAGGCTGGTTCAACTGATGAATAACTGAATTCTACCTCTGAAACTAATGATGCACTACATGTTAATTCATTTAATTTAAATAAATTTTTTAAAAGAAAGAATTTGTTCTCTCCAAATATAGGCTTTGTCTAAAATTTAGTCTGCCATTCAGAGCTGCTAACAATGCCCGATCTTGAAAACATACTGTAGACAATGAATTGGATTCTTTATTCTCATCTGATAGGGTCTTTATGGGTAACTTGAGAAATGTTAAACAATTACTGTGATTATAAGTGATAAGTGAATACTTGAATAAATTAACTGGAAGCCTAAAAATATATCTATTTGGACTTATTACAACAAAAGAATGCGGATATTTTACTGAAATGTTACTTTTATTATATATACATATATATGGTGGCAGTTGTGGAACAGGAAGATGACAAAAAACTAAGCTTAAAGTAATGATGTATATGAAATGAGCAATTTATAAAGTGTCAGGAAGCTTAATTTTGTCATTAATTAAATGGGAAAATTTATTTGTCTTAGTTTCTTTATTTGTTTTCATTTCTTATTTGTTTTAGTTTCTTTAACTATGAACAGTGGTTTTATCATGATCTTTGAGTTTTCTTCCAGCAAGAAACTATATGATTCCTGAACTTTTTTATATTAATGAAATAGTCACATCATAAGAAATATCATGACTATAAGAAGACTAGAGAGGGATAAATAAAAATTAAGAATACCATTAATAATCTGTATTAATACCTAATCAGTATAATTGAAAAGATCCTTTGGAATTAATTTGATGAGTTTGTCACAAAACAGTTAACAAAATTGAAGTCAACTCAATAAATATCTTGAGTAGATCCAAGATATTTTTAAGACATAGGCCCTATTTTGAACATCCTCTAGATGGTTAAAACAATATAACATATTAATCAATTATAAAAATAAAATGTCACACATAAAAGAAAATGTTATGTGTAATCATTTTACATCCTGTATCCTGCTGCATTTAAGTAATGCTCTCAGATAACTTTCTCAAAAAAAAAAATTGGAAGCTAAAAAAAAAATAAAAAAAAGAAGAAGCTAAAGAACTATAATAGAAATATATCCGGTTTATAGTGTTGAAAGAAATAGAAGTATAAGATTTAGGAAAATATTAACAAAAAATAATTGATTCTCCATCAAGAGGGCAATAAATGTTTCTTCACCTCCTTTTTGTTTCCTGTAAGTGCAAAAGTATATAGAGAGGATTAGGGAATTGTTTATAGTAGAAAAAGCCCAGCAAAATACGTAGGGTTTGTATGGGTTTCCGAACAAGAGGGAAATATTAGCAAGAGGTACCCTTTGATTAAGTTTTAGTTTTTCCCTCTGTAGCTGTCATCAGAGACAGAGTCATTCATTCAGATATCCTTCTAGTTGCTTTCTTTTACTATAGAAACCTGGGCAATTATAAACAGAATAATAGAAGTTACTGTTTTTTCTTCCCTGAGACGGTTGCTGAATGGACAGATTTATTATCTGGAAGTTGTTGCTGGTTCTTTGCAAGCTCACTTTACAGATGGATACACTTGGTTCCACAGGGGTGTTATGGATATTGATCCTGGTAGTTTTAAAATCTAGAGTATGACAGAGATTCACAGTGTCTGAACCAACTGGTAAGAGCAGAGCAGGCTTTCATGTATTAAGGTTGACTTCCTTATTATTGCCCTGTTCTTCAGTAAATAGACATCACAAAGCAAAAAAAAATGTGTTGTGTGTGTATGTGTGTGCATGTGCATGTGTGTGTGTGTGTGTGTGTGTGTGCATCTTCTGGAGAACAGATACAGAGTAAAGGACTCCTATAAAGTAGAAGAAAACAATACAGAAAAAAACTAAAATTGTTTAGCTAAAATAGCAATGCCTGGTTAAGTATAATTGATAAAAGTACAAAATAGGGTTAAGGTACAGATTAGTATAAGTGAAACCTCATATCTGTTTAATTCAATTGATAAGAATGTTTTTGGATGTTTATCTTTCCAATCTTGATATCACTTCCATAATTCCATATTTATTAATTTTTAATTTATTAATATGAATGTAGTGACATAAGCCAGCATCATTTATCATCTCTAATTTCTTAGCAACTTTTATGGTATTTAAAGAAATTGGCCTTAAGGGAAAATCCATGCCACTTGAAAACTTTTTCACAAAGAAAATGCAAATATATGAATTTATTCCCAGACATTTTTCCCGTTTTGTTTGTATAATTTCTTATAAAATACAAAGTCAGGCAATTTACAAAATGTTACAGTATGAAATCTTAAGCTCAAATATAGAGAAAACATATGGAATAATGCTCTGAGGGCCATGAAAAAAGAATATGAGAAGTGAATAAAAGTTTGGCAGATGGAGCTAGAGTAAGTCACTAGAGGTTGGAAACATGAAAATGAAGCAGCTATTGATACTGTTTTGTGATTTTCTCCAGAAGCCCTAAGCAGTCCAGAAGTAGAAGGAGAAGGCAGATGGTGGCATTTAAATAGATTCAGAATCCAGGCAAGAAAGACAAAAAGAATAAAAAAGATGGACACTTATGCTGGCAAAACTAAAACCAAGATTTTCTCCAACCACATTCCTTCCAAGGAGAGAGATTTACTATATAAGTCTACTTCTATCCTGATATTTGGTAAACCCAAATACAATGCCAAGTTGGCCAGAGATAACTTCTCTAAAAGCTATGGATTTACTGTGTTTCTAAAAATTGTGAATGTGAGACCAGTTCTGTGATAGTCTTGCAGATTTTGTTAACTTTTTGGATTTTCTTTTTCTAAAAAAAGAAGACATGGAAGACTTAATCAATGAACTAGTTCAACTTTCACTGTCTTGAGGGCGTCACATCCGTTTCAGGGAAGGACAGCCCAGACTGCAGGTGTAGTACCAATTTCATTTCCCTGGGGGAAATCTGCAAGGGGCCTCGGGCAGAGACCAAGCTGAATTAGAACTGCAGAGAATGAGGATCAATGCTGGGTTTCAGTTAAATAGGACACATCTTGTGAGTTTTGGCTTTGAATCCTTTGGGTTCCAAATCAAACATTAAAACTTCTTCAATTAAAAAAAAATGATTTTTTATTTTATCAAATTCCAAGTCATAAAACATTCTTTAATTACTCTCTGGGAGATTTAGAAAGTTCATATTCTAATTTAACTATTTTACGTGATATTTTTATACTCTGCAAGTTTTTTTTTTTTTTGAAAGCCGTAAGAATCTAAATTGACCCTTTGTTGCGAATGCTAGATTTTTCCTCATGTGCATTTTTTTTTTTAATTTCAGGGGAAAATACCAATGCACTCCCCCATTACCACAAATTATGCAGTTGAGTTTCCCACATTTGGGGAAATTACAGGGGTCAGCACATCTGGAGTGTAATGGATAAGCCTGGCCTTGGGAAAACCACCTTTGTTATCATGGTATCTCCTTTGCCAGGTAAGTATTGCTCCTGTGCATTTTAACATCACAGCATGAGCAATTTTACCTGAAGAGTTTATGGACGGATTCTAGGGGAAAACTTGGCCTCTGAAGAGTGCTTTGCATTTGCTTTTCTGAGTACACCGGGAGTATCGGTACTCAGGGACTGATTTTTATGATAGTTTCTCATCTTGGGCGTTCTGTACCAGAAGTAGAGCATGAATTCCAACTTCAAAACCATGTGTAGTATAGCTCATGGCTACCAATTACCTAGGAAGGTTTCTTTGTTTGTTTTCAATTTAAAATCCAGGTGGTGAAAGACTTTGTGATCTTCCTTTGCCTATAGATAGTACTTTGTTTTGCCCAATTTACCCTTCTACTAATGATGGGGCCCATTGAGGCTTCCTGCTATGTATATGAAGGTCTAAACTCAACTCACATCTCTCATAGGCTCAATCTCCTGTCCTTCCCCTGTTTAGGTATTACAGCACTGACCTTTGGTTACTGGTCTGGACTTTTGACCCAGAGTTGTCAGCAGATCCCCTCAACTATGTGCTAGCTGAACTGGTTTTTGTTCTGTATTCCTGGCACCAAGTCTTTTTAATATAATTTGATTTATTTGAAGCTATGATTTTTAAAGAAATCTTAAAATTGTATGTGTCATTTCTAGATATTGGTAGTAGGATGAATTTCCAGCTGTCTATTAACAGGTTGCTGGAACCAGAAATTTTTGTTTGGGTATTCTTAAATATTTGAACTTTTTTTGTTGTTACTGTTTTGTTTTTTTTTTTTTCTTACGTTAATTACAGTTGACCTTTGAACAACATGGGGGCTGGTGTTAGGAATGCCATCCTCTGTGTAGTGAAAAATCCACATATAACTTTTGACTCCCCAAAAGCATATCCAGTAATAGCTTATTATCCACCAGAAGCCTTACTGATAGCATAAAATCAGTTAACACGTATATTTTTTACTTTATATTTATTATAAATTGGTCATATATTTACTTTATATATATTATGTGTTCTTGCAATAAAGTAAGCTAGAAAAAAAGAATATGTTTATTAAGAAAATCACGAGGAAGAGATGACACATTGACAGCACTATATTGTAAAATTCCGAATGTGGAGCCCTGTGCAAGTGAGGGGCCGTGCGGGCACAAAGCCATGCTGGCAGAAACAACCTAAGACTGCCAGCAACGGCCATGGAGGGCCTAACATGGGCCAGGGCCAGGCCAGGTGGGAGCCAGATGGCAGCCTGGTGCCCAGCAAAGCCAAGGCTGAAGGAGTTCTCACTGCAGCCAGGAGCTGGGCCCCAGACAGTGGCTGGTGGACCTAGAGCGCTGCTCCCTCCACCACCAGCGCTGCTGCTGACCCTGGTCCCTGCTTCCTCTGTGGCCAAGCTGGACCTGGCAACCAGCCGGAAACCAAGAGACATTCCAGAAGTGGCAAAGACTCACTTTTGCAAGAATACCAAGTGGGTGCTAGACAGCCTGGGATACCAGGACTGGGGAACACACAGGAGGCACAGTATGCTGTGGGGTACTTCACTTTGAAGTTTGGGCATCAGAAGATTTACACATCTTTGACTGCAACTACAGCATGTTGTGGAGGCAGAGTGGACACTTCATTGTTCCCGCTTCCCACCTCCCACATGTTCTTTGGACTGAGCCAGCCAGGTACTCCTCAGTCTTATTATTTTTGGAACAATATGGTAAAATGATATTATTTCTCCCATGTCCTTTCATACATAAGATAGCTTGAATACATGTTTCCTTTTCCCCCTTGCCTTATTTTTCATGATAATTCAAAGTACTCTTCTTCTCAGTCTGTGATTCCTATTCTTTTAATATGAAAACAACATACCTATAATTCCTTCACTAATAGTTTGCCTTCCTGCTCTCCCAATGTATCCTTGTGAAAATAATTGTTTTCTCTCCTTCCTCATCTCTCAGTGAGACCTCTAGAAAGGTTTTAATTCTCCTTTTCATCATTTCATTTTCTCCTTCTCTTTTTCTCCTGTCCTTCCTTCCCCCTTCCCTGTCATCTACTTACCTCCAACTCTGTGTCTTTTTGATAGTGAAGTACTTTTAGCTCCAGAATCTGTGTTTGGTACTTACAGTAGGTATTCCTTTGAGTCTATCACTAATTAGTTAGAAAAATAGCGAGTCTACTTCGAGAATCCACTTGACACTTTTGTGACCCATTGTTAGGGTCACTGTTGTCCATTTGGACTTCCTATCAGTTGGCTGGATTGATAACAGCATTCATTGATCATCACTGCTTCCTTTTTTCTCCATGCAATTTACTAACATAGTTGTTCATCAATATAGAGGCAAATGCAGCAAACCATGTTTATGATTCTGATTCCAGATACATATAGAGAACTAGATATAAGAATATTGTAGGAAAATATGAATTAGAGAGAAAATGAGAGTTGGAAGGAAAAGAAATGTCGATCTGACCAAAGTCAGGTCTTGAGGTCTTTTAACAAATGTTATTTGCAGTGATATGATTGTTAATGCATAATGCTTCCAGAGGGTTGCTAAGATGGATTGGATATTGAAAATTTTATTTTGAAGGGATTACCAATAAAATTATTTTTACATGTTTGGTAAATTGTAAAATGATATAAAATATAAAATAATATTTAATCTCTTTTCCCTTCTTTGTTTTTTTGTCTTTTCTGTTTTCCAATCTGATTATCATTATTTAATTATTGTGTTGCCAGAACATAATGCCAATACTTAATTATCAATATTAATATTAGTGTGTTATTTGATAGTTTAACATTTAACATTAGTGTGTTATTTGATAGGAAATAACATGTAAACACATCATAGAAAAAAATAAAAATAAAAAAACACATCATAGAACACAAAATGGAAGTATAACTAGGAAAGATGAACTTTAACAGGCATTGTAATTCTCATATAAATTATTAATAGCGAAATATACAAAATCTATATACCATGTAAGTGAAGAATATTCAATTAATCATCAAATGTTTAAATGAAACAATGTTATATGACTTTATTTTGATCCTTGCATATAAATGTGTTATTTGTGTAATAATCAGACCGGGAGCATATTTTTAACTAATTTTCCAGCAGCTGAAAAAAATGTTTTTAACGCTGGATGAGTCTTGATGAAGAATTTAGTTATAATCTAATTCCAAATACTGTCCCCTTGACTTTTTCATCTTAAAATAATCTTTTGCTTGATACTTTTGAGATCCCCAGATTCATTATGTATAGATGGATATTTCAAAGTAGAATTAATTATAACATTTTTAATACCACCACATTAATTCTTAACTTACGAAAGTCTTTGCACTAGAGGAAGAATTCTTATAATTCGTACTTTGTTTACTATCTTTTATTTCTCCTTTTGAAAATTCTAAAAATATGACAATGCACATTTACTTGATATATAATTTTAATGTGTATAACTCAATTGGTATATTTTTCTGTTCTATATGTTTTGAATATATAGAAATGGAATTTTATACTAAAAATTAGGAGTGATGTATAAACTGCAGCGCATATTGGAACATGAGATATTTAAAAATATATTACAATGATTGCATTAATTATTATAGTCATCACTATTTGATATTTTTAAGAATGTTGATAAACAATAGGGCAAAGGAGATCATGAGTGAAGTTTACAGCCTTTTGAAACAGGAGAAAGTCGTCAAAAATTCAATTAGAAAAAGAACTATAAAAGTAGATACAATTTATTTTTACTAAAATAGATACTGATAATCTCTATGTGTGTCTCTGTCTCTCTCCTATCACTCTATTATCTATGTATCTGTTTATCTATCAACCAGATAAAATTTTTGCACCACTTATTCTCAATCTTTGAGGATAAAACATGAGGTGATTAAAATTTTTCTTTCTACAGTTTGGTATTGTTTGAACATATATAAAACATATAATAGTAAGATTATCACTTAACAGTGTGATTATCACTTAACCAGACTTTTTACAGTTACAAACACAAATACATACCCAGGCACACAAATGCAAACTGGCATTAAGTTTTTATTGGCTGATGTACTCAAAGTAACTGCCCCCTTTTCTTTAATGATCCTTCAGCTAGGGATGGCTGTGTGATATTATTTCTGGAAAATGAAATGTAGGAGGATATCACATTCTCATTTGGGTTATCTTAATAGAAGCCAAACGTACCTAAAACATGGACTCCTTCAATGAATTTCCCATTTCATAACTTTTTAAAGTTATTAATCTGATTCTATCCACCTAAACCAGAAAAGTGACATTGTAAATAAAATGAACTAAATAATAATGCTAAATATTTGAAAGGCAGAAGGAAAAGCATGCATTACTAATTAACTAGCAATGAAAGGTGAGGAGCATGGATCAAGATGGAGAGTGAAAAGTCAAAGTTAAAAAATGGTTTTCTGCTTTTGAATAACTGACTAAACTGTGACTCTACAAAGTAAAATCAAGAATCTGGGAGCACATGTAATTTGGGGAAAATAAAATTTAGTTGACAGGAAATTCAAAGAGAGATCCTTATAGAGTATGAACTGTAGCTATGCGTTTGAGATGTAAAGAGGATAGTGAGCCAGCAGAAGGGACTGAGAACAGTAATGATCAAAATTATAGGTGCAGTGGAAAGCCAGAGAAGCAAAGGTTTCAGGAGAGAAGGAAATGATGAAGATAGTGAAAGGTCCTAATTAAGTATAGGGAACCAGTAGTAATTCACAACCTCAGCAAGAAGCTTGTATATGGTATAATAAGGGAGAAGAGAGTCTGTCAATAAATGAAGTGTCTCAGCGGAGTGGAAACTGAAGGTAATAACGATGTATATGCCTTATAAATATTGAACAGTAGGAGTACCTAAGTGGCTTAGTTGGTTAAATGTCTGCCTTGGCTCAGGTTATAATTCCAAAGTCCTGGGATCGAGTCCCCTATCCAGGTCCCTGCTCAGCGAAGAGTCTGCTTCTCACTCTCCCTCTGCCCCTCTTCCCTGCTCATTCTCTCTCTTTCTCTCTCTCTCTCTCTCAAATAAATAAATATTTTTTTTAAAAATTAAATATTGGACGTTAAAGAGCGTTGGATGTCAGAAAGGATTTAGGAACAAAGTAAAGATTTTGTATTCATTTGCTTTTAAGATGTGAAAAATGTGAACGTGATTAAATGTATGTGGAGACAAGAAAGAAAAGGGAAAAAAGAAGCTACAGAGAAAAGCTTGGATAAAAAAAGGTACAATTGATAGAACAAGATCTCAGAAAAACTAGGAGGTTAAATGATCCAGAATAGCAAAGTTGGAGAGCTAAGACTTGGGCAGGAAAGGGGACATGTTTTCAAAAGTAAAAGAGTGGAAGAAAATAAAATAGAGGTGTGTGCATGAGGAATATTTGCAGATTTCTGTGACGTAAGTCTTGTCTTATGGCTTCTTTGTTGTCTCCGATGGAAAGAATGTTCTTTGCGAATGGTGTATGGATGAGTTTGCAGTTTCAAACACTTAAAGGATTGAGAGTGTGGAGACTCGAGTGCTGATTGTAGAAACATAGGTGGATTTCCTGATATCATTGAGAACCTATTTGAAGTTGCAGATTAAATTGGTCCTATATTCGATGTTAAATAACTTTGCCCAGGTATAATCAGTACAGTGTTCTCAGAATTCAGTGAGAACACAGAGTTAGATCAAGGTCATTCCACTTTTTAACCTCTGGAGGACCATTTCAAATAAGATATTCCTCATAAGAAATTACCTGATCTATGTCTTCACCTCTACCAAAATCATTTTCTTCAGCTTTTTATTTACTTTCCACTTTGTATTTAACACCACAGTACTTTTCTTCATGCATTGGACATTTTCCTTTATGACCTATCTCAATTGATAATAAAAAAGCCCCTTTTAAAAAGATTTTATTTATTTATTCATGAGAGACACACGTAGAGAGGCAGAGACGCAGGCAGAAGGAGAAGCCTTATGCAGGACTCAATCCCGGGACCCCAGGATCACAACCTGAGCCAAAGGCAGATGCTCAACCACTGAGCCACTCAGGCATCCCAGTAAAAAAATCCTTTATTCATATTTATACTTCTAGTGTCCAGTGCATTTCCTGGTATTATCTGCTTGCTGCTGGTTAAAAGTCAACAAACTAGAAGAAAATATTCCTGAGATTTTTATCAAGATTGGTTGTGTAAAAGAATATTTTCCCAGACCTCTGCTGGGTTACAAAGGGAAAATCTAGAGTGAATTTGTATGATAGAGCACAATGGGAACATTTATATTGTGAACAATAGATACTTATTCACCGAGCTATGTTAAAGGTAAAACTGCTGTTCAAGACATTAATCACATGATGCTTAGGCATTTGAAATACAGCTATTTCAAACTGAGATATGTTTTAAGATTAAAATACAGACCAGTTTTTAAAGAATTAGTCTGAAAAAAGAATGCCATCTATCTAAATATTTTATATTGATGGTATGTTAAAATTATAATATTTAGATATACTGAAATAAATAAAATATATTATGAAAATTAACTTCACGGGCTTCTTTTAACTCTTTTTAATGTGGCTATTAGAAAATTTAAAGCTACATCTGTGGTTCTTATTTATGGCTCACATTATGTTTCCATTGGACACCAAGTGTCTATATAAAAAATAATACCAAACTAAAATTTATAGTTGTGTTGCCTTTTATTAATGCTTTCTTTTTTTTCTGTAATGGTAATAACTGTCTAATATCTTGGATAATCCAATTTGCAAGGGTGACTGAAGAGTCTCCATATTCTTCATATGACATACCACATAATGCATTCAATTTTTATATGAAATTAGTTTGAATAATTGGTAGAATTGCAATAAGAGTATCAGAGTCAAATGCTTTAATAATATGCTGCCTTGAAATTATTCTTATACTAATTACCCATATTTTTCATATAATCCAATGTCAGCATTCTGTTCTTCTTACAAGTCATTGAATTTCTAATTGCAACATAGAGACAGATTGAAATTATTTAGTAATGTATTTACTCCTATAATATGATATCTTTTGCAACAGGATTATTTTAAAAATTTAAATATTAAAATCCTGCAGTAGTCATCAGGTTCTATAATACAATACACATTTATAAAATCATTTATAAAATGGCAACAAAAGTAACATATATGAAAAGAAACAACATTTATATGACTAGACACCAACATAAACTATAGGAAATGCTGTTTTCAATAGTCTGTAATAATATTTAAGCATTAAAAAATAGTGTTTTATAGCTTGATGGCATATAAATGAAAAATTGTTAGTTGTTTATGAAAGAGCATATCATTTTTGTTCTTAAATGTGTCTACAAAATATGAGCTATATCTTTATCATTTATGATTGATATTGCTGTTATGAAGCTTCATTTATATATTAGAAGCAATAATCTGAAACTCAGATTTTCAAAATATTTCTTAGACCTGACTCTATTTTCTCTATATTTACCATCTGTCCATAATGCTATTAAAGTTGTTCAAAATACATTGTACCAGAAGAAAAACCATAACACCTAGTAGAAACAATTTATAAGTGCTTTTACATAAATAAATCATATATACTCATATTCAAAAGACTTCTCATTGTCTTGTTTTTTGTATTTTTCTTATAACTTTTATAAGAAAGTGTATATATACACTGAATATAATTTATTTATCTTAAAATATCCTAGAAGTTAAACAGATGATATTCAAAATAAATGTTTATTTATTTTAGTATTTTACCATAAGGAGTGTAGTTTGCGTGGATATGTCCTCAATTTCCGTTAATAATTAATTACTTAACAGAATCAACACTTTATTGGTATTGAATACTAAGTATGAAACAGATAATGTTTTAAGTTTTCTCTTATAAACCAGTAAAATCCGAATGACAGATAGATCCCATTGAAGCCAGAAATATAAGCTCCATTCTGAGGACAAACAACAGATATAACAATTATGGAAAAATAGATATTTTAGATATTTGTAAATATCTAACATAATGATCATTTGCCTTATTTATGGTCACCCTTGTTCACTGGATTATTAGAATATCAACACTATTTTTGAAAATAAATGTGACTATTAACGAAAGAAAATGTAAACATAAATCTTAATTCAATATTATTCTCCGTCTCAAGACTGTCCACTACAATGTAATGAGGGTCACATATGTAATTTTAAACTTTCTAATAGCCTCACTAAGAAGATAAAATGGCAGTTATTAGATTTGGTAATATACTTTAATATACCCAACATGCATTTATTTTGAGCATAATCAATACAAATATTAGACATTTCTAAAATTTCCCTTTTTTGGGGTGCTAGGACTTTGAAATACACACTTTATTTTATAGTTATGGTACATTGCAATTCAGACTAGACATATTTCAAGCTCAATAGCATAATGTGGCTAGTGTCTGATGCTTTAGTCAGCGATCTTTTTTTTTTTTTTTTTAAGATTTATTTATTCATGAGAGACACACAGAGAGAGAGAGGCAGAGACACAGGCAGAGGGAGAAGCAGGCTCCATGCAGAGAACCTGATGTGGGACTCCAATCCGAATCCTGGGATCAGGCCCTGAGCAGAAGGCATCCCAGCATATCTTTTGTTTTTTGTTTAGAAAGCCACCCCTTCATAATTATACACGCATGTCCCTCTCTACATGTGGATTATTTAGCTATCACATTCCCGGAGCAGAGAGAAATGTGAGAAAAAATAATGTGGGAGGATTTGGAGAAGATTGAAAGAGAGAAATGACCTTTGTTCCCCACAGAATTACCTGGCTTTGATTTGAGTTCATGCTAATAGAGGCTGATGGAAAATCTTGGTGAAAATCAGGGCTCAAAAATCAGCCCTAACACAGAATTAGGAAGGCCTTCTTTCTCTCCAGTTCTGCATAGAACTCATTTTGGACCCTGAAGAAATAAAGCTAAGGGAGTATGAAGGCATTGTATCATAACTATGGACAAAGCTTTCTCTTTAAGAGAGCCAGAGAGACTTTGCAATAAGTTTTACAAACAAAGTAGATATAAAAAAAAATGGAAACTGGTAAAAGAAAGGAGAGGTAAGTCAGACATTGAGTGTAGACTAACTGGCATTTTGGTTGAGGAAATTCTGCTAAGGAATACTTTAAGACTTCCAAAAAGAAGGAAGGAAGGAAGGAAGGAAGGAAGGAAGGAAGGAAGGAAGGAAGGAAAGAAGGAAGGAAGGGAGAAGAAGAGGCATTTTGGCATAGCAGTGTGGAAGCTACCTTGCTACTAAAACTGAGGAAAACTAAGCATATAGATATTTATGCTACATGTTTTTGAAATTAAATAGTAAGTTTCTTATTACTCACTTAGCAACAATAAATGCAGTAGTTGGAGATGGTTCTATTTCAAATACCTAAACTCATGGATCTATGCTTCTGCCATTGGTGTTCTTACCTACTGAAGCAGTAATCAGTTTAAAAACTATATGTAACTGAATAAATAGCCCCATACTGAGAAGCACATTGCCAGCAAAGATACAGAAGTGAAAACAAGATCACATTCATGAGTCGTCTTTCTAAAGGATGAAGTTGAGTGACCACAGCTAGAAGGAGAAGAAACTGAAGCAAATGAAATCCTTTATGCTAGTAAGAAAGTCAAGCTCTAGTTTGCTGCCAAAATCAGAGTGGAAGAGACAGACTTGCTGTGTATTCAACAATAAGAATTCAAAACAACTGTTGGGCTAAGCACTTTCTCTAGAGTAGATTATGATTGAATGTTTTCTTAATAAAAAAATAGAGGATAGGGAAAGTACACGGTGATAATGTAATATCATATAGAGATCTAGGCCTTAAGCAAGGCTTTGGGAAACCATGAGTAATAGTAAAATATGAGAGACAGCATTAATTAATAAAATATAAGGCCCCAGTCAGGCTCAAGATTATTATTAATCAGCGGACAATACTCTATAGAAGTAGAAGCTACCACAAATCTTTAAGAAGATTCAGTATAAATTCTGTGCAGAAATATTCAAAACATGGCTTACAATAGAGTACAATAATCTGAAAATGCTGAGGAACTGCTTAATAGAAACAAGTATAGACACTTTGAACGTCGTGTGTTGTATTCTGAGCAACTAGTGCAAATCAATATATAATTTTAATATTATTTTTCCTATGGAAAAATAGGAGAATACTGTGTCTTGATCTAAAGTTGCATAAATATCTAAGCATGTGATATTTAATTATATAAAGCTATGTGCAATTTATTTATACTTATAAGTGAATAATTAAATAGGAAAGTCAAGTAACTAATTACATATTTCTTTAACTCTGCTGTAATTCAATGAGCACTCTTGCCTGCATGACACCGAGCTAAATTTTGTAATGTAAACAAAGATGAATAAACGCATGATTCTAGTTTCAAGGACCGTATAGGGTAGAACAGAGCATATCCAATCAATATTTGCCCAAAATAAACTACAAAAAGAAAAAGTACAGAAAATGAAGTGTTTATATAAATCATAACAGAGCAAATCTTAGCCAACGCTTCCTTGTTAGGGTCCACAGTGAGTAGCTATGGTCCTACAGGGACCCCAGTGCAGTGTTGTCTTCCACCAGTTGGATCTGTGAAGCTGGGAGGGAGACAGCCATAGCTGAGGTCCAAATAGTGGTGTTTGGTGCTTGCCAACTCACACCAATCTATTAATACTGACTTTCTGGATCACTATGACAGAGAAAATGATAGGCATAACCAGGATTAATCACCAGTTGTCTCTGACTCCAGAACTGGGTTCTAAAATAACGTGCTATTCTGCTTCTGTTGTGTTGGAATATTGAAACATTCATACAGGCTATGAAATGAGAGGAAGAAAAGTAGAAAACAAGTAGAGAATTTCAGGATTGTGGTAAAAGAAACAGGACAGCACGGCAATATGAGAGCTAAAGGGGTACTACTTCATTCGTATAATGCAATATGAAGCTGAAAGTTTAAATTTTGTGCAGTTTGTCCTTTTTTGAGATCTGAAGATCAGAAAGTAAAAAGATACTTTCAACAAATTTATGGAATTTAGAATAGTTTCCTTGGGGGACATTTTGCCAAGCATCTCTGGCAATGCTCTTGGGAAAACACCTAACTTTTTTTTTTCTTCTTGTTTGTTTTTGTTGTTGTTGTTGTTGTTTATTTTAGTTTTTTGGTTTTTCTTTTTTGGAAACAGGAAATAATCTATTTTATTTTTCCTTTTGGTCTCATTTTAAATATCTCTCCAGCATCCAAAAGTATTTGTGATTTAATAGCTAGTATTTTTTTTTCTAAATTCAATGGCATGGTATCTTTTTGTATATACTTTTGAGCAACCCATGTTAATTTATATTCCTGCTTGCATAAGTGGTTTTAGCAAGTCCATAGGTATAATTGGATGAGCACTATGTGGGTCTCTCTAATTAGAATTTTCAGGAAGTTGAGCAGGAACAGCATCTACTCTGATATGCATGTGTAATTTCCACTAAAGTGAGCAAGCATAACTAAGGACAATGTTTTCCCCTTTGAGCACTTTGAATTCAATGTGCTCCAGATGCTATGGAGACTCCTATAACTATTTCCTTATTCAAACTGTTGATTTGTTATGGCAATATAATTCCTTATGAAATCACTTTTGTTTGTTTAAATGAAGTTTTAGGCCCCTCCAAAGTAATATAAGTTCTGGTTATAGAGGCGTTAACTTTTCAGTGATGGAAGAAATATTTGCTAAGTGAAATGGAAATATTTGTCAAGGCCATCATGCTTCTAGTTTGATGATTCTGGACAGGATGCTGATACTAGCTGGCAGAAAGATATGAACATCCCTGCAGATTAAAATGCAAATTTTATTGCTGAAAACAGCAATACACAGAAAAGCCATAGAGCCTTTCAGCTTTCTGACAGCAGCTTGCAGAATCAGTGCACTGAATCACTCAATATCTTTAAGTGTCTATCCTATTCTGGAATTCTCATAAACATCTGCTTGTACTGTACCCATGCCAAGTTCCAGTTTTAAGAATATACAGTCTTCAAGATTAAATAACTGTTGGGCTAAGCACTTTCTCTAGAGTAGATTGTGATTGAATATTCTCTTAATTAGAAAAAAGAGGGTGGAGGAAAGTACAAGGTGATAATGTAATATACAGAGATGTAGGAACTCAGATATATAATTCCTATTCTAAAAAGAAATCACAACTTGAACTTGATTTTTACTGAAGTAGATTGTTATATCGCATACAAAACTTAAAATACTTTAATCCTGCAATGGGAAGGAGATACCAAGGCAAATTTCAACAAATGCTTATTAAATGATTTGTAGATACTTGGGCCTCTACTAGGTTGAGTTGCTACAAAGAGGACAGTGAAATAGTCTGTCCTTCAAACATTATCCCCATAAGTAAAGTCCAGAAAAATGTGATAATATGTTGTTTAAATGGCACATTCTATGCCCAAGTTGGTTTTGTTGCAATCTCTCGATATAGAGAAGTCCCTCTTCCTTAAATGGAAGAAAATTTGATTTTTAAACTGGTTCTTGGAGATACACATTAGGAAAAGGGTTTGCAGATAATGACAAAATGTAATGCTGTTCACACCTTATAATAACCAGTTGTTCTCTTGAATCAAGCTACTAAGAATACAAATTGGATCTTGGCTAACATTGGAAACATGGTGATACATTTGAGGCTCCTTTTTCTCTGGTTCTTGTTTATTTATTAGAGGACTAGTCTATTGAGGTTTACTCAGATATCTATTAATATATAGTTTTGGGGGAGGAAATGACACTTCCAGAAGTCGCTGATCTTGTTCTGAGTCGCTGATCTTGTTCTTCTCATGTCTCTAAATTAAGTTTGTAGAAGAGGACTTTAATTTCAAATATGTGAAATACCTGATTGTTGCCCCATGATTTCAAGTAAAGTGACATTTTTGCTTTTGTCTGAATTGTATGCAGTATAGTTAAGGCTGAATCATATGTAGGCATTTACTATGAAGCATATTTTAAGTTTCTCTTATCTACTAATCTAATTTTAGGTTACCATAAACCATCCACATGTTAATTTGATACGGTTGGGCAAAGTATAATAATGAATGTATACATGTAAAAATCCTTATATGTATTTTTAATTCAAATTAAAATGATTAGGAAAGTTTTCATTTTATCATTTACTTTTTTAAATTTATTCATGCCTCTGTTTTTCTTCATCACTTTGAGTAACCTAGAGTTAATTGTATTTGCCTTTTCTTTAATTCCATTTATGTGTACTTTAATTTTGTTCCTTTCTCTTCTACTCTCTCAACTTTGATTAGGATTCTAAGAGTGTTACCCAGCATAAGCGAGTTCATAAAGCATATTTTTGACATTTTCTTATAGTGTTCTTTGTTGCTAATATCTTCCTATTATATCACAACTGATTCTGAAAAGTGTGAAATATGCATTGGATTTTACAAAACTGTTTCTAGTTTGCATGTAGCATAAATAATCCCATGTGGTAGAAAGTCCTAGGAAAGGCTAGAAAAACAAATATACTTTATGTGAATAAATATCTCCCTTACAAGTGGAAAGAGATCTTATGAGAGAGAAGAAGGTTGAATATTGATCTGTAATCTGAGGGAAGAAAATGACATGAAAGAGTCTTCACAAAGCACTGTTGATTTAATTTTTTCACTGTGTGAGGGAGTCTGTGTTTTAAAAATTAATGAGTGCCAGCCTTAGGCGTTAAAGACAATAGTAAAACAAACTATGCATGGATGTATTAGATGGTTTCAGTGTTGTCCTAGTCCATTAATAGTTTTGTATAATTAAAACTGTTGAATAAGGGGAGTGACTTTGTCCACCATTGGCCATGCATTTCAATGAGAACTATCACTGCCATCACCCAATTGATGGGTGAAAAAAGGTCTCAGTAATGTGGTCTTTCTATAGATCCTTCTATGAAGAAAAACTTTCAAACATCAAGGACTAACAAAAAAAAATAGCATTTTGGGGGTTTACATATATTTGATATTTAAAAATGGTAATGTGTGAAAGAGCATTCTCTCAGCTAATAACCCTTCCTTATAAAGGCAAACTTTTATATGCCTATAAATCTATGAGTTGGATAAGACACACATTCCATAATACACATACTTAGATTCAGATAGTCATAGCTTCATTTAATATTTTTCCTACCCCAAATTTTACTGATGATTTTAAACTTAACTTCAATGTTCTCTTTCTTCTAACTGAGCTGCTTGAAGAGAGACTGAGGCCAAACACGCCATCATTCGAGAATTTCATGGTTCCCTGGCCACCAGAAAGCGTGGTCAGATTCCAGCCACTGTAACTCTAACTATACAGTTGTTACAAGTCACTGATAGGGAATGACCAACATGTGGCTGATATATTTTGAACAAAAATTCTTCCTTTTTTGTCTTAATGATCCAAAGGCTGTTTGTTTCCTCTGGCAAAGCTTATCTCACAAAATTCTGAGGCTTTACTATTCTACTTGAAACCCCCATGTTCTTATATTTAAGACATTAAATTCATTCTGTGCTTTAAAGGGAATTTGGTGGGTAGAGGTCTCATAATATTTTACCATAATTTGGCACATATTTGAATAAATGTTGAAGGTCTAATAATATATATCTAATTAAAGTCATCTACAGTGGAATTGAGAACACGAGATGAAGGTGGATATGATAGGTATGTATTCATATATATATTTAAAGAGCAGCACAGAAAAACAGTCTTTGTCATAAGATAATGAATGGCAATCAAGTGATGGTGCACATAATTATAAGTAATGATATATATTTTATTTATACGTAACTATATCTCTGTATAGTATTTGAAAATTATTAAGTAGTTAATATTTACAAGGTACTGGATTAAGCTCTTCATATCATTCTATCCTCACAAAAATCATATAAATTATGTCATCAAAAAAAATTATGTCGTAAGTCCTATGAGTCCAAAAGATACTGAAGAGATGAGTTTGGCAGTTGGAAAACAGTGATCTTAATGTTTGGGAATCGGTATGATTCTGGAATGAGGTTTTCAGAGAATTTTGTGCACTTGGCTAGGATTACTAATCTTACATGTTGCTTAATATATGCAAGCATTGCATGAAAGGCTGTACACATAAGAAATAATACAGTTACACTTGTAAGGGCCATTTCATCACTGGCAACGCTGAAGCGTAGAGCATGACTTGCCCAGGGTCACACAAAGAGTTAAGTGGCAGGCAAATTTTCTCAGGTAGGAATGGGGAGTCATGGTATCTGATTAAGTGATTAAATGGTATGCGAGAGGGAAGAAATGAAGATTAAAGGTTACTGAGTTTTTGAGGCTGGTAAAATAGGAAAATTATTTCACCACTGTCAAAATAGGAAGTCCAAAGGAAATCCAATAGGGAGAACTTAACTGAAATAACATGCTTTCTTCTATAGCTTCAAGACATGAAGGAACTAGGTTAAATTCTCAAGGGCACTATTATGAAAACTGAATCAAGGTCTATTCTTTTTTTTTTTTAACTTTATTTGAGTCTCTACAAAGACGGAATCACCATAAGAATGCTAAAAGTCCTCAGAGGGATAGTTTTGGATGATGTATTATTAGAAAATAGCCTCTAATTTACATGTAAGTGTCAGACTTTGGTACATAGCCAATTTATTTATATATTTTCAAGTTAAAGAATGAAAGTATGGTCTCATGAGAAGAAAAAAGAAGAAAAGCTTCATAGAGTATTTACACTAAGAACAACAGTGCCAGGGTACCTGGGTGGTTCAGTCGGTTATGCGTCTGCTTTTGGCTCAGGTCATGATCCCAGGATCCTGGGATTGAGTCCTACATCCGGCTCCCTGCTCACAGGGGAGCCTGCTTCTCTCTCTCCCTCTGCCTGTGACTCCTCCTGCTTATATTCTCTCTGTCTCTGTCAAATAAATAAATATAATCTTAAAAAATGAAAAAGAACAATGGTGACAACATCAGTTCTTTTATGTACTAGTTTTCAATTGTTGAAAAGATTGTAAACCAGGGTGTTGGCAAGGGATCTACGCATCTCCTGTGGAGCAAAGTTACCATCTGTGGAGAGGCAACCTCTAAATTCAAGTCAGATTCTACTACTTATTAATTTGACACCAGGCACATCTGTTTCATAGTCTTGATACGTTCATTTAAAACATGTGAATAATTTTAGAGATCACCGGATTAAATGAGATAGTACATGTAAGTATACTTCGTAAATTATTTTATAGATGTGGGCGGTTTGTACAATAAGCCCAATTTCCATGGGTATCTCCTATAAGTGGCAAACAGATACTTATCCGCGGAGGGAGAATGCAAGTTTGTTGGATGAAAGAGACTGGTCTCATTATGAAACAGTCCAATTTCCTGGGTTTTCAGTTATGTGTTTTAGAATATAGGTAGCATTAGTCGAATCAACAACCAGATTTAATTTTTGTTTTGAGAACGTTGCGTGGATCATCTTATGTTTTATTTTAAATAAAAATATTTAGTGACGATATATTTTCTACATTGCCCTAGCTTTGGTGTGTGTTGTGGGGGAATAAAACAAAAGCATTTCTGCATTTGAGGTTCTGTATGTGCCTACTGAATTTGTAAGTTAATCAAAATAAATAGCTTATTCCTGTAATTTCACTCTTTTGATCCGGTCACCCATTTCCCTAATGTTTAATATCCTGCTACTTTTGTTTTGCTGCAGCGCAGTACACCTACACTGAATTAGGCTTTGAAATAGGCATTTGCATTTTAGTAATTTCTGTCTAATTTAAAAATGTTTCATTATTGATCTAATCTTCTTGGCTATTCAGAGTTCTTCTGTTTGGAATTTTTACAGTTCAAAATTAATGTTAGAATTTCAGCCTTAAAAACACAAAGTCTAACCGGACTAGAATGCCATTGATGAAATGTCCTTGACAACTACATTATCAAACAACATCAGTTGGGTTGGCAAAGGTTAAGACCCACAATTACCTCTGGTTGCTGCTCAAATGGTCACTGTGCATTCTGGCAACTTATTCATCTTATTTCAATGGAATGAGAGTTTAAGTACGCAAAGTAATTACCTGAAGGCCGAACAGATTGGATTGGATGTTGCATCCTCATCAGGATTCAGAAGCAGTGTAAAAGAATGAAAATGAGTATAAAGTGGAAAGGAAATAAGAGTTTGGCATACAGAAAGAAAAATCTATGTGATTCCTTAATTGATATGAAGAAGAAAGCGTGTTTGTATGGCGTTAAGTTGTGTTTTTCCGTAACTTTTTTAGATTGGCATATGACTACCAACTTAATTGCTTTGAAGAATTCTAGTTATCATTCATGCAACTTTAAAGAATCAAATCTGGTCAGAAAGGAAACAGATGGAAAGGGCACTGCCATATAGCCCTCTGTGAGCTATGTCACTGCATTGTCATTCAGAGCATAAGTCCACAGAGTTAAAACAGCGTCGCAAGAAAACATGCGCCACCCATCATAATTGAGCTATATACGATTGTGTCATAAAGCATAGCTGTATAAATAATAAAGATCCTCAACTCTGTCTGGTGATTTTCCTTAAATTAAAAAGATCTCTGAAATAAATCCAACTTATATTAAAAGAAAACAGATGTTTTATTTTATATTTACTCAGACTTGGATTGACACCTAATTATTTTACATGTGAGTCTGGAAATAAATATGTACTGCAGTTTGTTTCTCAGAATAATAATAAAAAATAAGGTTGACAAGTGAAACAAGTAATAAATATGACAACTAGTTCTTATAGGAAATTCTTTGTAGTTGTCATGAATTTCAGTTATGAGATATTGTCACTAATTTAGAAGTCTAGAAATAGTTTGGATAGATAACATTAAATGTAGCTGACTATTGAGGGAGAACTTCATGATCGAGCTAAGTTGAATGTATTTTTATTCTGAAACTGCCCTTTGAGCATACACATAGCAGTGGGGAAAAAAATCGACGAGACGTGAGGAGTGTGTCATAAACATAAGATAAGCAGTGTGAAATAGAAGAAGAAAGTTATGCTTTCCAAGGACACATGGTACAGTTGCATAACAAATAATAGAAACATATACAAATTCTTTGCAGGATTCTCACTAATAGAATGAATATATAGCTAAAAATGAAATAAATACTCATTGATACAATGCTAATTATGGGGCACCCATAGGATGAAGTAACATAAAATCCTAAAAAAAAATGAAGGCAATTCATTTGCAGTTAATGTAAAAAAACTTTTTATGACATATGCATATTTTAGAATAAGGTTTCTAGTATAATCCCATTTGTATGTAAATAATAAAAAATAAATTACTAAAGTTAATGATTCCAAATTTAAATAAATATAAGTTTTGGAAGAAAAAGCAAGAAACTGCCATTACTTCTAGGTACTGACAGATGCGAATAAATATAGGGAGGGACCTAATATTTTCCTTGTATTCTTCTATAAAGTTTGAAATTTTTGGAATGATAAAATATTGAATATATTACAATAAAATGATTTTTTTAAAGATGACTGCTCCATTTCACTTCATCCCTAAGTGTGTTCTTTCATAAACTCTGGCTTCAAATATCTTTGGCCTTTCAAAAAAACACTAAGTGTTCTTTGAGGATTTATTTATTTTATTTATTTTTTTTTAAAAAGGTTTTTTATTTATTTATTTATTTACGATAGTCACAGAGAGAGAGAGAGGCAGAGACACAGGCAGAGGGAGAAGCAGGCTCCATGCACCGGGAGCCCGATGTGGGATTCGATTCCGCGTCTCCAGGATCGCGCCCTGGGCCAAAGGCAGGCGCCAAACCGCTGCGCCACCCAGGGATCCCTTCTTTGAGGATTTATTCTGAGGTCTTCCTATGCATTTCTTTATATTATTTTGATAATAAACATTCTCTTATTAGAAAATTTCTATATCAAATCTATCTGATTGAAAAACTGATTTCTAGGAAACATATTTAGTGTTCCTATTTTAAATCAATTAGAACATGGCAATGATGGACATTCAATTTAAATCTCTCTTAGAGGATATGTCTAATGATTTTTTAATGACTACTCTAAAAGCATTTTCAATATTCTGAAATATTTAGTCCAGTATTTCTTGAAATTTAATAACCATTTTTTTATTATCTATATTGTAAAATGCTGTATATATATATAATGACATAAAAGGAAGCATTTACATCTGAGATTATATATTTAACCAGATGGAAATATAATTAAATGCCAATGTACTACCTGAATGGATTTCCCCTTGTAGATTGATCTTTAGCTGTTTTATTTGCTCCTGTGATCATAAGCCTTCAAATATTTAATGATGAAGCAGTACTATTTCCCGAGTAGCCTCAAAATTTAAATTTATATTACCTAGAAAGAGAAATGTGTGGTTTTCAAACACTAAAACTAGCTTTGAAAAAGCACACCAGGGGGATCCCTGGGTGGCTCAGCAATTCAGCACCTGCCTTTGGCCCAGGGTGTGATCCTGGAGACCCAGGATCGAATCCTGCATCGGACTCCTTGCATGAAGACTGCTTCTCCATCTGTCTGTCTGTCTGTCTGTCTCTCTCTCTCTCTGTCTATCATGAATAAATAAATAAATAAAGCACACCAGGCTAATGTTGTTTGTCTTTTTCCAATAAAAATTGGGAAAAAACTATGCAAATCTTTACATACCATAAACTTTGGCAAATTTGATCAGTTTTGGGGTTAATATTCTTTGGTTTGTAATGCTTAGGTTTTGAGGCTGTGGACTAGTGGAGACATTTATTAAATATAAATAAACAGGAAAGAAAGAAAGGAAAAAAAGAAAGAAAGAAAGAAAGAAAGAAAGAAAGAAAGAAGAAGAAAGAAAGAAAGAAAGAAAGAAAGAAGAAAGAAAAGAAAGAAAGAAAAAAAGAAAGAAAAAGAAAGAAAGAAAGAAAGAGAAAGAAAGAAAGAAATAGAAAGAAAGAATAAAAGAAAGAAAGAAAGAAAGAAAGAAAGAAAGAAAGAAAGAAAGAAAGAGAGATCAAAGCCAAGGAAAGAAAACTAGGCTTGAGATGCATCACAGTCTTCAGTGTATTGAACCACCCAAGGTCAAGTATGTAAAGGAAAGAGTGTAGAGAACTAAGGTACCAGGATTTGAAAAGGAGCCAAAAAGGGGATTAAGAAAGAAGGTGAGCCTGAGTGAAAGAAACCCCAGTCAAAGTTTATTCTGGAAAGTAAGAACTTTTTAAGAAGGTGGAGTGTACAGCATTGCTGAATGAAGCAGTAAATTATGGATGCCGAATAAAAATGTTTGTTAATGATACTTAACAATGGGATACTTATCTATGGGATAGATACTATGTCTTTCCCATAGACCCCATTTCCTGTCACCACTCTCTTAGGCAATACTGCAAAGCTATTAAAACAGGGAGTTGCATGTAGCAGACACCCTGGAGTGTTTGATAAAGCTTCAGAAACAGATTCAGGAAGAGTCAGATTTCAGTGGACTGAGAATTGAAAGCAGAGACAGCAAATGTACACTCTTCTTTCAAAGAGATTTTATATAAAAAAGAAAAAAAAGAAGTATATTAATGGGAGAAGATTTATAGACACAGGAAAATTAATAGTTAATAAAGGTTGGTGGCAGAAGGTTGAGAGGTCATACACGATGAAACTAATTTTATCAGTTAAATTGGAAAAAAAGGGTCAACTGTGGTGGGGTCATAGGGCTTAAATTGAATGGCAGTGATACAGAAACATCATTTGGTGGGATTAGGTTTTCACAAAAGAAAAGTAAAAAAAAGAAAAAAATTCCCTATTGTCAATAAAGGACAACATCATTGCTTCCATCCTCTGATTCTTTATATATATATATAAATATATATTATTTATGTATTTATTTGATACAGAGCACAAGCAGGGGGAGTAGCAGAGGTAGAGGGAGAAGCAGGCTCCCCCCAGAGCAGGGAGCCCAGTGTAGGACCCTATCCCAGGACCGCGAGTCATGACCTGAGCTGAAGGCACATACTTAGCCAACTGAGCCACGTGGGTGCCCCAACCACCCTCTAATTCTATCTTGAAACTTCTGCTCTTTGCACGTGAAGTGAATAAAGGAGGAAATTTTCCAGGTTGAGGACCGGCACAGTCATGTCTGCATATTCTCTGCTAATGGTAGTGCCTGTGTCCCTAGTGATCATTAAGATTCAGAAGAGGCCAAAATATTTTAAATTTTTTTCCCTACCTCAAACAATTGCAAGTGACTGACTTATTTTCATGGTAGAAAAAATAGGTAAAAGATCGAGTGTCTAAGATAAGATCAAAGTTACTGACAATGCAGGTTCAAGGCACAGGCCTCAGAGGGGCTCCTAACAGAATACATTGCCGGCTTCTGCTTGTATGGACAAGCCATTCGGGACGAAACAAGCCACTGATGCTTTTGCAGGGGTTTCCTCATTGTTGTTATGTAACTACTATATTGATAAGGGACTACAAGGGCAGGTTTTTAAACACCTATAAACGATGATTAAAGCCACCCAGGTAGTAATGAATTGCCCTTCACATAATCTGCTTATTTTAGTCTTTTAATGCCCCTGAATTTATTATCTACAACTCTTTATGATGAACATAGAAAATAAGGCGGAGAGGGATGCCTGGGTGGCTCAGTGGGTTAAACATCTGCCTTTGGCTCAGGTCATGATCCCAGCATCCTGGGATCAAGCCCTGCATCAGGCTCCCTGCTCAGTGGGGAGCCTGCTTTTCCCTCTCTGTCTGCCTCTCCCCTCTGCTTGTGTATTCTCTCCCAAATAAATAAATAAAATCCTAAAACAAAAAAGAAGGAGAGAAACCCTTCCAAATCACAACTCGTTGAATGAAGGAGGTATAATAACATGTACAAATGAGACGGAAGTGTTTGAAGAGGAGTGTCTTCTATATCCGTGCTGGTGGTTTAGGTTACAAATAACACAGCATAACATAAAAAAGACAGTAGGGTTAATTTAGAAATAGTCAGTGAACGTTGCATATCACTTCATGAAATGCTGTAATGAAATCTCCTACGTGACTATACGGCAGAGAACTTAGTGCTTCATTTCCACATTGAATACTGGGGAAGCTTCTTTAAAACCTGGCCTTCTTTCGGTCGCTTATCTCGTTGAAAAAAAGACATCAACCCTTCATAACCCAGAGCATGAAATGAGAAATCTTACTGAAAACAGCTGCAGCTGCTTTTTCGTGAGAAGAGGAGGTGATGATGTGCTAACAGATGCTCAGCTTCTCCCTTAGTGACAAAGCATATTGGTGATCTGGAGTAGGGCTGGCATCTCGAAGAAAGCAATTAGGTTCTTCATGAGTGATGGTGGTAAAGAAACCAAAGTAATTAGGACAGATTAAAGCAAAGAAAGATAAATATCTTGCCCAAACAGAGGTCGAAGGTACTTGACCACAATTACTTTGGCAGGAAACAGAGCAGTACATATGGTCATGGGCAGCAGCGGCTTAATATCCCAAATGTATATTTCATATAAAATGGTTGTTAAAAGCCTATGACTTAAGATATCTTATGTAGTCACATCATAAAAGCACATTTGCCGAAAATATTTGCTGTTGCTCTTCGAAAAGCGGGGATGGGTATGTGTCAATAGTACTATTTTTTGAGAAGAACTTTTAAACTTTATACTATGAATACACTCCCAGCAGACTCTAGAAGGTAATAATTACAAGTTTGAAATTTACTCTCTGATTTTATACAGGTGTTATCTAATTGGACTGTAAAAATCCTTTTTTTTTTCCCAGACACATTTGCCAATTTCTACATTTTTGCTTTTCTGCTAAGATGATGTAGTCGGGCTAACATACTGAGTATTATCTACTGGCAAAATACAGGAGAACAGGCAATAATACATGAAATTACTTAGTTTAGACATTGCAACCAATAAATATCCCTAAAAGAGTGGCTTATTTGTAATCTTTCTTCTTCTTCTTCTTCTTCTTCTTCTTCTTCTTCTTCTTCTTCTTCTTCTTCTTCTTCTTCTTCTTCTTCTTTCTTCTTCTTCTTTTTCTTCTTCTTCTTCTTCTTCTTCTTCTTTCTTCTTCTTCTTCTTCTTCTTCTTCTTCTTCTTCTTCTTCTTCTTCTTCTTCTTCTTTCTTCTTTCTTCTTCTTTCTTTCTTTCTTCTTCTTCTTCTTCTTCTTCTTCTTCTTCTTCTTCTTCTTCTTCTTTTTCTTCTTCTTCTTCATTGTCTTTAAAAAGGAAATTAAAGCTAAGAGTGATTCTGTGGTTCTTTTTTTCTCCCTTATAGTTCTAAGATCAGAAAAGTGAAAAGTTAAATGAGAACTATATGAACTAGTGTCAAAGGCACAGATTAATAAACCAGCCTCCTTCAACAGGGATTAAATTTTCAGCTACACTCTATCATGGCCAGCTTTAGGTTGATAGGAATATTCTTATTTGTCAGAGAATGCCAGACCTTTCTCTGATAGCATGGCCCTCTCTCCACCAGCATTCACATGGGTGACTCTTTTTCTTACAGTTTTTATTTTAATTCCAGTTAGTTAACAGAGTGTTATGTTAGTTTCAGGTGCACATTATAGCGATTCAACACTTCCATACAAGGGGTGACTCTCATTTTGATGAAGTTGAAAATCCTAAAATTATAAGTTGGAATTATAAGTTAATGCTGAAACTACTGAGGAAAAATGGACTGATAATAAAAGAGACAATTTTCACTACTATTAACTCTCCTTGTTTTCCTCCTCTCACACACACATTTTAGATGTTTGGTCCCTTTGGGAGCTTAAGAGAATTTTGCAAAGATTGAAAGGCTCATCTACTTTACTCTGAGATTTAGGGAATGCCCATGTCCAAAGTCAATTCAATGAAACTCCACTGAATTTATATACATTTTAAATTTTCACTAAATCCTCCAATCTTTTCTCAATTCTATCTCCTGCCAACATCATGGTGATCCTTATAAAATTAAGGCTAGAGGCAAGATTTCTGATGTTGTCTTTTGGAGAATCTCCTTAATTTTTCCTTTGATGATTCACTATTCACAGCAGTCAACAATAATTTAGGCATTGTACACTAAATATTCCAAATCTCATTTTTCTTTTTTTCCCCCTTTTTCAAAGTATGGAATCGAAGCCAAGTAACTGAAATAAGAAGAAACAGAAGATATCAACAGTAATTGAAATGGCAGGGCCATTAAAAGGCATCTGAAGGGGACAACTGGGTAGATCAGTGGTTGAGTGTCTGCCTTTGGTTCAGGGAGTGACCTAGTCCAGGGATTGAGTCCCCCATTGGGCTCCCAGCATGGAGCCTGCTTCTCCCTCTGCCTGTGTCTCTGCCTTTCTCTGTGTGTCTCTCATGAATAAATAAATAAAATCTTAAGACAAAGGCATCTTAAGAATAACTCAACAGAGAATAGGGGTACCTTAAAAAAGATTTGTTCTCCTACTACCTGATTTTGTTTAACTAAAGTTTAAAGCATTCCTCAACAAATGCAATCACTGACATAATTATTACATTTTGTATTTTCCTCATGTGCAGATGATGAAAAAACTAATTCTTAAATCCTTTACTTTTTAGATGATAGTTACATTATGCATGACCTGAGAAAATTAATATAAAATAAACACACCTAAAGCATGGCTAAGACCTAATTTTTTAATGTTTAATTTTGTTTCATTTCTTAGAGGTACAAAAGTCATTCTTGCTTTCACCGGCAAAATATGAAATTTTTGAGAGCAATATGATCAAAATTGCTCTTACTTCTTTTTCCTCAAGCTTCTACTTCAATTCCAGTTAGTTAACATACAGTGTAATATTAGTTTCAGGTTTAGAATTTAGTGATTCATCTCTTCCATTCAACAGACCAGTGCTCATCACAACTGTCCTTCTTAATACCCATCACCTCTTCCACCCATCCCTCTGCCCACCTCCCCCTTGGTACCCATTACTTTATTCTCTATAGTTAAGTATTTGTTTCTTGGTTTGCCACTCTTCTCCTCCTCTATGTTTGTTTCTTTTGTTTCTTAAATTCTACATCTGAGTGAAATCATACAGTATTTTTCTTTCACTGAGTGACTTATTTTTGCTTAGCATAATAGTCCCTTTGCTCCTTCCACATCATTGCAAATGGCAAGATATCATTCATTTTTATGGCTGAGTAAAATTCCATTCCATATATATATATATACCACTCCTTCATCCATTTCATCAGTCAATGGACATTTGGGCTCTTTCTATTATTTGGCTACTGTTGATAATACTGCTATAAACTTAATATTTTGATATAGATACCAACTATGCATATGAAGTTTAGCATGTGAATTAGACAAAAATGCTTTGAGTTTAGAAAAATAAGCACATTGAGTACAAATACATCTGAAATTTCAAGACGTGTATGTATACATGACTTTATGAGAAGATTTACATAGAGGCTAACAGAAGGGAAAATAATGATAACTTGAAACACAACAAATAAATTAAAACCTATTGTGACACATTTAAGGATTTTTTAATTTTTTTTTCTTTATTTATTTATGATAGTCACAGAGAGAGAGAGAGAGAGGCAGAGACACAGGCAGAGGGAGAAGCAGGCTCCATATACGTGGGATTCGATCCCGGGTCTCCAGGATCGTGCCCTGGGCCAAAGGCAGGCGCCAAACCACTGCGCCACCCAGGGATCCCCCACATTTAAGGTTTTTAACATCAGTAATTTCACCGGTGATTTTTTCTACTATGATTAAAATTCTTCCTTAATCCTCACATTTGAATTCCAGATGTGATAACATATAAATATGTCTGTAGTTCCATTGTGAGACTAATGAAATAATTACATCACTCAAAACCATCAAGAAATATTAAATATACACTTTAATACAAATAGATGGCATTATTTCATAACTTACCTGACACTCAATATAGTTAAATAAATGATACTATGTTTAGATCATGAGCAAGGATAGAGCTAATATTTACTTGATAAAGATTAATGTCAGCTGTCCTTAGACATTTGAACCTTAATTAAAAATTTAGAAGACATAAAAATAAAAATGAACACCAGGTATTAAATAGAAAGGACAATAATCAAATTGGTTCATTGTTTTAAAATTTGAAATGGTTCTGGGAAACAAACAAGGGGTAGTGGAAAGGGAGGTGGGCGAGGGCTGGGGTGACTCGGTGACATGCACTGAGGGGGCACTTGACGGGATGAGCACTGGGTGATAAGCTATATGTTGGCAAATTGAACCCCTATTTAAAAAAAAATTGAAATGGGTGGAAGGCACGTATGATGGGGAACAGTGGATAATTTGGAAGATATTAAGAGAAAGACAAAAGCATTAATTTTGATATGCATTTTTCTCCATATTTATTAAAAATGAGAGTTATGAAATTAAACTAGTATTTAGGAATATGTGTCTTACGGTAAAATAAATAAGGTATGAAACCAAGTGACTATCCCTATAATAAGTTAGTTTGAGAGGATTAGAGCCAGGACTAGCATGGGTTGGAATTTGAATTAAGATGAGGTAATGTATATGAGAGAACCACTAAAAGAAGAGACAACTTTTAATAAACAAAATACACCCACAACTCTACAGGGTTTTGAAAACAAAAAGTAATTTTGGTACTTTTAATAGCAAAAATGTTTCCACCTCAAACCAAGCACTGACAAGCAATATATAATAGTCTATCCCAACCCTTCATGAGAATACCTCTCATATAAACACAGAGCATTCAAAATTGGTGTCAGTCCTCTAATCTTAATAGAAAGCCATAAACCATATTCTATACGGATTTCCCACTGATTATGTAACTCATATAGGTGGATTACAAAGCACACTTCTGGACAAAAATACCCTTCATGCTGAACTTGAAGTGGGTTGATAACCTCTGAAAAGGTAGGAATTTTTTCAAACTAACCCTATTATATACCTTTCATTCAAGGACAGTGACTGCAATGAACAGACAATAATCTAAACAAATCGAAGGCCATTGCTCATTTCACATTTGCTGAGTGTGCGTGACCGAATGAATATTTTATCCATCATTCCACTGCCATCAGCTTTCTGATTTTTACATTCATGGGATGTCATAACTAAAAATGCTCAACCCAGGAGAATGTAGAAGGTCAAGGGAAAATGTGAAAAGCATTTTCAATTCCTTAGTCATGGAGGGTAAAATATTGACACTCTGAGCAGTTGAGTATAACAATAATACCAGTACATAAGAGATGTAACTCTTCATGCAATAATAGATTCCAAAACACTCAAGCTTCATTCAAAGCATCTAATGATCAGAAGAATGGGAAATATGGCTGATTCCTAAGGTCAGCAGAGATATGCATGCTAAACATCACCAATTAAGCCAGGTTGTTTTACGTCCAATTTTGTGTTTTTAAACCCTACCATACATAAAGCAAATATTTTATCATGTCCCTTAATTATCTTGAAATCATATCTACAGAAGATATAACTTACCTAGATACACATTTTCTAAATATAACCTGAATGTAGTATAGAAAATGGAGGAAGTAAAAATAATTACGTATAATAAAATGTATTTACTATGCAAGCTTAAGCATTTTCTACCACAGCAATAGTCTGTAAACTAGAGAAGAAGACATACCTCTGAAGACACACAGAGACTTTTTAAAGATTTTAGTGTTTAGTTTGGGAAAAGTTGATTATGACTCAAAATAAAATTAGTGGAGTTATAGCTAAATGTTTAATTATGATCTCTAAAAGATAGACTCATGATTACTGAAAAATGCATTTTATCATGATCATTATAAAAACTTATTGTTTTAGTTATACTTCATAATTACAAATTAATTAATGAAAAATACCATAATTTGGTTATTCTTATATGATAAATAACTTATACTAGATCTGTGTCATTTTAAGCTGAACTTAGATATCTTTGTTAGTCCATTTTACATAATATATTCAACAAAGTTGTCTTTTTCCCTTTACATAATATAGTGGCTCTTATTATATGCTTAAAAACACATTAATATGCTCATTTCTTTTTTTTTAATATTTTATTTATTTGAGAGAGAGAGAATGAGTGGAGAGTAAGAGCAGAGGAAGAGGGAGAAGCAGACTTCCTGCTGAGTGGAGAGCCTGATACAGGGCTGCATTCCAGGACCCTGAGATCATGACCTGAGCCTAAGGCAGACGCTTAACCCACTGAGGCCACCCAGGTGCCCTGATATGTTCATGTGCAGGAAATTATAGTAAACCTCCTTTTTCTACAGAACATAAGTCTTACTGGTTGAATGAAAATGGAGACTGCTTTTTCTATTACTTTATGTGATAGGTATTTCCTGTATGTCAGATCTGCCGGTCTAAGCACATGTATGATGAAAGTATTTATGTGTGGACTCTAAAAAAAGAAAAAAAAATAAGGAAAAGGAACACAAACTCATAGGAAAAGAGATCAGGTTTGTGATTACCAGAGGCACAGGGTGAGGGCAGAGGAATAAGAGGAAGATGATCAAAAGGTACAAACTCCCAGTTATCAGTAAGTACTGGGAATGTAACATACAACATGATGCCTACAGCTAACGTAACTGCTGTGTGATATATAGTTGTTAAGACTAAATCCTATGAGTTCCCTTCACAAGGAGGTTTTTTTTTTTTTTAGCTTTTTTCTTTTTTTCCTTTCTTTTCTTTTTATATCTATATGAGAAGGTGGCTAACAGCTGAAGCTGTTGTAGTAATCATTTCACAGTATATGTCAATCAAACCATAATACTGTAAGCCTTAAACTTACATAGGGATGCGTGTCAATTATTTCTCAACTGGGAAACCTGAGAGAAAATCTCCCTCACCATTTTTTTTTATTAGCAGAAGTATATAAAGATAAAATAAATAATTTCCTAAGCTTTTTTTTTTAATAAAGGAGTAACAGATAAAATGATCTGTTATTTTATAATTCTTGATAAAAGCCTTGGTTACATTTTTCAGAAAATACAAAATACTGGGTAAAAAAATATATTTTAAAAGCCCTATGGTTTATAGTCTTTGCTTTCAAAAATTTAGGGTAAACATAATCAAAATATCAGCCTAAAGATCATTAACAATCATCAATGCTGCTAATTCACTTTGCAGTTTTGGGTACATACTAAGGAGTTCCAAAAAATTGAGTGACATTGCTTTAAGAAAGCAAAGTTTCTCAAAATAATCCTTTTTTAATAATGCAAAGTAGAAAAATAATTAATGCTAAATCTTGCATTTATCAGAACAGTAATAATTATCCAAGAAAACAGCTAAAATCATGTAATAAAAAATTATCATATTGTTTAATAATGAGTTATCAAAATCTGCAGTATAATGGAAAATGGAGATGCAAATATTGAATATACATCTTTATATTCAAAGATAAACATAAGAAAGGGCAAATAAAAAACATACACCATAAGGTTGATAAAATAATACATCATAAGGAAAAACATTGCCTGAAAACTCAGAGGAAAACCATATACCTAAATTGAGATTATTTTGAGATAAACTTAAGACAGATACATTTCTACTTTTATGCCAACACAGAACATTAACAAACCGAATCTTTACAGCCAAAAGGGAACAGACTATAAATTACAAACATCAGGAAACATGAGAAGGATATGGTATGAAATAAGAATGTCAGTACTATTATTTATTTGTGTTCATGTACTCAGTCATGCATTTAATAAATATGTGAAAAGACATGAATTGAACACTAAAGATATTATAATAACGGAAAGAATCCTGAGACTAAAATCTGAATGAAGAGGTATAATATAATCAATTAACAATAGAGTCATGTAATGTTACAATTGTCATTAGATTTGGACAAGAGCAGCCCGTGGTAACCTCATGGAAAAAAAAATCTGATTTAGAAAGTTTTTTTGGGGGGTGCCTGGGTGGCTCAGTGGTTAAGCCTTCAGCTTGGGTAGTGGTCCCAGAGTCCTGGGCTCGAGGCCCACATCTGGCTCTCGGCTCAGCAGAGTCTGCTTCTCCCTCTCCCTCCCTCTTTCAAATAAATAAATAAAATATTAAAAAAAGAAAGTTTTCCTGGGATTGAAGATAGAGCTGAGAGCTGAAAATTTAATGAAGCAAAACAAAAAGGGAAGGGGCACAAAGCTGGGAGAAATAACATTTGCAAAACCTCATCGTGGTAGCAAGAAGGCATGTATACAGGAATAGAATAATTCAACATTAAAAATATGATGCAAAATTACTAAAAATAAAACTACTGAAAAATAAGAATTGTTACAAAGAAATATATATAATCTCACATACACTTCTTTGTTGTAAACCATAGTAATAGGTAAACTGTGAAACACTGTTATGAGTAGGTCTCCTGATTCTGAATTTTGTAACTATTTTAGATTGTCTTGAGGATTTTACTTTTTAAATTATATACCTATTTGTGTTGGTTTTGACTCATCTTCTAGACCATTCAAATTTTAGCATTCCCAAGTCTGTATCATCTACAAATCTAATTAGAGTTCAGTGTGTTAGAAAAAAAAATATCAACCAGCCTATTAAAAGATGTGACAACATTCCAAGTGTATCACTAGAGTTTTACTTCATTATACTCGTAAAGGTCAGTGCTATTAAAGCTTATCATATTTTTTAAAAGATAGTACTACATAAAAGCTGGATAATCAAATAATGTTCAGAAGAAGGTAGTATTTGAGTTGCATTTCCACATCTCACACGCAAAAAAAAGGAATGGATTTATTTCATGCTAAGCATGAAAATTATCTCCAAAATGCTTCCTGTTTAGTAAATGGTGCTGAACATGGCCATCTCTCTTGCCCTCTTTTTCACCCATGAATAATTAAACTTGAAAACAAATACAACTGAGAATAACTCAGCTGAGGAATACCTGGATGACTCAGTTGGTTAAGCAACCAACTCTTGATTTTGACTCAGGTCATGCTCTCAGGGTACTGAGATCAAGCCCCGCATCAGGCTCCACACTCAGCAGGGAGTCTGCTTGAGATTATCTCTCTCTTTCCCTCTTCTTCTGCCTCTCACCCTGCTTGCACATTCACTGTCTCTCAAAATAAATAAATAAATCTTTAAAAAAACTTCAGTTGAAAAATGGTCAAGACACAGTTTCTGTGTCTATCTGATTTTTGAGATAAAATTTGGGTTTTTCATTACATAAAGTCTAATAGATACAGATGTATGTAGAGGTTAGTCAGCATTACTTTTACTTAAAAAAAAAAAAAACTTTTGACTCAGCTGGTAAGTAATGAAAAAATAAACGTAGAAGCTCAAATATACATGATGCTGGGAGTGAAGGCAGCTCCTTAATCCTTCCTTATCTCTTGAGAGGGTGCTTTTGAAATTCAATGAACTCAGCAGCTAACATGGATAAAGATGCCTCCTGGGACAGATGAGCCCCAAAATGCATGTTACCTGCTGTCTTCTTTCCCGTTTACATCCAGTTAGGGGTAGGGCACATGTCACCCTATCTAACTCTGGCTTTACTTCTGGGGTTTACAATTTCTTAGTCTTCCATCTCATAATCCTTTTTTTTTTTTTAGATTTTATTTATTTATTCATGAGAGACAGACAGAGAGAGAGAGAGAGAGAGAGATGGAGAGAGAGAGAGAGAGAGGCAGTGAAACAGAGGGAGAAACAGGCTCCATCCAGGGAGCCTGACGTGGGACTCGATTCTAGGACCCCAGGATCACACCCTGAGCAGATGCTCCACCACTGAGCCACCCAGGTATCCCTCATAATCCAATTTGATCATTCTCATAAAGTATTATTTATTATCCCACCATTTCTGGGTTATATATTTAATTTCTTGCTGTACCACACATTTATTTCTTGATTCAGTGTAGCAGGACTTGCTGCTACCTGTGAAATAGTGGCTTTAGGTTCTTTCTCCTTCAAATGAGAACTCAGAGGATGACAAAGACTACAGATTTGATCTAGGGCTACAACAGTTGGTGAAGTCTGTTCTAGACCAAAAATCCAAACCAGTGATCTTTTTATAATTCCTTTTATAGTTCATGTAATTCTAATACTTTATGTGAGTAATGCTAATTATTTCACTAGAATGAAGTTAAAGTTGTTTCAGAAGGCTTTTTTTAAAGAGAGGCAATTGTGATCTAGTAGTACTAATGATTACTTCACAACCTTTTATCTATTATGAGATCTTTTTAAACCTGCATCGGATTTAACAAGGGTAAGTAATTACTCATAAAGTCACAAAAAATCCTTTTGCAATTAAGAGAGCTAGTCGGTATGTATTATTGGCTAATTAAATTCAAGTTAAAAAGCACATACTGCACAACTGGAGAAAATAACTGAAATAATTAACTGAAATAATTGGATTTATTTTAAATCATCTAGTTTTACTCTGCTTATGTGATATAGCTTGGATTTAGTAAACCTATCATCTACTGTAAATCATAGGAAATCATTTAATAGATAATTTTTTGTTTGTTTTAGATAGGCTAGTTTACATTATGTCATAAAAAAATAGTCACATGTGGGGCACCTGCATGGCTCATTCGGTTAAGCAACCAACTCTGATTTTGGCTCAGGTCATGATCTCAGGGCTGTGAGATCAAAGTCCTTGTCAGGCTCCACACTCAGTGCGGAATCTGTTGGAGATTCTCTCCGTCTCCTCCTTCCCCCTGCTTGTGCTCTCTCTTTCTCTGTCTCTCTTTCAAGTAAATAAATAAAAAAGTCACATGTCCAAAAATCAATGTAGGAAGTGGAAGACAGTATATATTTTTACCTGCATTCGTTTTATTATGTACTGTCTTTGTACTGCAATAATACTTAACAGGGGGCTCTGTTAACTTATAGAATAAAAAAGACGGAAGAAAAATTGCATTCCAATTAACAATAATTTATTTATCCTTTGAGTCCTATTTATAATGTTTATTCTCTCTTGCAGCATTGTGCAAGTTCAGAAAGTACAAAAATTACTGAGCTGTTTGAATAACATTTTTCTGTTCTTCTGAACGTCATTGAAGATAGTCATATCCACCACTGTTAGGATACTAAATCCGCATCTAGAGTGCCCTCCTCATGATGAGGTGACAAAGCGCTTTTTAGAATTTGCAAAGTATTAGCTGTGAAATTCCTAAGCAAGATTTACATTCAAGTTCCTCAGTCTATTATCATAAATGGGAACCAGGTAGGTCTCCATTAACTCTGAAAGTTACTGATCCCTTTTTGGCAATATCGAAATCAATGAATACCTTAAAATTATTCTTTCCACGAATATTCATTAAGACCCTCCCTACAGTGTTTCAAGCCTGATTCTAAGAATTAAGAATGTAGGGAAAATCTTAGTAAACATTTGTGTACAGAGAAGTCACATACCATTGATGGAGGTAGCTTATAATTCAGTAACTGCATAAATACCCACATGAGAAATTGGAAACGATGTTCAAGTGCCATCCAGAATGTAAATCAAAATAATATGGTATAACGACAATGTGATTCCACTAGGTTGAGTGGTTAAAAGAATGCCTGTTTGAGTGGATAACACATACTCTAAGTTAGAAGTTAGATCTTCATGGGAAGATCAAGTAGAATGATATTCTAAGCAATTGCTCTAAAACGAGCATGTGCTCCATGCATTCAAGAAACCACAAGAAAGACAATGTGACTGGAACACAGAAGCAAGAAAAAGAGAATTACAGGGTGAGATCATCTTTCAGGCCTTGTGAAGAAGGCAGATTATGTAGAGCTGTTTTAGCTAGAAGTTTAGGGTTTATCTCAAATGTCAATGGAAGATACTGCAAAGAGTTTTGTGCAGCTGTATGGAGGTAACTGATATTGAAAGTCAATTAATTACTCCAAGAAAAAGTTATGGTGGTTAGCACAGTGATAGTATGGCTAGTGCAACAGTCATTATGAGATTTTTTTATACAGGGAAAACCAACTTACTGATATAGTGGGGTGAGGAAGGTAGTACTCAAAGACAATTTCTCAACTTTTGATTGAGCAATCTATTGGAAGCAATAACCTTTATTGAGCCAGACAAGATTGAAAGAGAAAACAATAAGAGTGTCAGGAACAGGGATCAAGACATTTTGACATGGTAAATTTGAGGTCACTATAAGAAGCCAACATGAGCCTGTTGATTAAGAAATCTGAAGTTCAGAGAATTCAGATATAAAATTAGGAATTGCTGACATACGGTCCATGTTGATGGGCAGCGATGGAGAAATTAGTGTTGGAGAGAGTAGGAATAAATTCTTGAAAAAGAGAGAGGGAGACTTCAGAGGCAGAGCATGAGTGAAGAGACTTCACCTGGTTGATAAGTGTAGGGACATTTTATCCATGGTAGCAAGACAGAAGACGGAGAATGCATGTGCCATGTGCATCTGCTCTTGATGAATCAGTCCGTTCAGACTGGTTCTGTTTCTCAATGAAGCATGAGCCAAGGCCAGTATCTGAGAATAAAGAAAGAATAGAGAAAACAAAATTAAAATGGATATAGAAAATGAGCAAGAAACTTGGGGTGGTAGGAATTTTTTTTTTTAATGTAAAATACACTCAGATTTCTGACTTAAGTATAAAGGGATCATTTGAAATTTGTAGTCCTGAATTTACGGTGAGACAAATCAGTTTTGATGTGTGCAGTCATAGAGAAGGAGAAAATTGAATTTAATTAGGTATCAGGTAAAACAGATGGAGAAGGGGAAGGGAGTTAAAAGTATTTGCAAGGGTGTTGGTATAATTATGGAGCATTGACTCCAACTTGAACAGGAAATAAAGTGAAGACACAGGTTGGAGAAAGAGTAGTTCATAGAAAAAAAATCAACTGGAGTTTTCAATAAGATCAAAAAGTTGTTAGAAAAAAAAGAAACTGAATTAGAATGATAGCAAACATGTTCAGAGAGCGGTTCTTTGTCATGTTTTATTTTCGTTTTTTTCACCTACCTTTGAGTCCTAATTTAAGTAGTGACTAAAGCTAAACAAAGATAAAGCAATATATTCATTTCAGAGGGCTTTAGAGGTAGTGCTGTCAGGATACAACTGAGTTTCTGTTATGAAGAAGGAGATGGACTTGCAGAAATAGTTGGAAAACTTGAGGAAATTTGCTGACCATAGATCTTATCAGTCAAAATATGTCATAGGCTGGTTTCAGAGGTTGAATAAGCATAAGGGATTATGCATAATGTGAAGTGGACCTGGAGACATGGGTTTCTAGTGGTGTATAAAGTGGAGGAGGTGTCTATGATGGAGAGATTTTTAGTCATGTATGGAATATAGAAGACTAGAAAGTTCATCATGATAGTCTCTCGAGGGAAGGCAGCAAATCAGTTTAAGATGGATGGTGTGGGGCCTTTGAGAAATTTTCATTTCAGTCCTGTGGGAGTGGTATCCAAGGTGATGAATGTGACTGAGGGCCTTTTTTTTTTAAGATTTAATTTATTTATGAAGGAGAGACAGAGAGAGAGAGAGAGGCAGAGACATAGGCAGAGGGAGAAGCAGGCTCCCTGCAGGGAGCCCGATGTGGGGCTTGATCCCGGGACAATGGGATCAAGACCTGAACCAAAGGCAGATGCTCAACCACTGAGCCACCCAGGTCTGAGGGCCTTTTCAAACGATGGCTTCTTTAGGTGAAAAGTTCTACTCAGGCCTTTATATTCAATAGCCTTGCTCATTGGCACCCAGCACTCCTCCAGTAGGAGCTAAGAAACTTCCTCTTTGGGGCTCCTGGGTAGCTCAGTGGTTGAGCATCTGCCTTCAGCTCAGGTCGTGATCCCGGGTCCTGGGATGCCATGTTGGGCTCCCCACAGGGAGCCGGCTTCTCTCTGGCTGTGTCTCTGCCTCTCTCATGGATGAATAAATAAAATATTTTTCTTTTTTAAAAAAGAAACTTCCTCTTTTTTAAAATGGCAAAATACTGTTGTGGCTGTCCTGAGAGGGACTTGGATGACGCTTCTCCTCTGGGCAGCAAATCTGTGGAGAGAAAGAGGCATATGTGATGTAGCATCTGTGGGTATCTTCAGCTATAGTTAGTCCATAACTTGTAACAGTCGATCTTAGATCTTTTTCATTTTGCAAAAAGAATTAAGATGTGATGTGTATACATACTTACACATATAAATACATCATATATATTTCTTATACGTAAGTATATTTATTTACAAATAAAAAAACACATTTTGGCCCTACTAATATGCATTTTACATACGTACAAAAATATACATATTACTAAAACAAATTTAAAATATGTGTACGTAAACGTTCTAATAGTTTCCTCTCTACAAAGACCCTGCCTGTGTAAGCTTTTTGGAACATGGCCTCCCCATTTTAGAGACCACTCAAAATATACACAGTTTAAGAAACTCACTATCAGAATTATGTTAATTCAGAATTATAGTCAGATAATTTAATATATAAAAATATAAGGATACATTTCATTTTTGTAAAAAATCATAGGAAATCTCTAATTCACAGAATAAGTAAGAATGAACCTATCCAATAAAATGTTGTTGTTTTTTTTTTTTTCCAAGAGGTTAAGCTTATGTTCAGCTTTATGAAACCCGATTTCTGGATTTATTGTCTAGTACAAGATATTTTTATTTCTTTGCCCCTGGCTGCTTTCAAAGTCAACATGGATACAATTTAAATGCTTTCTGATGCTCCAGATTGTATGTGGAAACATAAATCGAGCATGTGTGTTAGCACAACATGCAATTTGATTCTAAGTCTTCACATGCACTATCCTTCTTTATCCCAGTTGTCCCTCCTTGATTTGAAACCCAATCATTTCATATTTGGTTTGCTTCGATAACTTTCTTTTCTATCTACTCACACTGTCTTTCACCTTTGACCCAATCTGTGACCCATCACCACATTTCTATTCTAAATTTAGGTCTTGTACTTTGTAACTGTCCTGACTGCAAAGGTGCTGCTGATACTTATTACATCAGATTCTAATCTCTCAGCAAAACATTTATAGTCCTAAACACTTTTAAAAAAATCACCTGGCTTTCTATACCAACTGAAATTTACCCTCTTCTATGTACAAACATAAGAACCTGACTCCAAAAATTTCAATTTTTTATTGTACCTTACACAGTTTGTTTTTATTTCTTATTCTGTCTTTGGTTTGATCATGTCTCTTCAGGCTTCTCCTTTTAAGATTCAGTCTGTATATTTTGGTAAAAAGTCTGTATCTCCCCAAATTCTTTTTTAAGAGGAAAGTATACTTGTTAGTGAGAGATTAGATTAAGTGAGACCAGAACCATGAGTATGCTCAAAGACACAAAAATGGACCCTAAAAGTGTTTCCAATGGAAGATGGATCCTGGAAAATGGAAGCACTTGTGTTTAAACTGGAATATGCAAGCTTAGAGATGAGACATGGGTTCGGGCTGAGATGTTTAGCATAATAAAGATGAGAACTTGAATGTCTCTGGAAAAACCAGGAGAGAGAGACTTTATTTATTATTTATTTATTTATTTATTTATTTATTTTATTGTTTTTTTTTTTTAGCAAGGTTGTCACTTATAAAGAATACATGAGAGGACATCTGCATAAGGATATTGGATATTGGAAAATATCTAGACATATCTAAGGAGATTTTATTTTGTAAAAATGTGTAAGTTTTTCCTCTGCATACACACTTTTAGTTACTCTTTTTCAAAAAATCAGAAAGGGACTGATACTTATTTTTGGAGAGATAGGAACAAAAATGGCATACATAGCTTCAGGAAATAGAAGATGAGAGGTTAGCTGGAATTTTAGACACAAAAGTCCTAAAAAGTCCATCTAGGTGCCATCTCTTTAAAATATCCTTCCTTAATGTTTACACCTTACAATGCTCCTCTCTAAGTCTAGCTTTTCTGTATGAATTGCTGTTTTATTTTTTTAAGATTTTATTTTTATTTATTTATTCATGAGAGACATAGAGAGAGAGAGAAGAGACACAGGCAGGGGGAGGAGCAGGCTCCATGCAGGGAGCCCAACATGGGCCTCGATCCCGGGTCTCCAGGACAACACCCTGGGCTGAAGGTGGGGCTAAACTGCTGAGCCACAGGGACTGCCTTGAATTGCTGTTTTAGCAAATATTATAGCACTTATGTACCACCATATATAATTACTCAATTATTCTATTTTATAAAACTAATTTTCTCCATTATGCCACAAGAAGTTTGAAGATGAGAAAATATAATCTAAATGTTCTTTAGGCCTTTAAAAACCTGGAATTTTGACATAGTCGACTCTTTGTAATTGTTTAATCATTAGTATTAGGTCATTTACAATACATAGCTTCCTTATACATTACATGATAAAAATTCTAAACATTAAGATTATTTATTACTTTGTGCTTATTCTAAGTAAAAATGCTAAGAGAGTTTACTGTACATGCAAGCAATATTGCCAGAAAACTAGAATCTTGCATTTTTTGTCTTCATTTTGTATTTTAAGCTATTTTATAAGCTATCAGTAGCACTAAAAATCTCCAGATATGGGTCCTAAGGATAATTTGGTATGGATAGATGGATAAATGCTTGCATAATTGTTTGAGACATCCAAAAGGGTGCAGAGTTTTGGTAGTCTCTCCTCAGCCCTTAAGTTGCCTATGTCAGAAAAATGTCATCATGATTAAACAAAGAAAAAACATGATCCAAATCTAGGCCACAAATAATAATGCTGTGAGTACAACATCGTAATTAACTTTTTGCGTTGTTTGAATTACTTGTCTTTATTTAGTTCATATTTCCCTCCATCTCTTCTAAAAGTGAAGTAATTAATTTTTTATGGATATTAAAAATGTGCTGCATTGGGGCAGGTGACTGGGCTAAATGAGTGATGGATATTAAGGAGAGCACTTGTGATGGGCACTGGGTATTTTATGTATGTGATGAATCACTAAGTTTTACTTCTGAAACTAATATTATACTTTACATGAACTAACTAGAATTTAAATAAACACTTGAAACATCAAAAAATTAATTATTTTGTTTTATTTCAATTTTTATTTAGACAGAGAGAGAAAGCAAGTGGGGAGGGTAATGAGGAGGGAGAGAGACAATCTTAAGCGGGTTCCACACTTAGGAGAGAGCTTGACCTCACAACTCTGAGATCATGACCTGAGCTGAAATCAAGAGTCAGACGCTTAATTGACTGAGCCACCCGGGTGCCCCCCCTCCATTTTTTTTTTTAATGTGCTACATTGGAAAACCTGATTATTTCCAGGTTATTATAATTGCATTAAGAACAGGAATTCTAGGGCACCTGGGTGGCTCATCTGCCTTTGGCTGAGGTCATGATCCTGGGGTCCTGGGATCGAGTCCTACATCAGACTCCCTGCATGGAGCCTGCTTCTCTGTCTGTGTCTCTGCCTCTCTTCTCTCTGTGTGTCTCTCATGAATAAATAAATAAAATATTAAAATAAAGGAACAGGAATTCTAGACCTTTCATTGCTACTAATACTAGTGAGTTTTGTTTTCCAGTACCTAACTGTATGAAAAAACAGTAAAATTATATAATATATAGAATAATCCATTAAATATTGTTGAATAGCATAAATTGTCATAGCACCGGAAAAGAACCATTGACTAGAATTGCGTACTACATGATAGCTCACTATTCATTAGTGGATATATGAAAATTTGTAATCAACCTAAGCAACTTTCTTAAGGCAAAATATACTGAAGTGAAATCCTTGAAAGTAGAATTAAAATGCCAAGAAAAAAAATATATATATTGATTATAATGAGCCACATTAATTCTAATCAACTTGTCCCAACACTTGCTGAACTCTCTCAAGCAGTTAAATGGCTCTGATATTTTATAGATAAACTTCAAACCTATTTTGTTGCCTGACTTACCACAAAACTGGTTTTGTTAAACACTTGGAATCGTATTTGCTGTTGCAAATGTATGGCTTTGATAATTAGAATCTTAAAGACTTTTGTTGCTATAATAGTAGTATTTCAAATGTCATTTCCCCAAATTATCAAAAAAGTAAGAGAGAGTAAAAGTAGAACACAAGGCACCACCACTATTTTCTTGCTTTTGCATTCATTGAATTATGATAAAGAGGAGTATAGAGTAGCAGTCAGTGTCTGAGAATGCCAGAAGGAACCTAAATGTCTACCAGTGAATCTATATCTGCTAAATGGATTGCTACTTTTCTTCATTTGATTTACTTTCTTCCTTTCCCCCAAGTTGCTACATAATTACAGTTCCCTGGAATGATTTTAAAATGGATTAACATTCTTCTTAAATATATTGCTGATGTAAACTGGTCGCTTTTTTTTTTATTTAGGGATGACATCTTTTGAAATAAAACATTAATGATTTTATAATTAAATTAAATTATACAGTAATTATTTGAAAGTCACAATTGGCTTTTGAACAGAAATTGATCACATTCCTAGAGTCTGGTGACATACTATGCATTTAATGATTGCCCAGTAAATGAATAACGAAGAGTATACAGATGCAGCAATCAATGAGCACATTCGCCAATATATATCTACTAACTATAAAAATACCTGTATTATTTTTGAGTCTAGTTCCACAGCTAGTAGGATGACATAATCAATATAAAGCTCTTGAATTACTGAACCAATTACTTTCTGATGACATTTTTAGGATTTTGATGAGAAGAGGTATTCATCTAATCTATCAAACTCTATAAATTGTATACATATATGCAAAACATAATTCATACGTGTCTGACTGTGTGCCTGTGTTTATCTTTCTATCTATCCATCTATTTATCAAATCAGCAATGACTTTCAGAAAGGGAGAGAAAGGGAGTTGAATATGAGGTTTTCCTCACCGGCTTAACTGTTGCACCATTATAGAAAACAAATGAGAGATTTCGTGAGGTTTTTAAGGAAGCCAAATAGTTTGGAATGCTCACTATTTACTGATCTTGAAATAAAATGTAAAAATATGAAACTGCTCTACATCTCAATGTAAAATAAAAGTCTTCCACGCAACTGATAAGAAACACTGCTGATGTTGGTTGTGCTATCATAAACAGGCTGGAAACAACCTCTGGATACCCAAGATTGATCTGGATGGATTAACCTTGACAGCAGATAGTAGCAGTGCCACACATCATACACACCGTCCAACATTTTGCAATGGAAAGGTTGCCTGAGGCAGCATATTAAAAAGACTGCAGTGCAGCGTAATACTTTGAACTATTAAAGATTCCAATGACTGCCACCATTGCTTATTTCCCCCTAATCAATGCTTTTACTATTAGATGATTACGCTGTTTTTGGTACTGCATATTTGTGGCCATGTATTGCTCTATTATACACTAAAAGCATTAACACTTGAAAATATTTATGTTTGCTGTATTTTAAGTTTGTGGTAAGTAATTACCTCAAATTAGTTCTATTCTCATTGCTTTGTGAACTAATCAAATATACAGTGGCTCACCTTTTCTTCAATAAACCGCCAGTCTGTTGTGTCCTCATTAGTTTAATTCTACACATCTAGACTCCTTAGCAAAAGCGGCCATCTGTGACCCTTTAGTTTTGTGATAAGAGGCAAAGTATCTTCTATAAGAACCGTACCCTACAATTGCTCTAGCAATGCATGGTCATTGGCATTTTTGAGTTTATGGCTTGTCTTCTATGTATGTCTTTCCAAGTATCTAGGGCTTCCTTTCTCTTATTATTTATCATGAAAAACACAGCAGTCTTCTCCAAACATTTGTACACAAGTCATTAATCAACTAATTAAATGAAAACTTTTTTTTTCTTAAAAATTAGTACTAAGTATGTAGTACAGTTTTAGGCATGAAGAGACACAATAAATAACATTAAAATAACCTTCTAATCTAAATGTATAATACTGGCCTCACAAGGTTTAGCTCTACAATGTATCTTTTTTGGTATTTCTAAATTTTTGTCCTCTCTGTACTTTGCATTATATATATATATATATATATATATTAGAACATGTCTTCTTTCTCTACAGTTTTTTTTTCTTTCCTTGATGTCTAAAAATGTAAATCTAATCTGAATCATCCCTTATCTTTATTCATATCTTTATTCAATCAGTGGTTAAATTCTCATCTACCTTAATAAGGTTTTTCAAAGTCTTGTTTAGCACCCACTATACAAATTCAGGCCCTCATTATCTCCCACAATAGACAATAGTAGATATCTCCTAAAGAGTTACCTTCCCCTTATCCTTCTCTTGGTATAATCAATTCTAAAAATAATCTCAAATGCATTTCTTAGAGTTCAAGTCACCACCCAGACCCTACACAAGCTTGTGACAAGCAGTGTTTGAAAAATAGCTTCCATATGATTAAATAGACTTTAATTTCCAATTTCAACACAATCGATTTGAGCCAATTCCATCAATGGCAGGCACATTATTGTTAACACAACTGTCTGCCGACCCTCAGCACCTACGCTGTTACTATCCTAGACGACCCACACTGGTTCTTACTAGCTTGCTCATAATTTTCTTCCTTTTGTACATCTTGCCCTTCTAAAACTCTAATATATGTATGTTAGACTATTTTATAATATTCCACTGGTCAATGTGGCTGTGTTTATTGTTTTCACTTTGTTCTCTCCCTACTTCTTTTTGGGTACCTTCTGTTGCTGTGTTCTCATTTTCACTAATCTTTTCTGCATTTAATCTGTTGCCAATTTAGTAAATATATATTTATATATATGCTCATATATATTATTTATATATTAATATATATATTTAGAACTCCAGTTTCTAAAAATTCTGTTTCTTTTTAAAGACATCTTCAAAAAAAATATAAAGACATCTTCATTTCATTCCTCACTATCTTTAGTTGACTTCAAAATTTTTTAAAAAATATTTTATTTATTTATTCATGAGAGACACAGAGAGAGGGAGAAGCAGGCTCCATTTGATGTGGGACTCGATCCCAGGATCCTGAGATCATGACCTGAGCCGAAGGCAGACACTCAACTGCTGGGCCACCCAGGGGTCCCTACTTCAAATTTTATAATGTTTTTATTAAAATCCTTCTTTACTAATTCTGCAATCTCGAACTCCACCCCTATCCCCCAAGCCTTCAATATTTACTGTGAGGTTCTGGTTCCTCCACCCTCCTCTGGCTCCAGTGGCTTCCACAGAGCATGTTGGGAAGCATGTAGTTCCCAGTATTGTAAGAATTGAGACTCTGGATTGTTTACTCTGCAACCAGGGTTTGCTTTCTAGAATAGAGATACTGCTTTTTTACTAAAAATTCTATTCAGTTCCCATTGCCTTCAAGGAAAACTCCAAAATGCTTATCATGATCTGTTTATGGTTGTCTCTCCAACCTCCTCTGTAGTATAACAAATGGTTGGCAAAAAAATTGTATTTTCTCACCTTTTATCTGTTAAAACCCAAATCAAACAATCAGAGACTTTTGAGAAATGAGCTTTTGAGAAAAATACAATGGACTAGAGATGTATATCGTCAATGATCATTTTGTATCCAGGGCTTATTTTTATGGTATTCTTAAAATTATTTTAATTACGTTTTCACACAGTGAGTCTTACAGAGAAAGCAAGTTTTTGAAAACACTTCTTCATTTGAATCACAGAATTCTAAAACAGTTCACTAGAACCTGCCCCAGAGGTTCTGAGCTGTGGTCTCTGTAACAGGGGTCTGCAATCGCTCTGTAAGTAATAATGAAAGAGAGCCATGGTTGCAAATCGCCATACTGAAAGGCAAAAGATTGTATTCTTATATTTCTACTGTTTAATATAATGCCGAAACTTCAGTTGACAGTCAGGAAATCTTTGTTGAAGTTATAAAAATAAGTTTTTTTCTGCATTTTACGTATATAATTTACAAATATATAGTTACATATATAAAGTTACATAAAAGTTACATACATAAAAAAAGATGAACTTTTCTTAAATTATATTCGTTTATAACTGTATATGTTCTGACTCACTATCATTTTAAGAGGGGATCTGATCTAAGGTGGAACAATCAAGAATGTCTATGCATTTGTGATGCTTAAATTAGTGTCAATAAATTTATTTTTATCCATAATATACTCACACACAAAATACTTACTTGCATATTCTGTTCTCTGTGTTCTCTCAAATTCTTTGTTTCTGCATAAGGGATTGGTGTTTTCATCAGTCATATATCTCTTCATAAACAATATTTTTCCAAATATAAGACATTGTAGCAAAACTGTGGGAACTTTAACTGTTTGGCTTTATTAAACGCACATTAGCTAATCTAACATGACCAAGCTGTCACTGGACAATACACTGAGAATTATAGAAGAAAATAAACATTCTCATATTTAAAAGAAAAATACCACTAACATTATTCAAATTAAAAGGTAGATGTAAACCTCACTGTACCTCTGCAATCCCTCTGTATTTTAGTCTAGTGATTAGCAATGTAGACATATAATCCTATCTGATATTCATTTTTATTTTTATTTAGTTTTGGCAGACTTGCAAACCCTTCAACCAAAGATTTGACCACAAAGAAAACAGAACTTAAGAACTAGTCATCCGACATCAAAGTATTAGTCAAGCTGTGCTGTGTCTGCTTTGATAGTAACGCATTTTTGGAAATTCAGAAGCTTCACGAATAATATATTTTAGAGATAAGCATGTGGCCTACATTGGGTTTGGGTGACCTTATTTTAGAAAGCTGCCCTTGCTTTACTTTCAAATAGGAAAATCCAGCTGTGTTATTTTGCTTTCTTTGCACTAGCAGAAATAAATTTAATAATTTGAATGAGGCTTTTCTTGTCTTTCAGTGTTGGTTAATTCTTCATTTTCCAGACTAAATTATTTCCTTCTTATTCATTCACCTTTTCAATGATCACCTGCTGAGTACCTGTAATGTGAAAACATTGTTAGAAGTTATTTCAAATGCTCACAATATGGGTCATGATCCTTGTCCTCTAGGAGTCTTAGGGTAGTAATAGAGAGCAACACTACAAAAATAGCCACAGAAGGTTAATAGACAATAAAATCAGCACACATTTATTCTAGTCTCTTCAAAACTACCAATTATATATTAAGCATAGGTAAGTAATTTGAACCTTCTGGCTCTCAGCTTTTCCACCTGTTATACAAAAATAAGTTAGATTGCATTTTCAGCAACCATTCAGGTCCAGCTCCAAGGCATGCTCTTAGTTGGCTTCATACTTGTGCGGCCAGATATGAATCACTTGCTCACTATATCCTCGGCCATGAAATGAGAAGACAGTGTTGACCTTTCCTACCCTGGGTAGATACAACCCTAAAGCACACTGTGACCACAGTGGCATGCTTTGTTGTGGAAGGGAAGACACCATGCAAGTCTTTTCTCCAAGGACTGCATTTAAAAAATCTAGACATGCCAGTTTTTATTTTGGACAAAATAGGAAGAGAGCCGCTAAATTCTGTAGCCATCACGTAAAGTCTTTAGACAGAAAATTATTCTGAAAATTAATTTTTGCTCCACAATCTTGTCTATTCTATTCAGAAATAAAGAAGACAAAGACAGCTACTGAGAATTACTGTGTATAAAGTCTTTGTTATGATAAATTGGGAATTCACCTTATCATGCACTAATTGATAGCCTACTCAGCTATCAACTATCATTTAAAACATTGTATACCCAAGAACTTCTTAACCTTTCTGTTACACTTATGCTAATATTTAATCTAGAGTTTCTGACACTGTATATTTTTTTCAGTAGCTAACTTCCTCAGAGTCCTCAGCCCAGACAATTATAAAAACCTTAGACTGGTCATATGTATCCACAGATTACGACTGGTTGGTAATTCTTGCTGATGGAGTGAAAAATAAAATACAACCCTTGAGGATGGTTTCTGCAATTACTGGCAGAAGGTTTGCTCTCTGGAGCCATCCATAACTACAGGCCTCAGAGTAACGCTTAAGTTTGTTCAGGTTACAATGGTCTGTTAAGTGAGAGAGGTAGAATTTTATCTGTCCATCTGGCACTAGTTTGGAGAAGACTTAAACAAAGAAGCCTGATCTCCCAAGTTGTAAAAATGCTCAGAGGAATTGATATTTCAATACATACATACCGATGCAGATACATGTGTGTGCACACACACACACATGCACACACATTTTATTGCCTCAAGTCAATTATGTGTTTGGGGCTTTTTCCTCTGGGTACCTTATATGATAGCTCATCAAAGGTACTCCCAGAACTTCCCATCTCATCTCCCCTACTCCACACATCTATTTTTCAGGAAATTCCCAAAATATACGCTATGAGACACATCCTAAGTTGTTCTCCAGAAGAGTTGTACTTTTGTACAACTCCCTCTCCTTGCACACAGGTGGAATCTGTGATTTGGTTTTAGCCTCTAAAATATTTAAAAAGCTGAACATATTTTTCAAATGTATTTTATAATACTTAACCAGTTGATTTTAACTTACTCAGAAGGGTGAATATTCTTTGTGGGCCTCACTTCATCAGACTAAAGCCCCTGAAAGAGGTACTGGTTTCTCCCTAGGTCAGATTGATCCCTCTGCTGGAGTTGAAGAAGAAAATAACCATTATCACACTAGCTATGTAACAAGCCACAAAGTAGGACAATGCAAGCAGACTAGGATATAAGGAGGACATGCAGGCTGAGAGCCAAAAAGAAAATGGGAACTTCAGTAAATTCTGTCAACAACCTGCAAGAGGAGTTTGGAAGTGGGTCCTTTTACAGTCAAGCTTCTGGTGAGCCCCCAACCTCAACTGACATCTAGATTCCAGTCTAGGGAGATTCTGAAACAGAAAACCCAGTCAAGGCATACTAACTCATGATGCACAGAAACTATGAGGCCATAAAGGTGTGCTGTACTAAGGTGCTAAGTTTGTGGTAATTTGTTACATGGCAATAAAAAACAAATAGAGGTAGTATCTTACGTACATATAGCTGGAGCAGGTTTATCAACATTCCCCTACATTAGGCTGCTCACTGAAGGGCATTACCAGTACACTACTTAGGGGAAGTTCCCGGCCAATGTGTGAAAGTGGAGCTCTTCTGAGGGATCCCGTGTCCTTTCTTCTTGCTTCTGTGGATGTAGACCCTTTCTTGTGAGCTCTCTGAGCTTCTATTTGTGTCTGCACATAGGTTTTTGTGATAAATGACCCTGTTACCAAATCTTGTTCATATTTTATCACTGACATTGCTTTTGCTCAGTCTCACATTGAGTATGACTCCTCCAACCTCTCAGTTTTTGTCATTTCTCCATGAAGACAGAATTCAGACTTGCAGATGGGGGCAGAGACAGATGACCTCCACTTTCTTACATTCCCTTAGCACTGCATGTACTTATCTGGTGCTTTGTCAAACAGAAAATGACAACCAACCAAAACAAAAACTGTCAGAACTAATCAATGAATTCAGTAAAGTTGCAGATTATAAAATCAACATACAGAAATCAATTGTGTTTCTAAACACTAGCGACGATATATCTGAAAAAGAAATAAAACAATCCCATTCACAATAGTATTACAAACAATGAAATACTTAGAAATAAATTTAAACAAAGAACTTAAAGGTCTGTAAAATTACAACTAAGAAGACAGCAATGAAAAAAGTTGAAGGATACACAAACTGGAAAGATAGCCTGTGTTCCTGGATCAGAAGGATTAATGTTAAGATGTCCATATTACCCCAAACCATCTACAGATTGAACTCGATCCCTATCAAAATTCTAATGGCATTTTTCATAGATATGGGAAAAAATAGTCCTAAAATTTGTATGGAACCACAAAAGACCACAGATAGTCAAAGACCTCCCGAGAAAGAACAAAGCTGGAGGCATCATACTTTCTGATTTCAACCTATACTATCTTTGAAAAATAACCAGTGTCCATCAACGATGAATGGATGAAGAAGACATGACACAGAGAGATATAGATATAAGTACAGATTTAGATATAGATAATGGAATAAGACCAGCCACGGGAGAGAAGGAAATCTTGCTATTTGTGACAACATGGATAGACTTTGAAAGCATTATTCTAAGTGACGTAAGTCAGACAGAGAAAGACGTGTACTCTGTGATACACTTATATTTGAAATTTCAAAAGGTCAAACTTGTGACAATGGAGGGTAGAATGGAGGAGTGGGGGAAATGGGGAGATCTTGGTCAAAGGGTACAGACTTTCAGTTAAACTAAGTTCTGGGGATCTAAAGCACAGAATTCTGATTACAGTTAACAGTACTGCATTATGTATTTAAAAGTTACTAAGAAAGTAGATCTTAAATAGTCTCATCTCAAGGAAGAATGATAATTATTTGATGTGATGGAGGTGTTAGCTAATGCTCTAGGGTAATCATATTGTAATATATGTCTACCAAATGAAATGTCTACCATTTCCTACACTTTAAACTTACAAAATATTATATCAATTGTGTCTCAATAAAACTGAAAAAAAAAAACATTCTGCCCTTGGTCACACATAAGGAACTCATACTTATGCAGACAAAAGAGTAAAGGGAATGATAACGTGTAATTCTTCTCACTGGAAGCATCTGAACCAAGATTTGTACCCAGACAAGAGGCTTTAAGAATCCTTGTTTTTTTTTTTTTTTCTAGATTTATTAGAAGATGAATCATGATCAAAAGCAGCACACTTGATAACTTGTGATGCATCTCATTATTATTTCAATTGTAAATGTGATGGCTTTTCCCCCCAATATCTTAAACAATAAAGAAAATAATGAAATAGCCCTGAATATGTCTACATCTTGAAAATGTGATTCTTGTCATTTTGACTCTTAAGGAATGACAAATTTGGCAGGTTAGGAAAGCTAAAAATTAAAAAAAAAATAGCTAATTGTGGTCAATACCTGTAAAGCTATAAAAAAAAAAAGGATGCATGTCCTTTTAAATGTACCAAAGAACTTCCAATATCAGTGAACTATAATACTATACATAAAATTAGGTTTCAGATTGCTTAAGATAAATAAGTTATTTTGTCCTGCAAAAAATTCATTAAAAGAGGGCAGTTTGACAATATATATAAAAGGCACAGACAGGATAATTATAATTAAAAAGGAATCTCTCTGATAAATCTGTTATATAATCCTCCATTATTTCACCATATTTTCCTTTTAGGCTCTGTTCTGATTTTAAACTTTGCGTAATCTGTCTCATGAGTTGATTTATTATAATCAATATGGCAGAGGAAGCTCTTTATATTGAAATTTTTATCACTTATATTTAAGTGATCTCCTTTTACATAACTTCATTTCTGATCTTTCTTTTCCAAATAGAAGGCACCTATTGTAACAGAAATATGTGGGATTTTTTCAATATCTGGCATAATGATTTAAACAGTGCCTTTGATATCTCTTTAAAAATCAGCAAAACTGGTAGTAAAATAAGTATAATTTAATTTACAGTTGAATACATTCATCAAATCAGCACCTTTCATCACATGTTCTCATTTTTACATGGGTCTTATATGGATTTTTAGGTTGAACCTCTTGTTAATACTCAGGATATTGTTGACTTTCTCAATTTAATGGAATCGGGTTATTCTATTATGCACATTTCCACAACAACTTTGCAATAAAGAAGATTCTCATCTAAACCCCAGTGGTCATCTTAAGTAAAGGAAAAATGTTTAGTCAAAATTAGTAGTTGGTAGTTTCAATATTAAGGATTAAATATTTCAAATATAGTAACATAAAGCAATAGTACTGCCTTGACAACAGTGACGACTTCTATGTATCTTTAGAGTTACATCAAGAGGTGGGTTAATTATTCTCTAGAAAAGAAGAAACTATTTAAAAATAGTGTATTTAAGGTTACAGCACCTCCCCCTTGTCTTAGCAGAAAGAACTCCTTGAAAACTATGCAATTTGAGTTCTCCTAATCCTGATTTTTAATTTCTTTGGAAATACGTTTCTTACTTACAAAACAAAACTTGATCAGATGAAACAAGCCAGTGCTTTTCAAATTTTAATGTGCATACAGATTACCTGGGAGTGATATTAAAATGCAAATTATGATTTCATAGGGTTAGGTGGAGTGAGATCCTGTATTATCAGTAAGTACCCAGGTGATGTTCCTGTTGCTAATAATTTGAGTAGTAACCGCATTTAATGTTGCCCCAGATCATAAAATCCTGATGTTTAATTGCCATTTGATAACTAAGATTGAGTCTATTTTGAGGCTAGTAAATAATAGTAAATAAACAAGTAAATAAATAGCAAAGAAAATAAATAGATAGCAATAGTAAATAGAGGGCAACTATAGGTTTCTAATAAAGCTAGGAAGGGAGTCATTCTGATTTTTAAAATATTAATTCAGATACAAATATATTATAATTAGGTAATAACAATTTCATTTTATTCCATGTAGTAGTATCATTTAGGAATGCTATAGAAGACATATGTATACAGACATATATATTCACTTACATATTACAATATAGTAATTACATTAAAAGTGTAATGTGGCGGGGCCCCTGGGTGGCTCAATGGTTAAGCATCTGGCTTTGGCTCAGGTCATGATCCCAGGGTCCTGGGATCGAGTCCCACATCAGGTTTCCTGCAGGGAGCCTGCTCCTCCCTCTGCCTGTCTCTGCCTCTCTCTGTATCTCTCATGAATAAACAAACAAACAAACAAACAAAAAATAATGTGGCAAATTACATTTATCATCCAAGGATCCCTTCAGATGTTCAATGAATCCATTAATCCAACCTTTCTATCTTCATCCCTCATCTACTGTATTAGGTTCCTATTGCTCCTGCAACAAATCAAGACAAACTAATGACTTAAAATGCACACATTTACCCTCTTTCAGTTCTGGAGATTGTGAATCTAAAATGGGCTTATCAGGACAAAATTCCTTCTGTACACATTAGGGGAGAATTTAGTTCTTGTATTTTCCATGTATTAGAGGTTTCCTATATTTTTTTCGGCCTGTGGCCCCTTACTCTATCTTCAAAGCTAGCAGTGGGGAATTTTGAAATGTCTGACTTGCTTCCCTCTTTTCTGTCACTGTATCACCTTCTCTCTAACACTGATCCCCTTGCTTCCTTTTAATAACAACCCTTGCTCATTGGCCCACCACAGATTATTTTGAGATAATCTTCCCATTTTAAGGTCCTTAATCTAATCACATTCGTGAGGTCTCTTTGAACTTCAGGGTAACATATTCACTGGTTCTGAGATTAGGACTATCTCTTGGGACTGTAACTCACCCCACCACACTTGCTACATCTTCTGGCATTTTGTAATTCATTCCAATACCTTTATCCGCAAAATTTTATCATGTCTCCCAATCTGTTGTCATCTCTGGTAATAACTGAAAGGTAATTACATTGGGTCACTCATCTATTTATTAATTATGCATTCAGAATGATTTACTAAGCACCTACTATATGATGGGTTTTGTGCTATGCGCTAGGAACGTAATGTTGAACCAAACAGATACCACGTTTCATGCAACACATATTTCTCAATAGTTTCCTTGTGCCAATCATTAATCTCGTTGCTGGGAACCCAGAAATAATCAAAAGAATTTAGGCTCTTTTTGATTTCAATACAGTGTGATATAAATGATAAATAAAGGAGAGATAACTTAGAAATTGGTCAGAGAGTGATGCCTTCTACTTACCATATAGCCATTTTTGAGTCAAAGGTAGGGAAGTCTTCTCTGAACTGGTGACATTTAAGTTACAAAACGGATGATGTTCATGACCCCATCATGCAAGTATCATGTTTCAAACAGAGGAAACAGGTATTGCAAAACCCTCCAGGGGAAAGCATTTGACCTTTTCCTCTTACATGTCAAAGAATATAAAATGTACTGTTATTTGAAGTCAATATGCTAAGTGCAACCAGTGAGGAGGTAATCGGTTCAGTGGGAGAACAAATCGCACCTTAATTTCTGGGAGCTCCACCACCTGTATTCCTACTGCAGGGCTGCTCCCTCTACCTCCTTTGTTCCACTCAGCCTCCTCCATGCGCCACCTTCACAATTCTTCTGCTTCTTCTCCATTTTGCATACAAGGTCTCTCAGCCTGCCCATAAAGTGAGCATGGTTTCCCCTCGAAAAATTATAGCCCTTTCCTGCATATTACAGCACTCTAGGAACCCAATATACCATGGTCCAACATGAGGACCTAATGTAGACCCTGGGCCTTGTCAAATGTATAATTGTTGAATCATATGAAGTCTTAAGTTTGAATTTTAAACTCTCGGACTACTATTTCTGATGATTCCAGCAGTTTTCCTGGCTACCTCCTTTAAACCTTTGCTCTGACCAGACCTGACCCTTCTACATTTGCTTATTGATCTTCCAATGTTCAGTCCCTCCCCACTTCAGTCAACCCCCTGTAGCCTTTCATTTTAACCATGCCCCTTCTAATAATTTCAACTTCATTTTCTTGTCGTTTGCTTTCTCTCTTTGACAGACTCTAATTATGAATTAACTCTAGTTCTTGCTTCTCATACTCCTTTACTTTAACTACTGAGTAGAATTGGGAGAAAAATTGCATTAGCCTGGATAATTTTTGTTTACAGGTCCTTTTTTTAAGTAAAATGTATACAGAGTGAGAAGCATAAATCCAACTCATTGCAATTTGCACCTTCACCTACATAGACCGCATCCCTATTGAACCACACTATATTTCAAAACTCCAGTGTTTTCCCTTGTGATACTTTCCATTCAACAACCACAAACCTGGTCACCCTGAGGTCAACAGGATATGGTTGTTTTGTGTACAGATTTTTTGTTCACAAAGAAAAAGACATAGAAAGCACCCAGATTCTATAAAGCAGTAGCTCAATCTTTTTTATGCTGAGTAGTAGTCCTTTCAGTAAATATGATTAATCCACTTGACACTTCATTGTGTTGTGTCCATGTTTGTCTATGATGAAAAAATTTTCAATGAACACTGTGTATTTAAGCCAGTGCATGCACATATATTTTAATTATTGTTGAATAAATAATCAGGAGTAAAATTGCTGTGTAGTGTGGTTCAAGTGTATTTTTAACTTTATGAGAGATGTCCATATTTTTCCAAAGAGATTGGAGCATTTTTACATCACCAGTAGTGACGGATAAGAGTCACAGTTACTCCACATTCTTGCTTAGTGTTTCCAATCTTTATAATTTAGGCATTTTAGGGGGTACACAGTAATATCTCATTATGATTCCAATTCACAAATCTGAATATTGTCTAAGAACAACCGGGGGGATCCCTGGGTGGCTCAGCGGTTTGGCGCCTGCCTTTGGCCCAGGGCGCGATCCTGGAGACCCGGGATCGAATCCCACATCAGGCTCCCGGTGCATGGAGCCTGCTTCTCCCTCTGCCTGTGTCTCTGCCTCTCTCTCTCTCTGTGACTATCATAAATAAAAAAAAATTTTAAAAATTAAAAAAAAAGAACAACCAGGCCCTCTATTTTGCTTGGCAAACACTGTGTTTTTTTTTTTAATAAATGTGACATTTTATTAATGTCAAAAGAGCACATGCTACTGAATACCTCCCCAAAAATCTATCTTACAAAAACTGGTTATGAAGAATCAGAAGAGATAGGGAAATAACAATCATAGACTGTCAAAAAACTGTGAGAAACTCCATGAAATAACCCTGTTGCTCCAACTAAAAATTTAATTCATCTGCACACAATTTTTCTACATTTGCACCATTACAAACATTGAAGAGGTATCCTTCCCATCTAAGGCAAATTCTTGGGCCATCTGGTATGTTTGGTGGCTCACCCACAGATATTCTATTAGATGATGTATATAATGCATTTCATAAAATACCTGGCATAAATGCATTTATTATTGTAAATGAAACTTTTCTTTTTATAGGAAAAATGTGCATTGCTATTATAGAAAAATGACAAAGGTGATATTTGTGCTTGTGTTTGTGTGTGTATGTGTGTTTACATAAGTAACCAGTGAGCCCACTCCTATCCAGGTAACTGGAGAAAAAGCTCTTACATTATTTTTGTAAGGTAGAAAGGTTTGCTACTTGTTGCACAATTGAAGCATATTTCTGCCAATGTTGCTGTGCTGTAGTTTTAGGGGCCGCTAAGCAGCTAAGATCAAGGTTTGCACGCAGCCTTATGTGATAGATATACTGGGAAAAAGGTCCCCAGTAGCTAACATTCTTTTCTTAAGACCTTTAAGCATTAAAGTCATGTTTCAAATTTTCACAGATTGTGATATGTCAGTAAGTTAACCGAAGGTTATAGTATCTCTTCTTTTATACTAAACACTTTTTACTTTTTATTTTTTTAGATTTTATTTAATTATTCATGGGAGACAGAGACAGACAGAGAGAGGGGGGGGGCAGAGACACAGGCAGAGAGAAGCAGGCTCCTTGCAGGGAGCCCAATGTGGGACTGGATCCTGGGACTCCAGTATCATGCACTGGGCTGAAGGCAGAGCTCAACTACTGGAGCCACCCAGGTGTCCCAATATTATACACTTTATTTGTTTTAAACTTCTAATCTCACAGTAATGGGAAGTACTTATTTGGCTATGGTAAGAATGGCCTATTTGCTTTGAGCATTATCTATTTCAGGGCAACTGGTAAACTCTAAGCTCCTTTTCCTTCCTATTCCAAGACAATATTTAAAGGAGTGGACTTAGGACTCATGCTAACTGCTTAGATATTTCATGGGAGTTTTATGATAGTTTAATGACAGTTTTTGTACTTGCTTATTTGTCTATCATATATTTATGCATCTATCTATTATCTCTGTATCCTCTATTGATTTATCTGCATTATTCCACAGCAGGCTTAGTTGTTTCTAGGGAACTGAATATCAACAGTTAATAACAAATTCTCTAAGACAAGAGAAAACAAATAATGTGATTACAACGGTCTTGGTGGACAGTTTTTTGTTTGTTTTTCTAATGTACAGCTGGAAATATATAAAAGTAAATTATTTTAAACTTACTATAGTAGAATTCTATGCCTTTGGATAAATTGGGGGATTTTCATACATTTTGGGGTCTTGCATTTTGAGGGAAAAAGATCTAAGAAAAGTTTACATTTCATCCGCTTTGCTTTGCTTCACTCTGCCTTTAGGGGAAAACAAATGTGTTTATTTGAACAGTTAACTCAAGAACATTAATTGGGTCACCTTACTAAGTGTAAGATTTATCAAGGAATGTAAAAACAAGTCAGCACGAAGGCAAAAATACTTATTTATCTTTTTCCTAGAGCTGACTAAGGTGTAAACTTTTGTGTATTTTTATCTCTGTAGTAGACATTAACTGCAAGGATGCCAAGGAAAGGTCTTCAGTAAAAAATTGCCTTCCTGACATGCAGATGGATGATCAAACACTATTTTTGCTCCATTTCCTCATTATAGTTCCATTTTCTCTCAGCAAATAGTTGTAACTAGATTTATTCAATGAAACAGTAATTGCTAGACTAAAAAGTACATCAGAAATACAATCTTTTGCTGTCAACTTCAAAGGGGTTCTATGCCTATAATAATTAAAATTAAAAAGTATCATTATTCAAAAAGTTCTATGGGTTTTTTGAAAAATATTTTACTTCATTAAACTGGGAGTGAATAGGATAGGAAAAAACTAGTTGGTGTCATTTTCTCAATAGGGAGTATAACGAAATACAAAAATCAGTTATGAAACCTAGTCAAATCAAAAATCAGGCTGAGAATACTGGATTTTCCATTCTGTGTATACACTAAACAGAGGTGATTACTATTAAATGACTAATTTTATGTTCTTTGAGCCCTAAATGAAATGTGAAGCATATATTAAGTACAAAATTTCTCCACGAGAGATAAAGACTGTTTAAAAAGCAGCTGCCAGAACATTATCCAAATCTGGATGTTTAAAAAATAATTTTCATTCTTATAAATGTAAAGATGTTTGTATCATTTCATGAAGATTATTATAGCATACCCTTGGAGAAATTAAATAACTCTTTCTCTAAAGTTCTGGTTATATATCCTCTAATATTATTTATTATTGTACAAAATAGAATAAAATTATAACACAATGAGTTTAGGAGTGATGCTTACACATTTTAATATCCATAATGAAAACACTTTTATAATTGGAAATATCCACAATTTCATTGGATTCTTTTTATAATATTTTTTCTAAATGCTTCAAAAAAGAATGATGCTTCTTGGAATCAATGGTATTTTTAAATTTCATTTAAAATGTCATGGAAGGTAAAAGTAATTGTAAGAAAAAGAAAAATATCTTCTTCAGATTTTTAAAAATTCTATATTTGATAGTTTGATTCTTTTATCTTGACATATTTTAAAAATATAATTATTTATATGAAATTTGTGTACTTCATGTTCTCTAGAGCATGATTATAATTATAATGTAGGCAGAAATCAGCTCTCATGTATTTGTAAGCAGGAAAATAATCGGATTATGAAAATTGGCATATTATAGACCACCCTATTTAATATTTACGCAATAACAACATAGGTTACTTACCTGAAAATAGCATTGGATTTATTAATACAAAATATAAAAGAATTTCTAGTACTATCTCAAGCTAGCCTTTATGATTCTCAAAATAGTTACCATTATAATATGTGTATAATTTTAAAATATCATATTATTTAAAGAAGTGTATGAACCTATATGTGGTTCTTAAACACATGAAATTATAATAATTATTTGGATAATAATTTTCTTATCAATTTCTTTTGGTAATATTCTAAATTGACGCTGTATTCTATTTAATGCATAGAAAAAATTTTCATAGATGTCTTAAGAGAAGCTTAAGAGAATTTGTTATTGAAAACTAATTATGCCTTTCATAAGGTGATTTGGGATGAGTTCATTCATAAAACAAATATGTATTTAATAGTACAAATGCCAGTGGAGATTTATCTAGAAAAATAAAAACTATATAAACAACTATTTTACCTTATATATACAATGCATTTTAGGTTATAAGACATTTTTATATTATTAAAATGAACAAGTGTCAAATCAAGTGTTAAAGGGTTTTTTTTTTTTTTTTTGGAAGTTTCCTAACACCAATACTATATATCTTCCTTCATTTCAAATTGAATTTTCATAGTCTGATTATAAACCATTTAATTTCCCCCCAAATATTTGAGGGTATAATCGATTTCCCAAGGGCTTATTTTATTCATTCTATTGATACTGAATCTCTTTGAAGGATTTATGATACCATCATTCTTATTGATTTTTTCTTTTTCATCATTTTAATGACCAGATCCTCAATTGTCAATGAGTTTTCATATGACTTGGGCATTGTCTAATATTACTTTCACTGATTTTTATAAAACTCAATTATATGACTCTGTGCACCTCTGTATCTTCTAAACCCTTTATTATACTGTGCCCCAGAATGGCTTATGGTTTAACTTGTCACAACCACTTAGTGACAGAAATAATACAATTGTTAAATAATAATAGAGATATTTACATTAAATCAATAAATATATGTGCATTAGTTTACTAGGGCTGCCACAACAAAATATCACAGATTCTCCAGCTTAAAGAACAGAAATCTATGTTCTCACATTTCTGGGGTCTAAAAATCTAAGACCTAGGTCTTAGAAGCTTTGGTTTCTTATGAACCGTCTCTCCTTGGCTTGTGATGGCTGTCTTCTTGCTGTCTCTCCATATGGTCATTCCTCTGTGTACACACATTCTTGGTGTCTCACCTTCTTCTTCTTCTTTTTTTTTTTAAGATTTATTTATTTATTTATTCATGAGAGACACAGAGAGAGAGGCAGAGAAGGAATTAGGCTCCATGCAGGGAGCCCAACATGGAACTCGATCCCAGGTCCCCAGGATCATGCCCTGGACCAAAGGCAGGTGCCAAACTGCTGCACCACCCAAGCTGGCCTCACCTTCTTCTTATAAGGACATAAATGATACTGGATTACAGAAACAACTCCAATGGCTTCATTTTACCTTAATGAACTCTTTAAAGACCTGCCTTCAAATAAAGTTGCATTCTGAGGTATGAAGAGTTTGAGCTTCTATAAATGAATTTTTGATGGGACACAATTCAATCCGTAACAATATGCAATGCCAATATCTTATTGTTATTATTGTTATTATGTATTTTATTATTCATCTGACATATTCATTCTGTCTGTTTTATAGCTAGTACTGAGCTAGCAGTGAGAACAACACAGGAAAATACAAACAAAATATACCAAAATTTTTTTCATTATATACCAAAATTTAATGTAAAAAACTCAAATTTCTTACAACATTTAAGATAAATAACTAAAGTCAACTCCTTGAAGGATTTTTATTTTCCTCATGACTTCTCTAAAATTATCCTTTTCTCACTCCTACCAATCTCCTTTTCTTACTCTCATTCTTCTACTTACTGCCTAAATAAGGTAAAATCTAGGAATCAATGCTAGATACTATTGTCTTTTCTGCCTTCACTCACTCTTTATGTCCCTCATGGCTATACATGACATCTTTCAGATATATGCCCTAAACAGATCTATTAACACTTTCTTTTCCTAAATTGTTCCTTGTCTAATCTTCTCCATTTCACATAATGGCATTGATTACTCAGACAAAAATCTTTTTTTTCAGACAAAAATCTTTATACAAATCTTTCTTATCCTCCCTTTTCCCTTAACATCCATGTAGAATTAATTCAGAAGCCCTGCCAGTACTAACTCCAAAATAGGTCCAAAAATATCCCATATTATGACTATCTCATAATAGTCACTACTACTTAGGCATCAAGCTACAATTGTCCCTAAATTAGAGCCCTCCAATTTCCTAATCTCCCTAATTCCAGTGTGTTCATTATTTAATCAATCTGCTAGGGAAGTAGACTAATATTTTATACTATAATATACAAGATGAGTAAGTTATTGGCATTGCTTTATAGCATAGTGTCTATAGCTACAATTGTGTATTGTAGATTTAAATTTTGTTAAAAGGGTGAAGCTTATGTTAAGGACTCTTATCATATGAATAAAAAGTGGAAAAAATCCCACCAACAGGCTCAAAATTTTTTTATATGATTATATTAAAAGATTCAGTAGAAAAACTGACAACACCCAACATACTTTTCTGATAAAAACTCTAAGCAAACTAGGAGTAGAGGGAACTTCCTCAACTTGATAAATAATATGATTTACAATTATATCAAAAATAATAAAATATCTAGAAATAAACCTATCCAAAGAGGTGAAGGACCTGTACTCTGAAAACCATAAAGCACTGATGAAAATTAAAGATGACACAAAGAAATGGAAAGATATTCCATGCTCATGGATTGGAAGAGCAAATACTATTAAAACATCTATACTACCCATAGTAATCTGCACATTTAATTCAATCTTTATCAAATGCCAACAGTTATTTTCACAGGACTAGAACAAACAATAATAAAATTTGTATGGAACTTCAAAAGACCCCAAATAGCCACAGCAACCTTGAAAAAGAAAAACAAAGCTGGAGGCATCACAATTCCAGACTTCAAGTTATATTACAAAGCTGTGGTGATCAAAAAAATATAGTTACTTGCACAAATATACACAAAGGTCAATAGAACAGTGTAGGAAAACCAGAAATGAACTTTTAACTATATGGAACAAGAATATCCAACAAGGAAGGTTCTACAATAAATGGTTTTGGAAGAATTGGACAGCAACATGAGGAAGAATGAAACTGGAGTACTTTCTTACACATACACACACAAAAAAATTAAAACGCATGAGAGACCTAGATGTGAGACAAGAAACCATAAAATCCCAAAGAACATAGGCAGTAATGTCTTTGACGATAGTGGTAGCAACTTATTTCTAGATGTGTCTCCTGAGGCAAGGGAAACAAAAGCATGTCTGAACTATGTAGATTTCATCAAGATAGAAAGCTTCTGTGCAGCAAAGGAAACAACAAAACTAAAAGGCAGCCTACAGAATAGAAGAAGATGTTTGCAAATGACATATTTGATTCAGGGTTAGTATTCAAAATATATGAAGAGCATCTAAGACTCAACACCTAAAAAATAATCCAATTTTAAAAATATGTAGAAGATATGAATTGACATTTTTTTCTAAAGAAAACATACAGATGGCCAATGACACATGAAAAGTGGATCAAGTTACTGATCACCAGGGAAATATAAATGAAAACCACAGTGAGATATGACCTCATACCTGTCAGAATGGCTAAAATCAACAACACAAGAAAGAACAAGTATTGGCAAAGATGTGGAGCAAGGGGAACCCATTGGTGTGAACGCAAACAGATGCAGCCACTATGGAAAACAGTATGGGATTTCCTCAAAAACTTGAAAATAGAACTACCCTACTATCCAGAAATTGTGCTACTGGGTATTTGTTCAAAGAATACAGGATTACCAATTCAAAGGGATACATTCACCCCAATGTTTATAGCGACATTATTTACAATAGCCAAATGATGGAAAGAGTTCAAATGTTCATCAACTGATGAATACATAAGAAGTACTGTTAGCATCTGACTCTTGGTTTTGGCTCAGGTCATGATCTCAGGGTCTGAGGTCCAGCCCTGTGTAAAGCTCCATGCTCAGCATGAAGTGTGCTTGAGATTCTCAAACTCTTTCCTTCTGCCCCTCCCTCTGCTCTCATAAATAAATAAATAAATAAATAAATAAATAAATAAATAAATAAATAAATTCTTTTAAAAAACCCTCTGATTAGATAGTATAGCACATCTATTAGAATAGCTAAAGTTCAAAATGTTCAAAATACTGATACCACCAAATGCTGATGAGTATGTGGAACAACAAGAACTCTCATTTTTTGCTGAAGGATAAAAGCCAAAAAAAAAAAAAGAAAAGAAAAGAAAAAGAGAGAGAGAGAGAGGAGAGAAAGAAAAATGGTAAAAGCCACTGCAAAAGAGGTTCGGCAGTCTCTTTTAAAACTAAAAATACCCCTATTTATGATCCAGCAACTATATTCCTTGATATTTACCCAGATGAACTCACAACTTAGGTCCAAACAAAAATTAGCACATGAAGCTTGCAGCAGCTTTATAAAAAATTTCCACATTTGGAAGCAACCGAGATGTGGTTCAGTAGGTAAATAGATAAATCAGCTGTGGGGCATTCAGACAATGGCATATCATTCACCACTAAAAAGAAATGAGCTATCAAGTCACAAAAACATATGGAGAATCCTTAAATGCATATTGCTCAGTGAAAGAAGTCAACTTGAAAAGGCTATGTGCTCTGTAATTCCAATTATATGATTTTCTTGGAAAGGCAAAACTAATGAGACAAATGATCAGTAGTGACCAGGGGGCTGGAAGGAGAGAGGGAAGGATGAATATGTGGAGTACAGTGGATTTTAGGGCAGTGAAACTCTTCCATGAGAAACTGTAATGGTGGGCATATGTTACACATTTGTAAAAAAACAACAACAACAAAAAAAAAAAACAGGATATGTCCAACACAAAGAGTTGACCTTAATGTAAACTGTAGACTTCATTAATAATAATGTATCAATGTTGGTTCATTATTTGTGAGAAATAAACCACATTAATGCAAGACAATAATAGAGGCAACAGTGGTGTAGGGACAAAGAGAAGGTATATGGAAAGTCTCTATATTTCCACTCATTATTTTCTGCACACCTAAAAATTCTCTGAAATATGAAATGTATTCAATTAGCTTTTTATAAAGAAGATTTTATTTATTTATTCATGAGAGACAGAGAGAGAGGCAGAGACAGGCAGAGGGAGAAGCAGGCTCTACACGGGAAGGCCTACGTGGGACTCAATTCCGGAACTCCAGGATCAGGCCGTGGGTCAAAAGCAAGTGCCAAACTGCTGAGCCACCCAGGTGTCCCATTCAATTAGTTTTTTAAGTAACATGGATAAAAGGGATTTCATAAGAAGTTTATAAAATGAGAAGTAAAACTGACATTTCATGAGACAACTGCCAAGAATTCAATAAAGTAATTTGATTACCACAACACTTAAATGGGGTGGGGGGAGAAAGAAGGAGATGAAATGGATAAGCATGGCATTGCACAAGAATGAGTTCCAGTACACAGAATGTGTTCACAAGTCACGTCTCTTTTTCTTCAAAATTTTTACTTTGCCTATCCCTGGCTGTATAGTTAGTTGATGGAAATAAAATAAGTATTAAAATAAAAAATTCAAAATTGTTTTAGATTATTTTGATTTACAATTCTTAAAAAATATCCTTTTATAGTCTTCCCACTATGTATTTGACCTTTTCTGTTTTAAATCCATTTCTTTCATTATTTCAACCTTCTACATGAAACTGAAGATTCCTCTTCTTGTTTTGTGTTTTTGTTTGAGAGAGAGAGAAAGAGAGAGAGAGGAGAGAGAGCACAAGTGGGGGTGTGCAGAGGGAAAGAGAATCTTAAGCAGGCTCCACGCCCAGTGCAGAGTCTGATGTGGGGCTCCATCTCATGACCCTGAGATCATGACCTGAGCTGAAATCAAGTCTGACAGCTTAACTGCCTGAGCCATCCAGTGCCCCTTGTTTTGTTTTTAAAAATTACTGAACTTGCCTTTTTTAATGAGCATTTATCCAATATTGTGCTATATTGTTCCCTGCCCTCTTTGCAATTGTCCCAAGCATCAAGAAATGGAATCTCTTTACCTCCTTCTGAATCTGGGCTGGCCTTGGTTGACAAATAAAATGCAGTGAAGTGGTAGTGTGCTTCTTCTTGGGCTTAGGCTTTATATATTCTACTCCCCCTGTTAAAATTCTAAAACTGCGTGAGCATACTCCGTCTAGCAGGCTGAGGGCTGAGAGCATCGGGGCTGTAGGCCAAGCTTTCCAAGGTATCATCATTTGTGAATGACATTTATCAGTGAGCAGCCACAGCCCATCCACCAGCTGACCGGGGATACGGGGAGTGAGCCCAGCTGAGCCTAGTAAGAATGATCCAGTAAGCACCACTCAGATGTTTTGCTAACCTGCAAATAAATACATGAACTAAATAACTGCCTAAATTGCTTTATGCCACCAAGTTTTAGAATAGTCTGTTAGACAGCAAAAGTTAACAAAAAAACTTTAAAATACACAGAATATACTAATGGGCATCAAAACTTTTTTCTCATGAACTTTCTTCTAAATTTTTTGTCATTTACTTATTATCTCCAATTGGATACTTCATTAGCGACTTAAGTCTTATTAATACTGAAATCATTGTTCTTTTTCCAAATGTTCACTTTTTAATATTTTTTCCTTCAGCCATATTACTTAAAAGGCATACAAATCTGAGAAATTATTGTAATTATGCCTCTTTATCCTTAATATATCACCAATTGGATAATGAGTTATCCCAAATGCCTCATCCAAATGTCTTGCGCTTTTTTCTGTTTATAGTATGACTGTTTGCTCAGCTCATGGTTAGCTATAACATGGATGATAGAACCTCTTTTTAACTGCTCTTTTTATTTGCAGGGTTTCTTCGATCTAAACCTTCTAGAAATATATTTCTCTAACGCAATCATTGTAATGTAAAATATCTCATAAAATTTACCTTTTCTAGATACTTTTTAAGGAAAATTGTATTATATCTGATGCACAGAAATAAAATCCATTATGATGAGTTCCTAGACTTCTTAGCTTATATTTGTACCTTAATTTGATCCCTGATTCTCTCATGCTACAGTCTACTCCAAAATAAACTTATTTATTCCATACCTCCTTGTCTTTGTAAATGCCGTTTCCCCTACCTAGGATTTCCTAAATTCAGTGTCATTGTATGTTGACTGTCACACTTTTTCTTCAAGTGACAGCTCATATATCATCGCTTGTAACTATAGTTGGTACATATTAGATAGGAATGAAAAATATGCTAGCTTAAAGAGTAAACATGATCACTGAGGCCATATCTTTCCTTATTCTTTTAAAAGCTGCTTTCAATCACTCATTCAAAAACATGGCCTGTACTTTATTGAGACTACTTTTGTTCTGTGTGATATTACCGTGAAAATATCACCAGGGCTTTGTTTTCCTCCAAAGCTTCCACTGCCTTCATATAAATTAATATAATATTGACTTTTCTTGATATATCACTATATTAAACTCAATTGTAAACTTTTATAATGCATTAAAAAAAACTATGAGTAAAATTTTCTTTGCACAAATAGATCTGATATCATTGGAGATGCCAAATTTTTCTATCTTCTCTGCCCAATCATGTAGTTAATATATGTCCTGCACAGCTCTATGCTTTAAATAATTCTCAGTGTCTTTTTTCCCAAGTCTACTGACAAAAATTAAAGACTGAACTGAATTTTTTTTTTTCCAGTGAAGCCTTCCTGGAAAAGAGACCCTTTCTTTGATAATATTTAACAGTTGTCATTCCGTCACACTTTGATATCAACCACTTATTCCACATTAGTGTTAAGCCCCCCTATAATCAGCAGATGTATCATGTCATAGTGTCCTTGAACTTCTAATTGACTGTCAGTTCTCAGTTCTATCTTCCTAAATTCTACATTTGGTGACAGTGCTTAGAAAACACTCAATTTTACTGATGCTCCTTAAGGATCATCTGAGATGTTGGAAATTAGTTGATGTCTTTTTGCTCTCAATCTGTCATCTCTGTGAGACTGGAGTCATCACTGCACTCATCCAAAAAATCATGCAGTGATAAATTGCAAGCTAAAGACAGTAGGGATTATAGTTTGTTTCTATAGTTGATAAGAGTTTGTTATAAATCATAAATAATCATAAACAATTCCAGTATTATTAATGCCCGTAACCACTCAGATAAAATCGATTTAACAAATTATACAAAAAAAATTATACATTTTCCATTTTTTAAAAACTTGAATAAAAACTTTATCTTTTGTGACTATCATTTTGAGGCATTTCTTCTTACAAGAAAATTTGAAGACTGTACTTAGAATCAACAGAATTTTGATTTATAATTCACATTTACTAGTTTACATGTCTTAACAGTATCTGTTTTTCTAACTTTTAAATATTTTTATCAGAACACTTATATTTGGGAGCACCTGGGTAGCTCGGGTCATGATATCAGGGTCCTGGGATGGAGCCCCACATTGGTCTCTCTCCTCAGCGTGGACTCTGCTTCTCCTTCTCCCTCTGCCCGCCCCCCTCTCTTTCCTGGCTTATGCTGTCTTGCTATCTCACTCTCACTCTCAAATAAATAAATAAAATCTAAAACAAAAACAAAAACAAGCCTCTTGCAGTTGTTGAATTTAGCAAACATCTCAATAATTTTCATGCTGAGGATTTTTATATTTTTAACATTTGATTTATTTATCAAGTAAAATGATATTTATTGTATCGAGTTCCTGGTCCTCGAACTACAATCAAAACTCAGCCCCTTAGCAATAGCCCCTTATTATCTCTCATATACTTTAAAATAGTATTTTCTTACTTTAATATTACAAGATGATACTTGCTTGAGAATCACTTAATTTGACTTGTGCTTCTTTCCCAGCAAAAAAAAAGACAGGAGTGGCCATGCCCTCAGCAGCAGTCCCACAAGGAGCCAGACCCAAAGAGAGGTGCTGTTTGCGGGGTGGGGTTGGGGGGTCGCTGTGTGGGATGAGGACTGGAGGGAGCGTGCACCCCCACCTCACTGCAGTGCTGGTCCCAGCAGTGATAACACCTATGAATGGAGATCCACCATTCTAAGGGCCTCTGGGATCCATGTTTGAGGGTGATGTATTGTTCCTTGATACCACTTTTACACCAGAATAACTCTTCAAGCCTCCAAGGTTACATTTGGGGTAAGAATCTATCACTGCAATACTAATAGTCAAATAATCATTTGCTTGGACATATTAAAAGATAGTTAGAGTCCAGCACTAACCATTTCTAAAGTTCTCCTGTCTATCCACTCTCATCTTACAGACTGTAATCCTGCTGACACTTTGAGGGGAAAGTATTGCCCAGAGTACAGGAAAATAGAGGAGAACATGACCAGAGTGGCCAGAGTGGCCCAAGAGATATGCTACTTAAATTGGGTTTACACAATTCTTACATTATCTGTCTGTCACAGAGAGAGCTGCTCGTGATTTTGAAGGAGTGGGGGAGCGTGGGACTGAATATTTCTGTAACAGATATTATTCTGTTGTATTTCCTAAGATTTTGTGGTAACTTAAGGTATCTTCCTACAGTAGACAGAACTGATTATAACAACTTTTAAAACTGTCATTAGTTCTGCAGTATTAGCTGCAGAAAATAGACATTTGGGTTCAGTTGTTTGTAGTCTATACATTTGAAATAGCTTAATTTTGTACGGGTTACAGACATGACCACTTATGCAGAGTCCTTCCATGACTACCAACGTTAGGTTAAAAAAAAAAAAAAAAGGACTTTCTTTTTCCTTCTGGGGGGGGGATTGATATTTAACAGTATTTAGAGACTTCCATCTCGTATATAACAGATATGTGGGCTATGAGACAATCATCTAGAAAATGAGTAATCACGTATTTTATTTTATATGCCAACCCGCTTTCTTGTGCTAAGATGAGAAATTTGAATCATGATTTGTGAAAACCTATAGTATACTATCTTCACCTCTTAACTGAAACGTATGGAATAGGAGTTGCTCAGTGGATTACGCATATGTTGTGCACCACTTAAGTCTGCATTTGTTACTGTGCTGATGAAAAATATGAAAACAAACAAAAGCATCTCTTAATTTATTAAACCCTTTCATATATATTCTCACGTGATCCTCAGACGATGATGTTTCCAACCAACTGTCCCACAGACACATCCTTTTCCTGCCTTGAGCATTTGTTTTTATCATCATCTACAACACCCAGACACTCTTAGCTAAATAACTGTTTAAAAGTGCTTGATACTAATTTGTATATACCCCAGGCCTTCCTCCTTAGACTGTAAGTTTCAGGAAGGAGTTTTTACATTTTCACTACAGGTAGTACAATGATTTGCATAGAGTAAACACTTCAAATGCTTTGGCATAAATGATGAATACATCTTTTTTTTGTATATTTTATTGAAATTCGATTTGCCAACATATAGTGTAAAACCCAGTGTTCATCCTATCAAGTACCCCCCTCAGTGCCTGTCACCCAGTCACTCCATCCCCCCACGCACCTCGCCTTCCACTACCCCTTGTTCATTTCCCAGAGTTAGGTGTCTCTCATGTTGTGTCACCCTCGCTGATATTTCCCACTCATTTTCCCTCCTTTCCCCTAAAATCCCTTTCACTATTTTTTATATTCCCCATATGAGTGAAACCATATAATACTTGTCCTACTCTGATTGACTTACTTCACTCAGCATAATACCCTCTAGTTCCATCCACATTGAAGCAAATGGTGGGTATTTGTTGTTTCTGATGGCTGAGTAATAGTCCATTATATGCTCAGACCACAGCTTCTCTGTCCATCATCTGTCAATGGACACAGGCTCCTTCCACAGTTTGGCCATTGTGGACATTGCTGCTAGAAACATCGGGGTGCAGGTCTCCCGGTGTTTCACTGCGTCTGTATCTTTGGGGTAAATCCCCAGCAGTACAATTGCAGGGTCGTAGGGCAGGTCTATTTTTAACTCTTTAAGGAACCTCCACACAGTTTTCCAGAGTGGCTGCACCAGTTCACATTCCCACCAACAGTGTAAGAGGGTTCCCTTTTCTCCACATCCTCTCCAACATTTGTGGTTTCCTGCCTTGTTACTTTTCCCCATTCTCACTGGTGTGAGGTGGGATCTCATTGTGGTTTTGATTTGTATTTCCCTGATGGCAAGTGATGCAGAGCATTTTCTCATGTGCATGTTGGCCATGTCTGTGTCTTCCTCTGTGAGATTTCTCTTCATGTCTTTTGCCCATTTCATGATTGGATTGTTTGTTTCTTGGATGTTGAGTTTAAGAAGTTCTTTATAGATCTTGGAAACTAGCCCTTTATCTGATACGTCATTTGCAACTATCTTCTCACATTCTGTAGGTTGTCTTTTAGTTTTGTTGACTGTATCCTTTGCTGTACAAAAGCTTCTTATCTTGATGAAGTCCCAATAGTTCATTTTTGCTTTTGTTTCTTCTGCCTTTGTGGATGTATCTTGCGAGAAGTTACTGTGGCCGAGTTCAAAAAGGCTGTTGCCTGTGTTCTCCTCTAGGATTTTGATGGAATCTTGTCTCACATTTAGATCTTTCATCCATTTTGAGTTTATCTTTGTGTCTGGTGTAAGAGAATGGTCTAGTTTCATTCTTCTGCACGTGGCTGTCCAATTTTCCCACCACCATTTATTGAAAAGACTGTCCTTTTTCCAGGGGATACTCTTTCCTGCTTTGTCGATATTAGTTAACCATAGAGTTGAAGGCCCATTTCTGGGTTCTCTATTCTATTCCACTGATCTATGTGTCTGTTTTTGTGCCAGTACCACACTGTCTTGATGATCACAGCTTTGTAGTACAGCTTGAAATCTGTCATTGTGATGCCCCCGGCTCTGGTTTTCTTTTTCAATATTTCCATGGTTATTCGGGGTCTTTTCTCATTCCACACAAATCTTAAGATGATTTGTTCCAATCCTCTGAAGAAAGTCTATGGTATTTTGACAGGGATTGCACTGAACGGGTAAATTGCCCTGGGTAGCATTGACCTTTTCACAATATTAATTCTTCCAATCCATGAGCATGGAATATTTTTCCATCTCTTTGTGTCTTCCTCAATTTCTTTCAGAATTTTTTTGTAGTTTTTAGGGTATAGATCCTTTACCTCTTTGGTTAGGTTTATTCCTGGGTATCTTATGCCTTTGGGTGCAATTGTAAATGGGATTCACTCCTTAATTTCTCTTTCTTCAGTTTCATTGTTAGTGTATAGAAATGCCACTGATTTCTGGGCATTGATTTTGTATCCTGCCACACTGCCAATTGCTGTATGAGTTCTAGCAATCTTGGAAGGAGTCTATGGGCTTTCTATGTACAGTATCATGTAATGATGAATACAGCCTATGTAGTGAATTACAATGAATGAAGATGTCATTGTAGCATCATTGTTATTGCAAAAATTTACTATATGAATGTGAGTATAAATCATTTTATATCATTTAATGTTATTATTTTTCAAAGGAATATTAAAAGAAAGATTTTCTAAAGCTTTCTGTTTCAAATAAGCAAAAGCTATTTAAGGGATAGAAATACATAAATATATCTCATGTTTGAGCAAGAGATCTAAAGGGGATATTCTAATTCTTAGGAGAGAAATGCTCTTATTTTCACATAGGTGATTGTCACACCTTTTGTGCCTTTAAGCATCGCCTTGCCCCTCATTAAAAGGCAAGTTGTTGTGCCAATAGCTCAATAATTCCAAATAAGTAAGTGAGAAAAGTCCACGGTCTTCCATTTTAAACCTTAAGTGATTATTATAAGGATGATACACAATAGTTTTTACCTGCTTGTTTTATTTCCTGTGATTTATTTGGATGGAGAAAGAAAGTATACTGAAATTAAAAGACTAAAGTAATTTAGGAGTTATGTCACTTCATATAATATCATCAAAAATATAGAAATTGGCTCCTCAAATCTTTAAAGAAAAGATATTTTTAGGAATTTGGAAATGGCCACTGAGAGGAAAAAAATCCATAAAATGGTGGAAAGGTTGGGTTTGAGGAGAATTATGAATAATAGGAAATATAAATTGGCAAGGATGAAAAAATAATTTGGAAGAATATTAGTAATCAACTTATTTTTAAAAATTTTTAAAGGCTTTATTTACTTATTCATGAGAGACACAGAGAGAGGCAGAAGAAGAAGCAGGCTCCATGCAAGGAGCCTGATATGGGACTTGATATGGGATCATGCCCTGAGCTGAAGGCAGACGCTCAACTGCTGAGCCACCCAGGCATCCATTAATTAATTTTTTTGTTCCGATTTGGGCTTTAATCTTTATTTTCCCACCACATTCTTGTTATCCTCAAATTTTCAAAGTATCCCTGCTATAGAGTTGCAATTTTTTTTTTCCTGGAGAAATTAAAGATGATGAAAAGCAAACATATGGACAAAATGGAAGGGAAAAAGGACATCTCTGGAAGGTGACAAGGGAGACTGGGTCTGGGAATAAATATCAGGGGTGTGAAGTCATAGAAGAATATAACCAACTCTTGAAGTATCATCAGAAGTAATGTAATGATAGTAGGAGATTTTCAGTAGGATTGTGGTAGAAGCTGGGGGCATTTTATTTGGATTAAGAAGACTATAAAGACTCTAAAAGGCTGGAGGATCAGTAATGTAGGTTTGAATATTAAAAGCTTATAGTTAACAATCTCTTATGGCTTGTCTCCCTCTCTCATTTAATCTTACTTTATTTTTCCCTTCCTTCCGCTATGATCTTCTGTTTTGTTTCTTAAATTCCACATATGATAAAATCATATGATCACTTTCTTTCTCTGACTTAATTATGTTAGTATAATATCTAGTTCCATCCATGTCATTGCAAATGGTAAGATTTCCTTTTTTTTTTTTTTTTTTTTTTTTTTTTTTTTTTTTTGTGGCTGAGTAACAATCTGATGGTTGCTGTTAGAGAGGAAAGTAACTGGGTGATGGGCATTAAGGAGGGCACTCCTTAATGAGCACTGAGTGTTATGTACAACTGATAAATCACTGAACTCTATCTCTGAAACTAATAATATACTATATGTTAATTAATTGAATTTAAATAAAATAAAAATTTTAAAAAGCTGCAGTAATCAAAAAAGCTTATTACAAAAAATAGAAAATAAATAAAAGCTTATTACATGTATTTAAATATATGGGGAATGCTAATAACCTGAACAGGTGTATATTTTTTCAAATATTTTTAATTAAAACATCCTTAGAAATAATGATTTTGATAAAAGCTGGCAGATAAAGATGGAATGAGAAAGAGACATAAATAATAGCAGTTTGTACTGACAATCCAGAATGTAGTAGCTGATGCAAATGAACATTTCACAACAAAATTCAGAAAAAAGAAGTTGTAATTGGATAAGATCTAGAGACCAAGTAGAAATTCATGAACAAAACATATAAAAGAATAAAAATTCCAACCAAAGTCTCTTTCCCCATCCTATTTATTCATACATTGTGCCTGACTTGAAAGGAAAGTCGCTTAACTAACTTCTAGAATAATAGGAAGATTTACTTAATCATTGAATTTGACCCTAAAATTGAGGGAATGGGGGGATCCCTGGGTGGCTCAGTGATTTAGAGCCTGCCTTTGGCCCACGGCATGATCCTGGAGTCCCAGGATCAAGTCCCACATCAGTCTCCCTGCATGGAGCCTGCCTCTCTCTCTCTCCCTCCCCACCCCTTTCATGAATAAATGAATAAAATCTTTAAAAAAAAATTGAGGGAATGGTTTGTTCTGTACCTCTGGAAAACATCACTTTGGGAATGTGTATGTGAGATGTGTGGGTCTGATAAAGCCTCTGCATTACAAATTCAAAAAACTGCAGCATAGTTTATGCCCAACAGACTATTTATCCATAGTCTGTGTACTTTAAAAAAGAAAAAAAAAGTTATTGTCTGAAACTTTGATACCTAGGCAGAGAAATCACAAAATCAGCTTTGAACTGTTATCAGGGATGACATATGAATATGCACTGAGAAGTGATGAGAAGCTCTTAATTGTTTATTTAGTGAGAAAACCAATTTATTTAATCCAGTGCCTGGAAGTTTCTTTTCATTCTTCCCTTTGTCTTGTTTCTTTGATGCAGGTCAGGGACCAAATGCTATCATATCCTATGCATTTAGTAAGCACATTTTTCTCTCATTATCACATCATTCTTTGTTCAAAGCCTATTTGATGCATGTGGCAGCTTTTGAACCTTCAAGATGAATATAAAGAAATATTCAAATGATGCTTTGAATTAACATCAAATACACATCAACATTTCAGAAGACAAACTGATCAGAATTTACTTAATGCCACAGAAAATTCATTCTGGATAAGGAAAAATAATTAGCGTTGGAAAAGTTACCATGTGTGATTAAAAGAATAAACAATTATAGGAGGTCTATTTAAGATGGCTTATTCAAATTAGAAACAGCTACCTCTTATCAAATACCTGCACAGCCCTCAAGATCCATGGCATTTTGCCTTATTCTGAGTGAGCTTGTATTTTTCCGAAGAAATTATATATTTATTTTATTTTTAATTTACTAATGGAAATACAACAAAAGCATCTTCATATTTCTGTTACTGTTGCTTCAATTGGTTGAAAATTTTCCTCCCAATTAGGCACAAAGACTAGTGTTGTGAGTTTAATGTTAATGAGGAAATAGTAAAGAAACATGAGATATAATTCTTCTCCATAATTAAACATAATTTTCTCCAAAAAGTGAAAATTAAGGAAAAGAATATAATTAAAATATCTTACATTTATTTTAGGAATCAACTATTTTAAAAAAGTATTTGGAAGTCTCAAAACAACAAAATAAAAACACATTCTCATTGCTATTATTAAAAGAAAAAGAATTTCCTATTTTGATCACAAATAACAAAGCCATAAACAAATACATAGCAAACAAATCTTAAAAGAAAAATGTTACTGACAGTTGAAATGTTAAAAAAAATGCAAGAAAATTGTGTATCAATATTTTGGAGTCTTAAAGAAAATAAAAAATGATCACTTTAGAGAAGTCTTATTAAATTCTGCATTAAGTTTTGTGTTGGGGACGCCAGGGTGGCTCAGTGGTTGAGTGTTTGCCTTCAGCTCAGGGTGTGATTCCTGCATCCCAGGATCGAGTCCCATGTCAGGCTCTCTGCATGGAGCCTGCTTCTTCTCCCTTTTCCTGTGTCTCTGCCTCTCTCTGTGTGTGTCTCTCATGAATAAATAGATAAAATCTTTTAAAAAAATTTTTGTGTTGGTTATTCAACATTGACATCCTTGATCAATGATTATTAGAGGTAGAATGTTCTATGAATAGAATTTGTGAGGAGTATTTATTAGTGGTGAGAAATGATTATAAGTGCTAATATGTCTATGTATTAATTTTTAATGATGACAAATTTAAGGAAGTCACTTTTCAAAAGTATAACAATGGTTATAATGGTTTATATACTTATTAAAAGTATATTCTTAAGGAATGGTCAGTGGAATGAAAATAAGGAAAAAATTAAAACATTAACCAGTGAATGCAAAAACAATGTGACCTTCAATTCCTTAGTTTTTTTCTAATATTTCTCATTCTTTTTAAATAGATATTTAACGATGAATCTGATATTTATATGGATTGGTTTAGTTTCACTCGAAGTTTAAGGCCTTCTTTTCACTCTAGTTCATATTTTCTCTGTTCAATACAATAAAACCCAAAAATACATCAGAGAATCCACAGCTTTTTTTTCCCCTTTTTTAAAATTCACAGCTTTTATTTCACAGAATTTATCTTTACCTTAGAAGTATTGGTACTTAAAAAAGTGTGTTAGTATTTTTTACATAGTTACAATGGTCATATTAATGTGCATCCTTAATTCACATCTGCAATTAGTCCTGATGGTTTCCTAAAATATGTACTTTGGGGGTTTGATTAAATAATGAGTTAATTCATATATGTTTAAATACTAAGGTAATTCATATGTGTGTGAATCTTTTATTCACACATTCTTTTGCTGTTACTGATAGGTGTCTTAGTGAATTAAAGAAAAAATTCTAATAGTTCAAGTAAACTTAAGAGGTGTTTGAGCACGTAAAAAGTTATTTTGGGTATGCAAAGGCATTTTTTCATGTATTAGAGGAAATAAACTATCCATTTGTTCAAGAGGTTTCATTGGGCACCACTCAGTACTAGACATTGTCAATAGGAATAAAATAAATTATTAAATAAACCAGTAAATTAGTAAATTCTGTACTTATAGCAAGATATACGTTATTATAATAAATACTAAAATATGTAGTACATTAAAAGTAGTGGATGTGAAGAATAAAATAAGGCTAAGAATGAGGACATTGAATGTTGGGGGCTACTTGCAATTCAAAGTAGTCATAGAAAAAAATAAAGTAGTAGGGAGCACCTACCTCACTGAGCAATTGACAATTAAAGATGTAATGGGGTTGAGGATGGGACACAAGCAGATGGAAATATGAAGATCCTTTTCCCAGGTAAGTGTATCAGCATTGTGCTTGTAGTAAAGGAAGAACAGAAAGAGGGATAGAGGTGCTGGATAAAGTGAACAAGGTGGAGAGAGGAAATGACGTCCAAGAGGTAGTTGTGTGTGTTGCAGGCTTCTGGTTGTGAGAACCTTATAGGGAAATGCAGGGTGTTGGATTTAGTCTAAATGAGGTGGGGAGACATTGGAAGGTTTTCTTTTCTTTTTTTTTTTTTTCTTAAGAAGCAACATAATTTTAGATTCTGATGGATTTGGACTTGCTATTTTAGCATCAAGGAAATATACAGACATGAACATTGTTCTCCAATCATTTATAGTGAGTACCTACAAGTATGATGAACTAATAGAAACCTTAGCCAATTTTACATCCACATTGGTCAGAGCTTCTTCAAAAATTCTAAGCATGACAGAGGCACCTGGATGGTTCAGTTGGTTAAGGGTCCGACTCTTGGTTTCTACTCAGGTCATGATCTCAGGGTCATGAGATGGAGCCCAGGGCCAGTTCTGTGCTCAGCATGGAGTCTGCTTGGATTCTTTCTCCCCCTCTTCCCCTGACCTGTGTATTCCCTTTCAATAAATAAATAAATAAATAAATAAATAAATAAATAAATAAATAAAATCTTACCAAAAAATTCTAAGCATTACTAAGAAAATATTTCTGAATTTATAAGAAGCAAAATATTTCAGAAATCTGGCATAAAATAATCTTTTTCATTTGTCTAAATTATAATGAAATGGATTTAAAGACACGTGCAAAAGGAGATACTACTTTCTCTGTTGACTTCTGCTATTTTTTGCACCTCAGAAATGCCATGACATTGTGGACTCTCTTATTGATTGGGTTCAGCATAGCTTCCCTAGTTTTTTATTTTGGAGTCATTATAAATTCTTTTTAAAAAGCAGCTATGAATTAAACTTTGGGATATTATTTGGGTCATCTTTCTGCTATATCAAGGAGAGTGTATTTAATATTTCTAAACTGGTTCTGTTCTAAATTTGCAGCAATGATAAATGTGCTTGTTCTTCATATTTGTATGCTCCACTTGTTTTAAGGGGCATGTAAGAGTGAAGGCTATTTTAAAAGTGAAAGGGTTAAACATATTACTCATAGTATATGGTCACATCGTCATCTCTCTCCAAGGCTTTTTATGACCTAACAATAGGATATACTGAATCATCTAATATAGTTGTAGAGAGTTGCATTTTTACTTTCTTTTTACTCTGAAAACAATATTTTTCCCTATACTTAACAATATGTGAGAATTAAACTCCTTTTATCATATAATCTAATCACATCATAGGAACGTGTACCTCTACATAAAGTAACAATATTTACAAAAGTATATAAAATTAAAGAAGACAAACTCCTGAAAGTCCAAGAAATGGTAGCAAAATTCAAGAGAACTGTTCATTGAAAAGCACTTTTATTAATATGATAATATTTGAATACTTCATTACCATATAGTATATAACACCGAACTGAGCTTCAGACACTGGAAAATATTTAGAAATCTCTAAAGAAAATCTATATCCAAGATTAGCCGATTTGTTGTACATTTTTAAAAACATGAGATGTGTTATAAATATATTTCATAAATCTCCAAACATCCCAAATGGGTCATTTCCATATAAAACATTTACGTTTATGGACACATGTCATAAACAATTATTTTAATTTTAATATGTAAGCAGTGATTATTTAGTCATACGTGCTACTATATCATCCCTGACTTCTTAACCTTTATAAATTCACCCTTCTTCTCCATTTCCAATTAGTCAAAAGTATTTAAAAATAGTAAATAACCATCGAGCTTTGTCACTGAACACTTGTGCAACCTCAGGTAAGTTACAGATATTCTATTCCTCAATTTCCTCAAAAAAAAATGGAGAAAATGATCTCATGCATACTACTAGGCTTTTGCAGCTGTTAATTATTAATACATGTAAATTATTTGGAAGTATACCTGGCATACAGCAAGCTTCCACAATGGTTAACTATTATTATGTTTACTTCTGTTGAATTGACTTAATTCATAAAAAAATAAGAGGGATGATCTTTTGTATGGGTAGAGGGCATGGGCATTAGGAAATTGAGTCAGCAAATTCAGAAGACACTGCACAGTTGTCAAAATCCATGGAAAACACAAAACAAGCATAACTGCTATGATGCAATGACAGTCTTTATATAATTTTGCTGAAAACATCTGCATTTGGACAATCTGTTAAAGAACTAAGATTTAAGAACAAAGAAAGGAACACTTGAGTCTCATTATCTACGGTTTAATCCTTTAGGTTTATTGACAAACTACATCATTGATATTTTGGAAAAGGACACCATGTCTTTAATTCTGAAATTGTAATTGTTTGGATGGTCAGTTGATAAAGCTTACAAATATTAAATAAAAATATTTAATATTTGTATTAAAATGCAAACCGCGTAAGAAAAATGAGTTGAAGGAAGAAGATATGGTGCTGAATTAGACAAAGAATGCCACAGGAAATGTCTAATGATAAATTAATAGATGCTTTAGAAAAGAGAGGGCCACATTCTAATATTTGATTGTTATCCCATCTGTGTGATGAAACTTTTATAACCCAAATGCTTAACAATATTCATACAAATGGAGAAGCTAATGAGATAGATTTTTCTGTCAATGGCCTTATATTTTCAGACCTGTCAGGACTAAGATGCTGCAGCCACGGGCATATGCTATGAATAGTAAAGCGATGTCTTTCAGGGTTGAACAAATTCTGCAGAAAATAAACTTGAAAGTATAGAATCAGATTTGTGTCCTCAAATGAAAGCCAGTAATATCACAATTGTCACTCTTTGTTAGATATTTAATAAGTAGAAATCGTTTGAAAACTGTATATGCAGAGTCTGTTATATAATGGGAGCCCCTTTTCTCATTCATAGTTAGCTATGGTTAGTTGGATTACTCGAATTTCTCTAATTTGCACTGAGATCTTTCTAATGCTTTCTCCTAATTTATTTTCCCCAAAAACGTTTTCATTTTTCCTACCTCCAACAATAGAAATACAAAGTATATTTACTGAGATATATTAATTTAAAACAATAAGATTTTCCACGTTGTTACTTGAAACAAATTTCATTATTTGAGCACATATGTCATCTGTGTTCATTTAATTTGATCATTGAAAAACTCATCTCCTTATTTCTTTAGAAAGATAAGTTAGTTTCACTTTAGTTTTCAATCAAACTCAGGTAATTATAATTTATGAGTAACTGTGGTCATTGACACTCTTTTAATCAAAATTTCATTTTCTCTCACCTCTTCTCCCTCTGGGGAGAAGAATACTTCCCTAGCTCATTGATTTGGGACTTTTCTATGTGGCCAGCTCCAGCTGATTGAAGAGACAGAAGTGACACTCCTATTCTAAGAATAGGCCTTACGGCCCAAAACTTTACGTTAATCTCTGTGGGAGCTTCTTACCTCTACCAAAAGAACATTCTTTAGAGTTTTACCTGCAGTCTGGACACTGGGATAGGACATGCAGAGAAAAATCTCTCTGACTGAAGTGCAGACCTGCATTTTGAAACAGATGTTCTGTTTCTAGCCTACATACTTGTAAAGTATAAATACTTATGTTTTATGCAAATAACCATTGAGGTGATGAAAACAGCACTGTGGTGAAAACAGTTGACTAGCACAGCAACTACCTGCAAACGCAGGAGGAACTATAACTTGGTAGAAAATATTCTGGATTAGCAATTGGAATATTACAAATATTTCAGAAAAAATAATTTACAAGGTAGTTAGAGAATACCTTTCTATAATAATGTCTAGTGTTTCATCCATGATGTGCAAGTTTTAGAATTTTATATCAGAGACTCAGTACTTGTTACAAACATGTGTTTAGGATGAGTAGTGATAATATTTTGGAATCATTCAAAAGCATACTTAATATTTATGAAGTCATTTATTGTTAACATTATTAACAATGTGTATTTTAATATGTAAAATGTGTTAGTAGAAAATTATTGAAATAATGAATTATTCTGGTGGGGTAGAGTGAAAAATTTGGCCTTGCCCAAAAGCAGTTTGGCATTTACTCTTAGTTTTGGTTTTTTTTGTTTTTTGTTTTTTGTTTTTGGGGGGGAGGGTAATCTCTGTTCCCTTTAAATGGCATTCCTTGTAAATTTATGGTTATACTAATGGTTATAATCATACATCATCATTTATAAAATATTTATTAAAGATTTTTTAGGGAATTGAAAATTTAAAAAACTAGAAATCTTAATTTTATATGCTTGTATGGAAATAATTTTTGGTTTATTTCTGTGACTGAGAAATAATATTATTTCTATTATTTGTTGTGTTTCAGTAGACTTTCTGGAAATTTATTCAACATTGAACAATTATTTATCTCTTGCTTAACAGGTGCCAGTTACTCCACTAGATATTTGACATGCTTCTTTAACACTTACATAACAACACTACTTCAAGTAAAATAAGGTGTACATGTTCTGTGACGACGACATATCACCACTTCCCATTTTTGAGATGCTTTCATTGAACTGTAAAGTATTTCTTGAATATTATTACTTTTTATGGACCTGGCTGCTACTGAAGAAACGTATTTCTCAGAATTTTTCTAAAGTATGGCTCTGGGGGCACTGGGTGGCTCAGTCAGTTAAGCATCTGCCTTTGGCTCAGGTATGGGTGTGGCAATGGGAGAAATAGGGGATAGGTATTAGAGTACAAGAAATAAGCCATAAGTAGTTGCAAGAAAAACAAAACAAAACAAAAAAATCAAGGTATCTGTACAAATTAAGACTGTGATATTATTGCTCTTCTATAAGAAGTACAAATCCTTTAATATAATAACATACCAATTAACAGAGACTATAGCCTTTCTTTTTTTTTCAATTTTATTTATTTATTCATGAGAGACACACACACACACACACACACACAGAGAGAGAGAGAGAGAGAGAGAGAGAGAGAGAGAGAGGCAGAGACAAGGCAGAGGGAGAAGCAGGCTCCCTGCAGGGAGCTTGATGTGGGACTTGATCCCAGGAATCCTGGATCACGAAGGCAGGCACTCAACCTCTGAGCCACCCAGGTGTCCCGACTGTAGCCTTTCCTAATGCCAATCTATATATTTTACAGTCCTTCCTACTTGGCCCTTTTGGGGTATATATGATCAAACAAGTTTAGAAATGGTTTCTGTTTGACGTAGAATTTTCAATTCTCAATTCTGGGAATTTACACCCAATAAATAATTAGGTACAATATTATAATTAGAATAATGCTTATTCATATATGAGAAATACTCTTAAGTGCTCAAAAATAGAGATTTGGTTAAACAATAAAGAAAATAAAGCATGACTCTTCTCTCACATTGGTCTATGACAAGGTCAGTGAGGTGCCATCCTTGATTCTTCTTTTTTTTTAAGATATTATTTATTTATTCATGAGAGACACACAGAGACATAGAGACATAGACAGAGGGAAAAGCAGTAGCCTGAAATGGGACTCAATCCTGGACCATGAGATCACACCCTGAGTTGAAGGCTCACGCTCAACCACTGAGCCATCCAGGCATCCCACCATCCTGGATTTTTATTGCTGGTTCCAGACATTAACACTTTGCCTTAGACGATATCACTGACCGTGTTTTCTTGCCATACACATTCTCAGCATCCATTTCATTCTCCATAAATTCCTAATATTTTTTGCTGCTATATTTCTTAGGGGTTCAATAACTACATAGACTTTTTCTCAACATACCACCTACTCAGTTCCTAAAACTTCTGCCCACCAATGATCTTAACCCTACTTTTTTTTTTTTTCTCCTAAGACTTTACCATTGGCCAAAAATCTACTCTTTGTATCAGTAGGGTCCTAATGGGAGATTTACTTACTAGATGGCTATTTGGAAATGCATGGGAAGGGAATAGAGGAACCTTAATCATAATGCAATAGCATGAGGTTAGTAGCAACAGTGTTATATTATTCCTAAATCCCTAGGGATGAACCTAAACTAAAAGGATATTATGTGGAGATGACTATCTAAAGAGGAGCAGTGGTCTTGAATTGAGGAACAGAGCCAGTCTAAAGGCTCTCACAGAGAAATAGTTCATAGAAGCTTGATCTTTTTCTCCCCTCCACTGTGATTTTATGCTTGATTTACCCATTGGCTGGACTTATTCTGTATTCATAGAATGTGGTTGGTATGGTCCATAGAATTGAGTCTCCGGGGAAGAGATAAGCATGAAACATAGAGACTAGATCAGGAGAGGCAAGAGATAGATGTGGCATAAATTCCATAATCCCATAATTTCAATTAAAATAATTTTACTGCATATTTTTCTGTCACACTTTTTATAATATTCTAATTCCAATGCTTTAAATCTAGGACCTAAAACCCAATGACTCTACAATCACCATTTCTTTCTCATTCTATGCATGCTTAAATTTACTTCACCACCATTAGATTCCATTGTCGATCATAATACCTTGCGTATTTCAACAATTGATTTGTCCTTCATTTTCTGTTTTGAACTAAACTGGCAAGCTCTAACCCTGGTTAAGTCAAAATCTCCATTTACTCTGTCTAGATGTATGTATTAGTAAGAAACACATAATTATGATGATCAAATGTACCATTAGTGCTTCTTAGCAACTGTATTGGTTTCCTAGGGTGACTGCAACAAACTACCGCAGACTTAGTGGCTTAAAACAACAAAAATTCATTTTTTTCACAGTTTTGGAGTCAGGTACTCCAATATCAAGGTATTTTTAGAACTGATTTCTTTTGAGGGGCTCAAGGGAGAATGTGTTCCATAGCTATTTTTTAGCTTGTGGTACTTGCTGACAATTCTTGAATTCCTTGGCTCATAGTAGCATACACCCAATCTCTGCCTCAACCATCATGTGATGTTCCTTCATAGGTATATTTCCTTATTCAAGATTCCCTCTTCTTATAAGGAGTGTAGTCTTATTGGATTAAAGACCACCCTAATCCAGAATGACCTTATCCTAACTTGATTAAATCTACAAAAAATAAAAAAATAAACACACACACACACACACACACACACACAAACAAACAAACCTATTTCCAGATAAGGTAGCATTCATAGGTTCTGAGGGATATGGACTTCTGTGAGAAATTATTCAATCCATTACAGCATCATACAACTTTTCCTAAGAGCAGTCTTCTGACACTTTTCTAAATTATTATTTCACTCTTTTTCTTCTTCTTTTTTTTTCCAAAGCATTTACAATTTTATTTATTTATGATAGGCACACAGTGAGACAGAGAGAGAGAGAGAGAGAGAGAGAGAGAGAGAGAGAGGCAGAGACACAGGCAGAGGGAGAAGCAGGCTCCATGCACAGGGAGCCCGATATGGGATTCGATCCCGGGTCTCCAGGATCAAGCCCTGGGCCAAAGGCAGGCGCTAAACTGCTGCACCACCCAGGGATCCCACTCTTTTTCTTCTTATTTTTATTCTAGATAATGACCATGATTGGTGTTTAATTGGGAAAATATAAAACATAGAATAAATTTCTACTTTTTATGATTGCTATGTTTAGTGGTAATTTACCTTTCAACCTTAAATCCTGCCTTTCCTGTGCAGACTGACTCAATTTCCATCTAAGTTAAGGCTAACTACTAATTAGAAATTTTTACATGAGCATGTTGGTAAACTAAGTTATTCTTTCTTAAAAGTGTTTTTATTTTACTGTCATTCTAAAAGATAATCCCATCCTTATATGAGTACATAGTAAGAGTTATTTTCTTTCACCTCATTAAAGTGTATGCACTCATCTGGAAAGTTTTGACAAGAATGGAAAACTTTGTGAAATATCATATACTGTCAGTGAGCAAGTGAATTGCTACAACTTTGCAAATCTGTTTGACATCAACTATTAGAATTGAAGATTTGCATCTTCAACATACAGAGATATGCAACAGAAGAAGCATAAAATAGCTTCTTTTAAAAATATTTATTTATTTTAGAAAGAGAGAGTGCTCTTCTAAAATTATTTCTAATTTTACATAAAATCATTATCCATGATAAAAATATGGAAACAATCCAAGTGGCCTTGAATAGCAAATGGATCTGGTCTTTGTATTATTTCCACCAAGTCTCTACTGACCCTTTCTATGAAGGAAAAGCACACACACTCCACACTTGACCTCAGGCATGGACATGTGAATTGCTTGCTAATGGAAGGAAAAGAAACAGACATGTACAACCAGTGTTTCATGAGACATGCGATTCTTCTTTTTTTTTTCCCCCACTGATATGAGAATAAAATATCTGATACAGGGTCTGGTTTTTCAGCTGGAATGCAGAGGCCACAGAAAGTAGGATAAAGGGAAAGAAATACGTAATTGTTGTAATGCACCGAGATTTTAAGGTTGTTTCACTAAGTATCTCTCTTGTTCCCAGGCAGAAGCAGGTAACACCAGATATTAGATATCCTTTAACACCACATATTAGGAGACCCAAATAAGGAAAAACAACAACGATATTTTGGAAAAGCCTGTAACTACTCTGTTATTTAGAACCTAGTGCTTACTCCTGGCACAGCATAACCCATAACCCTAAACATCGACCATAAGGACTAACAGAGATTAGTGCTTCAAACAAAAGATGACTATTTCTGAATACTATAAAAGTTTGTAGTTTGCGTAACTGCCAACACTAAAGTCAAACATTGCTTTGGAGTGAGGAGACATTTGAACGTCAGAAGAGTGTAAGCAAGTGCAGAAAGAAATTAATTCACTTGCAAAACTGCCTCTCACATATTGAAATGCAAAGAAGTAATATTTTCTGTCAGTTGCAAACATCCATTTCCTATCTTTTCTTCATGTTTTATTTGTGGTTCTGAAGGAACTCAAAAATTAGCATAATACTGAAAAGTTCTACACAGAGCCTAAGGAACATTTGCAATATTATGATTTATAGTGCATTTAAATTTATAATTATATCTTTCTAAATGTAACATGCATTGCTTTTTCCTACATCCTTATAAATTACTGTTGAATAAACTGCCACCACCTATTTATGAAAATATGTTAGAATTATTTATTTTCTACTTCCCCTTTTTCATATCATCTTTCTATCACCTGTCTATCATGTATCTACCTATGATGTATCATTTATCAATGTAATAATACACTTGTCATAGTAGTGGGGGTCTAGGAGTGACAGGAGACAGGGTTTCGGGATCAGTATATTCTTGAGTTTGGCTTACTAGTATTTGCCACTAATTTCCATATTAATCAACTAATACAGAAATTATTTGGCAATTATGGAGGGACTATCAATTATATTTCAGCCACTTTCTTAGGACTCGGAAAATGCCGTAAGCAAGAACCACATCCTTTAAGTTTGGTTGTGTGTCAGGGAGAGATATTAACCAAAACCCCACCATACAATTTTAGTTGTAGTATTTATTTATTTATTTATTTATTTATTTATTTATTTATTTATTTATTTTAATTTTTTTTTTAATTTATTTACGATAGTCATACAGAGAGAGAGAGAGGCAGAAACACAGGCAGAGGGAGAAGCAGGCTCCATGCACCAGGAGCCCGACGTGGGATTCGATCCCAGGTCTCCAGGATCGCGCCCTGGGCCAAAGGCAGGCCCCAAACCGCTGTGCCACCCAGGGACCCCCTTTTGGCTAATTCTTAAAGGTAATTCTATTTTATTATTCCATTTTTTTTTCAAAATTACATATCCATTTATACTATCCACTGATTTTTGAATTTTATTTTGTTCATTTTGTTTTTTTCTCAACGTTCATTAACATTTTAAAACAGCATGATTTTCAATTATATACTACCCCTTATTCTATTTTACTTTCTTCTTTTCTTTTTTCTTTATTTGATTAGGTTTCTGAAAGACTTTTCATTAATCATGTCTCTGAGCAGTGGTGTGACCAGGCCAAGCAATTACAATATTCCAAAAACTTGTCAAACTGTAGATTTCAAAGGGTGTTGCTGTTAGTTTGTGGCTTTAATTTATATCAACAACTGTAGCACATATTCTTATTTTTCTCACTATTGTGTCACGCGGATCTATGCAAATCTCACGCCTTCTTTTGCCCTGTTTTGCTACACTTTTTATAGCAGAAACTCTGGGATACAATACTTCTCAATTGTGTAGGTGTTGAGCCAGAAAGAGGGACAAGTGACTGTCACAAATGTCTCTACACTCTTTGATGCAGCTGATTACATGCTTGCCTGGCAAGCAAGATACTCTTAATTGTTTTCTGGATTTACCACAGGGGTATCAAGTCCTTGTAATGTTGAAATAGTGTCTTTTGTGATTGAAGGAGAATCTGGGGCTTCCTGTCCCACCATCTTTCTCATATATTCACCAATTAATAGCTATTATTCACGCACGGTTTGCATGTCATATATATATATATATATAGTGGTTAACAGAATTTGGAAGTAAATGTAGCTTGGATATATATATATATATATATGTGATATAGAGATAGCTATGTGGAGATCGAGAGAGAGAGAGAGAGAGATTGAGAAAGAGAGGCAGAGACACAGGCAGAGGGAGAAGCAGGCTCCATGCAGGGAGTCCTGATGTGGGACTCGATCCCAGGACTCCGGGATCACACCCTGGGCTGAAGACGGCGCTAAACCGCTGAGCCACCCAGGCATCCCTGTAGTATATTTTCTGATCTGGAATATTTCAATTGTGGGCATGGGAAGTCTACAGATTAACATTTTCATTGTATCTGTTATTAAGAATAGATCTCAGATTTTGCCATTATTATAACCAATTTAGATTTGGTTATGGATTTTCAAGCTGAAACATAAAATTTTAAGTTTATTTAAACTAAAACATATGAGAAAATGCAGATTTATCAAGAAGTTCCATACCATAAAGTAAAATAATAGTAGTAAATTTTTTTTGAGAAACAAAACATCTTTTCATGTTCTAATACCTTATCAGAAAATAGCGCTCTAAAAATCGTAATGCTGTTTCTTGAAAATACAATATGAGATTAACTTATCTTCTAGAAGAGATTGACTTATAAATAACACAGATTTTAGCTGAATTTTGAATTCCTTAGTCATTGTCTTCTACCAGTTGTGATCTGGGAGGCAAGATGGGGCACTGAAAATTGGAAAGTATATCCTATTTTAATCTCATCTCACTGTTTGCTGCAAAACTTTATTAAGATCTCTAAATGGTAATGTGTTCCACCTCAATGTTTAGGCAGCCTTTAAAGGTCGCATTGGAATGAGGCCTACCAATCAACTGCATCTGTGATGAGAACCACAGGGATTATTATTTTTAATGTAATATTTTTCATCTTTCTTTGAACCAGTCATCTAAATTCTGGATTGAAATTGGAGAGGGTGGAGAGGAGGTCAGGCTCCAAAATGTGACATCAAAAAGTTCCCTAGATGAGAACCTCAACTCCGGCATGTTGAATGCATCTTGGTCGCTGAAGTGAGTTGCAGTTGGGACTCAGGTCCTCCGGGTAGGCCATGCTTTTACACATACCTGTGTTCCTAGGACAAATGTCTTCATTTGGAAGCCTCTTTAGTTCGAGCCTTTGGCTAAGGCCTACCTCAGGTGCCTCTTCTGAGATCTCTCTATTGGAGAGGGGATGGGCTTGAAGATATATCTGCACTCTGACTCAGTGACTCAGTACTTTTTGTCTCCTAGATCTTCCTTCTCCTCCCAGTACACAGGTCCATAAAACTGCAGAAGCCTTTTATTCAGGGCTTCCTTGGCAGTGAGATCCTCCCCCCCCCCATACTTGTGTGATTCAGTTTGGAAAAATAAAAGAGGAATCAGTGTTTTCTCTGGTTTAGCCTCTTTGTTATGTATACTATCAAAGTGAGTGCTTAAAGGCTTGGTGGTTACTTTCATATTGGCTTGTTCTCTTTTTCTTTCTTCTTCTTTTTTTTTTTTTTTGTTTTGTTTTGTTTTGTTTTTTTTGGCTTGTTTTCTTAACGGGACACTAATACCTGGTGGCTCAGTTATCTTGATTTAGTTAAACTTCTGACAGTATACATTACAAAGAGAGGTATCCTAGCGATAATGAAGGAATGTCATGATGATAAAAGAACCAATTCTCTATGAAGAAATCACTACTCTACATCTTTAAGCATAGAACCTGTGTAAAGCAAAGATTGACAGAAGTAAAAAGACAGTGAGTACCACCCACAAACCTTTCTTAATAGGTAATAGAACAGGCAAAAACATCAGTAAGGATACAATGCATTTGAAGAAGATAATTAAGCAACTTTTCCTAACTTGCATAAATGGAACACACTACAAATCAATTTTGAAAGTGATTACAGGCACTAATAACTACAGCTCAGTGTATGTATCTCCTATGACCTCACTCTTCTACTCCTAAGAAAATACTCTGTAGACTATGCATATTTTTTTATACCAAAGACATGCATTAGTATGTTCATAAATTTATAATAGCGAGAACCTGGACACTAGCCAATGCTCATCAAGAGTAGTATGAATAAATGATTGCAATATATATTTACCCAGTCAATTATGGCTTGGCAAAGAAAATAAATTAACTACAGTCACTCAACAATTTTGGATAACTTACAAATACGATGTTGAGCAAAAGAAAGCAGATACTGAAGCTCATTTACTGTATGGTTTCATTATATAAAAGATAAAACAGTGGAAAAGAAGTCTGGATAACAGTTATCTTTTAGTGGGAGATGCTAAAGGGGCACTGTGTGGGCCTCTGTTATTGATCTGTGTACAGGCTGCAGATGACGAAATTTGAGCTCTTATAGATTTTTTTTTGTATGCATGTTCTACTTTAATGAAAATTTCAAAAATGGCAATGTTGGAGTTTAGGATTTAGAAGAATTTAAAAATAGATATTAGAAATAATCACAGAAGAAAAGATATTTTATAGCTCTACTATGTATGTGAAAGTCCATAGGATGGACTTTAATCTTTAGTGAGAGCAGAGTATGCACTGGATACAGATACAAATTGTATTTCTACTGCCATCGATAAGGTGCTTTTGACAATATAAGTTGCTGATATAATCACTGCTATTGCTGCATCCAGAAAATTAATGCAGTTGCCACTGTTCTACTCCCTTCTCCTTACCAACTTCAACTAGAAATAGATTACTCAAGCAACCCTTAGTTCTTCATGTCCCTGGGTTTTGATCCAAAGTGCTGGTGGATGATTCATAGCCCCACATTGCATCTTTAAAGAAATCTTGGACATTAAGTTCTGAGCATCTGGGTGGAAAGATTCGCTCCGCCCCATGAAGAGGGAGCATGTCCAGAAATAGGGACTGGGGGCAAAGGGAATATTAAATGGTGAGTTTCATATGTTACTGTATTTGTGCCAGATTGTTCTATTACACTGAGACCGTATTTCTCAGAACTCCCTACTGCATATATTCCTAAGTTAGAGTTCACTAAAAATGAAGTTGAGGAAGATTTAAGTGGTGGAGGAAAGCAGCAACAACTATGCTTTATTGGTTAGAAGTGGTGAGAGAAAGAATCTCAGGTCACAAAAAAGTACTAACTATAGAGAGCCGAAAACTTTCTATTGGCTTTTACTCTGGCATCTGTCAGCAATTCTGCTTGAACATTCTTTGTTTCCACACTTAACAGCAAACTCAGGGAAGGCTGGTTCAGGTGTACCAGGGTGGAGGTTATCAAAACAAGCTAATGTTATGATGTTCATTGATTAAGAACTTGCTCAATTTTTTTTTGCTCAAACTTTCTCTTATATAAAATGTTTTATATTTAGTAAGTAATAATATTTTTTTAAAGATTTTAAAGGATTTGTAAAAGATTTTTAGAGGAGGGAAAATATTCTACATGCTACTATCATGGTGGATATGTACCCTACATTCGTTTGAACCAACCGATTATATAGCACCAAGAGTGAACCCTAAAATAAACTATGGACCTGGAGTGATAATGGTATGTTAAGTAGGTTCATCAATTGTAACAAATGTACTCCTCCGATGGGGGGTGTTGATAATGGGGGAGCTATATGTGTGGGGGCAGGACGGTACAAGAAAACTCTGCACCTTCCCCTCAATTTTACTGTGAACCTAAAACTGCTGTAGGAAACAAAGTCTTAAAAATAAATTTTGATGGTTTTAGAAATCAGTCTTCCTTCTAAACATGAGTAGCTCATAAAGAATAGGCTAGTAGTTATATTATTATCTGTTAAATGCAATGAATCTTTGTAACCATAAAAAAGTTCAAATACCTTCTAATTTTAAAAAGGAATGAATAAATATGAATTACAATTAGTATTTTGCAAAATCATTTCTAAAGGAATTTCATTTGGAGAACATTTATAGAATAACCATTTCCCCTCTCTAAAGATGATGATCACCATTTAAGATTTTTAAATTCTTACAATACATAAAATATTAGAAGAGTATGTTTGTCTTCAGTTGTTACATCCATTACAAAATATATTAAACCACTATTTAACCTGATTCTATAAATAAATGTATCCCTTAACTTTTTGCAATGTTCCCCTACAGCATCTTTATAACTTTCTGAAAATGTGGTCACAGAATATGACATTTACCTGAGGGCAATAGTTCTATTCCATTTTACAACTACAGCTTAAGTGTCAGAAGGTGAATATGAGAATCGTAAAGCATTTCTCATCCAAAAAAGAAAGGTCAAATTTATGATCCAATGTAAATCTTCAATCAATTGGAAATACCAAGAAATATACTTCTTACATATGGGCCTTTTTTTTTTAAACTTAGATGCAAAAACAAGACTACAGTAATAGATCAAAAGTATTTGGTGAGATTATGTGCACTTTAAAATATAACTTCTGATTTTGATGAAAAATGTATCTGGTCAATAGCATTTTTGTATTTTGGGAATCGGGTTTTACTCAATTTTCTTAATTACTTTTTGTGCTTATTGATAACAATTAATCATTTTCAAGGTTTCAAATGACTCAAATACTAAACTACTTAGTTTTATTACCTCCTTACGTTCTACTTGATGTGTAATATATCAGAATAGTATTGAGCTGTTTCTCTAAATACTGTGGAATTGACGTAAACATTGTTTTGCAGATCAAAATAGTTTTGCTTTGATAAGGTAAGCAATCACTATCTAACAGAGACAATGCATTATAATATATTGTGAGCATTACAAACTTGAATGACATATTGGCCTGACCATATTTTCAACTTAATTGATCAACAAAATGTCTATAATTGCTATCCAATGTGTCTTACACATGCATTAAAAAATACATCTTTGGCTATTTATTGCAATGTTTTATACGTTTGCTCATGCTGGCCTCCCAATCCATTATTTTCCTTTAATTTAGAATCCTGTACACACCTTTGAAGGGGAGAGAGGATTGGCAAATGTTTTTTTTTTTTTTTTCTCAAGAAAAAGACAAACGGGTTTCATAAAGACAGCACTTATGTTAGAAGATTGTGTGTGGTTTTCTAAGTTCATCAAGTATTTAAGAATATCCCACTTCTGAAACGCTGGAGAGGAAACTAACTAAAATCTGATAGCAGATATTTCCTAGATGAGTTTGTGATGTTGTACACATCGTAGGGGATGTGGGAGACTTAAAAATTGACAAGTTCTTGGGATTGAGGTACAAACAGCAAACAAAATACAGTCCCTATGGCTTCAAAACCTTGCAGTCTCTGAAATGCCAGAAGCACTATTTATTTCTTCCCTTTTTGCCTTATTGCACACTGTCCCCAGATGCTGTTGTGTGTGGTATAAATTAGACAGACAGTTTATTGAATCTGCGTTTAGTCCATCTTCTATAACACACAAGGCATCACTTTCAAGGTGTCACTTCAGAGAAATAAAGGCAGACTAGAGCTATATTTTAAGTCTGACTGGGTAAAATATGGTTTGGGAAACTGCAAGTGCAATATTATCGGAATAGCTCAGCAAGATACACAGCACATTGGATGCGGTTTTAACTGTGATTATTGAGTCAGTTTCTTGCATTTGCATAAAATCAAGGGGAATAGATACACATCACTCATGAAAAATTGGGGGTTCAGCATAAATGCATTCCATTCAGTTTATGTGTTGCCCTCACTACCATCACTATTTCCAAATCATGGCATGTGTGGATCTCTGAAGTTTTGCTGCATCATGGAGCCAGAAGAGATGCAAATAATGGTGAGTTTGGAACAACTTTACTCATCTTATGTACTTGACGATTATTATGCGGCCAGCTACATATACTCTACATTTATAAGTAGATAGTTTCAAAATTACATTTAGGAGGAATGGAACTGAAAATCTTCCATACCTGGTCAGAGCAGGTGTAGTTTCCCTAGAGGCAGAGACTGTAGGGAGAGCAAATAAGTGATTGTCTAAATTCTTATAAAAGTACTGGGACTTATACAGCAATGGATCTAATGTTCAATATGCTCAGACCAAGGAAAGGAAAGAGGTTGTTATTAATGAATTATACTATATTCTGAGAATAGACATCTTCTTGCAGCTTATCATAGATCTTCCCTCAGACAATCCGAGATAAAGAAAAATAACATGGAGAGGAGGGAGATCAGGGTGACTCAGTATAAGATAATCCTTCTTTTTGTCCGCCTTTATTAATAAATAATTAGGCATCTACCCATGAACAAAAATGTCTCTGCGGGAGTTGTGGGACCCCATACCATTTACCAAGTGACGCAGGAGGAGTCTTGCGTACCTATGCATCTGGTAATAGTAGATAGACCTTAGTATGGGCTGCAAAACTGGCCTCATCCCATCTCAGCCGTGGTCAGGGAAGACCAGGAGAATGCTAACTCGGACAGAAGCCCATGGATAAGAGAGTTGATAGAAATCCAGTCTTCTGAAGGAGAGAATACTAAACACTATTGGAGAAAATAAACACACACACACACTTTGGATGCATTGGAGATGGTAAGAGGAACCTTGCCTGTGGGCACCATCTACAAGGTGATATTGTGTGGAGCAGCATTAGCTGGTGGTAACCTTGTTTTTCTTTTTTTTTTTTTTTAATTTTTCTTTTTCTCTGAATTACTAAAGGAAAAGAGGATCCAAAAGGAGGGATGATGGCTGAGTTTCTGCTTAAAAGAGAGTGCTCAACAATCTGGAACACCGTGCGTAATATGCACCAAACTTAGCAGGCCTGCTGATGTTGTATTGCAAACAAACCAATCTTTGTGTAGATAAAGATAAGGTAGTAGGATGTGATTGTTCCTCAGGGACAGATGAGTACAATATGGAATTGGATTCATTTTCTAAGGCCAATAATTTCCCACACTGTACCATCAATAAGTAGGCTGGAAAGGTTGTTACTATCAGACCCCATTTGGGCCTGCTATCTTTATGGGACTTAGGGTCTGACAGTCATGATTCCCAGGTCTCTTTCATCTTCTGTAGCCATGGTCAGGCCCTGAATGGCTCTGACACCCCACAAACTCTGCCTTCAGGGCAGATGGCAAGTCTATTTTGGAGCAGCAGGATAGACCTTGGCAGCTCAGCGTGTCCCTGAAAATCCCCCCCTGTGGCCCACTGTATGTCTCCAAGGCCCAAATACAGGCCAAATGCAGGGACCCTGGCTGCCAAGGCTCACTTGCACCTGCCTCAGTCCTCTACCACCTCCCAGACTGTGTGAATAGCACCCCCCCCACTCCCTGACCCCACTAGCAGTCCTTCTTCCACTACCGATATGAAGTGGGGAAGGTTGTTGGAGTCAGATCCCTTAAGGGCCTTTGTTGGGAATATACACAGGGCCTCTCTGGATCAGATCTCCTGGGTGTCTCTTCAGAAGACTCCCCGGCCCAGCCAGGATGACAAGGCAAAGGAGTTCCAGGGAGATCTGGCTTCAGGAGAATAGGCTTCCTATCTTCATTTTCCCCTACCTGTGTAGTATCTAAATCAAGGGTGGATTTTTCAATGACTCATCATCTTTTCAATTTCAAACAGCAACTCATGGTTTTGATAAATTCAATTTGGAGTTGTTTTGGCTAAATCCTTAATCTGATTCTCTTATCAACCAAAACCTGAAGTGAGAATACTAGCGATAGATTTTTCACTTGTGTATCCATCTATCTGGGTGACTATAGTTTTTCGTTGCCTCACTGATCCTTTTCTTGTATAGCATGATATATGGTATTTGTAATTTCTACTGGTTGTAAGAAACTTCAAACTGTAATCACCATCTTCCCATGGGCACTTCTCTTAACTCATCAATCTAATTAGAACATGTTTTTCCCTCCAAATGTGATACCATTATAATTTGGTAATATTTAAAAGCGGAATTCTCACTTTTCTTTTTTCCACAACATATCTTGACCAAGAAGGAAAACTATTCTTCTTCTCACCCTGTCACTTTTCTGATTGATCATTACTTTCCACTCTCAGCCAACAATTCTTCCTTGACTGCTGTCATGCTGAACATATTTGACTTCATATTACTAAAATATATACCGAACACATTTCTTAGGTAATTTTGCATGTGATTTAATTTTTGTTGAAACCACCATTTCCAAAGTGAATTTCTTTATAAGACTTCAATGCATGCCATAGCTCATTTTCTTTTCTATGAGATCTTTCTGTATATTTCATAATGAGTTACTATCAGGAATACTGATTCTCAAGTATTCCAGGTCCATTGATTCCCCATTCAGACATGTGTAAACTTAATGGATGTCCACCATGTCTTCTAGTAGGTAAGAAAGAAAGCCAGAGGGTCAGGTCATGAATGGCATGTTGCGACTTTTTTAGGGCTTTTTTTTTTCCCCTAACCAACCACAACACCACTTTACAGTTCTCTTCTGTTGGTGTGGTACCTCTGTGGGCCTCTTTGTATCCATCCTGGCATTCCAAAGTAGGAGACAAAAGACAGTGATCGGCAATACAATGTATTGTCTACACTCTGTTGCTCTCCACTTTCCATTCTCTTTAAAAGACTCCCAGTCACTTTCTTAAAGGATAAATATATATAATACACTTATCTGACAATTCTCCTTTTGATCAAAGGTTGCACTTCAAAATCTGGCAAGGGTTTTAATTTCTCCATCAAGGGTCCATTTCAAAAATCAGCAATTAAATAAGTAAGCAGGGACCCAAATTCTATAGGAACAGATCTAGGGTCTGTAAGTTTTGGCAACCTAACCTGAAGTTATGGTAATTTTTTTCTCTCATGCACAGTATTTTGTTTTTCTATAGAAATACCACTTTATAAGTTTCTTAGAATTTATCTCCCGTAACTTAAGGTTACTTTATTATGTCATTTTCTCCACACTGCTTCAGCTCTTTTTTGCCTTCCTTCTAGGTGCCAAGATTATAATAAGGCCCTTAATACTATTAACTGAATGAAAACAGAAATAAACTGTCCATGCCTCCAATAGGCAACTGCAACCTAGTTGTTTCATCATAAAATTAGATTTTATAAATCAAATCCATTGCTTCTTCTGAGAGCATTTCAAAATGCTCTAATGATGTTATTTCAGATACATTGTCGAGCAATTATATTTGGATTTACAGGTGTCAACCAGATAAAATTTATTACTTTGATCAGAAAATATTAATCTTCAACGTGAAGCATAAGTGAGAAGGGGAATGACACTATATTGTCTATCAAAAATTAAAAATTTAATACCAGTGTGCATGATGATTTCAAAATACCAAATACAGTGAAGTTGAGTGGCTACATGGATAATTCAAAACAGCTGCTAATAAAAAGGAAAAATAAATATAACATCACTTCAATACTAAAATATGTGTTAGTCAGAGTTCAATGTAAGAAGAACCAGTAGGAGATATATTTTAAGAGATTTATTCCAATAACATGGTTTATGTGGTTATGGAACTGTTCAAATTCCAAAGGACAGGCCAACAGGAAGATCAGGCTATCTCTTTTGGCATGACCTGAAGCTACTGTACATTAGCAGCATTTTTCCTTATTGGGGAAATTCTTAGCTCTTCTTTTAAAGTTTTTCAACTGACTGAATCAGATGCATTCATATTATTCAGGGCCATATTCCTTCCTTAAAAATCAACTAATATGTATTTCAATCACACCTACAACATAAGCATAGATTGGGGTTTGAATCAGTGGGGACTGTAGCTTAATCAAGTTCATAAGTCAAAAGACCATCACATGTATTTAAAAAAAAGAGGATACTTTCATTTTAGAGTTCTATTCAACAGTTCTTGATTTAAATATGATATGAATTGGCAATATTCAACTTTTTTTACTTATATGTATTTATTTTGAAGATGGAATTACATTTACAAACTTAGATTGGCTTTAAATATCTTTTGACGATTTAAAGAAATATTTCAGGTGATATTGTGATACAGTAAGACATTACTTCTGTTAACTTGCCAAGCAATGGGGTTTTCACATATAAGATAATCTTCTTTTGGAAAAGATGAGAGACAAAGACAAAGTAAAACAACTGTAAGATTAAGTAAATAATGCAGCCCAAACTATATTCCTAATAAAGTGCCTTTATACTTCCTGAACAATGCCATGGTATTTTTTTATATATATTTCAATTTTGTAACAGGCTACTTTACCAAGTCAATACAGATCTTTAAGACTGAAGTAACAGAAGGAATTTACAGGGTGAATTTTGACATGAATGTGAAAAACATCCATTTTATACAATTCCATCATTCAGAAGATAAAGAAAATCATTTTTTTTTCCAATAGACAATTTGAGCTTTGAGAGAGAATATTGGTATTTCACTGTCAACAATGAAATAAGAATATGATATTTCAGATAGATAAGTTAGTTGCAAAAAAAAAGCAAATAACATTTTGAAAATGTTTATAGTGTTTGCCATTTGTATCTCTTAAAATAAGTAAAATAATGTTTTACTTTTAATGTTAGGATTAAAGAGAAAAACACGACCACAAACCTAAATGACATAAATAGCTTCAAAAGTAAAATATTGGGGCACCTGGGTGGCTCAGTTGGTTATGTGTCTACCTTCAGCTCAGGTCCTGATCCCAGGGTTCTGGGATGGGGTCCTATGTCCACATCTGCCTCTCTGCACAGCAGGGAGTCTGCTTCTGCCTCTCCTTCTTCTGCTCTCCCTGCTTGCGCTCTCTAGCTGTCAAACAAATGCATAAAATCTTTTTTAAAAAAGTAAAATATTTGGCTCAAAACAGAGCTAAGCACAAAGTAATGCATACATATTTGTATTTTATATATATATATACATAAAAATGTACATGCATGAATTTGTACATGCATTAATATGTATACTGCATAAGGAAGGTTATATTCAATATACAGGTGGAGCTTACACTTCTTGAAAGACATTATTTTTAGATTTCAAATTCAAATCATATTGAAATTTCACAGAATTAAAGAAAAAAGTCAGCCAATTAGTTAATTAACATGAGAGCAGGAAAGAGAAACTGAAATACATTATGAGTAAATGAAGGAAGAGTAAATATCAAGAAGGGAATCATAGAAATATAAATGGAGAGTTTAATAAAAATGTCAAAATGTTCAAGAATAATGATAATTCAGTTCTCAAAAAGAACATTGATTTACTTAAAATGTATTAATAACACATTACATAATAATTTTATTACAGATAAAAAATAATATAATGATTAAAAAGACCAACATGTGTCCCTCAAAAGCAAATGTTGGACTTGAATACAAACAAATGCTATCCCAACTTTACAGAAAATTTTCATAAATATACAGAGGAAAAGTAATTCATGTAATTTTGAAAACTGTATTTTGATTGTACACCTTTAGTGGAGCATATTCTAAGAGCAATGAAAATTGCAAGACAATTTTGAACTTTACTTAGTAGTCTTGTTGGATGGTATTCATTTTATGATTCTGTAATTATTTAGTCTGTACTCTGTGAAAGATCAAATGAATAAACATACTGATAAAATCGGGAGTCATAGTTTTTACTCAGGTAGAAACAGAAGAGAGAAAGAAAACAGAGGTGGTGTATATGAAGCTGAAGTGTAAATATGAAATATATATATATATATATATATATATATATATATAATGCTCAACAACTATTGAAGTCATGTCAAAAAGATAAGGAGCCAGTTTGAAAGGCTCCCACTGGCCTAAGGACGGTTATTATGAGCATCAAACTTAGAACAGTAATAATAATAATAGCAATAGTAATAAACATTTTTTATAACATATTCAGTAGTTTTAATAAAAATCCACCAACTTATACTTAGATTCAATAAAAAAGGAAGGAGGGGAGGGAAGGGAAATTTCTTTTTTATTGAGGAGTGCCAATTAATAAATATATAAGGATTAATAAAACAAGAGACCTCAATGCAACAGTTGTTTAAACAAAGATCACCAACAGATGTGAAAAACACGGGGAAAATATGTCAGTCTTAAACTTTTCTCTTTGTCTATAATGGTGGTGGTGGGATGATGCTAGTATCATAATTCCTGGACTTCTCTCTATTCAACTAAATTGCTGAATAGTTTAGAGATGGTCAGAGACGGTAGCCTTATATTGAGCGGTCCAACACATTTCAATTAGTAGGTTCATTTGTGATACTTACTCTTGATTTAATTAGATATCTACTAACTGTCTGCTTCTGTTCCACATTTAGCACCTAGTTGGGGAACATATGGATGAAACAAATTCACTTCTATATTTTAAATTGCTCAAGTCTAGTGAAGGAAAGTCCACTCTCCACATGGAAGCAGCTAACTATATTATGGAGGCCCAGAATTGGAGATCTTTGGTAAGAATCAGAAGAACCAGAGAGGCTTCTTTAAAAAAAAAAAAATAGAAGCTGAATTGAACTATGAAGAATAAATAAAATGGGCTAGGTTAGGAGAAGGAAATAACATGTATAAACACTGACAACCTGACATGAAAACAGGAATCTATACAGCTGAAAAAATAGAAGTGGTTTGCTGCTGTATAATATTATCCACTAACTGGCAAAAACTGAGGCTGCATAGGAGACCTATGACCACATAAAGAAAAGCTTCAAAGGTATCCTAAAGAATTTGCTGTGTGTGTGTGTTGGTTTTTAATCTCTAAGTCTCAGGTGCACAAAACTGAATTACTCTTTTCTGATTCACGACATTTTTTAATCATTGGCCAATACATAGTTCACCTGTATGCATGACTGTGTGTGTGAATGGTTGTATTTAAGTATATAAATGTCCAGAAACTGCTTGCCAACGTGAAAATAAAATAATGACAATAATTCATTCCCTCCTATGTGGTGCAACGTTACTCAAGTCTTCTATCTCCCACCACCCAAGGTAGCCATTCTCTTAATCTTACCTTTCTTATTATCTTTTAAAAAATTTAGTTTGGTCACATACAAGACATTTCTACTAAGTATATAGTCTTGAATATATTGACTTTATGAAAATAGTATCATACTTTATGCTGTCCTTGGTGATTTTTAAACCAAATGTTGTTATTAATAGGATTCATCTATATTATCAAGATCAGCTGGAGACCATTACTGTGAACACTGTATAATATTCCATTGTTTGAATACCCATACTTTATCCATCCTCCTGTTGATGGGCACATTTTTGCTATTCTAAACAGTGCTGCTATTAATATCCTTGTATCCTAAAATATAATTGTATTGTTTTTCTTTTTTACGTATTTTTTTCTTTTTTATGTACTTAGAAGATAAATTAATGGATAATAAAGGGGGGTGTAAATGTTAAAATTTATAGGATAATGTTAACTTATATTTTAAAATGTACAAAACGGCCCTATACAATACCTGCAGTTTCAACAACAATTTATAAGGGATTTTGATGAATCATGCTCTTTCAAGTACATAGTATTGACATACTTGATATTTGCTGTTTGAAAATGTGTAACATTGAATCTCATTCTGTTTTCAATTTACATTAATCTGATCATAAATATGATTGAATACCCCTTCATATCCTCACTAACTATATATGTTACCTATTCTGTAAAGTACTTTCTCATGTATTTTTTTATTTTTTTATATTAGGTTGTTTGTCATTTTCATACTGATTTGTAGGAGTTCTTTATATTTCTTTCGTGGTTGCATGTATTGCAAATATCTTCTTCTACTTTGTAGCTTGTATTTTCAATTTCTCTAAAGTGGCTTTTGATTTAGAGGCTTTTTCATTTTGATGCAATCCCATTTGTCAGTCTTTTGCTTTATAAATGGCAATTTTTGCCTTATTTAAGACATACTTCACTATCCCATGCTCAGAAATAGAGTGAATTGACTTTAGATCAATTTTTTTAAAATAATACTTTTGATATTCAACTCCTTATTTTCATCTGGATTTTACTTTCATAATGGCATGAGAAAGGAATCCAACTTAATTTATTTCATATCGATAATTGTCTGCTTTAAATAATTTTTAAAAATTTCCCATTTTCAAATAAAATTTCCCATTCTCCCCATTGATTTTACAAGCTAACTCATCATATTTCAAAGAGATATAAAAATTCCTCTCTTGGCTCTCTATTCTCATCAATAAGTAGAATCACTCAATCATATATATGAATATATTTTATGCTAAATACACACTATACTACATACTATAGTTTTATAAGGCTAGATATCCTATAATGCAATTCCTTTCTCCTTACCACTCTGATGCATCTTAATTATTCTTGTCCTATTCCTCTTTCAAATAAATGTTCGAAATATTTAATCAAATGTTATAAAAACCCTGTTAGTATTTTAATTTAAATTGCATTGAATTAACAGAAAATTTGCAAAAAATCCTGATTGTAATACTTATTTTCTTATTTCATAAACGTAGAATTTTTCCTTATCATTTTTATTACTTTTCCCCAAATGTTAAATAATTATTTACATGGAATCATTGAGAATTTGTTATGTATATTTTGAAATAATTTATATCCTTTGATATTACTTTAGATGGTATTTTTATTAGTTTATTTCAGAGGTATAGATTTGCAATTGGCATTTCTATATGCATCATATATTCAGCCATAGTTCAAATTTTCCTATTATTTATAATTTTGTTTAGTATAAAAATGTGTACTATCAGTTGTTTTGCAAATAATATTTTATTATCCCCCTAACCAATGCTTTTTCAAAACAGTTTTTACTGTATATGTCCCTCACTAGGATGTGAAAAACAAGTGATAATATAATAATTTTTGACTCTTTTCTCATCTTGATAGGAATAAATTCGATCATGTCATATTTAGTATGTATCACACTAAAAAGTACCTTTTTGATCCCCACTTTTCTAAAAAGGTTTTTTTTTTTAAGATTTTATTTATTTGTTCATGAGAAACAGAGAAAGAGAGGCAGAGACACAGGCAGAGGGAGGAGCAGGCCCCATGCAGGGAGCCCGATGGGGGACTCGATTCCGGGACTCCAGGATCACTCCCTGAGCCAAATGCAGACGTTCAACCATTGAGCCAGGTGTCCTGAAAAATAGTTGTTTTATATATATAATGCATTTTGTCAAATATATTTATGTTTATTAACATTTATCATTTTTCTTCACAATCTCTTTTTGTATGAATTTCATTTTACATAATTTAAATAACAAATAATTCTCTTCCTGAGATAAGCCTAACAGAATCAAATGCATTTACTTTTTTTAAAAAACTTTTTAAATATAATGCTGGAATCAGTTTGCTACAATTTTAAGAAAAACTTTTAGAGTTGAATGACCTTGAATTATTTTTGCTTTTTATAATAACTTTTCTTGTTGGATAACAGGAGTTGCTGGCTGCCCAACCTGGAAAAATGGTATATCTAATTATTCAAGAACTCCTATAATCCCTGTCACCAATGTTTTTTTGTTTTCACTATAAGGATCTTGCAATACTCTGTTAAATTTATCCCTTAGTATTCATGATGTCGATGTGGTTTTAAATACTGTTTTAAATTTTAATTTCAACTTGTTAATTGTTAATGTACAAAAAATAAATGAATTTTTGAATATTGACATAGAATCCTGCAAATTAATAGCAGCAGATTTTTTTTTAAAGATTTTATGTATTTATTCATGAGAGACAGAGAAAGAAAGAGAGAGGCAGAGGTCCAGGCAGAGACCCATGCAGAGGGAGAAGCAGGTTCTGTGCAGGGAGCCTGAAGTGGGATTCAACCCAGGGGTCTCCGAGATCAGGGCCTAGGCTGAAGGCGGCGCTAAACCGCTGAGCCACCTGGGCTGCCCAATAGCAGCAGATTTTTAATGCTATATTCTTTCTAATTTACTTTGAACAAAGTCATATTATCTACAAATAAAGTGTTCTTCCTTCTTTTCAATCCCTGTGCTTTTGGTTTCTATTCTTTTTATTTATTTTTATTTTTTGCAGTTTTAGGTTTTTATTTAAATTCCAGTTAGTAATTATATAGTGTAATGTTACCTTTAAGTGTAGAATTTAGTGATTCATGACTTACATATAACACCCAGTGCTCATCCCAAGTGCCTAGTTTAATCCCCATGATGTGTTTAACCCACCCCCCTACCCACCTCCCCTCTAGTAACCCACTATTTAGTTAAGAGTCTGTTTCTTGGTTAAGAGTCTGCTTTTTCCCCACATGTTCATCTGTTTCATTTCTTAACTTCCACATATGAGTGAAATCATGATCTTTCTCTATTTTGTTTAGCATAACACACTCTAGCTCCATCCACATCATTGTGAATGGCAAGATTTCATTCTTTTGATGCCTGAGTGATATTCCATTCTGTATCTATAGACCACTTCTTCTGTATCAGTTCACCAGTTGATGGACTTTTGAGTTCTTTCCATAATTTGCCTATTGTTTATAATGGTGCTATGAACATAGGGGTGGATGTATCCCTCCCGATTAGTATTTCTGTATCTTTGGGGTACACAGCCAGTAGTACAATGATGGCTCACAGGGTAGTTCTACTTTTAACATTATGAAGAACCTCCATACTGTTTCCCAAAGTTGTGACTGTCCCAGGTTGCCTTCCCATCAACAGTAAGAGAGGGTTCCCCCTGTCTCTGCATCCTCCCCAATACCTGCTGTTTCCTGTGTTGTTAATTTTAGCCATTTTGACAGATACATGAGGTGACATCTCATTTAGTTTTGATTTTTATTTCCCTGATGATGAGTGATAGTGATTTTTTTTTCATGTGCCTGTTAGCTATTTGTATGTCTTCTTTGGAAAAATGTCTATTTGTGTCTTCTGCCCATTTTTAACTAGAATATTTATTTTCAGGTATTGAGTTTTTAGGTTCTTTATATATTTTGGATACTAACGCTTTATCAGATGCAATTTGCAAATATCTTCTCCCATTCCAAAGGTGGCCCTTCAGTTTTGTTGATTGTCTTTCTCTGTGCAGAAGCTTTTTTATCCTGATGAAGTCCTAATAGTTCATTTTTGCTTTTGTTTCCCTTGCTTCAGGAGACATTGGTAGTAAGAAATTGTTACAGCTAATGTCAAAGAGGATGCTGCCTGTGTTCTCCTCTAGGATTTTGATGGTTTCCTGTCTCACATTTAGGTCTTCGATCCATTTTGAATTTATTTTCGTGTATGGTGTAAGGAAGTAGTCCAGCTTCATTCTTTTGCATGTTGCTGTCAAGTTTCTCCAACACTGTTTTGTTGAAAAGACTGTCATTTTCCCACTGGTTATGCTTCCTGTTTCATCAAAGGTTAGTTCACCATGTAGTTGTTGGTCCATTTCTGGGTTTTCTTTTTAAAAAAAATATTTATTTATTCATGAGACACACAGACATGAGAGAGAGAGAGAGAGAGAGAGAGAGAGAGAGAGAGAGAGAGATTACTTTGGTTATTCAGGGTCTTTTGTGGTCCCAGACAAATATTAGGATTGTTTGTTCTAGCTCTATGGAAAATGCTGGTTATATCTTGATAGGGGTTGCATTTAATTTGTAGATTGCTTTGGATAGTGTAGACATTTTAACAATATTTGATCTTCCAACCCATGAGCATGGAAATTTTTTTCATTTCTTTACATTTCTTCAACTTTTCATAAGTGTTCTATAGTTTTCAGAGTACAGATCTTTGCTTAGGTTTAAACCTAAGCAAATAAACCTCTTTGCTTAGGTTTATTTCTAGCTATCTCATGCTTTTGAGTGCAATTATAAATGGGATCAATTCCTTGATTTCTCTTTCTGCAGCTTATTATTGGTGTATAAAAGTGCAACAGATCTCTCTCTCTCTCTCTCTTTTAATATTTCATTTATTCACTTGACAAAAAGAGAGACAGAGCACAGAAGCAGGGGGAGTGGAAAGCAGAGGGAGAGGGAGAATCAGGCTTCTCACAGAGCAGAGAATCTGATGTAGGGCTTAATTCCAGGACTGTGACCTGAGCCAAAGGCATTCACTGAACCACCCAGGTACCCAAAATGCAACAGATTTCTATACATTGATTCTATATCCTGTTACCTTACTGAATTGGTGTATCAGTTCTACAATATTTTGGAATAGTCTTTGAGCTTTCTACGTAAAATATCATGTAGTCTGCAAATAGTGAAAGTGCAACTTCTTCCTTGCTAATTTGCATGTCGTTCATTTCTTCATGTTGTCTGGTTGCTGGGGCTAGGAATTCCAGTACTATGTTAAAAACAGTAGTGAGAGTGGAAATCCCTGTCTTGTTCCTGACCATAGAGGAAGAGCTCTCAGTTTTTCTGCATTGGGGATATTAGCATTGAGTCTTTCACATATGGTCTTTATAACATTGAGGTATGTTCCCTCTGTCTCTACTTTGTGGACAACTTTTTATCAAGAGTGGATGCTGTATTAGGCCAAATGCTTTTTTCTGCATCTATTGAAAGGTTGATATGATTCTATCCTTTCTTTATTTATGTAATGTTTCACATTTATTGATTTGTAAATATTGAATCATCCCTGGAGCCCAGAAATAAATCCCACTTTATTATGGTGAATAACTATTTTAATGTACTGTTGGATTCAATTTGCTAGTATTTTGTTGAGAATTTTTGTATCCATATTCATCAGGGATAGTGGCTTTAATTTTCCTTTTTAGTGGGGTATTTGGTTTTGGAATCAAGGTAATGCTAGCCTTGTAGAAGAAGTTTGTAAGCTGTCCTTTCATTTCAATTGGTTGAAACAGTTTCAGAAGAATATGTATTAAATCTTTTTTAAATGCTTGGTAGCATTCCTCTGGGGAGCCATCTGGCCCTGGACTTCTGTTTGTTGGGAGGTTTCTGATTACTGATTCAGTTTCGTTGCTGGTTAGGGATCTCTTCAAGTTTTCCATTTCTTTGTGTTTTAGTTTTGGTAGTTTTTGCTTTTAGGAATTTATCCATTACTTCCAGATTGCCCAATTTTTTGGCATAAATTTTTCATAATATTTTTCTTATAACTGTTTATATTCCTGTGGTTTTGGTTCATTATTTTTAAAGATTTTTATTTATTTATTTATTCATGAGACCACTCAGAGAGAGACAGATACATAGGCAGAGGGAGATGCAGGCTCCCCATGGGGAGCCCTATGCAGGACTCGATACCAGGATCCCAGGGGATCATGACCTGAGCCAAAGGCGACACTCAACCACTGAGCCACTCAGGCATCCCTCTGGTATTGGTTCTTATTTCTCCTCTCATGTTGGTGATTTGGGCTCCTTTTTCTTTTTTAAGAAGTATGGCTAAGTTTTTATCAATTGTCTTAATTATTTCAAAGAACAAGCTCCTGGTTTCATTAATTTGTTCTATTGTGTATTTTTTGTTATTTATTATTTATTTCTGATTTAATCATTTATATTTCCCTTCTGGTTTTAGACCTGATTTTTTTTTCTTTTTCTAGCTCCTTTAGGTGTAAGATTAGCTTGCAGATTTGAGAATTTTTTTGCTTCTTAAGGTAGGCTTGTATGATTATACACGTCTGTCTTATGATGGCTTCTGCTGTATCCCACGGGTTTTGGACTATCATGTTTTCATTTTCATTTGTTTCCAAGTATTTTTTTAATATCTTCTTTAATTTCTTGGCTGACCCATTCAATTTTTAGTGGCATATTCCTTAACCTCCATGTACTGTGGAGTGTAAATTCTTTCCAAATTCTTTCTTGTGGTTGAATTCAAATTTCTTAGCACTGCCTTCTGAAAATATGCATGGTAAAATCTCAGCCTTTTTGTACTTGTTGAGGACTGACTTGTTACCTAGTATGTGATCAGTTCTGGGGAATGTCCCCTATGCACTCAAAATGAATGTGCATTCTGCTGCTTAGTATGGAATGTTCTGAATATACTTGTTGAATCTATTTAGTCCAATGTGCCATTCAAAGTCATTGTTTCCATTTTAATCTGCTGCTTAGATGGTCTGTCAATGATGTAAGTGGGGTGTCAAAATCCCCTACTATCACTGAGATTATCAATGAGATTCTTTATGTTTGTTATTAATTGTTTTACATATTTGGGTGCTCTTAAGTTGTGGGCGTAAATATTTAGAATTGTGAGATCTTGTTGAATAGACCCCATTTTTATGATGTAATGTCCTTCTTTATCTCTTCAGTCTTTGCCTTAAAATCTAGTTTGTGTTATATAAGTATTGCCATACTGGCTTTCTTTTAATGTCCATTTGCATAATAAATGGTTCCCCATCCCCTCATTTTCAATCTGCAAGTGTTTTTACATCTGACATCAATCTCTTTTAGGCAGCATATAGATGGGCCTTATTTTTTTATCCATTCTGCCATCCTATGTCTTTTGATTAGAGTATTTAGCCCATTTATATTCAGAGTGGTTATTGATAGATATGAATGTGTTGCCATTTTATTACTCATTTTGTTGTTGTTGTTTTTTAAGATTATTTATTTATTTTTCAGAGACAGCACAAGTAGGCAGAGTAGCAGGCAGAGGGAGAGAGAGAAGCAGAATGCCTGATGCAGGACTTCATTCCAGGACCCTAGGATGATGACCTAAGCCAAAGGCAGATGTTTAACTGACTGAGCCCACCAGGTACCCCTTGTTTCGTTTTATTTCTGGAGATTTTCTCTATTCGTCACTTTTTATTTTTCCCACTGAAAGAGTTCCCCTTTATATTTCTTGCAGGGCTGGCTTAGTGGTCAGGGACTCCATTAGTTTTTTTGTGTCTAGGAAACTCTTTATTGCTCCTTCTGTTCTGAAAGATAGACTTTCTGGTCATAGTATTCTTGGCTGCCTATTTTTCTCATTCAGCATATTGAATATATCATGCCACTTCTTCTGGCCTGCCAAGTTTCTGTGGAGATATCTGCTGCTAAACTTATTTCTCATCCCTTGTAAATTAGGAACGTCTTTTGTCTTGCAGGTTTCAGGATTTTTCTTTATCTCTATACTTTCCAAATTTAATTACAGTATATTTTGGTGTTGGCCTGCTTTTGCTGAATTTGATGAGAGTTCTCTGTATTTCCTGGATTTGCATGTCTGTTTCCTTCCCCAGATTGGGGAAGTTTTCAGCTATAATTTTCTCAAATAAACCTGCTGCCTCCTTTCTCTCTCTCTTTTTCTTCTGTGACTGCTATGATACAATAATGTATTATTTTTTATGGAGTCACTGAGTTCTCTAAGTCTACATTCATGATTTAATATTTTTCTTTTCCGCTTTATTATTTTCCATCATTTTATCTTCTATGTCACTTATTCATTTTTCTGCTTCTTCCATCTTTCTATTCATTACATCCAGTTGGTTTTGAATCTCAGATATGTTTTTTTTTTCATTTCAGTCTGCCTAAATTTTAGGTCCTTTATCTCTGTGGTAAGGGACTCACTGATGTTTTCTATGCTTTTCTCTAGTCCAATAAAATCCTATGATTGTTTTGCTTTGTTTTGTTTTTAAGTTCTAGATTAGGCATGTTACTTATATTTGTTTTGATTACATCGCTGGCCATGACCTTTTCTTGTTCTTTCTTTTGGGATGAATTCCTCTGTCTTAGCATTTTGTCTGGGTGTCCGCCTTCTCTGTGTTAAGAAAGCCTCTTCCTGGGGGTAATGGCTTTATAAGAATGAAGTCATATACTTTTGAAGGCCTTGCATTTGAGGAAGTGTCTCCGGCCTATGCTACATGCACTCTGCTGATAAATTTTGGCTGTTCTTTCCATTAAGCCAGTCCAATGCAATTTCTCCTTGTTTGCAGTGGGGAGTGTTTGGACCTTGTCTAGAGTGTAGTGAGTTTTAACTATGTGCACTCTGATCTGCTTGTTAAACGAGACCTTTTGCTATTTTCCCTAGAGCTGAAGCTTTACAGAACTCTAAGGTGAGTAGATATGAAGTGTGCACATGCAGGTTTCTGCTTGTCTTGTGGGGGAGGGTCCCACTGTACTAGTTCTCAGGCACACTTGCCAGAGAAAAGCAGAACAAGCAGAATATGGAGGGGGGGCAGGACTTATGTCAACAGCTTATGCACCACTATTGGCATGTGCTACTTACTGAAGTTAATTTTTGCTAAGATGTGGAGGAGGAAAATGGTGCCACCTGGCTCCCTAGTCCCTGGAGAGGTGAGTTTGGCCCTGCCCCTCACAGAAGCCCTCCCAGAAGAGCAACCAGTCTTCCATTGTGTGTCCCAGGCATCCCTCGGGTTGCCGCCTCCACACTGTCTGTGTCCAGGTCATCTTCCCAGTCGACAGCACAGTGTATCTTGGGCTCTATCTCAGGCAGGTTCGGTGCCTTAAAACTCTCAACTTCAGGGAACTGAAGTGGTGGAGACCCAGACAGGTCCTCTGGGGGAGGGTTTCATATTGCTGGGACAGATGCAGGTTTGTCCCAAAAGGGCAGTCCCACCAAAGTGGAGGGACATGGAGTTTGGAGTAAACACAGCAAAGAGCCAGTGTCCCCATTAACCACCCTCAGCAGGTGTCTCTGTGCCTATGCTGAGGCATGGGGGAGGGCATTGGCACCTGCAGGTGATTTTGCACCCAGTGAGGCAATGGCACCTCTCCCTGCACCTCTCCCTGGGTGGGTGCCACTTCCCAGTGTGTCCTAGGGGATCCTCAGATCGCATCATCTGTGCCTGGGCTAACTGCCCTCTTTTTCCACAGAAGCGCTGCAATGTCCCCCAGGGCTCCACACCAGTCACGCAGTAGACCTCTATGACTCCACTTGTTGTAAAACTGCACAAAAATCAGTCCCTCTCATTTTCCCAGTCAATGGTTTTGGGGAAATGTTTTTCTTGTGCAATCCACTGTGCCCTCTTCTCTCTCTCAGCTCTTTCTGTGACCAGGGTGGCCTCCTTTCTGCCACACCTAGGATACGTTTCTCCCCCAAACTACATCTCTGTGCTTTCTACCTCCTACGATGTGACTGACCTCTTTCAGCCCTCTACTCGAGCAGTTTGTTGGGTCACTTCTCAGATCAATTTCTTGGGTTTTCAGAGTGATCTGATATTTATCGAGCTGTGTGTGAGGGATGAGACAAACCTAGGGTCCTCCTACTACTCCACCAACTTAGTCTCTCAACCACCCTGTCCCTTTTATTCTAATGTTGACCATAAGGGCTGGGAGCAAATACTTGTCTCTTGTTTTTTTATCTCAAGAGTAAATCACTTAGTATTACACCAATATCTGTAATGCTAGCTGCAAGAACTTTACTTGTTTGATGAAGTTCCTGTCTGTTCTTGGTGTATTCAGAAGTTTAGTTTTTAAATTTAGTTCATGAAGAAAAGAATGGTGTTATATTATTTAAAGTACTCTTTCTAGGCAGCCCCGGTGGATCAGCCGTTGCACTGCTTTCAGCCCAGGGTGTGATCCTAAAGACCCAGGATCGAGTCCCACATCAGGCTCCATCAGCCTCCCTGCATGGAACCTGGTTCTCCCTCTGCCTGTGTCTCTGCCTCTCGCTCATGAATAAATAAATAATTTTTAAAAATAAAAATAAATAAAGTACTCTTTCTGAAATACTGAGATGGTCGTATGATTTTTTATTACGTATTTACTGTGGATTGTATTGATGGATTTTCAAATGTTACATCTTAAGTTTATTTTCCTATTTACATTTTCTTAGTGCTATCTGTATCTCTGTTCATCTTTTTCATTTCTTAGAATATCTTAGTATCTCCACTTGGTATGTGGGTAATATGAGCTTTATAAAATAAAGAACATTTCCATTTTTCTCTATTATTCTAAAAATGTTTGTATAGTAATTGTATTATTTTTCCTCAAATATTTTATAGAATTTTTTTAAAAAAGATTTTTATTTATTTATTCATGAGAGACACACACACTCAGAGGTAGAGACACAGGCAGACGGAGAACCAGGCTCCATGCAGGGAGCCGGATGTGGAACTCGATCCTGGAACTCTGGATCATGCCCTGAGCCAAAGGGAGACTCTCAACCGCTGAGCCACCAGGCATCCCTATTTTATAGAATTTATTACCATAGCTATGTCGGCCTAGAATTTTCTTTGTGGAAAGATTTTATTGCAAATACAATTTCTTCCAAGACAGCTATTTAGCATTCTCCTTTCTTCCTTTCTTTCTTTCAGAGGGAGAGGGAAAAGCAGGCTCCCCACTTAGCAGGGAGTCTAACTCAGGGCTCAATCCTGGACCCTGAGATCATGACTCGATCTGAAAGCAGACACTTAACTGGCTGAACTACCCAGGTGCCCCAAGAGTTTTCATTTCTTTTTAAGCCAGTTTTGGTTTTTTTTGTATATTTCAAGGAGTCCATCTATATGAATTATCAAATTTATTGGAATAAAGTTGTTCATAATATTTTCTTATGATTGTATTAAAATGTATTGGTCCATGTGACATTTTTATTCTCATTATTGGTATTGCTTATTTGTGTCTTGTTTTTATCTTGTCAGATTAGCTGATAGTTTATCAATTTTATTAATTTTTTAACAATAACTTCAGATCATTGATGTTTTTTCTTTAGCTATCCATTTTCTACATCATACATTGGTGTTATTAACTGCATTATTTTTTCAAAAATCTTTAGCGATAATTTTCTCTTCTTTTTCTACTTTCTAAGGTAAGTACTGTGATTGATAGTCTTCTCTTCTGACATAAGAATTTAAGACTATAAATGTCCCTCTAAGCACATATAGTTGTATCTCAGAAATTTTGATATTTTAACTTGTTTTGAAAAGGATTTTATTTATTTATTCATGAGATACACAGAGAGATTGGCAGAGACATGGACAGAGGGAGAAGCAGGGTCTCTGCAGGGAGCCCGATGAGGGACTTGATCCCACGATCCCAGGATCACGATCTGACCCAAAGGCATACCCAGGTGCCCCAATTTTGATAATTTAGTTCTCATTTTTATTCAATTCAAAATATTTTCTAATTTTTACTATCGGTTTCTTTTGTCCCACGAGAAGGATGTTGTTTAATGTCCAAATGTATGAGAATTTTTCAGGTAAATTGATGTTACTGATTTATAATTTAATTCCATTGTAATTAGAAAGCATAGTCTGTATTTTTTTCAATTTTTTGAGGCTTATTGCATAATGACTCAACATATGTGATATGAAAGTGAATATATCATGTGCAATATAAAAATGTGTAATCTGTTGTTTTGAGTGAAATGTTCATTAAATGTCTGTTAATTCAAGTCAATTGATAAAATCATTTAAATCTACTATATATTCACTGATTTTCCATCTACCTATCCTACCAAGTAGTGAGAGAAGAGTATTGAAATACTCAACTGCAGTTGCCAATTTTTCTTTCTTTTTTCAAATCTTTTGGTTTTGCTTTATGTATTTTGAACTGTTTTTTTTTTGAACTGTTTTTCTATTGCAATATTTTTAGGATGACTATTTCTTCCCAATGAATGAACACCTTTATTGTTATAAATATCCTTCTTTATCTCTGATAATATATTTTTTTTTCCTGAATACACATTATCTGATACCACTATAGCCTTTTCATCCTTATTTTTACCCCTTCTCTTATAAATAATACTCTTTGCTTTATTTTTAAGCAATTTATATCTTTATATTTAAAGTGTGCTTTTAAACAGAATAAAGCATATAATTGTTTTATTTATCTAGCCTGGCAAATTCTGTTTTTAGTTGGATTTTTGGACAATTTACTTTTAACATAATATTGAATACTGCTTTATTTAAATCTAACATGTACTTTATGTTTTTTGCACGTGGAAGACATGGTTTTCAAAAAATTTTCTTCTCCATTTTTAATTATGAATTCTTATGACTGTTTCATCATTACTATTAATAATCATTAACTATACTTCATTTCAATTTTTACTTCTTATTTTTTGGCATATGTGGCATCTTTAACTTATCACAATCTTCCACAAATAACATTTTGTCACCTTACCTCTGTTATAAAATTCTTTTTTTTCCTGTTTTCTTCTTCTTCTTCTTTTTTTTTTTTTTTTTTTTTGATAGTTACATCACAGAGAGAGGGAGAGAGAGGCAGAGACATAGGCAGAGGGAGAAGCAGGCTCCATGCACTGGGAGCCCGACGTGGGATTCGATCCCGGGTCTCCAGGATCGCGCCCTGGGCCAAAGGCAGGCGCCAAACCGCTGCGCCACCCAGGGATCCCTAAAATTCTTATAGTAGTATATTTCCACATACCTTCTCTTCTTTGTGCTATTGTTGTCATGCAATTTAAGTTTACAAATGTTATATATTGCACAATATTTTGTTGCTGGTGCCTAATTTTTACTTTAAGCAATTATATTTCATGTTTCTGAAGCTCCTTTCTACTTAGTTCTCTGCTCTTATGGACTGTGGTCCAAACCTTTCTCTCTGAACCTTTCATCTCCTTCTCCTAAACTCAGTGAGGTCCTCATGCCTTGTGTGGGTTTCCCCTCCTCCTTGCATCTTTGGTTTAGAAATCGCCTTCTGACAAAGATTGTAAGTGTAGGGATCTCCTAGATATCTATCCTTTATAGAGATCACAATCCTGCACTGATATTTTTTCCAGTTTCTAAAAACAAATATTATATATTTAGTCCAGTTTTATAATTGTTTATGGTGAATGGTTAAACCTATTCCTTATATCATTATGACAGAAGTTAAATGTCATGATGGCTGTTTTTGAATACAGTGATAATTTGCCAGAAGATTGAAGGGTAAGTTAGAAATACATGTTGATAAATACTGAATTTATGGAGGTAATGTTATTCTTAAATTCCAAAAGAAAAAAATGTATAATTGTTTAGTGTTCTGTGTCTTGTGTGGGTACTGTGTCCTACATTAAGAACAGATTTTAATGGTGTTCATGGAAAAGCAGGAAGACACCTGGTCTACTCTTGGTAAACACTATAAACACTCATATAGGTCCTAGGTCAACCACTGAGGAAGGCTCTGAATTCAGGTTACTGTATTACAAGGACAGTCTTGGTTATCCTCATTGCCTGTAGAACAATACTTTATTTCCAAAAATGCAAATATCATGTTAAACTTCGATGTTATATTAGTTTACTTGAGTATTAGGCATCCATAGTGCTATAATGGAAGATCTATAGGAAAGGTTTGTAAATTTTTGTTAATTTTCATTGCCATAAATATTCATTGCATATATAAATGTCTAATACCTGGTAAACACTTAATGTATATGTTAAATATATGAAAATGAAAAATCAAGAGTAACTCAACATGACTAAATCTACCTTGACTACAAAATTATCTAGTTAAAAGTAAATCCTGCTTCATGATCTATATGTACATAAAACATAGGTACATCAGGAAATATGTTGATAATATATAACAATTTTCAATAATCATAACATTATGACAGAATCAGCCACAGAATTTTTAGCATATATAAATTCACATCATTCACTTTATATTTGCTTAAATCATTGTTTTTCAACCCTCGACAGAATAACCACATAAAATTCTCTATTCCAGAAAATTACTGTCATCAGTTTGCAGCATTAAGTTTGATGGAATATGAAAGGCAATTTTAATTCACAATTTTCACTTTCACCTCTTACAGGAAAAAAGAAAGACAGAAAAAGAAAGAGAGAAAGAAGGAAAGAAGGAAAAGAAAGAAAGAAAGAAAGAAAGAAAGAAAGAAAGAAAGGCAGAAAGAAAGACAGAAAGACAGACAAACCTGGGACAGTTAACAAATCAAACTCAAGGATGAATCCAGTTCAGTCACTCTTTTTAATAGTGTGAAATGATTTCATGCTACATTTTTTTTTCATGAAAGAGATAACAGAAAAGAAAATTGAACATGACAATCCCACTTTCATGGCAATTACTAAGTGAGAAAAATGTCTCATATAAAAATTCTTATTCTTCTTATTAGAAATGTGAGTCTGAGGCTCTGAAATTATACTTCGGGTCATCTCCAAGATAAGATCAGAGAATCTTATAAATTAATTCCTATTGCCAATGTTTGTGACCTGAAGTACTGTGTAAAATGATTTCTTTAATATAATATACTAAGAAAGTGAGATTCTATCAGTACCTATGCAGTTATTGGTATTCAGAAAAAAAAAAAAAAGCAAACCAAATCAACAATGCAAACTTCTCCTCTCTAAGGAATTAAGTGAGCATTATGCTTTTAGTTGCCTTAACCTGTTCATTTCTGTTATGTTGGTCGTATAAAAGTAACAGATTAAGAACTATTAAAATGGTATAAATTAATACCATAATATAGTAAGGGTACACCAATAAATGTACTGCATTTTATCAAGATTCTTTATAGATTCAGCTTCTAAAATAATAGTTTAAACAGATTATATGCTGAGGCTCAAAGAAGAAAGTGGAAAGATTCATATTTGTCTCATTTGCGTTAGGTTTAAAAGGCTTAATTTCCTCAGAAGTAAAATGCGGATGAAATATCTATTTACTGAATACATTTATAGATATTTGTGATTATAAAATTAGGTTACATTCATAAAAGTACTCTAATGGGTTAAAAAATATGTAGTATTTAACATTAAGTATTATTAGTAAAATTTATAACACAAGTACAGAATTTCTGAAAGATTTTTGTTCAAATGAGAAGAAAAAATTTGAATACATTTGAAATAAGTCTCATATTTCACTGCTTTTAAAGCTTTAACTGCTATTCATGGTAATTCTCTATATTTTGCTATTTTTCTTTAAATGCTCTCCACCTGTTAGCAATGAAAAATGAATATTATTTTCTGTATACTGGTTTCCTCTAATGTACATCTTTCTAGAAATACATGAAAAGTACTAATTCTCAGGTTTCCATAAAAGTGTCATTACTAAGCTTACACATAAAATTAATCATAATTTGAAGACCTCTGTGCATTTCACCAAGTTTCATAAACTATTACAATTAATATAACATGATTAGAAGTATTACCAGAAATGTCTCTAAAAAATTATTATGTAAACCTGTAATTGGAATGAGTCTATTAATAAATTTGGGATGAGAATTTGGAGATAGTGAGTATAGATAACTCACTTGAGAGTGTCTGAAGATCTTTTTATGTCAATGTTGGGGAGTAAGAAATCCTATCCCCTCGAAGTTCCTTCTGGATAGATTAAGAATCAAATTGACAGATTAAGAGGAGCAAATCAAATTTAAAAGGTGTACATATGGGGAATCCATACAGACATAGAAACTCCAAAGATAGTCAAGCAAAATGAGATATATATGTCATTCTGACCTACAGAGAAAGTGGCAGGTCTGAGATTTCGGAGGAAAGGAAAGCACTTCACTGATAAGTGAAGAGACTTGGCAATTAAATGTTTGCCCTGCCATACAGATGGGTCACTCAGACAAAATTCGTCTCTTCTAATAACTCTGTTATTAATCATTATTCTGGGAAAGATCCCCAATCTAGATTCTTCTCTGTGGTTAAGGGAGGAACAAAATTTCTTCTCGAGCCTACAGGGTCCAAAGTGCCTTCAGCTCAATATATTCCACATGCCAAAGCGGCACATTCCAGGGTGGAGGGTGCTGTCTTGAGCTCCTTCACTTGGTAGGAGGGGGAATTGTTGAAGCAATATCCTTTATTAAGTGAGAGATAAGAGATTTGTTGATGACCTTAGGGGACACTGGATAATTAGCAACAGTCTTTATCTTAATACATTCTATACCAAATTCATTATATTTCTTTCTAACTAATCCTCCTAAATCCTTCCAGTAGCTCATAGGAATATACTTGGAGACATCTCTGAGTCCTCTTTTTCTCACCTTCCAAATCTAATTCATCCACAGGTCATATTAGCTCCAATTAAAAATACATTGAGAATAAAACCATTTCTCTCCACCTGCCCTGCTATTGTGCTGATCCAAAGGTCTCCAACTCCAGCCCAGATTGTGATCATATTTTAACTAGTATTACTGCTTCCCCATATAAATTCTAGTCTCAGCACAGCAGCCAATGATTCAGTTTAACTATGGGTGACATAATCTTACTTCACTGCTCAAAACACTTTAATGGGTTTTTTTGTGTGTGTCATCAGAATAGAAGCTGAAGCCCTTACACGGAATTTTTAATGTCTTTTGTAATCTGTCCACAATCCATTTTCTATGTGTGCTCACTCACCTCCAGTCACACTGACTTTCCTGATGTTTTTTGAACTCACTAGGCAGATTTATACCTGCTTCAAGGTCTTTCTCATATTTTTCTCCTTGTCTAGAAAACCCTTGATGGAACAACTCAATCTATCATTTCTTTAAGTCTTTGACAAAATGTCTCAACCTCAGAAGCATTTTTGGACTGCCAACTTAAAGTGGTACACTATACCACTAATGCCCTTCTGTCCTTTACCTTTCTTAATGGCAACTATCTCCTCCTAACATAATATATACTTAAAAAAATTTATTTTCTGTTTTCTATCTGTCTCATACCCAGTGAGATGTAAGCCCTATTAGGACATAAATTCTATCAGATTATTTTCTTTTCACTGCTATAACTTAAGCCTTTAGATGCAATACCTGTATCATATCTTTATAAAGCTGGTTGCTGTAATAATAAACCATGTCACATGAAAATCAATGTGAAACAGGAAATAACAATGTCAGTGTCTAGTGGGATTTCAATGTTTGTCAAACAAGTACTAAGTATTTAGGGCATAAATGTTTACTAAGATGCATGGGCATAACAATATACTACATGGAACTAATAGATATTTATTTTGGTGCAGGTATTCCACGAAAAAATTATCATTACACCAAGAAATCTCTGGACTACTGCAAGAGCTCTGAAACTCTTCTGCTACCAGAGAATTCTTTTTAAAGATTTTATTTATTTATTCATGAGAGACACAGAGAAAGAGAAAGAAAGAGAGAGAGACAAAGACACAAGCAGACAGAGAAGCAAGCTCCATGCAAGGACCCTGATGTGGTCTTCAATCCTGGGACTCCAGGATCACGCCCTGAGCCAAAGGCAGATGCTCAGCCGCTGAGCCACCCAGGCATCCCAGCTACCAGACAATTGATTGTTTTTTTTTTTTTTCAGACAATTGATTGTTAATCAGCCTGGTCAGTCACTGGTTTGGAAGAATTTCTAATTACCTGATCCTGATAGAAATCCAACAATTTTGCTTTTGGCATGTTGTTTTATGTCTCCTATGAACATACTCTAGGTACGGTCAGTTCATGAGAAAGATTGGAGAGCTGGGACTTCATCAAGTCAGGGAAAAGGTTGTGCAAACACATTTATTCCCTGCTAATAGCTGCATAATAAATATCAAGGCTTCCTGGAGGTGACGCAGGCCCAAATTACTTTAAATAAGTGTACAGCGTCTGATTGAAATCTAATCATCCTTAGGAAAACAACTGAAATATTCCTTCCGTAAGTAGAAAGCTATCCCTATTAATATTTCATAGAGTATTACACTTTCTACATCTAGCAATTATAGGAATTGAAGTTTTATGAACTTAGCAGCTGCCATCAGAATTCCTTGTAGAATTGGAAATCCTCTATTGGGATACTTTGTGAGCTTAGACTGTTATCAGCTGTCCAGCTCATTAATTAATGCTTTTGCATATGTAAATACAAGAATACAATATTGTCCTGTGATGGAAGGAGAAAAAAGAGAGAAGGAAAATTGATGAGTATATGAAATGTGACAAAGGACAAAAATTGTATGTGCGTTTGAGCAAAAAAAAGGTGTAGGTGAAGTTGTCAGTAAACGTTGACAGGGTGGAGAATCTAAAGTGTATCTTAAGAATCATAATGTCTAAAGTATTTACACGGATAGGATCCACAATACTTTTCTCTATGTTTACAAATATTGAATTAATTCTACTTTATTCACAGATGTTCTAAAAATTTTAGATTCATTTTCTCTCCTTATTTCTCTATATTTAATGTGGGTACTGAATAAAAGAAAGTAGTTTTTAATTCAAGGAAATCCTAGCTAATGAATTTCTCTAGATTGAAAATGGTTGAAAAGGTATGAAGGAAGTCAGAATTACACAGTTTTTACTGTTTGTGATTATAAATATTTCATATGCTATTTGATCAATCCTTTTTCCTCAATAAACTCTAATTTCCATGAAAAATTTCTATGTGTGTTGGGCTCATCATTTTAACATTAGTAACTATCACTCTGTCTGGCACATTGAAAGGATTAAATTAAATGAATATTGAATGATGTCAATAATTTTTGTGGAGTTGTCAAGCCCTCAGCTTAACACTTGATACTATTCATAGACGTGTTATAGTACAACAGATGAATATAATGTAAGACAATTTCTCATATTTAAAACACAGTAAGACCTCTTGATAGCCATGGACTATGATTTATTAATCACTAGATCTCTAACAGTTAATTCAGTACCTGACATTAGTGGGTTCTTCATCAACATTAGTTTATTGAAATGAACTTAAGGAAAAAAAGTATGTGATCATTCCCAACCACTGGCCTCTGACTTCTGCCCTATTTCTCATAGTTTATGAGATACTCATTCTTCTCTAATTATTATGGTCCCATATGCTTTAATCCATAAGAGAACATTCTCTAAATTTTAAATGGACTGTTTCTTATGCAATATATTTTAAACATTAATCCAGGTATTGGAGTAGTAATTTTAAATCATATGGTTAAAAAAACTTATCTTTGAACATAAGCAAATTTTATTATTAAAAGTTAACTGGTTTTCTTTTCCAACTCAGTATTCATTATCAGAAAAGGAGAAAGATATTTTGTGTTGCAAATTTATAGCATCAAATGACAAGCATTACTATAAACAGGATAATGCTAAACTCTAAAAATCATTCTTAATTGTTAATAATATTTCTCTCTAGATCTGCTCATGACCATTTCAAACCCCTAAATGAATTATTTCCTAAAAAAGAACAAAACAGAACAGAACAAACACAGGTTTTCAATAAAAACAATATATTGCAAATTAATTATTTTAAGATCTTCCTTTCTGGCCTACATATAATGTCTAATTTTCTCACATATAAAATTCCAGTGGAAAAAAATTCAGTGAAATTAATAGGATGACTTTCATATATTTTTCTAAGATAGATGCTTATGTATATTTTATATAAAAATCTTTAGGAAGCCCCTTCCAAGCAATAGACACTTTGCAATTTGAGTAAAAAATGATAAAATATCACAATAAATTTAGATACCTAGTGTGAAAAACAGAAACCAATTTTTTCTATTCCCCCAGCTTTATAGTCACAAAATATTTTAAAATAAACTAATAAATGAATTAAATTAAAAGATCTTTTTCTAGAATCATGAAGTGTTGAGAGATAGATTTTTGCTTTATTTATAGATATACATTCTAATTTCAACACTGACTATGTTTATGAAGAGCTTAAATTGTATTAGTAAATTTTTTATATAAAGGACCAGATAAGAAGTATTTTAAGCTTTACAGACCTTATGGTCTCTGTTGCAACCACTCAACTCTGTCATTATAAGGTGAAAGCAGCCTTACACAATGATAAGCAAGTTGGTTTGCTGATATGTCAATAAACTACTTACAGAAACTCTTGGCAGGTGGGTTTTCACCCACAGGCTGTAGTTTGCCAACCATTCACTAGATGGATACCAAAGAAAAGTGTTCTGTGCAAATATTTAACCTGAGCCTCCTGTGCCACATTTGTGGCAAGAAAAACACTTATAAAATCAAAATAACAATTTAATGTAGCTATGTGGACTACTTGTTTTTCAATTGATCTCCCATACGATTAGGATGAATTAAATTTGGGGGAGGCATACTTCTCAAAGATGTTTAGTGTTACCTCAGCATGACTGAAGGACTTTGAAGGGATATTGCACCATCATGATCATTCTTTTGGTCTTTATTTGCATAATATTTGCTCTTAGTCTTACAGAGGTTAGATTTTCAAATACTGTGCAATAAGGATTATGATCTTCACAAAAGAATTTTTACATCCCTTATAATAAAATTTCACTAAAGGAAATCCATTCTATCAGATAAGCAACTTGGACATAAAAGAAAAAAAATTAGAAGAGAAATGGAGCAATTATCTATGACCTTAGTCTGCATTATTCTAGTGCAGAAAAATTGTTTCTGAAATTCTTAGAAACTTTGTTAATAATAAAATATTCTTTTTTTAATAAATTTATTTTTTATTGGTGTTCAATTTACCAACATACAGAATAGCACCCAGTGCTCATCCCGTCAAGTGCCCCCCTCAGTGCCCGCACCCATTCACCCCCACCCCCCGCCCTCCTCCCCTTCCACCACCCCCAGTTCGTTTCCCAGAGTTAGGAGTCTTTATGTTCTGTGTCCCTTTCTGATATTTGCCACACATTTCTTCTCCTTTCCCTCATATTCTCTTTCACTATATTCTTAAAAATATACTTTATGATGAATATTATTAAGCCCTATTATTTTCATTTGAGAAAATGCCATCTAATTGCAATAAATATTTGTTTTTGACAAGATTAACTCTATCTCCAATCATATAAAGGGTAAACATTCCCCGAAAACCTGCACATTTCCATTGGAACAAAGACTATTCTAATTTACATGTTAGAAATTAACTAGGAGGGAATAGATTAATGTCAATTCTGCTATTGACATGCATTTATAATATGATATGATATAGTTATATTAATCCATTGGTTTTGAAATTTTAAAGGCAAAAATGGTAATATATTTTCCATGAAAAAGGTCAAATAAATGATGTTAACTCTATTTCCCATTGATTTCACATTACGAATTCTATTCTTTTATACCACACTGACTCATTTATAATGCTAATGATTAGGAAAACAAAACAGACAAAAGTAAATACTCCTAATTTTTCATTTTAAAAAATACTTATTAAATAAACACATGACAAAGCTTCTAGTCAATCAATATAATGAACTGAGGAATGATCCTGTGTGAAGAAATTCACATATCCTGTGAAGATTTAAATGAAAAAAAGAACAGTCCTTTGCATTCAATCAAAATAACGAGTAACAAAGAGTAATCATTATATAAATGACACTTTGACCAATCGAGAAACTGCTCTCATGACACCATTTTCATTTAAGAGACAAAACAGTATTTTCATGATCATTTTACTAAAACATGTAATCTCTAAGACCATGGAGCCAAAAAATAGTATGAAAAGTTAATGATGTTGAACAAATATTATAATTTAATGGATATATTCACAAATCTCCATTGATTTAGGAGTCAATTCATTTATTGAAGTCATCACCATTTTATTTGTATTTTGATATTAAATAAATTTCAGTATTAATTAAATGCTAGCATGTCCATTTCTTTTTTATTGTTCATTTTTTTACATTACATTTTTCTTAATTTAAATTCAATTTGCCAACGTATAGTATAAACACCCAGGGTTCATCATATCAAGTGCCCTCCTCAGAGCCCATCACCCATTTACCCTCTCCCCCCACTGACCTCCCCTTCTGCAACCCCTGTTTGTCTCCCAGATTTAGGAATCTTCCATGGTTTGTCACCCTCTCTAATTTTTCCCACTCATTTTCCCTCCTTTCCCTTATAATCCCTTTCACTATTTCTTATATTCCACATATGAGTGAGACCATATGATGATTGTCCTTTGTCAACTGACTTACTTCACTCAGCATAATACCCTCCAGTTCCATCCACGTTGAAGCAAATGGTGGGTAGTCTCTCTTCTAACGGCTGAGTAATATTCCACTGTATATATAGACCACACCTTCTTTATCCATCATCTGTCAGAGGACATGGAGTCTCCTTACACAGTGGCTATTGTGGACATTGCTGCTACAAACATTGTGGTGCAGGTGTCCCCGCATTTCACTGCATCTGTATCTTTGGGGTAAATCCCCAGCCAGGCAATTGCTGGGTCGTAGGGCAGGTCTATTTTTTAACTCTTTGAGGAACCTCCACACAGTTTTCCAGAGTGGCTGCACCAGTTCACATTCCCACCAACAGTGCAAGAGGGTTCACTTTTCTCCGCATCCTCTCCAACATTTTTGGTTTCCTGTCTTGTTAATTTTCCCCATTCTCATGGGTGTGAGGTGGGATCTCATTGTGGTTTTGATTTGTATTTCCCTGATGGAAAGTGATGCGGAGCATTTTCTCATGTGCGTGTTGGCCATGTCTATGTCTTCCTCTATGAAATTTCTGTTCATGTCTCTTGCCCTTTTCAGGATTGGATTGTTTGTTTCTTGGATGTTGAGTTTAATAAATTCCTTATAGATCTTGGACACTAGCCCTTTATCTGATAGGTCATTTGCAAATATCTTCTCCCATTCTGTAGGTTGTCTTTTAGTTTTGTTGACTGTTTATTTTGTTGTGGAGAAGCTTTTTATCTTGATTAAGTCCCAATAGTTCATTTTTGCTTTTGTTTCTCTTCCCTTCATAGATGTATCTTGCAAGAAGTTGCCGTGGCCAAGTTTGAAAAGGTTGTTGTTTGTGTTCCCCTCTAGGATTTTGATGGATTCTTGTGTCTGCGAGATTTGTTTGTTCTTTGACTAAATGAGACAAGAACTGTGCAACCCTGTAATGCTATGGCATCTTATACTTGGTTTTAATTTGCTGCTTAAATTATCTAAGCCTGTCATTTTATCTCTTCAGTGTATTAGTCACCTATTAATGGCTATTGAATTCCACATTCCTTGTGTTTGCCATTTTCTCCATACTTCTCAAAGACAAGGGCTAATGCATAATTTAGAATATCTCTTTATATCTATATTCCATCACAGGTCCCCCAGGTGAAAATGCCCTGCTACAAATAACAATACTATCAGTCCTGTTATACATACTACCTGTGATGCAGTCTTCTTTACAGCCCAGCTGGAGAATGGCCACTTCCATATCAGTACCATCCTTAGAGTTTGATTCCAAGGACTATGTCAGGTATCAAGTGTCTCAGATTAGATTCCTTAGCAGTAGAGTTTTGGGGATTTATGTGAAAGTTATTTGTTGAGGAAGGAGTTCTAGTCAAAGGGAAATGGTGGACACAGAATAGAGAAGCAAAACTAATCAAGATTGTCTTGTCTGGAGACCAGCATCCCTCTGGTCTCATAAGATGTCTTAACACAGATTTTATACATTTTGAGACCAAAGGGGGACTTTTACCTCCATCACTCAGTTATAGGGTATTGACTGCCTTGGCAGGAGTAGAGTGCTTAACTTTTTAGGCAGAGTTATCTTAAACTGAGAATGATTTTTCCAGAGAAGAGGCATCTGTAAGCCTTATCAACTGATGTTACAAAAATCTGGAAATGGGGACACAGTCCAGTGAAGTTGGGTTAACTAACATACTCCAAACCCTTTATCTCTGAAAAAATTTGGCCGTTGCAAACAGGACCAGAAAATCATCTCTGTTTTCTCAAAAAGTAGCTGGAAGAAATAATATCTCTAGTAAAAATTTCCATAATTCAGAATGGATTTCAAAAATGTCAGTCCACAAAGGACAGAAAAATAGTAGCAAATAGTCAAAGATGAAAATAGTTATAAAACTACTTTAAAAAATACTATGAAATACTATGAGCTCTCATTAAGAAGGCAGAACTTGGGCAGCCTGGGTGGCTCAGCAGTCTAGCGCCACCATCAGGCCAGGGCGTGATCCTGGAGACCTGGGATCGAGTCCCACGTCGGGCTCCCGGTGCATGGAGCCTGCTTCTCCCTCTGCCTGTGTCTCTGCCTCTGTGTGTGTGTGTGTGTGTGTGTGTGTGTGATGAATAAATAAATAAATAAATAAATAAATAAATAAATAAATAAATCCTAAAAAAGAAGAATGCAGAACTTTATACCAGAACATTGTTTCCAATATGCCCCTTTATTCATTTACACATCGTAAACATTGCCATAGATAGATAATGGCTACCAAATGTGTACTATTTGCTGTACAAATCATTGGGACAAAAGCAATAAACCACATGCCTATGTTTCTGTGGTTTACAGCACAGAAAGCTTATATTTAAAGATGTAGATTTCAACACTCAATAGAATATAGTGTTAATGGGTCTATGAATAGAGACTTTTGAGAGATAGAAGCTCAAAGGAGGGATGTGTTCGTTTTACTAAGAAGAATAAATAAATTAATTAAAGATGAAACCGAATTTTAAATGCATGTTGGGAAATAAGATCTTGATATTCAAATGAGGCAAGTTATTTTTGCCTCATTTGAAAGAGGTGGTGGTTGCACACTTTAGTGAATAAACTAAATGTCACTGAATTATATACTTTATAATATTTAATTTTATGATGAGAATTTCTCTTCTATAAAAAAAGAAAAATACATATAGGGAAGTTTTTCACCCGCATTTTAAAAATTACCCAATTCAATTAAAGCTAGATATTTAAAAAGTTATTCTTCATTTTAAAAATTATTTTTTTATTTTCAATATTAATATTCCTTAAATAAGAATTTATTTTTACATACAGAAATATCATTTTTTAGATGATTTTTAACACCACTTTGCCTATCTATGTATGTTTTTACCATACTTTCCTTATCAAGTACGAGTCTCCTACTCCTTTTCCAAAGAGAATATTCTTGTTTATTTTTTTTGACTTGCTTATTCACTGTCACTTGGAAAATACTGTCACTCAATTTCCAGAATTCTAATCATTTCTTTGACTTTCCTGTCTCCCTAAAATTATACTGTAAAAATACTCGTCTTCTCCTGTCATTCAGATCTTATCATCTTTCTCTCTAAATTTATCTAGGGACTCCTCTTTGCTATATATATTATTTTAAAGTCAAATTGCTGCATTTTGTGTAAATATGATATATTTTGACAGAAACATTCTTTCAAGAGTTTGAAAAAGCTTGAATGCATGAGTGGAGTTATACATAATACAACAGTTTATTTTAGAAAGATGTCTAAATTCATCAGGCAATGTATCAGTAAGATATAATTAAGTGCCTACTTTGCACCTCATCTGTGTAAGTCAAGATCTTGGACTAACAGAGTATTCATAGAGCTAACACTAAAATGATGCCAAACAATTACAGAAAAGGATAAGTGCCTTTCAGAACAGTTTGACTTCTGAACTTTTACAATGATAAGTGTGATACTTTAGAAAAAGGCAAATATCTCTCCATATTTGAAACAGGAAACACCTTGCAAGATACCATTTATATGCAAGAAATATAGATTAGGGTGATGGTTTGGAGACCAGTTAATCAATTAATTGTCAGGTGTAATAGAAGAGTAAGAAAATGAAATGACATTGCTTGAGAATCCAAAAGGTACTTATCTCTATAACAAATCTTTTTATATGTAATAAGTTTAAGTTGGGTAAGATTGGACTCTAGAGATACTATGTTTTGCTTTTTATTTTTGCCTTTGACAAAGAACATTAAAAAGAAAATATAGTGTAGGTGGCTGGCTCACTTAGTAGATAGAGCATGGGACTCTTGACCTCAGGGTTGTGAATTTGAGCTCTACATTGGACATAGAGCTAACTTATATAATATAATATAATAAATATAATATAATATAATATAATATAATATAATATAATATAATATAATAGTTTTTAAGTTTCATATTATTTTTTCCTTCAAGGTGATGAAGAACTTGTTTTACTTCAATAAATACCATTTGTTCCTGGAAAAAAGCATATAGTCAATGCAGACTTAAGCAAAAATACACTACAGATTTTCCTTAAAATATAGACATTTAAGGGGAAAATATGGGAAAAGAAACTAACTATCTCTGCCTACTAATGTAAAAGGTTGTTTTGGGTCCTCTAGAAAATATCTTCACTTATCATATATTCATATGCATGCATATATACTTGGCAAATTAGATATGGATTACTCTAATTTAGGTTTTTATTTGCTCAGTTGTTCATTTGTTATTTTCTAGTAATTTATGCAGATTTAGGGTAGACAGTCCTTTAGAATGTACATGTATGCCTTTAAGAAGCTCATATTGTAATAGACATAGAAAGGAACTGACTGAGATTGTTACAGCCTCAATCTAGGCTATTTTATCCTATTATTGACGTTTAAGTTACATAATTCAGGAAGTATTCATCTTATACTATTACATTTCCTTATATTTTTATGTAGCCTAAAGGCTAGGATAAGCCATTCATTGAGGTTGAGTGGTTCTTGACTGAAATAATATTTCTCATTTGTCATTCTAGAAGTCAATCCAGGGCATTTGCTGCAAGCTGATATGCTATGCATTTATGTGTTTTGTTAATTGACTATCTCTCTCCACCACTAGGCAGGGGACGTATCTATTCCACTTACTATAGTATTCTAGGATCCACAACAATACCTATACTTCACAGATACTCTATATTGTTAAATAAATGGCTGATGTGAGAATTAAATTGCACATTACTCTAAATCTTTTTTTCTTCTTTATTTTTATTTTATTTTGTAGCAGAAACAATGATTGATAGTTTCACAATTTCATTCTACTTGTATACGTTATTATTAAAACTAGAAAGGTTTAGAAAGTGTGTTGATTATTAAATAAAAATATACTCAGTTGAGTTTTGTGTGCGTTGAAGTTGGGGACTCAACAGGGTATCAAAATAGAAATAGAAAACATTTGGTAGTATGGTTAAGTACTGGAGAACCTATAGAGGTAAAAAGTATTTGGAGTTTATAAGTCCTCTAGTCTTATTATTTCATAATATAATTAGCTTTTCTTTCTCAACCAATTATATGCACTTTTAAAAGAATTCTCTATTTTGGAATATTGAAATTATAATTATGGATCTAATCATAATATGTAAATAGGTTTATTTTTAAAACTTCCCATTGGATTTGTCACACTCAGGGACCAAAACATAATCAATAAATTTCAGAAACAGATAACAGATTTGAATCGTGATAAAAAGTGAGTCATTTAACTCTTAAATAATATGTAAGACAAAAAAAATCCACAAATAAAGATATAAACACTCTATTAAGGAAGCAAGTTCAGGATACTTGTAATAGCTATGGAACACACTGTTTCTGAGGGTCTCTAACAGTGAAATTTGGCCTATAGTTACCATTTGTTACGGTGACATTATGTCTCATTCTCAGAAGTCTGTTCATACTACTAGTTTTTTTTTTTTTAAGACTTTATTTATTTATTCATGAGAGACACAGAGAGAGGCAGAGACACAGGCAGAGGGAGAAGCAGGCTCCCTGCAGGGAGCCCATCCTGGGACTTGATCCCGGGTCTCCAGGATCACACCCTGGGCTGAAGGTGGCGCTAAACGGCTGAGCCACCTGGGCTGCCCTATCATTAGTTTTAAATGTTGTACTTCAAAGCCTTAATTTAAAAAGAGTTTTGTTAATTACAGTGAAATGGACAGACACCAGGGCTACAAAGGCGAATTCTAGACTCCTTTACTAGGTTTAACGTTCTTGAATCAAAATAACTGGAATTATCTGGACACAGAAGTTCAAAATGCAATAACAACCAACAAGTTTTGCATGAGCCTTATGATTATAAGAAGTTCATGATGACATTTCCAGATAGGCAACCAGAATTGGAGTCTAACAATTTGACATAGCAAACAATGTTTGTAGTTCAGGGGAAAGTGCTATTCTGTACCCTGGAAAGAGGTGAAAATTCATAAGGGCAAAGTTGACCCCACTCCTACATAGCCTATGGAATGTGGCTTACTGGCAAGGATGATTAGAAGCTCAGGACTTAGTTAACAGTCTTTGACTCTTATCTTTACTTGAAGTAATCCTGAGTTGAAAGGAGTTGAATTTTGTACTTAAGATCAGTATTTGAGGAAAAAGAAAGAGACTAAGAAATTCAAATTAGGCAGATTTTGAATTTGGGACTCACTTGAAATAAAATCATTGTTGATAAAAATCACCTGGTAGGAAGCTTAAAAGGGAAGATGAAGATTTTTATGAAATGTCAAACGTAGTTCTTAGAAAATAACAAACCATATTCAAAATTACAGACATATAATAAATCACAGAAATGTAATTAATAAGATATAAATAACATTGATTTTTTCTTTTTTCTGCAACCAATGAAAAACTTCTAGGAATCAATTTTTATATGAAAACTTATTTTAAGAATTTAAGTGGTTTCTGTCTGTTTTTATGCCCTGAGATTATAATTATTTCTTTAATGGTAAGTCCCTGGTAGTTATGTTATTTTGCTGCAGTGAAATGTAGTATTCAGTGTGTTGTTCAGTCTTCATTTTAGCAAAATGAAGAAACATTTTTTTGAAGGAAAACTTTATGTGGATACCTGTGGTCAGAGGATAGTCAGTTATTTGGTCAGACTTTGTTTTAGATTGTTGACTCCTTCTCTTTATCTGTAGGTGATAGTGTTATTGTAATACATCAGGTTTCGTTTAAAAAAATGTTAAGTTGGGATGCTGACTTTCTAATTATCAAGCACCTTAATTCATAGCAGTTTTTACTTCAACAAAATCTAACTGTTATAACCTCTGATTCTGGACACATACACACAAAGTACAGTAAATACCTTAAACAGAAAAGACGAGTTAAAAATTCCTATTAACCAGATACTTCTGGAGAGCTAAGCCCTCAATACATATTAAATGCACTGCAATCAATTTTTTTCTGCCTCATTTACAACAATGACCCACATTTCAGCTCTCAGGCCAAAACAAGCATCATATAATTGCAAAACAAATTTTCTACAATTTTATAAAGGACATGGTCTCAGATGGCTTCTTAGAGCTGTTCATATCCATTTACATATTAATTAATATTACAGGAACTAACATATTTACTAGAAACACAAACACACGTAATTTTTGGTACCAGAAATGTAGTTTGTAACAGTGAGCCAGACGTGGCTCTTTTATTTTGGTCACTGAAAGAGGTGGCACGTAGTTATGCAGGAGACTGACACATTTTATTTCATATGGCTAGTTTTATTACTAGTTTACGAATCTACATTATTTCAATGGGTCCACAGGTTTGCCGACTTTGCAGTTTTAATCTAGTAAATCTCAATTCCATGTGAGTACTTTCTTGCACAACTCTGAATCGTGACATTTACATGATATTGTGTGCACTGGAGGATCTGATGAAAAAATAAGGAGAAAGAACAAATTGCCCAAGAGGGATTGCAGAAAAAAAATGACAACAAAGGAGAACTCAGCTTCTCTGTCCTCCTACAAAGATCAATTGGATAACTCTCAATGAACAAAAATAGCTATGGGAGACTGTAAAATCCACTTAGGAAGTTTTAGCAAAGCAATAAAACAAACAAACAAAAAAACAGAATAATTGCAGAGGGAGATAAGGGAGACCATTTATTTTTGCTCTCATCACTCTGTCCCCTGATGGGCATTGTCCAGTGCCAAGAGGGAACCTTCTAGCTACAGTTCCTCTTACCAAGAAAGGAAGAGCAGCATGAGCAACCAGATCTCCAGCCTTCTGGAGTGCTGCATGAAGATCCTGCCTTGCTTTTACCCCATCCAGATGGGCAAAACAGATGTTTTGACCTAGCTAGAATCATGGGAGAAAAGCAGAAGTTATTGTTAGCATTCATTCAGCAGGAGAGATAGCAGTTCCCAGAAAACTGCTCTGTAGACAAAACCAGCAGAATTTGCCACTGACAAGTCAATGGACACCTCATCCTCTGCAGACTGAGCTTGCCAAATGTCACCCCATGGGTATTTGGATTTGCTGATGGTGACTACTTGCCAGCCACTCAGTGTCTCCTGAGTACTTCCACCCCTCTCCTTCCCAACCGTATGGGAACCTAGGGCTGGCATTGACAGGCTTTCTATATCTCTGTGCCTGTGCTTGTAAGACGCTAGCTACTTGAGTTCTTCTCTGCTCTATCAGAGCGTGGGGGGCATACTGGTATCCAGGCTGAGGTTCTGCAGCTAAGTGAGTATAAATAAAACCAGCCTAGCCCTTCCAGCTGACCCCCACCACTGTGCCCACCCTTAGGGCTAGCCGCTCCAGCTGTGTACCTGCACCACACAGATCTAAAGCCCTTCATCTGTCTTCTCTGTAGTACGCATGCCCAAAGGGAGAGTGTGTAGTTAAGGGTGACCACACTGACAGCTAGGTTCCTCACAGCTGTTCATGGGTTAGGTCCTGCTTTCTGTCACTGGCTTATATCACTACACACACCTATAGCTAGTCCTTAAAGCTGTGCACTGACACATGTCCAGCCTCACTACATCCCCAGTTTCTGCTGCATTTTTTGTGCCTAAGGGGAGAGTGTGCACCCATAGGAGAGCGGGATAACAACTGAACTCCAATAGAAGCCAGTTAATCCACAGTTGTCCCCAGCCCTTGACTAATGACCCTGATCCCCAATATTACATGTGTACCTGCAACTAGTTGTTGCAACCACATAAGGCACCTACAACTAGCCCTCATAACACCACCAGCTCTCACCACCTTCTTGGTCCTTGCCAGTCTTGGGGTACCACTAAGGAACACAGCAGCCCTTAGAACCACTGCAGACAGCCCCCCCCCCCGCCCCCAACTACCACAGTGTTTCCTAGTACCACAGAGTTGTTAATGCTGTGGAACTCAGTGTCCTGAGTCAAAAAGACATAATGTTCTCTTGGACCTGTTGCTGCCATGCACCCTCACACTTGGCCTGGGCCACTAGACCAGAGTCATAGCATGATCTAACATGCCCCCATCAGAAAGTGGAAGCCTTTCCTTAATGCAGTCCTTGAAGTCTGGACGATGCTGCTGCTTCTTCAAATACGCAGACCCTTATGCAGGGCTATAAAGATTATGAGGAATCAGGACTATATGAGTCCAATAAAAGAATACAGTAAGCCTCCAGTAACAGATCCCATAAAATGTAGTCTAGGAATTGCCTGACAAATAATAATTGTTCTAATGATACTCAGAGAGCTACAACATGACACAGATAAACAATTTAATGATATCAGAAAAATACCACAAGAACAAAATGTGAAGTTCAACAAAAAGATAGAAAACATAAAAAAAGAAACAAACAGAATTTTTGGTTCTGAAGAAAACAAGAACCAATCTCAATAATTTTTAGCAGCAGACTTGAACAAGCTAAGAGAGAATCAGTGAGCCAAAAGACATCATCTGAAATTGTGTAGTCAGAGAGGCAAAAAGAAAGATTGAAAAGGAATGAAGAAAGCCTATGTGAATCATTGGATGCTATACAAATAAATAATGTACCTATCATTGGGGTCCCAGATGGAAAAGAAAGGAAGAAAGTTTATTTAAAGATATAACAGCTGAAAACTTCCCAAACCTAAGGAGAGATTTGGATATCCAAGTTCATGAATTCAATGGATTACCTCAAAAATACCCCAACAAAATTATCTTTCCCAGGACATATAATAATAAATCTAAAACCAATGGCAAAGAGAGAATTTTAAAAGCAGCGAGAGGAAAAATAATTCTCATACAAGGGAATTCCCACAAGGTGATCGGTGGATTTCTCAGCAGAGTTCTTGTAGGCCAGGAGAGAATGGAGTGATATATTCAAAGTACAGAAAGAAGAACCTGCCAGCCAAAATACTTTACTCAGCAAAGTTGTCCTTCAGAATTGAAGTGAAATAAAGACTTTTCTCCAGTGAACAAAAGCTGAGGGAATTCATCACCATTAAACCTGCCTTACAAGAAATGCTGAAAGGAGTTCTTCAACAAAAGGATGCAAATTAGTTAACTTGAAAATATTTGAAAATATACAATACAATGATAAAGACAAACATAGAATCAGATTTAGAATAGTCTAATACTATAATATGGTGAGGTGTTAACTACTTAGCTCTAGTATAAAAGTTAAGGGACAAAAAAATCAAAAATAACTATTGCTTCAACAATTTATTAATAGATATACAAGATAAAAATATGTAAATGGTGACATTATAAGCATCAAAAGGGGAAGAGTAAAAGGATAGTTTTAAATATTATTGAAGTTACAGTATTCAGTGCAATTTATAAAGGAAAACAGCAAGAAAAAAATCTAAAGAAAAAAATGGAACTATAAAACAGCCAGAAAACAAACGTTAAGATAGCATTAGTAAGTCCTTACCTATAAATAACTACTTTAAATATTAATGGATTGAATTTTCCCATCAAAAGACACAGAATAGCTAAATGGATTTAAAAAAAAAAAGATCCAATTATATACTCCCTAAAAGAGACTCTCTTCAGCTTTAAGGACACACATAGGCACAAAGTAAATAAATGGCAAAAGATATTTCATGCAAGTGGAACTCAGAATAAAGCAAGTGTATCTGTACTTATATCAGAGAAAGCAAACATTAAAAATTGTAACAAGAGACAAAGGCAGTCATTATGCAATGATAAGGAAGCAAGTCATCAAAAACGTAACAATCATAAATATATTCATCTAACATTGGAGTACCTAAATATATTAGGCAAATACTAATAGAAATGAAGGGAGAAATGAACAATAGCTCAATAATAGTAGGGGAGTTTAATACCCAACTTTCAACAATGGATTGATAATCCAGATGAAAAACTCAACAAGGGAATACTGGATTTGAACCACATTTTAGGTGAAACAGAACTAATAGGGCTATACAGAACATTCCATTTAACAGGAGCATAATACAAACTCTTCTCAAGTACACATAGAACATTCTCCAGGATAAACCACATGATAAATCACAAAATAAGTCCTAGCAAATTTAATAGGATTGTAATCATACCAAGTATCTTTCTGACCAGTATGATATAAAACTAGAAATCAATAACAAGAAAAGGTGGAAATTTCACAACTATTTAGAGATTAAACAACTTGCTCTTGAATGAACAATGAGTTAAAGAATAACTCAGGAGTGAAATAAAAAAATATATTGAAACAAATGAATAGGGAAGCATAACAACAAAACCTATGGAACGCTGCAGTAGTCATTCTAGGAGGGAAGCTTATTCTGATAAATGCCTACATAAAGAAACAAAAAAGATCTCAGATAAACAATGTCACTTTATACCTCATGCAACTGGAAAAAAGAAGAGAAATAAACTGACCCCAAGGTTTGCAGAAAGTAGGAAATAAAGATCAGAGTGGAAATAAAAAAAAAAAAAGAAACCAGAAAGACAACTAAAACAAACAAAAATATCAATTAAATCAAGGGCTGTTTTTTGAAAACATAAAACTGACAAATCTTTTACTAGACTAACTCAGAAAAAAGGAGGGTGGCGTCAGAAATAAAATCAGAAACAGAATATAAGACATTATAGGTGATGCCATAGAAATACAAAAATCATAAAAGATTATTACCATTATACAGCAACATATGGGATAATACAGATGAAATTGATATAATTTACCAAAGAAATAGAAAATTTGAATAAACTAATAATGAGTAAGGAAATTGAATAAGTAATAAATTAAAAAAAAAAAAAAAAAACCTTCCTGGCACAGCAAACCCTAGAAGAAGATGGTTTCACTGGTGAATTCTACTGAATATTTAAAGAAGAACTAACCAGTAGTTCTAAAACACTTTCAAAAAATCGAACAGGTGGGAATACTATCAAACTAATTTTATGAAGCCAGGATTAACCTGATCTCAAAGCCAGATAACGGCACTACAAGAAAAGAAAATTATATACCAATAACCCTGATGAATATATATGGAAAGATTCTAAACAAAATATTAGCAAACCTAATTCAATAACATATTGAAAGATAATTTGCCATGATGAAGTGGGATTTATCTCTGGGATGCAAGGATGGTTCAATATATGCAAATCAATAATTTGATACTCTATATTAATAGAATGAAAGACAAATCATATGATCATCTCAATAGATGCATAAAAAGCATTTTATAAAACAATATTCCTACATGATAAGAACCTTCAACAAATTGGGCACAGAAAGGCATACCTAAACACCTTAAATAGGCACATATAAGACACTCACAGCCAACATCATACTTAATGTTGAAAGTTTGAAAGCTTTCCCTTTGTGATCAGGAAAAAGACAAGGGTGCCCACTCTCACTACTCTTATTCAACATAGTACTGGGAGTCCTAACCCGAGAAATCAGGTAAGAAAAAGAAATGAAAGCTGGCAAAATAAGACAGGGAGAATCAAGATTGTCTTTGTTTATAGATGATATAATATTAGAGAGAAAAATCTTAAAAACTCCACCAAAAACTGCTAATCAACAAAGTCAGTAAAGTTACAGAATACAAAGTCAACATACAGGAAACAGCTGTGTTTTCATATACAATCACCAAAACATGGGGGAAAAAAAAAACCCTCATTCACAATTGAACCAAAATAATAAAATACTAAGGAATTAATTTAACCAAAGAGGTAAAACATCTGTACATTAAAAACCATAACTTTCATTAAAGAAAATTAAGAAGACACAAATAAATGGAAAAATATTCCATGCTTATGAATTTTTAAAAAAATATTATTAAAATGTTTATACCACCCAAAGCAATCGACAGATTCAATAGAATCCCTATAAAAAGTTTCAGTGACATTTTACCCAGAAATAGAAAAAAAAAAACTATTCTCAAATTTGTATGCTACTACAAGAAATCTTGAGAAAGGTTAACAAAGCTGGAGGCATTATACTACCTGATTTTAAACCATACCACAAAACTATAGTAGTTAAAACAGTATGGTTCTTGCTTAAAAATATATACATATATCAATGGAACAAACCTAAGACCAAAAAGAAAATCTTTGTATATATGGTCCATTAATATTCGACAAGGTATCCAAGAATACTCAATGGGGGAAAGGATGGTTTCTTTCAATAAATTATGTTTGTAAAGAGGAAAGCCACCTGCATAAAAATAAAATTGGATTCCTACCTTACATCACTCACAATAATTAACTCAAGATGCAATAAAGACTTATAGATATGGTGTGAAACCATAAAAATCCTAGAAGAAAAATTGGGAAAAATCACTGGATTTAGGTGTTGGCAGAAATTTCCTAAATACGACAGCAAAAACACAAACAACAAAAGAAAAAATCAACAGGTAGGAGTACACAAAACTAAAAATCTTCTGCACAGCAACCTTCCCAAAACAAAACCAAAACCAAACCAAAAACCAAAAAACACACACAAAATGGAAACACAACTTATAGAATGGGAGAAAATATTTGCAAATCACATATCTGATAAGGGGCTAATATCCAAAACATGTGAAAAACTCATTCACCTCAAAAGCAAAAGAAAAAAGAAAAAATATCCAATTAAAAACTGCACAGAGGAACTAAATAGGCATTTTTTTTCCAAAAAAGACACGAAAAGGTAAATGAAAAGTTGTTCAATCTCACTAAATGTCAGGGAAATGCAAATCAAAACCACAATAAGATGTGACCTCACATCTGTTAGGATGGTTATTACCAAAAAGACAAGAGATAACAAGTGGAAAGATGGGAACCTTTGTCCACTGTTGGTAGGGATGTAAATTGGTCCCTCCACAATGGAAACCAGTATGGAGATTCCTCAAAAAAAAATTAAATAAATAAATAAAGAAAGAAAGAACAGTATGATCTAAAAGTCCTACTTCTGAAGGAAATGAAATCATCATCATGGAGAGAGATCTGAGCTTTTATGTTCATTGTTGTGTTATTCATAATAGACAAGATGTAAAAACAACCTCAGTACCAGTCAATGGAAAGATGTGTCATATGTATACACTGGAATATTGTTCAGTCACGAGAAAGAAGGAAATCCTGCCATTTATGTCAACTTTGATGAATCTTGAGGCCATTACGCTAAGGAAAATAGGTCTGCATTCTTTGTTATTTGCAAATGTTTTTCTTCTATTAATAAGGAAGGTTATTATAAAGAAGTTAATGGTAATAACATGGTAAACCACAAAGTTAAAAATTGGAACTATATTTTAGTATCTGAACAGAGATGAAATTTCTATAACAGGTCTCAATATGTAGTTATTGGAATAAGGTACTATTTCATTTTTTAATTGTCAAGTCCAAAGCTGCAGGGCTTTTTTTCGTGTCAAAACATCATCTGCCTGCGTAAGAGAATAGCACTGACTTCAGAAAATAAGCTGGTGAGTACCTCTTTCTTCTTTTCTTTCTCAAAGTGCTTGAGTAATATTGGCATTATTTTTTCCTCAAATAACAGATGGTCTCGACCCATAAGGTATCTGAGCCTGGGGTGTTCTTTATGGAAAGAATTTTCTAAAGCTAGAGACTATTCAGGTTTTCTATTCTTGTTTGTTTCTGTTTTCAGAAATTTATGTTTCTTAAAGTTATCTGTACATTTCATTTAATTTGTCAAGTTACTAGTTTAAAGCTGTTCAGAATCTTTCCTTCTTATTGGTAGGTTGTCTTCTCTTAGCCTTTGTGAGTTTACTTAGAAACTGATGACTTTTATTTACCTTTTCAAGAAACCAGCTTTTAATTTCATTGTTTTTTCTCCATTATTTGTTCATTTTCTTTTTCTCATATTAATGTTTTATCTGTATCATTTCCTTCATTCTATTTTGGTTTTAATTTGATCTTTTATTTCTAATTTTTTTAAGAACTCCTTTTTAATTTCTAAGTTTGGGAATTTTAGATTTTTCTTGTTTTCTAAAATAAGAGTTTAAGGCTATGAGTTTTCCCCCAATGTATTGTATTAGCTGCTTCTCACAATTCTGACATGTTATTATTAATGTAGTTCAAAGTATTTTCTAATGTGTGACTTCTCTACTCATGGATTGATTATTATTTATTTATTTATTTATTTATTTATTTATTTATTTATTATCCATGCATTATTTTGAAGTGTACTGTTTAATTTATAAATATTTGAGGGCATATATATTCCTATTTATATTATCATTATGGATTTCTAAATCAGTCCCATATGGTCAGAGAACATATTCTGTATGACTTCAATATTTTCTTTTAGCTTAATTACTATTACTTGTTAATAATTAATTCAAATATAATATAGCCCAGTGAATGTACAATATATGTTGAAAATAGCTAACAATATGTTAACTTGGGGTATAGTATCCCATAGACAAATTTTAAAAGAAAGATAGTTGATAGTGTTACTTAGGCCTGTTCCATCTTTTCTAATATTCTCTTCAGTTATTTTATCCATTCCTGAGTAGTGGTTTTTAAAATTTTGTTAGTATTTTTATGTATTTATGCATTTATTTATTCCTTTAATTCTATGCCTTTTGCTTCACGTATTTTAAAGTTCTCTCAGGGGAGGGAGAGCAGCCCTGCTCCCAGCTCCCAGCCTCTGGCTCCCTGGCTCCTTGTGGAGTTTGCTTAAAATTCTTGCCTTCTGTCCCTCCCCTCACTCGCTCTCCGTCTTTGTCTCTCTCAAATAAATAAATAAATCTTAAAAAATGTTCTGCCATTATGTGCATACACATTTGTGATTGTTGTTCTCACTGTGTGGATGGGCTCCTCCTATCATCATGGAGACCTCTGCCTGTGTATATCCAACAGTACTATTTATCTTGGCACACACTTCACCTGATAGCTACTGGAAATTGCTTATTCTTACTTGACTGAATGATATATTTTTTCCAACCATTTATTTTTAACTTCTCTGAGCCATGTCTATTTAAAGGGTGTCTCTTAAAGAGCATACAATTGTGTCTAGATGTTCTTATTCATTCTGGTGATCTCTAGCTTTAAACTGGAATCTTTCATCAATTGACTCTTTATGTAATTATTTAAATGGTTGGCTTAGATTGCCACTTCATTTAATTTTTTTTACTTTATTTTCCATTTTATTTTTGTTGTCTACTTGTATCTTCAGATTCTGTCTTCTTTGCAGGATTCTTTTGAATGTTTAATTTTTTATTTTATTTTTAAAAGATTTATTTATTGATTTATTTTTTATTTATTTATTTATTTATTTATTTATTTATTTATTTATTTATTTATTTATTTGAGAGAGAGAGAGAGAGAGAGAGAGACAGAGGCAGAGACCCAGGCAGAGGGAGAAGCAGGCTCCACGCAGGGAGCCCGACGTGGGACTCGATCCTGGGTCTCCAGGATCACACCCTGGGCTGAAGGCTGTGCTAAACCACTGAGCCAATTTTTTACAATTCCATTTTGATTTTCCTTTATGCCCTTAAGTCTATGCTCATTTGCATTATTTGTAGTGATTTTACTAGGAATTAAAATATATATCTTTAAATCTCCACAATTTATAGCATTATTGTATCCCTCCATGTAAAATGTAGAGGTCTTTTTATGTCCATGTTCTTTCTTTATGTTATGATTTGTACTTGCATTACATTTACGATGTTTGTATAATGCCTGTAAGGATTTTTTAAATGCTCTTTTGTTTTAAATGGTTTTATAAAAATTTAAGGTACACACAATAATACTTTATATATTTACTAGGTGATTAACATGTCTGATTTTAGACAGTCCTTTCTGAAAGTTGAAGTTTCTAACTGGATTGATTTTTCTTCAGCCTGAAAAACTTTAACATTTCTTTTATTGTACATTATCTGGCAATAAAGGCTCTTAGATTTCTTTTTTTCTGAGGATGTCTTATTTCACCTTTTACTTGAAGTAAAATTTTACTACATATAAATTGTGCATTAATTTATTTTTCTTTCTTTTGGTATTTAAAAAATGCTGCTCTTGCTCTACTCTATACTTACGTCCCAAGATTTTTATGATATTTCATTAATCAAATAGTTGGTTCCATGTGTTATAATGCATCATTTTTATCATACTGCATTTAAGATTTGCTCTTACTCTTTGGATTTTAATAGTTTTATTATTATCTGCTATCTTCAGTATGGCTTCTTCATATTACTTTTTGATAAAGTCTGTTTAGTGTTTTAAAAATTTTCAGATATTGACTTTTTCAATTCTAGATTTTGATTTAGTTGTTTTGTTTGTTCCTATTTCTGGCTAAAATTTTTTGGCTTTCATTCATTGTCAGAATATTTTAGTTTCTTTCATTGATGGTAGTTTTAATGGCCTCTTGAAATTTATAAGTTGCATATTCTAGTATACATGGATCATCTCAACATTTTTATCATTTGATTTTCTTTTCTATTCAGAACATGTTTATTTTCCTGGTTCTTTGTATGTTGAAGAAATTTGCATAGTATCATGAAAATTGTGAATGTTAAACTGTGGAGTTCTGCATAAAGCTGTAGACATAACAAATTTTAATTAATTAATTAATTAATTAGTTTGTTTGTTTTTGGTCTCTCCCTCCAATGAATGTCCTATCTTTTGTCTTAGCAAGAAAGAAGGTTGTTCAGACAACATATTTTATTTTTTAAGTGGCAATTCTTGAGTTTTTCATTTTTGTATACTGAGCACATGGCTCAAGGAACAGTCTGAGATCTTGCCAGCAGAGTTTAGGAATCCCCTTTCTAACACTTCCTTTCTGAGATTCTTTCAAGTCTTTTGAGTAACTGAGGTTTCCCTGGCACGTCAGAGGCTGAATCTGGTCTAAACTTAAAAACTTTATAAAAATGAAATTCATCTTACTAAACTCCCATCCTCTCAGTGTGCTCCTAACCACAGAATGTCTCCCACCATCCCTCCCGCAGTGACTTCATGTAACTGTTTTCTTTCTATTCTGTCCATTTACATTTATATTACCCCACACCCACAGGGTATTTACTCCTACAGGATCCTATTCTGTTATTACCAGACACCGAAGCTCCAGGGTCAGCAATCTTAGTGAATACATTCTGTTTCTTCCAAAGAATGGGCTAGGAATTGCCCTGTTATCTTCTGTTACACAGTTAATAATGAGAACTCTTATGCTAAAGCAGTAGGGTACACTAAGTGTTTCTTATTTCCTTTTGTTTTGTTTTGACTACGATTATTTTTAAATTGCTTTCCTTAATTGTTTTTTAAATTTTTCCTTTAAAAATATTTAGATTTATTAAGACATTCTCATTAATCTGAGATGTTGCTAATCTGTATTCACATGGTTTTCTTAGCTAGTTCTCTTTATTGCCTTCATAACTATTGGGAAATTATCTTATATAGTCACATATTTTAAATTTGTCATTCCCTTTCTTTTATTTTTTTTAAGGTTTTATTTATTTTACTTTTTAGAGAGATGGGAAGAGGAGTAGAGGGGAAGGGAGAGGGGCAAGCCAGCTCTGTGTTTAACATGGAGCCTGTTGCAGGGCTTGATCTCAAGATCCTGAAATCATGACCTGAGCTGAAATCAAGAGTTAGACACTTAACATACTAAGCCACCCAGGTGTCCCTGGTCATTACCTTTCTTTTAAAGTTTACTTGAAACTGCTTTCTTCCTTGTAGACTGATTTGAGAATTGTAAGAAGTAATCAGCCAGGCCAAATTATGGTGTTTTTTGTTTTGTTTTGTTTTGTTTTGTTTTGTTTTGTTTTGTTTCTATAATTGTTTTCAGTGTTAAAGGTTCTGCAGTTAAATGGAACATGTCTCAATGCAAAACTGGCAGTAATTTAATTATCTCATTTATAGTCTTGGATTTTTGTTTTCTATTTTGGAGAAACCACAGTGGGCACTAGTGAGAGGGTAGGAAAACCTAAACTTTAATTGATGAATTGCTGGAGGTTTAGTATGGAAAAGTCTGAGTGTTAAGAACTCCAGAGGGACTTAGTTTTAAGGGGGTGCCCCCACAATATGGTGAGACCACCAGGACCTCAACCAGGTTCCCAAAGTAAATACCATAAAGAAATCCACTGGTGCTTCCAGCCTTTTCTGAAAGAAAGCAACTTTTCTGTTTGGATTCATTTTCTGTTGTCAGTTTATATATTTTATTTATTTATTTATTTATTTATTTATTTATTTATTTATTCATTCATTCATTCATTTATTATTTTTTTATTTTTTTATTTTTTTATTTTTTTTATTTTTTATTTTATTTTTTTAAAAAAATTCCCTTTTAGTGAAGAATAATTGACAAACAATATTGTATTTGTTTTAGATGTACATGTGATTTTATATATGTATATATGTATAAATATATATGTTTGTACACACACACATATATATGCATATATAATGAAATTGTTACCACAATAAGCCTAGTTATTATCTGTCACCTTAAAAGTTGTTATAATATTATGACTATAGAAAAAGACTCATTTTAAAATAAGCCAGAGGACTCTGTTCTTAGTTAACCAAAGACACTGGCTGAGGTATTATCAGACCCTAAGTGATCTAGGAAGGGGGAAATAACCATCTCCAACCTATTCTAACCATCCTGTCCCATCTCTGGTAGGTGAATCTATGGCTTGTGGGGTTGGGTGGGTGGGTGGGAATAATTTTAGGAATACTTGTGAAACTCACATTTCAGAGGCCTAGGGTCACTAAAAGACTGAAACCTAATCACAGGGCTATGGAACACTTTCCCTACATTTCCCCAGTGTAGGTTCATCAGATGTAACAAATGTCACCAAAGTGGTGAGTGTTGAAATTGGTGGATACTATGCAAGTATAGAGGAAGGGGTATGTGGGAAATCTATGTATTCCTCTCAATTTTGCTGTGGACTTAAAACTACTGTAAAAAACTCAAGTCTAAATAAAAGAGATTGAGAAAGCAGGTTTGAAGATGCTTCATGTGCTAAATCTTTAGAATATGTGCATGTGAAAAAAAAAGAATATGTGCATGTGAAAAACAAATTTAATGTAGACTAAAGATCAATAATACATGCTAATATGAGCATTATGGAAAACTTGGTTGGTAGATTCATACATTCTTTAGATGTAAAATTTAATTTAGCCTAAGAGTTCTTTTTAACTTTACCAAACACTATACTCACATGGAGATGTGCCACTTATTACAACTACATTCGAGAGCCATTGTTTTTTATATAATATTTTATCAAGCTTCCAACTTTAAATAGAATAACAGGAGAGAAGTTATTATGCCATTAAGCAGTTTACCTTGAACAAAAAATGTAAAGTAATTATGTAAAGCAATGCTGAAGGAGATTCTTTCATAAGTCATCTGTGATATCATTTTCCCAATCTGTGGTCATTACTGGGCAGCCAGCAAAGAGATTGGGGAGTTTTAAAAATAAAATCCCAGAGACCATATATTTGAAATAGCAGATTGCAGTTAAGATATATAGATAAAAAATAAAATACTTAAATAATATATCTTATGTAATACACACACACACACACAATTGACTCTTGAACAATATGAGTTTAAACTGTGTAGGTCCACATATGTGTTGATGTTTTTCAACAAATACTGTACTGTATATGCATTTTGCTTCCTTATGATTTTTGTAATAACATTTTCTTTTCTCTAGCTTACCTTATTATACAAATACAGTATAAAATCCATATACAATACAAAATATGTGTTAATTGACTTTATGTTATTGGTAGGACTTCTAGTCAGCAGTATGCTATTGATTAAATTTTGGAGGGGTTAAAACTTATATGCTTCTAAACACTTTGTTCAAGGATCAAGCGTATCATGTTTATTAAAGAAAATAAAATATTTTTTAAAAATCAGTGTATAACTTTATATTATTAGATAAATGTTCACTATGCACAATAGAAAGGCTCTTAGTTTTATTGGAGACATTTTGTGTCTCTTTAAAAATATAGGGACTGTAGTTCAAGATTATATGAAGAAGAAATTAAGCAAGATCATTATTAATATTTAATAATTATTAATTATATTAATATATTAATAAATTAGTAAGATTCATTATTATTAAAGATTTATTTATTTATTTGATAGAGGGAGAGAAAGAGTAAAAAAGCAAGGGGAGCAGAGAGGAAGAAGCAGCTCCCAGATGAGCAGGGAGCCAGATGCAGGGCTGAATCCCAGAACCTTGAGATCATGGCCTGAGCTGAAGGCAGATACTTAACAGACTGAGCCACTCAGGTGCCCCGAAGTAAAATTATTTTTATTCAATGTATACTAATTTGATATTATTTTTACTAACCTTTATTTTCATTACTTTAAATAGCAAGAGAAAAATATTCCTCCCTTAAATTCCACACTATTTCTGTGTATATTCTGGGGCATCTAATTTGTGTCTGTCTGGGTTTCACATGATTAATGTATACTTCTTCTAAGAATGTGTATAATACAGTCTCATGCATGCACACATATATTGTGAAATTTAATCATACTGCAGACTAATAATACATACTGCAGACTCCAATACATTACTATAAATGACTCTGTAAATCCAGTATAAAATATACTTCACCTTGTTTTGACGGTGTTGTATTTTTGATATTTAGTTTGCTTTTTACTAGTGTTGACTTTTTTTCAATATTATATGGCTAATAATTTAAGCATATTTTAATTTTTTTAATTCCTAGAAGAAAGTCAGTGAGTATACTTGTATTAATATATACTGTCAAGCATACAAATATCTATTCTTACATATTTTAGCAATTCCTTGTAACATTTTTATATGATAATCTATTTCTCCTGTCCTGGATAACATAGCTTTTATTATTTAAAAATTATAAAGATAATAAAATAAGAATAATAAAAGTCCAACAACTAAGGGACAGAACTTATAGTTTCAAATAAGTATAAATGTCATTTTGGACTGTAGTTAATTATATGAAAATTATATGTTTATTAGCTCTTTGTTTTTATTCTCTCATAAATTATAATTTAGACTCTCTTGCCTATTTTTCTTGTAACTTGCTTCTGTTTTTGTTTCTCTATGACATCTCTTAGTATTATTAAGGAGCTATATTAGCAATTTATTTATCATAATAATTATCTTATCAGTTTTTAAAATTTTCCTGCAACTTTAAGGTAAGAAAATATTTGTTCCGGGATCCCTGGGTGGCGCAGCAGTTTAGCGCCTGCCTTTGGCCCAGGGCGCGATCCTGGAGACCCGGGATCGAATCCCACGTCGGGCTCCCGGTGCATGGAGCCTGCTTCTCCCTCTGCCTGTGTCTCTGCCTCTCTCTCTCTCTCTCTGTGACTATCATAAAGAAATAAAAATTAAAAAAAAAAAAAAGAAAATATTTGTTCCAATGATTCAAATTTTAATAATGCAAAGTGCTAAATATAATCTTAAAAGGTTAAATAATTTCATATTTAACATATGAAATACCACATTTTATTTATGTTATTAAAGCCTCTATTTTATGTATAATAAACCGCATGTTTCAGTGAACATTCAAGAAGCTTTAAGAAATCTACACACCTACCTAATCACCACCACATCAAAATATAGAGAATTATTTCCCAAGAATTTCCCTCATGCCTCTTTCTGGTCAGTTGTTACCTCAATCACAGGACCCCCACATTCATTGATCTAGTTTTTCTTTCTATACATTGGTGAGTTTTGGCTTTTAAAGAATTTTATGTATATGAACTCATATAATATCTACTTTTTGGTACATGGCTTCCTTTACTCAGTGTAATGTTTTTAAGATATAGCAATACTGAGTGAGTGTAATTTTTAAAATATATCTGAGAAATATTCCATTATGGAGTTATAGCAACTGCATGTTTACCCATTAGCCTTCTTATGGGTGGTGCCAGGTTCTTTTACTGAGCTGTTAGATCTTATGAGGTTTTTTATTTATTTTTAATTTTTTTTTTTTAATTTATGATAGTCACACAGAGAGAGAGAGAGAGAGAGGCAGAGACACAGGCAGAGGAAGAAGCAGGCTCCAAGCACCGGGAGCCCGACGTGGGATTCGATCCCGGGTCTCCAGATCGCGCCCCGGGTCAAAGGCAGGCGCCAAACTGCTGCGCCACCCAGGGATCCCCTTATGAGGTTTTTTGTTAAAATAAATTAAATTGTAAACAACCAGAAAAAAAAAAAAAACTTAAAGGAGTAGAGTGACTCCCAAATAACTTTTATTTTATCCATTAAATGCAAGATAGTAGCATATACTTGTAGTCCCTTAATAAAATATGATTTTTAACAATGTTAACAATGTCGCTTGTCGAAGCTAACCATATTCACCAGAAGGACTTTGTCCTACCATGTGCCTCTTCCTCTTCACCAATGTAGGATAAATGGACAAGACATGAAACCAAAACACCGGATTGTCTTCGTTTAAAACCAGGAACCAGAAAAACTTGAGGGGGAAGAAGTTACCAGAATTGTAATGTTTGTTATTGATGAAAGTATTTAGATGTAAATTGACATTTTATTACAATACACAATACCACATGTATTGTGGTTAAAAACTTTACCTCCTTTAAATTCCGCAGAAGAAATCAAGGAAAATTTACAAATTAGAATCATATTACACTGAAAATGAGAACCCAAACCATTTGTATTTTTAATGTTCCTTAAATAATTTATATTACTTATATTTACTCATAATATTTATGTCACTATAAAATAAGTCAAAATATTTCTGGATTTGTATTATAAACATTTTACTACCTTACCCCAATATCCCCATATTTGTATAGAATTAATAGTTCTTATTTTCATAGAAGTTAGTACTGCATATAATTATTCTCTCAAATAAAACTATAATCTGTACTCTAAATTGTTCATAATTCTTATAATGATATTGGCTTAAGGTTATATGCATGAGTATAATAGATATAAAATCTTAAATGTGTATATATATAAAATTATATATATACTTAAGATTAAATATGCATCTAAGATTTTATATACATATGCATATAAAGATGGGAAATGGGCTTCCATTTACTTGTCATAAAATATAATTTTTAAAATGAATTTATATGTTATAAAGATGCATGTATCTTTATGTGCATAAATTGTATGAAATACATATAAAATGCTAACATATTTTTGTCATTTTAATTAAAGAGCTAAACATTTGGAATTTATTTTTATTTTTTGAAAGAGGGTATGTTTATGTGTGAGTATAATTTTATGTAGAGATTTTCAATATAAAATTTGGAATAGTACAGGCATGCACAGCTTTTATTTGGTTTTTAAAACACCAAGATATCCTTGACATTTCTCTCATCTTGACCAAGTTTTCTAGGAATTTCTTCTTGCCTCTAGGTTTCTGACCTTTCAGTCACCACAAGTGGCCTGACCACAAAGGTCTTTCTTCTCTCTCTTCTTAGTGTTTTTACTTAGAAAACTTGCAGTTGCGAATGCTTTTTCTTCCTCTTTGAGAAAAAAAAAAAAAAAAAAACACAAAACCTTTTTAAGGAACTCTTGCCAGTTTTCTAACCTAGGACTGTCTTTCTCAAAGCTCTGAGGCTACCCACGTTTCAAAAGGATCTTTGATATGGAATCACCAAGGAAGATAGTGCCCCTGCCTCCTAGTCTTGATGGGCACATAGGAGAATAGCTTCAATTTTGATGGGTGACTTCCTCCATGTCACACAATTACCTTCTCTCATAGAGTCACAGGAAAATTTACTATTCCTTCAAGTAAAGGCAATTAACAAACTCAAATAGTCTGAATCCCTCTACCCCAGCTCTTAAAATCTCTCATTCTTATCTGTTTAACTTCCTAGCAACTTTTGCTTTTCATTAGTAGCATTTGCTTTTATGTATATTACCTCTAAACCTTCAGGATTTTGTCATTTTCCCCATATTCTTTCTACTTTAAACCAATTTTACTTCGTTTTCACTTCCCCTGTATTCTTCATGAAGGATTTTCACTGGAATTCATTCCAGTCATGTGAATGATGCTAGATCTGCAGTTGTGGCAGTATGCAAAACCAATACAACAGAGTAAACAATTGGTCCAGTCACAGAACTTTAAAAAAATGGGGACATTTACCAATGGTATAGATGTCATATTTAGTTCCATGTTTCATTATGACTGATTACAATAACAATTTACATTTAAAGAAATAATTTTATTTTTAAAAATATCTTAAAATATTTTATTTATTGGAGAGAGAGAGAGAGAGAGAGAGAGGGTGGAGGGACAGAGGGAGAAGTAGATACCCTGGCAAGCGGGAAGTCCAATGCAGGGTTAAATACTGGGACCCAGGGATCATGACCTGAGTGGAAAGCAGACATTTAACCAGTTGAGCCACCCTGGTACCCCTAAAAATATAATTTTTAAAACAACACTTAAAACACATACCATTTTCTTTCGAAAGTTGAGAACAAATTTATTTAACTCTAGCACCCTCAAAATTCCCTACATTTCTTTCTTCTCACTATGGAAACCACGCGATGCTTCTGGGAGAATGAGGAGACTATCTGAGAAGAAGTGAACTGTGGAATATCTCATTTCTTACCAATCTTTCTCATGTCACATTCTATAATCTCTTTTTTTTTTGACAACTTCAGACAGTGTAGGAGGGCTGGATTGAGTCATCATAAAATTAAGAGTCACAGAAATAATGTCATATATTTTTATAATTACTGTGCTCTCATCTTTTTATCTGGATCAACATTATTTATAAAATAATAAGGTATTGTTTCCAGAAGTTTTAATAAATAGATTTATGATTCTTTCACATAAACAACTGGCTAAAAAATCATACATTTTTTGGAAAGATATTGGAGTACTGTGAGTAAAACATAACGTCTCCTAAAGAAAAAAAAAATAGCAGTTTTTGAAAAAATAAAGTCATGATTATGGCAAACCTGTAAGAAATATAAATAACCTTAAAAATCTGTCTACTTTTGTAACAGGTTTATGAGAATTTTTAGAGAAATGGTAGAAATAAATATAAACTAAAATGTTATATTTTCTAAAGATCTAAGAGGTATTTGAGAATTGCTTTAATTCAAAATAACTTTACATGTTTGGGAAGAGAGAAGTATGGGTGTCAAGGCCTGTGACTAAAAACAAATTGACACTTATGTTATTGTGAAAAAACTGGAAGGCTATTTAGGAGCACAAAATTAAAACATATTCTTACATGTCTACTCATTGATATATATCTATATATTTTCTTTTGGTAAATTGTCTTTTTAAAAAAGTATTTAAAGTTTAGTGTGGAGGGTTCTGTTTCTTACTCTGATAAATAAAAAGCTTGGAAGTCATCACTCTCACTGTTTCAACAAGAAAAAAAAAGCTAAACAAACTGGAAATCAATGGCTTTTCTTTGATCCATCAGATAATAGATGTCCTAGAGCAAACCATCAATTCAAAATATAGAGAGATGGGCAAAACACAGACTTCTGATTGACATTAGTTTGTTTGAAGCAGTAGTCCTTGTGAGCCATAACCTGACAGAAACATTTAGATAATAATTTACAAATTGTTGGAGGCTGAGTGTGGATTATATTAGAGTAAGAAATTCCTGGGCACCTAGTTTTTCCTTTACCTCCAGGAACCCCACTAGTTTCTCTAAGTTAAGATCTAAGAACGATTCTCATATTTTGTGCAGGGAGAGGGGTAAAATAACCATTTTGAAACATGTCCAGAATGGAAATGAAAGTTTTATAAATGCCATTAAAATAAGGAGCATTTACTTAAGTAAGCACCAATGAAAATAAGCTTTAGCCCTGTTAATTGATAATGTAAATGTATATGTGAATATTATTTAACTCTAAACAAAAATTTGTTTACAATTTTGGGTAATAGATTAATTCAAACAAAAAACAGTGAAGTCAGTAAAATGCTACCGCTCTTAAGTCAGCAGAGCTACGAGGTAGTGCAGAATATATTTTAAAATAGCCAAACAAGATCAATTCTTTAACTTCCCCAGGTTACCCATCTAGCCAAAATTTGGTCTTGATTCTTGTCTCTTCTTTTCAACAACTGTAGAGTCTCTGACTTTTCCATTTCTGAATTAATCCATGTCTGATTGAGTTTTGTTTGTATTTGTTTGTATGTTGTCCCACTATTTAAAAGATTTATCTGGTACATATTTTCCATTACACTGAATAATCTTCTTTATTGAAATAAGCAAAATTTAGATAAGATATTCTTATCTCCTCTTATTATTATTGGTTTTTAGTGAATAGCTAAATATCTGCTAATTGCACAAGTTTGGGAGAGTTCCTAAGTAATGGTGTAATTACCTCAGTGACTGAAAAAGTGAATTATTGCCAGCATCCATTGGGTCACAGAACACATTGATTCCTTTCCTTATTCCTCACACAGGATGTTTCCTGAGTCACTATTATTCTTTCAAGGTCAAATCTTCACTTTTTAATTATGGTGTGACCTAGAAAGACAAGAAAAAGGTTTGTCTTGGACATTAACAATGCTTTTTGACTATCATCACCCTTTTCAAATTATTTATTTGATTTTTTGCATAATTACTGCATTCATATAATAAACATATAAAAATGGTAGAAAGTGAAAAATATCTTTCCCACCTCTATACTAACCCTGCCATCCCCTCACAAAATTAGATGATAATCTAATTTAATATAAAGTTAAAGCTCTCTGAACATTTTAGACACTATCTCAGGAATTTTTGACCAAATAATTATTTTTCTCTTTAGATGACCTGAGTTGTATACATAAAAATATATAATAACATTTATTATTTTTACAGTCATGTCCTTTTTATTTTTATGTAATGATGATGGGATCTCCCGCTTCTTAGATCCTAGTTCTGTGTTTCATTTGTCAGCTTAAGACCTTACAATAGTAATTATTAGGAAAGAAATGATAGGTTAGTTGTATCAATATCTGCAAGATTTCTAAAAATGTTAAAAAGACTAGAGTAGCTTGCCACTCTCAGGAAATTAGGAAATACAACTGCAGGGCTATTAACTTTAGAGAAAGAAACAAATATTTGACCATCAAATCACACAGTGTAATACAGATGTGAACTGTTAGTGTTAAGGTACAAAATATTTCTATTCTGAAAGTGTGTTTTGAGAGAGAAGTAAATGATCATGGCTTGAAAAAAAAAAACATAGTTTTCATGACTTTTAATAACATAAAAAGAATAGTGCAAAATCAAATAATTTTGGATCAATGACAATAGACATTATGCAAACATTGTTTTTTTATGTTTACAGCACTATGTGCTGTGATGCAGTGAGCATGTTCTCTGAAATTTACTATTTAATTATACTTATTATTGAGGGTTTTGTTATTAGTTTCTCTTTCTTTCTTTTTTTTTTTTACTTCAAATCCTCTAGTTGAGATTGTAATTGATAAATGTCATGGGAGACAGTAAAACTGAAAGTTTGATGCCTCAAGCCTTTTCAATCACACTTTTAATCAATCAATCACGCTTTTAAGAATAATCATAACTGCAATAATAACCAGCATATTTGTAAAAGCGACCAACTTTCTTATCTTCTTAGAGTCCTTACCAACTATCTGAATTTAATGCAATAGCATGTGAAAATTTTGTTTTCCACTGGTTTCCTAATAATCAATTATTTTATGGAATGTACAAATTGTCAGCCTCATTTCTAGTTAGAAAACATATTTACTTTCATTGATTTATTATATCTCTTTTAACTTGTAACTGAGCTTCTAATTCATTAATATATTGAAAATATAGTGTTCTAAGTCAAACAAAACCCTTCCAAATCTCACAGTTTGAGGCAAATACTACTGTTTCCTATTTAAATGAATTATTTTATGATTTGAAATTTGCTTCAGAGATCTACTTTAAGTGTATTTTAGTAACTTTTGATGTATATTAAAATTGCTGGCAGATGTTCTCACTTACTGAATATTCATTAAATTAATAGGTTAATTTGATCACATTTAAAAAACTTATTTTGTTTTAATATACTGCTATAAAGTTAATTTTGCCCCTAAATTTGTTGATTATTTAAATTTATCTTCCTTTCATACTATTGTACACAGGAAAATGCTTCCTTTTTATCTTATATATTTTTTATAGTCTTTAAAATTCCTTCTGTATATGATATAATAGAAATAGACATTTCTTTCAATATTTCTCTATACAAATTAATTATTAATTAAAGGAGATCGGAATAAAAGGAAACATCTCAAAGGTGTTTAATTTAAATTTAAATAGAAAATTCTATTTAAAATGGTTTACAATACCTTTTGAGAGTGCATTAAAACTATTCTATATGACTTTATTTAAATATATAAAGGTTGATATATCAATTCTGATATTACCTTTCAATTCAGTTCTTCACAATTTTCTACATGGTTTTCTTTTCCATGTTTAGGTGTTCAAATGAAACTACTTTGATTTCAAAACACCCACGGTATTGGCCTTACTCATATCTGAGTAATAGATTCACTTTTTGAATAGACACATCTTCCTTTTGAGTTTTGATGCTTTGATTTTTTTCCAGATTGTTAACACCACTACCTTTGTCTATTTCTTTCCTATCTTTTATCTTTCATCTTTCACTAATAACTCCATCTGCTGCTCAGTGAACTTGTTAAATCATAATCGTAGTTTCTTTTCTGTTCCTTATTTTTCTTCTCAGAAAAAAAAAATTATCCCATGTCCTACTTTATTTTCTCAAGTCTAATAGCCATAAACAATTAAACAAAACCCTCATATAATGCTTTTTGGTAATGTCCTTTAGCTACTCTGTCATCAGAACACACAAATTGAGAATTTTCTAAAAGATGAATGGTCAGTGTTCTACTTCTACTTCTTCATGGACCTTGAGATTTTTGGCTTTGTCCTGCTTAAAACTTCTTAATAGAATATATATAATGCTGTTGTTCTAAGTAAATATTGCTGCATAACACATCCACATTTCAGTAGCTTAAAACAACAGCCACGTACTTAGCCTATGTGTCTGCGGTGTAGGCAGGGATTATAGGAAATGGCTCATGTTTGTTTTATGCAGCAACACCTGGGCAACTCAACAAAGGCTGGAGAATCCACTCCCAGACAGCTCATTCATGTGGCTCACAAATTGGAACTGGTTTGTTGGGTAGGAGCTCAGTTGGAATTGTGAGTCACGATGCCATTCATGACTTCTCTGAATGGCCAGGGTTCTCTGAAAACATGGTGGCAGCTGGGCTCCCAGGATGAACCCCGGGAAAACAGGCAGCTAGCTGTATCACTTTGGTTAACATTACCTCACATTACCTTAGTCACATTTCCCCCAGATACTAGATCAGGAAACAGATCCCATTAATCAATGGGAGAAGTATCAACATCAAATTATTCACAAGTGGATGGGAGATAGAAGAACATGTTGCTTCCATCATAACAAATATGACCTGCCACGGACGCCTGAAGTGTTGAACAATTGGTGTTGTCTTATTTTCTAATTCTGGTCTAATCCCCAAATATCTGTGTATATTTAGTTTTATGCTGGGACTTAATATGAATTTGAAACCAGATAATGTGAAAATAAAATCCTGGCCATTAGATAATGGAGATTATTAGATATGATGTCTTTTTATTCCTCCTGCCCATACTCAAATCTCTTCCTAAGGACATGTAAATTGTTTGTTTGTTTGTTTGTTTGTTTGTTATTCCAACCACACTGTTGTTACCTCCTTTATTTTCTTTTCTAAAGACATTTCCTCCCAACAGGGAATTGGCCTCATTAGTTACTCCTTTTTTTTTTCCTTCTTGCATCTTCAATCACTCTTTCTCTTTACTTACACTTCCTCTGAACTTAAAAACATGTGCAAATTTCTTAGATTCAAAATTGCAAACAAAATACATTGTTTGGTCCTGACTTTTCTATAACAATCCTGTAATTCCTGCACTCTTTCCCTCATATTCTTAAAAGAGTGCACCACAATCTGTCTTAATTTTCTCTTCCATTTGCTCCCTATCGCAATCCACTGCATTCTGACGTTGCCTTTCTCACTCTATGGAAATAATTCTAGCTACTATCTGCAAATATCCTGTTGTCAAAGCCAATTGATTTTAGGCTCTTACTTACTGAAGCTTTTCTGTTCCATTTGAACTGCAGAGTTTATTACTTACTTCTTCAAATTCTCTCTTCCATTACCTTCCTTGATACCACACTTGTGTGATTCTTCTCATTTTCTCATCCATTCTTTCATGGTCATTTTTATGTGTCCCCCTCTCTTCCTACATCCTTTAAATTTGTGCTTACCTCAAGATTATATTGTCATCCATTTCTCTATTCATTGATTTATTTAAAATATTAAGCTATTAAAGCATTCTGGGGCTATGTGAGGCACTGTAATTAGAATGGCAAACATGATATTAAACTCTCTCCTGTCAAATGCCAACAGGATTTTACACACCAGGCACCTAAATAACCACTTAAAAATCTAGAGCTGGATGGTAAGTGCTATTTTGGAGGAAGGAAATAATTCTATATAAACATGTGCAGGGACACCTACTGTCATTTTCCACTTTACCTAGTCTCATTAACTCTATAATGGTGCCAGCTTTCTCCTGCAAACTCCTAGCATCTTCCCTTACATCTTCCTTAAATTTAAGATTACATAAAAATACATATTGAAAATATTTTTCTAGCTCTCTCAGAGGACAGGTAAACTCAACATATTCAACGTGAAACGACATTGTTAGTTACTCCATTGTCCTGTACTCCCCATCTGTGTCAGTGATTTGATCTTCTCTCCACAAAGTTTAACTCCTCCCTGTCCCTCTGCACTCTGAATCACAGTCTTTTGTCTGTACTTCCTAACTGAATCATGATTCTGCTTCTTACTTCTTATCCTCATCTCTGTTACCTTTCACTGCCATATTTCAGGCACTTACCATTCAAGTATACTTAAACTAACTTAAAACCTATTTTCTCTGATTGTATGCTGACCCAGTGAAATCCATCAACCAATGTCCTGTAGGAAATTTTTTTATAGGGAATTTATTTTCACACTATTCCCTTCAAAAGCTTAATATCTTTCCATCATAAGCTCCTTAGCCAGATAATCCATTGTATAGCTATTGCCCACTTGTCCATCCATTCTCTTACCTCTCTTTATGTTTAAATACATTTCACTGATTTTATGTTCCTACACACAATTTTATTAAACAATCTGGATGTCTTTGCTCATGCATCCTAATCCTACTAGAAAATATCCTTTCCCTTTCTCTCTTTAACAAGACTCCACATGCTGTTTTGTTTTGTTTTACTAGCAAAGCTTTACCTTTTTCCTCAATCCACACATACAAACATAGTTTTACATTTTTCCTAAGGAATGCTTCTGTAATTCTTGAATAATCAATACAATTCAGTTATATGTTTTTTGAATAGAAAAAATGTATATATCATGAAGTTGCATGAAGATAATGTCTCTCTGTGTGTATCTAGATAGATAGATGATAGATAGGTAGATACATAGATGATAGATAGATGATAGATAAATAGAGAAAAAAAAGGGAAAAAGGTGGTATTACATAATATATGTCCTCTATGATATATGAAAGGTTGAGTATAGAGAAAGACAATTTACAGAGCACATATGACAATAGAACTCAGATCCTCAGTGTCTTGAGGAACCAGCCTAAGAAGTCGACCGCAAACTCTCTAACTGCAGCAATTAATACAGTAGTCAAACAGAACCTGTACGTTAATCATCTCAAGATGGTTAGGATTTGATTAATGATTGCAAGCTTTCCTATTTTTGCCCATACTTCCAACTCAGGAAAGAACAGAGAAACCAAATATGAAACCAATTCAGCTGACATCTTGATCTGGAATTCTAGCCTCCAAAACTGTCAAAAAACAAATTTCCATTAAGCTAACTAGACTGTAGTACTTTGTTATCGTAGCTCTATCAAACTAACAACATGTGGCTACTCTGGAGAACATTTGACTTGAAAAAAATTATTCTTTTGAGAAGTGACTTAAAAAAAGAAACAAAATTTCTCAGTCCCAATGTGCAAATTTTTCTTCTTTCCTTCCTTCCTTCCTTCCTTCCTTCCTTCCTTCCTTCCTTCCTTCCTTTCTTTTTTCTTTTTTTTCTGTATATAGAGGCCACTAAATAAAATCCATATCCAGAAGTTGATTGACTAAAACATTCTTTAATTAAAGTGAATGAAAACTTCAACAAACATAAGGAACAGCAAACTAGATCACTTTTCTAGTAAAATTTCCTCATCCTTGTCTTCTGGTTGCCTTCTTATATACATATTTCCTTCTTTTTCCATATCTCATTGGTCTCTTTCCTTCTGAACCTCAATTCATTTCTCTTCTTCCTCTTTTCCAAACTCCATTTTTGTCATAATGTTTCTTGTAAAACCCCAAATGCCACTTGCTCCTAGAAATCCATCCTATCTATGAGTCAGATATGGTGGAAATTATAGAATTTAAATCTTGGACCCAAGTGGATAGACCCAAGATCTATAATTAAGGATATTTCTAAACCCAAGCATGACCAGAAACTAATCATGGAAGAACCGAGAATTGTTTTAGGTTACCTGACCTATATAAACTGATAATACTTGGTCACATGCTAAATCATGAATGACAAAAGATGACTGTGTTAGCCTAGAGAGGTACAATAAATCTAATGGTAAAACTAGGTCTGAAAACAGGGCAAAGTATCCTATAAGCCATATGCCAAAATTTCAAAGAAAAGTCTTTTGGACTATATCTCTCTCAAAGATACTCTCACTAGCTCTTATGGCCATATATGGTCTACTCTCTTGGAGACATATCTTCCTAGTAACTGAAAATCAGGGAGGCCTATATATTTAGGAATAATGAACTCAGTCTCACTAAAAGCAGATATGACAAAAATATTTCAAGAAATTCATGCTTCTATCCTATCATCAAAAAGTTAAGGCCACATTTCCACAGCATTTTTCTCAACAGTCTCTTCATGCTCTCCAACTGATAGATTTTTTTTTTTTCTATTTGAAGAGACATCAGAGAAAAAAATTGTCTTGAACTCGGTATTGTTAACAAGAAATACAGTAGTGAAACTCCAGGGAATCGATCTTTGGGTACATATTTCACACAACTAAATAAGCAATCCAGAATTCCATTAAATTTGAAGGCTACTCCAATAAGACTCTTCAAACTGAGTATTTTCAGAAATTCTTTTTCTTTAGGATATTTATTTATTTATATTTATTTATTTGAGAGTGATAGAGAGTGTGAGCAGAGTGAGGGGGCAGAAGGGGTAAGTGAGAATCTGGAGCAGCCTCCAAGCTGAGTGTGGAGCCAGATATGAATTCTTTTTCTTTAGGATATTTATTTATTTATATTTATTTATTTGAGAGTGATAGAGAGTGTGAGCAGAGTGAGGGGGCAGAAGGGGTAAGTGAGAATCTGGAGCAGCCTCCAAGCTGAGTGTGGAGCCAGATATGGGGCTCAATCTCAGGACCCTGAGATCATGAATTGAGCCAACACCAAGACAGATGCTTAACTGACTGAGCCACCCGGCAACCCTCAGAAATGTTTAGAAACAATTGATCTTCAGAAATAGACATCTGAACTAAGATTTTCTGAATAAGCAATTGTCCTTAGATAGTGAACAGCTTCCACCTAAGATTTAAGACCAAGATCTCTATGTAATTCATATTTGTTTTGCATCTGCTTCTTTATAGTGATTCTTCTCATTTTCTGTACATCTCTACTTATGATCTCTCTGAATTTGCCTTTTTTTCTTTTCTTTATTAAAAGTATTCAGTGATGTTGACCATCTATTCATGTGCCTCTTGGCTATCTATATGTATTCTTGGAAAAATGTCTATTCAGGTCCTCTGCCCATTTTGTAACTGGACTGTTTGTATTTTTTAGTGTTGAGTTGGATAAGTACTTCATATATTTTGGATATTAACCCTTATCAGATATATAATTTGTAAATATCTTCTCCCATTTAGTAGGAAACTAACATAACATTGTATATCAACTATACTAAAAAAAAAATATTAGTTTATAATATACTTGTTCTAATGTCATTTATAGATTATCTGGGATAATTGCCACTGCTCTTAATCTTACTGCTATACATACCATCCATCATTAGGTATCTATAATAATAAAAAATATGCCAAAGAATCAAAGCCATGTTGTGCCTATCTGGAAAGATGATCTTATACACAAATCAATCTGTGGGCACCTGGGTGGCTCAGTGGTTGAGCATCTGCTCTGGCTCAGATCATGGTCCCCAGGTCCAAGGATCAATCCCACATCGGGATCCTCATGGGGAGCCTATGTCTCTCCCTCTCTCTGTCTCACATGAATAAATAAATAAAATTTAAAAAAATTAATCTGTGAACTTGCTCTATTAGAAAAAGAAACAATTATTATTGTTTATTAATCAAACCTTAGATTATTCTCTTTTATTTAAGCAAATTTTATAGGATGATGAGCCAGTTGCTTTCTAACTAATGTAGATCCAAATGCATAACTCCACTAATGCAAGACCTTGATTTGGACATCATGCCCTAAGTAACTTATCTTTTTCTTAATCTCCATGTGCCTCTGTTGCATACTACTTTCTTTGTGGTCAGGCTTACTCTTGTACTTTCCAGATGAAAACTTCATGCTCTCTAGGAATAGTAATCTGAGACTTATATGTATACAAAGACCCTAATTCTACAAATTATACAGGCTGAAATTCAATTTCAGATATAAGCTCCAAAAGCGGATCACATTAATTATTTAGGCACCTGGTTAATTGCTTACTTGTTTATGTGAATAATCAGAACAATGTCCCCAACAGTGAGAAGCACGCAAAGAGAAACAGTACAAGAAGCTTATCATTAACCTTCACAGAAGTTATTAACAATATAATTGCTGGATTATATAGATGGAATATAGATCAATTAACTCATTGGCATGAGTAGTGAAAAACAATCACATCATTCTAGATTTTTTTTGTTGTTGTTAGCTGATCATACTAGCATCTGAAGCAATGATTATAGAAATCAATGAAATAGACAAAGTAAAATGGTCTGCATATAATTTTAAGGAAAAATCTATGTGGTTCTCCAGGAATGAACCGGATAGACTTTGGGATTTGTTCTCTTGGTCTGGGTGGGCAATTAGAGTTCCATGTTCCAAAGCATCTTACCAGGGATATTACTTGTTTCGCATTTATCATAGTTGTCATGATGCTAGTGAACTGCATTTTTTTTGAGAGCCTAAATGTAGCTACATGTGATGGGACACCAATGGGAAATGGTCAGACTTTCTATGATGATAGACCTCTGACCCACAGCCCTGCCACAACTAGTCCAGAAAGCCAAACAACAACCTCTATAGAAATTATGATTAGGACTTGACTATATCAGGCTCCACACTCAGCTTGAGGCTGCTCAAGATTCTCACCGTGTCCTTCTGCCCCCTCACTCTGCTCACACTCTCTCTCACCCTCAAATGCATAAAATAAATAGATAAACTGATGGTTTCTCTATTGTTGCCCCCGTTCTAAATCAGAGTCAACCAGTGAAAAATAAATATGTTTTTTAACTCATGTAAAGCTTTCCCACTCCTCTGCTTCCCTTTGACTCTCTAAAACACAGTGATTGTGGATCACTCCTTTGCTATAAGATCTTGATAAATGGCCTCTGTTCTCTTTTGGGTTTTCATGTATATATTTACATGTATCATTATACATAACATATGTATATATATAATATGTATATGTATAATACATATTATGTAATACATATATGTAATACATATATTATGTATTAATGTATAATACATTATGTATAATATTTCTGTTTTACTCATGCATATATATGTGAATATATATGTTTATATATATTCATTTATATATATATGAAATATATAATATGTAATCACCAAGGACTGCAAATAGCCAAAGAATTCCTGAAAGAGAAGAATAAAGCAGGAGACTATATTTCCTGATTTCAAGTTTTTGTAAAAAGCTATATGGTACTGGTATAAAATCAAACAGGTAGACCAATGGAACAGAATTGAGACCCCATAAAGATACCCAAGCGTATACAGTTAACTAATACTTGACAAGAGAGTCAAGAATACTCAGCGGAGAAAAGATAGTCTCTTTCATAAAAGGTGCTGGGATAATTAGATATTGGTATGTGAAAGAATGAAACTGAACCTCAATCATACACCACTCACAAAAATTAACTTGAAATGGATTAAAGACTAACCATAAAGCCTGAAACAATAAAATTCCCAGAAGAAAATATAGGAGTAAAGCTCCTTAACATGGATCTTGGTCCTACATTTTTGGATATGACACTTAATGTGCAAGGTACAAAATAAAAAATAAGCAAGTGAGACTACATCAAACTAAAAAACTTCTGCATAGCAAAAGAACAATCAAGAAAGGGAAAAGAGAGCCTGTGAAATAAGAAAACGTTTGAAAAACATATATATATATATATATATATATATATATATATATATATATATATATGCATATATATATGATAAGGTATTAAGATCCATATTATGTAAAATAAAATTACAGGAATATATAAACATATAGCACTGGCAAAAATACTCTCAAATAACCCAATTAAAAAATAAAAAAATCTGAATAGGATTTCGCTAAAAAAGACATATGAAAGGCCAAAAGTTGCATGAAAAGATGCTCAACATCACTAGTCACTAGGGAAATGCAAATTTAAAGCACAGTGAGCTAATATCTCATGCCTGTTAGAATGGCCATCATCAAAAAGAAAAGATAACAAATTTGGCATGGATGTGGACAAAAAGGAATTCTCATTGAGGAATTCTCAAGAAACAATGACAAACCCTTTAACTTGCAAACAGAATAAAAAAAAATCACTAATGTTGAAAATTGTGAAAAAACCCCAACCATTAAGCAGTTTGTCTACTATTCTTATACGATTACAAAATGGCAACAACAACAAAAAATAAAAATAAAAATAAAGAAGTCCTTATTGCTCCCCCTTCGGTGATGTGATCATACATGAGACAGGCTCAAGGTTAACCGAGGGGGTGAGGAGGGAGCGACGGGAACCACAGCTAGGACCACAGTTCAGGTAATGATTCCAGAGTCCCCAGACCGCAAACGGAGTCCCAGATCTCAGGCATCCGGCTCCTGCTGAGCCTTCTTCTCCTTCTCCCTCTTCTACCTCCTGCTCATGCTCTTTTTTTCTTACTGACTCCCTCTCTAATAAATAAATAAAATCTTAAAAAAAAAGAAAGTTTAAAGGGTCCTCAAAAAATTAAAAATAGAACTACCATAGGATCCAGCAATTCCATTTCTGGGAATATTTCCAAAAGAAATGAACTCTAACTCAAAAAGATATCTGCACCCCTTGTTCATAGCAGCATTATTTTTAAGAACCAAGACATGGAAACAACCTAAGTGTCTATCAATGGATAAGGGATAAAGATGTCTTAGTGTATATATACATAGCTAACCCTATTGTATGGTATATATGAAAGTTCTTAAACGAGTAAATACTAAGAGTTCTCATCAGAAGAAAAAATGTTTTTCCTGTTTTTCCCCCCCTTTTTTTACGGCATGTATATGAGAAGATGGATGTTAGCAGAATCCACTGTGGTGAACATTTCACAGTATTTGTAAATCAAACCATCATGCTGTATACCTTAAACTTATACAGTGAAGAGCAATTATTTCTCACAAAATTGGGGGAAAAAATCTATCTATATTTACTTAACTGTTTATCTCCCTAAATTTAAAGTTTAGTCTCAGGCATTTATTTGGGAAGTATATATTTTTGAAAGGATAAATCATTAAATGCATAAATGAGTGAATAAATGAATGGCTTGGGTAATGAGTCTATAACCTCAGTTTTTCCTATTATTTACTAGAAATTTTGGTACACATTATTTATTTTAAAAGTTTGTTTTTGACGATGGGTATGCACTTGAAATTATAGCAATTATTATGTTTTGAGTGTATTGTGTTTCCTACTTTTTCTCCCATCATTGATGACACTGTGTATCTCAGGGCTTTCATTACTTGCTTGACCATATTCACATTTTTTTTTTTTTTTGGTAACTATCTCCAACTCACTTACCATTTTATTGTTAGATTTGTTTTTAAAAAGTAAGATTTAGTAAAAACAATTCTAAAAAGAAAAATATCAAACCATGTGGACTAAAATAACAAAATGCAGGCATCTCGGACTCTTTGCAGGTCATATTTTGACATCAAACTGCACTCTAGGTAATAAGAGTGGGTGACACATTAATTAATAAGATACATTCTTTGTGAAAATAATGCTTTAATAAAAGTTTGAACAAACCAGTGAAAGCAAGAAAGGAGATGGGCACAGGTGAAGAAAAGAAGGTGAGACAGATATACTTAAAGAAAGATACATATTTGTAGAATCTTGAATAGTAAGTAAAATTAGCAGGTAGAAATTGATGGTGGCATTTTTTTGGGCAAGTCAATAGAATGAAAAGGTATAGGTCAGTGCAAAAGAATTCAGATATTTGCCAAGTACAGGTGTGATGGGTGCCCAGAGGTGTTATTTTAATGCTATCTGTCCTTAAAAAACAAACAAACAAACAAAAACTTTACTTACCTTCAAAAGGCAAGGTTATTGTCTCCCTTTCTCTCTTCTAAAAACTTTAATTCCACACCTTTTATGTTTTAGATTTTTAAAACCATCTCTACTTAATTTTGGGAATGATGTGAGGTAAATGTCAAGGTTCATTTTCTCTTCCCTCTAGATATTTGACATTCTAGCACTATTTGTTGAAAAGATTTTCCTTTATCTATTAAATACTTTAGCTTCATGGTCAAGCTCAATAGACTTTATATGTGAAGAAATATATTTGAAGTTTCTGAATTTTTCATTCTTTTCCACTGACCTATGTCAATTCCTCTGTCAATATCAAAATGCTTTGATTATCCTAGCTTTGTAGGGTATCTTGAAATAAGCTAATAGAAGTTTTCTAGTTTTATACATCATTTAAAATATTATTTTTTGCTATTTTAGGCTCTTTGTGTATACATTTTAAATTGAACATTTCAATTTTCCCAATGAGTTTATAAAGATTTCAATTAGACTGGCATTAAATTTACAGAAAATTTTAGGAACAATAGACATGATAATACTTTTCATAAATTAACATTATATATCTATTCATTTTTTATTTTTATTCTTTTTTGTTGTTATTTTCTCTAATGTTGCTTGTTTTTATTAAATCAACCACTAAGTTTTTTATGGTTTTTGATGTCATTGTAAACAACATTTTTAAATTACAGATTTAGTTGCTCAATGCTGGCACATAACAATAATTTAATTTAATATGATGGATTTGTACTTCATAATTGTTAAGTTAGCATATTCATTCTAGTAAAAAAAAAATGATTGAAGTTTTAGGAGATTCTACATCCAACCATAGTGAGAGCAAATAAATAACATTTTTCTTTCTTTCTTTCTTTCCAAAATGTGTACATTATATTAATTTTTCTTGCCTTTTTGTACCGCATATGACCTCTGATTACACACTGAACAGTAGTTTTAAGTATGGCCATCATTACCCTTTCTCTAATCATGGAGGAAAATACTCTCGTTTCTATTAAGTATGCTGCTGCTTTTTTCGAAATGCCTATGATAATTTGAAATTCCTGAGGAATAGAAGTCAAGCAAAATTAAATATAAAAGAGATTTAGTGGGAGAGGCATCTGTAAACAGCATATCCCTGAATTTTTGTAGGGTTTACTTTCTACTATTTAAAGTGCATGTTTTATAACAAAGCTTCTAAAATACTAGCCATTATTTGCCTGTCCTGCCAAACCAGCATGATGAAATCAATGTAATTAATTAATCTAATGTTCTGTGAAATGCACAGACAAAAATCTCTTTAGACTGTATTGTGACAAAGGGCTGGAAAATAAACATGGCCCAAGGGCAAAACCCTAAGTGAATATTGTTATCTGTTCCATGTGAATATGAACTGCTTTCTTCTACCTTTTCCTGATTGTTATAGAAATAATACTTTTGCTAAACTAGTGCCTGTATATCATGCACTGAAAGCCTCACTAATCATTTCTAGGAATGATCCACATTTAGTACGGGAATTGTAATTGAGGCTACCACTAGTTGAATTGAAAGTACCTTTCAGAAATACCCTAAAATTCATCCATTACTGCAGGGCTAAACCGGAGAATTAAACAAGGATATTAGAGATCAAGTCCGCATCCTTTAGTTCTATAAAGATGGAACTAATCACATCTACATCCCAGGAGGCAATATTATTTTTTATTTAATATCTTTGCTAGGGCAGGAGGCAATTTCATAGGTTTCCACTTAGTCTTTTGTAGTATATACCGTGTAACTCTTGCACCAAGGACCCAGTGTTGGAATTAATCCAACTTCCTAAGAATCAACCCCAGTTATGGTTTTAAAATGTGTGGAAAGACTACTGTGGATCCATAGACCCAGTGAAACCACAGTCAGCCAGGACTCCATTTATTCCAAGCTCCTGTATATCTCATTTGAACAAATGGTTAGTGCTTTGGGTCAATGTCAACTCAAAATTTTGTGCAACTATCTTCAAATGTCTGCATATATATTTTCTTCAGTATATACTTTCTTCAGTGTACAGTGACCGGCATAAATGGTCATAGATCTCATTAAAGACTTAGGAAACCATTGCATTCTGTACTTGCTACGAAGTTGATGATCTTTCTCCCAGGACTCAGCCATCTGTTCAGTTAATAAATTCCAGTTTTTTAAAGTGGCCTAGGTCCAGGACCAGAGAAGGGAGTATGTCTGTTTTAAGAATAGCTTTTTTTTGTAGATGCATGATCCTGCATTAATGCCTTCTTTTGAATTTAGATATTAAGCGGCACTTTCATTGACCACTCATCTAGGTTGACCCTACAGACACAATGCTCTGTTAATCATCTCCATAATTCCCTGTGTGTCAAGGACCTCAGTCCTCAACCTTGACAGCCATCACATTGATTACAGGATCCTAACTAATGTCATTTAAGCACTGTCATCTGACTTCTGTTACTCTGTGGCTCCATATTCCCATGACTATTGATGGATGAAGCTCAGTCCTGACCTGCATGAACCAACTATCTTGATGATGATATTCCTCCTAGTACAATGTTCCTAATGGTCTTGATGATTGGTGTTAACTCTGGCCCTTCTGAAGGGCATAATTCTCGGGGGGGGGGGGGCTTTTGGGCTCAAATACTATCTAATCTTGCATGCTCATTTTTCATTTAATTCAATATCATCAATACCATTTGCCAGGCATTTCCACTTTATTTATTAATGGACCATTGCTTTTTCTAGAATTCTAAGGGTCATGGCAACAGCATATTCATTTGCCACATCCTTTGTAGTCCATGCCAGAGTGTCGAAGGTCATGTACCTCAAGTCAATAAGTCCTTGATTATCCAGTCTTTTGTTTCAGATCAATTAATCATGAACCTTTAAAATCCAGCCCCAAGAGTAGTCTCCTGGATCCCGACGTACATGCTTGATATTTCTTAAGTTTCTTGGGGGATGTAAATATTTTCATGCTCATCAAGTCAAGGATATCCAAAGCTGAGTTATGTTGAAATCTACTCCTTGTTTTGAACTGGCAGCTAGAAAAGAGAGTAGAGCACCATTCGTGTGAATAGCTTTTACTTTCATGGAGGAGTGGGGAAAGATGGTGTTTGTAGTTTCCTCCTATACTGGGAAAGTGCTAGCTCTTACTTCAAGGTCTTGGGCCTCCTGTGAAAGCTCTGAGGGTTCATACAGATCAAAGACTTAAAATCCTGAGGAGTATGTACTCAAAAGTCTCCATCATGTTCAGGGTCCCAATTTTTTCCAAGTAGGATTCATAAAATAGTATCACAGACCTGTCTTTGCTGAACATTTACATGTCATTGGATTCTAAAATCCTATCAGATCCCGAGTTTGCCCTTTAGCTGCATCCTCTTTACCACTGAAGGGAGAAAGGCTTTTTTTTTTTTTTTTTTTTTGTGAGCCACAAAAGAAGCTCTCTGGCTTTTGCGCTTAGATTTCAACTACTTATTTACTACCCTCAGTTTCACTTTATTCCTCTGCAGGCCATTGATCAGTTTAGGAACAACCAGCCAACCCTACTACTGCCATTGTAGGCACTTCCTGTATCCCTCAAATACCTGAACCTTTATATTAGTAAAGATGTTCCCTTCTACCAGAACATTTTCCCAAGTTACTGCCAGGAAACTCTTCAGTAAGAGGACCACAATTTTTTTCCAGCATCTACTGACGTCCCACATAGCACTCAGATCCTCTGCCAGTTGATGAGTAATCAGTCCTTAATCAGTCCTTTCAAACATCTGTTTTCTTAAACCCTCCTGGTACCCCCTTGTGTAGGTTTGGGTTCTCAGAGAAAAAGATGCTAATACAAGTAATGGAAAGTTGGAAGGAAAGGAGGGATTGGCATTTAATAATAATAATACATTTAATATATACAAGAAAATGCTTGTGAATAATAAAGATGGACAGTACAAGAGTAGGCAGGGAGGAATTCCAGATTGTAATGATGTGGTTTTAACATCTATAGGATTAAAAAGGGGGGTGGGGAGAATGAAGGAAAGAGAAGAAAGTGAGTTCTGAGAAAGTTTTGGCCAGACCAATGGAGAGTTCCTGTCCATTGGTGGAACCCACTACTCAAGAGCAGTCAAGTTTCCATTTCCCTGCCATTAGCTGGAATATCCTAAAGAAATCATCATCCACTACTTCATTTTTTATTTCATCTCTCTATGCTTAGGTTTGGTTACTACTCTTAGGTACAAGCTCAGGGTGATGATGGAGCTTATTATTTTGTTTTTCTTCTTTTAAGGATCACGGCCTTGTGCTCTCTCTTTTCCAATGCCAGAAAACAATTGCTTCATTTACTTCCATGTTTTCTAATTGCTTAGTGTCAGAGTGAGTCCAACATGCATTCCTCCGTCACAAATGAACCAGAGTTTTATTCATAAAATCATGGCACTATTTTAATGGGTGCTTCAATGTAGGTAGTGATAAATACTTCTACCCTCATGAAGGAAATTAATGTCCTTGTAAAAAAGATTCCAGAAGTACCTGGGTGGCTCAACTGGTTAAGTGTCTGCCTTCAGCTCAGGTCATGATCTCAGGGTCCTGGGATTGAGCCCTACATCTGCTCAGTATGGAGTCTGCTTCTCCCTCTGCTTCCATGTTCTCTCTCTCGTTCTCACTCTCTCTCAAATAAATAAAATCTAAAGAGAGAGAGAAAGAGAAAGAGATCCCAGAGAGCTGCCTCATGCCCTTCTATAAGGACACAGCAAGAACACAGTTGTCTATGACCCAGAAAAAGGGCCATAGCAGGCATTAAACCTACCAATTCTTGAGGTTGGACTTCCGGAATTCCAGAAGTGTGAAACATAGTGTTTTTTGTTTAGCCACTCAGTGTATGGTATTTCTGCTATACAGCCCAAGTAGTCTGACAAAGGTAATATTCATATGTGATTTATGTAACTATTCAGGTGGAACTGCTAAGAGAAATCTCCTCTAATTTATTGTTAGTTACATAGATTATACTTTTAAATATCTTTCCTATGTCTATCTGCTCGTCTATTTTATATAACTCAGGTCCTCATGACCTCTTTCCAGCAACTTTACAATGAATTATGACTTGTTCTGACTCTATGCACATTTTAGTCTGCCTCCACAATGTTAAAAAAAAGTTAAAATTAAAAACTGATGATGCCAATCCCTCCCTTCCAACTTTCCATAGTCCTCAGTATCTTTCAGACTCAAACTTCAAACTACTGCATACAAATTGGCTTATGACTAGCTCCTGCCCAATGATGTCTTATTAAAAATCATACTACACTACTTGCAAATTTTTGTATATTCTAGGGAACAGCTTGCCTTCATGCCTTCCACAGGCTTTGTCCTCTGCCAGGAATGCTCCTCCTCCACCCTCACCCCCAATTCATCACCTGACTAACTCCCACTGACTTTTAACTATATAAGGCTCAGCATCTCTGAACCTTCTTAAATTATGAAACTATTCCTACACAATTCTACTTATCCCTGTTATATTAAGTACTCTTGCACTCATTGCATTGAATGTAATTAACTTTAAGACAGCAGAAACTTTGAAAAAATCGATCATCCCCCACATTTCTGTATTTCAGAGCTTATTGGTATCTGAGACACAGTTGTTTGACAATATTGATACAAGAAATAAATGAAAATAAATTATTAAACTAAATACATATTCAAAGGAATCACTCAAACTGTTGGGGTTGCCACATCTCTTAAAATCTAAGATCTCTATTACTATTTTAAAAAATACAGCCCACGCTTCATATATTATGCAATCACTAAGGCTTAAGGAAGCTGTGATGATACATCATTATACAATATCCTAAGTAGAAAGGTGAAGATTCTATCTCAATCATACTCCTCCACATCTGAGTTTTATAAGGAACCAGATAATACCGAAGCTTCAAGCAAGACTTTTTGTGAGTCATATCCGTTAATAAAAGAAATAGAAATGTATATTTGAATTCTCTACACTACCTTGCTTCACATGTGTCTAAAATCAATTTGTTTACTCATCTATCTAGAAAAATTTTTTTAAGGCTTGTATGTTTCCCTGTCATTCTCTTTTAATAGAGAGTCAAGAAGAAGATAGAAATAAGTTGGTATTTCACAGTCAAAATTTTAGATAGGATAAAACTTCCTATTAGCTGGATTTATTCTCTAAAGAATAATAAATACAGTCTTATTTAGAATGACATATTCTCCCAAGAAACTGGAAAATGTCTTACTTTAATTCTGATACCATCCATATATTCCTTATCTTAGAGGAATTTGACTTCCCACATAAAGTTATACCTAAACATACCCACTAATTAAAAAAACTTCAGCTGTCAGAAATTTAGCCAAAACAATTTCCTACATAAGTATAGAGTTGATTCCAAATGACTAAAATCCTGTCCTTTCTGTCTCATAGTCGCTGTGCTCCCTAATAATAAGAGCACAGGGCACCTTGATGTCTGTCAATATGGAAATGGGTTCTGCTGATAGCTTACCTGTTTCTAGTGAATGGTTAATTGAAGTTGATAACTAAGCTTTAGTGGTAAGGATAAATGTGTATGACAAAACATGAAAATAAAAGCCCCCACCCCACCCTATGTGCACTCTCTGTCTTCTCAAAAAAAAAAAAAAGTTATTAGCTCTGGGTGATAGGACTATGACTTTTTTTTTCTCCTTTATGGCTTTTAAAGATAGGTTAAATGTTCTCTAATTAGTATTCATTATTTTTAAATCATAAAAATAACATTGAAAAATAAAAGTTTTGGGCACCCTATATATAATCTTTACAAAGAACAATCAAGATAAATATTTATGAAGTTGAAAATTCCAGAAGCAGTAATATTACTGGAGAGTTACCTTAGAGTTGAATTATATCCATGGGTCATCTGTTAGAAGAGGTTTCTCAAAATGAGAACAATAGACTTCCTAAGTTTTAATTAGTGGTGTTCTGAGGGTAACTCATAAAATTTCTGAAATTATATGCTATTTCTGTCAACTATATCTCTATGTATATTATTTTCTGGCTTGTGGGTGATCATAAAAGTAATCTTGTTTTAGAAGTGCTGTGACATAAATGAAATTTAAAAAAAGGAATCTAGAGATAGTAGAATAAAAGAGGAAAAACCTTGGGCAAATATATACTCTAAATAAATTATATTTGAAAACAATACTAGGGAAAAGTCAATTCTTTTAATTCCTAATAACTTAAAATTATCTTTGATTGTACAAATCCTTGGAGTCAGAACGTTGAATTATTTTCAAGGTAATCATACCATCCTTATTGCATCTCTTAACATCATTTTCAAGGACTACTTTAGTGCTTTTGCATTTTTTCTTTGTAAAAAAACAAAAATCAAAAACTATCTCATTATTTATTTTTGTGTGTGCAAATGTAAGATACTATAGCCCAGTGCCTTCCATTCCCCTACAGATTTACATTTTCTGAGAGCATTTTGGGACTACCCACTTAATGGTTGTGCCCAAAGAGCCACTGAGTAGGAACGTATTTTAAACTCTAGCAGTCAGATCTGGATAGATCCTATCCTCAGATCTGGAATCTTAAAGAAACGGTTCAAGACCAGAAGGAATAGTTATTCATTCATGCCAAGAGAAGTGCCCCACTGATACTGCTATCAAGACTATTCCTAGAGTTGAATTTGATAGCTCCCCAGCACTCCCTCTATTTTGCTCTAATTCTAATCTTACCATCCTTTCATTTGTATGAGCTCCTAATTCTCTAAAATACGTTTGTTATTTTTTTTTTTTTTTGCCAACAATATTCAAGTTTGTTTTTCCTGGTTTTGAACTAACTGATTTAAAAAATTGCTACTTAGAATGGCTTGCAGACTATGAACTCAGGGAAGAATAGTATTTGAAATTAATTACCTAGTCAAGAAGGAGAAGGAAGGATTCAAATTCCATGATGGGACCCACAGAGAGGTGTGGTGAAATTCCAAAACTAGTTAGCATTTCTGAACACATGGAAACAGGGGACAGGTCTTTTGGCAAAACAGGTAAAATTAAAATAAAATAATATAACTAAGATCATATGAAGTGGCCGCATCTGACAATCTGTTGTAGTTTAACACAAAAGAGCGACAAACTCAAATACTTAATTTGTCCTCTCAAATTTGGTCTTAGACTCTCGAACATGGGCTATAAATAATTGAATCAAATTAGTTGGCCCACTTGACTAAAGATTATATAACTGATCATGTGGCAGATTCCCTTGAATATGGAATGAATGACAAGAAATACAAATTGTGTTCTACTGGAGCTAAAAATTCATGTAGACGGTGCCCTGTTAACCATGTTCAGCTGTAGTGATGCTAAGGGAAGGTAAGAAAATAAAAGGTAAAATAACTCTAAGCCCCTGGACAATAAAGGGTTCAAGGCCAGTGTCCATGAAATCTAACTCTGTAGTTTATGTCTATCATAGGCCAATGGTATCTTTAGAACAAAATCTTTTACCTGAATATTAAATGTATATGTTCATTTTTGGGTGCACAATGTGAAACTCTCAAATATTCTACGATGGCCCTGATTACATCTTATTCACTCAGATTCATGTTCGAGTACTGAAAACAAAATGGCAAATTTGATTCTACAGATTGTGAATGTCAGTAGAATTCATAATCTCTTTTGCTCACTTATGTGAATATTAGGGCGAATAAGTGAATATTCACTTATGTGAATATTGGAGGAAATTTAAGTCATTGAGACAGTATTATCTGTAGGAATCTGATAGTTTCTCAAACCTTAATGCCCAAAGATTGGCTTTCAGCGACCTGTCTTTAGAAGCTGTTTCTACACGAATTGCAAGTCTTTGGCCCTCCTTCCCACGAAAATCTAATAATAATAATAATTAACTTTCATCACACTTATCATGAGACATAACTAAACTTGGACCATAGCATGTGCCAAGGGAGCAAGTACAAAATAAAACTCTTAATTATCTATCAGCATTTTTATGGGAAATAGTTCTGCTAATGAAGTCTCAGGGCACTTGACTGAGAAAAGAAGCGTGGTCATAGTTTTGTATGATATCTGAGATAGATATACTTCACGAGACTCTGCATTTAACATAACAGGTCTTAGGCTCCATATGATTCACTTTTGGATTTTTTTCTTATTGGTGATACCACCCAGAACGTGACACTTGATTCTGCTAATTACTATTCTCTACCTCATGTAGACCTGTAGTCATCAAAGGTGGCTAAAAATTAACATCACCTAGAGGAGATTATTTTTTAAGTGTATTTTATTTTTTTAGTAATCTCTACACTCACCACTCCAAGATCAAGTCTCATGCTCTTCCACTGAGCTAACTAGGCACCCCATCTAGAAGAGATTTTTAAATATATAATTTCTGGGTTTCATGTCAGGAGATGCTGATTTATTTGTTCTAGCATGAGTTCCAGGAATTTACTATTTATTTGTTTATTTCAATATGATTTCAACCTCACAGAAACATTGCAAAGCCAATTGTAGAATGTTTATCAGTTTGGATTTGTCTGATGTTTCCTCATGAATAAGCCCAGGTTATTAATTTTTTGGCAGAAATATCACAGGAATGACCCTAGTTTATTTATTATTTTCCAATTGCATTTTATCAGGTGTTTGCAAGTTCTATGTGTCCAAGTACTGATTATGTAATCTTTGTTAGCCAGACTAAGGTAGTGGCTGCCAATTTTTTCTACTATAAAATTACCATTTTCCCTCTGTAATAATAATTATTTTATAGGAGATATGTTGGGATTATGTAAATGGCCCATTTCTCATTAAACTGTGACTCACTCATTTCAGCGTTTATTATTTCTCTTGACTGAATCAATTTGTATTGAACAAAATAAATCTGTTATGCTCAACTGACCAGTGGGAGACACTTACACCTGACTTCCAGATATGTTACCTAGATCATTTATGGGCTGAAAATTTTAAAAAATTTATTCTCTGGCTCTTTATTAAAAAGTTGGCTAGCTCTGCTACTTGATCAAAACATTTCTTCGGGTGTTTGAGATGCTACAATGGGACATTTCATGTTTGTTCTAGTAGGACTCCAAATCCATCTAATGTTTATGCCAAATTCCTGGTTATATATAGCTAGAATCAGCAGCCTTAGTAAACTGATAGATTACCAATATTTGCATTATTTCACCCATAAAGAAAAGGCAATTGTTGGAGAAGTGAGTTCAAAAGAGAATGCTACTTCTGAGAGTTTAATTGAATATTAAGTAGCTATACATGTAAGTAAATGTTCATCTAGATGAGTAGCTGACATATAAGGGCACTTACTAAATGTTAGCTATTATTTTCATCTTTGGCTTTCCAAAAATTTCTTGTTCTGATTTACTCCTTGGGCATTTGTGTTTGCACTTGAACTTTAAAATTAGAGAATTCTGAGAAGCTGCGATGCTCAATAAGCTAACATTACAATGCTATAGGATTAGGTTTAAAGTCTTTGTGTTTGTTTTAGTGTGTGTGGAATGCAGATAATGGCTTATGTTGAATATGTCTTCCAGTAAAATGATTTACATGGAAATGTTTATATTTTCCATTAACGAGGAATGAAAGAGATAGTATGAACTAAAGTAGAATTAAATCAATTTAATAAAGGTCCTATTATTTTTAATAATTTTAACAAATAAAAAAGGTGTATGAAGGAAAAGAAAGGTGTTTTTACACTTTTCTTTCCGTATTTCATAAAAGACAGAAGTCCTAAAACCAAATCATCTGAGCTGGAGCTACACAGTGGTCTAAATTGAGAAGTTTCTATCCTAGCCATTTGTAGTGCACACCATAAATTCTCTATAAGCACACACTGCGATCACTCGCTTTCATCTTTGGACTGTCATTTTTAAAACCTGAAGTGAAGGACCATTTCTTACATTTTAGTCTTCATAAAGTTAGAACTTGGGCATAAGACATTTCAGCTTTGAAGTTCCAAGTGGTCTTAGAGTCAACACACAATAAACCATATAACTAAAAGTGCTGTTTTATGAGTTTAAAGGCATTTACTTGCCTCTGATATAAATTATGAATTCTTCTTTCTTGTAACATACATTGTAAAATAAAATATATAGATTATTTTTCTGAACAGACATGTAAGTCAAATCATATAAGCCTGGATTTTGAGATCAGTTGTGAAACTATTTATTCCACACCACTAATTTTATTGCATATAGTCAATTGCTGTATTATCTGCATTAGGATATCAGTGTTGGAATATTATCCAAAAAGTCATAAAATAATTGCATTTTGAAGAATTTTAATAGGTATTATACGAAATGTGAAATTTTAAGAAAAGCAAAATAATTTTAAATTTAGTATATTATGCCACTGTAAATTTTTAAATTTACTATTGCTTTCACCTAAATGTAATCATTATAAAAGGATTTCATAATGTAATTTAATTATACAGAATAATTTTGAAATAAAGAAAATAAATATTATTAAAAACATAAAGACCATTATCGTAGTTTATAATGTCATAGTGAAAGAAAAGAATGTCTGAAACAGAAAACCAGATACTATTCATATTTTTCAGTTATAAATTTAGTTGAACAGCTTTTTTAACCATAAGTAATTAAAATATTATACTGTCTGAAACCATGATATGATCCTAGTCCTAAGAGAATTTTGGAGATATTCTGTAATTTTCATTCCTTAGAATAAGATCCTCACATTCTAATCTCAGTTTTGTCAACTCCTACTTAAAAAACCCTGGTAAAAAAAAAACAAAAAAACAAGCAAAAAACAAAAAAAAAAACAAAAAAAACAAAAAAACAAACAAAACCCTGGTTAAATTACCCAAATCCACTGCAGATTGGTAAAAATGTACTATGGCTGTGGCTCAGTTTTGGGTCAAGCTGATAGAAGTAAAACGTATGTGAAATGGAGTAAGTCTGGACATATTGGCCTCACTTTTGACATATGTTATAAAGGGCAGAGAGATCTATAAAATACTGGTGAGAACTTTGAGCATGATCTCATGTGAGCCAAAACGTTATCCTTTAAGCAATGAGAGCATAGGAATGTATAATCAGCAATAATAGCAATAATCACTGTCATTCAGTTTCTTGATTATAAACCCCTTTCTTCTTAAAGTGATCATCACATTTAAAAATCTTTATATTATTTAAAACAAATTGACATTCAGTGAGAGAGTGTAAAAAGCCTATGAGGTGTTTAAAAATCCACAGTGAGTAAATTAGTAGTAAAAAGACTCTAGAATGTCAAATACGGAGGAAAAATAGTGATGCAAAATTATAACTGAGTTTATTCTGGTATATAAAAGCTATAGAACCAGAACATTTTTTTTGGCTAGATATATTCATTTTTAGCTAAAACATCATATAGAACTTATTTTTACATACAATTTAAATAAACCTTTACATAAGTGTTGTCAACTGACTAATACTATGGAGCAACATATTCTATAAACCACTGCAAATCTTTTAGGCAACAAAGACAACACCACCATCTTTCAGGACAAAGGGAAATGTCATTAATATCTTAATAAAAGCATCTTTCACTAATGATTGCCATATTGTGAGGTAATTATTGTTAACATTCCTGTTTTCTCTCATCTCTCATGGCAAGCTTTATCTTTATATTTCTCATTCTTCTCAGATACAAGTTTTGAATCCATGTCATAACTAGTATTTCCCTCTAAAACAAGGTCTTCTAATAGTTTTCTTGAAATATTTTCTTGTAAACATGCACACACACACACTGACATTGATAATTTTTTTGTCATGAGTGTGTTAAACATATTGAGATTTTTAATATACCAGCATTTAGCAGATATACACTTCTATTCCCTGTTACTTTTCTAAACTCCTCTGACTGTAAGAGAGAAGTATTATCTCTCAACTGATTTTTGAGATTTTGTCCATTACAAATTCTCTCTGCTACATTTCAGTTGAGAGCAAAACATTTCAATATATGCAAAACAAAAAATTCTGAAAGGAAATTTTAACTAATTACTCAACACATCAATATTTCCTGCTTTAGTTCACTCTTATTCCTTCCTTGGTGGTACAAATCTGAACTTAACTGGTTGTTCCAAACAAGTGAAAGGGATGCATATACTTTTTACCTATGGCACTTTTACTAGAGCCATGCTTTCCTAAGGAAAAAAAAAGAATCATTGTTTTTATACTAAAAAGTATACATAAATAGATGTTTTAAAGGATTTTTACCTACAGAAGCATGTTAAATTTTGCAGGTTACAGTAAACATTGAAGTGCTATGTCTGTTTCCTTGTAAATGCTATCTAAAGGTTTGTCATTTGAGGTTAGTCAAAGCTGGCTGAATAGTCAGTATAATTTAGAAGAGGCCTATTTTACTGTAATGTGTTGCTATCTCTAACTTGCAATAAATACAACAAGTGAAATGAGACATTAAAGTCTACTGATACTGGATTTGAAAGCTTTGATCATTCAAACCTTGACTAAAGTAATAGAACTAGTTCTGAAATTGGCATTGCATGATTTATTTGCTGAACTTAGCTCTGGATAAATCATTCAAAATACTTAAATGTACTTGAATACTTAGATTAGCCATCCTTAGCTATCTAACAAATGAGAAACCTTCTTAAAACATTATCTGTTTCTTCCCTTCTCTCTTGCAGAATCATCCCCTATATTTTTCTCATATTTTTCTCCCTCTTTAAATTTACCCTCTTCCCACAGTTATTTGACTTGCTATTTAAGTTTCTGAAACATGCAAAAATTGCCTATTTTCTTGGTGTTAATTGCCTTCACTGGTAGAGTGTTCTTTTCCGCCCTTTGTGTCCATCTTTGCATGGGTAGCTCTTTCTTGTCACTCTGCTTTCCACTTATTTATTGAAACATTTTCCTGTCCATGCCAGCAAAAGAGCTTCCCAATCACTGCTATCACCGCCATTATCCTGATTATTTCTACTTAGTTCAGACATTGTACTGATTATTTTTTCTTAACCTTGTGCACTACAAAGATGCATGAGTTTGAAGTCATTATTTGGCAGGTAGAGTATTATTCTCTAGCACATACAACACAATTTGGCACATAGTAGGGTGCTCAATCAAAATGGTAAGAAAAATGAAAGCTGAAAAAATGAATGAATAAATGTAAATGTTTTGCCTATCACATTGCAGATATAAAATTTTAACTGTGTAGAATATAAAGTCTTGGTCACTTTTTAGACTTTGATAGGCTAAACAGTATTTTAAGGCTAAGGTACTGATTTCAAAGTGCAGCATGAAATACTGTGTTGCCTAAAGCCAAAATCAAGAGCTAAGAGGTAACAGTTGATATTAAGGAACCAGAAAAATATTGAGAGACAGTATCTTGTAGCTAAAAGTAGAGTAACAGTATTTGGGGAATCACCCTTTAAATTTTTGATGCTTTTATTAAATAAATACATAGTATGTGAATACATTGGAAAGATATTGCATTTCTCTATGCTTTTCAAGACTACACAGCTATTATATGTGGAAATTAATTATTGCTTTTGACTGGAAAGAAATGCACACAGAGTTCTGTGGAATTAGGACGCCATGTTAAGGTAGGTGAGACATGATGAAATGAAATCAGCAAAATATGCAGGTGGTGTCCTCTCTTGAGTTCAATGGGGTGTATATTAGGAGCATATCTCCTCTGTAGGGTTATTCAACTCAGGATGGTTAAAGTGAATATTTTGTTAGAGAGATCCAACAAGCTAAAATTTATCCAGAGTATTTTAGACATGCAAATCTATTACCTCCCCCCAGAAACAATGAAAAGCAAAATGAAGGTTGTATTCAATTACAGCAAACTATATTAGTCCTATAATTGACAGAAGGAAATAAATGGACTTACACAACAGCCTAAGTTTAATTCAGTTGAGTTTTTCAAAAAGATACTGAGTGTAGTAGATAGAAATAATGTCTATACCACAAGGCTTGCCCATTAGTTTAGAAAATGACACGTGAAAGCAACGCTAAAACATTAAAAACTGGAGGAATCACAAAAGTTTTGAGCTGTAAATGGCAGTGAAATAGGTGGTGGTTTGTATTGTATAGAAGCTATGAAAGTAAACTTAATAGGAAGTTTTTTTGGGAGAAATCCTCCAGTTGATCAACGCTGAGGAGTAGGGTGAAGATCTCTCTTGGAGAAGGGTTTTAAAGGTCTAATAACTGCATAGCAAGGGACAGGGGAAAGATCCACTGTGTCTCAGGATTAAGAAAAATAAATAAATAAAAGCTTACTCTCAAGAGTGTGGAGGCTAAGATGCTAGACTTGCACCATCCTCAGTGCAATACATATTATGGTCCAGAAACATGGGACACGAGAAAAATGGAGATGAAGATGTTCTGAATGTACTGAATATAAAATAAAAGCACCTTGAATTATTTTTGTTAACTGAGACTTTGTCAACATGAAAATTTCTAAACTTTGCCAAAAAAAAGGCAGCTATGATTCATCTGCATAAGTGGAATCACCCCACAGATATTGCACACACCCAGCACAAAATTAGCATGATGTCGAGAGATTTATCAGAATAAGTTTAAATTCAGAAGTTTCATATTCCTGATACTTCTATCCACTGATTATTATGCTCATGGTCCTGACAAAATTTATCCTCTCTTTACCGCTAAATTTGCGCTGTGGTCTGTAGCAATATTTTAACAGTTTGGGGAACATTATTTTACCTGGGATAACAATGATGGGGCCTGATGATTGAGTGGTAGGCCTCTTTTCTAAATATTAAGGATATTAGGAGAGGATAATGGTATCTTTCCTTTTATTTCCAATCTCTATAAAATGAGACACTTGACGCTTGATCAATTCATCTGCTCTCTGATTAAGAATTCACAATGTCCTCATCTGTCACCTCCATGGTGACCAGAAAATGAGACTGAGGAGATAATTTCTTAGATTTTGATGTAACTTAAGAATTTTAGAATTTGAGCCTTATCTCAAAAGGGACTGATAATTTAAGTTTGGACTTTAATTTCTTTTAACGTGCAGGACAGCATAATTCGTTTCGAGAGGCAATGTTGCTTATTAAGGAAGAAGCAAACTCTTGATCCATTGCCTGGATTGAAACCCAAAATCCACTGCTACTAGCTGGGCAATCTTGGATAAGATGCTTAGCTGTTCTGCAACCTTGAGATATCTATGGGGCCAAACTTAGAGCATTTTTGTGAGACTTAAATGAGCCTTTTTTTTAAATTTTATTTATTCATAAGAGACACAGGGAGAGAGAGAGGCAGAGACACAAGCAGGCTCCATGCAGGGAGCCCAACGTGGGATTCGATTCCGGGTCTCCAGGATCACACCCCGGGCTGAAGACGACACTAAACTGCTGAGCCACCTGGGCTGCCCCAAAAGAATATTTAAAGAAATAGTTATTTCTCTGAAGTTCAAAAAAAAAAAATCTAGTTAGAGCTTTTTGCTTTTTCAGCAATTTTCTCTAAAAATTTTCTTGCTAACCCCATTAATCCCAATTTGTGCATATGTTTTCCTTTAAACAGCACAAACTTTATCCTTACTTCCTAAAGAGTATTTTTATTTCTCATACACAATGCAACAGTTACTTTTATAACTTTATTTAATATCTTTACCAGCATCATAACCTACCTGTGGTATTTATCTTTATGATATGCATAAAAATTCCTTTGTATGCCAGAATTTTAAGTCAAATATGTGCTTTCATAATCAAAAGACTATAATATATAAGGCATGGAGCACTAAGACCAAAACTCTGTGAAGAATGAGTTATTATGTGTATTATCAGTTGAATCTGTAAAATGAACACTTTCAATTACTAATGTTAAATTATGTGTCTTCCCTATTAAGTGTAATTTAGGATCATTCTTATTAATGAAAACTAAATGTTAATTAATCATATGAATGTTTGTTGAGTAAGGTCTGAAGAAAATATAATAGTTACAGCTTTCTTCAATTTTGAAAGTATTTATTTACTTACTTATGATTGTGTTTTAGTGTGGTAAGGACAAAGACTTGAGCTTCTCTTCTTAAAAAAAAAAAAGACAACATACAGAGAACTTCTTAGTTTTCTGTTTCCAAAATTATATGAAAGTCACTTGAGAATTTTAAAGTGAATTATTTATCTCATAATATTTAAGATTTATATCTACTATTTCTACTGATCATTTCTTGAAGTATTTTATTTTCACTCATATCAAAAACATAGGAGGTTTTGTGTGTCCTTCCTTAACTCAAGCAAAGTTCACCTTTAGAAAGTTTTAAACTGGTTTTACATTTTTTGCTGAATATTCTGTTTCACAGATTCATATGGTAGCGCATTTAGTGTATTTTATATTTGAATTTAATAAAATAAGATAATCTGTAAATCGAAGAGTTAATAAAATGTTAAGACTGAATTGGGGACCATGGTCTTGTCCTATTGAAGTACTATTTAGGTTGTGGGCAAAATTACAAGCATAATTAAACTAGCATTTTACTGATGAAACTAGAACTAGCATGTTAAAGGCAACCATACATAGAACAACAACAACAAAAAGATGAGGAAAAGGAAAGATACTTCTATGAATTAGATCCCTAGTGCAAGTCACAGCTCTCCAGATTTCTCTTTTTCAATAAAAATAAGATATATAAGAGATTCAACACTTACGGGTTCATAGCTCTGGTCCTGGTCTTCACAACCTCTTCATATCCGATTGCTCATTAACTATATGTTCGTTCTCACAAAAACAGATGTGAACCCTTTATCTCTGATATCTTTCATGTATACACATAAATAACTTTCACAAATTTAAGTGTCCCATCTTTCTCTCTATATAAGTAGATGAGGACTCACTTTATTAAATGTCCAAATGCATACACATCTATTGTATGCTTTTCTGTAGGCTCTTATTTACATACAAGTATCTATGATCCACATGAAATTTCACTTCATGAAAATATGAGGGTCTCATAATTCTTTTAAAAATTAGATCACAAAAATAATTTAAACAAATCCAAATCATTGGCCCCTCTGTGTCATGTTAGAGATCAAAGACAAATGTTTTCTTACTCTCCAAATGATTTTTTTGACACTGTGCTTTTCATATTTTTTTTCATTTAGCCTTTGTTTTTCCAGATCATGACATTTATTAAAACAATACCCTGCAGTATTAGCAGTGGCTTTCCTAAATCTGCAGATAATTGACACAATAGGCCATAAAGATTTTTTAAAAAATAAAATGAAACAAAGACAAAGGTATACATAATTATTGAATAAGGAAAAACTACTTTTGGTAATATTAGATTTTTATTTCAAAATTTCCTCATTGCCTTTGATTTTCTGCAGCGTGATTATGATTTATCTGGGAGTTCTTTTCCAATGTTTTATTTTAATGTGGTGTGTTTATTTTGTCTAGCCTTCCTGAATTTTCTAAATCTTTGGTTTGGTGTTTTGTCACTAATTTGGAAGATTTGGGATCATTAATTTTAAAATTTTACTTTTAAATATCTTTATCGACATACAAATTTATAGAGTATAAAATTCTTGCATTTAAAGTGTGCAATTCAATGGTTTTTAGTCTATTTACAGGTATGTTCTATACCATCACAAAGTTAATTTTAGAGCATTTCTATAATTTCATAGAGACCCTGTGCTCTTTAGACATTGCAGGCCTCCACCTCCAGCCTCTCCACCTTGCCCCATGCAACCACTAATTTTCTTTCTGTCCCTGTTTTGGATTTCACTATTCTGACATTAATATGATTAGAGTTATCTAGTATGTGTTCTTTTGTGATGGGCTTCTTTCATTTACCATAATGTTTTCTCTTTTTTTTTCCATAATGTTTTCAATGTTTCTGACCATTACTACTAAAAGTATTTATGTTGCACCTTATCTCCCTTTTCTCCTTCTTTTATTCCTATTGCACATGTGTTTAACTTCTATGCACTTGTCTGACTCTTCATGGATGTTTTATTCTTTTTTTCTGCTTTCCATGCTTTTTTTTTTTTTCCTCTTTAAATTTCAGACTGGGTAGTTTCTATTGACATATCTTCAACCTCCTCGATTCTTTCCTCAGCTGTGTCACATCTAATAATAAGCCCATCAAGACATTCTTAATTTCTATTGAGGTGAGTTTTTAAAATTATGATTTCTAGCATCCTCTCTTGATTCTTCCCTGAAGTTGCTATCTCTCTGCTAATATCACTAATCTGTTCTTGCATGTTCCCCACTTTTTCCTTTGGAGTATTTAATATATTAATCATAGTTATTTTAAATTCTGACTGACAACTCAACGTCTTTGCACCATCTAAGTCTGATTGTGAAGCTCACTGTTTCTCAACAGCATGTTTTTTGTTTTTTTTTTTCTGGTCATTTAGCATGCATTGAATTTTGGGTAAAAAGCCAGGCATGCTTTATTGGGTAATAGGAAATGAGGTATAGAGGCCATTAGTGTGAGGTTTTATGTTAACCTGGCTAGAGGTTGAACTGTTTTAAAGTTTTCTATAGCCATAGCTTCAAAGTCTTTCATTGCCTTTGTTTTTGTCTCCCCTCTTGATTTTGTACTACTTTACTCCTTGAAGAGCATAATGTAGCCCTTTCAGCTGTAATCTTGAAAAGCTATAATCTTGAAAACTCTTGGCACATAAGAATTTTATCCAAACCTCTGAACTAACAGATGACCAAAGTCTAACCTGGCTTCTTAGCAGCATAACGCTGTGTCCCTAAGATGGCTTCAGCTCTCCCATCTAAAATGCTGCCTGAAAAAAGGTCAAGGCTGACGCAAAAATTTACTGTCTGTTCTAGCCAACATTTTTAGGTCCTTGGCCTCGTGTGTGTTTTTTTTTTTTATTTCATTTACTAAAAATGGCTTAGAGTTGTGAATATGTATCTTTTACAATTCAGAAGTATCTTTCTTAAGGAACTGAGAACCATTCTTTTGAAATGTGGTCACCAAAAAGGACCGGCCTCTTCCTCCTAGTCCCTGTGGGAGGATACGGTGCTAGCTTAGGTAAGTGCCAGCTAGCAAACACAGCTGGTCTAATCAGAGTTACAATTGCCAAACCATAATAAATTTCACTTTTCTGACTCTTCTGAGTCTCTGCTTTTTCCCTTCCCACATTCCACCCTAAAAGCACGAAGCCACCTCTGCAAGATTGGAATGGTGCTCAAGTTTTTTCCCTACTCTCAGTATTGCTAAATAAAGTCCATTTTCACCACTTTAATGTCTGCCTGTGTTTACCAATCCAGTGCTATTACTTGGAAGCCCTGTTTGTGGTAAGGTATGGAAAGGGGGCATTCAATAATCCCCCAACTGCATATGTCTTCCAGTGGGCCTGTGCTAGATGGTCAAGTTTCTCTCCAGTGATACTGCTTTTCCCTCCCAGCTCCTTACTCTCTCTCCAGCCTTTAGTGTTCCCCATCAATTTCCTTAAATCTCTGACCATGTTTCTTTCTTTTCCTTAGAATTAACTGGAACAGTAGAAGGCATTGGAGTAGAAGGAAATCCCTTCTTCCAGCCTGGATGAGGATGAACAGTCTTTTTATTCCGGTAAGCCTTCGTTATGGGGAAGGCTGCAGTACACCTCACAAAGAAATATGTTTCTTCCCCATCTGCCAGGGCCATGAAGGTATCTTTCCCAAATCTTCACCACAATGAGAGCCACGTGAGGTTCCTGGAGGCAAAACTCATGGCCATGTGGACACCTTTCCCACAGGACTTGCCCACAGAATTGTCTCATTTTTATGCTATTCTATACTCAACCTCCCATAATTTGTCAAAAATACCATTAATGTGCTTCTACTAGATATGGCTCCATCAGCCTCTGCTTCTGATAGGCAGATTTGGGCTGTGACTACATTCACAAAAGGTCTTTATTTTCAGTTGGTTTAATTTCCCTTCTTGTAAAGAGGGAAGTGGTGACTTTCAAGCTCTTTACACATCAGAGTTGAAATTTGAAATCCTTCAGTGATTTTTCCCCCCTCTATCTTTCCCCTTGCTTAGCACTGGCAACTAGTAATCTTTTGGTTGTTTTGCATAGTTTTGTCTTTTCCAGAATGTCTACGGTTGGATCCTACAGTTTGACTATGTTTTTCTTAGGGAAATGCTCCTCCTCACATTTTCCTTTGGAAGAAATGAATGTTTTTATGACACAACATGAAGACTGCTAGATAGTTCCAAAATTAGACATTATTTCATATTTAGGTATTTTCACTCATTTGCAACCATTTGAATACTAACAAATGCAATAATGCTACAAAGTTAAATATAATTTTGATTTTATACTCTTTTCACTAATTTACATATTTCACTTTACCTCAGTATTCTGCTTATTTCTATATAAACACGTCAAAGCAAATAAATGATCAATTTAGTAAGCCAATCTTGATATTTTTGTCCAGTGTTTTCCAATCTACCTATAAATACATTTATCAAGATTTGTTTAGACATGTTTATTCCAACATTCTTTTTTTTAATTTTTATTTATTTATTTTTTAATAAATTAATTTTTATTGGTGTTCAATTTACCAACATACAGAATAACACCCAGTGCTCATCCCGTCAAGTGTCCCCCTCAGTGCCCATCACCCATTCACCCCCACCCCCACCCTCCTCCCCCTCCACCACCCCTAGTTCGTTTCCCAGAGTTAGGAGTCTTTATGTTCTGTGTCCCTTTCTGATATTCTTAACACTTAACAGAGAATACACTTGTTCAATACGTTAATGTGTTTATATCAACATTCCTAACTTGTGATATTTGACAAAGCACAGAACTTCTTTAGGGATCATTAATGGTAGGGAAGCACTACCAGCATCTAGCAGATAGAAGCCAGTGATGCTCCTACAAATTTTGCAATGCACAGAACAGCCCTTCTTCACCCCCTAAGAGAAAATTATACAGCTCAAATTATCTGCAGTGCTGAGGTTGAGAAACCCTGTTACATGCTGTCCAAACTTGTGGTTGTTTGACACAGGTAAAGAGAAAGGTAAAGAGAAAACACTCATTTAAAATTGGTCTTAATCAGCCTATTGGGAAAAGGATCAGATTGATTGGAATACAAAGTCTTTTTTTTTTTTTTAACAAAACCATGCTAAAACTTTTTTCTGATGTGCCAATTTGGATACATAACACCTCTTTGGTAATATCACTTTTATAGGCAGGAGCCAATGTTTCAAGTCCTTAGAGTAATTGTATTTATTATTTGAATTTTTATAACATCTTGGCAATGGCATCGCAGATGTATTACATAAATTTTACTTCCTTAAAGGAATTTTTCCTGTTATGCTGTGACTGTCTGTACACTCTCGTGCAGTGTGGTTCATTGATCTTTTCGGTGTTTCATTTTCAGCTATTTGAAATATACTACAAAGTGCAATTTATGTTTTTGTTTTCTATGATATTGCTTTCTACCCTCCATCCTCCACTTTTTTTAAGACATTTAAAAAATGTCTCCAAGTCATGTATTAGGGATAACTAATAGTTTCACCATCCAAATATATTGCAACAGTTATGTAACAATTTATAATGGTCACAATCCTTTTCACAGAGACCACAAGGAGATATAACTTTATAAAGAAATAATTTGAAATAATTTCCATTTTGAATGGATCCATTCTTCTGATCTAGTCAGACATTTATTTAGGTAGAAAGTAGGTAAACTGGGATCCCTGGGTGGCGCAGTGGTTTGGCGCCTGCCTTTGGCCCGGGGCGCGATTCTGGAGACCCGGGATCGAATCCCACATCAGGCTCCCGGTGCATGGAGCCTGCTTCTCCCTCTGCCTGTGTCTCTGCCTCTCTCTCTCTCTCTCTCTCTCTCTCTCTCTCTCTCTGTGACTATAATAAATAAATAAAAAAAAAATTTAAAAAAAAAAGAACATTTAAAAAAAAAAAGAAAGTAGGTAAACTATTTTTCTATATAGATGAATCATTTAACCTGTTGTTTTTTTTTTTTTTTCTTGACTCACTTAGATATAGTGACTGACATGTGAAAAATGCTGCAAGAGTGAGCATGCTGGTATTGATTCACCTTCCCTGGCCAAATCTGAATTCATTCTGAATGAAGATCTGTGTCTCTGATTGCCGTTTCTAGGTTTTACTGTTTTTTGTAGTCCTTTGAATTGATATTTTATCTTTTGTCAGATCTAACTAGATCTATTCTAGTCAGAACTAGGACTGTTTCTATTTGCTTTTAGCAGAGCAGTTACAATTTTGTATTCTTTTTGTCAATATCCATGGGGTCCTCTCTAAGACCTCTTTTCATGTAAATTTCACTATCTTCCTTTTGCTACTTGAAAACCTTGTAAAATACATTCTAAAATACAGACTGAAAAATAATTTTTAGGTCCCCAAAGGAGATCTGAATGGCACATCATAGATTTATTTAATTAGTAACTCTCCCAAAGATTCCTATTTTTTTTTGTCATCAAGTGTAATACATCAAATATCCAAAACATGGTCATAGATTTGCTTTACTAACTGGTAAAATATATCATTTTAGAACATTTTTCTAGTGATATTATAAAGTGCCTTCCTTTTGGAAAAGAAAACAAAATAAAATTTCCATAAGACTCCTGATACAATTGAAACACCTAAGATGATTAGATAAAATCATATTAACCTTTGCTGATTCACTAAATTTTACTTACTTCTTAAATCAGAGAAAAAAATCCAAAACTAGTTATAAGTGAAATAACTAAACCGAGGGACTACCCAGAGTTAGATTATACTCCTCATTTCCCCTCTTAGATGTCACTGATAATTGGTGGAACTAATAGTACAAATATCAAAATAGTAATAAGGAAGTTTACGATATGAGTGCTTTGACAAGAGCTACCACTTGTGAACTGTCCAGACTTTATCAATAGATGTGAGCAGTAGGGGATGCTGGAGTTGATATATAGACCCTGGTATATTAGAACTCTCCAAGTATTACTTACATTGACAGAATATGACTATTTACACTAGCACAGTAATAGTCTGAGTGAGGGGATCAAAAGGGCTTTGATTTCTTTCATTATATTTCAACACTATCATTAAGAAATTGGTTTTGGAACCAAAGACATCACAAAATACAGCGGTACCCACAATCTTTAAAGTCCTTATCAAATCCTAAACAGTGATAGGCCGACCTCTGTTGAAACTATATACTCTTCATTTCATAGCACCTCTTTCCTCAAAGGCAAAGGTGGTAAGCACTGAATAGACTATCGACTTTCTTTCATTCACAAGCAGTAGATAGATTAGAAAAATGATTCTCCGTCTCCTATGAATTATATTAATTTTACAAACAACTCTAAAATACATTTTCCAATTATGACACGAGAAGGGAATCAGGGATTGATTCTTCCAATTATAATTTAAATAAGAAAATACACAAATATCTTATAGAACTTTGGTTATGTTTATATATATAAAACACAAAACCATGTATTATATATATATATTTGCAAGTATTATCTTACATATTCTTTTATTTACTTACCAATATTTACTGTACACTTACTATGTCTGAGGCCTAACAGAATTATCCTTATACATTTTAAAACTCATTGCTTCTGATATATTTTGGTAATAATTACAAATGCTCAAATCAGAATGACACTCTTCTTCCTTAACTGAAAACGTATTTTAAATTTTGCTCATTTTTTTCCTAAAATTTGATGACTTAGAGATGAAATATAGATATCTAGTTAGAATATGTTTCTCATTGTAATTTCCTTTCCAAATTGTCTAACAACATTATTAGTCCAGAATGGCATTTTTGTATATTAGTTGGTCTACCAATCCCTGATAATTAAGCAGAGAAGAAGCACTATAAGGCTTAAAGAACATAACTATAATAGTATATACACCATTTTCTTCATCCTACTGAATCCTTAAATGCAGCATTGTACCTAATATGTAATATAGCATCAATAAATATTTTTAAGTGAGTAGTTATTCTCAAATGATGAATTTTTGTTTATCATTTTGAATAAATTGAATAAGATTTTTCCATTGAATGGAAGTCATCAGAGAGGGAGAAATACCATGAGAGACTCTTAACTATAGGAAACAAACTGAGGGCTGCTGGAGAGGAAGTGTTTGGGGCCACAGGGTAATTGGGTGATTGGCGTTAAGGAGGGCTTGTGATATGATGAGCCCTGTGTGTTATATGCAACTGATAAATTATTGAACTCTACCTCTGAAACTAATGATGTACTATATGTTGGCTAATTGAATTAAAAAAAAAAAAAAGAGTAAGGTTTTCCAGTCCCAGCACTATTGATATTTAGAGGCATAAAATTCTTATTGTGAGGAGTTATCTTGTGGTTTGTAGGATGGTTATCAGTATGTCTGCCCCCCTGGATATCAATTGCAACCCCTTCTCTTTCCAGTTGTAGCAATCAAAAAAGGCTCCTGCCAATGCCAAATATCTTCCAGGGGACAAAATCAAATCCAATTGAGAACCACTGATCTGGGATGATTTCTCATTAATTCTCATAACAGCTAAACAGTATGGAACTAAGGAGGAATGGGATCCCTGGGTGGCACAGCGGTTTAGCGCCTGCCTTTGGCCCAGGGCGCGATCCTGGAGACCCGAGATCGAATCCCACGTCGGGCTCCCGGTGCATGGAGCCTGCTTCTCCCTCTGCCTGTGTCTCTGCCTCTCTCTCTCTCTCTCTCTCTCTCTTTCTGTGTGACTATCATAAATAAATTGAAAAAAAAAATTTAAAAAAAGGAACTAAGGAGGAACAACTTTCAATTCCTATTGTTTATTTTCAAATTCTAATAGAACTGATTTCTAATCATAAACTATTATTAGATTTGCTTATGATTAGAAATCAATTAGATATTTATGTTTCTTTTCTCCTAATACTTTGATCTATAAATAAACGATTCAAATGAGATGATTATGATCAGCTTATTTATAATTATTTAATAATTAAATGATAATTATTTAATAAACCTTTGTCTATGCAAAAGGAAGTTAAAATTCCATAATTATTCTTTGTTTGGCATGTTAAAACCTTATCCCTTCAGCTTGCTATGTGTTTATTTTTCTTTTATTTTTCTAGTTTCTTGAGGTTGGAGCAAAGATTATTGATTTGAAACTCTTCCTTTTTTTTTAAATTGAGATATATTTTATTAGTTTCAAGTGTACAGCATAATGACTTGATATGTATACATATTGTAAATGATCACCACTATAAATCTAGATAACATTTATCACCTCACTTAGTTACAAATTTTTTTATAATGAGAAGTTTTAAGATCAATTCTTTCCTGAGAAGTTTTAAATATATAGTACAATATTATTAACTATAGTTGGCATACTATAAAAGGTGTACAAATATGTTGGTTATATTATTTAATTTTTACTTTTTTTATCTACTTTAGCTTTAGCAGTCTCACAGAGTATCCTACATCAATTCCATTGTTACTGTATTTCAAGGAGTCATTGTGATTAGTAAACTCATAGGCATGTTTTGTTATGAAATATATTGCTATTTCTACCTCATTTAGGCAGCAACTTATGCCTTTCCACTTATAACATTTGCATAATAGAAATAATGCAGACTACAGTAACTTTTTTCTAAAGATTTCATTTATTTATTCATGAGAGATGCAGAGAAAGAGGCAGAGACATAGGCTAAGGGAGAAGCAGGCTCCCTGTAGGAAGTCTGATGTGGGACTTGATCCCAGGACCCCAGGATCACAACCTGACCAAAGGCAGATGCTCAACCACTAAGCCACCCAGATGCCCTGTGACTGAGAGTTCTCAATGAAGCTTGAGCTTATGCTAGCTTTTTTTTTATTATAGTCTTACTGTGTACTGTAAGATGATGAGTTAATATGTTTATCTTGCCCAGATGAGATAGCAAAAAAATTCCTGCCACTTACCCATTCTTTTCTCCCTTCTCCTCCATCTCCCTCTTCTTATCCCTTTCCTTTTCTCCTTTCCCGACCCTTTCCCTTCCCTTGCACATTGTTACAAAGACTGTGAAGAACTGCCTGGTCCTTCTGTTCAAAATGGAAGGACTTATTCTTTCAGGAATGATGGATGCTAACAACTCATAGTTTACCTCACCTCCAACAGTTGTCTTTGGCCAAAATAGGCTGCCTCACATTAGTTTGCCCTTCAATAGTGCACCTGCACCTAAAGACCTTTTAGTTCAGGAAGAAAAATAGGCCTGGCCTGTCATCTCAATTCATGACAACTATAAAGTAGGGTTGTCAGAAAAAAATACAAGACACTTAGTTAAATTTTAATTTCAAATAAACAATAAGTAATTTTTTGTATGTGTCCATGCAATATCTGTAGCATATCTACACTAATGTACATGAGTGTATACTTAGATTAGAAATGTATTCATTGTTTATCAGAAATTCAAATTTAACTGAGTATCCTGTATTTAAAATTGCTAAATCTGACGCCTTATCTGAAAGGCCATGCTAGAGATTTCTACCCAAACTTCGTTCTCTCTCTCTCTCTCTCTCTCTCTCTCTCTCATCTATCTATCATCTCAGGTGTTATTTCAGTGAATTCATCTCAGTAAACTGCTTTTATTTGAATAACTGTCTCAGAGCTTATTTCCCAGGGAACCTTATTCATGTCAGTTGGTGCAAATCATGGTCCAAAAAAAGCAGATGCTAAAATTAAATTTTGGGGGCAGAAGCATCTGCTAGCTGGTTGGCAATAGGAACCCCATAACTGGTAGTAGATGGGGTACTGAGAGTCCCTGACATGTAGTAATGGTGCAGTCATTAGAACTTTCAAGATAGGGATCCTTGGGTGGCGCAGCGGTTTGGCGCCTGCCTTTGGCCCAGGGCGCGATCCTGGAGACCCTGAATCGAATCCCGCATCGGGCTCCCGGTGCATGGAGCCTGCTTCTCCCTCTGCCTGTGTCTCTGCCTCTCTCTCTCTCTCTCTCTCTCCCTGTGTGACTATCATAAATAGATAAATAAATAAAAATTAAAAAAAATTAAGAACTTCCAAGATAATAAACCAGGATGGAATTCTATGGCGTGGTGGAGGAAGCACTAGTTGGTGAAATATCTGAGATCTCTGCTATTACAGAAATTCAAGAGAAAAAGTAATTATGAGGACTACAGGAAGGGATACTTACTGCTGAGGCCATTTATACACTGGAAAAAAAGGACAATGAAAGGCTCAGAATGATTAATCACTAACTTAAGGCAACATAGAATATAAATATAAAATATAATCATCTTCCATATCCAGAGGGCAGAAAATATTAACATTTGGGCCTGGGACTTAATTAGAAGGATAACAGAAATGCAGAAATATTAAAATCTCAATCCAGAATGCTATGCCAAGGGTAAGAAGCTGACTAAAAAGAAAAGTTATGATGAAACATGGTATGGAGAACCTGGGTCAGATATCTCAAATCCTCGGATTCTTTTAACCCTCTAAGCCTACAAATATGGCCCTTCTTGTTAAAGGTTAATGCTTACACTTGTTTGAAGATGATACAGAGACTTCTATCTTATAAGATGCCTTGCACCTCCTCGAGATGTACACTCACCTCCCTCATGCCCACTAAACCAATAAGATAAGCCGCAATATATATTATTCAGAAAGATGCTACTAATAAGTACTCATACTAAGAGATGAATGGGATTATACTCCAATGAAAATGTAGGACCTAGCTTGCGTGTACTGTCAAGAACCAGAAGCATTTCATGGGCCAGGTCACAAAAGAAAGTCGACGAAAGTGATTAAACATAAAATTGGATAAAAAGAGTCTTCTAGTCTGAGATCACTCTTTTTGATTAAGGATTTCATACCCTGACAAAGACCCTGAAATATAGGATTATATCCTGTTGGATGGCTTTTGGAAGACTGGGAAAGTGATGGCCCACTCAAAGTTCAGTAGAAATGCCAGACTTTCTACATGGAGAGGGGGAAAAAGAAATAAAAACCTCAGTAAAGACAACAGGCTAAAGTGGATATACTATGTAAGATTGGAAAATATACCAGCTGACTATTTCCCCACAAAAGTCACGTTTACCAACATGGCAAGAAAAGCACTGTGAGAGGGTCACCAGCACCATAGTCTATGGCTGATAGTAGTTGCTTGTAAGAAATGGGGATAATAGGATCTCAGAATAATAGAGTCCAGGTGGCAGTACTTATCTGTTAGAAAAAATAATGGGCACAATTATTGAAATGAGCAGGAAAAAATGAAGTGGAAACTAGGAGCCAAACAGAGAACTATGGAGGTTGTTAATAGAATACTGTCCCTCGGGACAAGACAGAAGGCAACCTTTAAGAGTATTTTTCAATTTGTGCAATCAAAAGAAATGAAGCATGGATGATCAGGATATGAAGGGCAGCCAACCATATAAAGCATCATAACTTCTCACACAGTTTCCAGACATGTACCAATTTTGAAATCCAGAACTTATTTACTAAAGAAAAAGGCAGTTTCCCATGAGAAAAGAACCTATAACACCAGGGCAAGTTTATATAAAAACCATCACTAATGGTTTTCCCAATAAGGCATGTGGTCATTTCAAGAACCCTTTAGAGAGGTTCAACTTAACATTAGTACTTGGACATGCAAAACATTTTTTATAGGCCCCTTGTCAGTGGAGGTCTTGTAAAAATAGTTTTGATCCAGGTTTAGCTCATAGCCTTGAGTGTGTCCATAGAGAACTCAATACTGATTTTCCTGATCTCTCAAATGGTAATTACAATAAAGGTATCAGGTAGTTTTCAGAATATCACCACTGACCAGTGAGGTAAGAGCTGTCATAGTTGTGAAAGACAAATAGAAGCTGTTGAAACTGATTCTTAACCATGCCCAGGTAGTAAGGCAAAAGCAACGTTGCAACTCAAGAGAAATGGTAGAAATCACTGCCGTTCTTAAAGATTTAAAGTGTGCAGTGATGTTGATCTTCATCAGACCTCCCCTTTAATTTACAAATCTGGTCTTTAGGCAATAGCCATATGGGCCCCAGAGAGAGGCAATGGCCTAACCAGCAATCAAGTAGATCTTTGCTACAGCATATTAACATCTACCCTGGCATGTGACATAGGACCATTAATCTAGAGAATGTTTTTGTTTTGCTTTGTTTTGTTTCGTTTCACTTCGTTTCATTTTCCTTTGCTTTGTTTGCTTTTCTTATTGGTGTGGAATAAACAACAGAATATATTTGATTCTTGTCTAAGAATCATATTAACTCTCTTGCTCACTGCTATAATGTAGCTCAATGAGTAATGTAGCTCAATAGTATCTTACACTCTGCATAATATCACATTATTTCTTTCTATTGATTAAATTGTGTTAATTGGACTATATAAGTACAAAGTGAGAAGAACATTAAAGGCCTTGATAAGATATAAGCACTCCTGAGGAGAGTGCTTCTACAAGAATTCAGGACCCCGTAGATTAATAAATTTTCAAATAGGTCTTGTTGTCTGGGGCATATTTAGGTAATACAATTCTTCCCAAAATAAATGATAAATTATCAAATTAATCTATCTCATATGTCTCATCACTAAAAGAAATAATACAATTAAAAATTTTCTTCCCTAGCTCACCCTTAAGCTTAACTGGTAGGCAGGAGAAAAAGTTAGTATCAGCTGATGGAAAAAAATAATGGTCTGATTTGGTTCAGAGTGTTGTCTAGGTATTTGGGTGCAAGTTGAAATTGGTTTATTATTATGTTATTGTCCCACTCAGAGGTGGCCCTGAAAGACAGAAATGAGTGGAAACCATCCAAATGATTAGAGGTTTAGGCCATGCACACTCATTTTGTGTGTAAAGAAAAGTGGTACACAGAATATATATAGGTGTATGGGCAGTGTTAAACTGTTGAGTCCTATGATTGGACTTCTGAAGGAATAAAGATGAGAAGGTAAAGGGCAAGAAATTCCATAGAAGTATGTGCAAAGACGTTTGGAAGTGAATGTGAATTGTCATGGTCTTTGTATTGCATACTAAAACTCATCAGAGATGTCATAAAAGGAAAAGGCATTAAGCCAACCAACAGGGGTGCCTGGGTGCACAAATGGAACAGATTTCAGATTTTATTTACAGATTTCACCCATGTTAACAAGAATGATATCTGTAAATAAACTCAATAGCATGAGCTCCCACCCATCATTGAAAACTGAATTAGTGTTGCTGCTGACTATCAAAGCGGAAGACCCCAACACTGAGCTGTCAAGATAACACCAGTGCTCAAAGAGAGCAAGCAGCCCCTTGCTGACAAGGTAAATACATAAATACATTGAAGTCATTCTTCTCTAAAAGGGGCAGGGATTTTTATTGGACAGCATATGTTATGGGTATGGATTTTCCTTCCTTGACTACTGAGCCTCAGAGCCCACTATTATCTAATGGTCTACAGAACATATGATCCTCTGACACATGACCTTGCAAAATATCACATAAGATAAAGGAACACACATTCCTCAAATGAATTTTAATATATACATAGGATCATGGAACTCAATTGTCCTGTTACCACACCACCCATAATCTTCCAAATATAATGACAAAAAAACTTTTGGAGGGAAAACAGAGGCTTCAGCCTAGAAATGGTATCTTCCAGATTGGATTAGACCCTCAAGAATGCAGTTTATAACTAAATCAATGACATTTGTATGGTACTGTTTAGAGATCTAAATGGTAAGAACAAAAATAAATAAACAAACAAATATAAATAAATAAATAAATAAATAATAAATAAAAATGGTAAGAACACATGGTTCCAGGAACCAAGACATATAAATAGGAGTAACTTTATTTATCTACACTTGCAATAATCTATTTAGGTAATTTGTGTTTTCTATTTCTCTAACATCAGGATCCATGTACCTGAAAATCCTACTTCCAGAGAACGCTACTGCCATCAGATACAGCAAGACTTCCACTACATTTTTTAAGTGTTATGTGTTGCCTGGTAACTTTGGGCTTCTCCATGATGCCAAAATATGAGAAGGCATGGAAAAAAAATTAGTATCTAGGCAGGAGTAATTTTCTCTGATCATCTCTAAGAGATAATCATTTGTTATAAAATAGGAGCGAAGAAGAATAAATTTGGCACCCAGGTGATCCACTGGGGGTTTCTTGTTATTCCCCAGTCCCAATCCAATAGTCAGTAGACTTGTGCAAGACCAGAATTTTTGAGAACTAAAGGCTCAGATACCTCAGAGATGAGTACATGAGTCACTCCAGCCAGGTAAGCTATGTACCAATTTGAATTTTCTAAGAGCAAACAATAAGAAAGAATGCAATATCCAAAGGCTTCGGGGCTAGAGAGTGAAGGTGGAGGATATGCCTCTAAAGGATTAAGTAGAGAGGCAGCAGGGGAAGCCTTAGTACTATGATGCTGACCTGACACATGCCAAAGAAGAGAGGAAAAGGCAGTTTGTGTAGGAAGGGCTTCGAATAGCAGTAGAACTCCAAAAAGTCTCAAATATGCCGATGAGGACCTTTTAGTGAGCCTCCTCTCGGCTCAAGTACTCTGGCTGGGCTCGATCATTTGAGGACAGAGTATGGCCTCAGTGGCAAGCCTGAAATGGAACCAAAGATGTGGCCGCTAAAAATTGTCAGGCAACTACATTACTTGTAGTGAGTGCTCTTAGGGGTCTGCGTAGAGCATCTGTGGTAGACGTAATTCCTGGCTGCCACAGCCACCTGGACAAGCAGAAAAGGGACTCTAGGATAGTTATTCAAAGGGGAAAAGAATAAATATCAGCTGCCTCCTGAGATTAGATGCAGTGGAAGACTCTGTAGTATATCTCTCCATAAGTGATTTAAGTTCCCTCAGGAAAAGAGCACATCCAGGATCTTCGAGCTGTTTAGGGATCGGTGAATTTATTATGTGCATCAGTGCATCCCAGTGACACAAGCGGTAGGTGTAGTGGTTGCTTCAAATACCAAAGTTCCCAATCCAGTGCTTAGGCACTCATTCTCCGGATTCAAGAAGTGATGGCTAGCAGCTCACACTCCTGGAGTGTGGACCAGCAGCTCCTGGTCCTTTACCAGGAATAGTTCTTGCCGCAAGAGACGTGCAAATCTGGAAGGTATTATGCTGAGTGGAGTAAGTCAGTCAGAGAAGGACACACATTTTATGGTTTCACTCATACAGGGAATATAAAGAATAGTGAAGGGATTATAGGGGAAAGGAGAGAAAATGAGTGGGAAATTTCAGAGAGGGTGACAAAACATAAGAGACTCTTAACTCTGGGAAACGAACAAAGCGTAGTGGAAGGGGAGGTGGGCAGGGGAAGGGGGTGATCGGGTGACGGCACTGAGGGGGAACTGATGGGATGAGCACTGGGTGTTATGCTGTATGTTGGCAAATCGAACTCCAATAAAATAATATACATTAGAAAAGACATGCAAATCTACATTTAATAGTGGGTTTCCTGCAGAATCCAACTTTGTAGACATAAATATAGATAGAAATATGATAGATGTATTTGTGTATATGCCACACACGCATGAACACACACACAGAATGTGAAGATAATCATGACTCCCTTATGGAGTGTGAACTTCCAGAAGTTCTGATTTTATCCTCACACACACTCACATTTATGATCTGAATTCCTGCTAAATGAAGGTCTGTATCTTTGATCACTCAGTATAAGATTTATTACTTTTTTTTGATATTGTAATAGCATTTTATGGTAATAAATGGGAGCTACACTTTTGGTGAGTATAGTTTAATGTATAGAGAAGTCGAATGACCCTCTATATGCCTGAAACTAATGTAACATCCTTTGTCAACTATACTAAAAAAAAAAATCTAACTAAATTTTTATTGCTTTTTATAATTCTCTGAATTGATATATTTTCATGAGCTCTGACTAGGTTTACTATGGCAAGAAGCTAGGTTTTTGGGTTTTTTTTATTTTATTAAGAGCAGTTGTAGTTAAAATTGTATGTATGGATGTATCATTTTTTCTTTTCTATTTATAGGGCTATTTCCAAATTCTCTGTTCTTCACCATATTATTTTCTTTTATTACGTTTGCAGTACCTTTTTTTTAACAAATAGCTTTATTGTAATATAATTGACATATAGTAAGTTCTACATAAAGTGCACAATTGATAAGTTGCAACATATGTCTACACCTGAAATAAACACAATTAAGATAATGAAGACATTGGCAACCTAACAGTTTCCTCGTGTTTCCTTAGAATCTCCCCCAGCCTCTCCTCATTCCTGTTGCCAGGCAACCACTGATGAGAGTTTGTCACTATAGATTAGTTTACATTTTATTTCATTTAAATATTGCAGGTAAATAATGAATTTTATTCAAATCTAATTACGCAGTATATAGACTCTTTGGTCTGCCATCTTTTTTTTCAGCATAAATACTATGGAATTCATTCAGTTTGTAACATATATCAAATATTTATTCCTTTTAATTGATGAGTCATATCTTAGTATATGGATTTACCAGTTTGTCCATCCATCTGTTCCATAGACATTACCGCACCACTAGAGAGTGAGAAAGTGGCACGAAGTCATCTGGGAAAGTTATTTCTTACAATGGTGAACCCTGTGATTTTGAAAAACTACCTACCATTTACTTTAAGCCAGGGGGAATATTTAAGAGTTGTTGTCATGACAGTGGTGCAGTGAATTGCCCAGATTAAACAACTCCTTAAAATAATTCTCCTACTCTATGAATCAACTAAGTCCATCAAAGGTCATAAACATTGGAGTCTTGACCAGAAAGCAATATGACCTTGACTGTAGAGTCAAGGGATTCCTGAGACTAAAACTGATGCTATCAGTAAAGATGATCGTGCCATCTAATCGAAGGCTCTGGTTATACTAAAAACACTGGCATTTCATTTGGGTAAGCCTTAAGCAGCTTCCAAAATTTACCTCACTTGCTTAAACCTTCTCTCTCCTTTCATGGCCACTAATCCTTCCTTTTCTTCCTACTCCTAATTCCATATTTTTAAGGAGCAAAATGAATGTATGAAGCTGAGGCTTCTGTCTCCCAAAGTCCATATGTATTCGTGAAGAAATTCAGGAAGAGGAGGGGCTCAAACTTTTATGATTCTTTTGAATACAGGTATCAAAGTCACCACCCTGCACTGTCCGTTGGGTCAGGCACCAGCTGAATTTAGTTAATTAAGTTAGGGCAAAGTTTGTGGTAGAGTGAAGAAGCTAACACAACTACATGAGTGAGGCCATTCGGGTCAATTCATTATTCTCCTATGATGCCTTCATGTGCTGAATGTATAATTGCTATTGATGTTTTATATGCCTGTCTTTGCATGAAGCATTCTCCCTATCAGAAAGAGCTGTGGCTTTTTGAGAAGTGCTGGCCTTTGAGGCCCCACAAACAGTATAACCCATTTGAGTGCTAAGTCTCCATGACTGATGGTTTTGCCAATTGGAGCCTCTAGCAAAGGGAGGCAGCCCCCAACCAGGGGCACCCTGTGATATGGACTCATCACCAGCCTGATGTAGATTCCAAGAACACCTTTTGAAAAGCAGCTTGCTACTGGGCTCTTCCAAAACTGCACTCCTTACCTCCGGAGGGCCCTGTGACTCTCTGGCCTGACACTTCCGTTCTGGGGCTGGAGTGGTCAGCTCAAACCTAAAAACTAGCAATGCAAGAAAGTCCAATAAGCCTTATTTGTCAAATGGAAATTATATATTCGAGAATGTGACTGGCCTGACTGCAGGGATATCTCAGTTTTACATGAAAATGTTTTTCTTTGAAGAAAACTTTATCGCTCTGTTGATGCAAGCAAAGCAACTGGCTTAACAGGGCCCCGAATTCACAGAGGTTCCCTTAAATGCCTGGGCATGACTCACTGATGGTTTTGTCAAACGGATAACCAAAGCTGTTCAGCAGACTTTGCCTGCTTCTTGCAGTTGATTAAATTGTCCTTTCATCCTTTTGAGGGCCTCAAAGTTGTTGACATTATTTTGGGTAAAATATCGATGCTCAGTCCAATCAGCTGACTGCAGGAAATGTAATTGTGATATTTATTTTTTTTATTTCTTATTTTTTTGTGATATTTAAAACTAATCTGTGTCACTCTATTTGCAATCTGACAATGGTATGCCTTTTACCGCAAAAGCCACTTAACAATGGGTTGATAGTCACACCATCCACAGGCGTTTATTAAACATTAAAACATTTTCCCCAGAAATCTGACTCTATCTCCCTCATCCTCTAAGAATACCTACCTGCCTTATTAAGGCATTTTGGTCAATGAACATGGCTATCTTTAACAAGGGCTCATTGGTGCTTGACCAATTCCTGGGTAATGATCAGAATTAAAAGGTTTGGGCATTATAAAGAGTTATTTGAAAAGACACAAAAACATCTGTTAATATCTTCTGATATCCTCTACATACTCATTTCCATAGCTGTCATTCAATCATTTTATGGTGGGGGGATGTGAATAAATGCTACGCAGCTGGTTGCACCGACAAACAGGACAGATAGGATTAACTGCCCTCAGACTGCCACTCCAAAGTCAAGGACTAGACACATTTTTTTTTTTTAAGTGAATTGTTAAGTGCAAGTCTTACCAGCTGTTCAAGAGGCCAGATAGAAGCACTGACAATGTGTCTCCTCCCTGATGCAGGTCTTGAAAGAACATAATGATTTTAAATAAACCTTTCTTTCCAGGAGCAACATGTGCACCCTCAGGGTTTATTATTTTGTGTCAAACATCTGTTTATCTTCCTCCTGAAGACACAGAATTGTGCACCTACGTGGTGGTCCAAAGACATCATCAAAGGTTTAAGAAAATATCGGTAAATCATGTTACACTGATAAATCATGTGGATAAACCTCCAAAGTGAGAGTTAATTAGGCAAATTTCTTTTTCTTTTGTTAATTAGGCAAATTTCTTATAGAAATAACTGACTTGCTATTTAAGCAAATAGTTATCTCTAGAATGGTAATTATCTAATTAGAAAAGGTGCTGAAATTCGTCTCTGATTTTAGCTAAAATGATCAATAACAGCAACTCAGCCATAGAAGATGTTCAGATCCATCCCACCTTGTTGGCCAGGGGTATGTAAGTGTTCTCTGAGCATCTGTGCGATTATTACTATATATTATTGTACCGGGACCAATGCCTTGGCCCTAGTAGGAAGGTCAATAAAGAATCTTAGGAAAAATCCACTAGGGTCTGCAAGAGAATCCCTGAGAGTTTATGGGATTTGTTCAACTGAATGGTTTTGCAACCTTGTGAGACATGTTTGAGGTCAATACTTCAGGGTGGCCTCATCCTTCTTTTTTAGATTCCTATTGATAATAGCCTTAACTAAATGCTAAACGGGAGGAATCAAACAGACTTGGTTCCAGACTGCTTGTAACATGAAAAGGATGGCTCATGCAGTACACATACTGGGACATGTGCCAGAGTCCAAGACTGTAGAAATGAGTGGTGGTATTCTTGAAAGGAAATTCTCTAGAATGTTTCCCATTTCTGTATGTCTCCTGAGTAGAGGTATTATCTACCTTTGTTCTGGCTTATTTTTTAAAAGACGTTTATATAGTACAGAGTCTTGGAAAACAGAGTTTGGTTCTATATGGAGCAAAAGATATGTTTATTTTCATCCTTAAAAGATAACATAGTGGGGCGCCTGGGTGGCTCAGTCAGTTAAGCGACTAATGGCTTTGCTGCAAGTCATGATCTCACTTGACCCGAGTGAGTTATATAACTAGAAAACAGTAGTAGCCTCTGTTTTAAGATCTAGGATGAGGGTATATAAACCCCAATATTTATAGGAGAAATCTCGTAAAGAAGATTTTGTTAAGTCACACAATTAAGTTTACATGTAATGTGTTATCAGAATAGTCTGGCAAAAATAACTGATTTAGTTGTCTATGTCTATGGCTATAGCTTTGAGTAATGCCTATCCAGTTGTATAGGAGGAAAGCAAGATTAAAGTTCTAATACCTCTATTTCACGTCCTTTAAAGATCTAGTTGGCTTAGCCAAAAAGAACTGGAATAAACACCAGGAGGATACAGAGTATATGGGCTCAGAAACCAAGAACCATAAAGACATCAGCAACAGATACATATCTGATAAGACAAATTGGACTGAGCATGACTATAAACCAGGAGTACAATGTCCCCCCATGATAAAATGCCTTCAGTTGTAGGCCTTTGAGCATAAATTTTATGATATGAAGATGTAGTGGTTGCTTCCTTCTTCTTGTTTTTTACTATGGGTATCTGATTTAGATACATAAGCCTTGGGATATCCTCTCACCCCCTTCCAGCTTGAATAAAGCCCATCCAAGCATCTGTATTCCATTACGTGTAACCAGGTATTTGTTGACTAGCTCTTGACAATTTATGAAGCCACATCTATTCCCAGTCTATCTGTTTGTTTTGTTTAACACAAAGACTCAGCATAGAAAATTGTTCAGCTACTCAATTTATACATATTTACTATAAAGATGTCTTACATTTAGAGATTTTTCATTTCCATCACATCAAAGTTGGCTTAGAAACATATTTATTTCAAATGAATGCTTCACCCTCACTAGGTATTTGAAAGGTGGAAATGGAAATTTTTTCACTAAAGTTCATACGTTGTAATACACATGAAATTTTTGAGATCTTTATAAAAAAGTAATATTAAGGAGCTTGACTTTATAAGTATAGGGACAAAGAAGGAAATATCTCTCAATTTACCATACTCTATTAGTAAAAGTTCTTGTTTTTTGGAAATGACAATGACAGAAAGGCTGGCTAACTTATCACCAGGAGGATTTTTTAAATTGCTGTCAGCAAACACCCCATGAAGGCTGGAGGGTTGTAGTGAGAAAATGAACAAGAGTCAGGTTATTTAGGAGATGAAATAGCAAGATCCACAGAATTTTCACATGGGACTATCTTGCCAGGCTTCATTTGTAAAATGGGCAAAATGTTCTAATATATTTAGTTTATAAGACTTTTAAAATATTTAGATTTGTGTCTGACACATAATTATCATTCAATAAAATGTTAACTGTTTTTATTTAGATTGTCAATGAACATTATTAAAACTAATGCTGCTGTGGAAGTTGTCTTGATTTAGCAGAAGTTCTAGAAAGCAAAAAATAAATTAAAATTAAATAAGTTATAATAAAATAAAATATTTAATGGTCAAAGATATGTTTGCAAGCCTTTATACATACAATAACAATAATAACTAAATAAAATATATCATCACTCAGGCAAGGACTATGCTTATTTAAGATGACCCATTTTGGGGGCTTCTGGGTGGCTCAGTCAGTTAAGCAACCAACTCTTGCTTTTGGTTCAGGTCTTGATCTCATGGATTACAGAATCCAGCTAGGCTGGGTGCTCAGCAGGGAGTCTGCTTGATGATTCCCTCCCTCTGCTTCACTCTCTTTCTCTTTCTTAATAAATATAATATTAATTACCAATGACAGTTTTCCATAGGACATGTGTGTGTGTGTGTGTGTGTGTGTGTGTGTGTGATTATGGAAGGTCAACCAAAATAAATTCTATATGAAAACAAAACAAAGTTTTAGGTAAGTTGCTAAAAATTACAAAGAAAAGCATAAAGAAAGAAACTTTCAATATAATCAAAGCTAAAATATAACTGGCAATGGGAGAAATTTTGTGACATTTATAATAAAAATTAAAATGTATATTTTACAAGCTCATACAAATAAATAAATAAAAATGTAATAAAGAACACCTGATGAGGAGTGCCTGGGTGGCTCAGTTGGTTAAGTGTCTGACTCCTGATTTTGGCTCAGATCATGATCTCATGGTCATGAGATTGAGCCCCAAGTCAGGCTCTGTTCTCTGTGGAGAGCCTACTTAAGATTTTCTTTCCCTCCCCCCTTACTCTCCCCCAGCTTGCTCTCTCTCTCAATCATCAATCAATCAATCAATCAATCAATCAATCAATCAGATCTTTTTTTTTAAAGGAACACCTAATGAAAATGGTCTGAAAATATAAAGAAGAAATTTAAAAAGTCAATATATTTTATATTCACAGATAATTGAATGATAGCCCCATAAAACTTAGAATTAATTTTTCCATCAATTGTAAATATTGACTGATAATAAGAAAAATGTTTGAAAATAGACACGTCCTTACACTGCAGGATTACCAATTAGTGCAAGGTCATTGAAGTTCAAAAATCAGCATCTATTACCATTTTAAATATGAATACCTGTTGGACACAGCAACTCTAAGTATATTTTTTCAAACTTAAAAATAAAGATTATTCAAATAACTTCTAAATATTTAATACAATATGAAATTAAATATTTATTTCTATTTTAGGAGCAATATATACTCAAATATCAGTATAGTATTAACAGAATATATATGGCCAAATTTAAGACAGGCTACATCATCAATTAAGAAATATTACTTCTTGGGATCCCTGGGTGGCGCAGCGGTTTGGCGCCTGCCTTTGGCCCAGGGCGCCATCTGGAGACTCCGGATCGAATCCCACGTCGGGCTCCTGGTGCATGGAACCTGCTTCTCCCTCTGCCTGTGTCTCTGCCTCTCTCTCTCTTTCTCTCTGTGTGTGTGACTATCATAAAATAAATAAAAATTTAAAAAAAAAAATCTTAAAAAAAAAAAATTACTTCCTGGGATGTGTGGGTGGCTCAGTGGTTGAGCATCTGCTTTCGGCTCAGGGCATGATCCCGGGAGTCCTGAGATCCAGTCCCACATTGGGCTCCCTGCATGGAGCCTGCTTCTCCCTCTGCCTGTGTCTCTGCCTCTCTCTTTCTCTGTCTTTCATGAATAAATAAATAAATCTTTGAAAAAATAAAAGAAATATTATTTCTTATAGTATATATATACTATCTATATTTAATTTCAATCATTGTCAGTCTAATTTTTTTCTTTAAAGAGAATATGTTGATATACTCACATATAAATATATATGGAGCATAGATTTTGAAGTTTTTGAAGAGTATCCTTTACTTAAACCTAACACATTGTGGTACAAGGAGCTCTCACTAAAGCTGTGGCCCTGGCCTGACTCCTTCCATATGCCAGTAATGATACCTACGAAGAATGTGGTGGATATTCTTAAAACAAACAAAACAAAACAAAAAACTCTAGCATTCTGTGTTAAGATAGGAAATACCTGTAGCCAAATATTATACATATATTTTTTCTTGTTAAAATGGAACTGCAGGATAATCACAAAGATTATGATCACACACACACATATACATATAACTCCTCCATCTCTGTGTTGTTACTAGGGTGGCATGAGAATATCTCCGGAGTAACACCTAGTGAATTATCTTCTACTTATGAATAGAAATACAAGTTTACAATAGATAAGCATAAACCATCTGTAAAAATGCTAATTCAAACCAGAACATTTCCCCAACTAATCATTCACTTTGTGTCTTAGAATATTAAAGAAAAGATGAAAGTTGAATTATTTTATGCTGAAACTGCTGCCACATAGCAGAAACATAAGCCAATTTCAGTGATAAGAACTCTTTCCAGGAAATGTGTTAAATATTTAATACAAAAATTTTTAAATATTTACTTGTAGTTTCTTGAAACATGTATTTATTTAAGCCTGCCTTGGTAAACCTCTCCAATATGTTATTATGGAAGAAATATTCTCTCTGTAGTATAATTTGTAAAGGCAGAAAATTAATGTGTTTTTATTGGGTTGTAGAGAAATGGCACCTTAAAAGCGTTACTATTTTAATGTACGTCTATAGTTCAAATGAGTGTATTTTATACTTTAGTACTTAGAATGTGAATCATTAAAGAGCTTATTTGTTCAATTTTTGTGACATATGTTGAATTTGTTTTCTTCTGTTAAGAATACAAAATTATATATCTTTTAAATTGTCCTGTTACTTCCATATTTATTCATTTAAATGAGTCCCATTGTAATATTCTTTTACATTATATTACTTTATGTTGCATTTATATCATTTGATTTTAATTTAAAGATTCAGGAAACTTAAAAATACCTGTTTTTTTTTTTTAATTTTTATTTATTTATGATAGTCACAGAAAGAGAGAGAGGCAGAGACACAGGCAGAGAGAGAAGCAGGCTCCATGCACCGGGAGCCCAATGTGGGACTCGATCCCGGGTCTCCAGGATCACACCCTGGGCCAAAGGCAGGCGCTAAAACGCTGTGCCACCCAGGGATCCCGAAAAGACCTATTTTTTGAAGCTTTACTATAAGATGAGTTGTTCAGTGACTATATTAGGATGTTTATTTATTTTAAAAGTTAGGTTTGATGGTTTGCAATATTAAATACAGTTCTGAAAAATCTTCTGATAGTCCATGGACAATCAATTAAGAAAGAGTATATGCCAACAGATAAGTGACATAAAAATCGTTAAGCTACAATTACTTTAATTTATTTTCCTATTTTCCCTATTAACAAAAACTTATTTAAATTTATTAAATATAATTATAAATGAACAAAATTTCAAGAAAAGAGACAACTGCTCTTCAAGAAGATTTGACAAACTTCCCATAAAGGGATGAAGAGTAAGCATTTTAGCTTTTGTGGACCAGATGGTCTCAATCACAAGTATTCAGCTCTGCTGTGGTAGTACCATGGTAGCTATTAAGAATACTTTAAAAAATGGATGGCTGTGTTTCAATAAAATTTTATTTATAAGAACAGGCAGCTGGCCATATTTGGCTTGGGGAGTTGGCCAACTCCTGCTCTAAAACAGTCCTTTCCTTTCCTTTCCTTTCCTTTCCTTTCCTTTCCTTTCCTTTCCTTTCCTTTCCTTTCCTTTCCTTTCTTTCCTTTCCTTTCCTTTCCTTTCCTTTCCTTTCCTTTCCTTTCCTTTCCTTTCCTTTCCTTTCCTTTCCTTTCCTTTCCTTTCTTCTTTCCTTTCTTTCCTTTCCTTTCTTTCCTTTCCTTTCCTTTCCTTCCCTTTCCTTTCTTTCCTTCTTTCCTTTCCTTTCCTTTCCTTTCCTTTCCTTTCCTTTCCTTTCCTTTTTTCTTTTCTTTTCTTTTCTTTCTTTTTTCTTTTCTTTTCTTTCTTTTCTTTTCTTCTTTTTTTAAGCAGTGCTTTCTTAAGTGTGGTCCACAAATGAGCACTATTAACATCCCTTGAGATGAAATTAGATCTTTGAAATGCAAATGATCAGACCTCACCTCATACCTACAAAGTCAGCATTTCAGGGTGTGGGTTCCGACAACCTGTACTGTGACATGCCCTCCATCATCTTCATAGCTGTTAAAACACACATTCCTAGGCAATCCCAGAGATTCTGATTCATCAAGTCTGGGATGGACCTGAAAACTGCATTTCTAACAAGTGCCAGGTAACTTCCATGGGGCTTGGCTTGTAACCACACTTTGAATAGTACTGTTCCAAAGAGCACTAAGGTTGTGTCATGTGTCTTCCTGCCCTAAATAACTAATGTTATGTTTTATTTATTTTTTAAAAAGATTTTATTTATTTATTCATGAGATACACAGAGAGAGGCAGAGACACAGGCAGAGGGAGAAGCAGGCTCCATGCAGGGAGCCTGATTTGGGACTCGGTCCTCGGTCTTCAGGATCATGTCCTGGGCTGAAGGCAGACGCTCACCAGCTGAGCTCCCCAAGTGTCCCGTGTTTTATTTTTAAGTGAAAATAACTTCATTCATTCACTGATTCTTTTATAAATACAGATACATACAAATACAAAAACTACATATTTGTAAGAAACTACCATGTGCCAGTGGATGTGCGAGAAATTCAAGGTTGAATAACAAAGGCCTCGAACTATGCGATTATTGCAAAATATTTGAGTAAAACAAGTCAGTTTAAATGACCAAAACTTTTAAAAGACTTGATTTATCAAGTAAATTATTATTGTGCATCCTTGGCAATATTGTCCATTTCTGTGGTAAGCATTGGTTATACGAAAGTCAGCAAACAAAATTCCCAGCACTTAACGAACTTGGAAACTAACGGAAGTGTAAAAAAAAAAAAAAAAAAAAAATCAATGGTCATGTTCTCTACAATGTATAAGGTATCATATTTAAGTTGACGCCTAAGTGATGTGAATAAAAGTTAAGTGGCTAGAAGCACTCCAAACAGAAAAAAAAAAAAAAAAAAAAAAAAAAAAGACCAACAGTCCAAGGAAGCAAAATTAAATAGGGAATGTTGAGGGACTGAAATAATTTAGTAGAGTCCAGGCAAGATGCTGGACAGTATGGGAGTGGAAAACATAGGTTTAAGATGTAACCAGAGCATATTTGGGAGCCTTGAATATTTTGAGTTTTGAGACAATGTTTATCACCAAATTAAAACCCAATGAAAGATAATATAAGGGGAGTCACTTGGTAAGATCTGCATTACAGGAAGATCTCTGGTAAAATGTGAAGAATGAATGGTAGGAGATAAGACAGGCAGGTGGAACAAAAACAGGTGCTTGTTATTTTGAATGCTACTGAGTAATCAGAACTACCAGTTTGGGACAACAGACTGGATGATACATGGCACATGGTGAGGCCACAATTTAGGATGCCATTCAGATTTCTGGTTTCTTGCCATGACCATTTTATTTTGATTATTCAGAATCCAATTCACATTCCACCTCCTCGGACTGGCTTCCACCGACCACCCTATTTATTTGTAACCCCCCCCCCATAATTTCTCTCCAACAGATTATTTTATTGTCTTTATAATGCTTAGCTTTAAGTCAAGTAATTATTAATGTGTATTTTTTCACATGTCTTTTTTTGTTGTTGTTGTTGTTCTCCCAGCTAGCATTTGAGTTCAGGAAAAATGAGAATTATTATATTACTCACCACTACAGCATTATGCCTAGAGAACTGAATCTCAGGTCAAAATACATGTGACAAACAATCCATGAATAATTAATGTCACCTAGACAACCATATGGTGATCTAAATGACCAAAATGATCATTATAGAAGAAAAAAATCACATTTTGTGCAATCTCCAGATGGAGATTTCTGGTAGACATTTTAATATATTGGTATTATAGATCTTACAGTCATCAATGATGACTGAAGCTATGAAGATATGCGATCTTTAAGGGAAAGATGTATGTAGGAAGAAAGACTATAAATGACACCCAAGAAGAAGATATTTGCAAATGACTAATCTGATAAAGGGATAGTAACCAGAAGTATATAAAGAACTTATAAAACTCAACACCTAAAAAACAAATAATCCAAATAAAAAATGGAGAGAAGGCATGAATAGACATTTCTTCCAAGACATCCAAATGGCTAACAGACACATGAAAAAATACTTATCGGGATACCCAGGTGGCTTAGCAGTTTACAGCCTGCTTTCAGCCCAGGGTGTGATCCTGAAGTCCTGGGATCGAGTCCCACATCGGGTTCCCTGCATGGAGACTGCCTCTCCCTTTGTCTCTGCCTCTCTCTCTCTCTCTCTCTCTCTCTGTGTCTCTCATGAATAAATAAATAAAATCTTAAAAAAAAAAGAAAAGATACTTATCATAAAACACTGAGGGTTACCAGAGGGGTGGGGGTGGCCAGGATGGGAGAAAAGGGTGATGGAAGTTAAGGAGTGTGCTCTCTGTGCTGAGCACTGGGTGATGGATGGAAGTGTTGAGTCCCTACATTGTACACCTGCAACTAATATCACACTGTATGTTAGCTATACTGGAATTAAAATAAAAACTTAAGAAAAGAGAAAAAAATAGTACCCAAGGAAAAATTGACACAAAATAAATAAATAAAGGAAGCAGAAACATCTGAAAGCTTTTGAGAAGGAATTGCTAAGGAAATAAAAAGGAATCTAACAGATGATGCGATTAGAGATTTATTTACAATTTTTTTTCCATCAAAAGAAATGGCTATGTAATATGAAATTTTCAAGAGCTGACAAACGAGAATTGAAAGGGTTCAGTGCATTTGGTAATTAATAACATGATTTAAAATAAGCAAAATTAATGTTATCACTTTACGAATAAAGTTAGCGTCAATGTGGTTGAAAGATTTGTTTAATGTTCACTTCTAGTAAGCTATGCAGCCAGAATTGCATCCATTTTTAGGATTTTTGTTTGTTTACAATTTATGAATAGATTTCAAGCTGGCTAAACAATATTTATCATCTATTGAGATAATACAAAATGCTTCATGATTTTAAGGACTAACCTCATGAAACATATTAGTAGATTTAATAATGCTGTGCCGTTCTTGCGTTCCTGAATTATATCTTAAGAGATATCCGTGGCAGAAACTAATAAATGATCCCCAACACTTCTTTTTTTCCCTATTGCATAGAGCTTATAAACTACTGTCAAGGGACCAAATCCAGTCTCACCACCAGTTTTTGTGTGTCTGTTGCATTTTAAATGGTTTAAGTGACAATATTGGAAACTGGTAACTTCACTGAAATTAAACCTTTATTGTCCATAAATTAAATTATACTGAAGCACAGAAACTCTTGTTCATGTACATGTTATTTATGATTGCTTCTGTGCTACAAAAACAGGATAGGTGAACACTTCCAACAGAGATCATATGTCCCCAAAACTTCAAATGATTAGTCTCTGACTAATGTTGCCCAATCCCGAGCTAGAGTAATAGAACAGCTGCATGTCTGTTCAACTAAAGAATAAATTTCCAGGGTTCCTTTAGTTTAGATATGGCCTTCTGGCTGGACCATTGATGCAGAAGCAGACATTACATGTGCAATTTACAGCTCGTGCCCAGGATGCAAAGAACTATGCTCTCCTTCCCTTCATTTCCCACTGGCTGGTATGAGTTTTTACAAGTTAAAGAAATAAACTTTTATTTTGTTTAAGCCATTATTATTTTGGCCTGCATTGCAATAGCCAAAACTATATCCTAACCAATAGTGCTCATCTATTCATATTTTTGTATATTATTTGTGATTTAAACTGTGAGGTTTTTAGATTAGATTTTATCAAATAACAGTTTATTTCTAGGACATTTGCAACAAAGGGATAATTTATTTTATATAAATGAAGAAAAAACATGTTTAAGGAACACAGAAGAATAATTTACAATGAAGAAGTAAGATTGTAGTTTTCAACTAAAAAAATCATCAATTTAGCTAGTAATCTATAAATTAAAATTAAAGAAAAAAATAAAAAATTAAATTAAAGTAACAATGTGATTTCATTTCAGCCATAAAAACTCTTCTGATTTTTTTTTCTATGTGGAAAGTATCAATTGGCATAACGCCCTTGTCTTCTTTTTACCTCTTTGCTCACTCATCCGCTTTAGAGGTTGATCTATGTATCTGATTGGTAAGAAACTTGGCTTGAATTCAATGGACCACTCTCCTTATTTTTTCTTGGGAAGAGGCTACTTGCAGAAAGCACACATTCTCACTTTTTCTAACAAGACATGCACCTAGGGGGTTGGATTTGCTTGGTGTATATGTGTGTGTGCAAGCATGGGAGGAAAGGATTGGGAGGCAAATTTAATTCATAGGAGACGGGCCTTTGACTTTGAGAAATAAGCAAAGAGTAAAATTTCAGGGAAAAGATACATATGGACTAATTGAGGACCAATTTCATACATTCAGGTCAGATGGTTCAGCTTTGGAGTTTTGTGAGTGGGCCTGACACTGTGAATTTAGCAGTTTGCAGAAGCTTATATTGAATTATGAAGCTGTAATTTATAGTTGTTCTGCAGCTTGAACATGAAGAGTTATGCTAAAGGTCATGCTGTGTTATGATCTTAGTGGGTGACTGTAGCTTATGGTGCAGTTTTCCCAAAATGAGTAGGCCTTTCTATATTAGGATATTACCTAAGCAGGCACTAGTGAAGCAAAAATTCAAATATAACAAATCAGGCAGTTCAAATATTGTTTTGTTAGAGATAAGGAGTCAGAAAAATAGGTTACTTTAAACTGAATTTAGTTTGTGCTCTGCAGTGCGGTGAGGTTCCAGCTTTAAATTTTAGATTCCGGTTTACATAGACCACTCTGGATTAGTTGTTCCAATTTCCAATTTCCATTCAGGGTCAAGGCAGTAGCATGGTGGAAAAGAGAGAGAGTGTGAAGTCATGTAATCTATTATGTAGGTACATGAGTCACTACCTATCGGAGTTTTAAATTGGCTTTATCTTGACCTAAATACACGAAGGAGGAGTCATTTCGCTTTTTATGAGACAGATTTGTTGGGTCTAAAGATTTCTACACCAAGTGGCAACAGATACCGACCCTGTGATTCAGTTCAAACACATTTCCCAAAATAGTTTAGACTCCATTTAATCAAATCAAACAATACATGTTTAGTTTACTAATCCATGGGTGCCAGAAACATACAGTTTCAGGGTAATTAATATTAATATGTTTTGAATATGTTGGAAAGAAAAGGAAAATAAGATATGTTGAATGGAACTAGCACAATCAAAGAGGTCTAAATTTTGCATGCAGGCAACACTGTTTTAACATCTTTCTCCAAGAGAAAGGACATATGAGTAGTTGGATACTCTTCCGCATATGGTAAATAAATCATACCACAATTCATCTTTTGCAGGAAGATATTTCACAAATGAGTTTACAAGTTTTAGATGGTTCTCAGCTAGTATATTTTGTGGTTCTGGTGAAGCAAAAACCAAGATTTTACTTGCCTATTCTCCATCCTGCAGATATTGATATTTTTAATATGATGCTATGGCAACATTAGAAATTGTTCTAGGATCATAATTTTGTCTCAGGTCAGAGCTCTGGCAATTGGAGATGGAATGATTCTAAATTGGGTATAAATCTGTACATATGATAATATTCTGTGTCCTATTAACTTTGTGCACTCTATAAAAGTGAGGTTCACAAGCACTTTGGAACTATATGTAATACATGAGTCCACGATAGGAGTTATATTAATCTAGCTAATGAGGCTACACCCAAGCTGAAAGAAGTTCTAGCCCGGTCAGCATCTGACTGAGATTGAGTAGGAAAAAAGTAATAATAATAATAATAATAATAATAATAATATAAATCATTTCTTTAAACTTTTAAACACAAGGAAATCAATTTTAATGTTTACATTTTGACATTATGTACTTTAATTTTCAAGCAGCTTTAATGTTTGTGTTTTCATGTATCCCTAGACATTATATAATGGGAAGGATTCCTCTTAAATAGGGACATTTTGATATTTTTACCATTACTATCGGAAAATCTTTATGTCTTGTAATTGGAGTATTATTATGCCATTTACTTGCAGTACAATACATCTTATTTATAGGTGATGATGGACTTCAAAGCTGGCCCTGGTTTGAAAGTGGAAATAGAATATAGAGTAAATATAAGGACTTGATACAGTGTACCTTGAGATAGATTTAATTAATTCACTGTCTATCATAATTCATTGTCTTGTGGGCCCAAAGAAACAGGAATAACTAAGAAATTAGTCTTGTGAGGATACAAAGAAAACTGTATATAAGTGGCTGATCTAGTGCCTTGAAATAGATAGCCACACCTTTAGTTGATTGCAGTCTTAAAAGTTAATACCAGTAAAGTTAAGAGAATAGAAATAAGAGAATTCTATGAGGTAAACATTCTCCCACTCTCTATTTTGTTTTTCCTTGTGAAATGACATAAGCACCCTTCCAGAGTGTCTTTGCTGTTTCACTTCCTCTGGGAAAACGAAGCAACCAATCTAATGCACCAGTTTGAAAGCAAAACCATGGTATGTACTTTTTTTTTAAGATTTTATTTATTTTTGACTCTTTGAGGAACCTCCACACAGTTTTCCAGAGTGGCTGCACCAGTTCACATTCCCACCAGCAGTGTAAGAGGGTTCCCATTTTTCTGCATCCTCTCCAACATTTGTGGTTTCCTGCCTTGCTAATTTTCCCCATTCTCACTGGTGTGAGGTGGGATCTCATGGTGGTTTTGATCTGTATTTCCCTGATGGCAAGTGATGCTGAGCATTTTCTCATGTGCTTGTTGGCCCTGTCTATGTCTTCCTCTGTGAGATTTCTCTTCATGTCTTTTGCCCATTTCATGATTGGATTGTTTGTTTCTTTGGTGTTGAGTTTAATAAGTTCTTTATAGATCTTGGAAACTAGCCCTTTATCTGATACATCATTTGCAAATATCTTCTCCCATTCTGGAGGTTGTCTTTTAGTTTTGTGGACTGTTTCTTTTGCTGCGCAGAAGCTTTTTATCTTAAGTAAAAATAGTTCAGTTTTGCTTTTGTTTCCTTTGCCTTCATAGATGTATCTTGCAAGAAGTTACTGCGGCTGAGTTCAAAAAGGGTGTTGCCTGTGTTCTTCTCTAGGATTTTGATGGAACCTGCCCTACGACCCAGCAATTGCACTGTTGGGGATTTACCCCAAAGATTCAGATGCAATGAAACGCCGGGACACCTGCACCCCGATGTTTGTAGCAGCAATGTCCACAATAGCCAAACTGTGGAAGGAGCCTCGGTGTCCATCGAAAGATGAATGGATAAAGAAGATGTGGTTTATGTATACAATGGAATATTCCTCAGCCATTAGAAACGACAAATACCCACCATTTGCTTCAACGTGGATGGAACTGGAGGGTATTATGCTGAGTGAAGTAAGTCAATCGGAGAAGGACAAACAGTGTATGTTCTCACTCATTTGGGGAATATGAATAATAGTGAAGGGGAATATAAGGGAAGGGAGAAGAAATGTGTGGGAGATATCAGAAAGGGAGACAGAACAGAAAGACTCCTAACTCTGGGAAACGAACTAGGGGTGGTGGAAGGGGAGGAGGGTGGGTGGTGGAGGTGAATGGGTGACGGGCACTGAGGGGGACACTTGAGGGGATGAGCACTGGGTGTTATTCTGTATGTTGGCAAAGTGAACACCAATAAAAAATAAATTTATTATAAAAAAAGAAAACATTAAAAAAATAGATAATCAATGATACATTTATTGCCACCCTGAAATTATATAATTTATAACCTATGATTCTATTGAATTTATGCCAATGCATTTATAAAAGAATTACAAACAAAAAATTTTCTAAAGAATCATAAGTTATCCAAATTGGGCCAAGAAGTAGAAAACCTGAGTAACTCAATACTTGTAGAAACAGTTGAAAAGATAATTAAGGATCTTACACTTGAGGTCCAGGTTTTGTAGATGAAGTTTACCAAGTATCATGGATAGTTCACTATTACATAAAATATTCCCCAATATTAAAACAAGATTCTCTGTTCAGTCAGACAAGGGTGGAGGTGACTGGGTGACAGGCACTGAGGGGGGCATTTGACGGGATGAGCACTGGGTGTTATTCTGTATGTTGGTAAATTGAACACCAATAAAAAATAAATTTATTATATAAAAAAAGATTTTATTTATTTTTGGAGAAAGGGAGGGGGAGAGGGAGAGAAGAAAAATCTCAAACAGACTCCCAGCAGAGCACAGAGCCCCATGACAGCTGTCAGGGGGCTGGAATCAGGACCCTGAGATCATGATCTAAGCTGAAACCCAGCGTCAAATGCGTAACTGACTGAATCACCCAGATGCCCCAACTGTGATATGCATTTCAGGCTCCTGTTTTCTTTCTCCTGAGTCAGGGGCATGGAGGGAATGCAAGTTCTCTTCTGCTTCTGATTTTTGTTGTTTCTGCATTATATATCCCTTCCATTGGGGAAAAAAAAAAAAAAGAGATATGTCACAACACATGGAAAACAAAACCAAGCATGAGGACAAAACATTTGATTTAGAAAACTTCAGGTTTTAAATATTAGTGTCTCTTTGGGAATTTGCTTTGTAACATCACTTCAAAACAGACAGCAAGGAAAACTATCAAAGGAAAGGATGTTTGGGAATGAATTGACTCAAAGCATAAAGTCAAATCATGATTTTTATATAAGTACAATTGTAGCAATCTTGCCCTAAATCTTTAACAGTAGGTATAAGATTTCTTTATTTTTCCAACTTTATTGAGATATATTTTATATATAACAATGTGTAAGTTTCAGGTGTACAACATGACAATTTGATATATGTAGGTTTTGAGAATGATCACCACTATAATATTAGTTATTGCATCAATTGTCTAATATTTATTCAGATTATTTGTTGATTAGAATATGTGTTTTTTTTTTTAAGATTTTATTTATTTGCCAGAGAGAAAGAGAGAGATCACAAGCAGGGGGAGCAGGAGGCAGAGTGAGAGGTGAAGCAGACTCCCCACCAAGCAGGAAGCCTGATGCAGGACTCAATCCTAAGCCGAAGGGAGATACTTAACTGACTGAGCTACCTAGGTGCCCCTCTTGATCAGAGTATTTTTGATCAAGATTTTACATCCCTAGCATTGATTGTCAGTATGTCAATAGTTTGAGTTTTTCAGGAGTTGGCATGGATGATAATTACGAAACTATTTTTCCATTTCAGAATAAGATACAGAACCTTGCACATTATTTAGTACTATATGGGAGGAAAGGGAGGCCTAATGATATTTTTGTCCAGAAGAGAACTAGGACAAACAAAGAGATATTTTAAAGTACTTAAAATTCTTGGCAGAAGTATTCACCAACATATTGGGAAGTTGGATGTGTGTTTTCAGAGCATGTGCTTAAGTGAAAAAATGGACATCAATAGTAAATGTGTGGTAAACTCATACTCATTTATATATGATACTCATATACTCATATTTACATATAAGAGTGCTTATGTAACATCTGTGTAGTTATTTTCTTAATATTTAAATTATGTTTTCTCCAATAGAAAAAAAATAAAGTCTAGAAAAAAATTATACACACACACACAGCACTGTAGGGGGTGGGGTGCATAAAGATATTCCAAAAACTTGAGGTTCTATATTTATATTACATGAATAAGGAGATGAGGTATATATATATATATATATATATATATATATATATATATATGTATATGTATATATATGTAAAAGTTCTATTAATAAATATCCAAATAAATAAAATGTGAGTTTCAGGCAGGAGATATCACTTCCACCCTGAGACTAGAATGATACTGGAAATTAAGAAATATTTTTAATAAATGAGATAGTGCTTGAAAAATGAATATATATTTTAGGACATTTATTTTCCATGTACTTGTCATTTCTTTTTTTTTTCTAGCTTTATTATTTTTTTAAGATTTCAAATTATTTGAGAGAGTAAGAGAAAGAGAAAGAGAGGAGAGAGAGTGGGTGACAGGGGATTGGGGGGCAGAGGGAGAAGCAGACTCCCTGCCAGGCAGGAAACCTAATACAGGGCTGGATCCCAGGATTCTGGGATCATGACCTGAGTCTAAGGCAGATACTTAACTGACTGAACCACCAGGTGCCCCATGTACATGTCATTTCATGTAAAAGGTAGCAAGGGGAAATTACCTAGAAAAGTGATCTCTTTGTGTCATTGGTAGAAAAAAAAAATTCCATAAAAAGAAATACATTTAGAAAGTAAATCTGAAAACAAGAAAGAGTTTTGGGTGCCAGCTTAATGATTTTTATTTAATTATGAAGCAAAAAAACACATTGATGATTTTATTACAGCTTTGTTTGTTTCCTTTTTGTTTCTACTTTATTTGGGGGGAAAGTATTTTTTAATTACATTTTTATATTCTGGGTTATTTTGTTAAGATTATAAATACGACAGTTGGGTGTTGCATGATTAAATAACAAAGAAATTAAAGACCAAAACAAATTGGAACTACTAAAATTATTACTTTAATACACAAAATGCCTGAAAAGGATTTTTGACAATAAAAAGTTGAGAGAAAATGAGAAATAAATTAAAATGTCTATATTCTTTTTATCTCATAATTTTCTCCATCTTTTTTAATCTATTGAAAATTTTTGTACAGATTTTGAATCACTTTGAATCACATATTTCTTAAAATTACAGATGAAAACACTAAGAAATACAGTCTATAACTTCTATTAAATCTGACATCAATCTGCTATCTCAATTATAAAAAATATGTTTGAAAAGAGAACATTTCATGGCACACATTAGGGGAGAAGAGAAAAATCTATTTATTTTTATAAAACATGGAGAAAGAAAAAAGCTAATGAGTTCCTTTTGGACACAGTTTATAATAACATATTTCTTTAAAAAATATTTTGAATGAAAAGGATATTTTGAATGATTTATATTAATAGATCAGCCAACAAACTATTCAATGGTTTCAAAAGCCTAAGGACTCAAATGCACTCTCATCAACCATGTATGTATTCAATGTTATTATAATGAATAGAAGCCACAAAAAAACAAAATCTGCTTAAGACACACAAGACTGTGGTGATAGCATTAATAAAATAACATGAAAATAAACTTTTAAAAAATTATAGTGTTGAATTTTCAAATATGTTTCTTTTATTCTGCATTATTTATTTGTCACTATAAGCATCAACATGAAAAAATGATTAATTCTACCAAAATATCTCGCATCAAGTTTAATATTTCTAATGGTAGTCTATGTTCACTGCGAGAGAATCCATATGAGACGTCTGTATAAACTTGTCTGCAGAGATAGATAGACGATAGATTGATAGATAGATGATAGATAGATAGATAAATAGATGATAGAGAGATAGATGATAGATAGACTTATTTTTATATAGTTTAACTATAATGCATTCCTATACTGCCTAAACTCTTTGTGAAGCTTGTAGTTTTTTTTTTTCAAGTATGTGAAAGAAAATTATATGAATTTCAAACTCTTGACATAACCTGACATAGGAAAAGTATCTACAAACATTAGTGTGTGAACCAGACTAATGCCATCTTGGAAAAAAACTGCCTTGATATCCACTCTATCAGCACTTTTTGAGCACAACCCCCACCACCCTCATTCTTTCTTTTTATTTAACTACATCCTGGTGGGGGTGGGTATACTTGTCCTTGATGGCTGTGATGCTGGAACTCTCCCTCCAGGTGATCTCCCAGCCTGCTCTCCTGCCCCAAGGGCTATAAAATCAGGTTTTAGGGATGATGGGATTACAAAGACCTACTCAGTTTGCTGCTGCACAAGACAATCGTCTGTCTGTAAATCTCTTAAAAAGCATTTTCTAGTCAAGCTGGGTTTATTGACCTATTTTGCTTGGTTTTAGGCTCTTGCAGTCTTGGAAGGTCATTTCGAATATAAATCCCTTTCATGGAACAATTAATCTTCTGTAGACATAATACTGTCTCTCCAAAACAGAATTTGAAAACAAAATTATCATGGCGCTAATTTTGTTTTAATGCCCACATTTGTTTGTTTGTTTGTTTATATTCTTTCCAGTGGCAGTCTGGAGACAACCACAAACATGGCACCTGCAAAAGAAAAAGGAAAAACAATCAGAATCAGCCTTGGACCTTAGTTGGCCAGAGAAGAGACCATATGTGGTGTCTACCACATTATTGCATCCTTCAATGATACTTTTGCTCCTGTCGCTATCTTTTTGGAAGGAGACCATCTGCCATGTACCTGGTGGGATGAAGGTGAAGGCTGACTGAGCCTTCACCATATACCACCATGTTGGCCACCTAGGATAGGCCCAGAGATGCAAGGTACTGGGCATCACTGCTCTACATATCAACTCCAGGTTACAGGAAGAGACAGGACTAAGAGCCTTCACTCTGGGCCCAGTCATCCCTCAAAGCTTTTGCTGGTGCAGAACAAAGATTAGGTCAATTGAGGATATTGCTGACTTTCTTGATGGTGTCTGTGGGAGGGGGTTAGTATGGTTACCAACCATGAGCCAGACTACTCAAATTACTGTTTTCTGGTAATACATTTTCTTTGTATATGCCTCCCCAAAATATATTAACACTAAAGGGTAAGTATATGTGATCAAGGAAATGTTAGTAAATAAGGACACCATAGGTAACACTTTCACTTTCATATATTTCAAAAAAATATATGGGTTCTTTTCTTTTGCCTTTATTTTGCATTACACAATTCCAGCCAACCTGAGAAATCCAGCTGCTACAAAGTTTTGCGGAGGATGTGATTAAGATTTTTATATAAAAAGTAATAGAGACAGAAGTATTTGATATTAAGTTTCTGATGTTCCAAGTAGGATTGCCTCCCAATATAATAGGATTTCAAGTCAATTTTACAACGGGGTGATTTCTTATAAAATATCTCTCATACAGAAACCAAGTTAGAGGATTATAAGTTTTCTTCATCATGTGTGGAGTATATCTTCTCAATTTATGATGGCTAGGGCATTCATTTTTCTGCCTAGAGAAGAAGGGTTGTATCATTTAATAATAATAAAAAAACTAGGCCCTTATTGACTCATAAAGCAAGGAAATTATGGAAAGGCAATAGCCATTTTCTATAATCTTGGTTTTTCTCTGGCTCAGTTTCCACAGTCTTAGAGAGAAGAAGAGATATTCAAAATCTGTAGCAAAGAATTCAAGAGGACACATGACAATGGAGCTAGTGGTATAAACTCCCAACTAGATTAGAGGAGGTCTGTGGCTTCTCAGTGTATAGGTACCCATATAGTCACTTCCAACATGACAATGTGAGAAAAATGATTCACTGTTATTTCTTTTAGGTTTCAATGTGAATAAAGACAGTCCCTATTCTTTGCTATGCCTGAAAACACTCTCTCACAATTTAGAAATAAGGATTCCTAATCAAATTTCTTTGGAGCACATTGTTCACTAAGTGTTACTTCTTCCTCTTATGGCATTTGATATATCATCAACATTGATCACATTGTGACATAAACTCATAATAGCACTGAGTCTCTCATTCTGTGTCTACAAGTAAGGGACGGGGCAGGGCTGGATAGGGAGAGATAGGTAGAGGCCCGTAGAATCAGACTCACAAAACGAAATCCCCAAAATGCTAAGATGTAAGGAATCCAGAGATAAGGGAACAAACCAGACCACTCTGCCCTAAATGTGGGTGGGAAAGATATATTTTTTATGACAGTCGCCTGTGACGAACAAAGATTAACTAGACCCAAAAGGAAGCCATTAAAGATGTTATCACTAGTCCTTGATCAAACCACGACATCACAAGAATAATAAGGCCACAAGCTCCCTGGTCAGTTCTAAATAAAAGACTGTCACTGAAGGCCCACGCTGTCAACCCTGTCAGGACACCTCTCACTCCTGAGAGCTCTCTTTGTATCCTTGCTTAATAAACTTCTATCACTTTGCACACTCTTCTTTGTTTGTGAGATTCACTCTTGGACTCTGCAAGACAAGAACCTAGCTCTCTCACTTCAGCTACACTTGGGTTACGTCTTTTGGAACACAAGCAATGGTCCACCATCAACCAGAAATATGTGCAAATCTCAGGCTAAGGATAAATAAGGCCTCACGAATAAATCAACAGTGTTCTAGAAGGAATGATTATTCATATCTGGAATGAGGGGCAAGTAAAAACAAACTTCAAAGATAGGACAGTGTTCAAACTATACCTCAAGGATAATCCATGCAAAAGAGATATTATAGTATGAGAAGAGACATTAATATATCCAAGTCTATTTATGAGGTAAGGGTTGATGCAGTAAGATATTTGCTTAAAAAAAAACACTGCAATAAGAAATACCATGCTAAAATTTTGGCTCATTATACTTTACCATACTTTAAAAAATTCAAATTTTTAAAAATAGTAAAAAACATATCCATACTTTATTTATCATTTGTTATTATGCATTATTTTTATCTTAGTCACATGTATATGAATTTGAGGGAAACCTTCTGCTAGCTCAGACTACAATTAGCATTTAAGTCTACTCACTCTATTTTTTATTAAGAATAGTGTAGACTGGGATATCATCTCATTCTTTTTTTAATTTAACAGAAAATTGATTTTTATAAATATTAAATTCTAAATAAAGTATAAAATATCGTAAGTGTTTTTTATTTTTTTTTTAAGATTTTATTCACTCATTCATGAGAGACACACACAGAGAGAGAGAGAGAGACAGGCAGAGGGAGAAGCAGGCTCCATGCTGGGAGCCTGATGTGAGACTGGATCCTGGGTCCCCAGGATCACACCCTCAGCTGAAGGCAGGCGCTAAACCAATGAGCCACCCACGGATCCCCATAAATGTTCTTAAAATATTAGCAAAAACTCTCATTTAAAAACATATGCAGTTGTATTGTAGAGTTCAGGATTTCTCCTACTCTAAGAAGAAAATTATATAACAGGGACACCTAAGTAGCTCAGTGATTGGGCACATGATTCTTGGTTTTGCCTCAGATGGTGATCTCATAAGTCATGAGATGGAGCCCAACTTTGGGCCCCGCACTCCGTGAGGAGTCTACTTGAAGATTCTCTCCCTCTGCCCCTTCCTCCACTCTCTCTATTTCTCTCTCTCTCTAATAAATGAATATATTTTTTTAAAAAAATATGTAACAATTTTTATTCATTTTACCTAATTCTCTTCTGGCATTCCCCTTTAAAATAAAAGTTGATATAACAGGATTTATTTTGATAGCCTAACTTTGTCTTCTGACTGGAAGTTTAAGCTTTAAGTCACAATCTAATATTTCTTTTCTGTTTTTTTTTTTTTTTTTTTTTTTTTTTTTACCCTGCCTCTACTACTCTGTCATGAGCACACTATGAAGGCACACACATGAGTTGTGTCTTCCACAAGGTCATTTTTATTCAATCATAAAGCAAAATTAATTCACAATTTTAAATCAGGTTCAGAATTCCAGACTCAATGATGTTTCACCATGTGATTAAACTTGGCGTCTTACACAGCACACAAAGCAGGACAGAAAACAAGCCACACCACACACAAGATAGCAGAGGATGTAGGAGGTTAACGAACCAGAGTGGAAGTCAGTCTATGGTCGCAGTGGAGATAAGGCCTCCATCTGGCCTGGGTCTCAGCACTTAACTGCTTCTTATGTCCCAGCAGTGAAGGATCTCGGTTCTGTTCAGAGATTAGTTGGGCAGACCTTCAGCAGCAGTTGCCTTTCTTCAGTGGTCAGGCGCAGAGAGGTCATGTCTGAAGAGTCTGATGGTTTGCTGCCAAAAATCCTCCTCTTTTTAAAGGGATTTAATCAATTTTGGGTTCCCACAGACCTCCTCTGGTCCTGCTCGTTATCCCCTCTGGGATGTCAGCTGATGCTGGTCCTGGTGCTATGTCCTCCCCGCAGTACCTTCACTGCTTGACACAGGCTCCTGCTTGACAGGAGAGACTCCATTTTGCTCTCTACATATACCATCTTGTTATAAAAGGGAATAATTAGACTATGGTTAAACAAGAGTTTCAAGTTAAGAAACCTATTTGTTTCCGATTTTACTAATATATAGACACGTGGCACTTTATAAATGTAATAGAAACATTTATGAATTCTAACTTGCTCTTCATCAATGAAGGCTTTAGGCCAGCCTGTGAAAGCACAAGCAAAATATAATTCATTCTAATGTATGTGTTTAGGTGATAGGAATTTTTCATTTTCCAATAAGGGCAATTTTATTAGAATTAAATAGTAGAGTAAAAACAGTGAGTTTAAATGATAGCACACTTCATTCACTTGTAACGGTTTTTTACTTCTATTTATCTTTTCCAATTTACCTTTTTTTCCCCCTCTATTCTTGAAAGGGCACTTTTAGCAGACAATGAAAAAACAGCAGGGAGTAAAATTGTGATAGTATCATTACATAGAAGGATTTTTTCATTAGAGAAGTTCTCTAACTATTATCAGTGTTAAAATGCCTTTCATTATGTGTATGTCTTTGAAAATTATATTAATAATTTTAGAGGATCTCAAGCCTCATTTGGGACTGGACACAAAGGAGTGGATAATTAGTTGGTGACCCAGAGGAGGCTTTTGTCTTAATGGAAATGGAGCGATTTAGCCCAAGGAAGTGTATCAAAATTACAATCCATTATATAACATCCTAGGAATTTAAAAAAAAAAGAAAAAAAAAAGCAGAGTAGATACAGTTAAACCACAGCAGGAATTAAAATGTGTCTTCTTCAAATTAGAGGAAGGTGTCATTCGTAGTCATTTGGCATTATGCTAAATATATGAAGTTAAATTTAAACTAAGTGTGATGGCTTGACAGAAATAAAATCCATGATTATCTTAATTGATAGACTACATAATAAAGTTTATAAAAGATGCAAATAGAACTAAGTATAAACATATTTTGTGTTCTGTCATTTACACTTAAATGAATTGCTGGAGAAAGTCTGTGAAAACCCAGAATCTCTGAAAATTAATTTCTTTTCCTTTCTAATTCTTGAAACAAATATACCTTCTTTACTTACCAAAAAATTTGCTTAAATATGTACTGTATTAAAACGTAGTATGAGCTTATTTCTTTTCTTTGTGTGTTTGTAACTTAAAACACAAGGATGTGGAATGTCTTTTTCTTTTAAGATTTTATCTCTTCAGAGAGAGACAGAGAATGGGAGGAGGGGAACAGAGGGAGAGGGACAAGCACACTGTTCTGTGCTCGGGGCCTCTCATGGGGCTTGATCTCAGGACCCTGAGATCATGACGTTAGCAGAAATCAAGAATTCAGTGCATCACCGACTGACCACCCAGGTGTCCCTGGAATGTCTTTTGGTGAGAGAATAACTTTTAAAGCTATACAAATTCTATATCTTCTTTAAATAAATAGCTCGGCAATACATTTTTGTGGTGATATTTAATTCCATAATTCATCATTACCACAACAAGGGAATCCTTTTGCATCAGAGCTAATGATGAAGCCATTCTTCAAGTTTCTGAGGTCAAAAATTGGAAGTTGTTTTGACTCCTGTCTTTATCTCACTTCCTCCTCCCCACCCTTGCCACCCAAAATCCAATGGGGTATCTTCCTGTTTCTACTCTAAAAATATATACATACCTCAATTACTTCTGTCACTCTCATGAGCCATCTTCATCTCTCATTAAGATTTTTGCATTTTTAAATGATCTCCCTGATTCTTTTGTTCTATTACAGTTTGTTTCCCACATGAAGTTTAGAGTGATCAGTCACTTTACGTCTCTTCTGATCAAAACCCTGCAATAGCACCCATTTCACCCCTAGTAGAGAGAACAGTTCCTCCAATTACCCACAAGGTCTTCCATAATATGCCAGCTCCATCCCACATATATTTGTACTGTTTTGTTGTTCTTCTTCACTTATAAAAAGTTCAGTTTGAATTTGTACATATGATTTTTAAAATATATGTACAAATATATTAACAAAAATTAATAGAACTAAAAGAAAAAAATTCCCAATCATGATTGGTCATATTAACACCTTTCTAAGTATGTGGTAAAAGAAGATTAAAAAAATTATTAACAATATAAGTATTTCAAGCAACACATTTAATCAATTTGACCTAATTGACATATATAGAACATTATACCAAGCAACTGCAAAATACATTTTTTTAAGTACACAGGGGGTGTTTAACCAAAGAAAACAGATGTTGGGGCATAAAACAAGTCACAGCACATTTGAAAACAACAAATATAAAGAATTATGTCCTCTTACTATAGTGGAATTAACACAGGAACAAGTACCAGACAGATAAGTGGCAAATTTTTAAATATTTACAAATTATTTAATTTTTATAAAGATTTTATTTATGCATTCATGAGAGACACAGAGTGAATACACAAGCAGAGCAGGCTACCTGTGGGGAGCCTGATGTGAGACTCGATCCCAGGACTCCAGGATCATGACCTGAGCCAAAGGTGGATGCTCAACAACTGAGCCACCCAGGCACCGCAATATTTGCAAACTAAACAGCATGCTTAAAAATACTGAAGGGCTGAAAAAGTAATACAGTGGAAACTCAACAATATTTTGTGTTGAACAATAAAAAAAATATACCAAACCTTAAATCTTATAATAAAGCTACAGCAGTACTTCTAGCTCTAAATACATGCATTAAAAAAGAAATGCTAAAAACCAATGATGAAAACTTAAATCTCAAGAAGCTAGAAAAAGGCAGTCAAGAACAAGCAAAAATAGATGAAAGATGATATGTGTAAAGACAGAAATCAATGAAATGTAAAACACATGTTTAGTGGGAAAATCAACAAAATTAAAATTTTAACATTAATAACATTTATAAATAAAATAGACTTTTTTTTAGAAAATCAAAGAATAAGACAAAACAGAAAAAGTAAAGAAAAATCACCAAATAGGAAGAAAAATAGGATTTTAAGCAGAATTTGTGGATATTTAGAAGATAAGACTACATACATTATTACTACATTATTCTATATTTGAATAATCATTAATAAAAATTAGAAAATCTTTTGAAAAACACAACTTCCCAAGACTGACAAAAGAAAAATCTGAAACATTCTATATTCATCTAAAAAAACCCAATATGCTATTTTAAAGTTTTCCATGAAAAAAAAAAAAAAAAAAGCTTAGCCATAGAAGTCTTTCCTTTACTAATTCTTCCAAAAATGTAAAGAAAAATGAATATCAATTTTAACAAACTCTTCCAATGAAGGGGAAAGAAAAATACTTTTTCAATATTTTTAGTAAGGCCAAGTGAAGCCTAATGGCACAACTTGACAAGGACATTGCACAGAATATTACTGGACAATAATTCTCATGAAAATATAAACAAACCAAAGACAATATTGTATAAAAAATCCTCTATGACTCAGATGGTTCTGGTCAAGGAATACAAAGTTGTTTAATATTTAAAAATCTATCACTGTTGTTTTTTTTTTTTTTTTGGATTTTATTTATTTATGAGACAGATTGAGAGAGGCAGAGACACAGGCAGAGGGAGAAGCAGGCTCCAAGCAGGGAGCCTGATGTGGGACTCGATCCCGGGACCTAGGTTCACACCCTGGGCTGAAGGGGACACTAAACCGCTGAGTCACCCGGGCTACCCTATCACCATTTTTAATACACTTACAAAATAAATGCATTACAGCATCATCTAATAAGTGCTGATAAATATTTCATAAAAGCAATATTGATTCATGAAAAAACAAAATCTTTCATCAAACTAGGAATAAACAGAAACTTGCTTAATATGATAAAACACATCTATTAGGAAGGAAGGAAGGAAGGAAGGAAGGAAGGAAGGAAGGAAGGAAGGAAAGATAAGAATTATTTACCTTTACACTTAATATTAAATGATCTCTTCCTGAGTTTGGAAATAAGAATTTTCACTTTTGTCAAGTTTAATCATTGTTGTTTGAGAGTATAAAGATCAGAAATGATATTTTTTTTTGTGGATGACATGATTGTGTACTTACTATTAAGATTCATAAATGGATTTACGTAAGTACAATGAATACAAGGTCAATATATAAAAATCAATTGTATTACAATGTACAAAAATTTTAAGAATAGATCTTTAAAATCATGCTCTTTATTAAAAGCAAACCCAAAATACTTAGGAATACACATAAGAAAAGATGCTATTGTTCCCGACGTCCTTATGGCTAAATTGCATGCCTCCTTAAATTCAGTCTCAATAGTCCTACACCGACTAAACTATTTAAAATAAAAATCCATGCTCTCTAGTACTCTGGCTCTTCTTTTCTTTTCTCCACTTTACACATATTATGTGTTTTTTTCTAAATTATTCCTTATTTCATCTATGTTTATTTTCTGTCCCTTCCCTAAGAATGTAAGCTCCAGGGAAGTTGCTTCTTGGAGTATTTTGTTCACTGATACATTCCAAGGTCAACAATGCTTGGTTTATAGGAGGAACTCATCAAATATTTGCTTAACAAGCGAATATAATTAATGTAATTTTAGACCCACTAGTTTGAAAAGATAAAGTCCAGCAAGATAAAACACTGGTGAGAATATGGAGCAACGGGAATGCTCAGCCACTGTTAGAAGCACACACCGATTTTGAAAGCATTTTGATATTAACCAGCAAAATCAACGTGTGCATGCCTGATAACTAATTTTACCACCAACTATATACCTTGAGAAGCTCTTACACATTACAACAGGAGATATGTGGGAATATTTACCTAAGTATTGCTGATAATAATAAACATATAGAATCAAACAAAGTATCTATTAATACCAAAGTGCACAGAAATTCATACAATGGGGTTTTCATACAATGATATTCATACAATGGGATACTACACCACAGAGAAACAAATGTACCATATAGCATCATAAATTAATTTCAACATAAAACATGGAGAGAAATAATCTAGCATTAAGAAACAAAGTTCAACTTCTTTTTATTTTTAAGGATGTATGTGTGGGCAGTAAGAACTATAAAGAAATGCAAGGAGATGATTAGCACCCAGTTCAGCATGGTGGAAGCAGAAGCCAAAAAAATAATGACAAAGACGATCTGAGGTTTCATCAAATATTGTCCCTTTTTCTCCTAGCTAAGACTAGACTATAATCCTAATGTTCATAGATCATTTCTTTGTATTCTCTTATACTTCTGATTAACAGAATATGTTTTGACTCAAAAAAACCTATTGTACTATGTGCTTCATGCACTCTTATGTCCCTATCTACCTACTTATTTAGAAAGAAACTGAAGATGGGTGAAATCAAGAGGGTCATACATATATGCGGCTGGTGGGTCGTGATAGTTTTCCAGTTTTTGGTCTGAATGGTGGACAGGAGGTTTAACATTTAATAATTATTTTTTGCAATGTGGTTATTCCTTTTCAAATACTTGGTCACACGAATTCTATAATTTTCAATAAAAATAATGATTTTTTAAATTTATAATAATTGTTTATACATTTATGTATGTCACATACATTTTCTTAATTTTATATATTTTTTATTTTATAATGTTTACTGTTTAGCATAACTAAAAATATAATTAACTAGAGATATACAATGCAATTCCTAAAACATTTTATATGGGATAGGTTCACAGAGTTAAATTTCAAAAGCCATATGTCACTCAACATTACTGCTATTTTCTACTAGTAGCAGCTCTATCTCCAATTTGCTTATTTGATGGTGAAAATATTAGGTAAAATAAAGGATATTTAGCAATGAGATCATTGCAGGTAGCGTATGGTTTTTTGTTTTTTTTTTTTGTAAAAAGACAAAATGTTAAAGATAAAAGTACACTGAAGTACTTAGTATAAAACAGGCTCATTTATTTTTAATAGTCTGCTCCTGTAGTCTTTTTTAAAATTACTATAAAATACTCAAAGTTCTTAAAATTCTTAAAGAAAACCACAGTTTTGAGAATTAAATTTGTGATTTCTGCCCTTATCCTTAGAGAACTCAACTGTTTTTAATGTTGTTTTTCTTTTTATTGGACAATTTAATATGCCATTATATCATTTGGCATATATCACTTGGTATGAAAAAAAGTCTATGTATTTTCTGCTTTTGTTCTTTCTTTGCTCTCCAGGAATAACAGAGCATATTTGTCACTGTAAAGATCATGACTATAAGTACAAATATTTGAGCTGAAATCACATTCAAGTCCTAGTTCTACACTGTTTGACTCCAGATAGATTTTCATCATCAACCTAAAATTTCAAATATACTTTAAATGGTCATCAAAATGAAAATACTAAATCAATGCTTTTTCCTACTCTCTGAAAGAAAAGATGCCCAGAAATATGACTCGATATCTGGAATCCATAGTGTTGCATCAGTCAGAACAGGCAGTGAATGTAGGGAGTTGGAAGTGAACAGTGGGAACCAGATCTTAGAAGCATCAGGAAGCTTCTACTTCTCCCATCACAATTCTTCCTCAAGCATCTCTGTTGATCAGATACAGCAAGAAGCTCGTAGACAAGGGTGTCTGGAAGAGAATTCGCTGGAGTCAGGTTCCTCACACAGAGAACACAGCAGAGAAAGTGTGAGGAAAACATTCAAGACAGGCAGAAATTTCAAAATGAGAAAAATCTTTAAGGCTGTCTATATACCTGGCTTTTTTCCCTTCCTTCCTTTTCTCCTTCTTCTTCTTCTTCTTTTTTTTTTTTTTTGTAAAACAATTTTAATATCATTATCTTTATTTACATGATTTTAATATAGTAAATTTTGGGGGTTTAAAAAACATTTTTTACTCTCTTCTTAGGCATTATCTTCATGCATTACAATTTATTTTTTCTCCTTTTAAAAAAATGTTGTGCTTCTTTTTAACTGAGCCGTTCTTTCACACTAAGCACTCAAAAAAGTAAAGTGGGAGAGGAACCCCCCCCACACACACACACAAATTCATGGTTATTTTCATTTATTTATTTATTTATTTATTTATTTATTTATTTATTTATTTATTATTTATCTAGTTTCAGGTTATTTAAATTCCAGTTAGCAAACACATAGCATAATTTTGTTTCAGGAGTAGAATTTAGTGATTTGTCACTTATGTATAACACCCAGTGCTCATCCCAAGTGCCTTGCTTAATACCCATCATCCATTTAAGATAACCCCTTACCTACCTACACACCCAGCAACCCTCAGTTTGCTTTTTTTTTTTTTTTTCTTTTTCTCAGTTTGTTCTTTACAATTAAGTGACTATTTTGTGGTTTGCCTCTCTCTATTTCCCTTATGTTCCTCTGGTTCATTACTTAAGTTCCCACATATGAGTGAAATCATATGGTATTTCTCTTTCTCTGATTGACTTATTTCCCTCAGCATAATACACTCTGGTTCTATCCACATTATTGCAAAGGCAAGACCTCATTCTTTCTATTTCTTAGTAGTAGTCCATTACACACACACACACACACACACACACACACACACACACACACACCACTTCTTCTTTATCCATTCATCAGTCACTGGACATTTGGGCTCTTCCCATAATTTAGTTACTGAGGATAATGATACTATAAACATCAGTTTCCCTTCAGATGTGTATTTATCCCTTCAGATCAGTATTTTTGTAATCTCTGGGTAAATACCTTGCAGGCAATTGCTGGATCATAGGATGGTTCTATTTTAACTTTTTGAGAACCCACCATACTGCTTTCCCGAGTGGCTGTACCAATTTGCCTTCCCATTGACAGTGTAAAAGTGTTCCCTTTCTCTGCACCCTCAACAACATCTGTTGTTTTGTGTCATTAACTTTAGCCATTCTGACAGGTATGAGGTGATAACTCATTACAGTTTTGATTTGTATTTCCCTGATGATGAGGGATATTGAGCATCTTTTCATGTATCTGTTAGCCATCTGTATGTCTTCTTTGGAAAAATGGCTCTTCATGTCTTCTGTTCATTTCTTAACTGGATTATTTTGTTTTGGGGTATGGAGTTTGATAGGCTCTTTATAGATATTTGTATACCGATTCTTTATCAGATATGTCATTTATAAATATCTGCTCCCATTCTAAAGGTTGCCTATTAGTTTTTTATTGTTGCCTTTGCTTTGCAAATGTTTTACATTGATTAAGCCCCAATAGTTTATTTTTGCTTTTGTTTCCCTTGCCTCAGGAGACATATCTAGTAAGAAGTTGCTACGACTAATGTCAGAGAGGTTGCTGCCTATGTTTTCCTCTAGGATTTTGAAAGTTTTCTCTCTCACATTTAGATCTTTCAGCCATTTTGAATGTGTTTTTGTGTATGGTGTAATATGGTACAGTTTCATTCTTTTGTATGTTGCTGTCAGGTTTCCCAACACCGTGTTGAGGAGATTGTCTTTTCCATGAGATATGCTTTCTTGTTTTGTCAAAGATTAGTTGACCATATGGTTGTGAGTCCATTTCTATTCTGTTCTATTGACCTATGTGTCTGTTTTTGTGTCAGTACCATATTATTTTGATCACAGCTTTGTAATGTAACTTGAAGGACAGAATTGTGATGTGTCCAGCTTTGCTTTTCTTTTTAATATTGCTTTGGCTATTCAGTGTCTTTTGTGGTTCCATACAAATAAGAGGATTGTTTTTTCTAGTTCTATGGAAAATGTGATGGTATTTTGATAGAGACTGCATTAAATTTGTAGACTGTGTGGATAATGTAGACATTTTAACATTATTTGTTCTAACCCATGAGCATGAAATCTTTTCCCATTTCTTTATATGCTCTTCAATTTCTTTCATCAGTGTGATACAGTTTTCAGAATGTACTCTGATCTTTTACCTCTTTGGTTAGGTTTAGGTATATTATGGTTTTTGGTACAATTCTAAATGTGGTCAATTCCTTTATCTCTCTTTCTGCTGCTTCATTATTGTTATATAGAAATACAACAGATTTATATACATGAGTCCTGAATCCTGCTACCTTAGTGAATTGGTGTATCAGCTCCACAATATTTTGGTTCAATTTTTTGGGTTTTCTAGAAAAAGTATCATGTAGTCTGCAGATAGTAAAAGTTTGACTTCTTCTTTGCCAATTTGAGTGCCTTTCATTTTCTTTGTGTCATCTAATTTCTGGAGCTTGGACTTCCAGTACTATATTAAAAACAATAGCAAGAGTGAAGATTCTTGACTTATTCCTGACTATAGAGAAAAAGCTCTCAGTTTTTCCACATTGAGGATAATATTAACTGTGACTCTTTCACATATGGCCTTTATAATATTGAGGTATATTCCCTCTATCCCTACTTTGAGGGCAATTTTTATCAAGAATAGATGCTGTATTAGGCCAAATGCTTTTTCTGCATCTATTGAAAGGATGATATGGTTCTATCCTTTCTTTATTCATGTGACGTTTCACATTTATTGATTTGAGGGTATTGAATCATCCCCGGAGCCCAGAAATAAATCTCACTTTACTGTGGTGAATAACTATTTTGATATACTGTTGGATTCAATTTGCTAGTATTTTATTGAGAATTTTTGTATCCATATTCATCAGGGATATTGGCTTGTAATTCTCTTTTTTAATGGGGTATTTGTTTGGTTTTGGAATCAGGACAATGCTAGCCTTGTAGAAGAAGATTGTAAATTGTTTGGAATAGTTTCAGAAGAATAGGTTTTAAATCTTCTTTAAATGCTTGGTAGCATTCCTCTGGGGAGCCATCCGGCCCTGGACTTTTGTTTGTTGGGAGGTTTTTGATTACTGATTCAATTCCTTGGTGGTTAGGGGTCTCTTCAAGTCTTCTATTTCTTTGTTTTTCAATTTTGGTAGTTTATGTTTCTAGGAATTTAGCCATTAGTTCCAGATTGCCCAATTTGTTGGCCTACAATTTTTCATAATATTTCTCTTATAACTTTATATTTCTGTGGTTTTGGTTATTTCTCCTCTTGCATTGGTGATTTGGGGTCCTTTATCTTTTCTTTTTGATAAGCCTGGCTAGGGGTTTACCAGTTTTATTAATTATCTAAAAAGCCAGCTCCTGGTTTCATTCATCTGTTCTACTGTGTGTTTTGTTGTTTCATTTACTTCTACTTTAATATCTGTTATTCCCTACTTCTACTGGCTATAAGCTGCATTTCTCGTTCTTTTTCTCACTCCTGTAGGCATAAGGTTAGGTTGCAAATCTGAGATTTTTCTTGCTTCTTAAGATGGGCCTATCTTGCTACATACTTCCCTCTTAGACTTCTTGTGCTGCACCCCTAAGGTTTTGGGCTATCATGTTTTTATTTTTATTTGTTTCTACATATTTTTTTAATTTATTCTTTTAATTTCTTGGTTTACTCATTCATTCTTTAGTTGGATGTTCTTTAGCCTCCATGTATTTGTGGTCTTTCCAAATTTTTTCTTGATATTGAATTCAATGTCATAGCTTTTGGGGTCAGAAAATATGCATAGTATGATCTCAGTCTTTGTGTACTTACTGAAGCCTAATTTATGACTTAGTGTGTGATCTGTTCTGGAGAATATCACATGTCCACTCAAAAAGAATGTGTATTCTGTTGCTTTAGGATGCAATGCTCTGAATATATCTGTTAAGTCCATCTGGTCTAGTGTATCATTCAAAGCAATTGTTTCCTAATTCATTTTCTGCTTCAATGATCTGTCCATGGATGTAAATGGGGTGTTTAAATCCCCAATTATTATATTTATATCAATGAGCTCCTTTATGCTTGTTATTAATTCTTTTCTAAAGATTTTTATTTATTTGTTCATGAGAGACACACACAGAGAGAGAGAGGGGCAGAGACATAGGCAGAGGGAGAAGCAGGCTCCATGCAGGGATCCCAATGTGGAACTCGATCCCGGGACTCCAGGATCACACCCTGAGCCCAAGGCAGGTGCTAAACCACTGAGCCACTCCTATCTTCCATCATGTGGCCTCTTTTCTCCCTCTAGTTGTGCAGTTTCTTCTGTCATTCCTCAGATCAATTTCTTGGGAATTCAGAATGATTTGATATTTAACTAACTATTGAGGCAAGCCCAGTGACCTCCTACTACTCCACTATCTTAGCTACTTCCTCCATTTCTGCTTTTAAAAATGTGGCCATATAAGCAGTAATATTAGTATAGCACTGCTTTCCTCATTCCAGGCCTAGTTCCTCCATTCCCATAAATAATGGTCTCATTGATAAGACTACATAATTTGGTAACAGTCACATAAAACTAACACATAGAAAATTGACCTCACAACCTGCTTAAGTAGGCTCCTGTATTCTAAGGATAACTTCCCAATTATCAACACAGGTCCCTCCTTTTTTCTGGGATCTGCCTTCAGAAGGTCTTAACATCAGGCTTGGTTGAAAGACATTACAGGAAAATTGACCTTGGCTTCGCTTGAATAACAGTAAACTTTCAGGAATATCATGGCCTTGTTCCCAGATGCAAGCATGCTGTGCAGCCTTAACCATACAGAATTCTCAGAAGAGCTTTTAAAAGTGCTTGGAGAAAAATATAAAACCCTGACAAAAGTAACAAACTCAGATTGTTGAATCTTTCTCTCCTAAATAACATATGGGATTCTTGGAGACAAAGGAGACCGCACTTCTATTTAGGAGCCAACTCTGTCATTTCCTATCTTGGTAACCATTCTTACCTGTTTACGTGGCTTGGCTGATATATTTTTATCTTCTTTATTTATATGTTTTCACATTTTTCTGTCCATCACATACCAATCCTTCTGTGATAACCACATGTTCATTTTTAAGGGAACAGTAATCCCATTCAAAATGTGTGCAATATTTTTCACACTATATATACTATATATATATATATATATATATATATATATTAATTCAAAAGCATAAGTACTAATATATATATATATTGCTATACATACTAATTCAAAAGCATATAAGTTCTCTGTGCATTCCATTTCCTTTACTGATTTGTTATATCTTGTTATTATATATTCAAATATATTTCTTTAAACTCTACTGTTTCCAATTATTGAGTTGTTTAATCTGCCTAATAACTACACTTGTAATACTTTGTATCCCTTATTTTTGACAACTTAAATTTTATAAATGTTTTATCTTTACAGTTTTACAAACTGCATGTACATAGGAAGGATAATAAATCTTCATTTTCTTATTAATTTTAATTGATTCCTATATTTCCTCATGGATAATGAGTACTTTATTGATCATCTCTGTCATAGAATCAGGCAGTTTATGCTGGCATAGTATTTTCTTACAAATTATTAAAGCAGAGTCTTATTCCTAGTTTAATGTATTCTTGATTTTAAACAGTCCTTCCACTCTGCCATCTTTGAAATATTCTGTGTTTTCTTGTGGTTCACTTCTATTCTTTGCACTACTATGGTGTACTAGTGGCTCTTCTCTCATATGCTCTTTTTTATTTTTTTTTATTTTTTAAGATTATTTATTTATTCATGAGAAAGAGAGAGAGAGAGAGAGGCAGAGACACAGGCAGAGGGAGAAGCAGGCTCCATGCAGGGCGCTTGATGTGGGGCTACATCCCGGGACCTGAGCCAAAGGCAGATGCTCAACCTCTGAGCCACCCAGGTATCCCATTCATTTTTTCTTTAAAAGAAAGAAAAAAAAAAATCACTACTTTTCATTGGTTATGTTGGTCATTTCCTTCCCAGAGGGAAAAGGTCTTACAGAGACTTATTCAGGTAAATCTAAAAAGTCTAATAAAATCAAGTATCTGTCAGATATTTATAAGTATTTCACTCTCTTTTCAGTTATTCAACTGATGTAAAATCATTTTTTATGTCCTATATAAGATTGGGTCTCCCAAAGCAAACTTTCTCTCTCTTTAAACAGTGCCACCCAAGAGCACTCTATTATATGAGATTTCTTCCAACACCATTTTTTATATCTTTTGTATCTTTCCTTATATTCTGGAGGAAAACATAAATGTACATACACATACTCTCTATCACTGGTGATTACTGCTATCATCGGTATCATTTCTACTGTAAAAGCATCATTCTCCTTTTCTTCTCATTCTACTGATCTGTTAAAGCTTTTTTCTTTTTAACTCCTTTTTCAATTGTTGCTATTTTTAATGTAGTCTATGCTCATTGTTATATTACACTGGAGAATGGGCTATTTCCTCTATAAAGCCTTTGGCTAAAGAACCTTTTTTATAACAATTATTAACATTGAATGACATTCCTGAATGGCTGAAAGGTTTTAAAAGCTTCTGGGGCACCTGGGTGGCTCAGTGTTTGAGCATCTGCCTTTGGCTCAGGCCATGATCCCTGAATCCTGGGACTGGGTCCCATATGAGGGTCCCCCGTGGGGAGCCTGCTTCTCCCCCTGCCTATGTCTCTGCCTCTCCCTCTGTTGTTCATGAGTAAATAAATAAAATCATAAAAAAGATTTTAAAATATTTTCTTCATATGATCATTTTCTCACTGCAAATATAAGGGTATTTTTTCTATTTACACTAAATCTTACTCATGATGCATTTCCCGCTCCCATACTTCCAGACATGTGACAATTAGTTTAATCTTTACCACAGTAAAAATTCTGTTGATTTAGTTATTTTTGTAATTTCTGAAAAGGTGACTTCATGTTTTTTGGTACTTCTGTTTATATTTTGAGTGTATATATATATATATATATATATTAAAAATATGTGCATATATACGCATATACATACACATATATACATTCAAACGTGCAAAGAATAAATATTAAAAAGTATCTACCCATTTATTCTTTTTAGAAACTCATATTCTTTCTTCATAGTTTTCCAGATTCTTAAAGTAACTTTCTAGTTTTCAAGTAGTATTCTTTTATATAACCAAATATGATGCAGGTTTTTGCTTTTTTCCAAACAAATGGAAACATGTTATTGCAAGAGACACAATGATAATGCCCCAGTGTTTCACATCCTAATCCCTGGAATCTCTCAGTATGTCTTATTAAATGGCAAAAGAGACTAGCAGGTGGGATTAGGGTTGCAGACTTTTTTTTTTTTAAGATTTTATTCATTCATTCATGAGAGACACACAGAGAGAGGCAGACACAGGCAGAGGAAGAAGCAGGCTCCCTGCGGGGAGCCCGATGTGGGACTCGATCCTGGGACTCCAAGATCATGCCCTGGGCTGAAGGCAGATGCTCAACCACTGAGCCACCCAGGTGTCCCAAGTTTTAGATAAAATTTTGCAAATATATAAAAATAAAGTGATAGACAATTTTGATAGCTATTTCAATTAATTCTCATTGAGAATTTTATCAATTTACAGTACAGTAACACATAGCTGGACCTCTTTCTCTAAGCTTAACTACCCCAGGTAGACTTATATCTCTTTGTGATTATTCGCAGTCTGATTAATTTGAAAATAGTATTAATTTTCTTTCTATAACTATCACTACAGTTGAAGGTTTTCTTAGGTATGCACTCTTCTGTGAACAATTTTTAAAGTCCTTGGCACACATCATTTATGAGTGAAGATTTTATACATTTTTTATATATAAACGAAGGTAAATTAACCTTTCACTCATATAAATGGTAATTTTTTCTTTGACTTTTTAATACCTTTTTCATGTAGAAAATTTCTCATTATTAATCTTTATTTATTGTTTCTGGGTATCATACTACATATAAACATTCCTATCCTTCTGAGATGAAAAAAATCTTTTTTTTTAAAAGCATGTTTAACATTTCAAGTAATAATGATTAAATAATAAAATATATGAAATTAAAAATATTATAGGGAATTTCTTCTTATATTAGATGCTCAGGGATATATAGAAAGAGAGAGACATTGATTTTCTTTATTTTTAGACTTTTTAAATTTTTTGTATATTTTTTTATTGGAGGTAGATTTGCCAACATATAGTATAACACCCAGTGCTCATCCCATCAAGTGCCCCCCTCAGTGCCTGTCACTCAGTCACCCCATCCCCCTGCCCACCTCCCCTTCTACTACCCCTTGCTCATTTCCCAGATTAGGACTCTCTCATGGTTTGTCACCCTCTCTGATATTTCACCCTCATTTTCTCCCCTTTCCCCTATAATATAGTCCCTTTCACTATTTCTTATATTCCCCGTATGAATGAAACATATAATGTTTGTCCTTCTCTTATTGACTTACTTCCCTCAGCATAATACCCTCCAGTTCCATCCACGTCGAAGCAAATGGTGGATATTCATTGCTTCCTATTGAGGAATATTCCATTGTAGACATAGACCACATCTTCTTTATCCATCATCTGTCGATGGACACCGAGGCTCCTTCCACAGTCTGGCTATTGTAGACATTGCTGTTATAAACATTGGGGTGCAGGTGTCTCAGTCTTTCACTGCATCTGTATCTTTGGGGTAAATCTCCAGCAGTGCAATTGCAGGGTCCTAGCGTAGCTCTATTTTTAACTCTTTGAGGAACCTCCACACAGTTTTCCAGAGTGGCTGCACCAGTTCACATTCCCACCAACAGTGTAAGAGGGTTCCCTTTTCTCCGCATCCTCTCCAACATTTGTTGTTTCCTGTCTTGTTAATTTTCCCCATTCTCACTGGTGTGAGGTGGTATCTCATTGTGGTTTTGATTTGTATTTCCCTGATGGCAAGTGATGCAGAGCATTTTCTCATGTGCGTGTTGGCCATGTCTATGTCTTCCTCTGTGAGATTTCTCTTCATGTCTTTTGCCCATTTCATGATTGGATTGTTTGTTTCTTTGCTGTTGAGTTTAATAAGTTCTTTATAGATTTTGGATACTAGCCCTTTATCTGATATGTTATTTGAAAATATCTTCTCCCATTCTGAAGGGTGACTTTTAGTTTTATTGACTGTTTCTTTTGCTGTGCAGAAGCTTCTTATCTTGATGAAGTCCCAACAGTTCATTTTTGTTTTTCTTTCCCTTGTCTTCATACATGTATCTTGGGAGAAGTTGCCGTGGCCAGGTTCAAAAAGGGTGTTGCCTGTGTTCTCCTCTAGGATTTTGATGGAATCTTGTCTCACATTTAGATCTTTCATCCATTTTGAGTTTATCTTTGTGTCTGGTGTAAGAGAATGGTCTAGTTTCATTCTTCTGCACGTGGATGTCCAATTTTCCCAGCACCATTTATTGAAGGACTGTCCTTTTTTCCAGTGGATACTCTTTCCTGCTTTGTCAAATATTAGTTGACCATAGAGTTGAGGGCCCATTTCTGGGTTCTCTATTCTGTTCCATTGATCTATGTGTCTGTTTTTTTGCCAGTACCACACTGTCTTGATGATCACATCTTTGTAGTACAGCTTGAAATCGGGCATTGTGATGCCCCTGGCTCTGTTTTTCTTTTTCAATATTCCCCTGGCTATTCAGAGTCTTTTCTGATTCCATACAAATCTTAAGATGATTTATTCCAACTCTCTCAAGAAAGTCCATGGTATTTTTTTTAAAATTTTTATTTATTTATGATAGTCACACACACACACAGAGAGAGAGAGAGAGAGAGAGAGGGGCAGAGACACAGGCAGAGGGAGAAGCAGGCTCCATGCACCGGGAGCCCGATATGGGATTCGATCCCAGGTCTCCAGGATCGCGCCCTGGGCCAAAGGCAGGCGCTAAACTGCTGTGCCACCCAGGGATCCCAAGTCCATGGTATTTTGTTAGAAATTGCATTGAATGTGTAAATTGCCCTGGGTAAAATTGACATTTTCACAATATTAATTCTTCCAATCCATAAGCATGGAATATTTTTCCATCTCTTTGTGTCTTCCTCAATTTCTTTCAAAAGTGTTTTCTAGTTTTTAGGGTATAGATCCTTTACCTCTTTGGTTAGGTTTATTCCTAGGTATCTTATCCTTTGGGTGCAATTGTAAATGGGATTGACTCCTTAATTTCTCTTTCTTCAGTCTCATTGTTAGTGTATAGAAATGCCACTGACTTCTGGGCATTGATTTAGTATCCTGCCACATTGCCGAATTGCTGTTTGAGTTCTAGCAATCTTGGGGTGGAGTCTTTGGGGTTTTCTATGTACAGTATCATGTCATCTACGAAGAGGGAGAGTTTGACTTTTTTGCCAATTTGAATGCCCTTTAATTCTTTTTGTTGCCTGATTGCTGAGGCTAGGACTTCTAGTACTATGTTGAATAGCAGTGATGAGAGTGCACACCCCTGTCGTGTTCCTGATCTTAGGGGAAAGGCCCCCAGTGTTTCCCCACTGAGAATTATATTTGCTGTGGGCTTTTTGTAGATGGCTTTTAAGATGCTGAGGAATGATCCCTCTATCCCTACACTCTGAAGAGTTTTGGTAAGGAATGGATGCTGCATTTTGTCAAATGCTTTCTCTGCATCTAGATCCTATGGTTCTTGTTTTTTCTCTTATTGATATGATCTATCACATTGATTGTTTTACCAGTGTTGAACCAACATTGCATCCCAGGGAGAAATCCCACTTGCTCATGGTGAATAATCTTCTTAATGTAGTGTTGGATCCTATTGGCTAGTATCTTGGTGAGAATTTTTGCATTTGTGTTCATCATATTGGTCTATATAAATATTGGTCTATAGTTCCCCTTTTGGTGGGATCTTTGTCTGGTTTTGGAATTAGGGTGATGCTGGCCTCATAAAATGAGTTCGGAAGTACTCCATCCCTTCCTATCTTTTGGAACAGCTTTAGTACAATAGGTATTATTTCCTCTTTAAACATTTGATAGAATTCCCCTGGGAAGCCATCTGGCCCTGAACTTTTGTGCCTTGGAGGTTTTTGGTGACTGCTTCAGTTTCCTCCCTGGTTTTTGGCCTGTTCAGGTTTTCTATTTATTCCTGTTCCAGTTTTGGTAATTTGTGGTTTTCCAGAAATTCGTCCATTTCCTCTAGATTGCCCAATTTATTGGCATAGAGTTGCTCATAATACATTTTTAAAATCGTTTGTATTTCTTTGGTATTGGTTGTAATCTCTCCTTTTTCATTCATGATTTTATTAATTTGAGTCTTTTTTCTTTTTAATAAGGCTGGCTAATGGTTTATCCATCTAATTGATTCTTTCAAAGAACCAACTCCTGTTTTTGTTGATCTGTTCTACAGTTCTGGTCTCTATTTTATTGAGTTCTGATCGAATCTTTATTAACTTTCATTCTGCTTGGTGTAGGTTTTACTTGCTGTTCTTTCTCCAGTTTCTTTAGGTATGAGGTTGGCTTGTGTATTTGAGTTTTTTCCAGTTTTTTGAGGAAGCCTTGTATTGTGATGTATTTCCCGCATAGGACTGCTTTTGTTGTATTCCAAAGATTTTGAATGGTTGTATCTTCATTTTCACTAGTTTCCATGAATCTTTTTAATTCTTCTCTAATTTCCTGGTTGACCAATTCATCTTTTAGCAAGATGTTCTTTAACCTCCACGTGTTTGAGTTTCTTCCAAATTTCTTCTTGTGATTGAGTTCTAGTTTCAAAGCATTGTGGTCTGAAAATATGCAGGGGTCAATCCTAATAAGGAGGTTTTCAATTATTTATTTTAATTTCCACCCCTTTTTTTATTGCCATGCCCTATCTCTTCTTTGTCTTTTTTTTATATTGTTCCTCCAAACCATATCGTTTTTCTTATTGAGATTTACATTTCACTAATAGTTCATTTTTTGTTTTATCATTTTCTCATAGATTTCTTTGGAAATATTACTTCCTATTCTTTCTTCTATGTTCTTCCAGCCACAGCAGTCTCTGTTGAACTACATTCTATGCCTTTTTGTTATTTTCTCATTGTTTAAGTCTATCTTTAACTGTTATATGATTTCTTTGTTTTTTAAATTTTTCTGCTAAAGTCACATGTTACTTTTTTACTTCAAATGTTTCTCATACAGCCAATTATACTCTTTTATTGTTGCTGTTTGTTCATGTGTTTCATTTTAATTTATATAGGGCACTTCCTGACTGTGCTGTTTTTTTGCCAGAAACAATCCCACATAAATTATATTTCAATGGAAGAAACACACTAATTTTACTGTATAGATGGTCATAATCATGATACTTTTGTCCCCACATTTAAAGTTACATTACACTCAAAAATTTTCTGCAGCCACAGCCATAGTCTGCTTTCCATGTGCTTTTATGCCCCTTTGTCTCTATGAAAAGCACAAGTCTTTGGTTCACTCCATTCTTCAGTCCAAAGTTTTAGTCCATCTATTTCTCAGCCCATATGACATGCCTATTAAATACATCTCATAGGAGTATAAAAATATTTTATAGTATCTTTAATGAATCTTATAGAGAATAATATAATATAATAATTATATAGACTTTTTATAAGAAATTAACACATAATATAAATATATGTTTAATAAATTATGCTGTTTATCATTTTTATTTTATTATTTAAAATGAATTTACCAAATAAAAAAATAAGAATTGTATTTAATTGAATGTATATATTATGTTTTAGAGAAAGAGGGGGAAAGAGAGTGTGCATAGGTTTGCTTAGTTAAGTTGTCAGAATATCATCTCTCCATACTTAACGTTTTTATTATGTTTCAGTTTTCTCATATGGCTCCAAATATAATTCCAATTTCTCTGCTGATTTTAAGCTAGATACAGCCTCATTTTTCTGTTCACTCAAAAGTTATTTGTTGAGCTGAAGACATTTTACTGGATGCTGGTGATAAATAAATGAGCAAAACGAGAAATATTTGATCTCATGGAACTTATATTCTAAGGTTATTCAAAACATAAATACATATTAAATGTGTTAGTGATAAAACCATGGAGAAAAAGGAGTGTAGTAAAAGAGAGAGTGAGGGTGAGTGCTATCTTACATGAGTAGTTGGGAGTAAATCTATGATAAGTGACTTTGGAATTGTATGTCTGAAGAAAGTGAAAACCAAGCCATCTTAAAAGCCAATGGACACATTCACACAAAGAAATGTCTCATCATCCCCTACCTTCAGATGTTTCTACTTCAATAAGTGTATTTTAGTATCAACAAATAAAAACAAAATGAAGAAAATGTATTTATTTACCAAATAGATAATATTTCATCATAAAAATGGATATCTTACCATGTTTCTGAGATGAGAAAAAATTCTAATAGCAATTCCATCTCAAAAATATTTTGATAAGTATATATTTTAGCTGATGTAATTCCTGGAAAATAGTCTCAGATATATTAAACTTACTTCAGAAAAACTATATGAAAATATAGTTATAATCTTTGGTTTTTGCTTGCAGGGAATTCTGATTTCTAGGCAGAACTTAAACATTTTAAAGGCTTTCTGTAATTGGATGTGGATTTCTCAAGAGGGAAAACAGATATGCATGAATATTGCCTAGGAGCATGTTCTTTCAAACTTTCAAAGGTCATTATAATATTCAAAACACAAATATGTCACCATCATTTTTTGATATCATTATGACAGTACCTTTTTATAACTTTACAGACATGAAATTAAACCAAAATAAGATTTTTATGTTTAAATAGAAAACAAGTGATTGTGTCAGTTATATTGCTTTTAATATTCTCTAGTTCATAATTAAAGTCCAATTGTATAAATTCTGTAAATCACACGTTTTACTCTTATTGAGTTTTTTGGCTCACATATCTCTAATGAAGTGTGGAGATTCCCATGTTTCAGTCTCTGTGTAAATTTGCACATAATGAAACAAAGTCTAATAACAAAAAGTAAAAATCATAATTTTAAGTCATTTCAAAGCTTTACTTTCTTTCTTATGAGTACTCAGAGCAATCTGATTCTTAATAGCTAGTAATCCTTTTTCAATCTCGATATTCACAATTCTCTTGGTCTTATTGCTGCTCCGGAGTTTCTCCTTCTTTAAGCAACCAAACTTTCTTAACAGTTCTCTCTTTAGGGTTTGTTGTTGTAATTTTTTTTCTTTCCTTCTCTATTATCTCTCTCTTCCAGATCTTTCTGTTGGCCAACTTATGTTCTCTTTGGACGTCTTTGTTTAATTTTTGTTTCTTTATAACACCACCCTTCATATCCCTTTAATTCATCATCAAAAAAAAATTAACTTTGGCAACTACCTCATTCAGCTAGCAGGCTGAAAAAAATGGGAAAAAGAGAAATGCTGAAGAAAAAAATATATCTATCTGCAATTACCATCCTTTGAAAGACACTTACACTAACATAGAGACAGAACAAAAATCCATGTACAATAACATTGTATATACAATGTTAGGTTCAGCTATATCTTTTTTGATGGCAAAAACACATGCTTTGACATTCACGTTTGTTTCTCTATGGCAGCATCATTCTGTTAGGGACAAAATTTATATTTTTAGAGCATACGAAGCATTGCTTTTAGTAAAACCTGGGGAGATAAAACCACCATGTAAAATGAGATGATGGTGCACAAAATGATGAGACACTATGTGTATGATCTATGGATTCTTTGGAATTAGGCAAACACATATGGATTTCTATGATCATGACTTTGTGAAAACAGTGTTTTATCTTATTACCATTCTCCATGTATGTCTGTAAGGTGATTGGGATCATCTTTTTGATAAAAGCCTGATTGTTAGTGAGGTACTGTTACTCTTGTGCATATGTTCTGCTATTATTTTCTATTTTACTTAGAACCATTTTTACATTTATCTAACTGATATAATCAGAACATTTTCTTTCTCAAAAGAAAGGAAATTGTCTTGATATTCCAGTTATTTCTTTCAAACATAGACATGGAAATTTCTAGACTCTGAATTCTCAGAAAAGTTCACAATATGAGCTGATGAGACTTGAGCAGAGGCCACCAGAGGCCATCTGGGAGGAGTCCCATGTAGAAGCCACCAAAGCCAGCTCCTTCTCAGAGGCCTTGTGCTCCATCTGCACTTCAGAAGTTCACCAGAGTACAAGGCACTTTGCTGGGATCAATACATCCTGAGTAAAAACAAAGATACAAAAATATACACTCATCAGCACATGTGTATGTCACATATATACACACACATTAATTTAGGAAGGAGCTTGATTCCCAACTAGGAGTAATCATAGATTTGACAAATCTTTTTCTTCATAATATATTTATTGTACTTCCAAATCGTGATTATATATATATATATATATATATATATATATATATATATATATAAATCATATCTCATGGCAGAGCCTGTTGTTTTTTTAATACTAATAACACCAAGCTGCATCAATTTCACGAGGCAAAACAGATGTTCCCCTGGTGGCTGGCAATGGCCAGAAAGAAATCTGTAATTTGACAGAGACCATTGGGAAGAGATGAGGATGAAATATCTCATCAGTGATAGTTTAGCATCCATGTATAATTCTTACCTGAATCAATCATGACCACAGGGGTTCTAGTCAGGGTTCAATAGCAGAACCTCTATGAGTTATGGAATTAAGTACAGCTGGTGGAGTAAAGATCAAAAAAGAGACACTGTAAGACAGAAGAGTCACCAACCTAATGAATTGGAAAACCGAAGAATGGTCAGCTGCCAAAGTGCGACAAGGGGGCCTGGACTGGTGACATTTATGAGGAGCTGTTGACTCTTTGGATCTGTAGTCTAATATGTAATTATGGGCTGTGAGATCTGTCACTCAGCAAGGTTCATTCAACAAAAAGAGTAATTAAAAATGAGATGGAAGAGAGGAAGAACAAGCTGTCACTCAATAGCATTTTTGCAACTGACTGTCATTTCTAACCATGACAACCTTGAGGAAGTAATAATTACTGCTTTACTTCCACCTCTCAAATACCTTAAGAATTCATATTGTGGCCAAGCCTAGGAAGGCGGAATACAAGGATGGAGTCTTTGGATACTTTGAGTTCTGGTTTAACTAAGACCTGGTTTAACTAAGTCACCACAGCCTACTTCTTGTCAACTTGACTTCTTCACATATATTTTTTTAAGGTTTTATTTATTTATTCATGGGAGACACACACACACACACACACACACACACACACAGAGAGAGAGAGAGAGAGAGATGAGGCAGAGACACAGGCAGAGGGACAAGCAGGCTTCCTTCAAGGAGCCCAATGCAGGACTTGATCCCGGATTTGGGATCATGCCCTGAGCTGAAGGCAGATGCTCAACTGCTGAGTTACCCAGGTGTCCCCATAAATGTTTTAATCACATTTAATTTCCAAATAAAACAATTACAAAATCAGGCCATATACTTCAGATTGTGTGAATTTGATTAAGTCAATCCCCTCTCTTAGAAGACTTCTGTGTGGAAACATGCTGTGAGTTGGATGTTCTAGAGGCCCATTGATGGTGGTTATGGTCTAGGAAGACAAATCATATCCACATGGTTTATTCCAGTGCTAACAACTTGTTTCTCCTTCCATGATGGCTGAATGGCTGGTCCCTTAGGTAAATGGTGCTGAAACACCTGTTCAGCATTGCTATCTGATGCTGATAGTTTGGCATTCAGCAATGGCCATAGTCTAATTTCTTTGGTGAGTAAAGTACATGTGGCTAAACTCAGGCTTAAAACCCTTTCCTGTCATTATGACCCTTTGTTCATAAACAATGTTAGGCTGGCTGTTATCTCGAGAACAGTTCATTTTGTTCGTCTGATTATCAATATAGGAGAGGAAAAATAATTTTATCTCTAACCTTCTGAGCACTTGGCTGAGATCCCTGTAACAAAAGGCCAATTAACAAGAGAAAAGCAAAGAAAAGTCTATTAATATGTGAATCTCATGGGGACACTAGGTGGCTCAGTGGGTTAAGCATCCCACTCTTGATTTCTGCTCAGGTTATGATCTCAGGGTCGTGAGATTGAGCTTCACATCAAGCTCCTCACTTAGTTGGGAGTCTGCTTGAAATTCTCTGTCTCCGTTTCCCTCTGTCTTCCCATCCTGTGTTCTCTCTCTCTCTAAAGTAAAAATAAATAAATCATATATATATATATATATATATATATATATATATATAGTTAAAGTTATCAGCTTGTTAATTCGCAAATCAGTTGTTATATAATAGCTTTTACTGATGGAAGGAATCAAGATATGTGGTTTGGTTCAGCTATTTTAAAATACTTTGTTACCTCTTAAGAAGTGAGTTGTAAGAATCTAAGACCCTATGTATCTTGAATCCTTCAGGATGGTGCTCTTGATCCTTTTATATTCCCTCCGATGCTTCAAAAGATTCTTCTTGGGCTGGATTTAAATGAGATTTGCTTAAACCTGCCTCTGAAATTTTATCATATTTTCCCTAGATGAATCTTTCACACAGAAAGTTTTAGAGTACTGTAATGTACAAAGCTGGAATGTATCATTACTTAGTACCCTACTTGCTAATAAATATCTCTAAGCATGGCAAAATTTGACTGAGAATGGTGGTTATCAACAGGTACCAAAAATAACTTAATAGATGTGCATATCCAATTGACTTAGAGGGGTACACAGTTGGGAACACATTTGATTTTTATTTGTAAGATCCCTGAGGTGTGTAGAGAGATAAATGAATATGCCCATGTAATTGGAGAGTTTACAAGGTAACAGGTAGAGGTCATAGTATTTTACTATAAGTGTTTTTTGGCATGTTTTAGATTCTGATAATGTTTCTGTGAAATTGTTTTAAATCTAATCAGACTTGGGAGGGCTTTAACCAGAAAGGTAATTTCTTTTACAGAGGACATCTAATGACGAACTGATAAAGAAGTAGTCTCATCTCTCTTCTTTTCTAGAAACCCAGGTTTATAAATATGTAGCTATAAATTTCTATTTCATCTGGGAGAGAATTGTGATTTTACTATGGTATCCTATATTCACAATGGCACAAAATAATAGAATATAAAAATATAAAATTACTCTCTGTCTTAATATCTTTTTTAAATTTTTTAAATTTTTTTAAATAAATTTATTTTTTATTGGTGTTCAATTTACCAACATACAGAATAACACCCAGTGCTCGCCTGTCAAGTGCCCCCCTCAGTGCCTGTCACCCACTCACCCCCACTCCCCGCCCTCCTCCCCTTCCACCACCCCTAGTTCATTTCCCAGAGTTAGGAGTCTTTATGTTCTGTGTCCCTTTCTGATATTTCCCACACATTTCTTCTCCCTTCCCTTATATTCCCTTTCACTATTATTTATATTCCCCAAATGAATGAGAACATACACTGTTTGTCCTTCTCCGATTGACTTACTTCACTCAGCATAATACCCTCCAGTTCCATCCACGTTGAAGCAAATGGTGGGTATTTGTCGTTTCTAATGGCTGAGGAATATTCCATTGTATACATAAACCACATCTTCTTTATCCATCATCTTTTGATGGACACCGAGGCTCCTTCCACAGTTTGGCTATTGTGGACATGGCTGCTAGAAACATCGGGGTGCAGGTGTCCCGGCGTTTCACTGCATCTGAATCTTTGGGGTAAATCCCCAACAGTGCAATTGCTGGGTCGTAGGGCAGGTCTATTTTTAGCTCTTTGAGGAACCTCCACACAGTTTTCCAGAGTGGCTGCACCAGTTCACATTCCCACCAACAGTGCAGGAGGGTTCCCTTTTCTCCGCATCCTCTCCAACATTTGTGGTTTCCTGCCTTGTTAATTTTCCCCATTCTCACTGGTGTGAGGTGGGATCTCATTGTGGTTTTGATTTGTATTTCCCTGATGGCAAGTGATGCAGAGTATTTTCTCATGTGCATGTTGGCCATGTCGATGTCTTCCTCTGTGAGATTTCTCTTCATGTCTTTTGCCCATTTCATGATTGGATTGTTTGTTTCTTTGCTGTTGAGTTTAATAAGTTCTTTATACATTTTGGAAACTAGCCCTTTATCTGATATGTCATTTGCAAATATCTTCTCCCATTCTGTAGGTTGTCTTTGAGTTTTGTTGACTGTGTCCTTTGCTGTGCAAAAGCTTCTTATCTTGATGAAGTCCCAATAGTTCATTTTTGCTTTTGTTTCTTCTGCCTTTGTGGATGTATCTTGCGAGAAGTTACTGTGGCCGAGGTCAAAAAGGGCGTTGCCTGTGTTCTCCTCTAGGATTTTGATGGAATCTTGTCTCACATTTAGATCTTTCATCCATTTTGAGTTTATCTTTGTGTATGGTGCAAGAGAGTGGTCTAGTTTCATTCTTCTGCATGTGGATGTCCAACTTTCCCAGCACCATTTATTGAAGAGACTGTCTTTCTTCCAGTGGATAGTCTTTCCTCCTTTATCGAATATTAGTTGACCATAGAGTTGAGGTTCCACTTCTGGGTTTTCTATTCTGTTCCATTGATCTATGTGTCTGTTTCTGTGCCAGTACCACACTGTCTTGATGACCATAGCTTTGTAGTACAACCTGAAATCTGGCATTGTGATGCCCCCAGCTATGGTTTTCTTTTTTAAAATTCCCCTGGCTATTCGGGGTCTTTTCTGATTCCACACAAATCTTAAAATAATTTGTTCCAACTCTCTGCAGAAAGTCCATGTATTTTGACAGGGATTGCATTAAACGTGTAAATTGCCCTGGGTAACATTGACATTTTCACAATATTAATTCTGCCAATCCATGAGCATGGAATATTTTTCCATCTCTTTGTGTCTTCCTCAATTTCCTTCAGAAGTGTTCTATAGTTTTTAGAGAAAGCATTTGACAAAATACAGCATCCATTCCTGATCAAAACTCTTCAGAGTGTAGGGATAGAGGGAACATTCCTCGACATCTTAAAAGCCATCTACCAAAAGCCCACAGCAAATATCATTCTCAATGGGGAAGCACTGGGAGCCTTTCCCCTAAGATCAGGAACCAGACAGGGATGTCCACTCTCACCACTGCTATTCAACATAGTATTGGAAGTCCTAGCCTCAGCAATCAGACAACAAAAAGACATTAAAGGCATTCAGATTGGCAAAGAAGAAGTCAAACTCTCCCTCTTCGCCGATGACATGATACTCTACATAGAAAACCCAAAAGCCTTCACCCCGTGATTGCTAGAACTCATACAGCAATTTGGTAGCGTGGCAGGATACAAAATCAATGCCCAGAAATCAGTGGCATTTCTATACACTAACAATTGACTGAAGAAAGAGAAATTAAGGAGTCAATCCCATTTACAATTGCACCCAAAAGCATAAGATACCTAGGAATCAACCTAACCAAAGAGGTAAAGGATCTATACCCTAAAAACTATAGAAAACTTCTGTCTTAATATCTTATCACGGTTTTTGATGTCAGTTCACATGCATATGCTGCTTAAAACAGTGAACCGTAAAGGTGACAAAGGAAATAGAATAGTAAAATATTAAACATTCATTTGGCAAATCTGGTTTAGGTCAAAGTTTCTTACAGCATTCAAGTTTATTTTACTTGGGACCTACTTTGTCTTTACCTGGTAGGTATTTTTGAACTGTTATATATTTATTTCATCCTCAAATATTCAGTTATGTTCTCAAATGTTATTTATTTTCCTGTTACCCATTACTTTTATGATCATTTGTCATTTGGAAAGAACGCCTTAGCCAAAAAAAAAAAAAAAAAGATTACACAAAGGAAATGGAAGTGTTCCTTTAGGCAGTCTTATTTTGAATTTCATTTACATACAATATGGTATTATATTACTAGCATAACAGATATAATCACACATTTCAGAAAGATTTCAGAAAAGGAAACAGATAAAGTAACATTCAGGAGTTGAAGGAGAAATGTTATTAACATGATTATTTATATTATATTTTTCCTTTACTTGTAAACACTATGTTTGAACAATGCAAGTTTATAGTAACACCTGGTGGTGGGTGGTAAAGATCACAAAAGTAAATGCATTTATTGCGTTTATTCTTATTTAAATATAATCATGTTTATTCTATTTAAATCTTTAAATATATTAAGATAGCTAGGAAGACATTATGTTGCATTTCCGGATGGCAACATTTTGAAGTTATTTGTGTTTTCACAAAATATCAATAGGAAATAACCAACTTCATCTAAGACATGAGTGGGTATAGTCTGCAGTAGAAATATCTATTCTCCAGTAGTATGAGTATAGCATGGCAAAGATATCATAGTGTTGAAAATATGAAATGATTGAAAGACAAAAATGCATCTTTTATAAAACAAGACTATAGAAATTCAAATATAGTTTCACTTTTTATAGAGAATATCTCCATATAGTCTGATTACACCCTCCTCATTCTATGAATGGAAGCCCAGTGCATTCCCGCAAATCTCTTCATATTCCCCAAGTTCGGGCATGACTTTGCAAATATTCTTTTTTTAAAGATTTTATTTATTTATTCATAAGAGACATATAGAGAGAGGCAGAGACATAGGCAGATGGAGAAGCATGCAGGACTTGATACCAGGACTCCAGGATCAGGACATGAACCAAAGGCAAACGCTCAAACACTAAAGCCACCCAGGCATCCTGACTTTGTAAATATTCTTATATACTCTTTTATCTTTTGGTTTCTTCTAATAACTTACGTCTTCATTCTTCACATGATTCCAGATATAGATTTCAATAACTCTCTCTCTTTCTCTTCTCTTTCTTCTCTCTGTCCCTTCCTGTCTTTCTCTCAAACTTTGTCTCTCCCCCATACCCTTTCTACCTCTATCTCTATCCTATATTTAGTTTCCATCTTTCTTCTTCTATTTCTTTTTTTTTTATAAATTAATTTTTATTGGTGTTCAATTTACCAACATACAGAATAACACCCAGTGCTCATCCCGTCAAGTGTCCCCCTCCGTGCCCGTCACCCATTCACCCCCACCCCCCACCCTCCTCCCCTTCCACCACCCCTAGTTCATTTCCCAGAGTTAGAAGTCTTTATGTTCTGTGTCCCTTTCTGATATCTCCCACACATTTCTTCTCCCTTCCCTTATATTCCCCTTCACTATTATTCATATTCCCCAAATGAATGAGAACATACACTGTTTGTCCTTCTCCGATTGACTTACTTCACTCAGCATAATACCCTCCAGTTCCATCCACATTGAAGCAAATGGTGGGTATTTGTCGTTTCTAATGGCTGAGGAATATTCCATTGTATACATAGACCACATCTTCTTTATCCATCATCTTTCGATGGGCACCGAGGCTCCTTCCACAGTTTGGCTATTGTGGACATGGCTGCTAGAAACATCGGGGTGCAGGTGCCCCGGCGTTTCATTGCATCTGAATCTTTGGGGTAAATCCCTAACAGTGCAATTGCTGGGTCGTAGGGCAGGTCTATTTTTAATTCTTTGAGGAACCTCCACACAGTTTTCCAGAGTGGCTGCACCAGTTCACATTCCCACCAACAGTGTAAGAGTGTTCCCTTTTCTCCGCATCCTCTCCAACATTTGTTGTTTCCTGCCTTATTAATTTTCCCCATTCTCACTGGTATGAGGTGGGATCTCATTGTGGTTTTGATTTGTATTTCCCTGATGGTAAGTGATGCAGAGCATTTTCTCATGTGCATGTTGGCCATGTCTATGTCTTCCTCTGTGAGATTTCTCTTCATGTCTTTTGCCCATTTCATGATTGGATTGTTTGTTTCTTTGGTGTTGAGTTTAAGAAGTTCTTTATAGATTTTGGAAACTAGCCCTTTATCTGATACGTCATTTGCAAATATCTTCTCCCATTCTGTAGGTTGTCTTTGAGTTTTGTTGACTGTATCCTTTGCTGTGCAAAAGCTTCTTATCTTGATGAAGTCCCAATAGTTCATTTTTGCTTCTTCTTCTATTTCTATATATAATCCTACTTCTACTTTTCTGTCTCAAATAGGTTTCGTGAATACAGTGGATTTTTACCAATGTTTGTTCAGAAGATTATAAATATAGTGTAATTTGTGTTATCCATGAGAATATACCTTACAAATTTCAAAATTTAGGAAATGTTTGACTAAAGTCTCAAACTTCTTTCTTCTGAACTCCATTGCTATGTTTGCTCACACATTTCCTGTGACAGCTCTCACTATATGTCTGAGCATCAATCGATTAAGTAAGTAGATTTGCTAAGTCAGGCTTGTGTTTTGGCAGATATGGGACCCCTCTGATGGTCAATTTTGGCTAGAGGCTTTATTGAATTTTGTATGGAATCCTAGCATGCTTTACCAAACTTTCTCTCCCTCTCTTCTTCATAGAGGTTCAGTCATATATTTTGGTCCGATAACTCTCCCAGATTCACTTGCCTCCCTCCCTATAATCTATCACACAGCAGTATCCACTAATAACACCCTTGCAAATTAATCCCATTTTGACAATTATCAATTTATTTCTTATCAGCTTAATTTCTTATCAGCTTAATCACCCTTAATCTCTTCATCTGTGAAAATGAATCTCGATCCTTTAGATAGCTTTGCAACTGGCATATAATGTTAAGCTTTGCAGTGGAGGACACACACACACACACACACACACACACACACACACACCATAGCAGGACGAAAGGGTGTTTGCCTCTTGATTCCCATGTGTTCATTTGCCTGGCCTCTCTGTTCAGGTTTCTCCAGGATCAGTTTCATGCAGCACTCACAGCATCTCAGACTTCTGGCTGCTAAGGTGTACAGTGACCAGAAGCACCCAGCACCCAGCAGGGATCCCTACATCTCCCTGTTGGGCAGTTTTATAAGTAGAATGCCTGTAGTGAGCCATCTCTTCTGTTATTAACATCTTTCCCTAGTATCCTAAAGGAGGAATTTCTACCAAACTCCAGAAGGCAAATTTATAGCAAATTTTCTTGTACAAAACCATAGAAACTTCTCTGTTACTAAGAAAATGAGAACTTTTTTCTTATTTTTTCCAACAAGGTCAAGATCTCAAGCCTAAGAAAGGGGATTGTCTTTCTTGGATTACTTCTCTCAGCCCAGGCATAGTGCCTATTTTTTAATATTTATTACTATTTTTACATGCTTTAAATTTCTCTATAATACCTACTAGCCAATCTCTTTTATTCCAATTTCTTGTAATAGTTAAAAATTCTTTATATTAAATTTCCTATATTAAAATTACTGTGCAATTCATCTCTTCTGAGAAGGTCTATACTCACAGGGCATCTGCTTCGCAGAATCCAGACTAACACACAACTGGAAATGAAAAATAGCTTTGAACTCTTCTTATCATTTCACCATGGTAGAGGGAGGAGCCTTGCCTGTGTAAGAGTTCTTTCTCTCCCTCAAATATCTGGAACCTGCTGACCACATGCTTGCAGAGCTTTCCAACTCCAAGATGAGCTTGTCAAGTCATATTCCAAAGCAAAGTCTTTGCATTCCTCAAGAGGATCTTGATAACATTTAAAGTAACATTTTTAAATCATTTGCAGCTAGCATTAAACCTGATAATATAGCTAATCTCTATGAATGTTTTAATAAGAAGGGAATCAGACATCGAAGAGGTTTCATTTTAATGCACATTGTCATCTCAGCTGATTATTTGTCTAATTTTTTAATATTTGAAATAATTTAAAACATCAAAGACAACTTAAATTTGATCATTTGCCATTCTTCTCCCGAAAGAAGATTATGAAAAGATATTTAAGATGACAAACAAATGAACAAACAAAAAACAACAGTAACAAAAAAAAAAGAAAATGCAGCACTTTGTAATTATTTCTTAATGGTAGAAGTATTTAAAAGGACTTTGTTTAGAAAGCTAGAATAGACACATCTTATTCACTGGTGGTATAAATATTTCTAGGAAATGTATTTTTATTGTATTTGCAACTAAGTGAACTTTTAAGGAATTTTTAATTTTATATTTATTTATTCACGAGAGACACACAGAGAGAGAAAGAGAGAGGGGCAGGGACACAGGCAGAGGGAGAAGCAGGCTCCATGCAGGGAGCCCGACTGGGGACTTGATCCTGGGTCTCCAGGATCACTCCCTGGGCTGAAGGCAGCGCTAAACCTCTGAGCCACCTGAGCTGCCCAGGAATTTTTAAAGTATTAGAGTGACTGATTGTAAAAATCTCAGTAAATGTCACAAGTTTAGATCATTGCATAGGAAGGTGGTAGGTTGATATTGCAATGTCTTAAGCTAAACACCTGTAAAAATATTTAGAAAAGCAACAGTAAGCTAAACTGTGTCCCAAAAAAGAAATCTAAAGACATTTTTTTTTAATAAACTTGAAATGGAAGAAAAGGCACCAGAATGGAAACAACAACAACAAAAAAATCTTATGCTTTAGGGGGCTGGATTAAAGGACATATTTATTTTTATCTTTATTTATTAGTGTCATACATGTTTTTATCAGTAACTGGAAATTAAAAACTGTTCTTATGTTTGCCTTTTAAGTTAAAAACTGATAATACTAATGTTCTCACATATTTAGAAGATAATAGTCTATCTTTTGTTGCTTTTTATTTTTTGTGCTGGCAATAAGTTTCTGGATAGAAAAAAAAGTAGAAGGTTGACTTTCAGAAAGAAAATGAATTGAGGGAAGACAATGAGTAGAGAGGCCTTTGCAGAAAGAAATTGGCTTCAATGGTGGAGTGGCTATCTGTACTTGTCAGGTAGAATTGGATCAAGCAATAATCATAAGCCAAAAATACCATGGTTTGGAGCCTGGAGTAACCTTATCGTAACAACAGCTCTGACAATATACATCTATGTAATGGTATAGCTGTGCTGAGTTTCTGTAATACAGGGTTCTACTTAGTATAAATAATGAATGTAATATAAATTGCAATTATTATTTTATGGGTATGTGATAGTTACAGTAAGTTATCTAAATAAGAACACTGTAGATAACCATACGTAAGGATTAAATGATGTGGTTAAATAAATAAAAGTAACAACAAACTCTGTATTCTGATGGATACACTATATTTTTAAAGGTACCCATAGAATTTAAAAGAACATTATTATGTAACAGACTGAAAAGAATATCTCAAAAATACCACCTTGATCTACTTTCAGTTAGGTATTCTCTGAGCAGTCTGTACCTAAACCCTGGACAATATATGCTAAGTGGAAACTGCTGGTTTCAGATCCAGAATTCACATGTAGAGTCAGTTATCTTAAATTAAGAGCCTTTATCATCTCACTCTCCACTGAAGGCGGTACTTTGCCACTGCTCATGTTTTTTTTTTTTAATCAACCATTGAACCTAGTTTAAGACTGTAAAAATTTGTCATTTCTTCAAGAGGATAATATCTTAAATTTCATGGAAAAGTTACTACATTCCCACATAAACTAAAAAGTGATAGTGGAATTACTAGAACTACAGGTTGTGTGAAGCCCAATTAACCTGTCTTCAACCTAAGAAAATTCCTGATGGCAGTCTTTTAAATCGAGGACTCTTTTTCTGCAATTGTATTTCCACTTAGAGTCTGAAGATAAATTCAAATAGGAAGCTTTTCTAATAACCTTTATCTGGAAAAGCTATATGCAATCTTTCAAAGTTAGGCAGCTCTGTTGTGAGACTTACATCAGGTTCTTAGCAGTCTTGTAATTATCTTTTTTTTTTTGGCTTTGTATTTCTGGCTCTGAATTTGAGTCTGATAAATATGTCTATTTTTCTTGACTTTTAACCTTAATATATCTGCTTAGATCTACATATGTGCCATTCTTTTGATTTCATCAAATTTTGTCAATTATAAGGAAAACAAAGTTGTAAAATGAAGGCAGTATGAATAAGATTCCAGAAAAAGAAGTCTCCTTATAAATTGAATAGCTGTTAAAAGCTACTTTATTTCCTGGGCCTGAGATTGAGGATTATCAGAAGCAGAAGGAATTATGCTACTGGGAAGAAATATCAGCAGATCTCTTGAAAGCTATAGAAACTGATGTGAGAGAATGGAATGCAAAAGTACTTCCACACATGAAAGTTAAGCAAGTTGGAATCACTGAGAATAAGTATACTGTAGATCTCCTTCCAAAGATATTCTCTAGGTAATAAACACCCAAGAGAAAGAAATTTGAAAACTAAGTAATTAAAAAAAAATCCATAGGCAGAATTTTCAGGGCAAGGAATATCACTAGGCTCTAGATCAAAATTTCAAGAGGACCTAGAGTGAGGAGACCATAGAGTTATAAAGCCAGAGAGAAATCTTCTGTAGTCATCTGGTGCTTAAGAGGCAAAACTCTACCAAGGAGAAGAGCCTGCATAAAGATTTAAAAGACAAATAAACAAAACATAGAAACTGTAGCTCTTGCTTGAGAAATAGGATGCGTTCTTTGCAGATGAAAAAAAAAAGAAAAATAAGAATTAGCAATCTTTCATCAGAAATGATGCAAGCCCAAAGAGAATGGAATAATACCTTAAAAGTTATAAAGAAAAAATGCAATCTAATACATAGAAAATTAATCTTTCAAAACTTAAGACAAAATACGTATTTTTGGAGGAAAAAACTGAAAGAATTCATTACTATCACATTATTCCATGAGATAGGTTTAAAGGAAGTTCATATAGAAACATTTATGATACAAAACAGAAGCTTATATCTAAGGAAAAAGTGAAGAAGTCAGATGTAGATAAACAAATTTTGTTCTTATTTTGTTTATTCCAAAAGACAATTGAGGCATTCCTGGGTGGCTCAGTGGTTTAGTGCCTGCCTTTGGCTCAGGGCGTGATCCTGAGGCCCCAGGATCGGGTCCTGCATTGGGCTCCCTCCATGGAGCCTGCTTCTCCCCCTGCCTGTGTCTCTGCCTCTCTCTCTCTCTCTCTCTCTCTCTCTGTGTGTGTGTCTCTTGTGAATAAATAAATACAAATTTAAAAAAGAAGACAATTGGTCTTAAGCAAAGTAAGTGACATATTATGGGATTTGTAATATATGAAAAAGTAAAATGCATGACAATAGCATGAAGAATGGAAGAATCAAAAGTATACTGTTTTAAGGTTCTTATAGTACATGGGGTGGTATAATATTATTTGAAGATAAATAACGATAAACCAAAGAGAGATATATGTTGTCTATCTACTCAGCTGATAATAACATAAAATGGAATAACAAAAAGTAACATAAATATATATAGTATTAAAAATAAAGGTAAACACATCTAATATCGATATAAAATGAAATAATAATGGTAATGATAAAAAAACATCATCTAAAAGCAGATGGAAAAAGAGAAAAAAGGAACACACAAGGGATGGAACACATAATAGTAGAGAACTGACAAAATGTTGGATTTAAAACAATTATATTAATAATTACATTAAATTAAATGGTATAGATTACAAAATTTAAAGACAGTATTGTGAGATTTGGTGTAAAAATCAAGACCCAGCTATATGTTGTCCCCAATAAAGCACCTACAAAAACATATGTAGATTAAAACAAGAGTGGAAAAAGACCATGTGATTATTAAAGACAAATAAGATCTGTATTAAGATCAGAAGATGTAGGTTTCAGAACTCTCCATTTAAAAAGAGACTTCAAATAAGGAATAAATTCACCATTAATATATAATAAATCTAAGTGTGTGCACATCTAATGATATAATAATATTTATGATGCAAAACACATATGAACGTGAAACGAAAACCAGATAGATACACAAGTATAGTTGGAGACGTCCACACTTCTTTCTCAGTAGTTGATAGAAAAATCAGGAAATCAGTAAGAATATAGACATTCTGAGCAGTGTTACCAGTTTGACCTAATTAACATCTGTAGAACATTCCATCTAACAGCAGCAGGAAACACTTTTAAATGCACGAGAAACAGTCTCTAAAATAAAATGTATCCTGGGGTATCAAACAAATGTTAGCGTATTTTTAAAAATTGAAATCACAAGTATTGTCATCAATTAGAACTTTTATTTTTTTTTTAAGATTTCATTTATTTATTCATGATAGAGAGAGAGAGGCAGAGACATAGGCAGAGGGAGAAGCAGGCTCTATGCAAGGAGCCTCATGCTTAATTCGAGCCTAGGATCCCGGGATCACAACCTGAGCCAAAGGCAGACAATCACTGAGCCACCCATGCGCCTCGACATGTTGAAGTTTAAAAGAGAAATTAAATATTTATGATTCTTGTCTTCAAAATTTTGTCATTAAGTGCTATGTAAACTTTTAGAACTCTTAGAACAATGCATAGTTCACATATCTTTTCTAAAATCATTGTTGTCTCTAATCTCTTTTTTGTGTGTATTTTATTAAATAATATAGGTGCTGATTTGCTCTCTCAGGTATTCTGGATATCTTAATTTTGCAAATTTATCTGGATCTACTCATTAGTTTGTCTTTTTGGTCTTTCTCTTATTCAATCCTTATTTTCACCAGCAGATTCTCCTCAGTGTGGGGTGGTTTCCTAGAAGAAGCCCTAGTTAGCATACTCTGAGACTTTATTCAAGTTAGTTATCTGGCACTCATTTGCTATTGAATTGAGCCAAAATTCTTGCAAGTTTTACCTGCTATTTACAGATTGTCTGCTAAACTTTGCAAAGAATATCAAACTCATATTATTAGGCCATCTTCCTAGAATTGGCAAAAAGATAAATGTTTATTTAGTAGCTTTAATAAAGTATAATTGAGGGATCCCTGGGTGGCGCAGCGGTTTAGCGCCTGCCTTTGGCCCAGGGCGCGATCCTGGAGACCCGGGATCGAATCCCACGTCGGGCTCCCGGTGCATGGAGCCTGCTTCTCCCTCTGCCTGTGTCTCTGCCTCTCTCTCTCTCTCTGTGTGTGACTATCATAAATAAATAAAAATTTAAAAAAAAGTATAATTGACATAAAATAAGAAGTTTAAAAAATGTCTATTTAGAAAACACACAACAGTGAAACCATCACCAACATCAGATTAAGGGACTATTTTCACCAAGAAATGTTTATAATTCTCCTTTATAAACACACTCTCTCTCATTCCTCCCTGAAGAACCCTGGTTCTTGAAAATCATTGACCTACTCTCTATTCCTCTAGGTTAGTTTTTTAGTCTGATAAAAGATACAACATATGGGACACCTGGCTCCCATATGTTGGGAGAGCATGCGAGTCGGTAGAGCATGTGACTCTCGATTTCAGGGTGGTGCATTCAAGCCCCACATTGGGTGAGGAGCCTATTTAAAAAAAATAAAAGATAATCTCTCTGTGTGTCTCTCATGAATAAATAAATAAAAATCTTAAAAAAATAAAAATAAATAAAAAATAAAAATAAATAAAATATACAATATACTATTTACCACTTCAACTATGTAAGTACAGTTAAGTAGAATTATGTACATTCACAAAGCTGTGCTGCCATCACCACCATCCATCACTAGAACATTTTCATTATCCCTGAAATTCTCCGTACATTAACTCCTCATTCCTTCTTTTCTTTCAGTCCAAACAACCACTACTCTACTTTCTGTCTTTATGAATTGGGGTATTCTAAATACTTCCTGTAAGTAGAATCATATAATATTGTGTATATGTGTCTCTGATTTACTTCCTTTAGCAAAACATTTCAACGGTCATCCATGTTGTAGCATGTATTCAATTGCATTCCTCATTAAGACTGAATACTACAAAAAAAAAAAAAAGACTGAATATTTCGCCCCTCGGTGTATGTACCGTATTTTCTTTATATATTTATCAATTTGTTGACATTGTTTTTTTTTTCTAGCTTTTGACTATTGTGAATAATGCTACTATAAACATTGGTGTGCAAATAACTGTTTGAGTCCCTATAGGTATACACTTAGAGGTAGAATTACTTAGATGGTAATTCTATGTTTTTTTTTTAAGATTTTATTTATTTATTCATGAAAGACACACACACAGAGAGGCAGAGACACAGGCAGAGGGAGAAGCAGGCTCCACACAGGGAGCCCGACGTGGGACTCGATCCCAGAACCCCAGGATCACACCCTGGGCCAAAGGCAGGCACTAAACCGCTGAGCCACCGGGGATTCCCTATGTTTGGTTTTTTAAGGAACTCGAATACTGTTTTCCTCAGCAGTTGCATCATTTTGCATTCCCACGAGCAACATTCAAGTCTTCTCATTTCTCCACACCTTCACCAATACTTGCAATTTTCTGTTTGTTTTGAAGTAGCCATCCTCAAGGGTGTGAAGTGGTATCTCATTAGCATTCCTTAAAAATTAGTGATGCTAAGCAATTTTTCATGACCTTGTTGGCCATTTGTACATCTTAAAGGAACTATCTATTCAAAGTGAGTCTTTTATTGAACTTAAATCAAGATATTGACAGACTTGTGTTCCTTTCTGGATGCTCTAAGAGAGAATAAATTCCCACTATGTATATGTCGTACCATTGCTGTTGCACAGTTCTTGGATATCCTGCATCATTTGTTTATTTTATCAGACTTTTCTCTTTCCTTTCAGTTTTTATGGCTTTTATTGACCCTCCAGCTGAGAGATTTTTTTTCAATTGTTTCCCATCTACTCATAAGCTAGCCAAAGGCATTCTTCATTTCTGTTACTGTGGGGTTTTTTTTCAAGATTTTATTTATTTATTTTAGAGAACCGAGAGAGAGCAGGAGGGAGAAGCAGAGTGAGAGGGAGAAAGGATCTCAGGGAAACTCCATGCTGCATGTGGAGCCCAGTGCGGGACTTGATCCCACGACCCTGAGATCTTGACCTGAACCAAAACCAAGAGTTCGCTGCTCAAGTGACTGTGCCACTCAGGCACCCCTGTCTTTTAAATGTCTTCTTCTTCTTCTCCTCCTCCTCTTCCTTCCTTTTCTTCTTCTTCCTCTTCTTCTTTTTTTCTTTTTGGTCTTTTCTCACATTTCCCGATTATTCTTGTGTGCTATTACTTTACGTATTATATGGCCTTTAGCATTTTAATCATAGTTGTTTTAAATTCCGGGTCCCATCATTCCAACATTCCTGCCATATCTGAGTCTGGTTCTGATGCTTGCTTCGTCTCTTCAAATTGTGTTTTTTTTTTTTTCTTTTAGGTGGTTCTCCTAATTTTTCCTTGATAGCCTCACTTGATAGACATGTTGAAGGGACTTCCGTAAATAGGCCTTTAGTAATCTCGTGGTAAGATTGAGGGGAGGGGAAGCATCCTATGGTTCTACAGCTACGTTTGTCTTTTAGTGAGCTTCTCAACTGTGAACTTCATAAGTACTTCTCAGTCTCCCCTCCCCAACCCTACTCCACTCTGGATAGAAGGGGTTGGCTACAGTGGGCTTGAATTGCTTATCTTCCTCCTTCCATGCGGAAGCCTAGAATTGGGCTATTTTAATTCCCCCAGTTCAGTTAGGCTCTGGTAAAACCCCAGGAGGTCAGGCTGTTTAGATACTTTCTCCTGAAGCCACAACCTCATTACGAAGAACAGAGCAGAATGCTCTTGTATACTTCAAAATTGTTCTTTTCCCTCTTCCTTCCTGAAGCAGGAGGGAATGTTTTAGTCCCCAGTACTCATTGTGAAAGTCTGGTTGAGCTTCTGGAGGTGAAATTCACAAAATTATTGAGCCCCTCCCCCAACACTGGGTTCCCCTGAAGTTTGTATCCCTCAGACCTGTTCACACTGAGCCTTTAGCAAGTTACCAGTTATAGCTCAGGGTTCTCTCCAGAGCACCAATTCACCCCAAGGTTTGGGCTTCTGGGTTTCTGTTCTGGTAAGTACGATTCTCTGTATTCTCCTATGGGTTCCTCATTTTGGGGACAAGAGTCTTCTCTGTGACTCACACTTCTAAGAAATATAAGAAAAGCTGTGGATTTTTTAGTTTGTTCAGCTCTATTATTAGAATGCAGTGGTGTCTTCCAGCTTCTTACATGCTGGACTAGAAACCAGACGCACAACACAGTTGCATCCTTTGCATGGTAACCTATTTGTGTATATGATATTAAATAGCATTTTCTAGACAGTGTATATTTCAATATTGCTTTTTTACCCTATCTGATAATATCTCCCTCTTTATTAGTTTTCAGATGATTTATTTAAAAGTATTATTGATATGGTTAGGTTACTTGATATTTTAAGATTTCATTGCTATTTGTCTCATCTATTTTTTTTTCCCACCTCCTTTCTCCATCTTTGCTGATTTCTTACTTATTTATTTTGTATTGTCATTTAATTTTCCTGTTGAATTTTTGGTTAAACTTCTTTGAATTACATTTTAGTGATTCTTGAATGGGCTATAATGTTCACTTTTAAAATCTTCTTAAGTTAATTCTGAATTCTTTTGGTAAAATGCCATTTTGTTTTTACTATTATATTTCTATGTTTATCTTCATATTATACTTTGTTTAAATCATGTATTCCATGTATGTCTCAACAATAGAGTGTTATAACTTTACATTTAAACAGACATCACTAAATTATGTCCTGTGGTCCAAATCTGAATCATCACCTGTTTTATTTTCTTTTTATGATTTTGTTCACTTATTTAGTTATTGGAGAGAAAGAGAGAGAGAGAGCATGTGAATAGGGGGGAGGAGCGGAGAGAGACATGCAGACTCCATGCTGAACATGGAGCACAGTGAGTCTTGATCTCATGACCCTGAGATCATGACCTGAGTCAAAATCAAGAGTCTGACACTTACCTAACTGAGCCACCCAGGTGCCACTCAACACCTGGTTTCTTTTTTTTTTTTTTAATTTTTATTTATTTATGATAGTCACAGAGAGAGAGGCAGAGGGAGAAGCAGGCTCCATGCACCAGGAGCCCGACATGGGATTCGATCCCAGGTCTCCAGGATCGCGCCCCGGGCCAAAGGCAGGCGCCAAACCGCTGCGCCACCCAGGGATCCCCAACACCTGGTTTCATAAATTAAGTTGTATCAGAACACTGCCACACCTATTGATTTAGGTATTGTCTGTGGCTATTTTCATGCTACAACAGAAAAGTAGAATGGTGACGGAGGTGTACATCCTACTGCTGAAATACTTATGATCTGCCTTATTACAGATTATTTTTCAGCTTCTGCTTTAAACAGTCCTATGCATTATACAGAAATCTAGAAAAGAAAATTTGTGCCATATACCTATACCTACATGTGTACAAATACACACATATGCCAACTAGAGTACGCTTTACTCCTTTTATATATCCAGCTTATTTTCTTGTACAATTTTCCTTCAGCCTGAAGGACAATATTTAGTATCTCATCTATGCTCACAGTGCATACGTGTTGCCAGCAATATTCAGAGATTTGTCTATCTAGAAATGTATTTAATATGGGCAGTCCGGGTGGCTCAGCAGTTTAGCACCACCTTCAGCCCAGGTGTGATCCTGGAGCCCCAGGATCAAGTTCCACATGGGGCTCCCTGCATGGAGCCTGCTTCTCCCTCTGCCTGTGTCTCTGCCTCTCTCTCTCTCTCTCTCTCTCTCTCATTAATGAATAAATAAAAAAATTTTTTAAAAAAATATATTTAATATATCTCCATTTGTGGAAGCATTTTTTTCTGAATATAAAATTCTGGTATTTTTCTCTCAGCACTTTTAACATGTCTTCCTCATTTCTTTGTCTTCCATGGTTTCTGATGAGAAATCAGGCTTTAAATGTACCATTGTTTTAACAGGTAAAATGTGTTATTTTTCTATTCCTGCTCTCAATATTTTTCGTTTTTTTTTTCTTTTGAAGCAGCTAAACTAAGACAACTTTTTATGCTAATTGGGCTTTTTTGACTTTGAATCTCTAAGTTTCTATTTTCACACAATGCCGGAATTTTTTATGTATAATTTTTGTCATCATTATTTCTCCCCATTTTTCTCTGTCTTTATGGGACTTTCTCCAATTTTCTGTCTTGATGGGACTCAAACATACATTTTTAGGTGTTGATACTGTCTCACAGGCCTGTGATTCTTTATTTGTATTTTAACCATTTTCTCTGTTTTTCAAACCATGTAAAACATAGTGATCTGTCTGAAAGTACACCTCGTTCATCCCAATTCTTCTGCTGAGCTTATCTATTAAACATTTTCATCTGCAGTTGAGCCTATGAATTTTTTCAGCTATTTTAATAATTAGCTCTAGAACTTGCATTTTGTTCTATAATAGTTTTTATTTTTCTGTTTATATTCTATATTTCTTCATATGGTATCAGTATATATTTGAAATTTTTGTCTGTTCAATCAAACACTTGGTCCCTTTTGAATGAATTATTTCCCTGTTATGGGTTAAAGATTTTGTTTCTTTCAACATCTAGTAAATTTTAGTTGAAAATTGGACATTGTACATAATTTGATAAATGTTTCTGGAATTTTGTTGTTCTATGGTTGGCTAGTTGGTTTATTTTTGTAGGTAATTAACTTACCTGGTCCTAACCTACAGAATCTTTATTCATTTATTTATTTATTTATTTATTTATTTATTCATTCATTCATTCATTCATTATTTATTTATTTATTTATTTATTTATTTATTTTAGAATCTACATTCTAACAGTTGTTGATTTTCCTATTTTTTTCGTCTCTTACTTGCTTGTATTGTTTTTGTCTCCCTGGAAAGTTTCCCCTCTGTCTGTGTAGTTTAGTAATCAACAAAGGATTTGGGAAATGTTTAAATTCAACTTAAACTGTGTGTGACCTGTTTGGAGAACGTTTTCAAAAGGACAGCAGCTTCTCACATCAACTTTCATCTTACAATTTTTTCTATCACTTTTTTTTTCATAGATCCCTATTAGAATGTGTAGTATATGGTTATTCAGAAATTTGGTGCTGATTTTCTTTCTGGAATTTGGAACATGTTGGAATAATGTCTGATAATCAGGTGTTTTTCTTGTTCTTCCATGATGTTGTAGAATGCCCTTATACTGATACTTCCTTCTTCTAAACCACACTTGATTCCTTTTGTTGACCTCTAGCAAGCTTCTATTTAGGGTGCAAAATATAAATACTTATTATATAATCCCAAACAAGACTAGTGCTCAAAATTTTCCTATTCTTAATTCCTACACAGGTACTTTCCATTATAAAATGATTACTTCTTCAACAATTTCTTTTTCTTGAGACAAATTAGGTCATATTTTTCATTTTGCCTATTCCTGATTAAATTCAAGGGAGGGTCTAAATATTATTCATTCTATGACCACAACCTACTTAGGAAAACTATATTAATAAATGACTACATTATTGTGTATACCAGCACAAAATAATATCTAAACTTAAAACCTAAATCGTAACATAATAGCCATCAGAATTATTTTTCTGTTTCTTTCAAAAGGCTACCAGTTTTATGCTGTTTATAAGAAATGTCCATGAAGATTGCATCCATGCCTTCCTTTGTCATTCCTGTCACCGTTATGAGATTATTATAAAATAGTATTTAAAATGTCATCTACACTTTTGGCAGCATACCCTACATTCTTAATCTGACCATTGACTTTAGAAATGTTGCTAAGATGCATTCCAACAGGCTTATGAGCCACTTGACCTTTCCCTTTGCAGCCGAAATGAGCTCACCTTCTCCTGAGTGCACACATACACATTTTTCCTTGGAAAAATTGTCAGTTGCTGTCTAGCATAGAACCTCTATTCCATGTGTTCAGTCTTCACTTTATGCAAACAAGATTGTGTTGTTGAACACAGTGTTATTGCTATGCTTTTTGTTCCCATTTTGAATTACTCATCATTGCTTCCCAACTTCCGAGTTAACCTGAAAATTATCCGAAATGTTTTCAATTTCTTTTTTTTTTTTTTTTTTTAATTTTTTTTTATTTATTTATGATAGTCACAGAGAGAGAGAGAGAGAGAGAGAGAGAGAGAGGCAGAGACACAGGCAGAGGGAGAAGCAGGCTCCATGCACCGGGAGCCTGACATGGGATTCGATCCCGGGTCTCAGGATCGCGCCCTGGGCCAAAGGCAGGCGCCAAACCGCTGCGCCACCCAGGGATCCCATGTTTTCAATTTCAAAAAGTCTCTTCTCACTCTAACCCACTGTTCAATTTTTCATATTTTACTTATGATTTTTTCTAGAAAAAATATGCTAAAGACAATTATATTAACTTATTTCAAATTATAGTCTATTTTATACTTTTATCAATGAGCTTACTTGAGAACAAAATCATTTATTCACAATAACATATGATGTTTATCAAGTATTATTAACCACTCATGTAAGTTAATCCTCAAAACAACCGTATGAACTCTATGCTAATATTATCTCATGTTCCAGATAAAACATTTCGGTGCTAAATTCGTTTTTCAATTGTCAAATCTTAGACACAGTAATAAGGTACAGGGTTGCTATTATAACCCACTTATAATAGCTACATCCAGACTTACCCTTTTAAAAATTTTAAGTTTTTTTTTTTTAATTTATTTATTATAGTCACACAGAGAGAAAGAGAGGCAGAGACACAGGCAGTGGGAGAAGCAGGCTCCATGCACCGGGAGCCCGACGTGGGACTCGATCCCGGGTCTCCAGGATCGCGCCCTGGGCCAAAGGCAGGCGCCAAACCGCTGTGACTATCATAAATAAATAAATAAATTAAAAATAAATAAATAAAAATTTTAGTGTTGAGGATCTAAAAACTAAAATTTTATTTAATTTAGCACCATTCATTTGAATGTACCAATCTGTCCTAGGTTATAGAATTCAAACTGAAAAAATATCTTTCTCTTGTGAAGATAGTATTGCATTTCCCTAAAGATAATAATTAATTGCAATAAATATCAAAATATTTATTATACAGTTTCATGGATATATTACTTGGTTCTTAAAAATAACTCTAATAAATAGCTATTGTTGTCATTCCTATATTATAGATGATGAAAATAAAATTGTATTGGAATCCTAAAAGGATTTTTAAGTTGGCATATTCCTAAATACAGTACACCAGTTCTAGTATAAACATTGACACATAATTCTATAATATGTGATATTTTCACAGTTTTATATGGAATGTACACAGAAATAAAACATGTTAATAGAACATAGCATTATGGGAATTACAAATTAGAAAAAGAATCACTCCCTAGAAAAAAATGTTAAAAGATTAAGGCTGTCTAAGTTCAAAAGATTTTTAGTAATAGAAAAATGGTTAGGTAAAATTCTGGTCAATCAAGCACTGATAAGTTTAGAACTGTGATGCTAATTAATCAGAGTGAGTAACTGGTCTCTGAATATATTTGAAGGATGTGAAGTGTGAAGAAAGCAGTTTTATAGTCCTGATTTTTATAAAAATCCATAAATTATTAAACTTTCAAGAGAGGAGGAGAGTATGAGAGAAGAGAATGCAGGTATAGAAACTAGGGGCACATGATCAGAGGCATCAAGGCAGTAAAACACTGACTGAGCCAGTTTGCCAAGTTCTGAAAAAAATAAGTTTTAGCATTGTAGTGTTTGATAGTGTTTCTCCATTTTTCAATTAGCACAATGCTAGATCTTTATAAACCAAGAGTGAAAAAAGATATAGTACAAATCAATGGGGATAGTGGAAAGCTTCTCTTTTTTCCCTTAATTCCATTATTACTTAATTTTTTACCTTCAATTTTCAATTCATTTGCCTCTTATTACTTGTAAAATAGGCATAATAATACATAAATGAGAAACAATTTAGCTGATTTCTTTTAAGGAATTAAAGCTCCTGACAGACATAAGCCACAATTATCCATTTTTAAACAAAGGTTTGTGGTATAGTTGACTGAAAATTAGCCTAAGTAGGAAGATAGCATCATATGATTAGCCAACAGAGCACAATTTTTATGTCACTGTTCGCAGTTGTGCAGAGAAACATCTTTACTATTTTTTCTCTTTCGAATTGCAGGGTGTGAGATAGAATATAAATACTGGAGTCTGACTCTGCTTATATAGATATTTCACAAGTATTCTAGGGCAGCTTCACTAATGCATTTTATTAAAACTTGCAAGAAATGTTTGATAGATGTGTCAATTTAGTTAGAAATATTAGTTACCATTATGGATCAGGGAATGTTCTCATTTGTGGATATTGCAGTGAATAAAATGCTCAAAAATAGTCCCATCTTAGAGCTAATGCTATTATAGTTTCTAACAAACAAGATCAGATGCTTCAGCTAATATCAGTCACATCTGAAAAGTGTTAAAAACTTGATTTTCTTTTATTTTCTGTTTCATTATTTCACTTGACCCACATGAAGTATGAAAACTTATTTAAAAATGTCAACTATATGAACATATCTCTCCAAACTTGCATTAGAGTAAAAAGGTCCGGGACTACTTTTAGCAACATTGTTTGGTTTCAGAGGTAGCCATCAGGCCCAACTGACAGGTCCCTTGAGGACTGTGCAGCCACCTATTCTAGAGAATAAATTTTTACCAGCAAAACCATTGTTGTGTCATGATATAGTGTTCCTATACACTGAACATACTACAACAGGCATTAGGTTTTATATAGACCATATATTGGCAGATTGCAGAAGACTTTTGAAGACTTTTCTGTTATTTCTATCTTAACGTGGGTATATAATTACTAGTAAGTACACAAACACTTTATGCACAGAAATCTGGGTTCTCTTTATTGCAGTATATGAAAGGGATTAGTAATTTTGGGAATTAAATTTTTGAGATAAATTTTATAATATGTGGTTTTGGTAGCCCTTTTGTATCTAAAGGACAAAACAAAATAATCTAATTACTTCTTTATCATCTTTTTATTATAACAAAAAGTAAGTATTCTTTATGAAGTTGTTGAATAATCATTTAAAGTATATATGAAGAAAAGTAAACTTTCTATATCGTTACTTCTTAGTGAGAGATGTATATAAATCTTGTTATATGTTGTGTAGAAACAAATGTGCTAGGAGCACCCTCAGTCGGTTAAGCATCTGCCTTCAGCTCAGGTCATGATCCTAGAGTCTGGAAATTGAGCCCTGCATTGGGGTCCCTGCTCCGCAAGGAATTTGCTTCTCTCTCTCTCTCTCTCTCTCTGCCACTCCCCCTGCTCATGTTTTATCTTGCTTCCCCTTTTCTCTCAAATAAATAAATAAACTCTTAAAAAGAAAAAAAGAAGAAAGAAGAAAGAAAGAAGGAAGGAAGGAAGGAAGGAAGGAAGGAAGGAAGGAAGGAAGGAAGGAAGGAAGGCGCTAACCAAATTCTTTACGAGAACGCATCTCATATTTAGCATCTACTATCTGTCTTGGACTTGTGATATTATGCTCTCATGTCCATTTCAAAGACAATGTCCCACAGGTCAGAGTCTCATCATCTCTTACCTGTAAAAATAGCCTCCCTAAGGTTTGCTAGCCTCACATTTCTCCCATTTATACTAACGTTCCACCTTTCCATAGTATAATTCAAAAGTGTAGAAATGACTGATATACTCCTTTCCTTAAATATCTTTCTTGGATCTCATTTTAGAATCCAGTTCAAACAGGCCAGTTGTGGATTCAAGGTACTTTACAAAGTGAGTACATTCTAAAACCATGATTCAACACCCTCCATGCTCCCTCGAACCCTAGACTTTATCTCATCACTGTCATGAACATTTTAATTTTTTAACCTTCAGATACTACTGAATTTACTCCACTATTTCTGTAATTCTATAAACAAATTATTAATTCCTTTTCTGTTTGCCTCTCCATTTCTCTAATCTGTCAAATCCATTTCTGCATGTAAAACCAATCATATCCTTATGAAAACACAGCAAGTACTTTCCTATCACATGTAACTGCTAGACATCATGCTATTAGCAAAATATCAAATAATCAATCTAAAGATATACTTAAGCGTATGTTCATAAATCTAACGTATATGTCCACATAAATATTTTTATGTACATTCATATGATATATGCCATAAGACCTTCATGTGAGAGGGGCTCTTCCTATATCCTGAATAGAGAACTATCCTCATCTACAAGAGGAAGACACAAGAACAGAATAAAACTTGCTAAATTCTGCTCCCTTCTCCCATTTACTAAACTTACCTCATATCCTTCATGTTATCCTATTTTTTCAAAATCATTTACTTTTCATCAAACCTAGCGTAAAAGTAATCAAGTTTAAGCGTTTCTTTAGATCTTTATTTCCTTATGAAGGTTTTCATGCTATGTAAAACTCAGATAAATTTGTCTGCTTTTCTATTGTTAAACTGTCTTTATCAGTTTAATTTTCAGGCCCAGATGTGGACCCTAAGAGAATCAAGGAAAACGTTTTCCTCTTCTATATAAGCTTTACAAAAACAATTTTTCAATAAGCACAGCAAATCCTTACTCGTTGGTGATACTTAGATCAGACACTCCACAATGATGGATTATAAAAAAGGTACCAGGTATTTAAGATTTAGGTGCAAGAATATTTGTTCAAGTATTGAAGTATCAGGAAACTAATAACAAGATAGATGGCCAATAATAAGTAGTTAATTGAACAAATGGATACTCCCAGAAAGAGGAGGCCAGACATTTTACAATAATTTTTGTAGTATATTTCATTTTCAGTAATTTTATATTGCCATATAGTTTGGTAAGTTGTTAATTATATGTTTCTAAAACATATAATGTATACAAATAATTATAATAATAAATATAATGAATAATAAAGTATACAAATAATGAGGAACAAAAATGGTTCTTTAAGTAATTATTTAAACGACTGGAGAAAAATAAGCAGAAGCTGATTTGATTCTCCATATCAAGGGAGGTTGGTATGAATCTCATATGTCTTAATTTTATTCTATCATAAAAATCTCCCTCAACTCTTAAAATTTCTTTTTTTTCTTCTAATACAGCTTCTTATATAGAGTTCAAGACAATACCAACATATTTTGCTCAGAGCAAAAAATAAAATACTTAAGGGATTTGTTGATATGAAGTTCCAGAAGCTTGATATTGTTAATATGTGATGCAATTTTGTGTTTGTGTGTGGAGTGTATGTCTCCAATTAATGACAAGAGCAAAAAAAAATGATGACTCTTTCTTGGAGTTAATTTCTTGTGGGTTCATCATTTTTATTTATTCATATTCACTCAATATTTCATTAAATTTAAATCTTGAGTATTTACTAAGTAAAATAGGAATGTTGTGTTCAATATAATTATGTCTGCTCTTGCTAGAGTTGAGTGTGGCAAGCAACACTTATATCACTTTTTGTTGAACTTTGACCCCTTTTAAGAAAGTTGCCTTAATAAAGAATGTTTATTGTTAGTGTGCCTTAATTTACCAATCTAAGCCTTGATATCAGGATCTTGGTACTGATAGGAATAATTATTTCAGGCAATCCATTTTACCCAATTGGTTTCCTGCTCAAATTTTGAGGTGCTGTACTTTTTCATTTAATATTTTAAACATTTAAAATTCTCCTTTTGTCCGGTAATCCTAGCAGAAATTATTTTTATTTATTATATATATTTATTTTGTAAATATATGACATATATTCTATATATGATGCAGTTAAGTTTTGGGAGATACATTAATTAAAATCAGTCAAACTAGGAGAAGGGCAAATCCAAACTGCAAAGGTTTTCCATACTGTTAAAGAGTATAGATTCCCATAAACTCTAAATTAGAAAAAAATAAATACATAATAAAAAGTGATAGGAAGAATTTCTCTTCTATTTTAAATCAAATACAACCCTTTGAAAAGGACAAAAGATGTGTGCTTTTCAATTTGAAAGTTGATGTATTAGCACTTTGAAATTATCTTTTAATTTTAATAGATTCAATACAAATATCATTTTTCTGATAATGGATATAAGAAACTCCCCTGATTTGCCTTGGGGTTCAGTAATCATATAATACATGGAAAATAGTCCCTTATTTTAGAGTTAAAATTGGAAAACTGTAATTAACAGTTTTATGTGAAATGTACTTTCTGTTCTTTTTAATGAGGAAGACTTTTTATCAGTTGCCCAAGGGAATTATGAGGTCTTGCTAGTCACTGAACAAACAGATTTTATTCCCTAAGAAAGCTATTAGCCAACTAGAGAATGTATTCATTTGCTAATACTAATCATCACAGATACACTTAGAAAGTTATAGATTTGTTCTCAATTTCTGGTTTTATGGAGTTCATAAAAATTCCTGTCCATATTTGTGAGACTTAAATCTCACTATGTATGCCCTATCATACAACTCAGGATTTGTTTTTAAAGATTATATATAAAATACATATATTAATTTAAATATTAAATATAACATATAATATATAATATATAATAAATATATATTGATTTAATTTTAAAAATGTTAAATTTCATTTGAGAAACATTATGCATCCAGACATAAATTCTATCACCATATGTTTATCAAATAAACAAATTTGTTTATTTGTCTAACATAGAAACAAATAACTATCATCATATGTTTAACAAACAGAATAACTAGCAAAACATTACTATAATAATTAGCAATAAAGACGGAACATTGAAAAGAATAATAAAGAAGAGCAAAGGTGACAACATATAATAGTGCCTTTCCATATTTGCTATTATATTTTCCAATTATTTTCATATTCATTTTATATTCCCTAATATATTTAAGAAAATCTAACACTGTCAGAGAAAAAGATTACTTTCAATTATAATACTTTTTTGTGAAATTTATAATAAATCCAAATATTTTATGTAATCTAAAGCTTTCTCCCAAAATACAAATTAGTGTGCACTTCTTTATTATTCTATACACAATTGGAACCTCTCAAGCATTTGAGTAAAAATTAAATTTCACAGGATTTCTTGTTCTAGATTGTGTCTGACTAAATTTCTAACTAAAAATAACTATAAAACTTGGAAAAACATATCTTTTGAAATCATCGAAAGAATTCTAACAATACCTATTAAAAAAAAAGAGAAGGGAAATATATGAGCTAAATTTTGTGCATATCAATCCAAACTGTTTGTTATTGCAGTGGGAATGAATCAAACCAAGCAGACAGCAAAATTTTTACTTAAATAAAAGGGGGGACCAGTGTAAAGTGTGTATAGAGTGAGCATCTAAAAAGTCATGGGAAAACATCACTGAGTTTTTATAAACCTAACTAGAAATGTTATCATTTATGTGGTAGAAAAACAGTTTGAGGATCAAGTCATGTCAAGAAAGAGACATGATACACATCCCTTGAATTTTCTTTGAGATATAACTAATTACAATCCCTAGTTGTAAGAGGAAAACTTATAAAGTATAAAACCAAGCCCAAATATCATCAAGGTGATTCAATGATAAATTACATGTCATAAAAAATCTCAACTACTTTGAAAGAAGATAACATCTCACAGCTTCAATAATTTTTTTCAGTTACAAGTAGAACATTTTATCTATAAAGCATTAACAAAAAATCAAGGGAAAATAGAAAAATATATTCAGAGTGGCCTATGATTCCATTATTAGATTTTTGAGAAAATAGACCAATAGGGGAAGTATAAAAAATAAAATGGGATTTCAGCATAAGTTTTGATTGGTACAAAATAATTTGGACAATATAAAATACACATAAAATAGAATGTCTGCAATTGATTATTCTTCAAATAGGCTTAATAATAGATTAGTGATACTGTAAGTCAGAATTAGTAACTTGGAAAAATAATGCAAATGAAAAATGTTGAAAAATAATAGGAATAAGAAGGAGGGAGAAAGGAAGAGGAAGAGGGACGGAGGGAGGAAGAAAAGCAAAGAAAGACACAAGTTGGATATAGTTAAGGACTCTGACATAGTAATAACTGACATTTAATATTTTTTAATGAGGGGAGGATGTGATAAAAAGGAATATGAAAAGATAATGACTAAAATTTTCTGTAACAGATAGAACATTTTAATCATTTTTTTTCTTATTTATGGTAGTCACAGAGAGAGAAAGAGAGGCAGAGACACAGGCAGAGGGAGAAGCAGGCTCCATGCACCGGGAGCCCCACGTGGGACTCGATCCCGACACTCCAGGATCATGCCCTGGGCCAAAGGCAGGTGCTAAACCGCTGCGCCACCCAGGGATCCCCAGACAGAACATTTTAATGCACATATCCCAGAAGCTCAATGAGTACCAAGTAGAAGTTTAAAAATCATGAAACTTAGAAATCACATTTAAATAAAGATAAAAATTTAAGAAGACATCTTAGAAACAGGAGAGAATAAAAAGAGAAAATATCTTTAAAGCACAACAGTAAGACTTACAGCTGGCACTTAATAAACATTTTATGAGCCAAAGGACAATATATATATATATATATTTTAAATCTGGGATGTGTGTGTTCTTGGGAAAGGTACTGCCACATAATATTCTGTACTAAGGAAAAGCAATACCTTTTTTTTCTAAGGAAAAATGACTAAGAAATTAAGATGTTTTATAGACCAGATGTTGTAAAAATATGCCACAAGTACACAATTACTACAAATATTATTGAAGTGAGTTATTCCGAATGAAGGAATAATAACCCCAGCTGGAAAAAGCAGACAAGACCAAAATGGGGCACATATTTGGGTTAATATAAAGAAAGTTGTTTAAGACAACAAAAAATTTTGACAATGCCACACATACACACATATATGCACACACCCAAACATACATTCACTCTTGTTCTTATATTTAATATATATAATATTACATATATTTTCATAAACATATATATGAAATATATAACAGCCAGAGCATTAATTTTGCAGGGGTACCTGGAACTAAATTATTGTAAAATTATTTCACAGTGGGCAAACAATAAAAGTAGTTATTTACATATACAGCAACTAATGTTGCATAGGAAATACCTAAGACATCCATAAAAAATACGATTAATTAAATTTTAAAGTAAATGCTAATAATAGAAAATTGTGAAAATGTGAAATAGTCAAACAATATAAAAGAATGCAGGAAAGGAGGAACAAACGAATAAAGAAAAACTGGAAATAAAACTGGATTAAATAGAACAAGATGCGAAATGATAAATTTAACCTCAAACATATGAAAATATATCAATGATTCCACTAAGTGTTAATTGTCTAAGAACTACAATAAGATTGTCCTACTACAAAACAAACAAAACAAATGTGTGCTTAACCACACCCTGTTTAAAGAGACAGTTTTTTTTTTTCAAGTTTTAATTTAAATTCCGGTTAGTTAATATACAGTGTATATGAGTTTCAGAAATGAAATTTAGTGATTCATCACTTCCATACAACACCCGGGGCTCATTACTGCATGTGCTCTCCTTAATTCCCCTCACCTATCTCGCCAGTACTCCCCACCACCTACCCTCTGGTATCCATCAGTTTGTTCTCTATAGTTCAAAGTCTGTTTTTTAGTTTGCCTCTTTTTTTCTCCCCCATGTTCCTTTGATTTGTTTCTTAAATTCTACATATGGGTGAAATCATATTGAATTTGTCTTTCTCTGACTTATTTCACTATATATTATATTATATTATATTATATTATATTATATTATATTAAATATAATGCTATAATACTCTCTAGCTCCATCCACATTGTTGCAAATGGCAAGATTTCATTTTTGATAGATGAAAGTGTGTGTGTGACCTCCTCTTTATTCATTCATCAATTGACATACATCTGGGTTCTTTCCATAATTGGTCTATTGTTGCTATAAACATCAGGGTGCATGTATCCCTTTGAATCAGTATTTTTGTATCCTTTGGGTAAATACCTGGTAATGCAACTGCTGGGTCATAGAGCAGCTCTATTTTTAGCTTTTTGAGGAACCTCCACACTGTTTTCCAAGTGTCTACACCAGCTTGCATTCCCACCAACAGTGTAAGAGGGTTCCCCTTTCTCCGCATCCTCTCCAATAACTGTTGTTTCCTGTGATGTTAATTTTAGCCATTCTCACAGGAGTCAGGTAATAGCTCATTGTAGTTTTGATTTGTATTTCCCTGATGACGAGTGATGCTGGACATCTTTTCATGTTAAAGAGACACCCTTGGGGATCCCTGGATGGCTCAGTGGTTTAGTGACTGCCTTCAGCCCAAGGCATGGTCCTGGGGTCCTGGGATCAAGTCCCGTATCAGGCTCCCTGCATGGAGCCTGCTTCTCCCTCTGCCTGTCTCTCTCTCTCTCTCTCTTTTTCTGTGTCTCTCATGAATAAATAAATACAATCTTTAAAAAAAAGAGACACCCTTTATACATAAAAATATAAAATTTTAAAATTAAAAATGAAATATATATACATATATGTATATATATGTGTATATATGTGCAAAACATATATATATATATATATATATATATATATATATATATATATATATATATTATGCCGTCATAAACAAAGGAAAACTGGGGAGGCTATATTAATACCCGAATAAAACACACTAGAAAGCAAAAATATATTATCAGAGATAAAAAAGGATATTTAATAGTAATAAAAGTGAACTTCAACTGAAAGGCAAACTAATTCTAAATTCATTTGCAATGAATAGTATTACTGTAAAAATACACACAAAGAAATCTTGACAGATGAAAAGAAGAAATACATGAATCTACAGTCATAGTTGGGAAATGTCAATACATAACTCATAGTAATTCATGGGACAAACAGAATTAGTATGGTGAATATAAAGGATTTTTAAATATCCTGATTAAGCAATTTCATCTAATTAATACAACTTACTGTAAGTACACTTTTTATGAGCAGATGAAAAATTTACTAAAATAGACACAATACTGAGGAATAAACCAATTAATTCAGAATTCAAGTAGTTGAACTCATGTAAGTAAATTTCTGATGATAGGAAAAATTAACAAAAAATATGGAATAGTGACTAAAATGATCTTTAATTTTGGAAACTGAATAGGTCATTTCTTAGGAAGATGTAAGTCAAATAAGAAATCACAATAGGAAACAGAAAACTGTAAGAATGGTAAGATAAATATATATGATATTCAAAATTGTGGATTCAAGCTACCAGTGATTATAATCAGTAATTTCTTGCTTTAATGCACACACTGGAAATGAAGAAATGTCTATAACAAACTATCTAAATTTATCCAAATTTATTCTTTAAAAAAAACAGCTAGCAAATGTCTCTTAAAATATGTAGAAGGGAGGAGATAAAAAAGGTAAGAAGAAGTAATGAAATAAAAATTAGATATTTTTTAAATTAATGAGGCCAAAAGTATTTTTTTAATTAATAAAATTCATAAACCCCAATAAGATGTTGGAGTCAAGTGGTATAAGAAATGCAACTTATTTTCAAATGGTTCAGTAAACCATATCTATTTTTCTATATAGCTAATCTATCCAATCATTTGGTTATATGTTTCAAGAAAGAATGAACAATGGGACAAAATATAATCACAGATTAATTCTTGGAATATTGTTTAGTTTGAAATGACATAAATGAAGAAAATAAACACAAAAGGTCTTTATTTTCTATATTACTCTATTAATAAAATATATCACCAATGGACCAAAAATGCAAGAAACTAAATTGACTTTATACACACTTAAGATTTAAAAACTACTCAAATGGGCAGCCCCAGTGGCTCAGCGGTTTAGCGCCTCCTTCAGCCCAGGGTGTGATCCTGGAGACCCAGGATCAAGTCCCACGTCCGGCTCCCTGCATGGAGCCTGCTTCTCCCTATGCCGGTGTCTCTGCCTCTCTCTCTCTCTGTGTCTCTCGTGAATAAATAAATAAAATTAAAAAAAAAAACCTACTCAAATTACAAATATAAGCAAACTTCTCTAAACTGAAAAGTGATATCTAAAGAAGCAAATATATCTTTGGAAATATGTTAAATAATTTGTGTGCTTTGTAAGTGTAAGAATATCCACAAATTATTAGTAAAAGGTGATCTTTGAAAACAATTGAATAAAAAATCAAGAATTCATTTGTATTTCAACAATCAAAAACCATCAGGCACCTGGGTGGCCCAGTGGTTGAGTGTCTGGGTTCAGCTCAGGGCATGTTCCTGGAGTCCCAGAATTGAGTATCACATCGGGCTTCCCTCAGGGAGCCTGCTTCTCCCTCTGCCTATGTCTCTGCCTCTCTCTGTATCTCTCATGAATAAATAAATATTAAAAAAAAAACAATTATCAACTAGAGGTAGAAAAATATAATTTGAAAGACCTTGGAAAACTAAAATAAATACTCTTCTCAAAAAACATGACCAAAAAATATCCACACTGAAACCAACCAATTCGCTGATTTATATAAAGGAGACCCAGAAAAAACTGAGCTATATTGGAAGACTCAAGATTATTAAAATATCAAATCCTTGTCAAAGTAATCAATAGACTTAATACAGTACTCTGTATGTGTATATGTGTGTGTGTCTCTGTGTGTGTGTTGCAATTTGACAAGCTGGTTTTAAATGTATATGATGCAAAATGTCTAGGACTCTCAAGACAATCTTCAAGAAGAATAATAAATTCTGAGTTTTTGAATTTTATGTTTTAAAGCCTTCTATAATACCGATATTTAAGAATGATCTTAATAAAATAATATAAAAATAAATCAATTATCAAAATAGAACCCAGAATAGTTCCACACATTATGCAGTAATTTTATTTACAACAAAGTTATCACAGTAATTTAGTGAGAAGTTAATGAACTCTATAAATACTGCTAGAGCAAATTGCAGATCAAATGACTCATTCTTCACCATACCCCATATGCGAACATAAATTTAATGGATTATAGATCTATATTTATATGCCAAAATAATCAATTTCTTGGGAAAGGAAGGAAAATACATTTCAAGCAAAGCCTACCTTAAGATATTTAAAAAAAAACTAATCACTAAATAATGATGAACTAGAATTCATTAAAACTAACAGTTTCCATTCTACTTTATTAAGAACGTGTGTTATCTGGGGTTTTCAAGAAGCAAACATCAAGACATATTAAACACGTAAGAAATATGGGAGAGAATTCTGGAGAAGCTAGCAGAGCAAAATACAAATTTGACTCAGAGACACGAGAGAGGAAAAGAAGGAGGGAAAATTAAGTGGAGGCTTCTTAGAGAGCTTATGATTCTAATGAAAGTTCAAGAGGGCTGTTAAGGTGTCTTCAGTTAAAGCCATACATTATATGAGTTCTATGTATCCCAGAAATGGTTCTGCCTAATATACAGGATGTATTATTCACTAGCTAGGAGCAGATTATGGGAAATGTGACTCCTTGCAAATGAAATGATGGATTCAGAGTGTATCACCTGGACTGTTAGTCAACTAAGTTCTCTTGATCCATAGTCGGAAAGAACATTCTAATAGCCACCATACACATGAAAAGCAAAGCAGTAATTATATATTTACACACACATACAGGGATGTGTACAAGAGTATGGAAATCATTGTCAACTTACTTTGACAAAGAAAAGATTTGAAGAAAAAAATTAATGGACTCATACTGTTCAATTTTGGAAAGGTACCAATTCTTTTTTTTTTTTTTTGGTACCAATTCTTTTAGGCAGATCACTAGCTAAGTTAATTAAGTAAAAAATCCATTGGAAACCTGAAATATCTTTAAATTTTTCTATAAATAGGGAAAATGCTAAAGATATCGATGGAGCATAAGGCAGAAAAACAAACTTGAGGAGTTTAAGTGCTACATATGCTACATGCAAGATTTATTATAAAGATGTGATAATTAAGATAGAATAGGTTAGGGATAGATTTTCAAAAGGCCATTTGTAAAAAATAAAAATAGATGTTAATGGGGAGCTGATATGTATATAGAACTTGATTTTTATGGCCGATGTGACACTGCAGATTAGTAGAGAAAGGATAAGCCGTTCAGAATTAAATGGTGGGAATATTAATTATTGTGTAGTATCTATTTTCTGCATATCAAAATTCTCCAAGACCTAAAGGGGTTAAACAATGCATTTATTCAGCTCTCAATGTTATGTATTACTTAGTGTGGTTATGTTCTTGGCTGGTTAGGCTGATATTTATGTTCGTTTCACAGCTTGGCAGGGATGGATGGTCTAGGATATCTGGCTAGAGTAGTTGATCTAAAATTTCTCTACTAAGACAACTTAGTTTTGTTCCACATGCGTCAAATTTCCAGGATGCTACATTGGGCTTTCTTACATAGTAACAGCAGAATAAACAGAAAGCCTTAAAAAGCAAGCAGTTTCCAAATCTGTTTATGCCACACTAGTTTTTTTATTCTATTTGTCAAACCTGTTCAACAAAGTTAAGATCAGCTTTGGTGTATGAAGAGAAAAGTCAAGAATGTGCAGAAAGTAGTGGAATAATGGTGGACAGTTTCAAAAAATTATATACACACACTCAATCTACTATAGACTGAATGTTGTCCCCAGCAAAATTCTTATGTTGAGAGCTCAATACCCAATGTAATGGTATTTGGAGGAAGGGTCTCTGAGACACGATTAGATCACGAGGGTGGAGATTTCATGAGCCCTTATAAGAGAGACCCCAGAGAGTTCCCTCTCCCACTTCATTATGTAAGGACACAGTGAGGGGATCACAGTCTCCAACCAGGAAGAGGGCCTTTCTCATAATCTGATCATGATGGCATTCTGACCTCAGACTTTCTGCCTCCAGAACTATGAGAAATAAATTTCTGTTGTTTATAAACCATACAATTTATATTACTTTGTAATAGCAATCCAAGCAAACTAATACACAATTCAAATTCATAGAGAAAAAATGGAATTTCAATCCTTACAGCATCAATACAAGATGGGTTTAAGGGTTAAATTCAAATTCAAGCCTTAAAAGCTTTTAGAATAAAATATGGAGATATTGTAGGAAAATTTTTTCTTAACTAAAAGCAAATAATTGACCTCATTAAATTAAAATTTGGTTCAAAATAGACACTATAAAGAATGGAAAATAATTTAGATAATATATTTAATGTATATAAGGGGCTAATGATTTATATATTATACATAGTTTTTTATCTTAAAAAATTAAAAAAAATAAGTCTTTTAAAAATGGTCATTTCACCAAAAGGAAACACAAATGGACACTAGCAATAATTAGGGAACTGAAAATAATTTCTTCAGTGATCACCAGTTTATAAATATTAGATTAGGAAAATATAGAAGTCAGGTAATACCCACTTTGGTAAAGAGTTGGAGTATTAGATGTGCTTCTCATAAAAGCACTTTTGATACATATTGGAAAAATATGGTATTTATGAAACTTGAAAGTGTCAAGTTTTCCAATGCCCCAGCAGTTCCAGTAATGGACGTATTCCATAGTAAAATTTTTCATGCATGTACATCACAAGACATATAATTCAGTGTTCATAGAAATATTATAAGAATTGGTAATAACCTGAATGTCCATCAAAGATGACTGGATAGTTGAATTGTTACATTAACTCACGGAATTATACATGAGTGCATCAATGGCATATCTATAACTTTTCACATCCACACTACAATTTTCGCACTTAAAATAGTGAGCAAAAAAAAAAATATAGTATACCATATCTGTGGTTCCAAGAGATAATTTTGTAAGTAAGCTCTACATGCAAGATAGGGCTCCTTCAGAACCCTGAGACCAATAGTCCCATACTCAACCAGCAGAGCCAGCCAGGTGCCCCACCAAAATGTAGATTTTGAAAGCAGAGAAACTTACAAATACGTTAATTACTGTTCAGTAAAAGTAATCTGAAAATCATGAGTATGATATTCATGTAACTCAGAATAGTGTTTGCCTTCATGTAGGAAAAGATGGTGATAATAGAAAAGTATGTAAAAGGCTTTGAGAAGATAAATATAAGTCTCAAGCAGTATGTTGCATCCATGAGTGTTCATCTTAATTCTCTTTACCTGATACATATATCTAAGTTTGATGTGTGTAAAATATTTTTAAAATAAAATAATTTCAAAAGCAACATTTAGGATAGTGAGATTATAGTTTATGAAAAATGAAAAGTTTTTAAAAGTCAATATAATTAGAAAGAAAATAGAGTGTAAAATTTTAAAAAATTGATAGACTTACTAAATTGTATTTTTTCACATGAAAATGTTAGAGTATGATTATCCAACTTTCTCATAGTGTTTAATAGTTTATTAAGGCCAAGAATTTTGATATCATATAAACATAGAGTCTCACTACTTTCTGGAATCCCTGACTTTACACAAAAGTTAATGTTGCTAAGCTTCTCTTATATCATGTAAAAATGAAAATATTAATATGATATCACATTATAAATAATATTAATAGTCAATTCAGCCAAGCTAGTGTGAAGACATAACCATGAGAGCACAAAATGTTTGATAGAGGGCATTGTGAGCAAATAAATACTCAATAGCTATGGTTATTAGCACTATTTATCATCACTCATACTAAATACCAGGATTGCTCCATAATTATAATAATGTAATTTTAATGGAATATCATATAAATGCATAATACATGTGGAATTGATTATCTTTTATAATCTACTTCAGGTATTCTTCAATTAACATTCTTATAACCAATGGAGTTTCATGGACAGAACTCAAGGAAATTTTGATGCTTTTCCCTCATTAGATTATCAATGATATTCCCTAACTCCTGTCAAAAAAGTTACATTTATTAATAAGCACGTATTTTTTTTGGTTACAGTTTCTGTAACTTTATTTCAATTATCCAATTGGCCCATTACCCATAAAAGAAAAAGATACTCTTGTAAATAAAAATATGAACAACTAGTATTTCTTGGTTCAAACTAAAATTCTTAGGTGCATTTTTAAAATAATAGCTGATACTATGAATAACACAATCTATAAGAAATCTAGAGAGATACAATATTCAAGATGGACAACTTATTTCATCTCTTAAAATTAATACAGATATGCTAATCAGGGAAAATGACAAAGGTTCTTTTACTGGAGGGAAAATGTGTTGCTTATGCTAAATTGGCACTCTTGTTACTTATTGAGTGACTAACTACAATTGATTTCATAAAAAAGGCAGAGACTATGGGAGATGTGGAGGCGAAGTGCTCGACTGCAGGGGAATAAAGTTATAGGCTTTTATTCTGCACCAGCGCTAGCTGTGCTAGACAAGTACAAAGTAAATACCATTTTTATTTCTTGACTTAAAATATAAATTTTAAAGCTTATATCTTCATTGCCTAGACAACTCTCCAGAGTGTTTTGATATACAAACTGTTCCTTCACCCTTAGGCACATTCTTTATTGACTTCACACAAAAAAATGCATCATTTCCAAAATAGTACCCTATATTTCGTTACAGTGAAAGCCTGAGAATGAATAGGGTCTGTGAACATTACCTGTTCTTTTAAATGTGAATTCACAAGAATTCACATAAGTGTTTTGAGATCACATGAATATGTGTAAATATCTCTTATCATCATCCCACCACTTCATCCTCAAATAATCATTTTAGGAAGAGTTTTCACAATTAAACCTAGATAGAATTTTGGGGCAGATATTTGGCAACCAGAGCTCATAGGCTATTTTGTGACACTATGTTTTTCGGTGGATCTCACTGTTACCAACGAGTAAAAACTGGGCATATAATCATCCAATTTGCTAAAATTACCAAAAACTGATTTATATTTTGTTTTTTTGAAAGTCACAGGTAAAATAAGAAAATTTTAAGGTTGCATATGATAGTATATTTTTCAGAAAAGAAAACCTTTTCTTTAACATTTTAGGCACATTATAGTCTATACTCATATTTTTAGTGATAAGGATAAACACACTATTTTTCCCCTTCTGCATACAATCATTGTTTCAGGGGCTAATGAACAATACCTCCCCCCTCCCCCTTTTTGAATGTACTTTCAACCTTTGAGGAACCACTTCAAGTTTTTTTATTATGCTTTTTCCTTCTGAAGGAAAGATGTATATCCTTCTCACACCTTTTTTTTTTTATGAGCAATGCCGCTTAAATGGGAGGAGGGATAGATTAAGGGTGGGGAGTTACACAAGCTAATTTAAACAGTGTTCAATGAAAACTGTAATCAATTTGAATTAATATTTATTGAGTTGTGTTAATATATAGGCATGCATTAGGTGCAGTTGAGATTTTTCTGGCTGTTTGCATTATATATAATACAAGTATTATTATTCGGGACACTGCTGGCAAAAAGGTAGCAGAAACTGATGTCAATGGGCCCTCATTTCATCATGAATCTTTCTGCAGGCTGAGCTCCCCAGAAGCAAACGCTGAGATGGAGTGTGGCATGCGTTATATTTATTCATCAAGTGTCAACCTGTGGAATGAAAAGGGAAGAAGTAGATTCAGGAGAAGGTAGGAGTCTACCTATAATACAGGCCTGAATAAAATCTCAGCCAACCTTACAGAAAATTTGAGAGTTTATCACTCATCACAGATGATCAGCCTCACAATCTGCGCCATAATCCGTTACTGACCATGGCTTCCACTAGGATAGGCTGAGGCAATTCTAAAGGAGCTGACATGTGTGGTCTGTCTGCTGACAGCTAGCACAAGCCCTTCCTCAAAAGCAGATTTAGTTAACACATCTCTGTGCCCCTCAAATTCCATCCGGTGGACTACTCATCCTCTCTGTCCATTCCTGTATTCAACTCAGCTTCTACTATTGCCAATGTCAGTGATTTGTCTGCTGTTGTGACCTAGACCCCATCCCTAAGGGTTGGGAGACTCTGGTTGCCATGTCCTTCTTAGGCTGAAGTTAATGAAGGTGTTTCTTTCGAGTCACAACTTGGAAAGTGTGTACGAGTAGGTGCCCACGTGGATTATCTGGACAATAGCTATACGTATCCTCCCTGCCCCCACTGTGTAACAGCAGCCCTCCCTCCTTTTGAGATGATCAGAGTTAATTACACCTGCCAAGTTGCTGACTCCTGCCTTTTACCCAGGAATTATTCTCAAATATGTGGAGATGTCCAAGAGACGGCTGCATGCTTAAAAGCCCTTCAGATCTACTATCTACATGGTTATAGACCATGTCACATAAAGATTTGGGGGATCATAAGAGAGTCACATTAGATTAAAATATTAACAAGATGAAAACCAACATTCAAATGACTTGCCTTTAGGTTTAAGAAACATGAGTTGTCTGGAAAAACTTATACTTTGGAAATGGATAAGGCAATACAATAATACCAATGATTTTGGTTTCCTAGAATACAAAGAAAAGAATTATTTCTGAAGGAATAAATCTTCATGCTAATGTTCAAATAATTCCAAAACTAATTTTTTCAAATAAAATGTCTAGCATATGATCAATCCTAGGAACCTAAATAATGAAAAATAGACATAAAACTATGCTTAATATTATAAGGAGATGATAGCTGATAGCTAAGCTTGAAATAGCCAAAAGATAATTGGAGATTAAAAAAATAGTGGCAGATCAGATTTGGACAAAAAAAATAAAAAAGAAAAGTCGTAAAAACCTGATAAACACAGAAATTGTAATTAACACTTCAGTGAATGGATTTAGGAAATTAAACACATCTGGAAAGAGAATTAATTGTCAGAAAGATAGGTCAAAATAAGTGACACAGAATAAGGAATACAAACAAAAAGATGGAAAATGCAGAACAGTAGAAAAGAGATATAGGAGGTAGAGTTTAACAAATATTCAACTGGAGACCTATCAAGAAAAGAGAGAATGGAATAAAAGTAATATTAATTCATAGCTATAATTTTCCAGAAACAGTTAAAAGTCATCAGTCCATAGTTTCAAGATGCTCAAATAGCCCCAAATGGATCATAAAAATAAATTCTAAAAATAAATACTAGCCAAATACATCACAGAAATTCAAAGAAAGGGGAATAAATCATATAAGCTAGAGGCGAAAAAGAGAATACATTTCAATAGCTGACTTTTCATCAGACATAATTAAAGCTGAAAGATTGTGAGCTATTTTCAAATCACTAAGTATGTAGATATTGATAACCTACAAGGAAAAATATATGCTTCAAGAATTCAATTCAGCCAAAGATATTTTCTAGCAACCTAAAAGAAAAAATGCACTACTAGCCGACTTAAGCTAAAGGCCACTCTGAAGGTGTTTGATTAAGTTCAAGCGAAAGAACTGTTTTCAGATGAGGCGTTAGTGATGTAAAACTAAATGAAGAACAGTAAATATAATAAAAATGCAAAAGAATCTAGGTGAGTATTGATTCTCTCCAGGGCAATAATAATATCCTTTGGGGTCAAAGACTTTATGGATAATAAATTAAATTGCATACTGTATTGGTTGGTATTCTCGAGAGAAATAGAACCAACAAGATGTATATATATATAGAGAGAGTTTATTATACACATTTGCTCACATGGCTATAGAGGCCAAGAAGTGCCACAATCTGCTGCCTGCAAGCTGGAGAACCAGGAAAGCCTATGGTGTAATTCAGTTTAAGTCTGAAGGCCTGAGAACCAGGAGCTCCAATGTTACAGGGCAGGAGAAGATGGACATCCCTAGGAGAGGGGGACAGAGAGGATGAGAGGGATAGGGAGAGGCAGAGCGAGAGAGAGAGAGAGAGAGAGAGAGGGGGGGGGGATTTATCCTTTCTCAGCCTTTTTTTTTTTTTTTTTTTTTTTCTATTTGGGTCTTCGACAATACCTGCCCACATTGGTGAAGGCAATCTTCTTTTCTTAGCCTACTGATGGAAATGCTGATCTCTCCCAGAAACACTCTCACAAACAAATCCAGAAATAGTGTTTTACCAGCTATCTGGGCATCCCTTAGGTCTGTAAAGATGACACATAAAATTAACTCACATGCATGCCAAGAATAACAAAAACATTTGAGATGAAGATAAATGGAGTTAACATGCTCTAAACTCCTTTTATTATCTGTGAGAAGAATGAGTGTGTCAGTAGATTTTGATAAGTAAGGGATGTATGCTGTATTTTCTTAGCTAACTACTGCAAGAAAAAAAAAAACAAAAGAAATATAGCTTCTAAGCTAATGGAAAGGAATGTGGTATGGTAAATGTGGAATTATCAATCTTAAGGAAGAAAGCCGAGGAAATGAATAGAGACAGCTTATACAAATAAAGTCAGAGCAAGTGTATTAAAATCGCATATAATAGCACTAATTATGGGTAGGTGCATGCTCTAGTAAAATACAAATTGTCTAAATGGATAAAAAGTTAAATAAATACATTTAATAAGGAAACAATCGCACAATAAGAAAGCTCCTTCCCATAGATACATAAACATATATAAAGGTTAAGGTAATTGCATTATAATAAGATAAATTCAAATTAAGGCAAAACTTAACTAGATATAAGTAGGTCACTTCAAAGGATAAATGTTTCAATTCTCCAAAACTATGTAACAAGCTTAACTTTGTATGAATTTAGTAAAATGACCCGAAATTATAGATAGCAGTAATTGATAAACAGAAAATATCAGAAAGGATAGAGAATCGCTGAATAGAAATTAACAAACTTGATCTAATGCACATATACAGAATATTGTTATATAAGACTTAAAAAATACATTATTTTTAAGAACATGTAAAAGATTTTTAAGAAGTTCTGATTTCAAATAACAACTGATTGTAAATGACTGAAATATCAAATGTATACCAATTATAGTACAAGAAGTTAGATATATCTATTAAAGATTTTAAAAGGTAATAATAAGATAATCTTTTTTTAAATGTATTTTGAAAATTGTAAAATAACCCTTCAATTTAAAAATAAGATTTTTTTCATGTAAGTTTCAGAAAAACAAACAACTGCTCATGATCACTTTTACCGTTCAGTTTGTCCTGGAGATCATTCGGAGCTCAGTGAACCAAGGAGAAAGGACAATCTCAGGAATGGAAAGGAAAAAAGTTCTGGCTTTTGCAAAATTATGACTGTGTACATAAAAAATGTGGAAAAAAACAACACAGAAATTACTGGAAATACTGGTAGAGTTACTAGAAATCATGTCATTAGTTATAATAAGAATTCAGCAAGATAGCCAGATGTGGAGAAACTAATTTGGATTTTCAAGCATTGAAAATGAAAGAACAAAAAAAGGGAAAAAGAAAAGAAAAAAAGAAAGAAAATGAGGATCCCTGGGTGGCGCAGCGGTTTGGCGCCTGCCTTTGGCCCAGGGCGCGATCCTGGAGACCCGGGATCGAATCCCACGTCGGGCTCCCGGTGCATGGAGCCTGCTTCTCCCTCTGCCTGTGTCTCTGCCTCTCTCTCTTTCTCTCTCTGTAACTATCATAAATAAAAAAAGAAAGAAAGAAAATGAAAGAACAATAGATTTAAGCAACAAATGAATTGTATAATCAAAATACTACATGAAAATCAAGTTTTAAAACAATCATTTATATTAAGCTGACAAATGAGAAAAATATACATTATATAGATACATGAATATGTGAGTAAAATATTTTAAAAGGAAAACAAGAGACGAATGAACAGAAAATTAATTACAGAGTAAAGTTGGAGGGCCACAGGTAAGCTAAGGCTGAGATAGAGAAGATGCCCACAATTATGCTACAATTCTGGTAAATGTCTCTTTCTTGGAATTGTAGGTTCTAGCTGTTCACTTTATTGTTTCTAAGTCATTATATATAAGTACTGCTTTCTTCTAAAATTAATATTCCATAATAGAAATCTAGATAAAATAAATATCATAAGATTCATAGAAGGGAATAACCATGATACAGCAACAAAAAATAAAGAGGTTAAAATGAACTAAGCAAACAGAGCAAGAAATTAAATGGCATATGGAATGAAATAGGAAGTTTCCACAAGGTCTATGTGGACTATATCCAAAGCCAAAATAACTAATATATTATTTATGACTGGAAAAAATATGTCTTCATATTTAGAAAACCAGAATATTGAGCCGAATATCCAGGAACATTCTCATGAAACTGCCAAGCATAAAGGAAAAATAAATGGTCTAAAAGATATTCAAAAAAACAATATGTATTACTTATGAAAATAGAGTATTGGACTGTAAGATAAGTTTCACCAGCAACTATTTCTAGGAAATTAATATAATGACTAAAATGTTGAGGAGATATCATCTTTATCTTATAACTTATTTAGATAAGTCTAGAAAAAAATTAGACTCATAGTTGACTTCTCATTATCAATAAATAACTAGAAAAAAGAAAAAAGATTTTCAAATTTCTAAAAAATTTTCTTCATTTTAGGATTTTATCTTTTGTATAATCTCATTTAGGAGTTTGTTTTTGTTTTCTTCAAAGATTTTATTTATTTACTTGAAAGAGAGCAGAGGGAGGGCCAGAGGGAGAGGGACAAGCAGACTCCCTGCTGAGCAGGGATGCTGACACAGGACCAATCCCAGGTCACCAGGATCATAACCTGAGCCCAAGGCAGGTGCTTAGCTGACTGTCCCCTCATTTAGAAGTTCTAAGAATGAGGTGGGGTTGCAAGATGCGACATTTTCAGATTAGAATAAAACTGAAAGTTTACCACTAACAAAGCATTCATAACTACTGTTATGAGTTATGTAACATTTATAAAACTCAGCTTTCTCATTTTTCTCATTTGTAAATTGTAGAGGAAGAGTGTACAATCCACTTCACAAAATGTACAAATTACACGCTAAAGTTGTGTAAAGTATTTTTTTGATATATTGTCAGGCTTCAATTATTACTTATCTTTACTATTATTTTTCCTTATTCATATATAGAAATAATGCTATATGTTTTTAGAAGAATAGAATTAAAACCCATTTATTTATACGATTTATTTTTCCATCTTTATTGGCATATAATTGGCATGCAATATTAGGGTTAAGATGTACAACATCTTAATAAATTTACCTTTGTTAAGTAGAGCCTGGAGTGTCACATGGTGAACCACTGGGGTTTAAAAAAGACCACAAGGGAATTGAAAGAGAAGGTTATTTTTCATAGGTTCCAGAGGAAGTGCACAGCACATTTTGAGGGGCCACATGAGGAGGTCAAGGCAGGGTACAGGCAGAGAGGAAGAAGGAGCTGAGGCATATACCTCTATTAGGGTCCTTATTTTGGATGCTTTGGGGTTTCCAGGGTAAGGCCAGGTTAGTCAATCCAAATTTTCAAAAGCAAGATATTAGTAAGCTCCACAAGGTCTTATCCAAAAGGCACACAAGGGAAGAGCTCTGTCTGGGAGATGAGGAGACTGTTTATCACAAGAGCCTATAGGGAAGTCATATCAGGAACTTACATTTGCTTGTGACTCTGTGGGGTGCTATCTAGGGCACGTGTCCCATGAGGCCCCTGCTGGCAGGTTGGCCAAACAAAATAAATGCCAAGCCAGCAACACCATGGAGTGGCTTAGCTAAATTCTTGGCAACATAATGACTAGATGTATGTACATATTGCAGAATGAGATCATTTATATTTAGATTATTCCCTCCAGTCTTAGAATTGATAAGAAATTAAATAATGAAAATAAAATTTACAAAAATATTAGCCTTTATCAGATATAATGACACAAATACTGTGAAAAATGCTACTTCTTCTAAGTCTTGCAATATTTTGATAAAGAAATTAATAATATGTATAAATCATTTTAAAAGTACTTCAAGTAATGCTTATTGCTAGGGAAATATTTTAAGCACAGGCCAAAAATGCATGAGTATTTTATCATCACAAGTCATGCTTTTCTGTCAAGCAACTTTTAATTATTAGGAAAAAGAGTTAATGCTCTTGGAAGGATCACTGAATATGCAGATACAAGGTAAACTGCTCTGCTTATGATTTATGCAGAAGGAAAGACTGGATTGTAATAAATCAATAATGCAGCATTTGTAAATTATCTCAGCGAATTCTATACAGATCATGATTGTCTTGTATATTGTATTGAGTTCTCCATTTCTGCACACTTTTTGCAAAAGTCATTTGTGGCTACATGTTATTTACTAGTTGCCAGTATCATGAACATAATATAAAATACATTTAACTACTTAAACATTTAACTACTTAACTACCTAAAAGATTTGTGATTATTCTAGTCATAAAATATAATAGTCAAATAACAAATATCTTGGATATCTCTTCAAAAACTATGAACTATTAGGACAAACTAAATGTGTGATAAATTGTTTAAGATACAGAATTTCATTAGCATCTAGGAATATTACTAATCAAAAATAAATGTTAATTTTCCTTATGAGTTAGAAATGTCTTAAGAGAAAAAGAGCTCCATCAGTATTTTTGTTATCCAGTGTTTTAATAATTTCTAAATTCAAAAAATAAAAACAAAAAATGTACCTTAAGAGTATCTATAAATACTGGAAGGAAGTACTGTATGTGAATCTATAAATGACCCTCATTTCATAGATAGAAGCTCAACATGCTCAAAAGTACAATAGCATTTAGAGATTCTCATGTGAAGATTATTAAGAATTATTCCAGAAGTGTGAGAAAATGTAGTATTTCATTTAATAAATGCAGTAGAATTAAATGAGATAATTCTGCAGCTATTGAGTTTATATTACATTTGATTTAAATAAGTAGGACTTGGTCTTGTATCAAACTTATCAGTATTTAAACAATTTCCTTTGGGAAAGAAAATGAATTTAATAGTGTTTATAAATATTTATGATAAGCATATGGAAGACAGGTAAATTACTGATTGAATAGATCTTCTTTACCTAGGAGGCCTCTGTTATCATAGAATATTCCTTATTTCCACTATTTTAAAATTAGTTTATTTTTTTAAAAGTAGTGTGATATTTAAGCCATTAGGATAGAAGATTATAGCATTACAGTTCATTAGTGTTACACAACTTTACTAAAATATGATGCTATGAATAAATATGGATATAAAAAGGTAATCTACTTATTTCAATAATATTTACATCAGAATAGGCAAGATTTTAAATATTCTGATTTTAAGGATTTATGTAAATAAGATTTTTTTTCATGAGGCAGGTTTTTATAGGAGTAACAGAGCAGAAAATGTTACCATCATTCCTTATGATGTCCCAGGTACTCTATATTTTGTGAGATATCTTCAATAAACATGAATTTTTTGGATCTGTCAGTTAATTTCATTTCACTCAGTTTAGGTTACTTATTAATGAATTCATAAAAATTGGGAAGAAATCAGACTGACTTTTTAAGAAGTATATATCATTACCGATGTTAAATAAATATTTTTTGAATAAAATGATTAATATATGTAAGAATATGTTACTAGCTCACAAGTCCCCATAGGGACTAAATTGTCTTTCTGAAACCTCAAAAATAGTTCCCCTTATTTAGGATAAGGAAGAGGAAATTATTTCTCCAAAACACTCTCTCCTGCAAACCCTAAATATGTGAAAGATAATAAAGCACTAGATCAAGAAAAATAATGATGGATATTTGAGACTCCCTAATTCCTCTCAGAGGAACAAAACAAAAGAACGAATAGCTATCAAAAGCACCTAAACAAATCAAAAACACCACCTATAATGAAAGTAATAACAGAACACCAGAGGCGAGATCGTCAACAAAACTGGCTGAAGAATTATCTGAGAAAAAAAAAAAGAGGGGGTAGAAGCAAATGATCTATAACAGCTGGATTTACAGAAGATGCACATAGCTTGATACCAAGATCATGAAGAGATGGGTTTATTTGATTGTCTTAAGATCAAGGTATAGGAAATTATTACAAATATCCTTAAAAAGGGGTAGCTCTGAAATCATGGAACCTTTAGTAGATGAACTTGATAACAAACAGTAAAAACTGTAGTAAACTTCAAGCTTTAATTCATAACCAAGTGATGTTCATAAATATTAACAAAACTATGGAGATTAAATATGTGAATATATTCATATTCTTTTCATGTCATTGCTTAATAGTCAGCCAAGAATTTATTTTCTAGGATAATACATCTTTGAGTGTATCATTTGAGAAGAGGTAAATATTGTAAAACTACAGGTTAATTTATAAACATTTGTACAGTAGAAGGCATAACCACATAGATTATTTTATTTCCTATTGGATATTGAGAAGTTTTGTATTAATTAGGATGCTTATTTCATTATTACTGCAACCGAATGTTTATATCTCCAGTCTTCAATATCTTTTTTGAACTAGCCTTATCATCTTACTGGTTTCCTGATTAATTAATAATTTTAATAAAATCTTTGACAGATATTCATTTATATTTGCATATCATGCCTGTAATTTCATATATAACATGAAATAGTGTTGAAAGTTCAACTGAGATGCACAAGTAGTCCTACCTTCTAGAACCAATGAAATGGATCAGTTCACAAGTGCTTCTCATAGGATATTTATAACTAAGAAGAACTTCTCTTTGTTCCAAAACGATTCTCAAAAGTACCAGAACTTGAATTTCCTTCTCTCTCTCTTTCCTACTTTCCCTCTCTCCTCTCTCCCCTTTTTCTACATCTTTGTGGGGATTTTTTTGTTGTTGGTTGTTTTTTATTTCCGTTTCTTTGCAAAACTCAGTTTAGGTTCTAATACAACCAGCCAATAAATCATTTTTCGATAGTGATAGCAATGACAGGGTACTTGGCTTTATGATTTGACTATTTGGTGATATCCACTGAGTGGGCAGTAAAAATCTATTGGATAAAAAAATAGACAACAAGAATTCAGTTTATTTTTTTGCTTGTTTCTCTGTTAGAATATTTGTGAACTGACATCAGATAAGAATATATTTCCTGCTATTTGGAACACAAAGAGGTCTTTCAAATCTAGGCCAATTATTTCTTGTGTTTACTCATAACCCATAACTGAGGATATTGAAGGTACCCACTTTGTGTAACAGAACCTGTGCCTCTAACATGTAAGCATGAACAATTTCACCTTTGGGGAATATTAAAAAATAAGAGACTTAAACTAAAGAATTTGTATTCCAATTGATTTATAAACACAGACATATATCTAATGTTATCCAAACTTCTAAAATGTGATGACTTTTAAGGAGAGTTAATTATCTTCATATGTAAACTTCTAGCTCACATACACTTTTACATAAAAAATCAAACATGATAAGTTGAATCCTTGTACAGAGTAAACTGGTTTAATAATTTTAGTTTTAAAAATATATCCTGCTATTTCTATTAACCTTGTTTTGATTAGTAGAGTATAAGGTGTATGTTTTATTTTTAAATGAAATTTGTGTTTGTTTTAATAAGAGACGAATCAAAATTATTAAACATTTTTTATAATCTTACTGACCTAATAATCTAACATCCTATATAATTCTTAGGATTCTGAAACATGTAAAATAATCTGTTCAACTAAATCAAATTATATTTCTGACAAGTCTTTTTATAGTACTCATTATTATACTTTTTAGTACACCACCCCAACTGGAGTTTCCAAGAGCTTTGTTGAAATCTAAAAACAGGAATTGATATTATATCAAGTAAATCATTGGATAATCTTAAGAGGTAAACTCTAAAATGAAAAACTGAAGCCATGATAACCAAGTGTTTTAAACAGAATATATATATATATATGTATATAAATTAAATCAAAATTAAATGTATATTTTAATTAAATATATCTTAATTATCCTTAAAAATACTAAACATGCATTGAACATATTGAATACATTAAACATTAAATGCATAATATTTAAATATTTAATATAAAATTAAAACATGAAATATGAAAAAAGAAATACGTCTAATTTTTTTTACATTAGCATGTTACAAAATGGCAATAATCTTGACTTCTGTTAAAGAGTTTATGCTAGTAAAGTTATGGATGGTGGCTATAGGAGTTGAGTTTTGATAGATTGCTATATCTTATGTGTGTTATAGGCAATGACTGCTTGACAGTGAAATAGGATTTTTTAAAATTTAACTCCAAGTCAGAGTTATTATGGCTATTTGTGACAGCACAATGAACAATATCACAATAGAAATACAACTGTACATGTAAGATAATAGATGTAACTTTAGTTTTTCTTAAAAATAGTTTAGTTTTGTATTATAGTCAAATGTCATTTCATCCCTGTGTATAAAAGATCTTATTCAAGTTCTTTGTATAATGAGTTGTAGAAGTTTCAAGTGAAATAAAGTTTGTTTTATAATACTTGAGTCCTTAAAAAACCATCAATCATGAAAATTTTGTAAAATTGACTCAGCACTAACGGACTTAATGATAAAAGGAATTTCTAAATCCAACTCTATAATATATTAATGCACCTGGAATTTTGCATTCTCTCAGATAAAATTGATTTTGAAGCATCGTTTTCTTAACAATGGATAATAAAACCATAACCTTTACCTTCTGCTTGATTTCCTCAGGGGTCTAAGATTTTTACAAGTATTGTGATTTGTGTTGTTTTTATAATGTCAGTAATTATAAAACCAATCCAGGAAAAAAACATAAAAAAACAAAAAACAAAATTCCCTCACTGTGAAAAATTGAGATTTTTTAACAATAAAATTGTGTGTTGCCTTCTACTATATTTACTTCAAAATTATATATAGTCATTTTCATTAAATAGGCAAAAAAATATTAGTCAGGTATCCGTGATTTTATTTAATCACAAGATCAAATCACTATGAAATTTTATGGACATTGCCTTTTGTAATCAACTTTTAAATAAGAAGAAAGAAAAAAGAAGAAAGAAAGAAGAAAGAAGAAAGAAAAGAAAAAGAAAGAAAGAAAGAAAGAAAGAAAGAAAGAAAGAAAGAAAGAAAGAAAGAAAGAAAGAAAGAAAGAAATTTGCAATGTCTCTTACACCTGATATTGTTCAGATTTGCTAAAAGTCCCTCAAAAATTACAAAACTTTATTCTTTCACACCATAATAGGATTGCTATCAATACTATATCAGTTAGTATATTGATTGATATACTATATCAGTATATCAATACTACCAGTTTCATTGATGTGTTCATATTTTTAATTGGATTCTGTTCCTGTAAAGAGCTGAATGGAAAAATCTTTCAAATCAAAAGGATATTTGTGAGTAGAAATTTATTACTGTGGATTTTTTTGGAGATATATATTGGAAGTCTCCAGAAATGTCTTAATCTTCTTAATGTCCAAAATATTGTTAAATACAAATCTGAACTTAGGTGAGGAACAATTTTTATGCAAAATGACTGTTGCAACAAGGAGGATGCTCTGATCCGACGATCTGCATGCATCTCAAAATGAAATGGAAAGGGGTACCTCATTGGGTTAAGCATCTTACTCTTATTTTGGCTCAATTCATGATCTCAGGGTTGTGAGATTGAGCCCCAAGTCAGTCTCTGTGAGTCTCTGAACTCAACACAGAATTTACTTGGGATTCTCTCTCTCTCCCTCTCCCCATGCTTCACCCCCAGCTTGAGGGTGCTCTCTCATAAATAAATAAATAAATAAATAAATAAATAAATAAATAAATCTTTAAAAAATGAAACAGAAAGAAAAGGGGCTTTTCTTTTATAGGGAGGGGATGACACTAGCTGGAACTTAGAGAAAAAACTGAGCAAGCAGTGGAGGTTTGCACATAGCATCACTGAGGAAGTTTAAAGGGAAATAATTTATCCTATGCAAATAATTTTTATAAAAAGTGATTGCTCTATACCCTAGTGTTTACGTAAACTTGGGGGGAGCCAACATTGTGGGGACTGTTGGAGGAGAGAAGTCTGACCAAAGACGATTAAACCAAGTCAGTTACAAAGTAACCAGCAATTGGTCAGTCCTCTCTGTTGTTTAAGAGAGACAAAGCTCATCTTTAAAACTAATAGAGATGGAGGGGCACCTGGAGAGCTCAGTCAGTTAAGCATATGCCTTCCACTCAGGTCACAATCCCAGGGTCCTGGGACAGAGTCCTTCATTGGGCTCCCTGCTCAGCAGGAAGTCAGCTTCTCTCTCTCCACCTGCTTGTGCTCTCTCGCTCTCTCACTTGCTCACTCTCTCAAATAAATAAATAAAATCTTTAAAAACCATTAGAGATGGAACAGTCATTGTGAAGTTGAGGTTCTTAAAGAGGCTTCCCTGGTGGGTTGACCACATAATCTTGTTGGCTTAAAAAATAGTTGTGTCATTTACTGGGCATGTTGTCAAACTGACAATTATTAAAGGGTCTTAGAGATCCAACATTGATGAGTGGTGTACTTAGGAATATAATCAAAGAAATGACCATTAAAGGATGAATAAAAAAGTAATATCAAGATTTTAGCTTGGAAGAAAGCCAGTTGAGAACATTAGCATCCTTAGAAGGCAGAGTAAGAATGGTAGTGGCAATATGACAAACTTTCTGGTGTATGATCTGAATATTTTTGGTGTTGTCACAGCCATCAGGGAGATTTTAGAAAATACACACACAATTGTTGGTTCCAAGCACCGCATGAGTTTCCCTTAGGACCAGAATCATCTCTGCTGCCAGATGATTTTATGAATTCCTATAGTTCTCTGGTAGTGAGGTTGTTGGTTTAGATAGGATTGTCCATAGTCTTGATTCATACTCAAAGTGGAGCTTGAAAAATATGGGAGTTTTGGAGAACATTTTCAGTTGCCCATTTGGTGGCAATGCCAGGCATGAAAGCTGACTGGACCGATCTGCTGTGTGGCATCCAACTATTTTAGATTTACTCCCAATCTTCAAGACTTTGATTTAAAGGTTTCTTGAGATCCTGATGAGAAAAGAAGTCACAGTGTCTTCTTACTGGGCTAGATTTTTGAACCCTAATTTGTAACAACAAATTATTTTTGTAGACATATTGGATCATCAAATCAAAAGTTATAGAGTAGTTATAAGAAAAGAAGGCAGCCTGATTAAATTTTGATAAACGTATTTTTCTGGCACAGTGGGTGTAATCTTATTTTCTTGTACTGTCATCTGCTTGATCTATGGTTTCAGGAAAAGCTGGTTATCTCTTGGTATCATCTGTTCGTAAGGGCTCTCAGGAGAATCCTAGGTTAAGGTTGTCAATTGGAGTCCATGTCCTTGAAAAGTAGCTTCTGTTCCCTTTTTGGTTGAGACGTGAATTTAAGGTCAAGTCACCAAGGTTTTCCAGAGCATTGATGGTATGGAGGATGAGATAGGAATCCTTTCAAAGGGATTTAAGATTAGTTTTTTGGTACTATCACCTCCAGAGAATTAAGTCTCCAGTTTCTAGATTGTGGGGTGATGACAAGGAAAGACAAGGAAAACAGGCAGGACCTTCTTGATAAGTTTATGGATAATTGAAATGCCCCTTGTGGCATTTTATAATGTCTGAATTAACCAGATTAGAGCCTTTGAAAGTCTGAGCAGAATAGGGAATTTTTATGGGTTGGTTAACTATTGTTTAATATAGGGACAGTGTGACCCATCAGGAAAGGACCGGAAGTCAATCAGGGCTAAGGGAAAAACCTGAGGCCATAGGAATCTATGTTTTGTTTTGTTTTGTTTTTTTGTCAGTTTGTCAAGTTTTAATTTTTATAGTTTAATTTGGATACACATTTTGATAGATCTCACTATTTTTTCAGATGACTAGGGATGATAAGGGCACTGTATTTAGGGGGTGGGGATAAAGAATGGTTTCATTATTTGGATGACTTTGACAATGAAATGGATCCCATAGTCACTTGAAAACATTAGTGAAATTCCCCATATGGGAAATATTCATTTTATTAAGCTTAGCAGCAGTATTAAGCAGTGATTCTTTTTAAAGAAAAATTCAAGTTAGTAGGAAAACATGCATATGAGGGTAAGAACATATTTATAATCATGAGATTTAGGGAACTGAATACAATCTTGTTATCAGTAAAGAAAATGTCTTAAACATTTGCATGTTAATGAAACTGTTCAGGTAATTTATGTGAGTCTTCAATTTAAAAGCACTCTTCAGAGTATACTGCATTTAAATTAAAGATGCAAAATTACAACCAAAATGATATATTTTTTAAAAGTACTAAAATTAAGACTGATGTCATCATAATGTTGTCTTCTCATATTTAGAAATTATGTAGATATTTAGTGAATACTCAATTAATTAACTTAAATCAAGTATAAGGTATTAATAGAAGTTCTTCAAAAATATATTTAAGTTGAATAGTTGTAAAATATATTTAAATTTTGAAATAAAGTTTGTTAAAATAATCAAGTATGGTTAAATATATAAAATATATTACAATCTTAAACATTTATTATAGATAATACCACTTTATTCAATTGATAAACCTACATAGGTTTAGAAGGAACATATCCGAATAGAATAAAAATACATGCTTACATTATATTTAACACTGATAACTAAGAAGACATAGATGTTTTTATGAATTAACAATATTAGACTAGCCCCACTGGTTGAAGATTACATCATGTGAACAAAAATTTATAAGATGCTTGTGTCAAGTCTTTTTAAAGTATTAGAAATATATTATTGCTTTAATTTCTGGGAATTTTAGGACTATTTCATTTTTATGAGTGCTTATCTTCAACTCAGTCAAAATATAGAGCTATGTTAAGGGATTTTTATCATCTAATTTGGTAATGTCATCCAGAGAAAGAAAAATATTACATACACAAAGCATACATATATACATATGTGTTGGGAAGATTGAATGATTCAAGAGAATTCAAAGAAAGACTTAAGGTAGAAAAAGGAGTAAAAAGGAATAGGGGAAGAGGGAGTTCTTAGATGAATTAATTTGAGGAGATCTCACATTCCCATGAAGTTGCAAATTATTCTTTGTCAAATCTTCCTAATTTGGAGATAGTTGTCCAAATTAATGTTATAGTGGTGGAACGTACAGTCAGCAGAGAAGGAGAAAGGAAAGTGAAACTATGGAATAAGAATTTTTTTAAAAGATTGTATTTATTTATTCATGAGGGACACAGAGAGGCAGAGATAGAGGCAGAGGGAGAAGCAGACTCCCCACGGGGAGTCTGATGGACCACTCGTTCCAGGATCCCAGGATCATGACCTGAACCTAAGGCAGATGCTCACTCACTGAGCTATCCAGGTGCCTCTGTGGAATGAGAATTAAGAGGGATTTTATTCTAAATTTGTCTTCTAGGGGTGCCTGAATGGCTCAGTGGGTTAAGCTTCCTACTCTTGATTTCTGCTCAGGGTCCTGGGATCTACCCCCACCTCCGCTCCTTGCTTAATTTGAGGATTCTCTCCTCTTTCCCTCCTTGCCTGCCCCAATTCACTCTCTCTCTCTCAAATAAATACATTAAAAAAATTTAAATGTGTTTTAAAAATTTGTCTTCTAAAATGAGACTCAGGTCTCTTTTATTCTATAATTACTGCTCATTTTAATACTTTTGTAATTGCACATTTTACACAAAAAATAAAATAAAATGAAATAAAAACAAATCCATTCAAAGGAAATGTGAGAAGTTTAAACTGTATTTAAAACATTTTATTATTTCAATGATTAAACTATGAGATAGCTCAACTACCTCTTCCTTAGTTTTGTCTATCGTGTCCTACAATGGCTTCAAATGCATTAATCACTCAGTGTGATTGTTAAGTCTGACAAATCTTTTAATCCAGTAATTATATAATTTAATCCAGTAATATATAATTATATAATACAAAAGGGCAATAAAATTTTAAATCAGTAACTTTAAGCCTTTTCTTTTTTCTAAAAACTGTAAAGATATAAACTGAAAGCCTTTGGGAAACAAGAAAAATTTTTAAATTAAGATAATTGCTAACATCTATGATAAATATCTTCACTTTAACTAGATTAATTTTATTCCCATTAAAATAAAGGATACTCATTTAAGTACATATATATACCTAAATATTATATAAATTTTGAGAATATTTTATTTCCAACATTGTCTTTTTCAGTAAGTGAATCAAAAACTTCTACCATTTTTTCCCAGAATGGACATTTTAAACAATTCTATATTCCTTCTAATTGTAGACTAAAATGCTAGTTCTTTTTATATTGTTTCGCAGCCTTAGAAAAATATTATTTGACAAATCACCTTTAATATATTTGTGGTATTGAAAAATACCATTTTATTTTTTAAATTTTTTTCTTTATGATTTTTCGTGTCTAAATGTTGTTGCTAAAGAACAATGAATTATTAGAAACACTTGGCATATTTTTTATAATGGCCAACATCTATGCTGCTGACAACCACACCTGGTATTTCTTCTAATGCACAATTAGTGACTAGAAAAATAAATATATTTCCAATAAATAACACTAAAAGGTTTTGCTAATTGAGAAACTATTGATCACTCTCATAGATGTTAGTATTATCTTGTCCACAACTTTTCCCTTCTTACAAAGATTACAGATGCAAGTAGTCAATCTTTATTATCACGCAGTGTGATTTCATCTACTTATAATAAAAATTTGCTTCACCGCAGTTCATTACACAGTTGATTTCCAACATTTTCTCTATTCCATTGATTCTTCATGAAACCATAGCACTGTCCAATGGAATAGAATAAATTATTTCACTTAAATATCCTTCCATAACCATACTAATATGTACTGTGTAGCAGGTATGATTAATTATTCTCTAATAGGTGGCTTACAGATTTTTTCTTTTTTTATATTTAATTCATTTATTCATGAGAAACATGGAGAGAGAGAGAGAGAGAGAGAGAGAGAGAGAGAGAGAGAGAGAGGCAAAGACACAGGCAGAGGGAGAAGCAGGCTCCACGCAGGGAGCCCGACATGGGACTGGATCCCAGGTCTCCAGGCCCTGGGCTAAAGGCTGCGCTGAACTGCTGAGCCATCTGGGCTGCCTGGCTTACAGATTTTCTTATCATTCATCTTATTTAACAAAAGTACAGTATAATGAGAGCAATATTATGATTGTAAGAGATCTTAATCATAGTGAAGAAAATGACATTGCTTGAGTATTTTTCTTAATACATACATATACAAATAACAGTACACAGGTATGTAAGATGCCCACTTAATCTTCATGGATTTAGTGTAATAGTAGCAAAGAATATAGTGTAATAGAATATATGTTAACAGAGTATTAGTTCCTTCAAGTTCATGTAGAGCATTAGTTCCTTCAAGTTCATAAAGAATTTTAAAACTAAATTTCAACTCCTTAAATGAAAATTTGTGCCACTTTTACTTAAGCTACTAAAACTCTTATTTTTGTGACAAGATATAGACATGAAATATATAGTAGTGTAAATGCTAGAACTACAAATACATATGAAATACAATTGTACTGCATTAAGTACTTAAATCCCACAAGAGACTTTGCCATAGATAATGTTATTTTTGCAAAATGAGCGATGACATTGTAAATATTTTAAAGACATAACATAAATTCTTCCCTCAAGTTTATTGGTAGATATATTTACAAAAATTACAGGACATGTTAAAACAAAGTATTACAAAACTTTTGCCTTTATACATAAAATTTACATCCTAGTCGGATAATTTTTACACTCATAATTATCAAGTGGGTAATCTGAAGATCACATCAGAAGTCAGTTCTTTGTTGTACAGAACCATCCTTTACTTTTCAAAAATTTTAGCTTCCCTGAAATCTACTAATTATATGCCAGTATTTTCACCTAATTGGTCTGTCTACCAAATTCCATAAGTAGGCAACATCATTTCTATTGAGAAACAATTTCTTACATTATAAATGTGGTACCTTGGATAATTGTTAATATAACCCACTATGTCTGTAGCCCTCACAAATTTTTTCAGTAATAGTCACACTGTATTAATAAAAGATCAAAATGCTTTCCACATATTCATATTCACATATTCCACCCTGCTCATACTAAATAAAACTTAAACTTTATTCTCATTTGTACTTGAATGGTTTTCTCAGAAAATAATTCTATTTTTGCACCCATTTCTGTAGACATTTATCTCCTTGCTACCTTCTTTGTATATTTCTCCAACACTCCATTTACTATTAATTATTTTAAAATCTAACATACATATACACACATATATACACAGAGGGAGAGCACACACACTATGAAAAAGTAGAAAGAAGCAAGCACACACATAGACACACACAATATAAGGCTTTTTAAAATTTTTTTCCAGATTAGCTCTGCTGAAATTTTAAACAGCATCATTAATATTTAACATGTAATAAATTGCACATAAAGTGTACAATTTGGTAATGTTTAATGTATCCATCCACAAAGCCATTACTACAATCAAGATAATACATTTATCTGTTAGCTGTGAGAATATGGTCATGTCCCTTTGTTGTTGTTGTTGTTTTTAAGATTTTATTTAGCTATTTGAGAGAGTGAGTGAGAGAGAGAGAGAGAGTCCAAGCCAGACTCTCTGCTGAGCAGGGAGCCTGATGCAAGGCTTGATCCAGGGACTCCAGAATCATGATCTGAGCCAAAGACAGATACTTAACCGACTGAGCCACCCAGGCACCTGCCTCATGTCCCATTGTAATCTCTCCTTCAAGTCCCTATCGCTGCATATTCTTAAATTTTATATTAACAAAATAACGCAGAATATACATTTTTATGTCTAACTTCTTTCATTTTAAGCTAATAATAATAATAATAGTTATTATTATTATTATTTTATTTGAGAGAGAGAGAGAGAGCAAACACAAGCAGGCTGAGCAGGAGAGGGAGAAGACTCCCTCACTGAGCAGGGAGCCCGATGCAGGGCTTGATCCCAGTGTCCTGAGATCATGACCTGAGCCAAAGGCAGATGCTTAACCAACTGAGCCACCCAGGTGCCCCAAACTTGTTTCTTTTTGAAGCTCTGTGATTAGGTACTCAAGTGTTTGGCTTCTATCTTTGTATGTTTATAATTTTCATAAAATTTAGAAAATTATTTTTAGCATTATTTCTTCAAGTATTTTTCCATCCTACCACTCTTAGCATTCTCCTTCGATGACTCTCTGTACATGAAAATTAGGCCATGTGAAATTGTTCCACAACCCATTGATGCTCTTCATTTTTGATCATTTATTGTATTGCTATGTCTTTAAGTCCACCAATATTTTTCTTTGGCAATATCTAATCTGATATCAATCCCACTCATTATAATTTTCATCTAAGACATTGCAGTTTTTATCTCTAATACTTCAACTTGGGTCTCTCAAAATATGATCCATAACTATATGTAGCATGTTTATTGTTTCTTCTACCTTCTTGAACATATGGAACACAGTTAAATGATTTTTAAAAAATTCCTTTGTCTAATTATTTTACCACTGACTGTTATTTCTAGACTGCTATTGATTTTTTCCCCTTTATTGTGGGTTTTATTTTCTTATTTCTTTGAATGTCTGCTAATACGTAATTGTATTCTAGTCATTTTGAATTTTAGTGCATACTGGGTGTTTGTGTTCTTGCCAATATCTCTGAGATTTAATCTTATATTTTGCTATTTCACTTGAAAAGGGTTTGATCCTACTGGCTCCCTTAAATTTGTTAGTTGAGGCAAGATCAGTTATTACCACTCAATTATTGCTTGAACTCTGGATATTGTTTAATCTCTTTAGATGGATTTTAAGTCTTAGCAAGTTTCCTCACACTAGCTGACCCTGACATTCCCTCATACTAGATTCCTAGCATGTGTTGATGGAGCACTTTACAGATGTCCAGTGTTCTCTCCGTGTGCTGCTCTCTCTTCTTTTGTGCTCAACCCTGTGAGCTCTGACCACTGTGGCCTCTTCAAATGCCCACCTCCCTCTCCTGAACTCAGGGCTCAACCAACATTCCTGACCCAGGCTTGAAAACTCTCTCCAGTCAGTTAATTCAGGCAAATGCAAGGCTCACTTCCACGATTTCATTTCTCAGATGTCGTTGTTCTTTTTACTTAAAAATTGATTAAAAAAATAATAACATGCCTTGAGGGTCTTTCCATATCAACAGAGACATACCACTATGATTCTCTTAAATAACTCCATTGCAGTGGAGTTGTTTTTTCCTTATTTTTTTCATTTTTTCCAATACTTTTCCTTATTAGTATTGATATACTTAATATATGACTTGCTGAACTTGCTGAACTTTTGTAAGTATACACAATACATAAAATATTCCATTCGTTTTTTTACTGTGGTTGATACTTCCAAATTATTGTGCATAAATTTCTACTGATGTACTATGTATATTAACTAACACTAAGGAATATTTATTTTCAATTAAGCATTTTTTAAAAATAAGCATTATCTGTTAACTTACATGATATTTTAACACTATCAAATAAACATGTATATTTTGAACACTGCTTCTGCCAATTATTAGCTAACTCGACAAATGGCTTAAATTACTGAATCTTAGCTTCCTTTTTCATTAATCTGTGCAAAAAGAGTACTATCTTCATAGTTTGAAAGCTTTAACATATGAAGAACTTACTTAAAACAGTCATTGGAACATAGTAAACCCTGATTAAATGAGTTTGTATTATTAAATTACTATTATTACTGTTATTATTAAAATGGTATTAAGTCAATGTCAGCAACTTTTGGCTTTTGTAGATCGACACAGGTATGTAATATTGGTATCTGTAGGCTATCACCTGCTGATGCTTTTTCCTGGAAATCTACTTTTCTCTCTTACTGGTAAGTTTAAGAACAGCTAAAATTGAATATGATATGCCTGAGAGTTTACAAAATTTCATCTTGGACCTAAGAGAAAGGCTACATCATTGCCAACTGATGTGGAAAATTTGAACTGGTAAGTACTATTCTTTTAGGTGAAGAGACTTTCTTACAATGAAATAGATTGCACATGAACTGTGAGTGATATCTAGAAACAGATACAGGTGACAAAATGTGTTGTATGACTAAGTCTTTCCACCTGGACAGACATAAATTGGATAACAAGAAGGAATAAAATGAACTTTTCTGAGTCCTGAAAATTAGAGTAGCTACAGTCTTGTTTTCTCCATGTGTTTGTATCCAAGTGTTTGAATTTAATATTGCATAGAAGCTCAAAGCTGATTATACTACTTATGCATTCCACATACAAACACAAATCTTGATCAAAAAACTTAACTCATCCATATGCATGGAGGTCATAACATTTTTTTCCTACTGAGATGATATGGCAGGTACTAAGGAGCCTTTATTAGCCATGTCTTATTATCCTCAAGAAATATACAAATAGCTCTGTAGAGAATAGAGAAATCAAGTTAGAATTACCAGAGTGAACTACAGGGCTGAATTTAGGAGAGTAAATTCTACCAAATTACCAGTAATTCTAAAGAAACAGATTTATTAAGATTCAGATGTGCTAGTTCTGGATGTCTCCTAACAAATGATATGTTTTTATTTTGACTAATACTCAGAAAAGGTTCAGCTTGCTCCAGGGAAAGTAAGTATAAGGTCATTAATTTCAGTTAATAACATATGGGAGAGTAGTAAGATATAACAGGAGCAGATCAATTAGTTATTTTTAACTTAACAGCTACTACAGCTTATTTCACTTTTGGTTTAGCTAAAAAGCCTGAAACAAATTAGCCTTGCTTGATTCAGTCTTTTCTTTTAAGAATCCTTTAAAAAATATAGCCAAGACAATTTAAATGTCAAGAATTTGTAATTAACTCTATAAATTTAAAATGTCATAATACTCAACATTGCTCATTTCCTTGTTGACTAACCCTCTATTGAAAATCAAGTCAAAATTGGAGAGTGTTCATGATGTTGTTTGCATTATTAAACATATTTTAGAAATACATTAAGACACAGCAGAATAGGGATCCCTGGGTGGTGCAGCGGTTTGGCACCTGCCTTTGGCCCAGGGCGTGATCCCGGAGACCAGGGATCAAATCCCATGTAGGGCTCCCGGTGCATGGAACCTGTGTCTCTGCCTCTCTCTCTCTGTGACTATCATAAATAAATAAAAATTAAAAAAAAAGACACAGCAGAATAAGTTGTTGAAAGTAGCTTCTTTATTATCTGAACTAGTATTTTTTAAAAATAAGCATTTAAAGAAGAAATTATGGGGCACCTAGGTGGCTCAGTCAGTTAAGCATCAGACTCTTGATTTTGGCTCAGGTCATGATCCTTGGGTACACTTCTGAGTTGGGCTCTGTGGTCAGCAGGGAGTCTGCTTGAGGATTCTCTCTCCCTCTCCCTCTCCCCTCTCCCACTCTCCTCCCACTCTCTCTCTCTCTCTCAAATAAATAGTCTTAAAAAAATTTAAAAAATAAAGAATAAAACAATAAAAAATAAAGAATAATTTATGACTAAATGGAAACTAAAAGATTCTAAACTGCAAATTATTTTGATTTCATTATAATTTTACTTGTGACCTCATAATCAAAAATACATATTTTTCAAATATCTCCAAATTATTGTCATTTTGAAGTAGACAAACAATATCTTTTTTTTAAAGATTTTATTCATTTATGCATGAGAGACACACACAGAGAGAGAGGCGCAGAGACACAGGCAGAGGGAGAAGCAGGCTCCATGCAGGGAGCCCGACGTGGGACTGGATCCCAGGTCTCCAGGATCAGGCCCTGGGCTGATGTCGGCGCTAAACCGCTGAGCCACCAGGGCTGCCTGACAAACAATATCTAAAGAGTAGTCAAAGTAATAAAACAAATTAAAATCCCTAAGGACTCTTCCCATGGTTCAATTATAAACATGTATATTGGCATTTATTGGAGTTTCAGGGTTGAACAGTCAAGGGGAAATGAGTCACAACCACCTTGGGTCCTCTTTGTTAAAGCATTGACTGGAATATCTGGTTTTGTCACAGGAAAAGACAGGTTGAAATTGCTTGGAATGGGTAGTCCTATATACTCAAGTATATTTAAGAGCATACTGTACTGTGCAGTGCAGCTCACACTTGATTTATTTACACACACACACACACACACACACACAAATTGATTGAATTTTCTACTTGCTCTAAGCGACAGTGCTGACCTCTGACAAAAATCAAGGCCCACAGGTGGCACTAGTAAGTAGATTGCAGTCATCAAGCTCAACATCTCACATACCCTGTCACTGTTCTTCCTGTTTGGCTTCCAAGTCATGTTTCATTTAGCAGAAGTGAAAAGATGTTTCAGTCACTGAGCCAGAAGAGAAAGATGGAAGTTTTCCTCCTCACTTTTGTTTCAAATACTATTTTATTACCCTTTCCTCTAGGTGAAAAAAAATAATATGTTCATTTCTTCTTCTTCTTCTTCTTCTTCTTCTTCTTCTTCTTCTTCTTCTTCTTCTTTTTCTTCTTCTTCTTCTTCTTCTTCTTCTTCTTCTTCTTCTTCTTCTTCTTCTTCTTCTTCTTTTCTTCTTCTTCTTCTTTTTTGTTGTTGTTGCTAATGCTAACTACAGGTCAGGATATTTAATAACTTTTTTCTTCCTAAGAGTATATGCGAGTATCATAAAGCTTACATAAATTTAAAAAATAGAAGGAAGAAGGATATACAATGTTTTCTCATCTTTTCTCCTTCCATTTCTATTTTGAGAGTCCTTTAAAAATGTTTTATATATACCAAACCAAAACAAACTACCATAAATACAAAGTTGAGTCACATGTATTTTCTATCTTATATATAATTTCTATTTAATATTATATTATTAAAGCTGATTTTATTCTATGATATTACTGAAAGTAGCAAGCAAATATTTTGTTCGCTTTGGACATGTGCCAAAGTTCAATCCAAAGTTACAAAATACTGAATTCCTGCCCTCAAAGAAACCAATGATGTGTAAACGTGTAGTCATGGCTGCTAACACTAAAGGAAGTGATTTAGAGAACACATAGGGTATTGCAGTAATTTATTGTTTTGAAAAGGAAATTGTAAAATCTTTGTGCTAAGATAAAATGGATTGGCAGGGGATTTATGTCTCTCAGTAGAGTGTAAGAGTTTTCAGTGAGTAGTAGCCATATTAATGTCGCTCCAGCTTACAATGAATATCTAGCAGTTCCAGTCAAAAGAACAACGGCATAGTGTGATAAAGATTAATTTACTCTCAGAGTATTGGAAACTTAAATTTGTCCTTTTCAAATTTAAATTTAAATTGATCATTTTTTGAATTAACTTTTTCTCAGTGTTTTTTATTAAAATATAATTAACACAAGGTGTTATATTAGTCTCAGCAGTACAGTGTAATGACACAACTGATCTATACATTACTCTGTGCTCATCAAAATAAGTTTACTCTTAATCCTTCTTATCTATGTAGAAAAGTAAACTTACCACTTTGCAAAGACTATTAAAAAGGCAAGTTTTTGAAGAAGAATATTTTTCAAGTCATTTTCTACAAAACCAAAAAGATGTTGCCACATTTTACTTTATCTTAAAATTTGGCTTTTTCCATAATATGTCACCACTGAGAAAAATGAGTTCAATCAAATATTTTATGAGATACGTAACCATGTTAAAAGTGGCCCTTATGCTATTTTATATGATTGTGTGTGCACACAGATAGATAAATTCCCAAAGTAAATATCCTGGAAAATCTTATATTTTATGATTATTTCTCTTTATTTGAAGAACAGATTTAATTTGTGCTGTATGTTGATGTGTTCACTGTTGTCATTATAATAGACAAAGGCATGTGGGTGATACATGTGCCACGTATTGAGACAATGAATAATGGGTGAAGATTCAGAGCTTCAGAGACAGACTTCGTGGAATCAAATGTTAACACTTCTTGACTATATGATAGTAGAGAAATTACATTCTTTATATTTTTCAGTTTCTTCAAACTAAAATGAGGCTTTAAGGGCCTCTGTATTAGCTGAATACTGTGTAAAGTCTGATGCATACTAAGGTCCCAGTAGATGCTAGATATTTGTATTACCAACGTGATGCATGTTTTGGGCCTCAAATAATCTTATCCCAATGACATGTTACCGAGGATATTCAATAATTAGGGGTACCGGTGTATAGAGATTTATACAGAATGGATAACATTTATAACAGGCCTTCAGATAACATGGGAATAATACTTGCCTTTTCAACTGTCTTTTCAACATTTAACCACGAATTATATCATTAAAGACTTCAAATACTTAGAAGACAAGAGCTGAAAAAAGAAAGGGGAAATATAGTAAAGGAAGATCAAAGAAAAATATATTTTTGGCTTATTAAATGTGGCAGCTTCCCTGGAGGATTTAAAATAGGAGGAAGGTTATGGTAAGAAAATGTAGCCTTTAAAGTTAATGTCAATGTCAAAATCCTGGCTTGAACAGACCCAAGTCAAGGGACAACTATTAATTAAGGAAGACCATCCTTCTCAAAACTGAGGCCAACAGCAGTAAATCTATCTGTATTTTGTGGTTTGAAACAATATTGTTAGATTTCATTGAGGTTGATCTTTACTGTTCCCCCCTAATTTTGTCTTCCAGGAAGCATTTGGAAAGACAAAAGACTGCAAACTTATGTCCCAGTTTTTACATTGCCCCCCCCCCACTTTGGCATTATAATTACAGACTATTAACATTAATGAGTTAGTTTATCTACCAAATATTTTTGCAATTTTATATCTGTTTCTATCTTTCCCTCCCCCTCAGAAATTAGTTATTTGAGATGAATAGGTAAATCTAATGTGAACACAGATAGTTTAATATAATGAAAAAGACATGGAGAGAAATGCGGTTATTTTGTCATGTGTTTAAATACCTTTTACCTGAGTACAAATTTTGCTACTGGTAGATAGGGGGTAGCTTTGCGCCTGTGGAGATTGGTGAGAAGGAAAGAATTCATTTAACAACAGCAGTATCAACTTTTAGAAACAAATTTATTCTAAACTAAAATATGTTTGCACTGCCTAATAATTGATTTCCTGACTGGAGAGTCAACCCTTATTCTTACTATGCATAAGGCAAGGCAGGGAGATTAGACAGACGGAATTTCCATTTCTTTCATGTGACTTCTGGAATTTGATCAAGGCTCACAAGTGAATAGAAATAAACTTTTAAATTAATACCGTAAATCTTTATTAGGCTTGTTAATGATTACTGGCCCTTCTAATTTTGACAAGAGGTATAATTTTATTGGTCTAGTTGGCTAATAGACCTTTGCCTATGGTGATGTTCTTGTCACACTCTTTTACGTGCTTCCTAGAAAATAACAATTAAACTTAATAGGGTATTTGTCATTATTTCAAAGCTGTAACCTTTTTTTTTTTTTCCAATCTACAACTCAAGATCTGAATGCAACATTTGCATTTGAATTAATCCTAGAGGATTAAACAGGCAGTTTGTAAAACACAATGAAATAAATATAGAGATATACCTGAACTAATAAAATAGCTCTTATTTTAGTTAGTCCTTTAGGTATTCCAAGCATACTGGTATTGCCTTAGCTTTACTCTTTACAACAAAGGAAATGTTTGCCTTAGTTTAAAAATCAAGAAACTGAGTTGAGGGAAGTTGCATATACAGGGAACAATGGGACATTGCCATTTTTGACTTTTGTTTTTAACCTAGCCCAGTTCACATGGCTTAACTGGTAAGGGATGGAGCTCTGTGTAGCTCTTACCACTGGCTTCCTTCACGACACTTTCCACTATGTCGCTTTCTCACCTTGTCCTGCAATGTCTCCAGTGAAGACAAAAAATTTTGTCATGTGATATAGTTTAAATTTACTAGAAAGCAAGATCCCAAAAATACGAAGGGGATTATATTATTATTACTAATTACTATTCTTAAAGCATAGACACGCTTTGAGAGAATTTAAATTCAGCTTTAAGTTGTAACCTTTTTGAAGGTTCAGCTCTAAGCTGCGTGATCCATCTGTTACACAAATTTCTCTCTTTATAATGCTATTGGGTTTTAAAATTTACACTTTAGAAAGGAAATGCAATAAATACATACTAAATGATTAAATTCTACATGTTAGAGAGTTGAATAGCATAGAAATTATGTTTCTAACTCCTGCTGAGATGTTGCTGTTCAGATATGAGACAATTTAGATTATCAGGGCTGAGGAATTTGGGGGGGAGAAAAAGATAGAAAAAAAGTGAAAAGTTATAAATGACTTTGGGTTAGTAATTTATTATTATATTCTGAAAAAATAAATGAAGAGTTAAGAGGTGCTAGATAACTTCTAAAGTTTCAAGGAGTTCAAGCTTGATAGTAATATTCAACTCAATGACAATTTAACAATTAGCATGTCCACTAGAGTGGCCCAGTCGTTGTGGAACCATTTAAAACTGAGGACAAAGTTCCAATACACATGGGAGTTGATTATGGTATCATGCAAAAGGAAGAAGTGCTTTATATTAAAAATATTTGGGATACAATGCCCATCCATGCTGATATATATCTATTAGCTAGTCAATTATCTTTAAGCATTAGGAAGGCTTCCAAAATTTCTCTTGATAGTATACACAGTTTTGCATAAGTTTTAGGAATCTTCTGAACACTAATAATGACAATAATAGGGGAACTAGCTTAAAAAATGTTGATTTCATCACTATCACAGAATCATTCTATAACCTCAACATGCCTCATTTTATTTGATTTATACAGAACTTTTAGAAGGAGTAACTTTTAGGGTGCCTGGGTGGCTCAGTCGGTTAAGCGTCTGCCTTCAGCTCAGGTCATGATCTTGAGGCCTTGGGATCGAGTCCCACATCAGGCTCCCTGCTTAGTGGGAGGTGTGCTTTCCTTCTCATTCTGTTCCTCCCTCTGCTTGTGTTCTCTCTTGCTCTCTGTCAAAAAAAGAAAATCCTAAAAAAAAAGTAGTGACTTTTACTATGCCCACTATACAGTCAAAGGAAAAAGTTTTACTTGCAAATGTTCACAGTCTTAGTTGCTGATATCATTGATACTTGAAATCACATCTCACTTCAAAAGCCAAGTGTTCAAGGCACATGACTTACTGTCTTTTTATACTGTTACCATGATTTCCTCTCTGTGGGAATTGCCACGGAGAGCATAAAGCATGAATTTTTAAATCACTTTATCCTAAATTAAATCCCACACTTGTAATTTACTAGCCAATTAAAAAAAAATCAGTTGAACTTTTTTCAGAGAACTGTTCCTCCAAAGGATCCTCTAAGAAAAGCTTCCACTGTAATGAATATTGTGGTCTAACTATAAATATTCACTCTTTCCCTCTTACTCTATAATGAAAAGAGATGAATTTTTAAGAATACCTGTGGAAATAATAGATTGAAATCTCTGTAATTCAGAAGCGAGTGGGAAGTAATGATTGAGTTAACAAAAAATCTTTAAGAAAACTGCTTTTGCATTAGTTTGAATATATACTATAATTTGAGCTAGGCAGCAAATAGATGTCCTTGTAAGAATTTTTTAGCTTCGCTATAAATTCAGCATAATATTTATATAGAGATAAAGCATTCACAGGTATCGAATAACACTTGGATTTAAGTTGTATAGTGTAGATGATTAATATTATACATATATTATGCAGTTAGTTTCCGATATAATGTTCTTCAACAATCTGCAGGTAAAGTATAGCTAAGTTTTAAAAATATTTTTAAAAGTATATGAAATTCCAGGACATTGATTTCGCTGTGAAAGAAATATAAGGTTGATCCTCATACCCTCAATCCATCAATCCTTTTATGTGCTAATTATAGACAGGATACGGAAAATATAAATGTTTTCATGCTAGAAGCATTTTGTAATTATGATATAGAAATCAGTCTTATGATAATCAAATAATTCTGCTCCATTTATTATTACAATGGCTATTGAATCTCTGGGACTATCCCGACAAATTTGAATAGGTCAAATCATTGAGGGGTGTTTATGTCTGTGTTTTAAGACATAGATCATGTAGTAAAGAGGTTCCCCTCAGAATTAGATAGCTCCATTGTTGGCGAGGCTTGATTAGAGCTCTTAGAGTATGAAACAAAAGTAAATATTTGAAAACAAAGTTTACATCATATCAAGTGCACTAGACTAATTGTACATAAATGCAGTGGTTATCTCTGGAAGTCATGGCCTGTCCCTGCCTCCTGCTGATTAACGTTTGGATGTTTTCTCCCTTGCACTTTTTTTTTTTTTAATTTTTCTTCACTCTGTCCTGCAGGACACATGGTGCTGCTAGTATTACACTCCCTTCTCCCTTTAGATTATATCAGTAAGTCATAATGTTGTGTAGTCTTTCTCTTCTTTCTAGATTCCATTTTAACATTTTCCCTATTTCCCATTTCTGACTCCCTATGTCTACTGGCCTTGTTTTGATCGGGGTGTGATGTTATGATCATTTGTTTCAATAGCTTCTTTTCTAATCTTCCAGTTTCCAGTCTAAACTCTTTTAATATCATCTTCCATTTATTTTTCAAAAAAGTAAACCCGACCATATCATTTCCTCATTAAAATTGTTTGGTAGCTCTTCGGGGCTTTCAGAATATGGGTCATTTTTTTGTTTTGTTTTGTTTGATTCCAAACATTCTATATGACCGATTCCTATTTTACTCTTCTTTATCTAGTTCAATTTTGCTTAATTAATTATGGACAAAACTGGCTACTTATACTTCCCTCAATAAATGTATTTTCATACCTATATGGTTTCTTCATTTTGTTTCTTCATTTTATTTCCTATGCCTGGAATGGCCTCAGTGACCTTACTTTCATTATTCTCTTTACCACTTTCTCCTTCATCTACGTCTCAAGTGTCTCTGTTATTCTAAGGAAGCTTTCTGATCCCAGGTCTTATGTGGATGCTTCACAAAAATCTTTGTGATCAGATTTATCAAGCACTGCCGTGAAAAAAAATATCCACATGTTACTAAAAGATATGAGACATACGAACTTCCTTATTTTTAATTAATCATCTTGCTCTGAAATAGAAGATCTACCTGCAGTTTTTGGAAATAAAAAATGAAGATCCTATTAAAACTTGCTCACAAACTTTTGTGTAGACATGAGTTTTTGTTTCTTAGGGATAATTGCCCAATTGTGAAATTTCTGTGTTGTACAGAAGTGGTAGGTTTCATTTTTTGAGAAACCGCCAAATTCTTTTCTAGAGTGGCTGCACCATTTCATCCCTCCTGGCAGTGAGGGATGAATGATAGGGTTTCTTGGCATCCTCTCCAGCATTTTGTGTGATCATTATTTTTTTATTTTAGTCATTTGATAGCTGGGTAGTGACATCTCACTTAGTCATTCCATAGTTGTGTAGTGATATGTCATCTCATTGAATTTTCCTAATAGCTAATAAAGTTGAATGTCTTTTCATGTGCTTTTATAAAATCAGTCTATACTTTTTAGGGAAATACTTGTTTATGTCTTTTAGCAATTTTCTAAGTGAGTTTTTAAAAACTTTTCAGTTTTGAGTACTTTCTATACTAAAAGCAGGAGTTTTTATTATAAATCTGATATATAAACAGCTTCTCCCAAAATATACTCTGGCGTTTCACCTTCTTCTCAAGTGAGGGCCTTTTATAGAGCAATGCGTGTGTGTGTGTGTGTGTGTGTGTGTGTGCATTCCATATATATGTATATACGTATATATTTATTTATTTTGTGAGGTCCACCTTTGGTTTTATGGATCGTGTTTTCATGGCCAAGTTGAAGTCTTAGCCTAGCCACAGAGCTCAGATATTTTATGCTAATATTTTGTTTTTTTAATTAACAGACTTGACATGTTTGAACCAGTTTAAGTTCATAGAAAAAAAATTGAGCTGAAATTACAGAAAATTCTCACATAGTCCCTCATCCTCTTTTCACAGCCTTCCCCATTATTAACATCTTGCTTCAGTGTACAGTACATTTGCTAAAATTACTAAGCCAATATTGATACATTATTACTTACAAATATCCATAGGTTATATTATCCAAATTACTCTTTTTTTTCAGACATTTTGGATTTTGACAAAGGTATAATGATAAGTGTCCACTACTACATGTATCATATGGAATGGTTTCATTGCCCCAAAACTCTCCCGTGCTCCCCATCATTATCCCTCCATCCCTCCTCTTTACTGGCTGGCAACCACAGAACTTTTTAGTGTCTCTACAGCTTGTTTTTTTTTTCAGAATTTCATCCAGTTGGAATCATACAGTGTGTAGCCTTTTCAGATTGGCTTTTTCACTTAGCAGAATGTATTAAAAGTGTAGCAGAATGTATTAAAAGTGTTTTCATATATGATAGATCGTATATTTTGATCAATGAATAATATTTTATTTTATGAATGTACCATAGTTTACTATTCATCAGTGAAAGGATACCTTTTTTGCCTCTAAGTCTTGGAAATTATGAGTAAAACTGCTAAGCATTGTGTGCAAGTTTTGGTATGGATTTAAGTTTTCAATTTAGGACTTTATCAGGTATATATTTTGTGAAGATTCTTCTACTATTCTCTCACAAGGCTACAATAAAGGTGTTTTGCAAAGATTTTTCTGCTACTCAGTGGTTTGTCTTGTCATTATCCTAAAAGTGACTCTTGAAGAATAGATGTACTTAGTTTTAATTAAGTATAGTTTATATCTGTTTTTCTTTCATATGGTGCTTTTGCTTTTGATGTTGTGTCTAAGAAGAGTCATTGGCAAAACCAAGATCATCTAGATTTCTCCTATGCTTGTTTGTTTGTTTATAGAGAGGAAAGATAGAGAACAGTGGGAGGGGAAGAGGGAGAGGGAGAGAGAGACAGAGAAGCATACTCGCTGCTAAGCACAAGGCTCTATGTGGGGATCGATCCCAGGACCCTGAGATCATGACCTGAGCCAAAATTAAGAGCGACCCAGGCATCCCTTGAATTATTTAACTCACTTAGCCTCCCAGTCACTCCTTGGAATTATTTTCAATAAATTATGAGACCTTGGTTAAATTTTTTGTTTTATTTTATTTTTATGGGATAGTTTGTTTTTGTTTTTGCCTTTTTGACTATGGATGACCAATTGTTCCAGCACCATTCTCTTCTTTCTTTTTTTTTTTTTTAATTATTTTAAGGAATTTGAGTTTCTGTTTTTCCTTATTATTTCTATAGTTTTCTCTCTTTTTTTAAAAAATGGAGGCATAATTGACATACAACCTCGTATTAGTTTCAGATATACAACATAACAATTCAGCATTTGTGCATATTGTGAAACAATCACCACGATAAGTCTAGTTAACATCCATTATCATATGTAGTTAGGGGTTTTTTCTTGTGATGAGAACTTTTAAGATTATGCTCCTTGCATAATCTTAATTATGCAATGCTAAGGAGCATTAAGAAATGCTCCTTGCGTTATGGTCCTTATCCTTTCAGCTATGTGATATATGTACTCTGGTTTCTCTTCAGATCGTATAAATCTTTTGCCTTTTCAACTATGTGATACAGTAATACAGTCTTCCTAGCTGTAGTTGCCATGCTGTATCTCATATCCCCATGACATTTACTTTATAACTAGAAGTGGGTTCCTTGTGACTCCCTTCACCCCGCCCTCTATTTTGTCCACCAACACCAACACCCCTGCTTCTGACAACCACTGTTCTCTGTATCTATAAGCTTTGCTTTTTTCTGTATTAGAATCTCTATATATGTACATTCATATGGTATCTATCTTTCTCTATCAAACTTATTTCACTTACCATAATGCCCTCAAAGTCCATACTATCACAAATAGCAAGATTTCACTCATTTTTATGGCTGAACAATATTTCATTACAACGCACATTACATACACACACACACATTACATTTCCTTATCTATTTACTCATTGAAGAACACTTAGCATGTTTTCACATTGGCTATTATAAATACTGCTACAACTGCAATAAACCTAAGGGTGTATGTGTCTTTTCAACCTAGCATTTTCATTTTTTTCAGATGAAGACTCGAAGTGGAATTGCTAGATCATATGGTGATTCTATTTTTAACTCTTTGAGGAATTTCCATACTGTTCTCCACAGTGGCTGCACCAATTTATCCTAGCAAAAATGCACAAGTGTTCTCTTCTCTGCACATCTTTACTAACAGTTTTTTTCTTGTCTACTTTTTGATAACAGTCATTCTAACAGATGTGAGATGATATTTCACTATGACTTTGATTTGCCTTTTCCTGATGAATTGTGGTGTTAAATATCTTTTCCTATACCTGTTGAACATTTATATGTCTTTGGAAAATTTCTATTTAGATCCTCTGCTCATTTTTTAATCGATCATTTGTTTGTTTGCTACTGGGTTGAATGCATTTTTTTAAATTTTTAATATTAACCCTTTTTCAGATATATGATTTGCAAATATTTTCTCCCATTCTGTAAGTTGCCCTTTTCATTTTGTTGACAATTTCTTTTGCTGTACAAATATTTAATTCGATGTACTCTAACTTGTTTTTTTGTTTGTTTGTTTTTTTTGTTTTATTTTGTTTTGCTTTTAGTATCAAATTTAAAAAATTCAGGGCCTAGACAATTTTAAGTATCTTACTGTCAATGTTGTCTTCTAGGAGTTTTATGGTTTCAGGTCTTACAATCAAGTTTTTAACTCAGTTTGAATTATTTTGTGTGTGTAGTGTAAAATAGTGGTCAAGTTTCATTCTTTTGCATATTGATATCCAGTTTTCCCAACCCACTTATTGAAGAAACTGTCCTTTCCCCCACTGAATATTTTTCATTGCTTTGTCATAAATTAATTGACCATATATGTGTGGATTTATTTATGGGCTCTCTATTCTATTGTATTAATTTATGTGTCTGTTTTTATGCCAATGCCACATTGTTTTGATTACTATAGCTTTTTTATATAGTTTGAAGTCATGCAGACAGGTTTGTCTTCTACTACGTTTTTTGGTATAATGGAGAGGATTGGCCTGCTCAGGTCCTGCTGTTGCCATTTCCGTGTGGAAGACTGGAATTGCAACCAGAAGTTGGGGAACAAAGAATGAATTTTGTTTCCTGAGCTCTGGCGATCAAATTGCTGCAGGTTGGTTGGATCTGCTTTTGACATGAATGTCGGTCTTCTCTCTAGTTCAGTTGAGATGTATTTTTCCTAGTTCTCTTGCCAGATAAAATATACTCTTCTTTTTTTTTCTCTTTTATTTCTCTCTCTCTTTCTCTGTCTCTGTCTCTCTCTTTCTTTCTCTCTGCTTGTTTATATCTGTTGGGATTTCTATGTTGTACAGTGTACTGCCACCCAAACTAGAAGTCATCCATGTATTTCTCTTTAAGTCTTGATGTCCCTAGCTAGTTCATCATTTTCTCTTTTTTTTTAATATATTTTTTTAATTTCTATTTATTTATGATAGTCACACACACACACACAGAGAGAGAGAGAGAGACAGGCAGAGGGAGAAGCAGGCTCCATGCACCGGGAGCCTGACGTGGGATTCGATCCCGAGTCTCCAGGATCGCGCCCTGGGCCAAAGGCAGGCGCCAAACCGCTGCGCCACCCAGGGATCCCTAGTTCATCGTTTTCTTTTCAAACTTCAGGATCTTATTATGGTCATGTTGGATTATTTTCAGGGAATTTAATTATATAGAGAGGGGAGGTATGAGGAAAAAATGAATGTGTATTCATTTTCTTAGAATCAAAAGTTGTTAATTTACTTTAAATAAGCTCAAAGTACTAAAGGGTTATTTATTTTTCAAAGGAATTGATTCTTAACTGAGTACCATAAGAAAAACTAGTCAATAGGTCTTCATGCATCTTTACTTAGGGTTCTCACTTGGTTTAAAAAAAAAAAAAGTCTGGGGAAAACAAGGCATATAGGACTTTGAAGCATTTAAATTTTTTTTCTGTTCGAAGTTTCAGAATTTTAACAGGTGAAATCATTAATGATAGGAGCAGATTGCAAAACAACATACACATAAAAAATGAGACAAGCTCTGTGAATTGTGCTTGTTTCAAATGTGACCAAAAGTGAATAAACATAGATAAACATTGATTGTAGATGAACACAGAAATGAAATATATGTTTTTCATGGTAAGGAATTCACTCATTCTATGGCAACCACTGGAATTTTGAGAAGGGGGGATTATATGATTGAGTTTGTTTCAGTTTGTTTCTTCTTATAAGTGTCATAATCCAGTTTGTATCATTTACACAAGAGGAGGGCTATCTTATACAAAGTAGAAGAATCATAATATTTGGTGACATGCAGAGATTATGGAAGAAATAAAGAATATAACACAGAGAATTCAGAGACTAGAAAGTTGTTTTAATCAGTATATGCCATGATTCTCCTTTATTACCAACAGTACATTTCTGTGTTCATATTTCTCCCTATAATTAAACATAACATTAACAAGTATTTATTCTTGCCAGAGTTTAAGCATGAAGGAAGAGTGTATTTATTTAGGTAGAGTTGTGAGTACTGGCCTGGGTAACATTTTCAGTTTTATTTGTTGTCATTTTTGTCCTCTATTTATGTGGAGTCTTTCATCTTTTATTGGAGACTTTTTTCTTGAATTGTGAGCCAAGTTTTATTGTACTGGATATATTCTTTATTTCATTCAATTTCACTTCTTTATGTCTTTCATGTAGACCTCTTGGAAATTAGTAAAGAAATGCAACATACCCTAAGTCTTCTGAAGGACAGTGATAATTTGAACTTTAAAGAATATGAAAAGAAGATAAATAAGCACTGGCAAAATCTAATAAAACTTTCATCGATTACATTTTATTAAAAATCCTGTTTGTAATGCATGTTGAATTAACCCAACTAAAATGTGATTCCTTCTGACAAGTGTAAAACTAAGTATTATTGGTAAACTCTCTACTATAAGATTTTAAATAAATATACTCATATTTTTTCAAATATATAGGTCCTTTTTTCCCCTAAGTGTAAATATGTTACTTCATGCTCCTATTTTTGAAAGAATTTTATTACATTATTTTTACTGGATAAGTAATTAATAGCATTAACAATAATTTGGGACACTTCTGAAATCAACCTATTATATCTGTTAAGATTTTGGTTCAAAATGCTACATTTTGTATAAAATATCTATACCAAAATATAGTATATCGCTAAAGAAATTATTGACATATTTTCTAATTTATGCCCTCAGAACTTCTTACCCCCACTGTTGTGTGCTAGGCTTCTGTGGAGTTGCCAATAGGGGAATTTTATCATTCTTCCCACCCAGAGGTTTAAAAGTCTCATCAAATCTGAAACTACTCACCTCTACTGAAGTCAACAATCTCTCCCTTTCTAGTTTATACACTATCTGATTCAATCATTCTAGACATTTCACAAAAGCAGCTCTTGTTACTAAACATATGCAGAGATGTATGCAGGACTACATACCTTCCTTATAAGACTAAACCACAAGAGCTGATCATTACACAAGAATATAATGTTTTGACTGACATCATATTAGTCACCCAAAATATACCTTCAATCCTCCTACCTGCTCTATTTCCTAATATATTCCAACTCATTTTGGTCTGGATGTAAGCTCTGCTCTATCAGTCAATGCTTGCAGTCTTTTAATCTCCTATTTTTTTTTTTAAATTTGTGCAGCAAGTTACTAGATTTTTTGAGAATATAATACAATTGGATTGTTTATAAGTTTACTTATAAGTCTATCAAGACTATATTTTTGCTGTTTCTCATTTGAATTAGCTAGAGTCTACTAGACGAGATTGCTATACTATGTAATGCATTTAATATTGTTTTGTGCAAGCATCAATTATGAAACTAAATTGCTTTTGGTTTTAACTTGGTTTTCAAACAACAGACTATCAATATGTAGATCATAAAATCATTATTATCCTTTGATTTTAGTTGTTTATGATATATTTATGATAATTACATTTATAATACCCCAGTGATATCAAAGCAGACTTTGTTGAAAACAAAATTTAAATAAATATCTCATAGGAAGAGAAAGTAACCAATTATATAAAGCAAATGAATCTACAAATGAAATGTATACTCCAAGGAATGCCCCATAGCATCTCCACAATAAAATAAGCAAATTGTATCCAAAATATATTTACATTAATTCTTGACCAAATGACTAAAAAAAATGAAAGTGGGAGGAAATATTTTATCTTCCATGTAAGCATACTCTTTGACATCGTTTCCAAAAACCAGGCTGAGCTATATTCCATCATACCATGTTATTACTAATAGCTTTAAACCAATAAAATAATATTATTTCAAGATTTTGAGGATCAAATATAATTTATAAATGAGCAAAAATCATTATTAATAAGAACAAACTTACAGTAAGTTAACCTTTAAGGCATATCTTATCAAATAGTTATTAATTATCCATTAAGTCACAACAAATTATCTCATAACTTTATGGCTTAAAACAATATACATTTATCTTAAAGATTCTGTGGACTCCCAAACTGAGCATAGTTAGATGTTCTTAACTCAGAGTCTTTAGCATTCATCAAGAGAGAAGAAGAGAGGGAGAGACATAGAAACAGATACAGAAACCGGGACAGAGTGGGGGCAAACAAGGTGAGGGTTGCACTCTTTTTGTAATCTAATCTCAAAGGTGGCATTCAATCACTTTTGCCATATTTAGTTCCTTAGAAGAGAGACAGGAGATTAGCTCATAGTCTAGAGGAAGGAAATACACAAGGATGCAAGGATGTGAACAGGAGGCAGAGATCAACTGGGCTGGTCACAGATGTCATCTATGGCAACTTATTTGTATATTTACATAAGCATAATTTTGTCTATCATTAAAAGTAAACATTGAAAATATCTCCCTAGAGCCACATGTATTTAATTGTTTTATATATAGAAAATAATTTCTCCGGATGGATATGGTTTCATTTCACAGAAAAAAAAATGTGTGGACAAAGTGATCACCTAATAAATGCTAGCTAAAGTTCAATTAATGCAATCTCAGCTCATGTCTAAGCTAACCCAAATCTTTCAGAAATTTACCTAAGTGGCAAAATGGTGCTCCTTTTCTCTGCATGCTTTACCAAAGCTGACTTGACTTTCATAGTCAACTAGGGAAAAACTAACACCACAAGTAATTGCTGCCTCTGACTTCTTCTTTAATAAAAGGATCCTATTGCCACACTTGAAAATTTCTTGAAAAGTTTCTAATTATGCTATTTTTCCACCTATGTTGCCATTTAGGTTTTCTTATGGGCAAGAAAAACTTCGGAGTGCCTACTGTGCATATTTAAATGCTCCTATTAACTTACTAAAATGGGACGCACACCCAAGAATACACTAAATATTGGAATTTGAATCTGTATTGTGTCAGTAATGTTGGAATATCTTTACTGGATATTCTACATGTTTGTCTGGAATTCTACCCACATTAAGAAAAAAAACTCATGAAATTAAAAGAAGATATTAGTTAAGTAGAATTTAATACTAACCAGAGATCAATGCGTGTTGTCTAAATATTAAAACTCCACAGAGCCTCAAAATTAAAAATAAAAGAAATAACAAATATCCCCACCTTCTCTACAAGGGACCCAGACATATATTCCGTGGAGATGACAGGATAAGCACACGTCTATGGCTCCTCCCTTTCATAACTTCCTCTCTCCAATAACAGCTGTGAAAGCATGTTGACAGGTTCTAGATGATGCATTCAGTCTGAATCTTCATTGGTGAGAACTGTTGACAAATCCAAGAGTTCTACACAAGCTAGCGTTCAACTGATAGTGTGAAATATTTTCAGACTTTACAGTTGGTAACAATCATTATGCTTATTTAAGGAAATGCTTAGAGTCTATTAAACAATGTGTCAAGTGAATTAGAAAAAGAACCCACAATTAGGGTAATAAATGACAACACAAAATAGAAAGAACATTCAATCTTGAAATATATAAGTAGGTGGATGATAATATAACTGAAAATGAATAATGTACATAGTTAACTTCTTAGTAAAGCTGTAAGGATAGAGAAATTAAATAAAATTAAAACAAATGTTAATCTGGATCTAAAATTGCTAATAGAAATCAAACAAAGCCAGGAAGAGTTTGGGAGAAGAAAATAATTTCTGAATAATTTCTTAATAGCAGCCAAATGTGAGATGCTGGGGTGGCTCAGCGGTTGAGTGTCTGCCTTTGGCTCAGGGTGTGATCCTGGAATCCCGAGATCGAGTACCACATTGGGCTCTTCATGGAGCCTGCTTCTCTTCTGCCTGTGTCTCCGCCTCTCTCTTTCTGTGTCTTTTATGAATAAATAAATAAAATCTTAAAAAAGAAAATAAATAAAAATTATTTAAAATTAGCAACCAAACTTATATTACTAGAAGCAAGGAATACCATAGGTAAGGAGAAAATCATAAAGCTAACTTAAAAGTTATTATTTACAAAGTGCTGCACTTAAGCTACTATTTGAATTGTCAGCAACAATGATAGAAAACAGTATGGTAAAATAATATTAAGTGAGAAAAAATAAGTTTCAACTTACATTTATGTATTTATTTTTTTATCATTCAATTATTGTTTTTCCTTCCAAACAAATTTCCATCCAACAAAAAGTACATATGACAAATAAACCTTTATTAAAGAAACTCCTAAAAGATATTTCAGGGAGATGTTTGAAATCCAAAAGAGATGATAATATAAGTAAGAAGGTTTGATATGAAAAAAAAAAAAACAAGCAAAGTGTAAAACAAATTGGTTGTTTAAAATAAAAATGCACTTTAAAAATTTGAAAAATTAGTAATCAATAAAAACATTGATCATCTTCAGTTTATTTTATCAATGTTTAATAGTTTTCATAGCTCAGGTCTTTCACCTCTTTGGTTAAGTCCATTCCTAGATATTTTATTCTTTTTGGTGCTGTTGTAAATGGAATTGTTTTCTTAGTTTCTTTTTCTGCTATTTTGCTATTAGTGTATAGAAATGCTACTGATTGGGGATCCTGGGTGACTCAACAAGTTGAGCTACAGACTCTTGATTTTGGCTGGGGTCATGATCTCAGGGTCATAAGATCAAGCCCCATGTCTGGCTTGTGCTCAGCAGGGACTCTGCTCAAGATTCTCTCTCTCTCTCTCTCTCTCTCTCTCTCTGCCCCTCCCCCATCCACCCCTGGGTGCACATGTGCTTTCTCTCATACACAAATATTTTTTAAAAAAAGAAATGCTACTTGTTTCATTAATTTTGTATCCTACAACATCCCTAAGTTCATTCATTATTTCTAGTAGTTTTTTTTGGTGGACTCTTTAGGGTTTTTCATTTACAGTGTCATGTCATTTGCAAATAGTGATAGTTTAACTTCTTCTATACCAACATATATGACTCTAATTTCTTTTTTCTTGCAACAACATAAATGGACCTAAAGAGCGTAATAAGTGGGACTGAAAAAGATAAACACCATATGATTTCACTGTTGTGTGGAATCAAAAAGGGAAAAAATAAAAATCAAAGAATAAAGAAATAAAAAGCAGAATCAGACCTGTAGATATAGAGAATAAAATGGTGGTTCCCAGATGGGTTAGGGGTGAGAGATGGGAAAATGGGTGAAGATGAGAAGGAGATACAGGTTTCCAGCTATGGATAAGTTATGGGAATAAAAGACACAACATAGGGAATAAAGTTAATGATACTGTGAGTATTTTATGGTGACAGATGGTAGCTACACCTGTGGTGAGCCCAGTATAATGTGCAAACTTGTCAAATCACTATGTCGTACAATTGAAACCAATGTAATATTTTGTAGAAACTTCACTCAAATAAAAAAAAAAAAAAACTAAAAAAACAAAAGCAAGATCTCCTGTATGGCTCAGTTGTTAAGCGTTGGACTCTTGATCTCAGCTCAGGTCTAGATCTCAAGATTGTGGCTTGTGGCCCCATCACTTCAAATTCAAGGCCAACGTTTTCAAATTTCTTTCTTCTTTGTATTCACATCATGATTTCCTCTGAATCTAGTCAAATCATTCTTGCCTTCCTTCCTATAAGGATCTATATAATTATATTTATGGCTCTTACAGATAATCTGGAATAATATCCCCATCTCAATATCCTTAAATTTATTGCATCTGCAAAATTCTTTGTTTTGTTTCTGTTAACTTTTGTTTTGTTTTCCATACAAAGCACTATTCATACTTTCCACCTACTTGGACAGATACTTTTAGAGGATGTTGGAAGCATTTTTCAGAGTAACACAGTATCATTATTTATGAAAAATTAATGCACTTAAAATATAAACAGTCCAAACTTGTCTACAAATGATTAGGTAACTTTAAAATATATAAATGTGTATTTGACAGAGTTACAAAAAGATGAAAAATTCCTATCAGAAATCTTTATTTTAATACATTGCTCTCAGTAACTGATGACCTATAATTCAAAACAAATAAGAAAATATATATAAGTTTTAATAGCATAATTAACATTCTTGATTTTATAAAGTTTATGGAGATAAACAGTAGGAAAGTAAACAATATCTTTAAAAAGAAAATGGAATATTAACCCAAACTTACCATACACAATGCATAAACCAAAGACCATATCTTCTATCCATAATAAATTAAAGTAAGATAAAATAACAAAAAACTTTAAAATTCTGTAGATATTGAAAAATATTTTATTAATAAAATATGTTAAATTTTTTAAAAAATATTTAATTTGGTAAATAAATATACCACATTGCAATCCTTGCTGCAATTACAAGAACACAACAGATTTTTGTTTCCTTATATTATTTTACTTTTCTAAGATTTATTAAAATATTTATATATAGTAAAGCAGTATATAGTTCTATGAGTTTTGACAAATGTATGTAATCACATAATAACCCCCAAAATCAAGATATAGAATATCCCAGCATTCCAAAATGTCCTCTCTGCCTCCTGCAGTGAAGCACTTCCCCTCAACCTCAGCCATTGATTTATTTTCTGCCTCTATAATTTTGCTTTTTAGATCTATTTTATTCTTTCAATGATTCTGAACTCTACACTGAAATCATCTAAATGCATGTTTCATTTATTAGATCCAGTTTACTATTTACAATTTAGTCTGTAACTGTCATAATAATTTGCATGTTCATTTAAAAATTACTGAAATGGGAGATATTTATAATCTACATTTGAGTTGGAAATATTATCTTGTGACTTACATTAACTCCTATTTATTAACATTTTATTCACTGTGTTATTTTTGTACCTTTTTATGATCATTAATCAATACTTATTCACTCAACAAATCTATGCACAGCTCTTAGGGACATGAATACCTTGGTATGCAAAGGAAATTGCCCACATATAATTAACAGGTTTATAGGAGGGGCTGATTAAATTTTAAAATAAAATAGAAATGAATGCATCAAATGAGATGTACAGAGTTCTTTGAATGTGTACACCATGGGAACCAAGATTAATATTGTTGACCATTGTTGCTTATACATTCTGCCTGGGTTTTGATTAGCTATTTGCCTCTGTGAGTTGGTTTTTATTAAACTTAAAAAAAAAATTGTAGCCTTTTTTTTTTTTCTCCCAAATTTTCCTGCACATACTCTCCTGGGAATCCAATTATATGTATATTAGACTGTTTGATACTCCCCTTTGAATTCTTCTTGCTTATTGCTCACCTCCTTTTAATCCCTGTGCTCTTAGCTTCATTATGGTTCATGAGAAGAAACCCTTTTTGCATTTGAGGTATTTGGTATGATTTAGGGAACATACCTGGGAATTTGCTTTTTTCAGCAAGTCACAAACGACTTTGTAAGTTATTCAAAACTCTGAAATAATCCTTCTTAAATTTCCACTACTCATAACAGATTCTGTTTTCTGGATCTGAAATTTGACCTATAAATGAAAATGACTGAACAGTAATTGTGTGTATGTGTGTGTGTGTGAGAGAGAGAGAGAGAGAGAAAGAGAGAGAGAGAATATGAGTGACTATTCTGGTTATCTGACTTTTTACATTTTTTTATTATTTTTTATAATAAACTTATTTTTTATCGTGTTCAATTTGCCAACATACAGAATAACACCCAGTGCTCATCCCTTCAAGTGCCCCCCTCAGTGCCCGTCACCCATTCACCCCCACCCCCCGCCCTCCTCCCCCTCCACCACCCCTAGTTCGTTTCCCAGAGTTAGGAATCTTTATGTTCTGTCTCTCTTTCTGATATTTCCCACACAATTCTTCTCCCTTCCCTTATATTCCCTTTCACTATTATTTATATTCCCCAAATGAATGAGACCATATAATGTTTGTCCTTCTCCGATTGACTTACTTCACTCAGCATAATACCCTCCAGTTCCATCCACGTTGAAGCAAATGGTGGGTATTTGTCGTTTCTAATGGCTGAGTAATATTCCATTGTATACATAAACCACATCTTCTTTATCCATTATCTTTCGATGGACACCGAGGCTCCTTCCACAGTTAGGCTATTGTGGACATGGCTGCTAGAAACATCGGGGTGCAGGTGTCCCGGCGTTTCACTGCATCTGTATCTTTGGGGTAAATCCCCAACAGTGCAATTGCTGGGTCGTAGGGCAGATCTATTTTTAACTCTTTGAGGAACCTCCACACAGTTGTCCAGAGTGGCTGCACCAGTTCACATTCCCACCAACAGTGTAAGAGGGTTCCCTTTTCTCTGCATCCTCTCCAACATTTGTGGTTTCCTGCCTTGTTAATTTTCCCCATTCTCAAAAACCTCCCAAGACACAAGAGTCCAGGGCCAGATGGCTTCCCAGGGGAATTCTATCAAACGTTTAAAGAAGAAACCATACCTATTCTACTAAAGCTGTTTGGAAAGATAGAAAGAGATGGAGTACTTCCAAATTCGTTCTATGAGGCCAGCATCACCTTAAGTCCAAAACCAGACAAAGACCCCACCAAAAAGGAGAATTACAGACCAATATCCCTGGTGAACACGGATGCAAAAATTCTCATCAAGATACTAGCCAATAGGATCTAACAGTACATTAATAAAATTATTCACCATGACCAAGTAGGATTTATCCCCGGGACACAAGGCTGGTTCAACACTCGTAAAACAATCAATGTGATTCATCATATCAGCAAGTGAAAAACCAAGAACCATAGGATCCTCTCATTAGATGCAGAGAAACCATTTGACAAAATACAGCATCCATTCCTGATCAAAACTCTTCAGAGTGTAGGGATAGAGGGAACTTTCCTCGACATCTTAAAAGCAATCTACGAAAATCCCACAGCAAATATCATTCTCAATGGGGGATGGGGGAAGCACTGGGAGCCTTTCCCCTAAGATCAGGAACAAGACAGGGATGTCCACTCTCACCACTGCTATTCAACATAGTACTGGAAGTCCTAGCCTCAGCAATCAGACAACAAAAAGACATTAAAGGCATTCAAATTGGCAAAGAAGAAGTCAAACTCTCCCTCTTCACTGGTTATCTGACATTTGACTTAAATACAAAATGTTTTAATGAAATAAAGAAATATTTTGTAAGTTATATGTTTAACATATGTTCCTTCTTAAAAAGTTGGTAATGTTCATATTGATCATTTGTAAGACCCAATTAGACATCATAGTATCCATTAATTAATATTAGTGAAAATAATTTCTATATGCTCTCAAAAAGGAACCATCAAAACTGAAACATTAGTGTGCCAAAATTTATAAAAATCAATTCCTTTAAAAATTATGCCTATAAGGAAAACATCTTACTTTGAAAGTTAAATATCAATTTGATCAGATTGGATTCTATTTTAAACTCTTCCTAATTAAAAAGAATCTAGGTGATAATTCATTAAGAATTAGACAAATGTGAAATCGCAAACTTTAAAGTATTTTTAAAACTTTCTTTTAGCAATATTTGGTATAATGGCAACATTGTCTTCATTTTGAAGTGTCTCACTCTTCTCAATAGATACATGATAGATAAGTTTATGAGTAGACAGATGATGATGATAGATGAAATAATAGATTGATAGATTAGATAGATGATAGTAGATACATAAATAGATCATTAGGTGGAACATGGTACAATATTAAAATTGGAGAGAATACTGAATTTATTACACAGTGATGTAATATTTAGTGTGTTTGTTTTCTGCAGCATTGGTGATGGAGTTAGTGAGAGAGAGAGAAATCATATAGTCTTTAGCATCATTAAACACTGGGGCCACTCCACTCACATAAGTATAAAATAAAGATTTTTTTAAGTGCTGAATCACTGAAGTCTACTCCAGAAACAAAAATGCACTCTATGATAATTAAGTAAAATTTACATTAAAAAAGGTTTTTTTTAGGGGTGCCTGGGTGGCTCAGTCAGTTAAGCATCTGCCCTCAGTTCAGGTCATGATCCCAGAGTCCTGGGATTGAGCACACTATCAGGCTCCCTGCTCAATGGGGAGCCTGCTTCTCCCACTCCCTCTGTCTGCTGCTCCCCCTGCTTGTGCACACTCTCTATCTCATTGTCAAATAAAAAAAAAATAAGATTTTTTAAAAAAGTGTATCTAATTTATGCATATCTGTTTTTAAAAATATTTTATTTATTTATTCATAAGAGACACACAGAGAGAGAGAGGCAGTGACGCAGGCAGAGGGAGGAGAAACAGGCTCCATGCAGGGAGCCCAATGCGGGACTCAATCCCAGGACTCTGGGATCACAATCAGAGCCAAAGGCAGATACTCAACCACTGAGCCACCCAGGCATCCCTATGCATATATTCTTGAACAGAGTAATCTTGAATATATGGGTATTCTCTATATAACAATTAAGTAATATTGAAGAATAAGAAATAACACAAATAGTTTTATTTTTGTAGAATATGATAGACTTTGAAACAATTTAAAATGATCAATATTGATTTATATAAGTTACCTTGCTTTGTCACTCTTAGATAATAAGAAAGTTATGCATCAGAAATTCTCCAATACAAAAAAACCACAGTTTTCACAAAGAGACTCAGTGAAACCCCAACTTTCTGACCTACCTACTGGCTGTATGAAAGGTTCAAGTGAGGTAAACAAGGAATAGTCTAAATGGGCTAATTAATATCAAGTCCTGCAAGAGGAAGCCTGAACAGTGCATTTACTCCCAAGAATAGGTCTAGGGAAAAAAGGAGGAGGGCACATTACTGCAACTAATTATTCCTTTTCTTTTTGTTTATTGTTTCAATAAATAAGCCTAATTGCTATATATGCACATCTTCACCAAGTGATCTCAGGTTTTCATTTTGGAACTATCATGTTTTCTTTACTTCTTAATCTGGCATTTTAAACTTTAATATACAATCAATATACCTTAAAATTCTTTTTTTAAGATTTAGTTATTTGAGAGAGTAGAGGGGGGATCAGAGAGAAAGAGAAACAGACTCCCCATTGAGAACAGAGCCTCATGTGAGTCTTGATTCCAGGACCCTGAGATCATGACATGAGCCAAAACCAAGAATGAGAGGCTTAACTGACTGAGCCACCCAGAAGTCCAATATACCTTAAAATTCTTAATGATCCTTGCTGAAATGTGGGCCAAGAAGAAGAGATGGCTCCATTTTAGATATTTTTTTTGCATTTTTGAGTTTGTTTACATTAAAATAACAAAAAGCATGTACTATGTTCATTATTAAAATAAAATCTTAACATATTTAACATTCACCATTGATATAATTAAGTTTATATACAAAAAATTTGTTATATTTTAACAATAAGCATGAATTTGTATTTCAGTTTATAATTTATTATTCATGGAGTGACTTTTGATTAAAGTAAACAGTTTGAATCAATTTCTAAATCTCCTGTGAGATTATTGTCTTAAATATATCTAGACTCCTCAAGATAAGTATTTTTTTCCCCAAGCTATTACTCAAATTCCAGCTAGTTGGGATACAGTGAAATATTAGCTTCCAGTGTAGAATTTAGTGATTCATCCTTTACATCCAACACTTAGTACTCACAAGTACCCTCCTTAATATCCATCACCTGTTAACCCATCCTCTCCATCTCCCCTGCAGTAACCATCAGTTTGTTTTTTACAGTTAAAAGGCTGTTTCAAGGCAAGTATTTTAATCGTAGCTTTGTAATATGAATATATACCAATGGGCATTTTATAATCCTCAGCATAGTTACTGACCAAACCTATCATTTTATGATCCAAGTTTTATTTTTTCCAATACATTTCAGAAAAAAAATAAACAAAAACAAAACAAAACAAAACCTCTCATAATCTTTGGGTCATTTTATTACATTACACACTGCATCAGTTAGGTGGTAGCATTAGTCAACAAAACAATTGATTCTAGATATTCTGAAAAGAGAGGAGAACTAGTTAAAAATTGTTGGGATAACTAAGTGGATACAAAGGAAATGAAATCACCCAAAGCTTAGTAACAACAGGAAAATCTAATCTCCTTCCTTCTATCGAGCATCTCATTTGTTGCTGCTTCCAAGATCATGTGGAATTCCATATATATTAAGGTCACCAAGGCTGGAACTTGGAAAAAGGTGCTTCTAGGACTGAGACTACCACAGAGGAAACATCACTTGAATGAGGAAGGAACCCATGGGGACACACCAAGGCATGGGAAAACTAAGCTGGGAATACTAGAACTGACCAGAATCTCCCAGACTCAACTGTCATCTGATGATATTTGGCAGATATTGCCACACAATACAGTGAAACAGAAAGAGCACTATTCCCCCCTCCTACTAACTTGCATCACTCCAAGTTTACCTCCCTTTGACAAAGCTAACCAGAAGCCAACAGGCAGGAGGCTGTGAATAGATTATTAAGAGTATTATGTAACACTTAAAACAAGAATGGAAATGGGGTCTCTGAGTTCCCAACCATAAGAAATAGCTGCTCAAACATTACACAAAACATTTGTAGAACATGGTGCTTTCATGACAACATCACAGACTAGAATTCTAACTGTATACTTTTCCATTTGCTGTTGTTACATAAATCCAAGGCACATAATACCATTAGTTTTTTGAAGATATAATTTGATTTCTGGCTTGTTATTATACTGTTCTTAAAAAAGATGTAATTCTGAGAGCTATTGCAATGTATTTTCATTGAAAAATATTTATATATTGATGGGAAATTAGGAAAAAAAGCTTTCACAAACATTCTATGAAATGCTACTTCATAATGTATAAAATCCTGCTCTATATGATGCTTTGTGACAGGATCTATAAAGACAGGCTTTTAACTTTGATGTTTCAAGCTATTACTACCAAAGAAGAATGTAGTAACATTTACAGTAAAATATATTTTATTCTATTTTAGTTGCTCATGAAAAAAAATGTGTCATTCTTTAAATTATTGATAAAAATAATATTGGATATTGTGTATTAATTTATTTAGTTTTGCATTCTTAGACAAGGAGTACCAAAATACCAGTTAAAATTGAGCAATATAAATAGAAAAACTAAACCATAAATTCACTTTAATCTTTATTTATTAACTGGAGGAAATGTTCATGTAAATATATCTTACAGGAATATTGTTTTCAATAAATGTTGGTTACATATAGAACATGAATACTTTGACAGCCAATGCCTCAGAAGAATGTTTGCTTGGAGAATGTTTAATGATGCTGCACAATAGGGAACCTTTTTTTCAAATATGACTACAAGCAGGAGGTAACTTTCCACCTACCGAGTTTTCTAATGTTCTCGTCATTGTTCAACATACAAAACATAGACACAGCAAGTAAGACTAGAAAGAGCCAGAAGGCAGTAGCATCATGAGGCTATGGTTGTTAACCAGTAACATGGGAAGTCAGAATTTCAGAGTGCATGCTGAAGAGAACAATTTCATATAGACATCAATCTGTGAAAATATTGAGCATGAAGATTCTGTTTGGGATCATAACAAAATATCAGTAACTTCCAGTAATTAATAAAATGTGCCAGGCAAAGAGGCACTGAAGAAGTATCACTCAAAAGCCCAAGACTTCACAGTATGAGTATTTTTCTTCTGGGTCACTCGTTAAATACTAGCTCATGTTCCTTACTACTGGATCATAGAAGAAAATACATTAAAAAAAAAAAGATTATTTATTTATTTGTTTGTTTATGAGAGAGACAGAGTGCAACTGGAAGGAGGGGCAACGGGAGAAAATGAGGGGAAGCAGACTCGATGAGCACAGAACCCCAAGCCAAGTTTCACTCCATGACTCAGAGATCATGATCTGAGTCAAAACCAAGAGGCAAAACCAGGTTGGAGCTTCTCTGACAGAGCCACCCAGGCACCCCGGGAGATACATATTTCTATCAGAAGCCATTGCTTTTTCATTATATGAACTGATAAAAGTGTATTCACAGTTCTCACAAATGCTATTATTAGCTAATCATTCCAAATGAAATAATCTTTTAGCTTTCTTACATATGCAGATCTATATTGGCTCTGATATTGGTCTTAACTTGAGCTTATTTCTATATAAATCTGCCCAATATATAAATAAAATGTTTACCTTGATTTTTTACAGGTAGCTACATTTTGTAGAGCTTCATGGCAAATGATGAAAACAAAGTAATTTTACTTAACCAAAGCTTTATTATTAATGCTTACATTACTCAAGTATCTGCTGTGTTTTGTATCAACGATATTTTCTTATGATAAAAATTAGGGGGTAAAAATTCAACATGTACTAACAAGAGAGATTATAGATGATTTTAAATTAATGTCATTAACAAATATGGTTGCCCTAATCATACCTGAGTCCTTGAGTGAGGTCAAGACAGTATGTATCCCAGGTTAAATCAGTTTTGGTTAGAAAACATGAGTGAGAAATTAACTTTGATTGTTCTAAGCTACTGAGAGTCCAGGACTGTTTGTCACCCCAGCTTCAATTAACTTATTCATAAGATTAAATCCAGTATTATATTCTTTGCAAAAAATAGACTAAAATACCAATATTTTGTATGAAATTTATTGTGGAGATAGGGTAAAACATACCAGGAAACGGAAGCAAAAACAGTAAGAATGGAGGTGATAATGTCAGGAAAATGGAAGTTCAAAGATGACTCTCTAAGGGTTATTATTGTTATTTTTATTTTTCTGAATTCTATAAAGTAATCTTAAATTTAATCTGAAAGAACTAGTCTTTTAGAGTAATCAAGAAAAGAATGTTAAAGAATAACAATGATGGGGAGCTATCCCTTCAAAGGAACATACTATGGATTCATGGTAATTAAATCAATATAATACTTGAATAGGAATAGACAGGATATTAAAAATATACTAGATACTATTACATAGGAGAGTAATTAAAATATGATACGTTGAAATGAAATATATTATTTAATGTTCTAGCATATCTTAGTATCCATTTGAGTATTTAAAAAGAGAAACAGCCATCTCATAGTACTGAATAAAATTCAAATAGGATTAGTCTTAAAAAATCAATATGCATACCTTAAAGAATATGAATAATAACATATATATATATATATATATATATATATATATATATATTCTAGAAGTAGAGGATACATACCTAATCTGGATTTTAAACTCAGGAACTCTAAAAGAAAAGGCATTTTTGTACAAATAGGTATCAAAGATTCCATACATAATTATAAAAAATAATAAAATATTATTTGGCAGATTTTATTAAAACATATTTCTGATAGGCAAAGATCTTTTATAATAGGCAAACATGAAAAGAAATTACATTTTGTAGAAAAATGACTAAAGGGTAACTGGGTGGTTCAGTGGTTGAGCATCTGTCTTTGGCTCAGGGAGTGATCCCAGGGTCCTGGGATCGAGTCCCACATCAGTCTTTGCACAGGGAGTCTGCTACTCCCTCTGCTTATGTCTCTGCCTCTCTCTGTGTCTCTCGTGAATAAACAAATAAAATCTTAAAAAAAGAAAAATGACTAAAACTTATGGTATATACAAAGCATGCAGAATATAATAGACATTAAAAATTAAAACAAAGCATTAATTCGCAGTATGTAGAGATTTTCATCTTATGCTGTTGTATGAGAATAAAGAAATTCAAGATCAATCAAAGTATGAATAATCTGTTATTTTTTAAAATAAATCATAACAAAAATTTCTCTCCTATATACTTATGCGTGTATACCTATTTATAAGTTTATGTATCTACAGATTTATTTGAACATAAAATTCCAAAAGATATATATTATGTTGTTAGAATAGGTGAAATGAGGGTGCCTGAGTGTCTTGGTTGGTTGAGCAAGTGGGTCTTGATTTTGGCCCAGGTCATGATATCAGGGTCTTGGGATCTAGCCCTTTTGGGGCTCCGCATTCAGTGAGGAGTCTGCTTGAGGATTCTCTATCCCTCTCCCTTGCCCCTCCCCCTACTTGTGCTCTCTCTCTTTCTCTCTAAAATAAATAAATACATCTTTAAAAAGAAAAGAATAGGTGAAATGTTGTGAAATTGAATGCTAATGAGAATGGAGAGGGGCCAAGAGGAAAAGGATAGTGGGGATGTGGAAATAAAAAAATAAATAAATCCTTAAAATGTAAAAAACTGAGACACCTGCGTGGCTCAGCAGCTGAGTGTCTGCCTTTGGCTCAGGGCATGATCCTGGAGTTCTGGGATCAAGTCCCACATCAGGCTCCCCGCATGGAGCCTGCTTCTCCCTCTGCCTGTGTCTCTGCTTCTCTGTGTCTCTCATGAATAAATAAATAAAATGTTTTTTAAAAAGTAACTAACTGTTTTAAAGTAAGAATACAATTGTGTATTTGTATTTGTATAAATACAAATGTGTTTATAGAAAAATCATGTATGTATATGTAATTATGTAAATAATTGTAATCATGTAAAACTAATTACAATTTAGGTAACTGAAAAAAATACAAGGAGGTTAGGTATTATGAGATACATACACCATTCACACTGATGTGTGATCTGTTTAACTTTGACAAAAATTGAGGTTTGGATGGAAAATGCGTGGTGATCGTGCTACCAAAATCACTTCTCCACGGTCCCTTGGGGGTATTCTCTTCCAGACTTGTGCCCTTGCCTGATGAAGTCAGATGAAGCCAGAATCTTTCTCTACATAAAGCTTCAGGTAGCCATTAACAATCTACAGTTGTCATCCCTTCAGGCTTTCTGGATCAAAGCAACTCTGCCCTATATGCCTCAATTCTCTACAGTCATCTGGCATGGTGAAAGTCAAAAGATAAACTGAGGCAAAACTTAATTTTACAACATAAATCTATTATATTTATAATTATTACATTTTAATAAAAATGGTATGTCTAACCTTGGAAGAAATAACCCTCTTCCCTATATTTTGCTCCTAAGGTCTTGTGCCATTACAGTCGGCCTTAAAGATATAAAAGTTAATTATTTTGCATACAATATATGCTTATTTGTGGCCATTAGCTAGGAACACATTGTGAATACTCAGTGGGATTCTCATATTTAAGTAGAGATCTACAGCACTTCCTCTCTCCTGATGTTATTTATGTGACTCATCACATCATCTTTTTCCCTCCTAATAGGCCTATCTGTCTTGTAGCCATTCTACAAATTTCAGTATATGATCATTACAGCACTTGATTAAAAGTATAGAAACCTCCATTAATCCTACTGAGCCCTATAGAACCATGCAGTGTTCTACATCATTAGAGTTTAGGTCACAATCTCAAATTTTTATGACTCAAGGTAAACTCCAAGCTGTGAGAACCTGATGTGAGCAAGATAGTAAAAATTGAAACAGCAATATAACAAGGAACATTAAAAGCATTAATGAACAAACATAACCATAGAAACTTTTAAGAACCAGAAATAGATCTCCATAAAACAAAATGAAGAACCATTACAGTTAAAGACAAGAATTTCCAGTGGAGCTAGAATAATATAAGTACCAGTAAGCTTCTCTTTAGAAAGATTATTTGAGACTTTTTTTTTGGGGGGGGATTTAATAACCTCTTGACAAAAAGAACTATTTCATTTAGTACCTTTGAAGGTCTGAAGGAGTTTTGTTGTCATTTGTTTAAATTTCAATATATTTCATTTTTGAATATGGCTATCTACGTATATGTGAAATACTTAACATAACATTTTAATATTTGAGTAAGTTGATAGATCAAATATATAACTGAATTTTTTACTTCTGACTTAATATTTTTTCCAACTATAATGCAAATCATATAAACAGCATGCAAAGCAAGCAAATACCTAAAATTATCTTACAGCACTAATTAAACCTTGATTTGCTAAACCTAAATTGAAACACAAATAAAATTCAGAAGTTCCAGAGAACTTGGCACCTCTAAAACTAGTATTTAAAAAAGAAAAATGGGGATCCCTGGGTGGCTCAGCGGTTTAGTGCCTGCCTTTGGCCCAGGGCGCGATCCTGGAGACCCGGGATTGAATCCCACATCAGGCTCCCAGTGCATGGAGCCTGCTTCTCCCTCTGCCTGTGTCTCTGCCTCTTTCCTTCTCTGTGACTATCATACATAAATAAATAAAAATTTAAAAAAAATAAAAATGAAAAATGAAGAAACTAATTAGCCAGTTTGACTTATTGAAAAGCTGTTAATTCAAGAGTTTTAAGTAAGTTGACCCAGGACACTTTTTCTTTATTTTTTGAAATAATTATTTATTGGTGAAAATGTGGTTTTATCAAATTGGTTAAGTTTATTTCCTCTAGAATATATTTTTATTTATTTTAATTTTTAAAAAGATTTGATTTATTTATTTGACAGAGAGAGGGAGAAGCAAACTCCCCACTGGGCAGTGAGCTCCATGTGATGCACGGCTCCATCCCAGGATCCCTTAGGATCATGACCTGAGCTGAAGGCAGATGCTTAACCGACTGAGCCACCCAGGTGCCCCGACATCTTTCAATTGACCTTTTTTTTTATGCAAAAGATATTAGAAGGCTTATTTAGAGTATTATTTTAAAACTTTGTAGAACATTTAGATTTGCTTTTAAAAGTTGATCATCTTAAGAATCATAGATTCTAATGTTTCCTAATTCAATTGATATCAGGCAAGAAAGAGAGTATTTACTAAATTCTGCTAAAATACATCTAAATATATACTTTATTCAGCATTATCTTTATTATAAAAATAGTTGTGATTCTGATATTTTATAGTGTATATATATGAAAATATTTGTAAACTTTGACCACAGAGCTTCTATTTGATTGCTAGATATCACAGGTTAGAAGGTTTTAAATATTTATATTTAAAAATAGTTTCTAGAATAGATTTTTTTTAATTTAGTAAGAGTATTTTTTATATCATGATGCTGTGCTTCACTGAAATTTGTATTCAAATTACAATTACGAAAAAAAAGTAAAAAAATAATTACAATTACGAGCATAAATAGTTCATCTTCATTTTTTTTTTAATTTAGAATTTACTACAATAGTCATTTGATCTATTAAGGAAGTTATCCTGATGTTTCTTCAGGAGATTAGCCTCTTATGATTTCCATATTGTTGGTAAAACTAGTATGCCCAGAGATCAGATGCCAAATGAATAGTTTGTGCAAGTTACACAATCAGCTCTCTCACTTAAAAAAAGCAGACACTCAATGCTCACGTTTCCATTCTCACACAATTTATGTGGATTTTTTTTTTGAGCTCCCAGCTGTGAAAATGTCTCATTTTAAAATTAAAAAGAGAATCTCACAAAATGATAAAAAATACAGTGCTATAAATCTATGTGATGCCAAAAAATTATACCACTAGCATAACATGGGTATCCAGACCACTCTACGCAATCTAGGCTAAGACAATTCAGCTTTTATTTCCCACACACGTTTTCTATTTGCTGAACCTGTAATCTTACTTATTTTCCCCCAACTTCTCTATCTGCTGGCCTGGCTTTGTAAATGGTATGGGTTGTCCTGTGACATGAGCTGTAAGACACGATGGCCGATATAGCAGGTGGCTGTCACACAGAGCAGCATTAAATGCTTCCTTGAAAGGGACGTATTCATTATGTCACATCTCAAAGACTAGAATTAAATACATGCTGAAGTGAAAATGCTGTTCACAGAATGTGCGTCTCATTCACTGCTCAAGAAGAGTGTGACGAAGCTGAAGTACAAAGTGGAGACTTAACAAGCTCATTCTAGCTTTATTCATGCAAGTAAAAATAATGACAGAGAAAATATAAAAAATCTGGGACCAAATATAAAACAAATGGAACTTAAGGACAACATATGCAACATATAATTTTCCCAGACTAATAAGAGCATGTAATCACCCTAATTATAAACAATATGCTGATATACACACAAAACAAAAAGGACACTTTCCAACTCTTGAAGTACATAACCTAATTTTGAAAACAGCACATTATATCAAAAAAATCACTAAAAAAGACACAAAACACATAGCAAACAATTAGAATTAAGAATGCAATTAATAACACACATCTAAAAGTGAATGCACTAGCGTGCAAACCCACTATTCTAGAAATTTTAGTGTATTAAAATCAGTTTAAAAACTATTTCAGGGCACCTGGATGGCTCAGTGGTGAAGCATCTGCCTTGGCCTCAGGGCGTGACCCCAAGGTCCTGGGATCGAGTCCCCCATCAGGCTCCCTGAGGAGCCTACTTCTCCCTCTGCCTATGTCTCTGCCTCTCCCTCTGTGTCTGTACTGAATAAATAAATAAAATCTTTTAAAAAACTATCTCATAATTGATGAAAATATAATAATTCAATTTGCAAGGAGTACATGTGATGTCATGTGTATTATCACTGAAATTTTTACAACTTCACCTGTGTTTCTAAGGAACTGTGTCCTCATCAGTGTATTTATCCTCTGCAGTGTTAATGAAAAGACAGGGTGGAAATCTAAGTTGCAGTCAGAAAATCGGTATCATTTTTATATAGAAAGAAACCTGCCTGAGAAAAAAGATGTCTCTAAAATAAAGTGAAAGCAAATGTTAAACCATAATTTGACTGCTATCTAAATATTTTCCCTTTCTTTTTGAGCATGAGAAAATTGAACAGGCTTTCTGAAAAGAGAACCTCATACATTTCTGTGATCTTCAATCCTTCTGCCCTTTAGAGGAATTTTAAGTTAAAGAATTGAAAACTAGGTTTAAAGAAAAACACTACCCATGTATCATTTTGCCACTTTTACACTTCATTTATGTAATTATTTTATTTATATAAAATCAAATACCTCTTACAGTCAGATCTCTAACCTATAATGAAGAGAGTAGACTCACTTTCATAAAATATACCTACTGGATCTTTGTGATAAAATCTTGAATGCACAATAAATATAGGTATTTACAGTTTTGTTGGGAATGATATTTTCCATTGCAAGTTAATGAATGAATGAATTCTTACTTCATGATTGCACATCGGCAATCTTATCCAGGGAAGCAATTTAATTGCAAAAATATATATTGAGATTATATACTTTTAAAGGAATCACACTCAATAATACTAAAGCTATGTGACTTTCAATGAGATATGTACTTACTGGAGGAAAAAGATTTGTATGCACTAAGTAGTCAAGAAAAGATATGATAAAAATATTTTGTAGAGGATTAAAGTGATGGGTAAAGACAAATGAAAATAATATTAATTTTGTTTTATCCATTAATTATAGTTTACTTAACCTGCTTATAACTTCCTAAAAATCTTACTTTTTGGGGGAGAAAGGATGTAGTTTAAATCACATCCATATAACTCAATAGTCTTTATTTTAAAGCTCTCTGAAAAAGATATAATCTCCTCATTACAGAATAACATCAGTTTTTGATGTCAATTAGACTCCAAATCAACTTCCCCATATTTTTTAAGTTAAATTCTCTAGGAAACCATAATATGCTACATAAAACAGAATATATATAGTAATATATTATAGTCTCTATAATCTGATAAGAGATCTTTAGTAACTTCATGAATATTGAAGTAATAGTACTTTAAAAAATTGTATAAATTGTTAAGAAAATAAATTCTAAGACAATTTTAAAATGACTTTAATACAATTTATTCATTTTAATGTTTTCAAACGATTTTGATTTTTTACAATAAAACAATTAATTATGCACAATATCTATTTTGTGAAGTAAAGATGTTGCCACAACCAATTTTAATTCTATTTAAGAAAAAAATATAAATAGTAGAAAAGACAATAGTTTTTTGACACTAATGTTCCCATCACCAAGCTTTAACAGTAATGAACTTATGAATAATTATACTTTATCTTCATTCCTGCACATTCCTTCCTCTGTATTATTTTGAAGCCTATTCCAGACATTATTTTATACATAAGTAATTTAATATATATCCCTAAAATGCAATGGTTCATGTAAAGCATAAACATACAAGTTTTCTCAAGTCTATTAAAATCTGTAATGAAAGCCTTTAATATCCTCAAATATATATCAGTTCCAAGTTTCCCTGATTGATCCAAATTTCTGTTTCTGTTCATTTGCTTGAATTATAATCCAAGCAAAATTTACAAATTGTACTCTTAAGTCACTCAATCTCTCTACTGCTTTTATTGCTTTCAACTTAATTGTTGAAGAAATCAAGCTGTTTGTCCTATGGTTCTCACGATCTAGATTTTACCGATGGAAATGTGAACATTTCCCTTGATTTCCTATACTTTAGAAAGATTGCTAGTTATGTCTAGAGACTTGATCAGATAAGATTGCATATTTCAACACTACTATAGATGTTGTTGAGTAATATCTAATTATCTCTGTGTATGATGTTAACTCCTATTTAGGATCATTCCATAGATCCATTATATCATCAGGGGGATTTGCAAATTCTATTCTTTTTTTTTTTAATATTCTAGCAGTCATAGTCTTTGGAATTTACCCAAGTGAATCGAGAATTTGTGTTCACACAAAACCTACATGTAAATGTATATAGCAGCTTTATTAATAATTGCCAAAGCATAGAATAGATAGAAATAGATATTCCTCAATATGTGAATGAATAAAGAAACTATAGTATATCCATACAATATAACATTATTCAGTGATAAAAAGAAATGAACTATTAAGGCATGGAAAGACACAGAGGAGCCAAAAATGCATATTGTTAAGGTAAAGAAAGCCAATATGAAAAAGGTACATACTGTATAATTCCAAGTACAGAACACGCTGTAAAGGCAAAGCTAGGAAAGAGTGAGAAGATTAGGGGTTGTCAGTGATTAAGGGCGAAGAGGGATGAATAGATGAACATTGGATTTTTACAGCAGTGAAACTATTCTGTATTTTATTCTAATGGTAGCCACATGCCATTATGTATTTGCCAAAATCATAAACTCTGCAACACAAAGAATGAAACTTACTGTAAACTATCAATGCAAGATGTTAATCAGGGATCTGGGTGTGTTGGAGAACAGGCAATTGGGAACTTTCTATATGGTCTGCTGAATTTTTTTGTAAACCTAAAACTAAAAATAGTGTATTAATTTAAAATATGTAAATATTATACATATATATATTTAAATTTTGTATGTTACATGAAAGGATTTGAATTAGTGGGCTACCATTACCCCCAGGATACTTGTAAGTCCTGCTCTTTAATATAAATTGAAACTGTATTGGGGCCACCAGAATTGGTCCTCATCAATGAAAGGTCATATGTAAAGAATGAGATTAACTATTATGGATCCTTTAAAACAAAATGTTAGAGAAAGTCCACATGACAGCATAATTCCATTTCTGTTTTAGAAATAGACTTAAGAGACCTTACTATTCCACAAACTAAGGCCATTTTTCATGGGCCTTATAAGTTGAGGCCCATGAAAAATAAGTAAATTTTTCACCATTTAATACCATTATTCAGTTTTAAAATTGCAATTAGAGCAATGTCTTTGGATTCCAAGTCTTCTTTTCTTAATATTTTATTTATTTATTTGAGATTCCAAGTCTTTTTTTTTCCTTAAGATTTTATTTATTTGGGATCCCTGGGTGGCGCAGCGGTTTGGCGCCTGCCTTTGGCCCGGGGCGCGATCCTGGAGACCCGGGATCGAATCCCACGTCGGGCTCCCGGTGCATGGAGCCTGCTTCTCCCTCTGCCTGTGTCTCTGCCTCTCTCTCTCTCTCTCTCTCTCTCTGTGACTATCATAAATAAATAAAAATTTAAAAAAAAGATTTTATTTATTTATTTGAGAGAGAGGAAGCAAAAGAAAGAGTATGAGCAAAGAGAGGGACAGAGGTAGAAGCAGAATCCTCACTGAGTAGGGAGCACAATGTGGGGCTTGATCCCAGGATTCTAGGATGGGATCTAGCAGATGCTTCACTGACTAAGCCACCCAGGTACCCGAATTCCAAGTCTAATAAAAACTTATCAAAACATCTTAATCACACTTTATTTAAATTCCATCAGTCCATGTGTAAAATCTTACATCAGTTCTGCTGTATCACTAGTGGAATATAATCTCTAGACTCAGATGTCATTTTTCTCCATCAGTTCTTCTTACTGAGCATTCAAATAATGAGAACAGTGGTTCTGAAGACTGCTACAGATTACAACTATCTGGGGACTTAAAGAAATATACATTCTGTATCCCATATTCCATGATACTGACTTCTTCATTCAAGGGGGGCCAAGTCCAGCAGTAGGAATCAGTAAATTTAATGATATGTCAGTAGAAATCTCTTGAAGCACATGCAAATAGCAATAAAGATTTAAAATATAATAAAAGAAATTTAAAAAACAGAAAACAGCATACAAGATCTGTGAGAGTACCTCAAACAGTGTAATATACACATAAGTAGAATGCATCAGAAGATTCTATATAGAGAAATATAATAAATAAATATTTGAATCTGTAAATAACAAATGACAATTTTTAAGAACTGAGGACAGACACCAAATCACAAATCCAAGCTCAGAGAATCTCAAAGAGCATAAATACTAGAATAAACTAAGAAAGCAATCATATCTTGTTACACTGCTGAAACCAAAACCGAATACAAAAAGAAAATCTATCAGGAAATCAAAATAAACAAAATGCTGTACCTTCATTGAACACATGGAAGACAAAATTATCAGAAAACATGTGAACAAAAAAAAAAAAAAAAAAAAGAAAACGTGAACAAGAAGGCATTGGGTAGCATCTTAAAAGTCTTGAAGGGAAAAACAAAACAAAACAAAACAAAAAAAGTCTTGAAGGGGTAAGGGGGTGGCTTACCCAGCATTCTCTATCCTATAATAATATCCTTTAAAAATGAAGAGGAAATAATATCTGCTCAGAAGAACAAAAACTCAAGGTCTCTACAGTGGGATTCTATACAATAATGAATTTAGCCCTTATTCTATTCTTTGTGAAAACATGAATGAATGGTACAGGTACTGAGTGATGGAATCCAAGAGAAAACAATACTACTTTGATTCCTTTCACAGAAAGTTCAGAAATGACAAAGCCAATCTATGTGTTAAAAGTCACAATAGAAAAGGAGCTTAATGACTGGCAAAATGCAAGGGTAGGTTCCTGGGTGCTAGTCACATAATATTTCTTGAAATGCCCTAATTACCCATGAAAAGCATGCATGCCCCATACCCTGATTTAATAGAGTAACAGATATTGTTTTTAATATTAAAAAATTTTTGATAATATTTTCAACTTTTTTTTTCAGTTTCTGTAATCAGCGTTGCTTTTTTGTTTACCATGACTTTCCCCACAAAACACGTACAGGTGTGTGCATGCATGTTACGAAGACGTATGTACTTCCACCAATATTTTATATGGGTTTTTTCAATGGCAAAGTATTTGGCTGTGGGCACATCAGGAAAAAGGGCTTTATTATTCTTGAATGGATACTCCTCTGTGCATAAAATAGAATGTTGACTGTCATTTCTTTTTTCGCAGTAGTTTGAAGTCCTTATTACGTTCACTGCTGTCTCTGCAGTTACTAATGAACAATATAATGATAATTGGATTTTCATTCCTTTGAAGGTTACCTGTCTTTTCAATCTGGTAGCTTTTAAATTACTTCGTACTCTTATTTTTGATGTGCTGCAGTTACATTTTAATTTGTTCTGAAATGGAAATAGATATCTGAAAAATTAATCCTAACTTTTACTTTCTAGGTGAATTGGTTAATTTCTCATTAATCCAACTTTTAAAACTAGTATTTATTTCATATGGGTGTACTTTAAAATTTTATTTAATATGTAATACTTGAGATGGTTTTCTTTAATATGTCATATTTGGGTTTCATTTCATTATAATGTATTTATAATTATTAGATGTTTATATTTTCTTAAAATCACATCTGTCTGTTTATGTGAATTTTTATTTGCAGACTCATTTTCTGTAGGATGTTTGGAAATTTACGGATTGTCCCCCTCCTTAAAAAAAAAAAATCTCTTTTAGACCACTACATTTGCTCACATATACACACATCCCTGCTGTGTGTGTGTTTGTGTGTGTGTGTGAGTGTGTGTTGGCTCACTCGTCAGGCACATACTCTAGACCAAGAATTAGGGGAAATTCAGAGCTTCTATCTCGTGAATATATTTGGGAAACTACGGAATCAGGTGTGTTGTAAGCAATCGGCTTGACTGAGTTCCTCATCATTGTTCGGAATGTATTTATATTATACCAACTCACTGGATAGTCAGTTTATATAAAATACACCTTTGGGCAGAAGCTGGGTATTTTTCTCCACCTCCTTTCTTTGAAAGGAAAGCCCCAACACTACTCCTGGTTCCAGCTGTCAGACTGGTAGCCCATGTGGAGTTTAAAAGTTTAATTACTATGATTCTGTTGAAGTCAAACTGAACCTACATGGTTTTGTTGTTGTTCTCAAACCTATAACAACTTGCTCTTAATATGGTATTTTAGTACTCTTGAGCAAAGGGGTCTTTGTTGTTTGTTTTGTTTTTTAAAAATTTCAGTGTCATTCATATACAGCTCTTCATACAATGAAACACACTGCAGATGTAGGCTGATCTTCCAGTCTTTCCTATTCCAGGCCCCTGGGCAACCAGCAGTGCTGTTCTCCACTGCTCTTGAATCTGAATATATTCTCACTTGGGTACCTCTATTTCCAAGCAAGCTGGACCACTAGATGCATTTCCCAAAGCTCTGCTCAGTTTGAGGATTTCTCTTACTCCCTTTTAGAAATACAGAATCTTGGTTTGTACCCAAGTGTCACATCAATTCATCATAGGCAAGCCTCTGCCTTATTGTTCATTCCTTGATTTGTCAAACGAGATACACTGTGTGGTCAAAAGTAAAGTTGATGGAGAAGAGACAAAGGAGCTGAGAGGCCCAGCCACACAGGTCTCGCTGTGTCTGCTTGTGTGTTAATTTGGAAGTACCATTTCCAAGTTATAACAGTTTGTTGCTGGATGTGTCTGAGATCATGACTTGGTGACTCCAGCTGAAATCAACACTTGATGGACAGTTTGGACTACATGATCACTTAGCATCTTAAAGTCAAACGCTTCATTTCCAAGACCCTATAGTACCAATAGAACTGCTTGTCAAATGGTGACTAATTCACTATTGTAGAAATCAAAGCTTTGTTCCAGTTTTCTAGTGAGCCTATATTTTTATTCTCCTTGGGTGCTTGGCATAAATTTCTCACAATACTTTGTGCCATCAAGATGCTATTACTCCATTATAGCTGTAAGACATGCTGCACAGGTAGCAGATCTGCTTGCTTACACACAGGAACACTTTTTAGTCCTTGGTTTATTTCTAAATCCAAACCTTTCTATGTCACTCAGAAAATTGTAGGGTTGTCTTCAAAAATGTGTAATGCACTATCTCTACTGGTAGTGGCAAGACCAAAACTAGGAGGAAGCCAGAGTGGACATTAGAGCAGGAGAGCAGTGGTCACCTAGCAAAGCAGATGTCGGTATTGTCTCTAAATCAAAGAAGGGCACTAGCCTTCAACAGAAGGAAAGGGGATTTCTGTAGGCCAAGGAATATTTCAAGAAAGTCTGAAATTTCAAAGCTTTTGAATTTATTTACCCAGGTGATTTTTATATGTCTGGATTCTATTCCTCTCTAGTCACAGTCCTGGCATTGGTATAGCAGAATTACTGAGGTTGGAATTAAACCTTCCATGAAATTCCTCTACCCTTGATTAATTTTAGTCTGTGGTCTTAGACTCTGCAGCTTTCTTTGCCCTCTGCTCCAGATGAAAATCACTTTATACGTTGCAGAGGCAATCTCTGGTTTTCTCATTTAGCCTCGAGTGGCTGATTAATCATTGTCTGCCTTTATTGTCTTTCTTGAATCCATCAGTTGCTCCCAGTAAAGACCATGCAATCCCAGAGTCCTTTTTAATTAATTTTGGCCATGACCAGAAAACATACTTGGTATAATTTCATATGTTTAACTAAATAATAGAATACCCAAAGTAAAATAATCAGCAGATGTGCTTTCCACAAGCTGGACACTGCTGAATAAAGGATGGTTGAATTTGAAATCAAGGTAATAGAAACCATATCAGTCAAAGCATGGAGAAAAAAAAAAACACATGAGAAAAAGTCGACAAAATGACAGTAACTTTTAGAACAATTAAAAGAAGTTTCATAAAGGTTAAAATTGAATTAGAAAGGGAGAAGCAAGAGTAATGAATGAAAAAAAAAACAAATACTTGTAGAAAATAAGAGTCAAATTGCAAATTAAAAGAAATATATAAAGCTACAGATTAAAGAACCACCTCTAAAGTTGAGCAGGATAAACACAAAGGAAAACACACCTAAACACATCAGAATTAAAATCCTCACAAACAAAAATATAATTCCAAATGTGAGATGGCAGGAAGCAACACCCATTTTATTTCCTAAAACTGTGATCTTTCTTAAGATTTCTCATTATTTTCTCATAGAGCCACCTTTTCCTTTTAGCCCTAGGATATATTTACAATAATGGGGGGGGGGGTAAGATTTAATTATTTATTTTAGAGAGAGTGAGAGAGAGAGCATGAGCATGCAGGACAGAGGAAGAGGGAGAGAGAGACCCTCAAGAAGACTCTGCACTCAGTGCAGAGCCGGATGTGGGACTTCATCTCATGACCCTGAGAGCATGACTTGAGCTGAAGCAAAGAGCTGGACATTTAACCAACTGAGCCACCTGGGGGCCCCCAGGCTCATTCTAATTACAGAACATACAATGATCCCAAAACTGTATTTGTAAGTCCTTGCCTACTAATTCCACTGTAGGTATTAAATCCAAGTCTGCTTATACCGACATGCACTTATCCCCATTATAAGTCACATTTTCCTGTTTTTCATATGCCTGACAATTTTTGTCTGTTTGCTGACTTTTGGTGCAAGGTTGTTAAAAGATTAGATTATATATTTGAGTTTCTGAAGTATGTTTTTTTTTTTTTAAGTGTTATGCCATATTCTAACAGACGACTAATTTACCGGCTTTTTATTTTTATCTTGTCCAGGCTTAGCATAGGCTTGATTCTATGGCTAGTGAAGTTCTACTTCTAAGAGTCGACCTTACTGTACTTTTAACTAAGTTTGATGTTCTATCCAGTCCAAAAAGTCAGAAAGATAATTGTGTAACCTGAGAAATTGCTTTCAATGCATAGTTTAGTTTAAGGGCAAGTGCTCAAGGAACACCTCTCCATATTTCTTTGGCTTTGGTTTTCTCATCTTAATTGAGTCTAACTTTAAAGACATCCTATTCAATGTTTTCTAAATCTGAATTTTAATATTGAGTAATTGCTTTTCATTGCGTTATTTTATCTAGGTGAATAGAGATGATCATCTGAAATCCCAGATTATAATTGGTAGAATACAACTATATTTTCTTTTTTTTTAAGATTTATTATTAGAGCACAAATAATCCAAGAGAATTTTGCCAACTCAAGGCCTAACTTAATCACATCTGCAGTATCTTTGCTATATTAGGTAACAATTACAAGTCTAGGGATTAGGGACTAAAATTTTTAGGGAACTGTATTTAAACCTATCACACAGCACCTGAGTGTTTGAACACATACCACATTGTTCATATGTAGAAATGTGGTTCACATTGTGGATAACAAGAAAATAAGGGGATCCCTGGGTGGCTCAAGACCCGGGATCGAGTCCCATGTTGGGCTCCCAGCATGGAGCCTGCTTCTCCCTCTGCCTGTGTCTCTGCCTCTCTCTCTCTCTCTGTCTATCATAAATAAATAAATAAATAAATAAATAAATAAATAAATGTCTTTTTTTTTTTTTTAAAGTGTCCTTTTAAGAGAAAGAAAGAAGGATTTTTGACACAGACAGAACAGGCAGAGGCAATATAAACATGGAAACAGAGATTGGAGTGAGGGGGATAAATCAAGGATTGCCAGCAGCCAACAGAACTTGGAAGAGGTAAGAAACACAGTATTCCCTGGAGCCTCTGGAGGGAGCACAGCTCTATTCACACTTTGATTTTGACCCATTGATACTGATTTCAGACTTCTGCCCTACAGAACTCTGAGAGAATAAACTTCTGTTGTTTTAAGTCATGAAACTTACACTAATGCATTAGAGCAGTGATAGGAAACTAATACAGATTCATTTAAGACTTGATTCAATATTTGGTGCCCCAAAGAAATATTGGTATACTGGTAGTGGTCTCAGCTTCAAAGGCACCTCTAGTTTTGAAGAGCTGCAGAAGTGGAATGGCAGCGAAGGTGTATAATATCATTCATACAAAAATTGGTATCTCCTTAAGATTCATTCTTAGTAAAATTTTACATATATTTTTTACTCCAACCTGCACCACATTTTTCAACTGCTACCCATCCTGTTTTCCCCCCTGCCATTCTCATTAACGTTGTGAACCCCCCCCAAAACCATTTAATTAAAAATGTATTGTTTCATTAGCCAATATCACTTTTTTCTTGGCAGGAATAGGGGCCTAGTCACCTCATGGCCACCCAAGAGAAGCCTCATTTGTAAGTCCCCTTGCTTATTAAATCTACCAGCACCCAGTGTGAATGCCCTGCCTCTTGCTTTTGACTCTTCCTGCTCTTCATAAGGGAGCCACTTTCAGATTATACCTGAGAAGGTCCCAGGGAGTTCACAACCAATTGTGGAGGAAGTAAAGAAAATGGAACATTCAAGAACTGTGAGGCTGATGCAAAAGATAAAACAAGTTTAGCACAGGGAAATTTTTAAGCTTGTGAAATTTTTCTCTGGGGTATGTTACGGTGGGTGCAGGCCACTCCATTTGCAAAAACAGATGGAAGCTTACTGCATAAAGAGTGATCCCTAATGTTCCCAATTAAAAAAAATCCTTTGGAAAGTTGAGGGATCCAGGAATGAATGCAAGCTGTGACAACAGAATCTAACTTAATTACAGTGTATGAAATAATCTCACAAAAGTGGGTCGAGGAAATGTGTGGGCATAAGTAACTTTGACAATGAATGGTGATCCTAAGACTAAAGCAGAAGAACTGCACCTGAGCACTATACTCTTGGTAATGTTTGTTTGTTTGTTTTTTCCATGGAGTTACAAGTTAATAATTCTTTTTTTTAAGGTTTATTTATTTATTTATTTATTTATAAATTAATTTTTATTGGTGTTCAATTTACCAACATACAGAATAGCACCCAGTGCTCATCCCATCAAGTGTCCCCCTCCGTGCCAGTCACCCATTCACCCCCACCCCCCGCCCTCCTCCCCTTTCACCACCCCTAGTTCATTTCCCAGAGTTAGAAGTCTTTATGTTCTGTGTCCCTTTCTGATATCTCCCACACATTTCTTCTCCCTTCCCTTATATTCCCCTTCACTATTATTCATATTCCCCAAATGAGTGAGAACATACACTGTATGCTGAGTGAAGTAAGTCAATCGGAGAAGGACAAACAAGTTAATAATTCTTAAACATTATACGTGTATAGTGAACACTTAAGTGATCAAGGGAGGAGACATAGGGGGCAGATTTTTCATTCTTAGAATGGAAGTTTAAATATAAGCAAAAGAGACTTGTAGAATATCACATGTTTTGATGGGCTAGAGATGTAAGTGACAATATAAACTCATAGTTACCTTAATATAGATGGGAAAGGATACACAGAGATATATTTATAGATATGTGTGTACATACTGGGTAGTATGCAGACATGTATTTCCTTCTATCTTAGCTTAGAGGACTCAGAAGACAGATCACCCCAGTAGGAATGAACGTATCCAGTACCCAGATCTTGGTTTCTAATACCATTCTTCAATATAAGTAACCAGGACTTCTTGGTGAAATAGCTGATTCTGGGAGTGAACCAGAGTATATACAAGATGGCCCTGGAATATCTTGTAGTGCCAGAAAGTGAATAAATGCTGATTGAAAATATGATGATCAGGGTATGCTAAAGGGACACAGGAAACAAATGAAAAAGCTTTTAGTGGCAAAAGATGGAATAATATGAGCTAACAATAAATAAAGTAGTATTGGATTATAGCCCAGTGTATAAAATAAGTATCTATGATTCCATGCTGATATAAATAAATGATTGAAAAAAAGTAAGCAAAGAGATGATGATACAGAAATCTTTCCTTTAGGAAAGTTCAAATAATTTAAGTAGATTCTATGCACTCGAGGAAGGGAAACTTAAAACCTTACTTTTTATGTGTGGTCTGTGCATAGTGACTTCCTTCCAAAGAGTAAAATATGTAGAAGGGTGTGATAATAAATTTACAGTGGAGAAATCTAACAACACTATCTCAGCCAGGTGATCAAGGTTTATATCAACAGTGATAAGTCATGTTGATGGTGTGTACTTTTGATATGATATGATGAGAAATACACTTTGCCTCTTTGATCTTCTTCCCCCAAATCCATAATTCTTACTCTAATTATAAAAAAAAAATCAGACAAATTCCAATAGAAGGACATCCAACAAAATACCTAGCCAGTACTCCTCAAAACAGTCAACATCATCTATAACAAGGAAAGTCTGGGAAATTATCACAGCCAAGAGGGGACTCAGGAAACATGACAGCTAAGTGTAATATCATATTCTAATTGAAATTTTGGAGCAAAACAATGGAAATTATATAAAAACTAAGGAAATCTGGATAGACTATGGATTTTAGCCAAAGATAATGTGTCAATATTAGTTCATTAATTGTGTTAAGTGTACCATTCTAATATAAAATATGAATAAAAGGAGAAACTACTTGCAGGGTATACGAGAACTCTCATTACTATTTGTAAGACTTTTCTGTGACTCTAAAACAATTCTAAAATGAAAGCTTAATTAAAATTAAAACTACCTTTAGGTATATTGAAAAAAAAATACAACGATTACTCGATAGCAGATTTTTTTTCATTTAAGTTATTTTAGAATTTGAATAGGAAAAATAGGCAACCCCAAAGGGCATGACATAGTTAAGGTAACATAGTTATTCCACTTGAAATATGAGAAAATGAGTATATATGGATTAATCCCTAATATCTCTGTTGACAAGGGTTAGTACAGAAGGAGGAAACACATTAATTATCCTATACTTTATATCATTTGTTCTAATTGTTCTTTCAAATAAATTGTGAGTGGTAGCTGTAGGTACATGGGGGGTTCTCAAAGAAGGATTTCTATTCCAATACACCTCAATTTGTAAGTAGAAGAATTTAATAATTGTGAGAATAACCTAGAACTTTAATCTTTAGATTATAAACAGGAAATTCAAGTATCCTCACCTACTATTCTTAAAAACCTATTCAGAAAAACAAAGTACTCGACGTTGTGAAAATTAGGGCTCATAAAAAGGAATCTGAATATTATTGGCAAAATAGCTACTTAGAGCACTTTAAAGTTCTTTAAAAATGGCTAAAACCTGTGCACAACAGGTTTCTACATGTCAAAAAGAAGTCATTTTTGATGAAATAAATATGAATTAAAATAAACTCTTTTGTAACTCAGATGTTAATGAATATTTTAAAATTAGGTAAATAAGTAAAAAGATATAAAGAAAAAAAAGCATAATCATGTGTTGATTCCATTAACATAAATTGCCAGAAGCTTTTTGGGAATTAATTTTGTAATTCATTGCCAGAGTCTTAAATATGTTTTATCAGTCAGAGACTAGCCAATAAAACAGGAGCCATATTCATTATTAAAATAATAGATTTATAAGAGGGAATTGTTTCCAGAGGAAGCAGTCTAAAAAAGTAAAAGCAAAAAACAAAAATGCAGAGAACATGGGTATGAGAAACATGATCATCATATGGACAGGAAAACAAAAGGGAAGAGGTTGGGTTTCCAGAAATCAGGAAATTGAATAAGGGGTTCTTTGCAATTATACTTCAGATATTTGCGGAATGATCACCTAAATTTCCTGATACCTCAGGCCTCAAGAAAATGTGAAATGCTCTTTGTTCATATGTCGCAGGAAGGGGTAATTCGAAAGAGACTCAATGGGGTTGCTTCAGGGATTGCCAGAAGAATCTGGCTCAACCTACTAGTGCTGGGGTGAACTTCCAACTGAGCTTGGTAATGCTGGCAAGAATAAGGGAAAGATGTCATTCTCCTGTCTTCCTAACTTCCATTATCCCTCTAATGTCTCCTATTAGAAAAATGCAGTAAGAGTCAAAGTGACAAAGATGTATGAGTAATATAATTTGCTGAGTTCCAGCTTTTATAACAGAGTTTAAGAGGTGGATTTGCAGTTGATAGAAAATAATCATAGATGAATTCATACCTATAAGTTTATTATTAATGATTTATAAATAGATACAAAATGCATCTTTATTTATTATGATGATCATAAAGGAAACCATATCAATGTTCATCCTCCATAACATTCATATATAAACACAACATAAAAACACAAACCAAGTCTCCATACATTCAGGATTTTTTTTATAGTTTTCTGCTGTTTTTTTGTGTGCCATGGTCATTACCTCCATAGATCTTTGAGTTGATCATTCTGAAGGGAACCAGAGGTTGTGCTGAGCCCCATGGAAATAAGAAATTTCAAGTAACAGAAGAATATACATTACCCAGATTACAAAACATATAACACTTGGAAAAGCCAAAAATGACTGGAGGACAGAACATCTGAGAAATACAAGAGCACATAGGAGGAGAAAGTGATGCCAAAATAATATAGCCATGAAATATAAAAATGTGAGGACATTAAAAAAATGCTGCTGTGTCGTTGCAGTTGAAACTCAGATGAAGAACTAATGATACACCAAATTACGTTCAAGTTAGCAATAACTTTAATTACATCAACAGATTCGGAAATTAATTAACATGGAAACACAAGTATAACAACAAATTATTATGATCAAATTGGAAAAAAAAATCTATTGAGTAGCTAACCACGTAGGCGTACTTATCTAAAAGTGTAACACATTTCAGTATGTAAAAAGGTCTCAAGGAAATGCTATTCAGTGATAATACAGAGTGATGTTTCAAGACCTTAAAATGTACTCAGTTTGAAAGTATGGATAACAACATTCACTATGAACTGCTCTTAGATTTTACTAATTAGCAAGTATTTTGACAGGTATTACGCTACCAAGTGTTTTGGGACACCCTTTGCTTTATGCTTCAGAAATTCTGTTCGGCACGATGAATTTAAATAGTATTTTTAACTCACATATTTTTTATTTCTTTAAAGTACGTCTCATAGATTAAAAGCAGTGGGTGTATTGTAAAATCTAATTAGTTTTCAAGCTTCCTGTCAGTCTTGTTTTTCTACTAGTAGTGAGAAAATATGCCATATACATAGGCTATTACTTCTCTTCAAGTTTGGTAAAGAACATTACACAAGTCCTAGTATTTAAGCTGGAAAATTTAAAAAGTACATTGACTCTTTCTAGTCATTAGGGGAACATTTATGCAGTAGAGCAGTAATTCACTGAATTTCAGGCACTGGTGGCTTAATGCAGTTAGTACAATATAATTTACACTCAGGGAGTAGTTCATACACCTGGAAGGATCTAAACCATTGCCTACTTAATTGACATGATTCTTTAAAGAGAGATGGAGAACCCTAATATTTACATGAAAAGAAAATTAGACTTAAATTACTTCTTCAAGGTCAGAGAAGAAACTAATTGCTGAAGTAACACTTGAGATTTTGTTTTCATTCTCAACGTTTCACTTAGGGGAAAAAAATTATTTTGGTGTGAACCTGTGTAAGTATAATTCAGGACTTTGTTTAGGTCATACTTTCAAAAGATACAGGTTTATATAATATACAGCCCTAAAATTATACAGTATGGTTGCCATTCATATAAGGGTCAGATTATAAAGTCAGCAAGTTATGCAAATATCAAATTATCTGTGAACAACCTCTCCAGAAGGTGCCACTAAAGAGACATGTAAATTTCTTCTCGGGAATCCAACATAATCAGTTTTTCTATTAGAAAATATTTTCTGAAATACTAAGTAAAACACTAGAATTAATTTTAGGGACTGTGAAAAATATCTAGCACTATTCAAATTTGAGGATCAAGGGGAACTGCATGGAGTCAAGGTAGGGAAGGACGATTGGAAGGAAGCCATTCTAACTAGGTTCCAAGGAGACATGGAGCGAAAGAAATGTTTCGCTTTTGTCATAGTGGCACCAAACTTTGCCATTAAAACAGAATAGGAAACAGTTGAGGTTTGACACACTCTTAAATCCTGAGTGTGTGCTGCAGTGACAGTGGAGAGTAGGTGGGAGCCACAGGCACATGCAGAGTCCACATTCATTCAGCAGCCATTTCCAAAGGCCTTGACTGTGAATTCACAATTCAGGTTTAAGGAAATGGCAGGAGACCTCACAGCCATCCCCCTTATGAAACAAAACTCTGTCTACTTCTTAGTTTCTTCTCTCATGTAATCATAAAGCCATAAGCTACTGTTGGAGAAACAAGGAATACTCCTATTCTAGATCATTAACGAAGATACCCTGCTGCTGAGGGAAGGGTAGAAGCAAGACTCATCTGCTCCCGAAGGAGGAGAAGGAAAGCTCACCACAGGGTTTTCTGCAAATAACTAGCTAGTAAGGTACGTAACCTGTGAGAGGCACATAAGACTCTATTTTAAGGCAAAGGTTCACCAGGAAGATTAGAAGAAAAAGCTACCTGACCCAGTGAAAGGCAGAAAAACCAATCAGACCAATCATCCTGTACTGATACAAATCAAAAGTCTATTATCACTAGGAAAGGGAAAGGACCTCAATCCCACGAAGAGCCTCCACAGAAATGAGGCAGATTTCATGCTTTAGGGTGCTGGAGGATGTGCAAGGACACTGACAAAGTCCCAACCCAATACCAGGCACACAGGGGTTTCCTAGAACTGTACTGAAGAGGGTAATTCAGAAAATTAGAAATATAAGAAAAAAAAATGTGCTGCTGGGGAAGGGTCAAATATCTGAGAACATAGAGAAAAGGCCTCTGAGTCTTTAGACCTAATATAAATCAGAAGGTAGCAGCAGAGGTTATCCATTATTAGACATATCCGAAAGATTTTTAACTTATATAGTCATGATTAAGAAGTTATAGGATCTAGTGAAAAAGTTGGACAGATGGGAAATTTCAGTGAAATGTTTTAAACTCTTACAAAGGGTTCAATATGAATGTGAATTATATATAATCTACTATATAAAGCATATTTATAGAAGATAGCATAGTTAAAGGATTCTTTCAAAAGGTTTATCAACACTTTAAGGTTTATCAATATCCTCAAAGTCAAAAAATAAAATAAATCAATGGAGATGAATGTGTCAACAATATTCAAACTTTAAAACAAAAGCACAAAAGAGTGCACAAAGGAGAACACGAATCCAGGAACTGTGGGGAATATTACATATATTTATAGTGCCCAACTGAGAAGGAAAAGAAAGAAGCATAGACGAGTTATTTGAAGAAATTATCCCTATAAAATTTCCAAATTTAATACAGGACAGCAATGCACAGTGTCTCAAAGAACCCTAAGCAAAGAGTATTTTTTTAAAAATCAGCCAGAGTCAAGCTGCCCAAAACTAAAGGTAAGAAAAAAAAGTTTAAAATCATTCAAAAGAAAAAAGGAAACTTCATATACAGAAAAACATATCTAAGGAAAGATCAACTTTTTATATGAAATTTTGGAAGCCAGAAGACAATTGAAGGACTACTTTAACACATTAAAAGTAAAAAATGTGAATCCAGAATTATACATTCATTTAAAATATCTTTCAAAATCATGGCAAAATACGAATATTCTTCAAAGAACAAAACTTGGAAGAGCCATTTCTAACAAACATATACTGGAAAAATTTTGAGCAAAGTTTATTAGACAGAAGGAAAATTAGAATTGATGGAAATGTGGATCTACATAAATAAACCCGAAAATCTGAAAAAAAAAAAAAAAACCCAAAACAATGGTAGATATAAAAGAACCATTTTACTTAGTTCTGATATCAGGGGCACCTGGATGACTTAGGCTGTTGAGCATCCGATTCGACCTTGGCTCAGGTCAGCAGGGAGTCTGCTTGAGATTCCCTCTCCCTGTTCCTCTGCTCTTCCACTCGTGCACCTGTGTATTATTTCTCTCTGTCTCAAATAAACAGGAATAAATCTTAAAATAAAAAATAATACACTCTCTAAGCCAAAATAGTAGAAACTTAAAATAGTTAAAGCAAAAATGTCAGTAATGTAATGTGAGACTGACAGTATATGTGACGATATGAGAGATGGAATGACAGCACAATGTTTTCTACTATAAGTTAAGTGGTATACTATTTTTAGACAGACTGAGATGTTACAAAGATATATTGTAAAACCTAGAGCAAGGATTTGAAAAATAAATAATTTTAGGGACACCTGGGTGGCTCAGTGGTCGAGCGCCTGCCTTCCACCCAGGGCGTGATCCTGGAGTCACAGGATCGAGTCCCACGTTGGGCTCCCTGCATGGAGTCTGCTTCTCCCTCTGCCTGTGTCTCTGCCTCTCTCTCTGTGTCTCTCATGAATAAATAAATAAAATCTTTAAAAAATAATAATAATTTTAAATAACAATGCACAAGTGGAGATAAAACGGTAACAAAGATGTGAACGAGAAGAGAAAAAAACAAAACAAAAAACAAGAAGGTATATGTAATCTTAATCACAGGGATAACTAAGTTAAATGTTAGTAGAATAAATGGCATTAAGAGCAGAAATGGTGAAATTAGATTTTTAAAAAGACCTTGTTCCAGGACACCTGGATGGCTGAGTGGTTGAGTGGCTGCCTCTGGCCCAGGTGGTGATCCCGGGGCCCTGAGATCAAGCCCCACACTGGGCTCCCTGCCTATATCTCTGCCTCTCTCTGTGTCTCTCATGAATTAATAAATAAAAGCTTAAAAAAAAGACCTCATTCATCAAAAAAATACTTTTGAAGTATCAAGGTATAGATAAACTAAAAGGAAAAACAATGGAACATATATATCATATATACACTAAACCAAAAGCAACCTGCAACATCACTAATCACATCAGAAGAGATCTCAAGACAAGATGTCCCCTTCTTGCTTTAAGCTGATCCGCTGCATTGCTGTGTGCACATTTCACCCCCTGCCTAGTTCAGGCCCCCCTTCTCTCTCATTGGCCATTTCCAATCTAGAATATTTCCTGTTGATCTACGCATACGCACACAAAGTGATGATGTAAACAAAAATTACTTTCATTTAAAGTGTGTGTCTCAATCTTTTCAATCTTTTTAATACCTATTTCAGCTTTAAGATTCCACACTATTGGTCAGTAAATCACCATACCTAAGAATCGTAGTAATAGGAAAAGTGAGAGGACATTCGTGGTTAGGATAATTTTCCTTAGGAGCTATATCCTTCACTACCTACTCATCATTACATACCAAATCCTAAAGAACTGACCATGGTAAGTGCTTCTAAATGCTTCTCAGAATTGAGAATTTGATGAGGTCTTAGTCCAGCTGAGTCACCTGAGCATAGCCATTCAATAAATAACCATTTAGTAGGAGCTATTAAAAAAAAAAGTGAGCTAAAAAAAAAAAACAACGAGCTAATGATAAATGCTGTAAAGATGATTATTTTCTTTTCTTTTCTTTTTTTTTTTTTTTTGTATATTTTTTATTGGAGTTCAACACTCCTAGAAGCACAAGGTTTGCCAGGAGAGACACGATGATGCCTTAAATATCACCTCATGATATTGAAGGTTATAACTGGAGTTCTAATTTCAAAGTAATAATAAAGTAAGCAAAATACTAAACTGGATGTTGAAAATACTACATTATCATTTCTAATTCCATAGTCGAAGTAATCACAAAGTTTGCTAGCCCATTAGAATCTACAACATGTCTTTACATATAACTAACTCACATTGGTTAATACAAATACTATATATTAGTTATATATTATTGGTCTTGGTTTATATTAAAAGAAAATGAAGTTTAACGTACACATAATTACTAACATCAGACAACAAAGTCTGCTGGTGTGACCACGATGCTATTCAGTTAGATACAAGACCAATTCCTCACTTTTGTATCTACAATTTGAAAATAAAGATAGGACAACTCTTAAAATATGAGTATGTTAAAATGTGACACTTCCTAAATACTTTGAAAAGAGTATGTCTTTGTTAAGATAAAGGCAACTGTATGAAACATGCCAATCATTTGCCTTATGCTCAAATTTGTCAGGGTTGTATTTACAGAAAGCTGTAAGACCTTTTTCAAAAAAAAATTAACACTGATACGTCGTTAATAATATAAAATAGAATATCAAAAATGGACCAAAATGACTTTCCATCCCTCTGATGTTTTTGTAAGTAGGATGTTAACAAATACATTAATTACCCTCTCTAAATAACGCTCTGCCTTGCGTTAGGAGATATCTCCTTCCACACACCCTTCTATTAATGACAGCCTCCTCACTGCTACACACATTAACAGGAACAATCTTTGTCTCTCTTCCACTGAATTAACCTTCATATAGACTGTTTATCCTTTATTTCTAGGATTTCTAATTAGGCATTCCATTCCATGACCACAGCTTTAAATGATCTTATTCTTCCCACCTCCTCGACACTTAGTGACCTCATGTTTTACTTAAAATGATCTCTGCTTCAATTATTCCTGCTTATCAGAATCCAAAACCACCTCTTCTGTTACATTCTGAAAATAACGGACTCTCCTGTTTCATCGTAAATGCCATTCTTCACATTCCTCCTTCTATTCATCAACAACTTTACAAATTGCTAACTCATTGCATGCTAGCTTCTGCTCTACTACATTATTGAAATTAATTTTCTCAGGGTACTCATTTATTTCATAATTATATCTGCATTGTTCATGTCTCAAGGCATTGTGGAAATAAAATCCAGACAAATGGAACATATTCATGAATATGGATCTAGACAGTAGAGTTCTATGAAAGATGGATATTCTTTCATTTAAAAAAAAGCTCATTAAAAATGGTGTTTGCAAATGAGAAACTATATGTTTTAAATTACTATGGACTGAGTCTCAATTTTTTTCTATTGTTTATAAAGAAAGGAGAAAAAGGGATGACAGTGAAGATTCAGTGATCATTGTTTGAGAGGAGTCAAGATATCATAATACCAAGAATAAAGAATGATCAAATGTGGGAAATCTAATAAATGGGTTAAATAATATATTAACTTAAACAAATACAAATATATGTAGAGATGGTTTGAGTTGGCCAAATTTTACTTAGAGAAGGTTGTGCCAATAGAGGCACTATAGGCAAGTGCAAATTATTTTGATGAATGTGCAAATATATAGAATATAAACTAAGTTGGTTAAAGAATGATAAATAAGATAAATTATAGCAATTTTTAGTTATGGCTATAGCTGGAAATGTGGTCACCAGATGTGGTTGTATATCCACATCTGGAGGGGTGAAAAAGACAATCTACTGTAGAGGCAGGAAAAATGGATTTAAATTCCTATTTTTTTCTACATGGGAATTAAAAAAAAGTAAATCCAGCTTATCATTAACTGAACATATTTAAAACATGTGCATATCTATACCTATGTCCATATATATATTAATATTTGATATCAGTATCTGTTTATTATTTATCTTTCCTTTAAAATTACTTTAGGTGCCCCCGAGTAGCAGAGTATGTTAAGCGCCTGACTATTGGTTTCAGCTCAGGTCATGATCTCAGGGTTTGGGGATCAAGACCACATATGCTCCACACTCAGTATGGAGTCTGCTTGAGTTTCTCTCTCCCTCTCCCTCTGCCATTCCCACTTGTGCTGTTTCTCTCTCTAAAACGAACAACAAATCTTTTTTAAAAATAACTTTAATTCTTTAGCATATAGTGATTGTCATAATCATCCTTATTTATTTGTTCTTAGATTTCAGAGGTTCCTAAAAACTTACAGTTTAGGGACACAATGGCTAGTGGTTGAGCATCTGCTTTTGACTCAGGACATGATCTTAGAGTTCCAGGATCAAGACCCACATTGGGCTCCCTGCATGGAGTCTGCTTCTCCCTCTGCCTATGTCTCTGCCTCTTTCTCTGTGTCTCTCATTAATAAATAATACAATCTTTAGAAAAAAATCTTACAGTTTATCTGTAAGTAGGTACACGAACATATAGATTATATCGTATTGTTCTTACATAAATTTTAAAGGATTATTTCAAGGAATGACTAAGAATGAAAACACAACAAAGAATAAGTAAATAAGAGGTGAGTTTCTACACTTATATCTATATTCTCTGCCAGCTTGTGGCAAAAGGAACATTGCGACTCTATAGTTAACAATAAAGCAATAAATATTTAATATTGGAAGAAAGACTATTTTTTAATATTTTTATATTTATTTTTTTAGAGAGAGAGTGAGTGCATGCACAGAGGGTAGGAAAAGGGCAGAGGGAGACGGAGAGAGAGAGAGAGTTGTAAGCAGACCCCACACCCAGTATGGAGCATGCAGGGGTCAATCTTACAACCTTGCAACCATGATCTAATATGAAATTGGGAGTTGGGTGCTTAACCCACTGAGCCACTCAGGTGTCCCTGGAAGAAAGATCATTTAAAAACTCACATTCTCCCTAATAGTGATAAACTCTTTATTAGTGTGTATTAGCTCAGTATGGAAATTCCATTAATTTTATTCTTATTCTGTTTGTTTTGTAAGATACATATCATTTTAGCATAGTAGTACAGGCATATGATTTATAGTACAAGTGTTTCACATGCATTTCTAATGTTAAAAACATTTTGCTGATAATTGATATAAAAATTGGGGGTATTTTTAAAGACTATTTTTATTGTTGACAAGCATACAAGATTTTAAAAAAACTACAAAGACAATAGATGAGAAGGTTTAACTTCGTTCTTCATTTTTGAAAGAGGCAGTTTGAAGCCAATAACTAGCTCAGCAGCAGATATCATAGATCTGATTACCAAAAGATAAATAAATATATAATGGAGATTTCATGGAATAGTCAAGAATTTTTAAATAATTGAAATTGAACGACTGTTGTTTTAAATTTATAGCTTGGCATTTAGAATGCACATTGAACTAAAGGATGGACAATTCATCAATACTGTTTCTGTCTATAGTAAGAGATTTAGCTTGAATCCTCTGAATTACAGAGCAGCAAGTCTTACATATTAAGCAAACTGCTGTAATCCATAATTGAAGGTAGAGCCATGAAGTCAAAGGAAAGCATTCATTAAAATACAAGAAAATTGTCTGATTGAGAGAAAATCACTTTTGGAATTTTCAACAGGCTCATAGACTTGTTAGCAAAAATGGAAGTCTAGCATGACAATTCTTATCCAATATCTATTGTCCTTTCTTCCTATTTTTGTCGGGACTGCAGTGTGCCCAGATAAATAATGATTTACCAAAGTTCTTTGCAGCTAGTGATGGATATTTTGTTTAACCAATGAAATGTAAGTGGAATACTGCCAAGTAATTGGGAAAAACATTTAGAAGATAACTTGGAGTTGAGATAATAGCAATGGTTCTAAATCTAAATTAATGGTAGAGGAGAATTAAAAAATATATTTTACTGATAATCATACTTCACAAAATGTAGATGAATTTAGTACTGTTCTTATGTTCTTTTTTTCTGTCTTCTGTTGAATAAAGAATCAATAGATTTAGCAGACTTCAGTACATTCACAAGACAAATTAAGAAGAAAGTTCATATTCTAAGATTGGCAGAATGAAAAGACAGAAACTGGTTTATTAAAAAGTTTTTTTGACAGCATCCAATTCCAGCCTCCACGTATCTATACTGTGATGTTAGATATAAAATAAATGCTTTATCTAGTCCACTAGAAGTTTAGCTTCCATTACCTGTAGCTGGTTAAAATCACATATGTAATAAGAGTTGGCATCAAATGCACTACATGGAAGTATTTATATATTCAGAGAACATTCATTTTGGTTCTAGCTCTCGAATTTCTCGACATTCCTACATAGCACATGCTCTAGTTACATTGAATTACCTTAATCTTCTCATTGATATCTTCTTTATTGGGAATGCCTGGGTGGCTCAGGGGTTGAGTGTCTGCCTTTGGCTCTGGTCGTGACCCCAGGGTCCTGGGATCGACTCCCATATCGGGCTCCCTGTATGGAGCCTACTTCTCTCTCTGCATATGTCTCTGCCTCTGTGTGTGTGTCTCTCATGAATAAATTTAAAAAAAAACTTTTTAAAAGTTAAAAAAAACCTTTTTTATTACTTACAATCTAGAATTAATGTCATATTCAGTATAAATCTGTTCTTGATTTTCTCCAACATACAAATACCATTTTTCTCGGTTGATCATTCCTATTGATATTATTGTTTAATGTTTGTCATATTACATCCTAATTTGGTCTTATCTTCTGAAGTTCTTGAAGGACAATACTTTGTATTTGCATATAACTTTGTTATAGGCTCACAGTAGTTAGTTGTAAGAAAATGCCAAATGATAAAAGAATAGCACTTCCATAATCCTTTTTCCAGAGACAGCTTTTGATTATTTTTTTTTTCTTAACAGTGAATGCGTTTAATTGAAAGAAAGAATTAGAAAAGCATTCAGAAAAAAGTGTGAGATATAAAGGACAAAGAACAAAAAAAGACCTCAATTGCTAAAGGGCTTCTCTATACTATACAAAGTTTTGTTTAGCAAGACCTTACCTAACAATAGTATGACAGACATTTTTATCAGAGCTTTACAAATATTAACTCATCTAATGTTTATAATAATCTTGTGATGTATGCACTAATTTCACCAAGGTGGGAAAGGAACGTGAAAGGGAATACATAATTTTATATGTGGTGCTTTATCAGCATGAGTCCACATACCAAAAATACTAAATCAATATGTAATTTGTCCAGCTCCTTGCTTGATTAGTTGACTACAAATAGACTCTGATAGAATTTCCCAATGAAGCTGAGGTATAAAACATAACCTACTTTTTAAAACTTTTTAAAAAATTTTCTGACAGAATCTTTTCATGTGAAACAAAGATAGAACACATCTCAACTCTACAATCTGCCAGTATGTCTTGTTTTTTACAAGATGTGTGCTAGACCGTAAGACTAAGTAGCAGAGCCTTTGAGAACATTTGGTTGGGAGAAATAGAAGAAGCAGATTTTAGGTAAGCCTGGGCAAGCCCCAAAGCTGAGATAGGTCCTTGAACACTAGAGCTGTCCTCATCTCTTTAGGTGCTCACAGATCTTCTTATTCACAACACTCCCACTGGAGTCTTCATATTCTTCCTCAGTGTCAGGCTGCCACCATTCTGATGCCTTCAGTAGTTCCAGGTTGGCCCACAGGGAACAGAACCTTCAACCCGTGTCACATTGGCAAAGTGGGCAGTGTTTGGGATGACCAAACTCCCCATGCCATGGGCATGGCCACTCAAAAAAGTGTCCCTGGAAGGTACGTATAGACCTTGGTAGGTATAATTTCCTCAAATCTCACAGTTGTAGTTTAGATCATGAGGCTTATACCTATGCAGTAGGGAATGGGTTTGCCATCCCAGCCAAGGGGCAGGTTTTGGGGGTTATCCATGATCTCATCCTCTTCATCTTCACCTTCACTCTCACTGATCTGCTTCAACTTCTACTTCTCTACTTTCTACTTCTTGCTTTTCCCCTCTCCTGGCCTGTTTGTGATGTACGTTTTCTGAGCTTGCTCTTCTAGGGTCCCACTACACTTCAGGCCTAAAGCGAAGAGTACAGATTTCAATCTGTCCAGACCAAGGGCCAACTCCTCCATAGAAGAGAATGTAGACAGGTCAAGATGGGCTCCAGCATGGGTCAGGACATTGCTTGTCTCTTCTGGCCACCCAGGAAAGATACCATTCTCTCACTTCTCAAACTCATTATGGATCTTTCCAAAAAGTTCAATCTGATTTTGGAGCAGCCTCGCTCGATCTGTGTGATCTCAAAGGTAGTCAAGCATCATCTCCAGGTATCTCTTGTATTTGGCATTCATCCCTTCTTTAGAAATGTTATAACTGCTCAACGACAGACAGGTGTGTGATATAATCCAGCTTCTCTTGAGGCCTTCAGGTTAATATATTTAGGGTTGACAGTCATGGACATGGAGGTAATGACCATAATCTCTTTATCTGTTAATTCACCAAGTTCCATGTCTCTTCGCTTGAATTCTCTCAAACCTTCAGAAGCTCCTCAAACTCCACTGACATGAGCACACAGATCTCATTTAGGTCTTTCTGGTAGAATTCCTTTATTTGTTTGAGTCTGTTATAAAATTCAGCAAATTCGTTGGGTCTTGAAATGGTTGAGTTCCTCCTTATTTTTTTTAATTTTGTATATATGTTTTATTGGAGTTTGATTTGCCTACATATAGTATAACACCTAGTGCTCATCCCATCAAGTGCCCCCCTCAGTGCCCGTCACCCAGCCACCCCATCCCCCCACCCACGTCCCCTTCCACTACCCTTTGTTTGTTTCTCAGAGTTAGGAGTCTCTCACAGTTTGTCTTCCTCTCTAATTTTTCCCACTTATTCTCCTTCCTTTTCTTTATAATCCTTTTCACTATTCCTTATATTCCCTGTATGAGTGAAACCATATGATGTTTGTCCTTCTCCGATAGACTTACGTCACTCAGCATAGTACCCTCTAGTTCCATCCACCTGGAAGCAAATGGTGGGTATTCGTCCCTTCTAATAGATGAGTAATATCCCGTTGTATGCATAGACCACATCTTTATTCATTCATTTGTAGAAGGACATCGAGGCTCCTTCCACAGTTTGGCTATTGTGGACATTGCTACTATGAACATTGGGGTGCAGGCGTCTTGGTCTTTCTCTGCATCTGTATATTTGGGGTAAATCCCCAGTAGTGCAATTGCTGGGTCATAGGGCAGTTCTATTTTTAACTCTTTGAGGAACCTCCACACGATTTTCCAGAGTGGCTGTACCAGTTTTCATCCCCAATCTTGTGCAATGCAAAGAAATGGAGAAAATGGCATGAGAGATAGGAATATTTGAGGGGACTTTACATGTGATTCTTTTGTATCTCTTCAAATTCCCCTCCACAGACGACTTGGATCACACTACTGAGAAACTTGATGAGGAAAGCACTAGCATTAAAAATTCTACCTACTGAAGACTAGAAATAAGGCAAAAGATGCTACCATTGATATTCACTCCTTGATTGTTTTAGCATTGATACACTATTGAGACTCCAAGAATCCAAATGGTAGTTTATAATTGCCAGAGATAAATTAGATCTCAGGTTTAAAAAACAGATTTGTGGCTGCGATTAAAGGATGCTCAGGTGTCAATAACTAAAATAATTAGATAATGCACTTAGGGATCACTTAATTTATACAGCTGAAACTGGATGTCTTTCAAATAGAGATAGTTTTAATTGCCACAAAAATTAATGGTCCATCCTCCAATTTCTAAACATGACTAAGGTCACAGATTCATCATCACCTCTTAAGGGAAAGTTATACAATCTCCAGAAAAGATTTTCCAATCACACTACAAATATACATACCACAAGTCTCAGTCCTAACCTTTCCTCTATGGACCAAAGACTCTTTAATTGAGTAACAGGGCTCTAGAGAAAGAGAAATAAACCAATCTTAGAATTTTTGGACATTGCTCTGTACTGATAATGTTTTCTCAAACACAGAGTGCCATTCAGTCTGCTGGGTAGGCTTAGGGGTCATGGGAATCAGTTAGGAAATATAATTTATCCCAAGAATGTCTTACAGTGATCTCAGTGCATACAAATTCATCTTACATATATATATCTACGGTCAGTGAATGCAGGTTTAGACCAGATACACTTAGAAACTGTCAGAATCATCCAATTTGATACCTAAATGTTTGAAGGAGATTTATTTTGGGAGGAAAGGCCAAGTACATGGGCCAAGTGTCAGGGAGTTCCAACTCCATAGCAAACTTTAAAACAAAAGCAATATTGCAGGACAATACTGAAGGACAAAGTTTAGTACAACTACTAAAAAGCTAAAAGAAAAAAATCTAAAAGATTCTTAACGTAGCACCTTTTAAGTTGCTTATTTGGGTTTCACAGAACTCAATTTGTGTGTGTGTGTGTGTGTGTGTGTGTTTGTGTGTGTGTGTACACTCTGCTCTAAGAAGAAAGTTTTTTTTTTTAATTTTAAAATGGTAAAAAATGTTTTTAGAACACTTCATGTAAAATGGAATACATAAACATTTTATTTTAAAACTCCTTTTAGGATTCTCTTTCCAAGAAGCTAAAGAATAAATTATCAAGATTTCAAAACTATAAATATATTCCCAAGAAAGAGTTTTAGTAAGAAAGTAGCATAAAGATAATATGTAAAGATGGTACAACACAGAATGGTTTAGAGGTTAGAATTTAATATAAAATCTTAGGATTCCAGACAGAAAATAATTTTGTTTAAAGTGAAGTATGCATGTTTTTAATATAAAGATATGAATAAAAGACATTTAAAAAGGCACGTCTATTATCCTTATAGGAAGAGAGTAAGTAAAATTTAGTGGAGGCAGTAGGTGTAATTTAAAAATCTTTGGTTAAATAACAAATATCACATATATTAAACAAAACGTTTAAAGCAAATTTAAGGTGGTTCTAGCATTCTCATCGTCTATAGTATGCACAGAGAATAATTTGGAAAGATATTTTTTGAATAGAAAAAAAATGTTACTCATTACTCTGCAGGAACACTATCACTCCTGGAATAAAATCTAAGGTAAGCAATAGATACAAGTAATCACTATGTGAAATACCCTAAGAAATTTGTTATTCCTATCTTTCAGTCATAAGTTTACCATATACACCCAAGGGACAATACTTTCATGGAGTTCTTTTTTTAGTCTGTGCCCTGTAATAACATTCCCTTATTTATGTCATGGCTGTGCTAAGGTGTTATGTGTTGTCAAATTTCCATATCATTGAGTAAATATTTCAGTTTGGAATTTTTTATCTACTGTGATGCTCTGTTAAGAGCTAGAACATCTGGGGTATGCCCTTTGTATCAATTCATTTCTTTATATTATTGGATATACATCTGTTATACCCACTTTTCATGGGTTAAATGGTTTTCCCGCAGAATTCATTAAAGTCCTAACCTCTAGTACCTCAAAATATGGCCAACATATTGGTTTTTAAAGTCTTAACATAGATATTCAAGTTAAAATGAGGTCATTAGGTTGGGGCCTAATAACTGACATTATATAAAGAGGAAATTTGGATACTGACAAGCACACAGGAGGATATCATGTGAAGATGAGGATGTCAATGAGATGATGCTTCTAGAAGCCAAGAATAGTCAAAAGATTGCCAGTGATCTATAAGAAACTAAAGGAGGCACATAAAATAGATTACATCTCACAGTTCTCAGAAAGAACTAATCCTGCCTATACCTTGATCTCAGACTTCTAGCCTCCAGGATAGTGAGAAAACAGATTTCTATTGTTTTGGACACCCAGTTTCTTTTTTTTTTTTAATTTTTTTTATTGGAGTTCAATTTGCCAACATATAGCATAACATCCAGTGCTCATCCCACCAAGTGCCCCCCTCAGTGCCCATTACCTAGTCACCCCAACCCCCACCCACCTCCCTATCCACTACCCCTTGTTCGTTTCCCAGAGTTAGGTGTCTCTCATGTTTTGTGACCCTCACTGATATTTTCTCTCATTTTCTCTCCTTCCCCTTTATTCCCTTTCACTAATTTTTATATTCCCCAAATGAATGAGACCATATAATGTTTGTCCTTTTCCAATTGACTTACTTCACTCAGCATAATACCCTGCAGTTCCACCCATGTTGAAGCAAATGGTGGGTATTTGTCATTTCACTGCATCTGTATCTTTGGGATAAATTTCCAACAGTACAATTTCTGGGTCATAGGGCAGATCTATTTTTAACTCTTTGAGGAACCTCCACACAGTTTTCCAGAGTGGCTGCGCCAGTTCACATTCCCACCAACAGTGCAGGAGGGTTCCCTTTTCTCCGCATCCTCTCCAACATTTGTTGTTTCCTGCCTTGTTAATTTTCCCCATTCTCACTGGTGTGAGGTGGGATCTCATTGTGGTTTTGATTTGTATTTCCCTGATGGCCAGTGATGCGGAGCATTTTCTCATTTTCTCTTTAAAAGATTGAGTTCTCATTTTATTCATTAGATTCTAGACAGACTGGTAAAATTTCTCTAAAAGCATAAAATGGAAGAAGGAGTTCCAGAATTACAAGTAGACAAAAGAATATAAAGCAAAAGAAAAATATAGAAAAAAAATGAAGATTTAACATTAAGTGCCTTGTAGAGTTACAGTAGAAAATGTCTAAGTTGTATGGAATAAAGGTGTGCTATGATAGGGAAGCATGAATCATAATGTTGGAACCAGAGTAGCTCTGCATGCTTTACTTATTCAAGTTAAAACCATGAAATGAAGAACTACCAAGTTTCAAGAGCTGGAAACATTCAAGGAAGACATGGGGCATTTAGTATAAACTTCAAAAAGTACCTGACTTGGGAGTAAAATAAAAAGGCCTTAGGATAAAACACATTCTACTTGGTCAAAATAACATAACATAAAACATAACATGCAAATAAAATAAAATCCATTTTAAACAAACTTTGAAAGAGTAAAGCTTATCCATAAATTAAAAAAAAATCACTTAACAAAAGTCAATACTCTAAAGAAAGACAATAAATTTCAAGCTGATCAATATAAGCCTATGCATACCATTTATTAATTTGAATACAAAGATACAAAGCACATTACTTAGGATGCTGAGATTGTGAGACTGTAGAAAAGAAAAATACTAACATATATCCTAAATTAAAAGGGTAGAAAAAGTTATGCCATGCAGACACTGATTAATAGACTTCAAATAGAATTCATAATGAAGAGTGTTACAATGTACATAAAGGGATATTTCATAACAACAGAGGTATCAATTAAGTCAATAAAAGTATTATACAGCACCAAATATATATACTTTTAATAAAAGGGTTTGAAAATACAAGAAGCTACAACTGAAAGAGAAATAGAAAAATGCAAAATATATTCAGAGACTTCTATAATTCTCTCTTAGATACTGACAGTGTTTAGTACACAAAAAGGCTATAAAAGACATTAACATGACCTTATTGACATGGACTCAGCAGTAGCAGATAAAACATTCCTTTTAATTTCACAAATGAATTGACCATGATAGGCCAGATGCTCTTTCATAAAATATACAATGATTAAATTCTTTATAGATTATCCTCTGAGCAAAAGAGATCCTATTAAAAATCCATAAAAAAATAGTATCTGAAAAATACCTAAATTTTGTAAATTAACATACTCTTAAAAGCTAACGGATCAAAGGAAAAAATACAAGTGAAATTAGAAAACATTTTAAATTGAAGGATAAGGAAAAAAAAGAAAAAAAAGAAAGATAAGGAAGACACAACATCTTAATTTTGGGGGGATGTGTGTAATGAAAGGAAAGGAAAGGAAAAAAAGGAAAGGAAGGAAGGAAGGGAAGGGAAGGAAAAAAAGAAGAAGGAAGGAAAGGAAAGGAAGGAAAGGAAAGGAAGGAAAGGAAAGGAAAGGAAAGGAAGGAAAGGAAATCGTATCTTTAAATGTTATAATGGATAAAAGAAAAATATAAAATATATGATTTCCCCCTTAAGAAATCAGAAAATCACAGAGAATTAAATGACAAATAAGTAATAATAAATAAATAGACAATGACAAGACAAAAACAAAAAAAAATCAATGAAACAAAAATTTGTGTTTAAAAGATCAGTAATTTGGTAAACATTTAATTAGACTATAAAAGAAAAATATGAAATTACTAAAATTAAAAGTGAAAGATCATTACAGAGTCAACAGAGAGTAAAAGAATAAAAAGGAACATTATTTTTTCTTAATCATGATAAGTGTACTCTTTTTTTTTTTTAAATTAAATTAATTTATTTATTTATCCATGAGAGACACACAGAGAGAGAGAGAGGCACAGGCAGAAGGAGAAGCAGGCTCCATACAGGGAGCCCCACGTGGGACTTGATCCCGGGTCTCCAGGATCATGCCCTGGGCTGCCCTGAGAAGTATACTATTTAATCCCCATCCCCTATTTCCCAGATCCCCCCACCAACCTCCCCTCTGGTAACCATCAGTTTGTTCTCTAAGGTTAAGAGTCTGTTCCTTGGTTTGTCTCTCTCTTCTTTCTATTTTGCCCATTTGTTGTTGTTGTTTTTTAAATTCCACATATGAGTGGAATCATATGGTCTTTGTCTTTCTCTTACTGACTTATTTTGGTTAGCATTGTTCTCTAGCTCTATGCACGTTTTTGGAAATGGCAAGATTTCATTTTTTTCCCTATGGCTGAATGATATTCCATTGTATACACGTACCACATCTTTATCCACTTATCCTTCGATGGACACTTGAACTGCTTCCATAATTTGGCTATTATATATAATGATGCCATAAAATGGGGGTGCATGTATCTCTTTGAATAACTATTTTTGTATTTATTGGGTAAATAGCCAATAGTACAAATTACTCACTCATAGGGGAGTTCTATTTTTAACTTTTTGAAAAACTTCCATCCTGTTTTCCAAAGTGGCTGCACCAATTTGTATTCCCACCAACGGTGCAAGACCGTTCCTTTGTCTCCATATCTCCACCAACACTTGCTGTTTCTTATTGTTGTTGTTTTTTTGTTTTTTTGTTTGTTTGTTTTTTATTTCAGTCATTCTGACAGGTGTAAGGTGATAAGTCACTATAGCTTTAATTTGCATTTCCCCGATGATCAGTGTTGTTGAGCATCTTTTCATGTGTCTGATGGCCATCTGTATGTCTTCTTTAGAGCAATGTCTGTTCACGTCTTCTGCCTATTTTTATTTTATTTCAATTAATTGACCTATGGTGAACCATCAGTTTCAGAGGTGGAGTCTAGTGATTCTTCAATTGCATGTTACACCCAGTGTTCATTACATCAAATGTCCACCCTCCAATTACCCCTTCCCCTCACCCACCTACCCTCCAGCAACCCTCAGCTTGTTTCCCATAGTTATGAGTCTCTTATAGTTTGTCTTGCTCTCTGATTTCATCTTATTTTATTTTTCCCTCCATTCCCCTATGACAATCTATTTTGTTTCTTAAATTCCACATATGAGTGAAATCATATATTATCTTTCTCTGACTGACTTATTTTGGTTACATAGTCCCCTCTAGTTCCATCTACATTGTTGAAACTGGTAAGATTTCATTTTTTAGTGGCTGATTAGTATTGCTTGCATTCTGTGCACTTTTAATTGGGTCATTTATTTTTTTAGGCATTGACTTGTATCAGTTCTTTGTATATCTTGGATACTAACCCTTTACCAGATATGTCACTTGCAAATATCTTCTCCCATTCCACAGGTTGACTTTTAGTTTTGTTGACTGTTTCCTTCACTGTGTAGAGGCTTTTATTTTGACGTAGTCCCAATAGTTTATTTTTGCCTTTTTCCTCTTACTTCTGGAGACATATTAATAAGTTGTTACAGCCGAAGTTAAAGAGGCTGCTGCCTGTTTTCTTCTTTAGGACTTTGATGGCTTCCTGCCTCATATTAAGTCTTTAAACCATTTTGAGTTTATTTTTGTCAATGGTGAAAGAAAGTTGGTCCAGTTTCATACTTTTGCATGTTTCAACACGATTTGTTGAAAACATTGTCTTTTTCCATTGGATATGTTTTCTTGCTTTGTCGAGGATTAGTTAACCATATGGGTCCATTTCTGGGGTTTCTGTTATATCCCACTGATCTATGTGTCTATTTTTATGGCAGTACCATAATGTTTTAATTACCATTTTTAAATATAACTTGAAATCTGGAATTGTGATGCCTCCAGTTTTGTTTTTCTTTTTTTTTTTTAAGATTTATTTATTTATTTGGGAGAGGGGAGGCAGAGACAGAGAGAGAGAGAGTGAGAGAAAGAATCTCAAGAAGACTCCTCGATAAACAGACAACCAGACATGGGATTTGATTCCATGCCCCTGAGATCATGACCTGAGCTGAAATCAAGAGTCCTGTGTTTAACCAGCTGAGCCACCCAGGTATCTGTCGTTTTTTTTGTTGTTGTTGTTGTTGTTGTTTGTTTTGTTTTGCTTTGTTTTCAAAATTGCTTTAACTATTCAAGGTCTTTTGTGCACACATACAATTTTGAAGATTGTTCTAGTTCTGTGAAAAATACTTTTGGTATTTTGATAAGGATTGCATTATATCTATAGATTGCTTTAGGTAGTATAGGCATTTTAAAGATATCTGTTCTTCCAACCTATGAGCATGTAATGTCTTTCAATTTCTTTGCATCATCTTGATTTCTTTCATCAGTGTTTTAATATTTTCAGAAGATGAAAGGAACATTACAAAACAAATGTTTACCAGGGACTAACAGCTTCAATAAAGTGGGTATTTATTTTGAAATACAGAAAATATTCAAACTGACATAAGTAGAAATATGAAAAGCCATGATTAAAGATATTGAAGTGTTTTTAAGCAAACAAAAGAAAGCTTGTGTTAGATTATAAGAGAAAACTTCTTTTATGTGGGAGGATTATGGAATGATCATTTAAGAAAATATCCATAATGATGAGGAAGGGGGAAAAGGCAGTAAGTGTAAAAGTCTCTAAGTAGAAAAAAATCTTTCTTGACTTTGAGGAATTGAAAGAACATCAGTGATTTTTTTTTTTCATCAGTGATTTTTGGATCGCAAAGAGTAAGAGGCCCTAAGAAGTAGGAAGTGATTTCTAGAGGTCGATAGGTATTATAATACTCATAGATTAAAAATACTTTTAATAAGCTGCTCTGTGTCTTTAATAAATTATTTAATACAAGTTATAAATAGAATATCAAAGTATAATAATATGAACCTTCATGTCTTTTCTTTTCTTTTTTTTTTAAGATTTTATTTATTTATTCATGAGAGACACAGAGACAGAGGCAGAGGCACAGGCGGAGGGAGAAGTAGGCTATCTGGGATGAGCCCCATGTGGGACTCAATCCTAGGACTCCAGAATCACACCCTGAGCAGAAGACAGATGCTCAACCACTAAGCCTCCCAGGCCTCCCTTCATGTGTTTTTTCAAAAGTCATCTTCTCATTAAATGCCATTCCTGTTGCTATCCTATATGATAATATTTTATTCCCTCAAGCCCTGAAGTTTGAAACCTCCTATATTCATCCTTCTTAGCCAATTTGTTTTTCTCCTTTATATATTAATATTTTTTCTTATCTTTCTTCCTTACTGAAATACAAACCTCATGAAGACAGTTTTTTAGTACTTCTTCATTTGCTGTTATATTCTCAGTACTTAGAGATGTTGCTAGCACATAATAAGCTCTCAATATTCTTTTTAATGAATTAATGATTAACAGCCAAAACAGTGAACGATCAGGAAATTCAAATGCAAAATTTGTGAATGTCATTCCCAAAAAAGCATACATGACTTCTTTTCAACAGAAAGAAAGAAGAATGCAGACCATCCATGAAATGAAAATCTATTTCTCCATGGATTGTTATGCATGAAAATTTAATAATGACCAGTGTATCTTCAACAATTTTAAGCAAGAAGAATATATTTCATGCATCTCTTCCCAAGGCATCTGAATGGGATAAACTGCTTCATTGCAGGTGCATAGAGATCATGGTCACTTCTTTAGTACCAATCCCAATAGTGCACATTATTCAATGCCAATATGAATGGAGGTCAGATTTCTGTAGGTAAGTAATTCTACTTTGAACACTTGTGATGCACATAAGTAATACTGTCAAGAACATGTCAAGCCCATACAACAAAAGAAAGGAAGAAGGCATGTAGATTTGAAAATGAGAACAACCATCCCCCTCTTCGCCTTTGGCTGACATAATGTCTTGTGACCTGTATAACCAAAGACACATAGGATGTCACTAAGTTTATTATCTATCCACCTGAAGTATGTAATCTTGACAGTTAGACAACTGTGTATCAAAATCTGCTACATCGAAAGGCGAATGAAGTCTAAAGTACGTGCTAGTGTGTTTAATGCCTGTGTATACAAATAATTATCACACTAGCAATATTGATAAATATAAAACATTGGAGTCAGATGGATCCTGACTTAAATATCAGTGTTAATCACTTCCTACTTTCCAAGCTTTCCTAATTTACTAAATATATCTAAGTTGTGTTCCCTAACTGATAGCCAAAATCCCACAATTCCAATAAGATATTTATGAACAGTGATATAATGTATATACGATGTCAACAGAGCTTATTATCATCATGTGCTAATTGGCTCCTCTCTATTAGGCATCCGTATTCCAGGCACTGAATTGAAAGAAAATACTTGAAAATGCTTTCTCAGGAAATGACATGGTAAACATTTCCCGTGTGTTAGAGCACGACTGCAATCATAACATTAAATGCTTAAATATTGATTTTAGGATAATACAACATTTAAAAAGTACCAAGAATGATTTCTATTTTTAAGGTTTATTTATTTATTAGAGAGAGAGGAGAGAGAGAGAGAGAGAGAGAGAGAACATGAGGAAGGAAAGGGGAGAAGGACAGGGAAATTAAAGCAGACTGCACCGAGTGCAGAGCCCAGTGAGGGGGTTGATCTCATGACCCTGAGATCAGGACCTGAGCTGAAATTAGGAGTTGGATGCTTAACCAACTGTGCCACCCAGGCACCTCAAGGATGATCTTATTAATAGGGTTGGGTCACAAGTTCTTTTTATCCTAATGCTTTTGCATTGAAGCACTTGATAACTACAGTGATCCAAAATTATTCCAAATGGGGTACTATTAGCAAAGCAGTCACCTTAAATATCTCTTGTCTATGCTACTCATGAAGAAGGAAGAATGACTTTTCTATATTTCTGACAAAAACTCTGTTCTTAACTAAAAGTCACTTTATATCATGTGTTTCCTATAAAAGCTCATGCCATTTTTCAGAAAACAAAAAAAAGCTTCTTAGGCCTGCCCCAAAAGTTGTAGCTTGTCTATGTGAGATGATGACTAATTTGTTATTTAGAAAATAATCCCAGAAACAAATGCACCGATTGCTTTTAGGTAACATCCCCCCACCAAAATTATCACCTTTGGAGATATAAAATTTTAGGTTAATAAATAGCTATCTGTATTGTAAAGTTCATGTATTTCAATAAGAATACTGTAGTATTTCAAATTTTGCTTTATATGTAAATAAAAAATAAGAACTCATATGAGTGAGGAAAACTCTTTTTACCTATAATTAAAGTCAAGGCTATAATAGGCAATTAGACCTCACTCTGCAAATGTACTTCTGAATCATAAAGATATATTTTATATGGAGTATCATTTGTAATGAGAATTGTGGTAATTACCTCATATTTTTCCATATTATATAAATGATCTTAGAGTAATTATCTGATAGAACTTTTTTATTCCTGGGCGGCATTTGCCAAAATGTTATTTCTATAGGTAAATGTAGCATTTCAGAAGAGTATAGAATAAATCATAGAGGATGATAGAGCAAATTGAAGATTTAGGGAAGTACAATAAATAAACCACAGATGCTATTATAATGTTTCATACATCATTGTATTATTTACTCATTCAGTAAATACATATTTTGGCAAGGTAGGCATTCACTACTGTCAGAGATGCATAAAAATATAACCACTTTTATTTTAAAGGGAGGAAAAATCTCCAATAAATATAACCCATTTTCCTCAGAGAATAATATACTTAACGTTAAGTAATTTCAAAAAATAAATGGAATAAAATACTGTAACAAGGGGACTGAAAATATTCTTTAAAGTATTTTAACATTTAAAATATGAATTTCCACAATTTTCTACCAGTGTGGAATGAAACTTCAGTTGGTTTTTCCACTTGTGTGATTCTCAGGGTTAGAGGTATTTTTTCCAGTGGATTTCAGTAATTAGATTTTATTCATTAGAGTCTTTTGTTAGTTAACATGAACATGTTTTATTCTCTTTTTAGAATTTTTGGCAGCTTACTTTAGTAGGACTACTCATCATGACAAAAGCATAAATGTCAGCTCTGCAGCTTGTTGCTACGGTTAGCTTCAACAAGAATGTCAGAAGAAGTGACAAGGCATAAAGTGATTCAGAGTGATGACATTCCTGTTGATAATAGATTGGCTTCCATTGCTGCAGCAGCTTTAATCTCTGAAACCTCTCATTTCTTAAAAAAAAAAAAAAAAAAAAAGGAGAGACAGAGAACTCCATTACTCAGTGGTGGGAAATTTCAATCTTTCTACCAAACGTTGTCAGAATTATCTTCAGATGATTTAAAAGGTCACACTTACTTTATTTGTTGGATTATTTTTTGCAGTGTAAGTATGAACAGAGATTAACTATCATGTATAGATTTGGGAACCATGCCATCGTTTATTTCTGAATATAATCTGTAGTGTGTAAAAAGTAACTATTCATGAGTAGTATGGCATTCTGAACCAAAATGTCATGGAGACAGAAGAGGAACATTTTTTTGAATATGCTGCGGACTATTTAGACATCATAGTGTTGGCTTTCTTGTGCATGGTGAGAACAACTCAACACTACCCATTTGCATATAAACATCTCTTCATTGATTTTTATGATAAAGTTTAAAAGAAGGTAAAGATTGTCACTTAAGTTTGTAGAAATTTCCTTTTCAAGTTTATCTACATAATCATAATTTAATTGATTTAAATTTAAAAACTTAATATTGACTAGTTCTTTCAAATTCTAAAATTAGAGTCATTCTTTGTAACCTACTATGCTTAAAATATTTTTCCATGGATTTAGCAATTAAAGAATTACTTAAGCCTCTAATAAAGTATGTTTCATAGCTGGTTCTACTATATTTTACATGTTTTGACATTTTCATATCTGTATTATGTTTATGAGAGTTTAGAACATGATTTAGAGATATAAAAATCTAAGAAATATTTACAGTAAATGGACTGTAATATGTCAAGTAGATCAATATAACAATACTATATCAACAGAAGAAATGAGATTTAAAACCTAAAATTATTTGAAACTACATGGAAATACCTATATTAGTAAACAAGACAGAGTCTGTGCTTCTAGGACTTACTGTTAATAGATAGAAAATATTACTCTGATCTTAAGATAAATTCTTAATGATTATGACACTCAAAAATAAGATGAAACTCAGGAACTGGAAAACCATATTACATAACTTATTTATATTTGTCTATCTCTTTATCTTTGTACTCAGTCTTAGATGAATATCTATCATACAAAGGTGATCTCATCTATTCCCTAAGAACAATAAACCCAAACTCTCATTAGGCAACATATCCAAACCAGTGTGATGTCCAAACTCTCCCCATAAGGTCTAAATTTGGTAGTTGAACTCCACACATTGAGAAAAGGACAAAAATAAAATTTTGGCTAATATACAACTCATAGAAGTATACCTAGAAGTATACCTAGAAAAAAAATACATATTTTATTTATTTATTCATGAGAGACACAGAGAAAGAGAGAGGCAGAGACACAGGCAGAGGGAGAAGCAGGCTCCTCACAGGGAGCCCAATGCAGTACTCAATCCAGGAACTCTGGGATCACACCCTGAGCCAAAGACAGATTCTCAACCACTGAGCTACCCAGGTGTCCCTATAGTTTACATATTTGTGCTAGCCAGGAGACTGCAGTTGGCATTTACTAATTTTATCTACCACTTTGTACATAGCCAGCATGTAAGCTTGTCTAGTTTTTTTGCCTGGTAAGTTGACTCAAATCTCCATTTTGAAGGATCTGAGGCTTCAGTGATCCTTGATTTATCGAGCTGCTGTGTATTACCTCTAAACTCGGTCATGGCCCCACCAAAAAGGAGAATTACAGACCAATATCCCTGATGAACATGGATGCAAAATTTCTCAACAAAATACTAGCCAATAGGATCCAATAGTACATTAAGAAAATTATTCACCATGACCAAGTAGGATTTATCCCCGGACACAAGGCTGGTTCAACACTCATAAAACAATCAATGTGATTCATCATATCAGCAAGAGAAAAACCAAGAACCATAGGATCCTCTCATTAGATGCAGAGAAAGCATTTGACAAAATACAGCATCCATTCCTGATCAAAACTCTTCAGAGTGTAGGGATAGAGGGAACTTTCCTCAACATCTTAAAAGCCATCTACGAAAAGCCCACAACAAATATCATTCTCAATGGGGAAGCACTGGGAGCCTTTCCCCTAAGATCAGGAACAAGACAGGGATGTCCACTCTCACCACTGCTATTCAACATAGTATTGGAAGTCCTAGCCTCAGCAATCAGACAACAAGAAGACATTAAAGGCATTCAAATTGGCAAAGAAGAAGTCAAACTCTCCCTCTTCGCCGATGACATGATACTCTACATAGAAAACACAAAAGCCTCCACCCCAAGATTGCTAGAACTCATACAGCAATTTGGTAGCGTGGCAGGATACAAAATCAATGCCCAGAAATCAATGGCATTTCTATACACTAACAATGAGACTGAAGAAAGAGAAATGAAGGAGTCAATCCCATTTACAATTGCACCCAAAGGCATAAGATACCTAGGAATAAACCTAACCAAGAGGTAAAGGATCTATACCCTAAAAACTGTAGAACACTTCTGAAAGAAATTGAGGAAGACACAAAGAGATGGAAAAATATTCCATGCTCATGGATTGGCAGAATTAATATTGTGAAAATGTCAATGTTACCCAGGGCAATTTACACGTTCAATGCAATCCCTATCAAAATACCATGGACTTTCTTCAGAGACTTAGAACAAATTATTTTAAGATTTGTGTGGAATCAGAAAAGACCCCGAATAGCCAGGGGAATTTTAAAAAAGAAAACCATAGCTGGGGGCATCACAATGCCAGATTTCAGGTTGTACTACAAAGCTGCGGTCATCAAGACAGTGTGGTCCTGGCACAGAAACAGACACATAGATCAATGGAACAGAATAGAGAACCCAGAAGTGGACCCTGAACTTTATGGTCAACTAATATTCGATAAAGGAGGAAAGACGATCCACTGGAAGAAAGACAGTCTCTTCAATAAATGGTGCTGGGAACATTGGTCATCCACATGCAGAAGAATGAAACTAGACCACTCTCTTGCACCATACACAAAGATAAACTCAAAATGGATGAAAGATCTAAATGTGAGACAAGATTCCATCAAAATCCTAGAGGAAAACACAGGCAACACCCTTTTTGAACTTGGCCACAGTAACTTCTTGCAAGATACATGTATGAAGGCAAGGGAAACAAAAGCAAAAATGAACTATTGGGACTTCATCAAGATAAGAAGCTTTTGCACAGCAAAGGATACAGTCCACAAAACTACAAGACAACCTACAGAATGGGAGAAGATATTTGCAAATGACATATCAGATAAAGGGCTAGTTTCCGAGATCTATAAAGAACTTATTAAACTCAACAGCAAAGAAACACACAACCCAATCATGAAATGGGCAAAACACATGAAGAGAAATCTCACAGAGGAAGACATAGACATGGCCAACATGCACATGAGAAAATGCTCCGCATCACTTGCTATCAGGGAAATACAAGTCAAAACCACAATGAGATCCCACCTCACACCAGTGAGAATGGGGAAAATTAACAAGGCAGGAAACCACAAATGATGGAGAGGATGCGGAGAAAAGGGAACCCTCTTACACTCTTGGTAGGAATGTGAACTGGTGCAGCCACTCTGGAAAACTGTGTGGAGGTTCCTCAAAGAGTTCAAAATAGACCTGCCCTACGACCCAGCAATTGCACTGTTAGGGATTTACCCCAAAGATTCAGATGCAGTGAAACGCCGGGACACCTGCACCCCGATGTTTCTAGCAGCCATGTCCACGATAGCCAAACTGTGGAAGGAGCCTCGGTGTCCATCGAAAGATGAATGGATAAAGAAGATGTGGTCTATGTATACAATGGAATATTCCTCAGCCATTAGAAACGACAAATACCCACCATTTGCTTCAACGTGGATGGAACTGGAGGGTATTATGCTGAGTGAAGTAAGTCAATCGGAGAAGGACAAAGAGGGTATGTTCTCATTCATTTGGGGAATATAAATAACAGTGAAAGGGAATATAAGGGAAGGGAGAAGAAAAAGACTCCTAACTCTGGGAAATGAACTAGGGGTGGTGGAAGGGGAGGAGGGCGGGGAGTGGGGGTGAATGGGTGATGGGCACTGAGGGGGGCACTTGACGGGATGAGCACTGGGTGTTATTCTGTATGTTGGTAAATTGAACACCAATAAAAAATTAATTTATTTAAAAACAAAAACAAAAAAATAATAATAAATAAACTAAAATAAATAAATAAAATAAAATAAAATAAAATAAATAATAAATAAATAAATAAAATAAAATAAAATAAATAATATATAACTCGGTCATGGAAGTACTAAGAAGTATTCTAGTGAGTTCTACAGGTTTCAAATATTCCACCAAATATTTCACCCTGGGCTAATTTTGTAGCAGAAACCTAACACTGTAGATCAATTTTATGGTTCAGTGGATTAAAGGTCACTTTATTCATGATGTCAGTTCAGGTCTCATAGTCAGGCTATATCACAGTCATATGTTCAGTTTCTCTCTGGACTAAGGAAAAACACAAGAGATGCCTTTTAAAAAAAGAATAGTTTTCACTAATGAAGTGCATTATTTGGCTGCAAAATCTGCAGAATCTGTGCTAAAAAAATATTGTGCTACAATATTTTGGATGGATCCATGAGCCATCCTTTATATATGATTGGCAGTGAGACCACCATTGTAACTGTTGGCTTATGAGGCATAATTTTCAGGAAACTTTTATTTCAGTTGAACTTCCTACAGAGCCTTACTTTTCTCCTTGACGCCACTCAAAAGCTTTCAGCTAAACGAGTTAGTGGATAACGAGTTGGAGTAGGAAGCCCATTGTGGTTTATGTTGTCTCTAAAATCTGAAGAGACCGAAGATGAAATTTTCCACTTTCTCCGTGTTAGGCAGTACAAATGGTCTTTCAATTTAGAGGGCGTTTCCCTACACATTCAAAACTGGTGGGCCCCTAGAAACTGATAATTTTCATTTTGTTTGTCTTTTACCCCTAGCATGCATCGGTTTCACTAGAGTATCTGATTAGTAGCTACTTTCTGCTTACCAGATCCCGTCATTTTGATTTACCAAGTGGGGAACACCATGACTTTTGCAGAATATTCAGATAATTGATTTCCCTATGACTCTTTTAAGACAGACAGCATGAGAGTTGATACAGCCCTGAGATAAGACAGGCCAAGGTACTTACTGTTATTCCTCCCCATGAAAGTGAAGTGCTTCTCCTCATCCCTGCTAATTGCTTTGGAAAAAACCCATAATTTGCACTGCTTTACAGGGAGTGAATTGTGAGTTGATCTAGTAAAAGTACAATATGTGAAGCAGCAACTAGGTTTAAGTTTTAAGTAACAAGCAATCGAGGTGGTTTTTGCACCAGCCAAACATGTCAGTCAAGTGGAAAATTTGAGAGAAATCACCACTTTTTTTATCTTGTGTGTCTTAGATATTGATGCTAATTTCTGAAATTCCTCCAGGTGTAAAAAGTGTTGCTTATAGTTTCTTAAAAAAGAGAAGTTTGGAGATCTTCTACTTAACTCTTTCCTTTCTTTCATAGCATCTTCATTTTCAGGGAGCCAAATGCAGGCATTCTGCGGTTTACTAACTAGATCTATTCAAATCATATAATTTCCTTGTGAGAATTACTGTACTACAGAACCTGGACAAAGCTTTACTTATCATTCAGTGTTCACGAATATTCACTCGCACCAATGATGCCCACATAGTATTTCTGATACTTAGGCATTAGAATCTACTCAGTGTTAGCATCAATTTATTCCTGATAATTTTAGGTCACCAGAGTGGCTGTTCTGATATATAGCTCCAGGTCTCTTTGTGGGATGCTTGGAGGAAGATCTACTGGATATATGTGTGGTGGTGTGGTGGTTCTTGACTAGAGGGGGGGTCAGTTACTGGTTTGATGTAGGAACTACTTTAGCGACTATGACTTCCTATTACGGGAATTCAAATCAAGCATCCATGCACAATCCACATTTTATTTTAATAAAGTCTTATTTCAAAATAAGATTTTATTTTACTGCCATCTACTCATTTTTAAAGGTGTTGAAGGCCATTAACAGCTACAGATTTTTGGATGTCAAACCAAAAATTACCATCCCATCCATGCTTCTGATTAAGTCATTTCACCTACATTGTCTCTGATATTTAATCACAGTGACCTGACCTCTGTCACTCCAGAATGCCACTATTACAGTTGAAGAGGGACCCTCATTTCAAAAGTGAGATTTCCTTTTCTTATTCACAATCTAAGGAGCTTTCCAGGAATGCTTATGCTCCTATCACTAATACATTTTTCAATGTCTTGGAGAAAGGACTATCCTCAGAGTCCCTTCTGTCATTACCTATTGGTGGAAGGTAGGTGAGCTTTACATAATAAATCCAAAACATGATTTGTGCCTTCACATTTTTTTTTCTCCACAATAAACCAAGTGAGCTCAGGAATCTTAACATAATTTGATGTAGATAATGAGACTGTGAAACCTAGGCTACATGTATCGAATCAAGCAAAGTGCTAAGGCTACTTCCAGCTGCCAAAAATAGTACATTAAAGCCCTAAATATGATGAGCTGTCTGCATATAGATAATTTCAGCCAAATTCATCCTTATCCTCCAGCTTAATACTCCTCAATTCATTCCCATATAAACTCATAAGATGCTTGCTGTTAAAATTTGCAAGCTCTTTCAATTCCTTTGGTGTGTAAGCCATGTTTTTCTGCTCAAGGTTTTATAATCCTCCTCTTGGGATCAGACTTACTTTATGGGCTTGGAAGCCATAAGAGATGAGTGATTTGTGTTTTCAAAGGTCCTCAATTCATCTAAATCTACATTAATATCCTCAAACCAAGTCTGAGCTACTTCATCTTACTCTACTAATGCCACAACCTTGGCTTAAGAAATTTGGCAAGCTTACATATTAAACTTGATTTATGACTTCAGCATTGACTACAATCATAGTGGGGCCTGATGCTCAGAAATTCTGCTAGTCTATTCCAGAAGCTATAAGAAAATACCATAGATTGGATCAATTGGGAAATAAATAAAAGAAATTTATTTCTCACAGTTTGGAGAGATGGGAGTCTAAGTTTAGAGGGCCAGCATGATCAGAGGAGGGCCCTCTTTAGATCAGTCTTTTGGTCATATTCTATTGTGGCAGAAGGAATGAAATACCTCTCTAGGGCATTAATCTCATGCATGAGGGCTCTAACTTCATAACCTAATAACACCCAAGAGTTTTCATCTCCTAACAGCATCACTTTGGGTATTAATTTTCAATACATGGATTTTGGTAAGAAATAAATAGCCTATTAGCAGATATAGATGTCCTGAACTTACAGAGAATAAGATATTGTCTTAATATCTCCACAAAATCCTCTGTGTCTCTGTTCATTCTTTTAGCTGAGAAGTCAAAGTCCTGAGCTTATCATTTTATTTCTTCAAGCTCTCCAATGTCTTCAGAAACAGCCAGACCATTCTATAAAATTGTAGCCACAATTTGTACTATACAGTTATATGCAGCTGATATTGAGATTGACTTGATGTCCCTAATTCTCACTTTCCATTTACATGTAAAAGTTCAATAAAATGTATATCCTTTTCTTCTGTTAATGTTTTATGTCAGATTAATCCTCAGTCCCAGCCAGAGATCCTTAAAAGGATATTGGAGAATTTCTCACTTCCCTACAGGGGCTTGTGTAATTAAGTGTGGGGCAAAAACATTCCTTTAATACACAGTAGGTTAGCAAAGGAGAGCAAACAAGTCAAGGACTGCCGTAGTTTTGTTTATTTTGTTAAAATATTTAGTTAGTTTAGAGAGGGAGAGAGAGTGCTGGAACGAGGAGCAGAGAGAAAAGAAAAGATATACTTAAGCAGACTGAGCACAAACTCCAATGCAGGGCTCCATCTCACAATCCTGAGACATGAACTGAGCCAAAACCAAGAGTTGGATGTTCAATGAATTTTGACACCCATGCACCCCAGACACATCTGGTTTTAAAGAAAAATATCAGCAAATATTTTTATGGATTAAAAATAACTTGACACTTAAATATTTTTTTGTAAATTGGGGTAAAAGAAAAATAACAATAATTTTAAAAATGTTTAAATTGTAAATTTGTATTAAATTCTACAAAATAAACATTAAGCTAAAGCTTCACTCAAATTTTGTTTTTAACCTTTGAGTCATTCTATTTATGATAAGAAATTTTGTCCATTAGTTAATTTCACAGAAATCTTTTTTTTAATTTCACAGAAATCTTATTTTAACTATAACTAATGTCAGCCTTTGAAAAATTTTTTTCTGTTAAAATAAATGTAGTATTACACTTCTAACCAAGATGGAGTAACATCCATTGTTGACTTATTTTTATTTTGGGACTATAACAATAATAACCATACAAGTAAATACTGCTTTTCTTTATATTTTTTGGACTTAATAGAATAATTTCCATATTCATTCATATTGTATTCTATCATTCCTGCTTGTTGTCAAAAATATCAGGACATATTTATATGAACTTTGGACATAAATTACCTCAAAAACCAAGACACTATTTATTTGAATTCTCTTCTCATTTTCAAATTTTCATACATTGCTATGCCTTTTTCCATTTAAAGTTTATGTGCTTCTAATTATAGAATAAGTCAGTGAAGAAAAAACTTCTATTTGTGTTTCTGAAATACATCTTATACATAAAATGAAGGTCAATGCAAATTTAACAAAAAAGCTCTGAGTATCTTTTAGGTTAAAATTTTTGCTTTTGTCTCTTCACCAAGAAAAACATGCTTTAAAATAAGATCTAATCAATTACTTGCTAAAATGGATAGGGTATTATCGAGAAAAATAGTTAACTATTAAACTTAAAAGCGCACAGTCTAACCCACATAAGGCTAAAATTCACATGGAAAATATATATCTAGGCAACTGTGCCAAGTCTCATGAATAGAAACAAAACATGTTTTTTTTTTTAATGACAGAAGCACATGGTGCCATTTATTTATAAGTAAATATAAGAAAAACATTCTTGTGATATAATGTTCTCTAAATAAAATAGGTTTAATATTTTATTTTATTAAGTAAGAAGCTCTTTGTTCTAATTTGTTACAAAAGTTTTTGTAACCAATTGATGCAAAATTTAGTATCGTGATTATGGCAGCTTCCCACTTCAGAAAATTTATTCTGTTGTGTTTAGTTTTATTTATTTTCAGAAGTAGTTGCAGAAAATTATTAAATGTATGTATGGCCCCCATGATATTTTATACTGACTGAAAGACTATTATTTGAACATGTTTTTTTCATGATGCATGAATTTACAAGAATAAAATCTGTGGCTGAGCAAATGTAGGCATAAGAATTGTATGTATAAAAAGAAGAGCTTCATAAACAATTTAGATGCACATGTGTTAACTGGCATATTGAAACTGAGAAACCAAACCTAAATGCCTAATAAAGAGTAGACAGTGTAGAAATAAGCTGAACCACACAATAGAAGTCTGTAAGATTAAAGAAATTTCTGGACCTAAATCCATTTGAAGGCAGGTGTACAGGTGTTATCTCAAAACATGGTTTGCATGACTTATGGCTGAAATCCTGCCAATAAAACAATTACAGCCTCTTCCCTTGCCTGCTACAGTTCTGAAGTTTCACTCTCTGCAGGTCTTGCAAACAGAAATGCATTGGGTAAAGGGTATTGAAACTCAGTGAAGACTGGAGTGCTGTGTAAAAAAAAAAAAAAAAAAAAAACCAAAGATTATGTGAAAGTCTATGATCCGTTGCCCCAATTTCTTTCACTTGGCTATCAGGAAACACAGAATCAGTCTTTTACCTGGTTTCCTCATACTCTAGCTTCATCTGTACCTCTACCACTACCAGCAAAAAAGATGAAGATCCCTCTCTGGTCCAATATACTGACTACTGGGACTCTCAGAATTAAACAGCTGAATGTCTGCCCAGCATGGTAATGTATTAAGCTCTCTAGTCACTAAGTCCCACCTATGCTCACAAATCTTCAGCACCTTTGAGTGTCTCACTCTTAAATATGAAAGAAAAAGTAAACCAGTTATTGAAGAAATCAAGCAAACCAGTTATTTGAAGAAATCCTGACGTGAAAAACAAAATATGCATCAATTAGCCAACAAACAAAAACTAAAACTAAAAATTAAAAAAAAAACTAAAAGGAAACAAAAAATTCAATATAGTACACATAGTAGGAAAAACATCCCATGAAAATCTGACAACTGACATCCTAAAAAAGATAAGTAAAAGAAGATATTACTTTCATGAAAAACAGAACAGTGTGCTATAAAAATGAAGATTTAGAGAGTATAAAAAGATTTCAAGGTATACTTTTCAGAAAGCAGAGCACAGGAGAATATAGTTAGAAAATAAAACAGAAAAAGATAACAATTTTAGAAAATTCACTATTTAAAAAATCCAGAATTTTAGACTAGCAGAAATGGAGGGTGGAAATGGTCAAAGAACTAATATAAGAATATTTTTCAGAACTGAAGGTCATAGGTATACAGATAGAAAAACCTGGACAAAAAAAATAGATTAAAAAAAGCTCCACACTAACACATCATAACCTCCTGTTTTCGTTTTTTAAAAACACAAATTAAAAATTCTAAAACTTTTTGATAAGGGGTTTGTAGGGGATGGGTTCACACAGAAAGGATCAAGAGTGACATAGGATCTATCAATAGTAGTCCTAGAGGTCTAGGGAACCTTTGTAATTCACAGAGAAAATGCTTTCAGATCTAGACCCAACAAATGTTTTGTATCCAACAAATTATCATTTGGGAGGGAAAGGAAATCAAAAACATTTCAGAAGGACTTCCTCAAAATATTTACTTTCCTAATTATTGTTAGTCACTACATCAAATAAAACAAATGGCATAAACAAGAGGGGACATGGGAGGAGAAAAAGAGAAGTTGACCTTGAAAGTGAAGGATGGGAATTCCCAAGGGCAAGTGAAGGTCGGTATTAAAGTGGAAAGTAGATTTCAAGTACAAACCATGACGACGGTAGGAGGATTGAGAAATGCACAGATATATGCTGATTAAGAAACACCCGTAAGTTATTCTGTGCTTGTTAATTGATTGAAGTGTATTTACAATTTCATTTTAGAATTTGAGTTTGAGCAAACTTGGGGTGGAGCCTTTGGGTTTTCTATGTAGAGTATCATGTCATCGGCGAAGAGGGAGAGTTTGACTTCTTCTTTGCCAATTTGAATGCCTTTAATGTCTTCTTGTTGTCTGATTGCTGAGGCTAGGACTTCCAGTACTATGTTGAATAGCAGTGGGGAGAGTGGACATCCCTGTCTTGTTCCTGATCTTAGGGGAAAGGCTCCCAGTGCTTCCCCATTGAGAGTGATATTTGCTGTGGGCTTTTCGTAGATGGCTTTTAAGATGTCGAGGAAAGGTCCCTCTATCCCTACACTCTGAAGAGTCTTGATCAGGAATGGATGCTGTATTTTGTCAAATGCTTTCTCTGCATCTAATGAGAGGATCCTATGGTTCTTGGTTTTTCTCTTGCTGATATGATGAATCACATTGATTGTTTTACGAGTGTTGAACCAGCCTTGTGTCCCGGGGATAAATCCTACTTGGTCATGGTGAATAATTTTCTTAATGTACTATTGGATCCTATTGGCTAGTATCTTGTTGAGAATTTTTGCATCCATGTTCATCAGGGATATTGGTCTGTAATTCTCCTTTTTGGTGGGGTCTTTGTCTGGTTTTGGAATTAAGGTGATGCTGGCCTCATAGAATGAATTTGGAAGTACTCCATCTCTTTCTATCTTTCCAAACAGCTTTAGTAGAATAGGTATGATTTCTTCTTTAAACGTTTGATAGAATTCCCCTGGGAAGCCATCTGGCCCTGGACTTTTGTGTCTTGGAAGGTTTTTGATGACTGCTTCAATTTCCTCCCTGGTTATTGGCCTGTTCAGGTTTTCTATTTCTTCCTGTTCCAGTTTTGGTAGTTTGTGGCTTTCCAGAAATGCTTCCATTTCTTCTAGATTGCCTAATTTATTGGCATAGAGCTGTTCATAATATGTTTTTAAAATCGTTTGTATTTCCTTGGTGTTGGTAGTGAGCTCTCCTTTCTCATTCATGATTTTATTAATTTGAGTCTTCTCTCTCTTCTTTTTAATAAGGCTGGCTAATGATTGCTAGAACTCATATAGTAATTCGGTAGCGTGGCAGGATACAAAATCAATGCCCAGAAATCAATGGCATTTCTATACACTAACAATGAGACTGAAGAAAGAGAAATGAAGGAGTCAATCCCATTTACAATTGCACCGAAAAGCATAAGATACCTAGGAATAAACCTAACCAAGAGGTAAAGGATCTATACCCTAAAAACTGTAGAACACTTCTGAAAGAAATTGAGGAAGACACAAAGAGATGGAAAAATATTCCATGCTCATGGATTGGCAGAATTAATATTGTGAAAATGTCAATGTTACCCAGGGCAATGTACATTTTTAATGCAATCCCTATCAAAATACCATGGACTTTCTTCAGAGAGTTAGAACAAATTATTTTAAGATTTGTGTGGAATCAGAAAAGACCCCGAATAGCCAGGGGAATTTTAAAAAAGAAAACCATATCCGGGGGCATCACAATGCCAGATTTCAGGTTGTACTACAAAGCTGTGGTCATCAAGACAGTGTGGTACTGGCACAAAAACAGACACATAGACCAATGGAACAGAATAGAGAACCCAGAAGTGGACCCTGAACTTTATGGTCAACTAAAATTCAATAAAGTAGGAAAGACGATCCACTGGAAGAAAGACAGTCTCTTCAATAATGGTGCTGGGAAAGTTCTCACATGCAGAAGAATGAAACTTGACCACTCTCTTGCACCATACACAAAGATAAACTCAAAATGGATGAAAGATCTAAATGTGAGACAAGATTCCATCAAAATCCTAGAGGAGAACACAGGCAACACCCTTTTTGACCTCAGCCACAGTAACTTCTTGCAAGATACATCCACGAAGGCAAAAGAAACAAAAGCAAAAATGAACTATTGGGACTTCATCAAGATAAGATGCTTTTGTACAGCAATGGATACAGTCAACAAAACTAAAAGACAACCTACAGAATGGGAGAAGATATTTGCAAATGACATATCAGATAAAGGGCTAGTTTCCAAGATCTATAAAGAACTTATTAAACTCAACAGCAAAGAAACACACAACCCAATCATGAAATGGGCAAAAGACATGAAGAGAAATCTCACAGCAGAAGACACAGACATGGCCAACAAGCACATGAGAAAATGCTCTGCATCACTTGCCATCAGGGAAATACAAATCAAAACCACAATGAGATCCCACCTCACACCAGTGAGAATGGGGAAAATTAACAAGGCAGGAAACCACAAATGTTGGAGAGGATGCGGAGAAAGGGGAACCCTCCTGCACTGTTGGTGGGAATGTGAACTGGTGCAGCCACTCTGCAAAACTGTGTGGAGTTTCCTCAAAGAGTTAAAAATAGACCTGCCCTACGACCCAGCAATTGCACTGTTGGGGATTTACCCCAAAGATACAGATGCAATGAAACGCCAGGACACCTGCACCCCGATGTTTCTAACAGCCATGTCCACAATAGCCAAACTGTGGAAGGAGCCTCGGTGCCCATCGAAAGATGAATGGATAAAGAAGATGTGGTTTATGTATACAATGGAATATTCCTCAGCCATTAGAAACGACAAATACCCACCATTTGCTTCAACGTGGATGGAACTGGAGGGTATTATGCTGAGTGAAGTAAGTCAATCAGAGAAGGACAAATATATGTTATCATTAATTTGGGAAATATAAATAATAGTGAAAGGGAATATAAGGGAAGGGAGAGGAAATGTGTGGGAAATGTCAGAAAGGGAGACAGAACATAAAGACTCCTAACTCTGGGAAACGAACTAGGAGTGGTGGAAGGGGAGGAGGGTGGGGGTGGGGGTGAATGGGTGACGGGCACTGAGGGGGGCACTTGACTGGATGAGCACTGGGTGTTATTCTGTATGTTGGCAAATTGAACACCAATAAAAAATAAATTTATTATAAAAAAAAAGAATTTGAGTTTGAAATTGTTTCATATGTAAAATCTAAGAATCCATTTTAAGATATAGAATAACCTGAATTCCTGGTAAAAATAACATTGTAGTTGTAAGAAAATACACTGTACACTTCAGTTTTGAAAAAAACATATAATTTCAGTATTTTTAAACATAAAATTTTACTTAAACTAAAATTATATGTTGATAATAAGGAAATGCTGGAAAAAGAGAATGTTGATATACATTTTTGTTGGGCTGCTAGAGAGGGACACCTATTATAAGAGAGCTAAATCTTCAAATTTTGTGATAAAAAGTAAATTGGTAGTATCTTAAGCTTTAAAACAAAAACAATTAGAAATGTGACATCATTAAAAGTATATAAGAAAATAGCGGAATAAACTAATCAACAAGATTAAAATGGTTACTTCTGTAAAGCAAAAATTGAGGGGAGGTGACCCTTGGGAAACAGAATAGTAGCTTCTATTCTTAGTCCTGAAAAAATAATTGACTTCTAAAAACTATGTGTATACAGCGGTCACAAAATTTAAATTAAATTAAATATACTGTTATATAAATGAGTGTGTATCATGGCCTTAAACCACCAATGTAAACACTTCTGAAAAACAACCACAAAATCACATGGCAAAATGAGGAAATCTCTTGTGACATTCAGGGATTATATATTTTTCTTAAGCTTATTTGCCACACTTATTTCATACATTTCTTTTTATGTTAGAACTTTATGTCATGATGTATTTTTGTAATTTTTTTAATACTTTTTATTATATAACCCCGTTCCCTTGTCAAAAGTAAGTTATTTATAAACATGGAATCACCCATTTTGGTCAGATCAAATTATGAAGATGCACAAAAGACAATTTTAAGGAACTTTGAGTGTAAAGTTAAGGAAAAAGAAGTAGTTTTGTTTGATTTAATGAATGTTTAGTGAAAGACTTTCTCCTAATTATTTTTGCTTATTGAAAACAACATAATCAGTTCTGAGATTCTCCATACATCCTGATTAAAAATAACGGAAATACTTTTCCAATCTTCATGGGAAGTGGGAGAGAGAAAAAAATCTACCAATTCTGGGAAATTATGCTAGAGGTGTAAAATTAAAATAATATCCATGTTTTCGATTCTTTATTATCAATTGAGCACCTACCGTAAGAGTTTTAGAAACTGCTCTGGTCGAAGAAGACATGCAGATTTTTAAGTCATGATCTCTGCCATAAAACACTGTAGGCATTTTAATGGTGTTAAGAATTCAAAAGTAATTAAGACATCTGATGGTGCTGGTAGAAAGCAAATGAAGCTTTGTAAAGAAGGGAAGTGAAAATGAGAAATATCTTGTGAGATGGTTCACGTTTGAGCTTGTGGTTAGCAAATGAAGATTTCCCAAGAGGAAATACAACATCCTGAAAGAAGATGAATTGCATATGCATGTCATTTATTATGTTTGTAAAGGGAGATATTTAACAGAAGAGCTTGTTTTATCTTAGCCGGACCATGTTTTTATCAAACATACTGTGTTTTACTTGTTTGCATCATGGCATGTTGAATGCGTGACAGCAAGTGTCTGTGTAGACGTAAATATGTGCGTGTGTGAATGCTGCACAAGCTGTTTTTTCTATTTTCTTTGAAGTCATGGAGAACTTTGATCTCTTCCTCTGCTATTTTTTCATGTGTGCATCTTTTGTCATATGCTCTTCATCCACATTTCCTTTATCGCTGCCTTATCTGTCTCTTCTAATAGCAATCACAGTTTTTCTCCCATTTTTTTAAAAGTCCAGCGAGGCCAAGCAATTCACCCCTATTGGATCATCTCAGTCCTACCTACTAGATATGATGGGATTGAAGGAAACAAAGACTCGAAATTGGATTACTTGTTTAAAACAGCCTCTAAAAAATTCTTACTATAATCTCCTTTGCAGAAGCACTTTTCAGTTCAGATTTTCTCATTTAGGGAGAGCGTTTGATCCAAAACTGAAATGTACCAGGGCAAAATTTCTTGGTAGTGTCGATCGGTGATTATGGCTTCTCTCTCCTTTAATAACAGTCTCATTTTCATTAAGAAATTGGTTTGGAGAAAATTAGAGCCACATGTTAATCTGCTTCCTACATTTCATCTGCTCATTTTTTGTTCTTTTAACTCTAGATTTGGCCATTTAGTTAGTCTTCATTTCCTCTATGACCACCAACACACTTGAATCTTACCACTCAAAACAGAATTTTAGGGGTGCCTGGGTTGCTCAATGGGTTAAGCATCTGCCTTCAGCTCAGATCATGATCCTAGGATCCTGGGACCATCAGAGCCCAGCATCCTGCTCCCTGCTCAATGGAGAGTCTGCTTCTCCCCGTCTCTCCCTCCCCCCCAACTCCTCATTCCTACTCCTGCTCTCTCTCTCTCTCAAATAAATAAATAAAATCTTAAAAAAGAAAAGGAAACAGAATTTTAGAGTGAGTTACTGAGTGACACTTTAGAGAATAAAAGTATCTTTTTGTTTTCGGTCTGAAAAAAATTTCCTTTGATTTGTATCAACATTTTTCATTTTGGCCCACATTACACTATGCATGATAGATTCCTAGTGATCGATATATGATAGATATAGATAGTCTAAGTATGATAGATATGCATGGTAGGTACATATGTATGATAATGTATGTACATGTGATGTCTTTATACTACGGGATTTGAAGTTGGAATTTTATTTATTATTGTAAATGCAGAACCTAACATTTCTTTCATATAATAGCATTCAATAAATATGCGGTCAGCGGGTGAATTCATAAATGTACATTATTTGCATCACAAAGAAAAAGTAATGAAATATTTACTACAGCATGAAAAATGAGAGTTAAGCTCTTTTGAACACTCTTTTTTTTTTCTTGTGATACACAGAGTACTAAAGATATTTTAACAATAAAACTTCTAAAAATGCCAGAAACCTAATTCAAAGCCGAAGAAGAACAAGGAAGAGGAGGAGAGGTAGGGAAGGGGAAAAGAGGGGAAGGAAATATTAACTGTCACATAAAGGTGGATGGTCTACAGGGTCAAGACTGCTCTGGAAATTACTAGGTGCTAACATTTAGAATGTCTACGAATTGTTTCTTCTTTCTCTCAGTTTTATTTGATCTTGCTGCATGTTCAGTAAGGAGAAGGGCAAAGGATAGTCAAAGCCGCCCAACCTAGGAGACAGAGTGTCTTACTCAATAGCAGAAAAGACACATTTTTGGTTCATTTGTCCAATCCAGAATATATCATGTGTTCAGACGAAGTGATACTATGATTGTACATGTTTGGATTGATGGACTAGTCCTGGGGCCAGTATTTTCCCAGTCCTCTGTGTATTTGTGTTACGGTTTACATATGAATAATACACGCTGAACATTTGATATTTTGCGCGGCCCATTGAAAAAAAGTGAAATCTCTTCAAGCATATTAATAGTCTGAATGATAGCAGAATTTATGTACATGAAAGCATTTTTGGAACTCTCCAGCTAGAAACTATGTTTGTCAAACACTACCCTGTAGGCTCCCTTTATAGATGGGGAGGAGGGGCTGACTCAGTTTCATTAAAGGCCCAGGAGTACTGTAGCCTGGTGCTTATCTTATACGACTGTTGAAAGTAGTGGCAGGAAAGGGATTTCTATGGGCTTCGGTGCTTGTCACTGACAGCAGGGAACAGTGACACCTGTGGAGAAAAAGAGAGAGAGATTGCTGAAGAAGAGGCTAAGACTGAACTAAACTTTATAGCACCAAGAAGGAAATTTTTTTTTTTTTGCACTCTTGAGTCGTAAGAAAAAAATTTTATTCTATATTCCACAAGTATGTTATTACTTGGATCTTAACAGACATATTAACCAGATTATATTGTCTGGAAATATAAATTTATAATACAAGTTTTTAAATGGCTAAATTGTGATGCTTTAATTAAGAGATGACTTAATAACCACTTGAACAATCATAATACAAAATGCATATTATTGATGTTGTTACTAACCTTTAATCACTTTCTATTGCGAAGTGAGTGTCATTAAGTCCTTCAGAAGGAATCAATAAGAATGATTTTTTTTTTTTAAGTTTCGGTTTGATAAAAAAACCTGAAGAGAATTTGTGAAAAAAAGATTCAATATAGCAGACAAATAAGCTAAGAAATCAAACAATGATGGACTTACAGAGTGAGGGGAAGTCCTCCTTCAACTAGTGTTTGTAATAGATGGTTTAGCATGGATTTTTCAACTAATATTTGATTTGTTTTCATTACTCATTAAATTTAAAAAGGCAAGTATTATTTTTAAAATAGTGATATTATTTTTTCATTTCCAGAAAGTATTGAGTATATATGGAAATGTTGGCATATTTTGAATGATGACTATTTACATATGAAATCTTTTAACTTAATTTTATGACAAACAAGTTAAAGTCTATGAGATGTTTAATTATTACTGGTCAAGAACATTTTTCTAAGTGTTAGTGTAATCACATTTTACTGTAGTTAAACATCTGCTGTAACTCAAAACATACCCGAGGGCATTTTAAACAACAGATCATAGCGAAGGACGATGATTGTTTTCAGATACCTGCTGTGGCGTAAAATTTTTTCTTCAGAATCAGTGGTGCTATTTTGCTTTGTTTTTTGTTTATTTGTCTTTCAAATTTTGTGTGTTCCACTGTTTGAACTGCAAATATGAAAGATGCGTCATGAGATTTTACACATTATTGGTTAATGATTGATAGCATTTCAATAGGAAGACTAGCTTACAAAATATGAGATTTTTTATCAAACATATTATCTCAACCTAACTGAGCCACACATTACAAAAATTACACTTTAAGTACACAATTCAATGACTTTTTACAAGTATGTACCTTGTTGTAACCTCCACCTTAATAGAGATGTAGAACATTTCCTTCAATCAACCTACCTTCTGGTTCCCTTAAGCAATTAATCCCTCCTACCTTGGCACTGAGTGTGTGAAAAGATTTCAATAAATTATTTTAAATCTGTCACTTATATACAACATAGAGCCATTTGGTTTATGTCTCTGATAACAGACATATTCTTGCCTATGTAACCCATTTTTCTGTGTTTCCCCACGATGCATTTTTTTTGTTTGTTTTGACAAGGCATTGTTGATGATACATTGAAGACCACCAGGATTGTTACATTCCTCGAAAAAGTTAAAAATATGTTAACAATATGCAAATTGTTAGAAATACATTAATAATTGTTCAAGAATTTGATTTTGTGCAACCTGCTTTCGGGTTCTGCTTCTACCCATCTGTGAAAAATCCACAGTTTTTTTTTCAAAGTCTCTTTAACACAGTAGGACTCCACCTTCAATTTTGTCTTCACTGTGGTTTGCAGAGCTTGCTTCTACTTTTTCTTAAGACAGTAATCCATCTAAATCTAAGATGTGATCTCGACTAATAAGGTATGGTGTTTCTGTGGTCAAAATTGAATGCTGGGGTGGCAGCATGTACATTATGATGGGTCTGGAAACCCAGCATTTCCATAGCACTGTTTGCCATCTAGTGTCTATGGTTTTTTTTTTTTTTTTTTTTTTTTTTTTTTTTTTTTTTTTTTTTTTTTTTTTTTGTCTATGTTTTCAATGCCATGGCAATTTCTCTCTGCTAAGCCTCCTGTGATATTGCCCTGAGCATGTACTGCCCTACTCAGGGGATCTCAGGGAATTTCTACCCAAGAGCGCTGGAGTTTCTGTCTGGGCAACACTTTCCTCTCTAGTGCTCTACTCTGCTGAGTTCAGCTACAGCATTTGTCCCTGAACTCTGATAATCTTGCTTGGCTCAAATGGTCCACCACAGTCTGGGTAACTAGAGCTTGCCATAACTGTCAGGAAATAAACCTATCGAGACCTGGGGGGGTTCGTGGGCTTGCATCAGGAGTTCTCTTTCCTTTAGTCATTGCTGCTTGCCCTACCAAATGCTTAAGAGCATTTATCTTATATTTTTCTTGGATATATTTTGTCCAGATTTATAGTTTTTTTTAGAGAATTGGGAGCAGCTTGATGTCACTTACTCTTTTATTGCTGGAGCAGTAAAACTGTGCTTTCAAGGATATTTTTAATTGTATGATTTCTCATGAAATTACAAAAAATAGGAATGATTCATTACATACAATGATAGAGAATTGTTCATGCCATTTCCTTCAAGTGGGCTTTTGCATTTTTATGTATTCGGGCTTTTAATACTCATCATAAATGATTTACTTTAGCCTTAAAAATGAATTTAAATTATTTAAATAATATTTAAATATTTATTTAAGTAATCTTCAAGTATATATAAGATGTTGGGATCATGAGAAGCCTACTACCGTTTACTAAAAAATCAAATAATGAACCTGTGGCTCCCCACACACCAATTCTTACCACTGAAGCACTGTAATGAAAAAGCCCTAAATATCTCCATACCAACAAAATTCTACGTCTCTATCATAGATGAGGAATAAAAACAAATGATTTTCTCTGCTTGCGTACATTAGAACACTGCAGCTACCGACCTTTTCCCTCTTTAGAGATTGAAGAAAATCTTGCTATTTGGAGACAAAATAGAACATTTTAGAATGTAAATAGATGTCTTCAAGGATTGAGTATATCTTTGTGTCTCAGAGTTTGCAACTTACTGATATCTTCATGGTCCCGGTCCTCATTTTCCCGTGCAATGTATTCACATACCTTTTGAGTTAGATATCTAACTCAAAATCTCTCTGGAGTTCTTACACAATCTATACAGATGCAAATGAACTTCCCAAGGCTTGTTTTTTTTTTTTTACCCAGAATCCTCAGCTCTTAGCAAAATGAATGCAGGCAGTCTTTATTCTGCAGAAACCCCAAAATATTTCTACATACTCAAAATATCCCACGAAAAAAATTTAGAAGAAAGTATAGAACATTACAAAGAGTTCTAAGATTTTAACTCAAAGTAGTTGTCAGAAACAAATATCTGATACAAACAAATCAAATGTTGTACGATCCTTGATATTTTATTTGGAAGCAAATCATTATGAGTATATCTCTCATTTATACACAAAGGGATAGCTCAGTCTATACTATGAAGATAATCTTTTGGGTGATGGAACTTTTAAATTTGATCATAAATGTGAGCAATTTTGCAAATTAATTTAGAAGTGCACTTAAAATCATTCAATTTTAATTTTTTAAATTTTTTTCTCTCAGGTGTTTGTTTTTTAAATTTAATTTAAATTCATTTAATTAACATATAATGTATTACTGGTTTCAGAGGTAGAAGTCAGTGATTCATCAGTTTTACATAATACCCAGTGTTCATTACATTACATGACCTCTTAAATGTTCATCACCGTGTTACACCGCATCCTTCACCCACTTCCCCTCCAGGGACCTTGTTTGTTTTCTATGACGAAGAATCTCTTATGTTTTTTTTTCCCTCTCTGATTTCATCTTGTTTTATTTTTTTCCTCTCTTCACCTATAATCCTCTGTTTTGTTTCTTAAATTCCACATATAAGTGAGAGCATATGATAATTCTTTCTCTAATTGATTTATTTCACTTAGCATAAAATCCTCTAGTTCCATCCATGACATTACAAATAGCAAGATTTTTTTTTTGATGGTTGAGTAGTAGTCCATTGTACATATATACCACATCTTCTTTACCCATCATCTGTTGATGGACACCTGGGCTTTTTCCATAATTTGGCTATTGTGGACATTGCTGCTGTGAACATTGCAGGTGCCCCTTCATCGTTACGTTTGTATATTTGGGGTAAATACCCAGTAGTGTAATTGCTGGGTAGTAGGGTAGCTCTATTTTCAACTTTTTGAGAAACCTCCATACTGTTTTCCAGAGGGACTGCATCAGCTTGCATTCCCACCAGCAGTGGAAGAGGATTTCCCTTTTTCTACAGCCTCACCAACATCTGTCATTTCCTGACTTGTTCTTTTTAGCCATTCTGACTGGAGTGAGGGGACAATTTCATTGTGGTTTTGATTTATATTTCCCTGATGACAAGTGATGTGGAGCATTTTTTTTTCATGTATCTCTTGGCCATTTGTATGTCTTCCTGAAGAAATGTCTGTTTATGTCTTCTGCTCATTTCTCAATTGGATTATTTGTTCTTTGGTTGTTGAGTTTGATAAATTCTTTATAGATTCCGAATATTAGCCATTTCTCTGATGTGTCATTTGCAAATATCTTCTCCCAATCTATAAATTGCTTTTTGGTTTGGTCGACTCTCTCCTTTGCTATGCAAAAGCTTTTTATCTTGATTAAGTCCCGATAGTTCATTTTTGCCTTTGTTTCCCTTGTTTTTGGAGACGTGTCTAGAAAAAAAGTTGCTGCAGCCGAGGTCAAAGAGGTTGATGCCTGTGTTCTCCTCTAGGATTTTGATGAATTCCTGTCTCATATTTAAATCTTTCATCCATTCTGAGTCTATTTTTGTGTATGGTGTGAAGAAATGGTTCGGTTTCATTCTTCTGCATTTGGCTATCCAATTGTCCCAACAGCATTTGTTGAAGAGATCATCTTTTCCATTGGATATTCTTTCCAGCTTTGTCAAAGATTAGTTGACCATACAGTTGTGGGTTTTGGTTCCACACACATTTTAGGATTTGCTCCAACTCTGTGAAGTAAATTGATGGTATTTTGATAGGCATTTCATTGAATGCATAGATTGCTCTAGGTAGCATAGACATTTTAATAATATTTGTTCTTTCAGTCCATGAGCATGGAATGTTTTTCCATTTCTTTGTGTTTTCCTCAATTTCTTTCATGAGTGATTTATAGTTTTCTGAGCATAGAACTTTTGCCTCTTTGGTTAGATTTATTTCCTAGGTAGCTTATGGTTTTGGGTAGCAATTGTAAAGAGATTGACTCCTTAATTTCTCTTTCTTCTGTCCATTGTTAGTGTATAGAAATTCAACTGACTTCTGTGCAATAATTTTATATTCTGTCACTGCTGAATTCCCATGTGAGTTTTAACAATTCTGGGGTGCAGTTTTTGGGTTTTCCATATTCTATATGAAAAATGATATATTCCATATCAAGTCATCTGAAAAGAGTGAGAGTTTGACTTCTTTGTTGATTCAGATGCCTTTATTTCCTTTTGTTGTCTGATTGCTGAGGCTAGGACTTTAGCACTATTTTGAACAGCAGTGGTGACAGCGGAAACCCCTGCCATTTCCAGACCTTAGGGGAAAAGCTGTCAGTTTTTCCTCATTGAGAATGATAGTCACTGTAGGCTTTTCATATATGGCTTTTATGATATTGAGGTACGTTTTCTCTATCTCTACACTGTGAAGAGTTTTAATCAAGAAGGGATGCTGTACTTTGTCAAACACTTTTTCTGCATCTATTGAGTTAGTCATATTGTTCTTCTTTCTTTTTTTAGTGTAGTATATCACATTGATTGATTTATGGATGTTGAACCACCCTTGCAGCCTGGGAATAAACCCCACTTGGTTGTTTTATATAAATAACAAGTCAGGTAAAAAAAAAAAAAAAAAAAAAAACGAAAAAAATAGTTGCAATTTAAGAATGTTTTTACCAACTTTCCAAAAAAAAAAAAAGGAAAGAAAGAAAGAAGAAGAAGAAAAAAAAGAAAGAAAGAAAGAAAGAAAGAAAGAAAGAAAGAAAGAAAGAAGAAAGAAAGAAAGAAAGAAAAGAAATAAAGGAAAGAAAGAAAGAAAGAAGAAAGAAAGAAAGGAAAGAAAGAAAGAAAGAAAGAAAGAAAGAAAGAAAGAAAGAAAGAAGAAAAGAATGGCTTTCTAATCCTTTTCATTTGGTTGTGAGCATTAAATAATACTGAAGATGTGCAATCCCTTGAAATAACTAAGTATAATATAAATGTTAGTCATAATATCTATTTGTGAATTATTACAACATTTCAAAGTAACAACAGTAATAACATGAATGCTACCAAAAACATTGAATATGGATTCCAATTTAATCTCAAATGAATAGGAATAAATAGGAATAAAATCAATGCAGGAATATTTGTAACAATTCTAAAATTATTTGGAAAGAAGGCATCATCTCCCCTAAATATTAATCACACAAAAAAGTATGATGAGTGTGACTCATCTTTCCTGAAGCAGTTAAATCAAAATTAATGCTTAAATTTAAGACAAAAACTTTTTGACCATTTGCTTTGATTTTTACCAAATGTTTGAAACCACAGTCTTCTAGATATGTGCCTTGTAGAATGATGTAAAATGTCTGCATTATATCCTAGCTTTGGTAAACCTTTTATCCTCTCCAATCCTGGATCTATTTTTGAACAATCAAACACGGTTAACTAAATAGTGTCATGAAAAGATGGAGTTATGCCTTTCAAACTTATTTATAATTCACCAAAGACTCAGTCTTGCGTATTGAATGATATAAAGCTGCAATGCCATATTTTTTCTACATGAATACAAAAATGTCACAGCATCATTTATTTAAAAATACAGGTTTCCCCAATAAATCTCTCATATATATGTGAGGGGTTTCTTAAGGTCTCTGTTTTTCTAACTGTCTACTTGTCTATCCCCAGTATTCTTGCATTAATTGCTATAATTTGAATAAATCATGTCTGATATAACTGGGCCATGAAGAAACCACCCCTATATTTGATGGAGAGGACTACACGCATAAGGAGTAGATTTTTGAATGGTTAAAGTACCTCGATAGTTCTTTGTGTTTTGTTTTGCATTTGTGTGTGTGTATGTGTGTGTGGAAACAGAACTAGTTCTTGTAGAAAAGCAAATTACAGGTGGAAATATGTGTGCCCAAAGAGGTAGAAGGTTCTAGAGTCTGCTTATTTTGCCATAATGTTTTTCTTTCTTTTTGTCTCTTTATCTCTGTTTCATCTCTCTGTTTCTCTCTCATTCTCTTTCTCTCCATCTATATTATTGAGAAATCCCTGATCTTAATCAAGACACACAATCCCCCAGATTCAATTATACACGTCCTCGTCACCCATGGAGCCAATTGTGGCCCTGTTTATATTTCTTAGCAAATAGTTTTTAAGGATGGTTTTATGTTCAACAACTTCCAGAACATTTTTTTAAATGATGTGATATCCTTCCTCTTCCCATCTTCTTTCCTGTTGACTAAAATGTAAACACAGTGTCTGAAACTCCAGGGAATGGAAGTCATAGCCAGCAGAGGAAAGAATGAATGTGCTTAGGTATTCAATAACAAGAAACATCATATTAATCCTAGATTGACTATTGGAAGCCTTCTTGTACTTGAAAGAAAAGTTGCATTTAAATAGAAATAATCTCTTTTTTTAGGAAGAGTTTTATATCTATAAAAAAGTTACAAGGAGAGTACAGAGTTGCCATATATCCCATACCCAGTTTTCCCCTATTGCTAACATATTGTATTTGTCAAACTAATGAGCCAATATCAATCCATTATTATTAACTAAAGTCTATAATTTACTCAGATTTCCTTAGTTTTTACTTAATGTGCTTTCTCAGTTTCAGGTCTCATCTAGGAAAGTATAATATCTGAAGTTCATGGGTCCCCTTAAGTTCTTCTTAACTATGACAAATTTTCATGCTTTTTTGTGTTTTAGATGATCTTGACAGTTGTAAGAAATATTGCCTGGGATTTTTTATATCGTCCTTCAGTTTGAATTTGTCTGATGTTTTTCTTATGGTTAGACTGAAATTAGGGCTTTTGGGAGGAAGAAGACAAAGATAGTGTTATTCTTATCACATCATATCAAGCATACATAGTATTAATATGACATATCTCTAATAATATTAATCTTGATTACTTGGCTTCAGAGTGTGTGTGGATTCTCCACAGAAAGGTTATTATTTTTCAATTTTATATATTGTACTCTCTAGAAGTAAGTAAGTATGTGCATCCGAACTTACATTGTGAGGAATTATGCTCCAACTCCTTGAGGTAGAAATATCTACATAAATTAGTTTAAATTCTTTTTTTTTAATTTGAGTACAGTTGGCACAAGTTTCCCTTGTACAACTTAGTGATTTGACAAGTCTACACATAATGCTACGTTCACCACAAGTATAGCTACCATCTGTCCCATTACATTGCTGTTGCAGTATCATTGACTGTGTTCCTTATGCTCTGCTTTTTATGCTCATGACTTACTCATTCCTTAACTGGAGGCCTGTATTTCCTTCTCCCCTTTAACCCTTTTGTTAAATTTCCATCCCTCTTCCCTATGGCAATCATTAGATTGTCTTCTCTATAATTCTGATTCTGCTTTTTGCTTATTTATTCATTTTTTAAGGTTCCACTTATGAGTGAAATCATATAGTATGTATCTTTCTCAATCTGACTTATTTCATTAAGCATGATACCCTCCAGGTTTATCCATGTTGTTTCAGATGAATAATCTCATCCCTTTATATGATTTTGTAATATTCATTTGTGTATATATACCAAATTTTCATTATCCATTAGTTTTTGATGGACCCTTAGATTGCTTCCATGTCTTGGCTATAGTAAATAATACTGCAATAAACATAAGGGTGCATATATCTTTTTGACTTATTGGTTTTGTTTTCCCTGGATAAATACTCAATAGTAGAATTATTGGGTTACATGGTATTCCTTTTTTTTTTTATTTTTTGAAGAATTTGCACACTGTTTTCCATAGTGGCTGTACCAATTTAAATTGCCACCCACAGTGTCTTGCATTCCTTTTTCTCTACATTCTTGTTAACACGTTGTTTCTTGTCTTCTTGATTTTAGTCATTCTAACAGACATGTGGTGATATCTTATTTTGGTTTGGATTTGCATTTCCCTGACGATTATTGATGTTGAACATCTTTTCATATGTCTGATGGCCTTCTGTATGTCTTCTTTGGAAGAATGTCTGTACATGACTTCTGCTCATTTCTTCATCAGACACTTGTTTTTTCTTGGTTTTTAGTTATATGAATTCTGTATTTTGAATATTAACCACCTATTGGGTATATCATTTGCAAATATCTTCTCGCATTCAGTAAGTTTTTGTTTTGTTTTGTTGATGATTTTCTTTTCTGTACAAAAGCTTTTATTTTGATGTAGTCCCAATAGTTTATTTTTGCTTTTGTTTCCCTTGCCTTAAAAGATACATCTAGAAAAATGTTTCTATGGCTGATGGCAGAGAAATTACTGCCTGTGCTCTCTTCTAGGATTTATATGGTTTTAGGTCTCATGTTTAGGTCTTTCATCTATTTTGAGTTTAGTTTTTTTAATGGCGTTAGAAAGTAGTACCATTTCATTTTTTTAACATGTAGCCTCCCAGTTTTCCCAGCACCATTTATTGAAAAGACTATCTTTTCCCCATTGTAGTTCTTGCCTCTTTTGTCATAGATTAGTTGACCATATAAACGTGAATTTATTTCTGGGGTCTCCATCCTGTTTATTGACCTGTGTCTATTTTTGTATCAGTACCATACTGTTTTGATTACTATAGCTTTGTAACACGCTTTTATTAAAGCAACTATCATTTGAAGTATTGAAGTATTAGTATCTACTAACTTCTCTAATTCATCCCAGTTAATTGAGATGATTGGTAAGGAATTAGGTTACAATTTGTTTTCTTACTATTCAAAATAGCTAAATTTAATGTTTATTGAAGCATGATAAGAGATAATGATGGGAACTATGTATCACCTAATATGATTAGAAATGAATAATTTTTGTTTCAGGATTATTTAAAAATAATTTTTAAAAGAGGTACAAAAAATTACAGAAGAATTATAGTTCAATGCACAGAAATGTAAGTAATATAAATAAGAATGTATAAAATCTTAAACAATAACTTCTAGTAGGCATAACAAAGGAATTTCAAGTGTTTCAAAGGCTACAATGATTCTAAGTTAAAATACTTTATATAAATCTACATCAGAAAAAAATGCAATCATAAAATCAATTGCCATTTATTCAAATGTGATATCACAGCTGCATGATAATGGGCTAATAACGTACTCGGAATGCTATGAACTTCTTTAGTTTCCAAGGCAACTAATTTTTTTCATTTTCTATTCAAAGTGTAAAGGCTTTCCAGAAATTAAAGACATTATAGTACTACTTTCATTTAAGGACAAAAAAAAAAAAAAAGAAAAAGAAAAATATTTTATATTATAACATTTTACAAAATTATAACAATCATAAAAAGTAAATAAAATTGTCATTTTTTCCAATCCATGTTTATATAGATCCTTTAAACTATATATAAAATTTAAAAAATGAAATAAAAATACTCTCATTTATGCAAAAACACACAAAATTTAAAAACAAATTGCAAAGAACATTTTTGTAGTTGTCATCACTTTTTGAATTCATGGTTTATAGTAAAGCATCCCTGAAAATCTTAAAATACATAAATAATTCCATTCCTGAAGTAGTATGATGTTCATTGGGGAGACTGTACACTTTCTATAATTTGCCACATTTTAGGGCTGGATATTTAGGCAAAATGAGCCTATCTCATGAGACTTCAGATCTTTTGTCTTTCTTCTTAAGATCTATGATAAATTTGTTTTGGATTTCCTAGTTTGATCTCAAGTAATTAAAAGGTTCCTCTTTGTGCATGACTCATGTTCTATTCTTTTGATGAAATTAAAAATGCCACAGAATTGAGGCTTCCTTAGAAAGTTGGAATAATCGGAACCCAAGCTTTGTCTATTGAAATAATCTCTGGGGGCACCTGGGTGGCTCAGTGATTGAGCATCTGCCTTTGGCTCAGGTCATGATCCCAGGGTCCTAGGATTGAGTCCTGTGTCAGGCTCCCTCACAGGGAGACTGCTTCTCCCTCTGCCTATGTCTCTGCCTCTCTCTTTATGTCTCTCATGAGTAAATAAATAAAATCTTAAAAAGAAAAAAGAAATAATTTCTGGAAAGGAATGATAGCAATAGTACCCTCAGGGGCTTGGGTACACAGATACATATGCCATCAGGAAATAATAATTAGTAATCTATGTCACTCTTGTGAATATAGAAATTTCCTGAAAATCTTTTAAGAAAACCAAGATTTCAAGTGTGGCTCTAAGAAGGTATTTTTCTCTCTTTCTTTTCTTTTTCTTTTTTTTTTTTTTTAAGATTCTATTTATTTATTCACGAGAGACACAGAGAGAGAGGCAGAGACACAGGCAAAGGGAGAAGCAGGCTCCATGCAGGGAGCCCAATGTGGGACTCGATCCCAGAACTCCAGGTTCACGACCTGAGCCAAAGGCAGACACTCAACCACTGAGCCACCCAAACGTCCCTTATTTTCCTCTTAATCAGGTGAAATGGACATAGTGCTTTCAAGGCCTACAAAATGTACCACCTGAAAAAAAAATCCCCTCTAAAAATATATACATCCATAAAACTAATAAACAGAGCTTAATAATGCATATTCACTGAAATGAACACAAAATGTAATACTATATCAAATTAACTATTCCATTCAGGACTTTGATGGGTATGAGATTTTACCCTTTTTGCAAGCAAACAAGTTAGCCTTCCACAGTTATAAATGTGTATATATATATACTTGCACATATGTATTATATATGAATATGCATGTAATTCTGGTTCCTATGTGTTTATAAATATTTATGCATTTGCATGTATATGCATGTGTGTGTATGTGTGTGTGTGCAGAAGATCTAGGACTTGGGGGTGAGAGACAAAGACTATTACTGCTCATTGAAATAGTATTAACCATGGCAATATCTTGCATCAGTTTCTTGAGTATCAGTCCCCACGGGGTGACTTGGTAAGAGCTAAATGGCATCTGCACATCTAGTGGTATATGCTGTAGAAAAGGAACCCCAAGTCAGGGAACATCGATCTTATGTAGGGCTCCTGGTGATCCATGTATTGGAGAAAGAAAGAGAGCAACTCATCCTTACTTTGAAATATTAGAACATCCCAGAGAGGGAAATAATATTTTACTATCCTGAAATGTTTCTGGGGAGGGAGACATTATCTGTGCTGTATAAATGCTACTTTCTCTGGCATGAAGGCAGACACTGTTTATATCTTCAAAGAATATTTTCATGCATTTGCTTCAAAGAGTATTTTCATGCATAACAAAGTTTTGAGCCTAAAAGACAAATTGAATGCATTTACTCATGACAGCATAGTCTAGTAAAGGGAATATATTTTTGCAAGACTGCAAATAATGTTGCAAAGGTTATCAGTGCTCTTTGCTCAGAAAATCCAGACTGTGTGAACATAAGATGCTCATGGGAATTCTATCTCAGTGGACACAGAATTTTAATTGTGGTATTTATATGGGCTTCATTTGCCACAGCTACTTTTGTATAACAACATCTATAAGACATTATTTAAGTACCTTTCTAGAACATTTAATAATTAATAATAATAATAATAATAATAATAATAATAGCAGGGATCTTTGAGAATTCTAAATCCATATGTTTGAACAACTGGGAACATTCTACTCTGGTCTTAATGAGGATACTTATTGAGAGTTCTTTCCAGAATTGCAATCCATGCTGGAAATACACTAATAATTCTCACTCCCTAATACATGATAGGCAGAATAAAGAATAGTCTTCCTATGAAATCCTTGTGTATTTCCTCCTTTTCCCATTCCCACCCTCGCCAGGGAAGCCCAGGAAGTAATTATCATTGTTGTTGTTTTAAAACAATTACCTACTTGTCACAAACTATAGAATAAAATTACCAATTCCGTTTAACACAAACTATTTAATAAATTATACCATGAAATTTCCCAGGAAAGCAAACTAATTATTTACTTGAACCAAAGGTAGTAGTTGCCCTGAAATAAACTGTGTCAGTGCTAAGCAATAGAATTTGGCAAGAGCTAACCCATAACGCTACTTATAGTTTGTGCTATGTAAAAATGGCCATTTTAATAAAAACACATGTTTATCATTTAAAATTTCCAAAACTAGATAGCCAGCTGGTTGAAAACTATAAATGTCTAAAAAATTTTAAGTGTTATTTAGAGAAATAAGTCAGATTTTTATTTAAAAAAATAATTTTGTAGTATCTTTAGAATTATCAAATCCAACAGCTTAGCAAACTCTTGGTGCCACTGACCTGTACTAACAGACACTAATCCTTCAGACAATCCATTTGTGTAAAATAATTGTGAGTTTTTAGCAGTCTGCTGGTGCATATTCTAAATCATCATAATTGTTTTATTGTGGTTAAAGTACATACAAACAAAACTTATCGTTTTAGCCCTTTTAAAGTGTACAATACAGCAACATTTAGTATATTCACAATCTTATAAAACTAGTACCACTATCCAGTTGCAGAGCGCTTTCATCTTCCTAAAGGAAACTTGAAGCCATCATTCCCCATTCTCTCCTCTTCCCAAGGCCTGACAATCAATAGTCTACTTTTACTCTCTATGGATTTACCGGTTCTGGATATTTCATATAAATAGAATATACAACATACAGAATTTACATGTGTGTGTCTTGATAGCAATGACTTTTTTTTTTATCAAGACAGCACCGTCAAGGTTCATGTATGTTGTAGCTCATATCACTACTTCACTCTTTGCAACTGAACTAGTATTCCATTTCACAGAGACACCACATTCTATTTACCCCCTCCTTGGTGGACAGGTAAGAGACTGTTTCCCCCTTTTGGCTTTTGTAAATAATGCTGCTATAAACATTCATATACAAGTTTTATGTGCACACTTGTTTGAAAATCTTATGGATATATAGTTAAGAGAAGAATTGCTATTATAATAGTAATTCTGTGTTGCTGTTGTTGTTGTTGTTGATCAAGTAATTACCAAACTGGTTTCCACAACAGCTGTGCACTATTCTACATTTTTACCAGCCATTTTTGAGAGTTCCAATTTTCCAATCTCACCACATCCTTGTCCACATCTGCTATTTTCTGTTTAAAAAAATTCTAGCCATTTTCATAGGTGTAAAGTGGAATCTCATTATGGTTTTGACAGGCAATTCCTTAAAGCCTCACGCTCTTTGATCCAGAAATGGATATGGTTTTTAACTACTGGTCTTCTCTCTGATCCTTCGGGTCACACTGAAAGTCAACTATATAAATAATTTCAAAGACCTCTTTCTAGTAGCAAGACTTTGGGAGTTCTAGGGTGACCTAATTTTAGGCAAGTTTCTGCTTGAAATGTAGAGAACATTGTTACGATGACACACACCTGTGAATTCTGGCGCTGGGACTAGTAGGAGCTGGAATCTAGTTCTGAAATAGACATCTTAAACAAGACATATATAATAGAGAGGAGAAAAAAATGTATTTTCTCACCTTGTAAAAGTCACATTTCCCCCCAATTTTAGCATTCTCTCAAATTTAGGAAAAGTTACCTTACCCTCTTGTCACTACTGCACTAGCAATGGCCAGTGCCTATTCAAGAGTTCTCCCCACGGCCATCTCTTTGAGATTTCAGGGTCTTGTGATACTCAGTTCATCATTTTGGTGCTTGCATCCCTCTTCCAAGCACAGTATTAATTGGCCAAATGCCCAGAAGACAAATACTATATATCATCTAGATATAGATGATCAAGAGCCAGGCAGTAAATATTGTAGGCTTTGTGGTCTATGTGGCTCAATTTACCATTGACTCAATGAATCAAATATACCTTTATGGCATAAAAACATCTATTGACAATACATAAAAAGCAAAGGTATCTATGATCCAATACAGTTTTATTCACAAAAAAAGGCTCTGAATATATTTGTCCCGTAGTCCATAGTATCTAAGCCTTGATTAAATATAAGATAGCTTAAATGATCATTAGATGACCACTATGAAATTAGCATATTAAAGCACTCTTGCAAGAAAAATACAATGTGGGCCACATGTATAGATTTAACTTTTCATGGAGACTCATACAAGAAAGTGAGAAGAAACAGAAAAAACTAATTTTAGTAATAGTGTTTATTTAACTCCATAAATTCTAAATATCAATATAAGATTACTGACATTTTATATTCATTTTTCATACAAGACTTTAAAATTTAATGTATATTTTACATTTATATTACATTTTGATAAGACCACAATTTTTCATCAGATACTTAATTTACATTTAGATTTTATAAAATTTACAGTTGAAAAGTAGATATTCATTCCCACGTATTTCCAAACATACTTAAATGCTTTCTAATAATTGAATAAAATTACAAAATATCATTATCTTTCAATGGTCCATGTTCAAAACACTGATTCATCTCTTTTCTAATTATTTATTTGACCTTTAAGCAAAAGCATATCAGTTCCCAAACTTCTTCTATCCAAATTAAGAAAATTCATACTATTATATCAATTCAGTACTGTTAGCATATAATTTAAAGGATATTAAATAAATTGGAAAGAATCTGCAAATTTATTAATATCAACAGTCTTATTTAAATTTTGTGTAGCTTGCATAGCTATTGTACATAATGCCATAGATTAAAATTACTAGTCAGATGGATTACATGTAAAATTACGTGTGGATGGATTCATATAAGAAACATGAGCAAAATAATTATTACTGATGTACATCATGAAAGTTCAATTTCAACATAAATTCTTTTTTCAAAAGATTTTTTTTTTAATTTATATGAGAGAGAGTGAGACAGAGACAGAGAGAGAGAAAGAGTGAGCAGGGGGAGGGGCAGAGGGAAAGGGAAAAGCAATTTTCCGCTGAGCTGGGTGCTCTATGCAGGGCTCCATCCCAGGACCCTTAACTGACACTTAACTGAGCCACCCAGGCATCCCTCAAAATAAATTCTTAATCTTGTTCGACTAGTTTGGTTTCATAAATACACAAAGTGTGCAATTATACAGACCTCATACTTCGAAGGGCTCTGCCTGATATAATGCTCTGTTGTCAATATTTTAAGATTCTTAGTAGCATTTTAGCAAGTGGTCTTCCATTTTCATTTTGACCTAGACATCATAAATTAAGAAACTGCTTATGTTTTCTCCATAAGCAACAAGATTTATTTTTACTTGGAACTTTCAACTTGACTTGCACATACACAGTGTGATAGGAAGAAATATAAATAACAGCAGTTTTTGTAACTGATTACTGAATATTTAGGAAGCATTCCCCCTTTTTAAAGAAAATCTAGAGTTGGACTTAACACCACAGTCATATTATCCTATGAGTCAACCAATGAACTCTGGCAAAGAACATAACATTATAAAACTCATTGTTTTCTATTTCTTTCAAATGTTAAATAAATGTGATAATTTATACCATCTGCATATATATATCGGATGGTATTAATAACCATATACATACATTCTCCATAGAATCTGCTTCAAATACTGAGTACGATTTTTTTGACACATAAAATGAAGTAAAGGAATACAGAAACTAGCATTTGGTTGTTTTAAAATCCCAATAAATCCAGATTTTTTTAAACTAAAATAACTTGAGCATCATCTGCCATAAGAACTAATTACTTTGTGTCTAGTTGAAATTCTTTTTAGACAAACACCATAGAATCTAAAATATCTAGGCCATGAGCTTGACTTTCAGTCTGCAAATCGGCAATATTTTTTTCTTGTTTTTGAAATACCTTGAGAAACTGGATATGCAACGTTGTAACCAAATAATGTCTCTTGCACCACATAAGTAATTCTAACTACAGAAAAGTACTTGTTACTTTAATATTTTTAATCAATTGATCATAAATATTGTTAGGAAGATTTTATATTGCCTAAATAATTGTTCAGTGACTTACATGAAAATCATTCACTCTGTTAAAATGTATTTTCTTAGGCTTTAATGTATAGTTGTATTAAAAAATTTCCATAAAGGAAATTAGCAACGGGGATCCCTGGGTGGCTCAGTGGTTGAGTGTCTGCCTTCGGCCCAGGACATGATCCTGGAGTCCCAGGATTGAGTCCCACATCCGGCTCCCTGCATGGAGCCTGCTTCTCCCTCTGCCTGTGTCTTGGCCTCTCTTTCTCACTCACTCTCTTTCTCTCTCTCTGTGTTTCTCATGAATAAATAAATAAAATCTTTAAAAAAAAAAGAAATTAGTGTTGTATTTTATTATCTTGCCACTCAAAAATAGTTTTTATTTTGTGTAAAGACCAAGTCATTTGAGAGCTAGCCAAAGTCACACACTTAGAGCTCTTAAATATGATTTTTAAAATTTGTCATGGTATTTAATTCTGATTTCAGGTGACTAATTTTGTCAATATTTTTCTTTTACTTTAGGAAGAATTTTCTTTTTCAAATTAAGTGTGTATCTAATGGATATGTCTCAATTTTGTCAATCTTGTTTTGTGTGAATTTATTTAAGGCAACAAACACACTTTTTTTAAAACTCAATCTAATGATTTGTACTTGGCATTCATTATGAAATTAACAACATAATTTTGGGGAAGTCTTTTTTTATTACTTATTCCATTATAGTAATAACCTTTAAATCTTTTATCCATTCTGATTCAGTAATATTTCTTCATTTTAAAATCAATATATGTACCTTATTTTAACTAGAAAGATAATTTAATTATTACATAATTAAACTAATAAGTGCTTCGATTTAATTTAAAATTATTATATACCTGTAACTCACAGTCTGCATAATATATTGCAATAAACATGTTACAATGCTATTTGTACTGATGTAGTCATTAGTGTATAGACAAAAACATTTGAACTGAATCAATCCCTTCATACTGATTAAATTCATTTTTATATAATACCAGAAAGACACAGGAGCCAGAGACTCACAATACAATACAACCAAAATGTCACACACACTGCAACAGTTAAATTGAAATGCAGTGTGAACAAAACAATAAATTTGCATTTAAAGAATGATATCTCATATTTTTCTCAGTTTCTAAATTGAAGTAGAGATTGATATATAATAAAGTAATTAAAAATTCAGATCCTCATTCAAATTATCTGTGTTTCAAATGCTCCTAATTACCTGTGCCAACTGTCCTGGGTGGTGGCACACTTAGAGAGGGCTCTCCAGAATTGCTTAGTCCTAAAGTAGGTTTAATGGTACACCTTTACAATTTAAGTAGTAAGTGCAGATATAATGTCACAAATTTCAATTGAAGTCATCCTCAACAAATCCCTTTTCAAAATAACTACCATCTAAATAGCTAAAGGCCACAATGTTCCAGGCTTAGTAACCCTGATACCTTTATAATTCTTTATATGGCAGGTTTTAAATTGATTGATGTTAGTATTTTTTTCTAAGCCAGAAATAGTGGCACATGGAGCATGTAAATTTTGATGGAGTGAATGCAATTATGATGAGGGGTGAGAAAGGTCCAGAACATGGTATTTTTTTGAGAGGACCAGGCAAAATTAGAGTGCTATAGCCAATGCATCATGAGACTTGAGGGCAATGAGTTCCTGTGGAGAGCCAATGAAAGGGACTCAGAAGGAGAATATAAAGGACAGAATTAATCCTGGACAAAACTGTAAAAACAGAATATAGGCAGAGATGTAATCCACACTCAAATCTCAAATGTCTGCAAAAAGGATCTACCTTATTTGTGATTCTATAATAGAATTTATCTTGGTTCATGAGCTCCTGTTGAGTTCACTAGCAAGGTAAATTAATCGAGTAATGTCAATGTTTTTCCTCACATCAATTAAAAAAAAATCAGGGTTTGCAGATCAAATTTTTTGGCATAAATATTTAATTTATTCTGAATTTCCCCCCTCTTCTCTTTACCCTAATGTTGAGGTTTACTTAATTTCTAAGGCTCTTTAATTTCATCTGTCATTGTCTCCCCTGGCCTGGTTGATAGCTGCAGGCCGCTGGCTTCTATTCCTCTTTACTTAGTCTAGGGCACTTGCTAATCCCATTTTGGCCTCCAGTTGCTAGATATCCCTCTCATCCAAACCATGGGGCACATTGAAATGTATAGCTAATTTTCAGTCAAAATTTTGAAATGAGGGTGTAAATGTGTAGGTTGGAAATCTTTGAATCATTTCTCATCAAGCTGTCTGGGAACCAGAAGAGCTTATCTCACATTTTACCTTCTTTTGTTTTCTATAGTTTTATTTTATTTTATTTTCCTACTTAATTGGGGTAATTGAACCTATTTAACATGTACAATGTGATGATTGAATATACATATACGTTGCAGAATGATTATCTAGACCAAGATATTAACACATCCATCATCTCACATAATTGACTCTTTGTGTGTGACTGTGTGGTCAGAAGGTTTAGGATGATCTCTCAGTAACTTTCAAGTATACAATACTATACTGGTAACCCTAGTTATCATGCTGTACATTAGATCCTCAGAACTTGTTCTTCTTACAACTGAAAGTTTGGGCCTTTGGACCTACATTCCCCATTTCTCCTTTCCCTAGTCCTTGTGACCACCATTCTGTACTGTTTCTATGAAATCCTCTCCAATCTACCACTCTCTCAGCATCTCCATGTTTTCATTAACCTGGAAGCTTCTGAACCCTGACCTTCAAGGCTTTTATGGAGACGTCATTACATAGACATGATTGATTATGTTATTGGCCATTGGTGATGGATTCCCTCCCTGAAGGTGGGTGGGGGTACTGAAAATTCCAAACCTCTAATCATAGGGTTGGTTCTCTTGGCAACTAGTTCACACTCTTAGGCACTTTCCAAAAGTCCCCTCTTTATCAAAACAAAAGTTACCTTTATTGATTCCTTCAATTAGATTAAATCCAATAGTTTTAGGAACTCTGAGCCAGAAAGTGGGTGAAACACTAAATATATATTTCTCATGTTAAGTCACAATATTACTGATGAAATTAGGAAGTGGGGCCTTTGACAGGTAATTAGGTTTATATGAGGTCATGAGGGTCGAGCTCCCATGAGGATATTAGTGTCCTTGTAAGCAGAGGAAGAAAACTCAGTGTTCTCTCTCCACCATAGGAGGGATACAGTAAAAAGTGATTACCTGCAAACCAGGAAAAAGGTGCTCATCAGACACCAGATCTCCCAACACATTTATCATGGTCTTTCTAGGCTCCAGAACTGAGAGAAATAAATGTTATTGTTTAAGCCCCACTGGCTATGCTATTTTGTTATAGCAGCCCAAATTGACTAAGACACCAGCAGAATCATATAGAATAAAAATTCCATGAAGATCAGTGTTCAGCCTGTCTTCAGTACCATGAATCCATAGCTCCTAGGGTAGTACTTGGCACACAGTAGACCTAAAATAATTTATTAATGAATGAATAGAAGCTTTTTACACTGTCACTGTACTGTAGAATATCTGTAATTAATTGTTTGGAAAATATGTAATGATATAATTAGTTTACGGTAAAAGACCTGAAAAGCAAGAACTTGTTTATAACATTAAATTAACTACTGAGAAATAATGTTGCACATTCCCTTGGACTTTCTACAACATAGACAACTTATTTAAATGCAGAACTGTGTAAATATCCATGATATGACTTTTTGAAATAGGGTCATTCATGTAGTTTAATTCTCTTAAAAGACATTTATTTTCTCTATGGAAGACATCCAACAGGACATAGAGTCAGTTAACATTGCTTGATTGACATTTTTGCACATTCACAAAAAAAAGGAAAAAGTCACTCTGAGTTTCAACTTCTTTGACAGTGGAAAGAATTTTTTTTTTTTTTTTTTTAGTTATAACACACAAACATCTTCATTCCTGAACCACTCTTTTAATGACTTTATTATATTCCTGCAATCTTGTGTGAAGATATAGTAACATAAAGTCATTTGCTGTGCTACAAAAAATGTAAGAAGTTGGTAGATTGGCTTTTCCAGAATACTTCTTCAGGAGGAAATGAAGCAGAGGACAACGTCTCTAAACAGTATGCCTAAGTTTGGTGCTCCATTCAAGGCAGCAGATCTCTTTATTTCATCTCTTTTCTGTTTTTTTATGGGGCATGTTGAAAGTCAAAGTGATATTTTGAGTTTAATTAGTATCATCCACTGACATGGGAAGGGAAGCAGGAAAGAAGACTTTGATTAACCACGTCTCTATTGCTTATATTGTCAAATAAAAGCTATTTGGTCTAGTGGCTCAGCTTTCCACAGTCTTCTGTCAACCATCATTTCAATCTGTACTTATTTCTGATACCAAACACCCTTTTTATCGAAACTTATTTAGAACTCTGTTTTGCCTTGACCGTGGTAATGCACACCAGAAGGAATATCTCTCCTTTTCCTTTTTGCTTCAAGCGAAATGCTATTGAACATTAAGGCTGTGATTTCTCTGACTACTTCTACCAAAGAGAAGACATGTCTTAATGCCTCTAAGATGCCTTTTTTACAGCGTTGTGAAAATTCACTTTAACTTAATATATTTCACACCTACTTTCTTATGTTTATTTTAAATGCACTAAATACAGGTTGATGATGTGGGAAAATGCTTCCAGAACAACCAGCTGGAGAGATAAGACACAGAGTATATTGTGAACAATTCTAGGGTATATAAAGCAGTGAAAAGACAAAGGAGAGATGGACAACAGTGAAATAAAATGGGAGGACTTTATTAATACCTTCCATTAAATCATAAAACACGAAATGAAGATATGAGTAAACTTTCATTTAAATATGATTGCTCTTGTCATTATTCATAAGCTCCATTAAATTATTTTGATTCTTTGGCCTCTTACAGACACATGTGGAGGAAGATGACTTCAGAGCATGGCTGTCCTGGCACTATCGAGTGACAATCGTTTCTTATAACATGTAGAAAAAAATACTGTGATTTCATATTTCAATGAGTTGTTTTAGGCTTATGTAGAGCACTTAAATTATTTCATTTAGATAAGATTTCCTACTTTTAATTCAACATGTATGTTCTGACTCATGTTTTGTTACAGAATTCAAAATTATGTCTAAATTATTTGCATTGTGAAAAAGGGACACTTTATTAACTCGATGATACAATAAGGTGAGTATTGAAATATTTTACTTTTCATCTTCTTTGTCCACCTCAAACTTATTTGATGTGAGGGTCAGGAATGATTCCTTCAGGCAACTTCACACACTTAATTTCACAATGAGATACCAAACTTGCAGTTTACATCATTATTCTTTTTTTTTTAAGATATTATTTATTTATTCATGACAGACACAGAGAGAGAAGAGACAGAGAGAGAGGCAGAGACACAGGCAGAGGGAGAAGCAGGCTCCATGCAGGGAGCCCCACTCAGGACTCAATCCAGGACTCCGAGGTCACGCCTTGGGCTGAAGGCAACACTAAACTGCTGAGCCACCCAGGCTGCTCTACATCATTATTCTTTAAAAGGAAAGAGTTTTTTCATTCTTAAAAATGTTTGTCCTAAGCCAAGAAAACATGTTTTTATAAGAATTAATACCATAAAATATAGTCATGTCCAGACCCCATTCTGCAAATACTACTACGACTACTACTACTACTAAAATTATGGAGATCCATTTCATAACACTAGTTAGGCTATAATCTTATAGTTATATACCTATTAAAAATAAGGTATATAAGTGGAAGTACTTATAAAATATAAATATTTTTAAAGAAATGTAACTAGGTAGAATCAGTCATTACATAAATATGCTGACTATAAAAAAACTTTAAGACCATAAAATTTTAGTGTAAATATAATATAGTCTAACACATAATCAGGACAGATTTTTCTTCCATAGTAGCCTTGATTATCAACAAACTTTGAACTACTATTATCATTGGAATATTTTTCTCCTGATATTGACATCATATTTTACACCTTTTTTTTTTAATTTGGTCAAATGTGTTTTTTTTATTAAAATTATTTGTTTAAATATAATTGACCTAACCACTGATTGTTCAAACTTAACAGTGATCAGTTGTTATATATTTATAACCAGAAAGTATTTTTGTTCATGAATCACTTTCCAATTTAAAAAGTAGATAGTTAATGGATTTTTTAAAAATAAAATCTAGTCCTGTGCATATCAAATGAGGCTGCTCCTCTTCATCAATATACCTCTCAGGAGTATCATGTGTAACATGATGCCACTATTCTATATACATGGCCATTTATTATATCTATTTACTTATTTATGTATTTTAAAGATTTATTTATTTTAGAGAGAGAGCGTACGAGCTGAATGAGGGTCAGAGGGAGAGAGATAATCCTCAGGCAGATTCCCTGCTCAACACAGAGTGCCACGTGGGACTCAGTCCCAGGACCCTGACATCACAACCTGAGCTGAAATCAACAGTAGGACACTCAACCGACAGATCCACCCAGGTGCCCCTAGACATGATCATTTAAAAGAAAAACAAGTTTAGGTATTTTTTAACCAGCTTTTAGCTACATTGGACATATTACTCCTGATGTTTTATAGAAATTGTAGCTACAAATGTAGATATCAGTGTCTATCATCTACACATGCCCACGAAGCATCTGGTAAGCCTGCAGGTAGTAATATATGACTATGTTGGCAAGAAAAAGACTGGACAGAGCAGTTTCTCATGTAGCGGATGAAAAGAATGCCATAAATCAAGAAATAGGCTTTCAAATGAACAGTAAGCCCGACTATTTGATTTTAAAGTCATGATCTTAGAGACATTTATTCGTAAATAGTTAATTTATGATTTTCTGAAACATCAGAGCGCTCAAAATACTGTCTTCTCTTTGTCGTATGTCATGCCACGGTGGGATTATGTGGGATTACTTCCTGTCAATTGTCTTTCAGCTTTACTACTTTCAAGTTATTCAAGCAAAATAATCCCCTCTCTTTTTTTTTAAGCAGAAATCACTTTATACTGTAGTGATTTATGTATTTATGGATTTTTAAGGATTTAAAGAAAAGAAAAGCAGACACAGACTTGAGTTAGGAGAAACCTAAATGAAAGAAATATTGTGTATGTTAATTAAAACTTGACCTCTATTTTTCTGATCTTTCAAAATCAAGACAGAGATGTTAAACTTCAAAGACTTTTTTTTTTTTTTGGTCTAAAATGCCTAACTGCACTAAAGGCAAGTCTGAGAGGAGAGTATACCTCTGCATCATTTCTTTGTTCTTTCTTTCAATGAGGCTTACAAGTGACTTCGGAGGAGGCCTAGCCTGCAGCCAAGTCCTGCTTGCATGCTGTGGGAAGAAGAGTGTGGCTGTATTCACTTCACACCAAGTACATACACTCAATATGATAAAAGAGTGCCAGAATCTTGAGGTTTTATTTAAAAGGTACATAGAAGTCCCTGCTTCTAGTTGGCTAAGTAAGTGCATGGCGTTTTTTTCCCTTCAAGGTCACATAGCCCAGAAATTCTCTGGACATTGTATACTACTTAGCACAAACGCAGCATGAGAGTATTTATTTTTATTCTTTTCCCTTTATATAAATTAAAATGTCACAGCATTTTTATGTTAATAGAATTTTTATGCAAATAGAGTCTGTCAATTTATATTCATATTAAACATTGTTATTCATTCTCCATTTTTGTAACTGAATGCATATATTGAGCATACTTACAAGATGAAAGTTCCACTAGTAATGGTTAACCCCATTCTACCTTTCCCACTGCCTTGATTGTTTCCTGCATAAGTGTTCCAATTAATGCAAAAGACACAAATTCATTCCTATTAAATATAACGAAAAAAAGGCAAATAGAAAGAAAGATCTTTGTGTTTGTAAAGACTGTTTGCTCTCTGGTCACCTAGGAAGTTTATTGATTCAGTCCAAGCCTGGACTGTTATATTTGCTCTGGATATGTACTAGCAAAATTTTCTCATCTCATTATTTTGTGATATTTTGCATCCTCAACAGCATATTTGTATTCAGTGTGTGAGGTATCCTACATGTTTCCATATATACCCTTTGTACCTACACCTCTTTATTCCTTGTTTAATAAAATCATCTCAGAGGCAAGCAGAGCAGACTAAATAAATAAGAGCTCATCATGAAAATGACTTGCAAATTCAATATGTAGTCATACCCACTGGCAGTATGATTCTATCCATGGACGCACCTGTGTTGTTAAGGAGGTGATGGACCTGGAGTTAAAGTGGGCTTAATTACAAAAGGGATATGAGAATATTATGAAATTCATTACAACCCCCCTCTAGAGCCAAAATCAATATGTTTGTTTATGGCATGAATTTGCAAGTAACTTTAACAGAATGACTAGGTCCGGGTGAAACATATTAAGGAATTCATTTGAATAAGTTTCTGGTCTGTAGCCTAGGTATAAAAAAAGTACAACGGAATATAACAGAATAAAAATATATATACGTAGTTCTATTCCTAAGACTGCTGGTCAGAAACATAGCTAAAAGATTTTAAGCAAGTTAGTTATTATTGAGCCTCTGAAATAAAAAATCATAAAACAAATAGAAAACTCTGGATTCACTTTGGATGTTCAATATCCAACAGTATCAGTGACATTTAACATATCTCCTGTGACATGGGAAAATAGTGAAAAGACATCATCCCAGATGAGCTACTTATGAAGAGTTTATGGAAATGGCTGGCATACATTAGGGGTGGATGAAGAAATCACATGAAGAAAGTAGCAGTCATGTTTTCTTAAAGAATTTCTATCATATAAACTAAAATTTCTTGCTATTTGGAATTTCCAGAAAAGTATGTAGTTAGGGAATATTAAAATGTATCTAATAAAATAGTTTTAGAATCCTCCATTCCCCAAGTGGAGAAGGGAAGTGAGTACTGAACCTTCTTCAGTATTGCTACTTTATATGAGAATAGATTATTTCAAAAGATGCTGATCATAAAGTGGCTGAACAATAACATCTACCCCACACAGTAGATTATTACGGTGTTTCCTCATTATCTCAGGTTTAGAATGAAATATGGGACAGAGAAGCAAGGGACTTTCTCACAGATTTACAGGAATGAAGGACGTTGGAAACAGCTTCATGGAAAATAGCAAAATAAACTGACTAAATGAGCTAACTAAAGTATAGAAGGATAGACAGCAAACTTGATGTCTGTTGGGAGTAAAAGGAACAATTTTTATAGGATGATGCAAATCTCTAAAGCTGTGTGATTTTTTCTCCATCAGTAATCAGGAATTATTTTCATGTTATGATATCCAAAATTAGACATGTTAAATAGTTCCCCCCAAATTGTTATAAATTGACAAATAAACCAGATGGATCATGATGGCAATTGAATGTACAATTCTGCTGCTCAGAAAAAGGAATGTCAGATTTATCTCTTCATTTTAGGTTATTTTACCAATACTTGTTTTATAAAGTTAAACATATTTTAGTCTCTGGGAAAGCCAGACTGGACTAAAGGTTGAATGTAAAGAATGCCTTGGAATTGTATATGAAGTATCAGGCTTTTGAAGATGACATTTAGTGTAAACCAAATAATAGGAAGAGAAGGAGTTCACCTCCTGATTATCAAGCAATGAGTAGAAAACATTGCTTCTAAAAATCATGTTCAACATAGCAGAGGCAGTATGCTTCTAGAGGGTACAGCAATCATAGCCTGCCTGAGTAGCAATCCCGATACCTCATCTACTTAGGCAAGGCACTTAAGTACCTACTATACTGCAGTACTCTCATCTGTGACATGGGGATTATGAAATAGCCATCCAGTGTGTTTTTATAAAAATTAAATGAGTCTTAGAAGACATTTAGAACAGTGACTGGAAGATAATAAATACAATACTGGTATTTGTTTAATAAGTAAGTGCTGCTTACTTAAAAAAAGTTTATTAAATATACTGTGTCCTATGAGACATCAAAATATATAAAGATCGGCAACATCTATAGCATCCCTGCTATTATTGCTATTAAAAAAAAAAGTAACCTTGCTGGACTTTATTAAGATGAAGAACTTCTTCTCTGCAAAAGACAATTATCAAGAGATTTAGAAGACAAGCCACAGACTGGGAGAAAACACTTGCGAAATGCATATCTGATAAACGAGTATTATTCAAAATATATAAAGAACTTTTAAAATTCAACAATAAGAAAAGTAACAACCTGATTAAAACAAGTTCCAAAGACCTTAACAGGAATCTCATCAAAGATGATATGCAGATGGCAAATAAGCATATGAAAAGATGCTCCACATCACATGTCATCAGAGAAATGCAAATTAAGACAACAATGAGTTACCACTACACACCTATGAGAATGTACAAAATCTGGAACACAGACAAGTGAAAATAGTAGCATGGATGTGGAGTGAGAGGAATTCAGATTTGCAGCTGGTGGGAATACAAAATGGAACAGCCCCTTTGGAAAACGGCAAGAGAAAGAAGAGGAAGAGAGTGGCTGGTACTCTACAACATAGACAAGTGCCTAAGGAGTTTAGTTCAACTTTGTAAATCTTCATTAACTTTCCCAGAAATCAGCAGTCTGGTTCAGTGAATATTAGTCACCTGCTGTGAAATAAAAGATAACTTATTTATCTTTGAATGATTTCAAGGTGTATTTTCATCTAAAAGGCATACAAACTCAAAAATCACTTTTAAAGGAAGGCGATTTATAAATTTCTTTTGAAGATGAGTTGTAAACACAGAGTAAACTTCATTAATTTAAATAATTGAAGGAGAAAAAAAATTTTGATATCAGTCTGAAAATTAGGTTGGCAGAAATTTGACTATTTTAATTCTCCCCGGACTTACTCTGATAAATAAATGTGAATTGTAAAATTATCACATTGTTTGTATACAAATGAATTTTCCTAAAGTCTTTAAAAATGATTAAATGACTTCAATATTTTGTATCCCACTCCTCCACCCCAGCACTGTGAAGAAATATCTATTAAAATTTGAATAATTTGCATAAACTTTCCAGGGCTTAGTTTACTTGTTTCTGAAATGGGATAAAGTTTAATGTTTTCTTTCTTTCTTTCTTTCTTTTTTAGTTTAATGTTTTCTAATTTCCATTCACACCTCCTCAATTTTTTCTGTGATCTACTATGTTATTTAAAATTTAAAATTAAAATAATAATAATAAAAATAAAATACAATTTAAAATTAGTTTGAAATAACATTTCAAATTACTGGAAAAGAAATACTTGGGTTGCTGGTTTCTTGTCATACCCCCTCCCCACCTGTACTGAGAGAGAGAGAGAGAGAGAGAAGAAGAGGGATTGTAAGAAAAACAAATAAATACTTGGGTTATCTAGCTCTCTATCATGGCATAATTTCCTAAACCCAACAGCTTGATCCATCTTGCCAAGAAAGGGAGAGAGTATGTTTGAAGATAAAATATAAGTAAAACTTGAGCTCTACTCACAAGTTTACATTGTGTGACCATGGGAGAGTTGCTCTGAGCTCTAGCACCATCGTCAATGAAGCAGAACTGGGGGTGGTAAATAATAAAACTGACACTACTGTTCTGTTTGCATTTTCCTGTTTTGTAAACATTAAAGAAAAGTACTTTGCATTTGGATTCATTCAATGATAATCAGACTTTTATCTGTACCCACAAGGGTAATTTAGACACCTGTTAGGCCTTAATGCATCAGAATGCATAGGACACTGCAATTGTTTCAGTATTTCTTTCCTCTTCACTGAGAAATAGAATAAATTAAGAAAAAAAAACAAACAGGGAAAACTCTACAAAACCTTCATCTCTTAGCTTAGCAAAGCAAAAAGAACTGTAGAGTATAAAAATTTTTATTATGATTGGAAAACCTAATGTAAAGACCAAATAGATACAGGCTGCTAATGATTTGAATGTGCTTGTGTGTGTGACCATGTGTGTTCTAATACACATTTTTAAAAAATGTTCCTAGTCCCAGTTCCATGGCTCATCATTATAACTATTCCCTTGCATCTACCCTTGAATTTTAGGCACCTGGCTCACTTTTTCATACTGTTGGCAAAATAACATTTATAGTTTAATTCAATCTCTAATTTCTTTTAGCTTGCAAACCTGTGCTGCTTTTTGGGAATAAAGAAAATGCTCATACCTATTTAAATGTATGAACAAAAAGCCAAACTGAGCTCTTAATGCTGCCAGAGAATCATACTATAATTGCCGGATCTGTTCATTTTCCTAATGTCCTACAGTATTATCTCAAACCTGATTTTCTCTCCTAAAACCTTCAACATTTCCAACCCCATCTACATTCTTAGATAATGCTTCTGAATTCACTGAAAAAATGGAGGCACAGAGGAAAATATTGACAGTCTCCCCATTACATCTATTCATACATGAGCATATGTACACAGAAGGTAAATTTCTGCCTTTCAGGAGAAATAAACTGTTTATTTACCTATTTAATGTCCATTGCTCAGTCTGCATGCTTGATTGCCTCTTCTCTTGCCTACTCAGACATTGCTCCAATGTTACTTTTTTTCCACATCATTGAAGCTTCTCTAATTAATCATTTCAATCAGCACTGAAACATATATATTTTTTAAGTTGCTATCTTACATAAAACCATTTTGACTCTGATTCTATAATGCCCTTAGTCTTCTTTGCAGCAAAATTCTTTTTTTTGTTTGTTTGTTTGCTTGTTTTTTTTTTTTTTGCAGCAAAATTCTTTGAGAAATAGTTGTCTATATCGCTGCCTTCAAATAACTGTTTCACAGCCTCCTTTGAGCTGAGCATTTACCCCAGCACTTTCACCAAAACTACTCTTCTTGCTCATGTCACCAAAGTTCTTTATGTATTATGCCAAATTGTAATGCCTATGGCTCTTTCTTCACTGGCCTCTCGCTTAGCCTGAACTCTTGAATTTCCTCCAGCCTCACTGATTGTTCTACATCTCAGTCCTCTTTGCATGTCCCCCTCTTCTACTGCAGTACCTTAGGGATATCAGTCTTCTTCCCATAATAATCTAATCTTAAATAATGCTATTAACAATAAATATAGAGGATCACATATTCAACTCAAACTCAAATAATTCAGAAATATTACATTGTATCAAGATTACTAATGAATTTTGAGGTACAACTGAAGTACAGAGAGCTCCAGGACTATGAACAGGGGTCCACAGGTTCTTTCGTCCTGCCCCGGACCTGCTCTGAGTGCAAATTAATGCAAGTGATCTCTATGCGATGTATATGCTTGAGATCACTGAGAAAGAAGGTATAGTTTGGGTCAAGAAATTAGACCATTTTGTGTTCAGATAATTAAATAATGCACATAACTTATTCCGTAAGCCACATACATAAATTCACAGATCATAGGTGTACTGTAAGCAATTTTAGATCAGATGCATTTTTTTTAAACCACTCCAAAGATAAAGAGTATTTGTTTCTTTTTCAGGAAGACTCTCAATAGTATATTTATAAGGAGATTTGACCAAGTCATTTGCCTTCTTCTTTCTTTCTTTATTTATTTTGGTAAAGCAAAACCGAATGGAGAGCAGATCAGCTGTTTAACTATACACTTCCCTGCATTGTATCACATTTTTATACTAATGACCCCTAATTTATATATCCAGCCAGACCCCTCTCCTGGATTGCATAATATTTTGTCCAAGAGCATACTCAACATCTCTACAAAGATGTTAAATAAACATCTCCTACTTAACATGTCAAAAACTTAATTCCTCATGAACTAGCCCTTCTACAATCTACACCATAGTGATCAATGACTACTCTTTAAAGTTCAGGAGTCATCAATTTAAGGGCAATTTGGTCTAATTCAGTCCACCATAATCACCTATTTTTGTAAATAAAGTTTGCTGAAACTTTGATGGTGAAGACCTTTGGGCCCTAGGTTAACATACTGGATGGTTAATCAGAATCTCCAATTTTTTTTCAGACTGTGATCTTTTTCTAGGTCCTTAGATGAAATAAACAGATTCCTTTTGAAGTTTTTTTACTCTTTGATTATAAATGTCTTAAGAATAATAGGGCCTTGGTTATCGAGGTTACATTTTTGTTTTATTTTCCTTCCTTCCTTCCTTCCTTCCTTCCTTCCTTCCTTCCTTCCTTCCTCCCTTCCATTTTCCTTTCCTTTCTTTTTTTTTTCCTTCTTTCATTATTCTTGAGTTTTGGCCCAGAAATTCCTCATCGTATTATTAACTCTTTGGTCTTTTAAGAAAACTAAAAAGTATAATTGCAGATGTTCTATTGTCCTCAGTGGAAGTCTTGGTGCACATTAAATTGTCTTATCCACCAGTATAGAAAACAAGGATTCCAGGAACCCTTCTAAATACATGACTACTTCAAGAAGATAATATCCACAAATACCAGGGGCCAAATCCAAGCTGCATTAATAACTCCATGATTGTAGGCAATTTTGTTGACCACTCCAAGTCTTAGTTTCTGTCTTTTTAGTATTTGGCAAATAGTAGGGATTTTTCAGAGTTTATTGTGAGAAATATAAGCAATATTTATAGTAACATACATATATGTCACATATGGGAGATGCCAAATAAATTACTCATTGATCGAGCAAGTGTTACTATTATTGCCAATTAAAATTGTAACTCAAACTAAATAAGCCAGTTATTATTGTCACATACTATTTGAATATTTGTAATAAATATCTACCTAGGATCAAGAAAAGAGAATGAAAGAGAGGGAGAGATAGAGAGATAGAGAGAATGCATTGGTTATATAAATATGTTATAGAAATCTTAAAATAATTCTTTAGACTTAGACATTTGAGGAGTAATTTTCTTCTCCACTGGGTTTCTGATTTTAAAAACCTAGGATGGAGATACAAAGTAGATAAAAGATGTTAAAAATACAAGATTTATAAGAGAAAATATGGAAATCAAGATTTTAACCCATTAATAGGATATGCTTGTTGCCTAGTCATGAAGAGGTACAGTTCAAGGATTTATTCTTCATATTTTCTGAGAATAAAATAAGAGGCAAAGATTTAAGATAAAGTGGAAGATATTTGGATTGATTACAAAGAACTATTTTCTGAATATAAGTGATATTAAAAATGGAAAAGCAATTTGAAGAAAGATGTGCTTGTTCTTTTCTTGTAGCCTTAAAATGTGGTGAATAGTCACGTATTGAGGTAGTTTATAGCCTTTTTGGAAGGTTAAACAAACAAACAAACAAGCACAAGACATTAGATGACCTCTCCAGGGTTCGTTTAATCTTTAATTTTATTTTTTCTATACTACAAAATTATAACTGTATTCTAAGAACAAAATGGCCATTTACTAACACATTGTAGGAGCCACTTCACTACCCCCAAAAGCTGTCTACTACATTGGTAATTACTTAGTAGTAATTAAATTACATAGTAGTAATTGAAGTTTTATCTACAAATCTTGCAGTGAATAAGTTTTGCACTGTGATATCCTAAAGAATTGATTTTGATTAAGGACAATTTTAAGTGATAAAAATGTAGTTGTAGGGGATCCCTGGGTGACTCAGCGGTTTGGTGCCTGCCATTGGCCCAGGGCGCCTGGAGTCCTGGGATCGAGTCCCATGTCGGGTTCCCTGCATGGAGCCTGCTTCTCCCTCAGCCTGTGTCTCTGCCTCTCTCTCTCTCTCTCTATGTCTGTCATAATAAATAAATAAATAAATAAATAAATAAATAAATAAATAAATCTTTAAAAAATTTATATATAGTTGTATTATTTAATTAAACTACCGGAGACTTGTCTCTTTCATTTACAAAATTGTAGTGATTTCATATAATCTAAGAATTTAGTAAATAAAATAAAATATCAAATTATCACTATGACTAATAAGCAGTAGTCTCTGAAGAGTATTAAGCTACCTCTATGGAATTTCTCAATGCAAAAACAAATAGCAGGGAGTAAATTAATTAAGAATAGACAATCCCGTAGCAAAATTCAGCAAGAATCCCTGTGTGTTTTATTAAGTTATAGCTAAGAGGAGTGATAAAATGAAATATTGAGTAATTAAAAAATAGTTATGTAGTTATCTTCTTTTGTTCTCATTTCATGTAACCTTGATTTTTTACTTCCAAAACTTGGCATTAGAAGCATTTTTATAAACTGCCTCAAGTTTTCTTCCTTTTTTTCCCCTTCCTCCTTTTCTTTTTCGTCTCCTCTTTGTCTCCTTCCTGTTTCTACTCCTTTATCTTCTTTCTCTTTTTCTCTCTCTCTCCTTCTCTAGTTAGTACTTGAATTTTTCCTTACCTCCAATTGGTTTTGTAGTCTAGAGTACAAAATTGATCTGTGTCAATATTACTTACTGTTATAAAGATTAAGCTATTTACATACATTTAAAGCATTTAAGATAATGCCTCACATATAGTAAAACATAAGTAATTGTTAATTATTTTCATGGTTTTGATCTTGCCTTTTAAAGAAAGCTTAATGTTAGCTTAACCTAGTATTCAATAACCTATGATGTTTTTATAAGTCATAAATGAATTAATTGTTGAAGCATTTAGAGCAGTACCTGCCATACAACAAGCATTAGATGATTTTATTTTAAAAATTAATAATTAAAAAAAATTAAAATTAAAATTAAAATTAATAATTATCACAGTAATCATACTGTAGGCTGTTAAATTGCAAGAAGCTTAGTCATCTAGCAAAATATGTATGTATGTATAACTATGGCAAGCCCTGGATGCTTGGGAAATGTTAAAATTTCACAAGATATGATAATTATTCTTATGAAGATGTAGCCTGTTAGATGAGACAACGGATGTGTATACAAATGAATAGAATTTAGCCAATTTTAAAATGTTAATTACTAATGTGATTTACTTCCATAAGGTTAAAACTAATAACCCCATGACAAATGACCAAATTCATTATAACTAATGTGGAATTTTAAAAAATAATTCTTTATTTCGATCTATATTTATATACCCCATACCTGTTGTTGGCAAGGTGCCGGTGACAGTAGTCATTAATATAATATTTCTGCAGAGATTCAGTAATCATAATAATACTAAATAAAAATCCTTGTGCAAATTGTCTGCCATATACTTAAGACAATCTTATATATTCCATTTGATACTCATAATAGCTTTATGGGACAGAGGACTATTTATTTTTCTTATTTTCCTTCTATGAATGATCTGGATTTTGACATCTATAGAGAGCAATGGCTCTTCCTAACTGCAGCTTAACAGGAGGAGACTAAGGTACAGAAAAACGAATAGCTCGATGTAACACAACTAGTAATGGTGGAGCTGGGATGCAATAGAGTTTTTCTTTTCCTAGCATCCAAACTATCAGACACTACACTGGCATAACTACAAAGCCACTAAATAATCCACTTTATTGGGACACCTGGGTGGCTCAGCGCCTGCCTTTGGCTCAGGGTGTGACCCAGAGTTCCGGGATCCAGTCCGCATTGGGCTCCCTACAGGGAGCCTGCCTCTCCCTCTGCCTGTGTCTCTGCCTCTCTCTGTGTGTCTCTCATGAATAAATAAATAAAATCTTTAAAAAAAAAAAAGAATCCACTTTGCTGGTGTTGTTATGGTTTATAACCCCTAGGGGATGGCAGTATTTATGCTGCAGTTCCCAAACTGTGTGCCGAGGTGCCCAAGTGAACTCACCCAGTTGCCACTGCGTCTTTTAACTGTTTCAGGGAAACACAGTAATACTCAGCACAACATCAGATATCACTTGATACTTTACAATTAAACATAACCCACACTGCATTCCTTTTAAGGACACCATGTCTTTGTAAATCTAGGTTTTCAGCAGCTGCTGTTTTAACAACCAAGTACTTGGTAAAAATCACTATGGAACAGAATTTGAAAGTAGTGGCATTGGGTCTAATTCCAAGATTTGAGAAGCTATGTAGTTCACAAAAGGTATACATAGCCAATCATAAGAAACTGTGGTTAGAATGAAGTGAAAATATCTTTTTTATATTTTAATTTATGTATCTTATTTCTCAGATGATTATATGAGTTTCAGTTAACTATTTAAATGAAACTGATTGGTGTTTCTCTTGATCTAAGGTCATCATGAAAAAAAAAAAAAACAAACTACTGATATACTAAGAGCTTTGTGAACTGGGCAAGTTTGGGAATCTCTGGTCCACAGCAGAGGTACTGTGCCGAAGACACTGACCCTGGGTGTCAGGCTAACCTTCTCTTCTGTTTGTATGCAGAGAAAGCATCATTCTATTCATTTCTGATATTTTCCACCTAAACCACAGGGTACATCTTAAAATTTTTCTAATTAACTATTCCCTTATCCTTGGGTTGCACTTCTGGAGTTAATATGTCTAATCTCAGTTAAGACGCCTAATGAAAAGCAGCGAAATAACCACAATTTAAAAAGTTCCTGGTCTTCACTCCCTAATGTCAACGTTCCTTCTTCACCATTTATGACTCTTTGAGGTTCCTGAAGTAAACTACAAAGATAGACTGGCACAACTCTCTACCAATAAACAAGGGGGTTCTATTATTGCAAGTAGCATTCATAGGAGGTGAAAAATGCAGCATTTCAAAATTTTACATTTTGGACAAATACAATTTTATTTGGTTAAAAAAAAATGCCTTCAGTTTGCGTTGATTTTAGTCTTCACATTTCATGTAGGCTACTTTCCAACATGTTATGAAATGAGGGAGCACAGTCAATGAGTCTGGTTCAAAGTAGATGGAACATCAGCCTGCCACTCTAATTCTGACGTGGGAGTTCCCTTCTGACCTTCCGTGTCCAATTGACTCTTCTGCTATATCCCATCCTTGAGCTCTGAAGGATCCAACGTCTTTGTCCAAATGCATGCCTAAAACATATAGATAAAATATAGCAAGTGGAAAAGGGGGAAATAATTCTAAAACAATGAGAGAGCTATGTAGCCATCTTTTCTACGTAAAGGGCAATGATTTTAATGGCACCATGCCAAATATCAGAAATATTTTCTAACCTTTGGACAAATCAAAAAACCTGGAATCCAAATATTTGATGTTTTATTAGGGATTCTCGAATACTCCCTGGGTTTTGATTGCAGCTTTCAAAATGACAATGAAGCTCAAAAGCAGTCCAGGGGTCCAGATAAGTAAGCAATGCTCATCTGACAGTCCTCTCTTGCCCTTTCTCTCTTCACAAAATCCAATTCTATTAAAGGTAAACTTGTCTCTCCTTCATGTAAGCAGCAAAGACCTCAAAGCAGGTTTGATTCGTTCAGCTTCTTAAAGCTATTCCAAAAATTCTTTGGACTAGAAAGGGTCTTCACTTTATGTAGGTAAAACTGAAAGCAGTTCTTTCATTTCTTTCTATTTTTCTCAGCAACAAAGGATCAGACTACCCCAAATGATTAAGTCCTAAAAACATGGAGAAAAATGAAGATTTCAACTTATAATTCTCTAGTCTCCCTGAACTCGACACAGTATGTCTTCAATATTCTAATTACCTTTTTTTAAAATGTGGGGCTCCATGCCTAGTGTGGAACCCAATACAGGGCTTAAACTCATGACCCTGAGATCAAAACCTAAGCAGAGATCAAGAGTCAGATGCCTAACTGACTGAGCCATGCAGGTACCCCTTAAATATCTCAAATCTCTAATTTTTTTCTCCATCTTTTTTTTAAGATTGAATTTATTTGTTCATGATAGACAGAGAGAGAGAAAGAGAGAGAGAGAGATGCAGAGACACAGGCAGAGGGAGAAGCAGGCTCTACACAGGGAACCTGATGCAGGACTTCATCCTGGGACTCCAGGATCATACCCTGGGCGGAAGGCAGGCACTGAACCGCTGAGCCACCCAGGGATCCCCTGCTCCATCTTTAAATTCAAACTATTTGATTCCCATCCTCCATTTAACAAAGTCTGCAAGAAGGATGACTCTCAAACATATTGTAGCATGTTTCTAGAGTTGGTCATAAAGATAAGATTAAGTAAGAAGAGTCCATGTGAAAAGCATAGAAAGCTTGTGCATTTTGACCACCATCACATAATTTGCCCACCCCACCATCAATTTCCACTCTGTCAGTCACCAATTTCTTCTTTGAATCTATGAGTTTGGTTTTTTGTTTGTTTTTCGAAAGCTAGACTTATTGTGGTGGTCATATACAAGTATCAAATCATCATGTTGCACACATGAAGCTAATATATGTCAATTATATCTCAATTTAGAAATACATAGAAAGCTATTTGACACTAGTTATAAGTCTTCTTCCCCATGAGAAGTAGTAGTTGATGGAGTTTGGTAAATTATGACAGTTTCACAAGGATGACGGCACAAAATGCGGGAATTTTGAGGGGGCATGAGTTTTTTCTGAGATTGAGGAAACATTTTTCAGAAGTAGTTCATTTCAGTAAGTCTTCCTCATATCTCATTGGTCAGATATGGCATACAGATATGGAGTCTCTAAACTGTTATCACAAAATAAAAATTAAATTGGCTTAGAATAATAATTCTCTTTTTAAAAGATTTTATTCATTCATTCATTCATTCATTCACGAGAGACACAGAGAGAGAGAGAGGCAGAGACACAGGCAGAGTGAGAGGCAGGCTCCATGCAGGGAGCCTGATGTCTCCAGGATCACACCCTGGGCCGAAGGCAGACACTCAACCAACCACTGAGCCACTCAGGCATCCTTAGAATAATAGTTCTTCTCTGGAAACTCACATCCATCAGGGAATTAGAGAAATGATATCATAATTCTGTTAAGAAAGAAAAATAAAGATAGATATAGAGATGAGAGAGCGCTGAGAGACAGAATATTAATGAGGTAGTCAACCTCTAGATTATCTACTGCATAACATATTTCAAGTGTCTTCATTGTGTTCCTAGCCAGCTAGGGCTAGGGAATTGTGCACTGTATAGTCATAGCCTCCACTTCATTGTGAAAAATATGCCCCATCTTTCATCAGAAAATTTTTTAGGGGTGCCTGGGTCGATCAGTCAGTTAAGGGTCTGACTCTTGATTTTGGCTCAGGTCATAATCTTAGGGTCATGAAATCAAGCCCTGCACTGGGTTCCATGCTGGGCAGGGAGCCTGCTTAAGATTCTCTCACTCCCTCTGGCTCTGCTCCTCCCACCCCTGTGCACATGCATGCTCATGCTATCTCTGAAAGAGAGAGAGAGAGAGAAATGAAAAAGAGAAAGAAAGAGAAAGAAAGAAAGAGGAAGAAAGAAAAGAAAGAAAGAAAGAAAGAAAGAAAGAAAGAAAGAAAGAAAGAAAGAAGAAAGAAAGAAAGAAAGAAAGAAAGAAAGAAAGAAAGAAAGAAGAAAGAAAGAAAGAAAGAAAGAAAGAAAGAAAGAAAGAAAGAAAGAAGAAGAAAGAAAGAAAAACTTTCTAAAAAGTCTATGCATTCTTCTTGATTTCCTATTGTCTCTGAATTTCTCTATCCATAGGGGTCCCGTACACAAATTTTACCCCAGTACAATGAAGATTTGTGCTTTGTAGTTTTTTTTTTTTTTAAAGCCTGTGACCCTCACTTCAAGACAAAGATTTTTATCCTGTGTTCACATCTGCCTTGGCTAATTTCCAGCTTAGAGGATTCTTCACATCTCTGGTGCCTGGTCCCAGGAGAATAGTTCTTCTGCCAAGAGCTCTTCTTAAGACCTTGTCTTACTTCACCTTTGGAATTTGCCAGACCTCACACAACTGGTGCTACTTCAATAACAGCAAAGCCATTCCTTCCTGTCCTTCATTTTTATTCAACAGCAGGACATGCCAGCTATGTTCCACCTCCTACTTACTTTCTCCTATAACAAAGACTTTTTAAGCTTTTAAAATGTTTCTTAAGATTTCACCTTCTCTGTAGGCCTAAATCTGTGGGCCTTTTTTGTTGTCTCTTTCCCTCTCCTTTCAGGCACAGAGATTTGCTTTTCTAAAACCTTCTCCATATATTTTTGGGGGGCATTCCTCACAGTGAAGCCTATGAATTCTACAAACTCTAGTTTTTATAAAAATACCTGTTTTTCAAACAAATATTTTCTATCTTTTCCTTTCAAGTCCACCCAAGAGGTATCATTTATCCATTTAATATCTATCTCCTACAGAGAATCAATGTTTTGTTATTCTTTTTTCCTTCCTCAAAGAAAGTATCATCTTTGTTGAAACATGCCTTATACTTTTAAACCCATAAATTTCCCTCAGGTCCAGATATTATCTGTTTTTCCTCTTATATCAAGTGTTTGGTTTTGCATCTCTTCTAACTACAGTCTTTTCCCAATATAACTGACCTGATTTGGGGAAACTTTATGTTTTCTCCTAATCAAGAAAGATAGGGACAAGAGACTGTTGAAGAAAGCATCAATGCCTTTTTATTGACCATCTATAAGATGAAAGCACATGGAGGAGGTTCCTTATCTGAGAAGTCTCTCAGGGAATAATTATAATTTTATCTCTAAGAATTTTCCCCTTGCTAGCTTTTTAAACATCTTAGAACTGTTCTTTGCCCCCTGTCCATACACTATTAAATCTGCAAGCTTCCATCCTTCTCCAGTTCCATATTGGGGAGCAATTAATTATGAATATATTTCATTTACCCTTTCATACATGTTCACTTTATTCTCTAAGAACATGGCTCTTCCCCTTGACAAATCCCTCACTTCCTACAGTGAAATCCTTTCTCTAGACCAATTGATTTTTAACATAAAGTTAATATAATGTTAAAATATTTGAAGCATTCAGAAAATCGCATGAAATAATATAGCAAGTGCACATATATCACCCCTGAAATGTTAATATTATTTCATATTTACTTCATAAAACTGTTTTTAATGAATCATATTACTAATAACAGCTGAAGTCTCAAGCCACTCAGTTCTTCATACTCCCTACATAGTCACTTGTGTGAAAGTGTTCGTTCTCATATACATTTTTCTATATTTACTAGGATTATTTTGTGTCTGTATAACACTATACACAGAGGTTTGGGTTTCAGATGTCTTTTAAAATAATTATTTTCATTCATTGGGGTTTTTTTTGAGATTCATTCATGTTTATACTTGTTAAACAGTCTGTTAATATCAACTTTAAAATAATATATGTTCTTGGGGCACCTGGCTGGCTCAGTTGGTAAAATATCTGACACTTGAATCCCAAGGTCATGAATTTGAGCCCCACATTGGGTGTAGAGATTGCTTTAAAAAAAAAAAAAAGGTAAAAAAGAGAGAAAAGAAAAGAAAATACGGTATATTCCATGAATACATTTCTGTTTACTCACTTAGCTCCTGAAGAAAATTTGTTTCACTTTTTTTTTCTATGAGAAACAGCTTTAGAGTAAACATAATTGTGCATTTCTGCTCATTACATACATAGCCAAAAATGAAATTAAGTCTTAGGTTATCCATATCTTGCTGGCATCAAAGAGGTATCAATTGAACTCCCACAATGTATAACAATATAATTTTTCTATATGATGAACCAATACTTGATCTTGCGAAAATGTTAAATTTGTGAAAAACTGACAATGATGAAATTATATCTATTCCATTTTTTATTGAAATGCAGTTTATAGTCATGAAACCTTTGTTTAAAGTATATGATTAAGTGGATTTTAATAACTGCATAAATGTGACAAATGTATATACCACAAATTGTGCATTTAATAAAGGTAGAAAGGTAATCACCACCACTATAAAGCACTATATAAAGCATTTCCATCATCTCAGATGTTCATTCGTGCCCCTTTTGTAGTCAGTTCCCTTTCCCCACGCTAGCCATTGGCAACCATTGAGGAACTGAGTTGATCGTGTTCAAGTGTTCTCTCTCTCAACATGCTTTTGTGAATAGAAGAGTGGAGAGAGGCTCTTGTAATTGTACAATCATTAAGCTTCCTCTAGATAGTATGAAAAATCAGGAACATGGAATGACCATCCTTCTCTGTTTGGCTTTCTCTCTAACAGTTTTTAACATATAAGAATCTGGTCGCTTCTACATAAATGTTATAGAATAAATATATAAGTGATTGAATTTATGAATTATAAAAGGCCTTTAAGAGTGTTAACCTCTTGATCTATTGATCAATATGCTTGCTACCAATGTTGAAAACCCAAAGTGTGCTTTTGTGTGATTTGCTTTCACTCATCTCTCTCATTTTCAAGTTCTTGAGATGGGCTTTTTCATGTTCTTGCAGAAAATTCTTCAAAGATAAATTGTTTTATTGTCAAAGACATGACCACCATCTCTAACTGATTCTTATACAGAAATATCTCTGTATCTCACATTTCACCAATTTGGAGTGTAATTCCTGATCCTCTAATATTTTGACTCTTCTGCTCAATATTATTTACCTCTTGTATTTTGTACTTGAGTTTTCCAGTTTATTATTAAGGGAAATTTTTCACTTTCTCTCTTGGCCATGTCTAGCAAGTTTGATTTTTCTTCCCTGCCTGATAGTGCAAATGTCAAAAAACACATTTCCTAGTTTGTTCTTTTGGTGTTATGCAGCTTATTGCATATCCAGGCAGTGGCCAGTTGGTAGGCTCCACCCATATTCTATCTCTGTCACCTCTTTTGCTTGTGTATACCATTAAAAGTATGTACCTTTTTTATATAGGAGAGGGGTTCTGATTTATCGATAAAGAAATACCACTGCATATAATAAGCACTGTACTCTACTTCAGTCACCTGAAAAAAAAAATAGAGACATTTTAGTATCCTTAGAATACTATAATCATAATGCTTCCCTTCTTCTTCTTCTCTCTCTCTCTCTTTTTTTTTTTTTTTTTTTTTTTTTGCTTCTGGATATGGAGTCAACCAAGCCCATTGTGTCAGTTTCTCAGAACCACAGTGTACTTTTGATCCACAGGCATTTTTCTGTATTCTGCAAAACTCTTAGGTCACTTTGTAACTTCAGATTGATGTAAGCTTTGTGAATAGAGAAAAGAGGCAGAACTGAGATAAAACAAAGGCATTTACTTGTGCTCTCAGAATTGCAATTCGGAGAGGGCAGATTTGGAGAACAATTCAAATCGTGTCCCACTAGGGAACAAAGCCTGGAGCTTTTAAAGGCAGAAGAAATGCTTGTATACATTGTTTCCAAAGAATTTTGATTGATGGTGGTGGCAGAAAATTAATCTTACCTAAACATAATCGGTTGCTAAGGCTATCACTAAGCAAAAGTACATTACGGTAGAAAGAAAATTGCAGATGTTTTGCCGTCTTTGGAATATTTGCGGTTTGGCTCCATTCAAAGTTCATGGTTCTACTCAGTGGGAATGTGAATAAGATCCACATCCTTAATGGCCTCCTGGCTCCATCTTAAAATTCCTTGAAATAAATGACTCTTCTTAATTCTTCTTTCAGACTGTTTCAGAAGACCCACAGGAACACACATCCCATGCCTTTGTGTGAGCAGGTATCTAGCAATTATTTTCATGATATCAACTATATGTCACATTTTAGACAATACCACTAATATGTGATTTCATGTTCATGTAAATTTAACAACACAGCATCCTTCTCCAACCTCTAGCCAATATATGAAAATTAAATTATGTGCGGTTTATTTAAGTTTTGAGCTATTATAGACGTTTTCAATTATGATTCGTAATCTCTATGCTGAAGTTTTTTTTAAGGACCGTTCATTTGATGACTGGCAAAAGGTAAAATGTTTTTGATTTGCAGACTATTCAAAGAAAAGAAAAATTAATTTATAAACACTTTAAATAATCTCTTGTGAAATAGACAATGTTTCATGTTGTTACTAAATCTTTCATGTTGTTACTAATGGAAAAAATATAATGTCCTTTATTCTATATGACACATTCGTATCTTATTTGTTGAACACACACACAAACACACACACATATCACCTGAATCATGACTGTTATATTTTAAATTTTTACAGTTTGCAATGATGATTGTAAAATTTAACAGTTTCTAGACCTCTGACCCATTTGTTCCCATAATACCTTCACAACTGTGAATTCACTCGTTACTATCTTCTAAAAACTCATGACGAATAAGACTAAAGAGTTTTAGTTGTCAATTAAAGAAATTTCCTTATTATTCAAATTATTTTTAGGTCATTTTTTATAATCCCAAATTGGGTCTTTTGGCATTGACTCAACTTAAGTATAGCAAAAAGAAAATATTTATGTCCTTTGATAACTGTCTTTTCTGATCAATTTTTTTCATTATGCTAGGCATTATACATGTCGCCTTTTCCCCGCTCTTTTACCAAAATAAAGTATTAGAAAAACTTTGGCACATCCCTATGCTTTCTTTTCTTTTTTATATTTTATTTATTCATGAGAGACACATATAGAGAGAGGCAGAGACACAGGCAGAGGGCGAAACAGGTTCTATGCAGGGAGCCCAAGGTGGGACTCGATCCTGGGACTGCAGGATCACGCCCTGAGCCGAAGGCAGACGCACAACTGCTGAGCCACCCAGGGATCCCCTATGTTTTAACTCTTAAAGTTAAATATGTACAAAGAATATGAAAGATAAAGGTACTTTCTGAAAAGTCCTGAAGCATAAAATACATTAATAATTTTCTTTTATTCCATGTACTTCTCTTTGGTATGCATTGCATTTAATTATGCCCTAGGAATTATATGCCTTTTGTTACAGTTATAGAATAAGTACAGTGATATTATGAAAAAGATTTTATAAACAAAAAAAGAGAAATATTAAATATGTACTTATTAAAATGAATTTGACAGGAACCAACAGTAAAAAGAGTTTACAAGCTAAATACCTTTCCATCTAAATTTTAGAAAAGTAAACAAAAGTAAGATGTGAATTCTTTTACATTGTATGATAAAACACCATGAATTATATGATATGTTAGATTATAACTTCAATACTAATAACTTCAATTGTTAATTCATGTTAAATTCAGTTAGAGGAAGACTGTATGCTTTCTTTCCAGTCCTTATTAATTTGATTTTATGATTTGTTTTATTGCAAAGACTTGTAATTTAAATACTGTATTAAATATAAGTGTAGAAAAAGAATCATTATCTTGTTCTAGAGTTAAAGTAGTGTAATATGTCATTACTATGTGTATTACTAACTGAAATTTTATGTAGATGTTCCATAATAACTTGAGGTAGTGTATCTACCTTAAATTTTGTAAGGATGTTGATCATGAGAGGGTCTTGAATATAGTCAAATGTATTTTTCTTCATTTATTTTAAATATTTTATTATTTATTCATGAGGGACACAGAGAGAGAGGCAGAGACATAGGAAGATGGAGAAGCAGGCTCCCTGTAGGGAATATGATATGTTATGCGATCCCAGGACCCCAGGATCATGCCCTGAGCCAAAGGCAGATGCTCAACCGCTGAGCTACCTGGGTGCCTCATTTTTTCTTCATTTATTGAGACTAATAAACGAACAGCCTCCTTTGTTGTATTAATGAAGGTATTAAAATGATTTAGTTAACCAATTTTCCATTTCTGGGATACAATTCAATTTGTCCTTTTTCAGAAATATATTGTAGCAATTCTATGTGTTCATATTTTTCTTTTAGGTTTTTTTATATCTAAGTCCATGAAAGATGTTACTCCTGAATTTCTTTTCCTTACAATTTCTATAAAGCTTTGGTATCAGTTTTGTATTAGACTCATGAAATTATTTGGGAAAGGTCCTTCTGCCCAAATCCTTACTGTACAACATCGAACACATCCATTCTTTAAATATTTGATAGACTTCACCAGTGACAACATCTTGGTCTTAAGGCTTTTTTGTAGGGATTTTTTTTTTTTTACTACAGATTAATTTTTTTAACTCTATTTGGCTGCTTAGAATTTCTATGTACATCTGTGTCAATTTGGGTAAGTTCTATTTTATTGAGCAATTTATCTATTTCCTAAGTTGTTGAATTAATTACAATAAAGTTCACAATATTTCCTCATTATCTTTTAACATCTGTAAAATTTATGGTGATTTTTCTTCTTCCTGATATGGTGCTTTTTATTCTCTCTTTTGCTCTTGATTAGTCATACTTGGGGATTATCAAGTTAATTAGTCTTTTAGAAGAACCTATATTTATGATAGCAATTAGGATTACATCAGTATTTACACTTGTCAACAATCAAGTAATGTACAATTAAGATTTGTGCATTTTATTTAATGTAATTTCTACTTAAAAATCTGTAAACAGATAGTGAATTATATTTTAAAATATCTGTGTCAAATTTAAGAGCTGGACTTATATCAACAGTTTGCTTTGAAAGATAACACAAACTATATGTATTGGTAGAAAATTTATTGAATGAACAGATACATGAGGAAGCAAGTACAGAAACATGAGAGGGTAGATTCTAGATGGTAGATATGAGGGTTTTTACTGTAAAATTTTTTAAATGTTGCTACACTTTTTCGCCCAAAATAAAACATTAGAAAACAAAAAGCAAAAACAAGCAAAGAGGGAATATGACCTACTGAGAATAATTCAAGAAAGTTGAGATTTGAAAGCTTGCCACCAAATAAATAATACTTTTTTAGAAAATCTAGTAGTAAAATTGACATTAGTTACAACCAGTTTAGTGGTTAGTGCTTTCTTTCCCCTTCATTGATGTATTTATTTCCTTTCATGAGGGAGACTCATACTGCAACTATATTAGGCAGTTCTTTGACATAAAGTTGTACCTTTGGCAAATAAAAATGTGGATGACAGGGATCCCTGGGTGGCGCAGCGGTTTGGTGCCTGCCTTTGGCCCAGGGCCCGATCCTGGAGACCCGGGATCGAATCCCACATCAGGTTCCTGGTGCATGGGGCCTGCTTCTCCCTCTGCCTGTGTCTCTGCCTCTCTCTCTCTCTCTGTGTGACTATCATAAATAAATAAAAAATTTAAAAAAAATGTGGATGACAGAAAGACTAATTTTGTTTTGGTGCCCCCAAATAGGGAATGGTTCATCATAAACACTCTCTCACAGATACCTGGTAACCAAAAAATACACATTGATAATGGGAAGCTACAGAGAGAGATGACAATAAGCCTGGAATAACAAACACATGAGGCAGATAAAGGAGCAACTGATAGAAACACCTACCCATATCATCCATTTACTTAATTAATTTATTTATTTTAGAGAGGGAGAGGTGGCAGAGAAAGCTGGAGAGGAAGAGAGAGAATCTGAGGCAGACTCCACCACACCCAGTGTAGTCTGACAGGGAGCTCAGTCTCACAACCCTGAGATCATGACCTGAGCTGATATCAAGAGTCAGATGGTTACCCAACTGAGCCACCTGGGTACCACTCACATTTTTATCCGCTCATCTACTGACAGAAACTTAGGTTGTTTCCATTCTTTAGCAACCATAAATAATGCTGCAATAAAATGGGATGCAGATACTTTTTCCATATACTATTTTCATTTCCTTTAGATAAATACCCAGAATTGAGATTACTGAATCAAATGATAGCTTTTTTCTTTTTAATTTTATGGAAAAACTCCATATGTTTCCACAGTGGCTGGACCAATCTACAGTGCCTAAGTTTTCCCTTTTACCACATCCTCATCAACATTTGTTATTTCTTGTCTTCTTGGTTAAATCCTTACCCAAGATATAGTTTGCAAATACTTTATCTCATGCTATAGGTTTTTTTCCTTTATTCTGTTCATTGTTTCTTCAGCTGTGCAGAAGCTATTTTGTTTGATATACTCCCATTTGTAATTTTAGCTTTTGTCGTTTGTACTTTTGGTGTCACCTCCAAAAAAAAAATAATAATAATTTTCAAGGCCAATGTGAAAGAGCTCTTTTCTGTTTATTTTTCCCTAGGAGTTTTTTTTTTTATAATATCAGATATTATGTTTAAGTCTATAATCCATTTCAAGCTAATTTTTGTGAGTGGTATAAGACAAGGGTCAGATATAACTTTCTTCATGTAGTTATCCAGTTTCCCAGCACCATTTACTGAAAAGACTATCATTTCCCCATTGAATGTTATTGACTCCTTTGTCAAATGTTAGTTGACCAAATACATGAAAAGGAAAATTATCATTATTTGCAAATGAGATGATCTTTTATATAGATAATCCTGAAGACTCAACAAAAAAGTTGTTGGAACTGATTGACGACTTTTGATCTTCGATATAAATCACATACAGAATATAAAATCCAGGATATAAAATCAACATACAAAAATCAGTTGTATTTATATACATTAACAAAAAATCTGAAGAAGAAATAAATCTATTCCATTCACAACAGTCTAAAAAATATACTTAGGAATAAACTTAATGAAGGAAGTGAATGGTGTGTGCAATGTAAACTACAGGACTTTGATAAAAGAAAATTTGAAAGACAAAGGGAAAGATCATGGATCAGAAGAATTAAAAGTGTTAAGACGTCCATACCACGCAAAATCATCTATGGATTCAGTGCAGTTTCTATAAAAATTCCAATGGCATTTTACACAGAAATAGAAAAAAAAATTCTAAAGTTTATATGGAACCACAAAATACCCTGAATAGACAAAACAATCATGACAGAGAAGAATAAAGCTAAAGACATCACATTTTCTGGTTTCAAACTATACTACTATTATAACTAAAGTTATACTAATTAAGAGTGTATGGTATTGGTGTAAAAATAGACATATAGAACAATGGAACAGAATAGAAAGCCCAGAAATAGCTCATACTACTTGATTTTTAAGACTACGAAATGATAGTAATTAAGAAAATGAGTGATTAGCTTATGACATATCAATCCTGGGATAAAATAAAGAGTTAAGAAATCAACTCATTTAACAAGGGTCAATTTATTTATATCAATGTAATTAACTTCTCCTATACAAAGTTACATCAAATTAAATTACAGATGTAAATGCAAGATATAGCAGTACAACTGCTATATGGAAATGTAATAGAAAATGTGATAGTTTTTTTTTTGACAGTTTTAGATTAGGCAAATAATTTTTAGATATAACAAAAACCACAAATCATAAATAAAAATTGATAAATTGGACTGTATCAAATTAAAACAATAGTCTGCTCTTTGATACTCATTAAGAATTTTTTTTTAAAAACTGGGATAAAATATGTGCAAAATGGACACCTGATAAAGGACATGGATCCAGAATCTACAACAAAAAAATCATTACACAAAAATAAAAAGACAATTTAATACAAAATTGGCAAAATATTTGAATAGGTATTTTACCAAAAAAAGATACATAGATTGCATGTAAAAATAAAGATATGTTTGGCATCTTCCTTCTTTAAGGAAATGCACATTTAAAGCTCATTGAGATATGACCAGACACTTAATGGAATGATTAAAATTTAAAAGACTGATAACCAAGTACAGGTAAGGATGCAGAACAACTGGAGTGCTCATGAATCGTTTGTAGGACAGCAAAATGGCACAGACACTTTGTAAGGAAAACAATATGCAGTTTCATGTAAACTTAAAACTTCTGCTTAACAATGAAACCCAAGAATCTCATTACTAAGATTTTCCCATAAGGAAGCAAAACAGTTATTCACATAAAGACCTAAATACAAATGTTTATAGCAGCTTTATCTCATAATTACTGCAATCTAAAAACATTACAAATGTCCATAAAATTTGAAAAGGTTTAAAAATTTGGTATATTCATAAAATAGAACTACTCAATTATTTAAAAAAAATACTACTTAGATATGAAACAAGATTAATCTCAAATGCATTAGCAAGGTGAAAGAAACCAGTCACTGAAACTACATACTATATGATTCCATGTATATGGTTTTACAGAATGGCACAACTATGCTACGAGGACAGGAATCAAACAAGTGGTTGCTAAGGGCTTTTGGGGGCAGGGGTGGTGGTTAAGAGTCAATTTGCTACAAAGGTGCACAAGGAAACTTGTTGGGGGTGATGAAATTATTCTGTCTTCATGGTGGTGGTGATGGTGACATTACTTTTTCAAGACTCATTAACTGTACCCATAAGAGGGTGACTAAAAAGAGCAACAACAAAAATAAAGGTCTATTTCTTGCAAATTCAAGAATTTTGGTTCATATTCGCTTATGAATAAAACCAAGCATGATATCCTTCAACCCATCATTAAATATTTGATGTCTTCAACATCTGATATCAGAAATACAAAAGGGGCAAATTATATCAAAGAGACTTGGTAAATTTTCAAATTAATTTTAAAATACTTAATTAGAAATCAGCATCTTGGGAGGCACCTGGATGTTCCAGTCAGTTGAGCATCTGGCTCCTTGTTTTGGCTCAGGCCATTATCTCATGGGTCATGAGATGGAGCCCAGTATCATGCTGTCCACTTAATGGGGAGTCTAGTGAAGACTCTCTCCCTCTGCCCCTCTCCACATTGGCACATGCTATCTCTCTCTCTCTCTTTCTCTCTCTCTCTCTCTCTCACACACACACACACACACACACACACACACACACCACACTTGTTCTCTAAAATATAAATAAATAAATCTTTAAAGATCACCATGTTTCTTTTGTCTTTATATGATATCATCAAACCAACTATAGCTCTTCATTTTCTATCATAAAACAAATGATTTGTATATTAGCATATATAGAGTTCAAGTCAGAGGATAAATAATACAAATTTAAGTTTCTTTTTAATCCCCTCTAATACATATCAACAATGTATTTGTACAGATAAATCTTTGTAACACTTGTCAGAAGCAATCCTAAGGCATTCCAACTATGTTTCTTTAAAATTCTTATTAGAGCTGAATATGAAGTTATAATTCTGTAACAAGTTATAGAGTACTTAGGAGACGATCTGAAGCTACATTTAAGTTACAAATATATTATTAGCCAATCTATTTTTTCCCAGAAATAAGTACTATTATGAAATTGTTATACTTTAAAATGAGGACGTGATGTCAAGATATATTACTTCAAAAATCATATTACTGCTCTTAATACAACCAAGAATCTAAATATCAATAAAATTTTTAGAAAATATGTTATTTTTTGACATATTCTTAAATACAGATGTAGAGCAGTGGTATCAGTATTTCCAATTTGAAGGTAGATTGTTTCTCTATAGAAAAGTTTTATCTATTTCCACCAACCATAGGCTTACATCTGAACATTTGGGCTACGTAAAATGTTTAGAACCTCCATAATATAGTTATATGATTACTGTTCTGTAAGCAAAGCTCAATTCTGCTGATATAACGGGCAGTGTTCTTTTTAATATTTGATACTGACACTCTTTCATGTAACTTAAGGAAAAATAACTTTATCAACAAATTTTCCATATCTAACATATATTTAATCTTAGACTCCAAATGTTTGTTTAATGTTTATACTAGAAAATAAGTATTTGTACCAAATTTGTATTTTGTCTGAAATGTGGCAGGTCCTGAGCTAGAATTAAAATAATGTTGATATGTAATTAATGTATTTGTTTCCACCTTTATTCATTGTAAATAAACTCTCAAGTGTCTTACAAAAACACTTAAACAAAATAAATAAATAAATAAATAAATAAATAAATAAATCCAATTATGCACATACATTGACAAAATATGTAATGCACATTACCTAAAGTATTTAGTGCAACATACACAGATCAAGAGAGGGACTGAGAGTTAGCAGCTATGTTTTTGATCTATGTCTCTTTTAAAATCTTGATACCCTTTTTGAGTAGTATTTTAGCACCCCAGAAGCACTCTGCTCATCACAGACTATTTTTAAAACATGTTGCTTTGGGTCACCTGGGTGGCTTAGTCAGTTACGTGTCTAGTTTTGGCTCAGGTCATGATCTCAGAGTCCTGGGATCAAGGCCTGCTATGGGCTTCATGCTCAGTGAGGAGTCTGCTTGTCCTTCTCCCTCTGCCCCTCCCTCCACTTGTGCTCTCTCACAGAAAGAAAGAAAGAAAGAAAGAAAGAAAGAAAGAAAGAAAGAAAGAAAGAAAGAGAAACTCTTTAAACAAAAAGGAAGACAAAACAAGAAGCATGTTATATTTTAGGGGCACCTAGGTTATTTGGTTAAGCGTCAATGTTGCATATGAAATCTGAAAGTAGTCTGCTGGAGCATTCTCTCTTGCTTGGAGGAGGCCAGCTTTCGGCTCTATTCAGGCCTTCAACTGATTGGACAGGGCCCAAACACATTATGGAGGGCAATCTGTTTACTCAGAGTTCACCAATTTAGATGTTAGTCTCATTCAAAAACACCGTCCAAGTTGGCACATAGAATTAACCATAACAGGCAGCAATTTCCTTCTATGAAGTAAAGTAGAATTTGCTTTCTGTTCATATTCCATTGGTAAAAACCTAGTCAGATACCCATGCTCCCTGAAAGGTGGTGAGGGGGAATAAAAATAGTCCCCAGGTAGGAATTTATGTGCCCTAGAAAAGGAAATTAGAGATTCGGGGAGATGGCTATATGCCATCTGTTGCATATGCATAAATTCATAGGAGTCATCCTTTCACACCTCAAATACAACTCTCTCCTTTCAGTGGATCCATTAAACTATGTTATTCAGCAAAAGTCTGGGATTCCTCTGTGATGCGTTATTCCCTGCACCAGGTCCAGATTTGACTGCTTATTGTCTTGAGACTACAGACTGAAAGACAAGGTATTTGCTCCTACGCCATCAAATATAAAATCATGGAGTCAGAACAGAGTAACAGAAACAAACCAATGAAAATTTGGCAAAAAGAAGAACTGAAATCACATAGAATTTTCTAGTTCACAGCAATGATTAAATCTAGCTGGGCAGCGTTCAAAAACCTTGACCTGACAGCAGAGTGAATTTTAGTGTATTAGGTTCCCATTGCTGTTGTAATAAATTTCCACAAACATGTTGTCTTAAAACAATACAAGCTTATTAACTTACAGTTTTGGATATTAGAACTTATTTTGGGCTAAAATCAAGGCGTCAGCTGGACTGATTTCTTCTGGAGGCTTCAGGAAAGAATTATTTCTTTGCCTTTTCCAACTTTTAGAGGCTTCTGGAGATTTCTAGGCTCTTGGTTCCTGGGGAGCACCAACATAACCCTTTTTCTTTCTGCTCCCATTATCACACACCCTACTGATACGGGAGAACTTGGTTCTTGTCTCACGGAGTGGAAGAAGGGGTGGAAGAAGGACTCTCGCTGCCAACAGAGAGTGACCAAAGCTGATAGCAGTTTATTAAGCAGAGGCACAGAGAAAGCTCTCCAAGGTGAGAGGGGTCCCATCAAGATTGCCAGGAGGGCTTGTAGGTCTGTCTTTTATAGGAAACTGACCAGGGAACTTAGTACATTTCTTGTCAATATCAGGGTGGATTAGTAAATATCATGCCTATATTTAGAATAAACATTGTGGACTTATAACTGTCAGGATAACAAACAAGATGTTCTTGTAAATATCATGAGCCCAAGCAAGGTGTTCCCTTCTCTCTGGTTAATCTCTCCTCCATAACATTTCTCTACATCCAGGATTTCTGTGAGCTGAGTCAGGTAGCCCATGGCCTAGAGACTCTTGTGCCATCTTGGCTTGAGCAGGGACTATTGATAACACCTTAATGACAGATTTCTTTGTGGTCTGGGGAGTTTTTGTGATTACTTAGTAAGTAGCCATTAAAGGGGGATACCCCCTAACATTTTGGAGCTAGGGAGCCAGGTCTATTTTTTCTGTTTTTACTGTCTTGTCTCAGTTTTCTTGGGATGGGTAGGAGCCTGACTCTGGGGCCTTTCCCATCTCTTTCCCTGCCTCACCCCATCTGCCCCTAATTTGTTCCTGCATCACTGCTACTAAGTCTGATCCTTCTTCCTGCCTCTTAGGACATGGAACCCACCCAGATAATCTAGGATGAGCTCCCTCTTCTCAAATTCTATCTGCAAGTCCCTGTTATGTTGTAAATAACTGATTCACAGATTCTGGAGCTTGTAGGATGTGAACATCTCTGCCAGTATTCTGTATAGCTATGCCAACAACCCCCCTCCCCCACCCCATCTCTCCACCAACACACATCTTAGTGTCTGTTCTCTGGGAGGAAACCCCAGAAGACACCATTGTTATCCATGACCTTTTAGAGGTTCTCTTTGATATCATTTTCTTTTTTTTTTTTTTGATATCATTTTCATTGGCTGCAGTAGATGCCAGAGAACGCTCCTTTAGGTTGAAGTCTTTATTGCCTGTTACTACTGATGCGTGTGTGAAAGCCTGAATCTTTTTACTCCCATGAAGCTTATGGTCATTAACCACAAAATTTTCTTTTAAAAATTTAAAATTAAATTTTAAAAAATCAGTAGGCTTCTGGTAGCATGCATTAGTAAACATGCACAATACTCTTTTTTTTTTTTTTTTGGACAGTTTGTAAGCCTGACTTCTTAAGTGCCTTAAACCTATACTTCTTTTTCCCCTTATCTTATTAGTTGTTATAGTAAAACCATCTGAAATAACAGGCTTGAGGTAGGAGGTGATACCTTTAATATGATCTTGGCTGCAGGATTGGGACTTATTGTCCATGAGACCTCGTGGTAGGAGGCCTCTGAGCATGGCATGAGAAACAGTGTTATGCTTGGTTCCTGAGATTTTTATTAATCTTTGATAAGTGACTCCAGAACTGGAAAAGAATAAGCGTTATTGTGGCAAGCCACCAAATGCTTGGGAAATTACTATGGCAGAGAGAGTAAATAAATACAGCAAGGACTTGCTGCACTGGCTGGTCAAAGAGGCTTTCCAAAATGCCAGCTGATTTTATCACCCCTATGAACCAGAAACTACTGTGTGGGTTCAACTATCCCTTTTGCCAATTTTGTTGTTTGTTTTCATTAACCTGTTCTGTCTCTGCGATTCAATATTTCATGTACTGTGAACAAGTACCTTGTCTCTCAGCCTCAGTCTTCATGTCATTCCCATGTCGTTCCCATCCAAATTTTGGTTGAGATCATTTTCTTTTTCTTAAAATACTTTGCTAAAAACGGCTAGGAATAATTAATACACACTAACACTCTGGCTCATTCCACCTGCTTCCCAGAAAGCCATGGGCCTTGCAGTTATGCGGATACTGTGACCATGTTGACGAATGACCATGATGATGACTTACCAAACATTTTGCTGCCACACTAGGAACTTGAGAATTTTTCCTCTTCCTCACCTCTCCTTGTTTAGTCACTAAACCAGTACCACATATTTTAGATTTTTTTTAAAGATTTTGTTTATTTATTCATGAGAGACACACACACACAGAGGCAGAGACACAGGCAGAGGGAGAAGCAGGCTCCATGCAGGGAGCTAATGTGAGACTCAATCTTGGGTCTCCAGGTTCAGGCCCTGGGCTGCAGGCGGCGCTAAACTGCTGAGCTACCCGGTGGCTGCCCTGTTTTAGATTTTTACATCTTAAACTTATACAATGTTTTGTGTCAATTATATTTTGGTGAATATTCCATTATTGATGGAATGTTGTCTCAATAGTTGTTATAAAGTTTGATTTTCATTTTCAAGACACTTGAGTAAGAAGTGAATGTGTTCCAAAGCTCATTTGGATTGTCTTGAGTCACCTAGGTTTTAAAACTGGCAAAGTCTAGGAAATCATCCAGGAAAGAAACACATGTACCTAAAATGTTTTCATTTAGTAGTGCCCATCAGTCATGAGACTCTGAGTACTGCATCCTGTTCCAAGCTCAGATTGTGACAGGCCCAGGCTCATTCCTATAAAGAACCTGGGAGTAGAGGAGGGGCCAGAAAGGCAGAGTTGACCAGTGTAGGGATTCATTTTCTTTCTTTCTTTCTTTCTTTCTTTCTTTCTTTCTTTCTTTCTTTCTTTCTTTCTTTCTTTCTTCTTTCTTTCTTCTTTCTTTCTTTCTTTCTTCTTTCTTTCTCTTTCTTTCTTTCTTTCTTCTTTCTTCTTTCTTTCTTTCTTTCTTTCTTTCTTTCTTTCTTTCTTTCTCTTTCTTTCTTTCTTTCTTTCTTTCTTTCTTTCTTTCTTTCTTTCTTTCTCTTTTTCTTTCTCTTTTTGATTGTTTTCTAAAAGAGCTAATATCACATGCAAGCTCTTTAAAGACTGGCCAATAAGACAGCTTTATTTTTACTAATGTAACAGATTATATAGTACAGGGGAAGGGTCTCTGTCCATTATAGTGCAGCAAATTCACAGCCTGGTTGCCAGCCCAGCAGCACGTAGGTGGCCATTGTCAGATTATCACCAGCGCTGCCCTGACACCAGCCATAGCAGTGGCAGCAGAGCAGCCTCTGCAGGCAGTTCTCACATCTCTGGCCCACTCAAGTATTGGCTGGGGAGTTTGTTGGCCTTTCGAGGCCTGGAAAGGTGAATGGTATCAAAGGGAAGCAGAGTCAAAGCAGAAGACAAGGTAAAAGGTGATGGCTCTGTGTGAGTTGACAGCTGTGTCGTGATCATAGAGCCACATCCCCTGTGGATCTGAAGGAATAAATAGGACAGAAGCTTTGAAAGCCTCCTCTGGATAGAGACACATAATTTCTCTCAGTCACAGAAATTGTGACACTACGCTTACGTTCAGTTCCTAAAAACCCCAGGGTCCTTATGCAATCTGTTTCAACTATGTCACAGAGTTGTAAACAGATATACAAAGTTATGCACTACATTGATTCCAAACAGAAAATAGTCTCCCAAATTACTTACCCTTCTTTATTTAGATGTTACATGGGAATTATAGAGCACTACCTTGGTTGATTTCCATCACTCCTGAAGCTAGGAAAGAGGATGCATTTCAGGAGAGTGTGTGTTCATTTATGGAACTTATTTTCTTTTATCATAAAGTAGATAGAGCGGAGGAGACATTAGAAAATCCCAGATTTTATGAGTCTCTGAGTTGCAAAAGTGTTTTAAAAAACCAAGCTGTCCTATGTTTGATGTATTTTCCTTTGGGGCTTGAGTAATAAACATAGATATATGGAGGAAAGAATTTTATATCAAGTTTTAATGAAAGGTTAATCACTTCAGCATCAATAAGTCATTTACTGGGAAAGACATTCTAATTCATAACTGTAAGGTTTGCTATGTGTTTCCATTTATTAACATGTAAGGAGAGAAAAAAATGAAAATAACCAAACTGAAAATATAGCTATTCACTGCTTGGTGCTTCCTGATGCTAATAGATTCCTGTCAAAGTAGAAGCTGACTTAACATGACCTTGGATGAAGTTGACTAGTACGGAAATTCAATTAACTGCTGCATTAGGGTAGTAATGAACACACTTCTTGTAGGTTAGTAACATCCAGAGGAGACCCAGCCCAAGGGTACAAGTTGTTAAGTATGCCACCGAGATAGCAGAAGAAGAATAAAATTATATGCCAGCAACTGGAAGCTTCATGTAATAAATTATTTTTAATGTTATAATGATACAGACAAAACCCCCTTGAATCCAAAACCTCAGAGCAGCAAGTTGCTAAGGAAGGTTGTTCATAGTTTTGCTACAAATACGTAAGACTGTTTATGATAGTTTTTTTAAAAGTGGCCACAATTAGTCATGCTGCCTTATATCCGTGCTGTTTCCAGAGTAATTTTGCAGATTTTTCTTTAAGAGGTAGAGTCTCTTTCCTTACTCTTTGAATATGAGCTGGTGCAGGGACTTACTTCACAAGAGAGACCGCGTGAGGTTGTATCACTCCTTAGCGTCAGATTCAAGAAGCCTTGGATGTCCCTGCAACTTTCTTGGATTCCTGCAGCCTTCATCTGAATAAAACTAGAGCAGAGTCATCGGCTGACTCATCTCAGCCAAGGCCCAAGACATGTGAAAAAGTGCAAATAAACTCAGTAAAGCCTAACCTCATTGGTCTTTCCAGCTAACCCCCTCTCCCCACCTACAGCTGACTGAGCAGGTTACATAACCAAGGCCACCCTAGACCTGTCAGGCCCACAGTGACTCAGGGTCTCATGAGTTGATGAAATGTTTGTTGTTTCAAACTACCAAGTTTCACACTGGTGTGTTACAGAGCAACAAACCGCTGGCACACTACTGATGGCGTTGTGTTGGGAAATATAACAAAAAGGCTCACTTGTTAAAACACAACCGTGCTTTGTTTTCTTACTAATACTTTGTAAACATCCTCCACTACTATTGATTGATTGATCTATTGATCTATCTACAAATGCACAGATATAAATACATGCATTATAGCCATACCTATGTGTATTTGTACTTCCATACATTATACCTCTATGAAGAAATATAAGCAGAGTAAGAAGACAGAGTGCTGAGTGGGAAGGGGTTTTATTTTAGATGCAGGGTGATGCCCGGATGCTCTCGGGAGTCAGAAAATGTAGAAGTAGATTCCCTTTCACTAGATTATCACCTCAGTTCTTGGTAGGGAGTATGATGGACACAAGTGACATTTATAGCTGGTGGTTAGCAAGAGGGAATAGAGTCAGGGAACCGAACCTCCAGATTAAAACTCAGTGTGTGAAAGTTTGGAAAATTAGTCGGGTTGAGATAGTTAATTTATTTCACCTCCCTGTCAGTTGAGATGGAAACAGCATCACCTTTTGCTTCTCGCTTCTCCTTACAATCTAGATTAAAATCCAACTGGAACCTGTAGCTTGTAGCGGCTCCAGGGATTTCAAAACCCGTCTCTTCTATAGCCCCTCGGCCAAGGCTTGTCAGAGCCTTATTATCACTAGCATGAAGTATGGCAAAAACATGCCTTAGTGATTTTTCTGAACCAAACAAACCTCTTTCCTTTTAAGCCAAGTTTCACTCAGGAAGGACTTTCAGCTTGAACCAAATTGAGAAGTTTCATTTTTCAGTTATGATCCTTCAAAGGTTGTTTTATAGCATCTTATCAATATTCTTTCATGACCCCAGAGCATCTCAGATTGCTTCCCCCTGTCTGCCACTCCCCATTACTTCCCAGGGAACATACACCATAGATGAAGTATACCATCCAAATATATTTTTCACCTTTTAATTTAAAAAAAGAAGCCCAAGGACTGCTAAACTACACAAATGTTTATGCTTTCTCTTTTCTCAGAAGGCTGAAGAATTCAAAGTCAAATATGTATTTAACTTTTAAAATTTCATATCCCAACATTTTTTCCTATTTGTCAAAACAAGATTACTGATACATCGCTGAAAAACTCTCATTAAAATTAATAGGAGCAAGAAAAGTAATCCAATGAATAAACTTTCAAAATAGAAGGCACTGAGCCATTTAAAGAAGATTGTAGTTGGTCAGAAATAGGATGGGTTTTGGTTGAGACAGACAAGCTAGTTTAATGAAAAAGGCACAAGGGACCCAGGTATATCTGTGTGTCTGGAAGAGTATGAAAATATTGAATAGAATATCCTGAGTATGGAGTATATTCCAAGTATATGAAAATAATGAGCTTAGGACTGGAGGCTCTAAGAACATAAGGTCTTACAGAAGCAGTTAATGAGTGGTAAAAGGAAAGGATGCCCAGGGTTTAAGCAGTCCACAGTTTTGAGGATGATATCAAAGATTATAGAATCAGACTGCTGGGATTTGAATCCAAGGTCCGACGTTTGCAAGATGTGAGTTACAAATGCGCTTCTCTTTTCTTATCTGGGAATAGTAATAGTTTTACTATTCTTCGGGTTATAAATATTAAATGGGTTAATGTTTGATTTTGAAAATTATATTGTTGTCTAAAAATTCACCTCTCTGCTTAGGTCATTTGGATCCTCTGACCTGGAACATTCTTTCAAGAGATCCCCTGGTTTATCCTATCATTTCATCTATGTCTTCAAATGCCAACTCCTGAGAGCATCCGAGCATCACCCTGCAGCTAAAATAGAACCTCTTCTCACTCAGCGCTCTGTCTTCTTATTCTGCTTTATATTTCTTCATAGTACTTATCGATATTTGAGATCAAGTCTATGTTTAGATGTTTGGTCTCTCTCTTCCTACTAGAATATAATAAGGTACATAACAGTAGAGATTTTTGCCTTTTATTGTTGTTTTTCACTGATTTAAATTTCTCTACCTAGAAACTATATGACTTATAGATCTTTCTTATTAGATATGTTTCAGGACATTTGAGTAAGGATTTTTATTTTTTTTCTTCAAATGTAATTAACATATAGTGTTATACTAGTTTCAGGAGTACAATATAGCAATTCAACAATTCTATACACTACTCATTGCTCATCCACGACAAGTGTACTCTTAATCCCCTTCACCGGGATCCCTGGGGGGCGCAGCGGTTTAGCGCCTGCCTTTGACCCAGGGCGCGATCCTGGAGACCCGGGATCGAGTCCCACGTCGGGCTCCCGGTGCATGGAGCCTGCTTCTCCCTCTGCCTGTGTCTCTGCCTCTCTCTCTCTTTCTCTCTCTGTGACTATCATAAATAAATAAAAAAATTAAAAAAAAAACTCATGTGTTCATTAACATTTTAATCCCCTTCACCTATTTCACCCATCCTCCCATCAATTTCCCTCTGGCATCCACCAATTTGTTCTCTATGTCTCTATATTCAAGAGCCTTTTTTGTGTTCATGTCTTTTTGTTGTACATCCCAAATAAATCTTATCATTGGTCTTTTTAAATTTTTACCTTGTGGGAATGAGTGGCAGAAGTGTCTTTAAGAATATGCTTTGCTCTGTAAAACAGAGACACACACATACACACACTGGTGATCTGTATGTACAGATACAAGTAGAAAAATGAGCAGAACTTTTTTTTTTCCTGCCCGAGGAAAATATGTTTTGGGAATTGGAATATCTCATGAATTCAGAGAATAACTTTTTAATGACCCTGATTCTTCGATCAGAACAACTTTGGTTACTTTAGCTTACTGTGTGTATGAAGCATGTGAAAAGTAGTCCTTTGTCCTTTCAAGGAGTAAAGTTTGAGTGGCTGTAATGAAGAGGAAGCATAAATATACACAGCATTTAATGATGACCCAAAGTATAAGCAGTTCCCATTGGCTACAGTGTGATTTAAATTAAAGGCATGATTTGGTCAAGTTTATCTCCCTGCCTGGCAAGCCAAAAAACTCTCTGACAATCACATAGTGAACAGTCCCTTCTTTCTTTGTGTACATTTAAAAGATATTTTTTCAATGCATACATGACAGGGTCGCCTGGGTGGTTGTGGGCGTCTGCCTTTGGATTAGGCCCCCACAGGGAGCCTGTTTCTCCCTCACCTGTGTCTCTACCTCTACTCTGTGTGTCTCTCATGAATAAATGAGTAAAATCTTAAAAAAAAAAAAAAAGCTCAGATCCTTAAAAATAAATAAATAAATAATAAATAAATACATACATACATACATACATGACACATTAAATTCATTGAATGTTGATGGATCAATTTTTCATTTTAAATGTTTTCATCTTGCATAATCATAGCTTTTTTGAGGGTCACAATTACCCATTTTATTAAATGCCTATACAAAAACTGCCCATTTTTACAATTAGGCTTAAATTTTGTGGATTTTAAAAAAGGCATTTTTTTTAATTTATTTATGATAGTCACAGAGAGAGAGAGAGGCAGAGACACAGGCAGAGGGAGAAGCAGGCTCCATGCACCGGGAGCCTGATGTGGGATTCGATCCCGGGTCTCCAGGATCGCGCCCTGGGCCAAAGGCAGGTGCCAAACCGCTGCGCCACCCAGGGATCCCAAAAAAGGTATTTTTATAAAGAGAGCTGGCTATACTGTAATTTTTATTTGGTATTATATTATGTATTTATACTTAATTATGTAATTATAAATTATGTACACTTAAAATTTTAAAGTTATAATCAACTCTTGAATATGAGTAAAAAATCTTCATTAATTTAAGAAAATAAAAGCCTTTTTCATAGCTATCAATACCAATATTTCAAAACTGAAATTCAAATCTACTGGTTATCCACAAATTTTCTCCATGATTTTAATCTCTTTTTTGGCAAGCCTGATAATGTAAAACTTTAAATAACTAAAACCTTAACAGGAATACATCTCTCTGAAATCCATGGGGCTTTTCTACCAATGGTGAAGCATATACAGTCCAACGCAAAGAAAAACTTTCTTCCTGTCTCATTTTTTCCATCAATAGAAACTGAAATTGTTGAAAATAAAAGATTAAGCTGAAGTTCATTATTCACATTTATTTTAAAAATGATTGCCCATGTCATTTAATAATCTCATTAATAAATTTTGTATTACCCTCAAATTGTCATAGACCGCATACTCCCTACTCCATACGTAAGAGTAGAAATTGCAGATTATGTCAGGGAGACAATACAATCCTGCATCCAAACCACAGCACTTCCAGACTGCAAGCCTCTGGGACTAAGAGATGGGGCACCAGAACCATAGAGGTAAACCAGAATTGTTGGAACCTAGGTCACTCTAGTTACATATTTACTGTTCTAGCTCAGGTGTTTGAGAACTTTACTTTGCCTAACAGAGACTTTGGGTCCCTCACCTAGTAGTAGGGAAGCAGAAATAATGAATATACTTATGGAAACAGTGAGGCAAATGGTAGTGAGTTTTGAGTAAAAGTTATAAAGAACTGACAAAAAATAGGAACAAGAGACTCTGAATAAGGCTTTCTTTATAGACTTTACTGCCCTGGCATCTGCGATGAAAAATCTGAGCAAAGGAATGAGGCACTAGCAATTTACCTTACTGTACTGTAGATTTTGAAGATTGATAGCGTTTTGTTCTCCTTGTACAGCACAGTGGATACATGGAAAGGGTATATGGCTTGCCTTAGCACACTAAGTTTATATCTGATTTATAAGCTGCATAGGACTCTCCATCAAAATAACAGAAAAGATTTTAGTGTTTCTTAGAATGGCATTCTGACTTTTGTCTAAGAATGAAATGTGATTTAAAGTGCATCACCTTATTGATGGGGAGATCAAACCCCTCCCACTACCTATTTTACAACTTATTTCAAATAAGGCCCTCAATTTGGTTTGTGGCAAATATGATTTCTTCAACATTGACAGATTTATTTTGATCCTGACAATAGCACCAGCAAATAATAGCTCTGGTCTAAAAGGGAAGCTACTTACTTTTGTCTTTGAAGACTTAACAGCTTATCAAGGGGATAACTTGCAACCACTAAGTTTACTGTTGCACAGAGGAGGTAGCTCAAACCTAGGATTTTAGTTGACACCTAAATAACCTAACAAATATAAAAATACTTAAGAATGGCAGACTGCCTAATATTAGGTTAAAAAAGGGGAAACTGACTTATAATTTTAAAAGATTACCCAGTATTTCATGAATTTGACATGGAGTTGCATTCTATTATATTCTATATGTTCTATTTATGTTCTAAATTAGTGCTTCTTGTGACTGACCAGTCTCAAAAATCCTGTCTAAATAAATACATAAATACATTTTGAAAGAAAGAAAGGAGAGGACATTAAGGAAGGGGGAAAGGAAGGGAAGAGGTCAAGAAGAAAGGAAGGCAGGAAGAAACCTTAAAGGAGACTTAAAACTCTTAAAGAAATTTTATATACATTTATTCTCTTAAGTTTTTTAAGAATAGTTTTTGTTGAGGGGTGCCTAGGTGACTGCATCAATTGAGCAACCAACTCCTGATTTCCACTCAGGTCATGATCCTAGGGCTATGAAATGCAGCCCCACATCAGTCTCCATGCTCAGCATGGAGTCTGCTTGAGATTCTATCTCCCTCTGTCCCTCCCCTGCTTACACACACACTCTCTAAAAAAATAAATAAAGTCATTCAAAATATATATTTTTTATTGAACTATATTCATGGGAAATTCTAAAATATTTTGAGCAGTCTTTTATAGATCTAGAAGCTGAAAAGAGGTAGAGTGGCTAAAGGATATTAGCTTTGATGGATGGCCACAAAATCCATCAGATTTTATAGCCCAAATAGATAATTTACAGAATATATAATAATTAATGATTTACTTTAAATAAATATCAAAGTCTATTTTGTCTAATATATAATCCATTACCTGGTAGGGAAGAGGCTTAACTGAGGGTACAAAAGCATGTGTAGATGAAAGGTGTATCATTTGATGGACATATGCTTGACTATTCCAAATATCTAAACAAACAAATAAATAATTTAAAACATTAAATATCATAGTATCAAAAAAACCCATAAAAAACCTAGGCATACACTTAGTCAAGTGTGCACAATGTCTCTAATCAAAAATAACACGACATTGATAAGATAATTTAAAGACTTACTAAGTGGAAAGCTATACCTTGTTTAGTGATTTGGATAACTCAATATTTTCAAGATGTCAACTTCCCAAATTGGTATATAAATTCAGTGTAATCCCAATAAATGTTTGAGAAGATATTTTTGCAAAAAGTAGTATGTTTTTTCCTAAAATAATATGAAAACACAAAAAACCTGAGATTCCCTGCACAATCTTGAGTCACAAAAAAATTGGAGTAATATGCAATTATGAAGCTACAAAATCACAACAACATGTTACTGGTGCAAAAATAAACAGGTAGAAAGTTTAATAGAATAGAAATAGATTTTAGAAGGGAAAATAGTTTGTTTAATAATTGCATTGAGTTAGTCTATGGAAAAAATAAATCTTGTCTTTCACCTCATATTACTAAAAAAATTAATTTGTGACGAATTCTAAAATAAATGTGAAAAAATACATAAAGCTTTACAGGAAAAAATTAAAAATTCATGACTCTGAGGAAGTTATTTTTTGTGAAAGGCACAAAAAGCACCATTCAAGGGAAAAATTAACAAATCACATTTCATTAATATTAAACATATCTTTACTTCAGTTGAGATCATTGAATGAATGGAAAAGAAAAAAACAGATGGAAGGAAGACTTTCCAACAACATAATACAAAGAAATGAATCATATCCAGATATTTTAAAGAACTGCCACATGTCCCTAAATAACAGACAATTTAATTTAAATATTAGGTAAAGAACTTCCGCTTAAAAAAAAAAAAAGAACTTGTGCTTGCACTTCACAAAGAAAGATAGCCATCCCCATATAGCCAATTAGCATATGAAAAGATGTTCAACATCATGACTTACCCGAGAAATGCAAATGAAAATCATAAGGCAAAGCATTACATAATCATCAGACTGGCTACAATTTAAATTTTTGATGACTTACAACAATCACTATTACAAATTGGGATGTAAATTGGTACAACAGCTGTGGAAAACTGTTTGGTGACATCTACTAAATGTAGAGATATATTCAAACTGTGACAGAGAGAATTCTACTCCTACATAACAAGTAACAAGAGAAACAAATGTTTATGAGCACCAAAAAGGTACATGTGGGAGCACTCATAACTTTGTTCATAATAACAAGGAAAATTGACTTACAACTTATGTTCATATAACAGAATATTCCAAAATAACAAAACAGGCACTAATACACACAGAAAGTAGTATTTTAGATATTATATTGTTTTGCAATAATGACAGAGGAGTGCATTCCATTAATTTAAACTTTCAGCACAAGAATAGCTAATGATAGAGAAATCAGATTACTGATTATAATTATAATAGGGTCCTTAGAAAGTAGTACAGAAGAAACTTTGGCACTTATAAAACACTGTATTAAAAACTTTTTTAAAAGATTTATTTATTTATTTTATGATAGACATAGAGAGAGAGAGAGGCAGAGACACAGGCAGAGGGAGAAGCAGGCTCCCCCAGGGGAGCCCAATGCAGGACTCGATCCCAGGACTCCAGGATCACGCCCTGGGCCAAAGGCGGCACTAAAACATTTAACCACTGGGCTGCCCTAAACATATGAATTTATAGAAAAAGTCATCAGTCTGTATATTAAAGTTACTAAACTTTAAATATTTTATGAATTTTATATTTCAATAGAATTTAACTATAACTGTGAAATACAGATAAAGCAATTATTGAAAGAAAGTTAAGAGTCTTATTTATATATATTAAGAAGGACAAAGGCTAAAAATCATTGACCCGAGTATCATTCCCAGTAAGACTGAAAAATGAACATCAAATAAATGAATAGGAAAAAGAAAAAAGAAAAGAAAAAAGAAAATATATTTTAAAAACTGAAGTAATTTATAAAAATACAAATATGTAAAGAAAATCAAAGCTGTTATAAAAAAAACTCAGCAAAGAATTGGAAAGATCAGTGAGGAATTAAAGAGAAGACATTAACCTCCAATATCAGTGATGACAGAAGAGGCATCACGATATATTCTAAAAGCATCAAAGATGAAGATATTATGAAGAACATTCGGTAATAAATTAGGAAATATGAATAAAATTCATTATTTTTAGTAAACACAAGTACAAAAAACAGACATACAATAAATATGAATCGTCCAATAACTTTATATGAAATAAATCTTAATTAAAAACTTTCTCACAGGGATGGAATCTGGGTGGTTTAGCGGTTGAGCACCTGCTTTGGACCCAGGGCGAGATACCAGGGTCCTGGGATCGAGTCCCACATTGAGCTCCCTGCATGAAGCCTGCTTCTCTCTCTGCCTGTGTCTCTGCTTCTCTCTCTCTCTCTCTCTCTCTCTCTCTCTCTCTCTCCCTCTCTCTGTCTCTCATGAATAAATAAATAAAATCTTAAAAGAAAAAAAGGTTCTCACAAAGAAGTTTCCAAGTTCGTGTTTATTCCCTTCTCAGTTCTATGAAACACTGAAGGAAAGAGTAAAACTTATGACAACTATTCCTAAGATTAGAAAAAGATTGATTTTTCCCAATGTATTTTATCAGTCCTCATAGTCTTGCTGCCAAATCCTGCAAAGATATTACAGCAAATGCAAATTTGAGGCAAATTCTTCAAGAACAATAACCCTAAAAAGAGTATGAGGAAAGCAATTCCTTTCAAATGGGAGAAATATATCTATATCATATCACAAACAAATTGGGTTCATCCATGGACTACTAAGTTCTTATAGTATTTGGAAATGTATTTATATAATTTATCACATTAACAAAACAAATAAAAGCCATAAACTTTTCAAATATATACAGAAAGCCATTTGATAAATAAATGGGAACTTCCTTAATATTCTTTAATCTTCATAGAGAGCTTCTATTACACATCATACTTGGTGGTAAATTTTTTAAAGCTTTCTCTCAGAGATCATGAATAAGGCAAAGAGGCTCACTAGTAATTCTGCTATCAAACATTTTGTGTATTAGATACTCAAAGAAAGAAAGAGAAATAAATTATATAAATGTTAAAAAGGAAGAACCACATTATCAAAAACTATAATGATGTGAATATAAAATTCAGAATACCTATCAATAAATTAGAATGGTCAGGAATTCAGTTTGTCAGATTTCTGCATCAATTTTTGTATGCAATCACTTTTAAAATGACATTTTAATAGATACTTAGAAATCAAACTAACAAAAGATGCTTAAGATCTTCCTATATATTGAAATCGATAAGACACTTCAGGGAATTTTTGTATTTCTAAATAAATAGGAAGAAATGCCAGGGTTATACACTGAAAACTCAATATTGTAAAAATATCAATATTTCTATAACTTAGCCACAGATGCAATGCAATCACAGCCAAGCTTCCCATAGTTTTTATTTATTTATTCTTGATTGTATTTGGCAAGCTGATTTTACAGCATAAATGAAAAGACAGAGAATCCTGTATAGCTAAGACATTTTTTTCAGAGAAAAATAATGTGGGAGGATGTACACTACTGTGTATCAAGACCTATAAAAACTAGATCTATAAAGTGTGCTTTCTCATCGTAAGGTTGGACAGAGACTAATAGAAGAGCATGCAGAACTTAGAAGCTGTCCTATCCACAAATGGAAAATTGGTTTGTGATAAAGGTAGTATTGGATAGCACCAGGGAAATAGTCTTTTAAAATAAATGTTTTTATGTTAATTACATATCAATATTTTATTTTTTGAATTATTTTTTTTTCCTTTGAGTGGGGAAAGGCAGAGAGAAAAGAGAGAATCTTAAGCAGGCTCCATACCCAGTGCAACACAGGTCCGATCCCACAATCCTCAGATTATGACCTGAGTCAAAATTGAGACAGATACTTAACTGATTAAGCTGCCCCGGCACCCCAATATTTTAAAAATAAAACTTGACCCCCTACCTCACATTATGCATATAAACAAATTCTTGATTAATCTAGATTTAAGTATGGAAGGCAAAGTTATAAGACTTCTAGAAGATAACATAGGAGAATATATTCATGTGTGTGAGGTAAGGAATGTTCTATTAGCCAAAACAATAAAAACAAAAAATATATATTCATAGAGAAAAGATTGAAAAATTGGACTAAATTGAAATTATAAACTTTCATATATTAAGAGAAACAGTTGAGAGAGGGAAAACTGAATTGGAAGCTACGAAATGGAATAGATATTTGCCACTGATGTAATAAAGACAAACTAAACCAGTATCCAAATTATCGATAAAACTCTACACATCATTAGAAAAAAAGTTATGTCATTAGAAATCGGATACACTTTATGAATATGAGCTTTATTAAAGTTGGTATCAAACTTCAATAAAACATATTAAACACTTAATTAACAATTTTGACTCAGGTCATAATCTGAGGATGGTGGGATCCATTTATTAAAGTTGGTATCAAACTTCAATAAAAATACAAAAAGTTGACCAATTTCATTTGAACCAGGAAATTTCAACTTAAAGCTTATAATGAAATATCACTGCATGCCCATCAGAAGGGTGAGAATTAAACATTCTGAAAATAATAAGTCATAGAACAGTTATAGAGTAAGTAAACATTTCCACTCTGTTACTGGAAATACAAAATGCTATAATCTTTTTGAAATGCAGGTTGGGAGTTTCTACTAGATTCAAAGCTACATATACCCTTGATTCAGCAATTTCAACTCGAGGATTATACTCAAAATAAATAAAATGTATTCTAAGAATGAACAAGAATGTTCAAAGTATTGTCACTCATAATAAATAAAAGTAGAAACAAATCACATTTCTAGCAAAAGAAGAATTGTCAAGCAAATGCAATATTGTAGCATTGAATATTATATAGCAATGAAAATGAGTGCACTCCAATTACATGCATAAACATGGACAGGTTATAATTACCATTATAATGGCGGAGCAAAGAAGTTAGACCTAAAGCATATACTTGTGTATAATATAAATATATGCAAGATAATATTAATGTATGGTTTGATTTGTATAAATACAGGAAAAAGAAAAGTCTACTTTGAGAGATCAAAATAGTGTTAATATTTAGCAAGGAATGAGATTATGACAGGGAACAGGCAGGTGAGAGTTTCCTCGGTGGTGGCACAATTTCACTTCTTGATCTGGGTGGTGGTTACCCAGGTATTTCCTTTGTGATAATTCACTGAGTTGCAAATTTATGGGGGGGGGGGTTGTACTTACCTGGTTGTGTTTTTTATTTCAAAAAGTATAACAAATTCAGTAGTCCAACAAAAAACCCCAATAAAAACAATGACAGACTTTAAAAATCAATTACAATAATTTTAAATATGCATAAGCGAAGTAGAATAGATTTGATGGTTTCAGTGAACAACTCGGATAAGAGAGTACTGTAACAATTACAGATTGTAAATAAAATTGTATGACATGGTAACCGGCTTAGTTAACTTTTATTCATGATCACGCTATGTTACTCCATATTTGTTGTTTGTTGGTGTAGTACATCAAATTTTCTTAGGACTTTACTAAAATTAGTATACCTATGGGCGCCTGGGTGGCTCAGTCAGTTAAGCATGGGACTCTTGGTTTGGGCTCAGGTCATGATCTCATGAGTCATGATATCCAGCTCCACATCAGGCTCCCTGCTCATCTGCCTGAGATGCCCTGTCCCTCTCCCTCTGCCCCTCCCACCACTCATATCCACACATGTGCATGAGCATTCTCTCTCTCTGAAATAAATAAACTTTTTTTTTTTTTAAAGAGTGGGCCAAATTTGAAATGTGGTAGGAGATTTCGTGAAAATAATGAGAAGAAAATAATGCACTGTGATATCATGACTTATAATAAGAAATGTATATTTTGTCTGCTCCCTGTTTCTGGCACAGAGGTCCCCAAACCCTTGGAATTTCTTTAGTGTTGTGAAGGATCATTTTGTTTTTTTTTTTGTTTTTTTTTGTTTTTTTTTTTTTTTTAAGGATCATTTTGTTACGTTAATGAAGTGATAATTGAACTCCACCTAAAGATGAGGGTTGGTTGCCAGGAAAACTAGCCACGTGATTAGAGGACTAGAACTTTGATTCCAACCCCAGAACTCCAGGAGAGACAGAGGGCCTGGAGGTTGAACAATTGCCAATGGCCAATCATTTAATCAACCACACCTACACAGTAAAGTCTCCGTAAAATCCCAACAGGATGGACTCAGGGAGCTTTTGGGTTAGTGACAATACAGAGGTGTTTGCACAGTAGTGTGCCTGGGGAGGGCATCAAAGCTCTGCACTTGTTGCCCATGCCTGGCTCTAAGCACCTCTTCTGACTGTACCTCACTTATATTTATATCCTTTTTTTTATTTTATTTTATTTTTTAATTTATATCCTTTTACAGTAAATTGGTCATTCAGTAAGTGAATGTTTTTTTCTGAGTTTGGTGACCCACTCTAGCAAATGAACCAAACCCAAGGAAGATAGGGTTTGTGGGAACCTCTGAATTATAGCCAATCAGAGAGAAGTACAGGCAACAACCTGAACTTGTGACTGGCATTGAAAGTCGAAGGAGGTGGTCATGGGAACTTTCAATCTGTAGTCCATCAGTCAGAGATGCAGATAACAGCCTGGGCTTGTAACTGACATCTGACGTGGGGGTTAGAGGGAAGCGGGGCTGTTTTGTGGGACTGCGCCCTTAACCTGCGGAATCTGATGCCATCTCCAGGTATACAGTGTCAGAATTGAGCTGAATTTTTGGACACCCAGCTAGTGTCAGAGGAATTTCTTACTGGCCTGGGAACACTTCTCACATTGACATTGATACCAGAACCTATTTATATGCTTAGAATATCATTTACAAAATAAACTTTGAAAAATATCGTGAAAGTTATTTTATCATTTAAATAAAAAAGCCGTGAAACATAAATTTAAGTATAGTTTCTTATTTTTAAGAAAAATATTGTGAAAGTTATTTTATCATTTAAATAAAAAAAGTTGTGAAACATAAATTTAAGTATAGTTTCTTATTTTTAAGATTTATGTATTTATTTCAGAGAGAGAAAGAGCACAAGTAGGGGGGAGACAGAGGGTGAGGGAAAAGCAGACCCCCCCCCCCCTCTGATCAGGGAGCCTGAGGCGGGGCTCAGTCCCAGGACTCTGAGACCATGACCTATGTATAGTTCTGATTAAATGATAATAACTTCTCATCAGTTTCATTAACAATAAAAAAGAAAACCTTAAAAAAATACAGTAAAAGAAACTGAGCTTATGTGATCCATTCTTTCACTGAGGATCATAACGTAGCTTCATTTGGGGAGAACAATGTTTCGATCATTTTCCTACACAAGAGAAAAACTTAAAAATATAAGGATTCATTTCTTATTTCTGAAATTTATAAGCATCAAATGAAACACAACTCTGCTAGCTATTTTTCAGCATATATAAGTTTACTTCTTAAACATTTATTGTTTATATTCTGGAAATTAGTGGCATGGAGTCACATAGGTCTTTAGACTATCAGTCATGTTTAAAGATGTCATTTTTTAAATTTTATATTGAGATGATCATACATGGTATATGCATTTTTTCTGTGAATTCTTTGTCAGCATAAGTATTAATATAAACTGAAGTTTGCATATTTGCCTGTTTAACTTGCCATGTTTAACACAGGAATGAAAGGGTAATTATATGAACATCAATTTTAAACCAGCAAGGCACAGTTGCATCTATAGAAAAATAACATTTGGATAGTTGCCATTGTTGACCTGTCCATTCCAATGGCTGTTTTGTCCTTTTGTTTCCTATTTAACTTGTCATTTATTTGACTCAATCAAACAAATATATTTGTTGTAGTCTTAGCTCAAAAAGGAAACTCCTTGGACTCTTGCTTTGTCTAATAGTTCACATACAGCAGCAATTTAAAAGCATACATTCGACATGGCATGATTAACAATTTGTTTTTCATCTGGAAATAAGAATGCAGCTTAGTTAAATAAATCTTTTCAGAAGTCTGTTGTGGGTAGCAAATTCTCAAAGGAGATTTATCGTAAAAAGTTTCTTCACATTTTACAATGTAAAATGCCATGTGTGCTAATGGTTATGATGAAATTAGAAGAATCCTATTTTTAATAGCCTATTATGGATATATTGAGAAAGCATAAACATCCAGACCACAAATGGTCAGCCCTATTATGTCTTAAAAGCCCATTACCCAAATGTTAATACAGTTGTTATTCATTATGCCAGTTGAACAAGAGAGTCTCATGAACACGATCAAATCTGTTCACTACATCATCCTGGTTTTAATATCAATACAGGCATCTGCTCTCAACAGGATGGCTGAGCTGAGATGGTACAGACACATTATGGAGAAAGTAGTTGCCTTGTCACATGATTTGAAGCATAGCTCTTGGAGTGTTGGCGTGTGCCACCTTCAGTGTCATATAGAGCATTGCTGTTACTGGTGACCAGGGGTCAAGGTGGTATACATGGCTAAATGCTGCTGGGAGCCTTTGCTTAACAATATTTTTTAGCAAAAAAAAAAAAAAAAGGAAAAAAAAAAAAGGATTGCGAGACATTTGGTGGCACAGATTCCTGGTAACAGCCAAAGGATCCAGGATTATTCAGATTTAAACTTGAAACTACCTCTGCTTTTTCATTAGCTGTGTGAACTAGACAAAGTATCAATCTCTGTCTCATTTTATTTTTCACTAAGAGAAATAGTGAAATCCTCTCATGTGATTGCTTCAAGGATTAGAGAAAATTAGCCTATGAAAGAGTTAACATACTAGATTTTTCTATTTGTTTGTTCAATGTCTATAAGGTAAACTTAAGGAAGCAAACCATACAGAAGGAAAATTCATTCATTTTATTGAAAGAATTATGGAAATTTGTGTGTGTGTGTGTGTGTGTGTGTTTTGCTTGAGGATAGTGCATAGTGTTAATTTTAGTTTACCTTCAGAAAAACTTGATTTTTAAAAATTTAGTATTGGAGTATAGTTGACATACAGTCTTATATTACTTTCGGGTGTACGACGTAAGTGGTTCTACAATTATACACAATACAAAATGCTCATCGTAAGTGTGGTCACCATCTGTCACCATAAAACATTACTGCACTATCATTGCCTATATTTCCTACGCTGTACTTTTCATCCCTGTGACTTACCCATCTCACAAATGGAAGTTTGTACCTTTTAGTTCCTTTCACCTATTTATTTTGTTTTAATGAGAGCTGACGATGATTGTTTTCCATATACACTGTCTATCCTTCCATCCTTCCTCTCCCCAACCCCAGACCGGTCTTCTCGTTGAGCTTCACCTAAATCAGTACTGTTACATATTCTAATTGTCTCTACTAGAAACTCAGAGACACCTTCATGTATTTCAATATATATATAAAGAATCAGTTTCTACAAACTTCTGAACTTCTCACTCACCATAGTTTTTTTTTTTCAAACAATAAAAATATACTTTGAAAAAACATACTCTATATTTACTGTTCTTGTGAAGGCCGTCACGTATCCTCTGCAATAGCCGCCTAGTTTCTAATGCATCACTTTCCTCTTCTCTGCTAGTTTCAGTCTGTTATGAAAAAAACTGCTCAGACTTCTATAAAAGCCAGTATCTACAGTCACAATTTAGATCCTTTACCTCCTCTCCTCCACAAAGTTCAATTCTACCCGTTTGATGGTTTTTGTCCTATGGAGTTTTTCCTAATAAATAATTCTGATGAGCTTTATATATATTTGGATTTCTCCATCTTAAATATTCAGATTACTGTCTCTGTCTCTATATACCCATAAGCATATAAATGGATTTACGTCAAACTAAATATGGACGTATCTATGCGAATAATCACATATAGAGATATATTTAAATCTGAATTTGTCATCTTGTTTCTATCTGTCAGCATAGACTAGGTTATGATTTGGTAAGAAGGAATGCCAAAATTTCAATGATGTCTTGAAACAACAATGACCTTTTTTTCTTCACATAATGTACATCTGCTACAAGTTGAAAGAAGACTATGCTCACTGAGTTTCTTTAAGTTTCACTGATAAAGCAGAAACCACCTTGAACGTTGCTGGCTGCTATGCCAGTACAGCAGACATCTCTGAAGGATCTCAAACCAGCAATTTAAATGTTCTGGCCCAGAAGTAATATTCATTTCTTTACACACATACCATACCTTGAATGCTACCCAAAGTTAAGGTCGCCAAGACGTGCATCTGTCTACTTGGAAAGCAAGGTTGAAAATATACGATGAATGTACTAGTTTTAATAAAAATCTACATTTTATTACTAAAGTTTCCCCGCAGACAAAATGCCCAACCCATCCTCAAAGGAAACAAGCCGAAAGCTCAGTCCAATTACAAGATTATTGCATCCAATTTAACGCTCAGAAATTCTGTGCAATCATCTTTTCGCCATACCCAGACATTTGTTTTGACCTAGAAACCAATGAAATAAAAGCATGAAAAAAAAATTAAAAAAAAAAAAAAGAAAGAGTGGCATCTGGGTTGCTTAATGGTTGAGCTCCTGCCTTTGGCTCAGGTCATGATCCCGGGGTCCTGGGATTGAGTCCTACATCAGGCTCCCCACAGGGAGCTTGCTTCTCCCTCTGCCTGTGTCTCTGCTTCTCTATCTCTCTGTGTCTCTCATGAGTAGATAAATAAAATCTTAAAAAAAAAAGCATGAGTTTGCTTCCTCCTTTGATATTGAATCGACGTAGGTAGAACAGAATAATAAATACCTTCATTATACCTTCATTCAGATGCATGGGGAAGAGGATCCAAAGCATGTGGCCAGAGCAATTGTGAGATGCCTTCAGGCAGACAGTTGTGTGAGGATGGAGGTCTCCACTCTTGGAGTAGCTGCAGGCTCCCCAGACATCCTGGCTCCATCCTCCTGCAGGTTCTCGCTTTCTCATTATCATCTCTTGTTCTACTTGAAGGGACTTTGTGAAATACAACTTTGTGGGTTCTGAGCCATTTCTGTCAGTCCACATCAGGAATAAGACATCTGGAGGCACAAGTTTTGCCTTAGGTCCTGGTCGTATTTGCTCTCAGATATTTAGAAAATCTAGCCCTCTCAAAAATATAATGAGTTTTTTATCTGTTTAATTCAGGTTGCCTCCAAGTGCTGAAAGCCTAATGAGATGAGTACCTTAATTAGAAGGCAGGAGAGCCAGATCCAGACCTGAACTAGGGGCTCAGTGCCTGTGTTCCTAGTCACTCTGCAACTACGCTGACTCGTTTTTTCCCTGTTAACTTTCCCAACTATAATTGCATGATAGGGCAACTTCATCATATCTGTAACCCTTAAAATATTTAATATGTGCTAAGGGACTATTGTTTTCATATCATAAATACCTGGTTTGTTTTATAAAGTTTATACAACAAGGTTTTGAGCTCAACGAGCACCCAAACTCATTCCATGTTATTAATTTCTCTCTATGACATGGCGCCCAACAAACATTAACGTATCTTACAAGTGCTAGGGTCACCTTGAGCAATGCCATCTTCTTTGATAAAGATTCTACACAGTTTTTAGAATAACGTTGTGTTCGTTTTATGTGTTAGCGGCACCTCAAATTGTAGTGTTATTTTAAAATCATCATGTGGTTGGTCAAAGACAAATTCTTTTTTGTCCCACATCCGGTTCTTACTATCAATTTTTTTCTTCCCCATTCTCATTTATTTACAAATAGAATTTGTTATTCTCCAGGATATTCATCCTGTTGTTTACACTGGTCTGTGGCAATTAATATTCAAGTGTTTTGCCCCTTTAAAAAATACCTTGCATCTTGGTTGTGTCACTCAAAAATTGGCCAGCTATCTCTCGGGGGTAGGAATCTTCTGCAGATGTGACAAGAATTTGCCACGTTATCACTGAGGTAACTGCTGAAAACATTAAATAGGATGGAATTTTGTAGTACAGTGATGTCAAACTGAAGAATTATCAATTTTCTGGATCTGATTATCTAAGCAGCAGGAGAATTGTCTCAAATAAGCTATGATCATGTGAATACCCAATGCACAGTTTATCTTTAAAGATAATACTCACTCAGAGGTATATTATCTGGAAATATGGTGGAGGAAAAAGGCACAGAGCAAAGATTAAGAGAATCAGTATTCTCCTTTTCATTCTGAGGCTTACAACTACAAAACAGTTGCCTGACTCTACAAGTTTGAATTTTGTGTATTAGCCTTAAAATGACTGTCTTAAATACATGATTAGCATATGGTGAGCATTCTTGTGCAATGTCATCTATTGTGTCATCATTGTCAGCAAATATACCATTTATTGAGTGGTTCTTATATAAAAGCTATTAAAAAAAAATCTTTCCACTAAACCTATAGGGTAAGGTACTGTAATTATCCTCCAACTTGTTAAAATGAGGAAACAGAGGCCCAGTGAAATTACACAAATTACTAACACTGACAAAGTTTAGTTTGAAAATGAGATCCGGCTGGTAATATTATGTTATTCTGTAAAATAAAAGAGATTTGAAAACCCTTTCTGTAAGGTATAAAATTTGGCAAATATAAATCATTTTGCTTCTGAATAGAATGTAATTAAATAAACTACAATAATTTGACACCAATTTTTGTTAGATTACCTTGCTTTTCTGGTAAGAGATTATATTTAATTCTATTAATCAGTGTGAAAATCTTATTTAAATGAAAGCTCGCTGAGAAAATTTAAACTACACTAATAAAAGGAAATCTCTGAGAAAACTTATAAAGAAGCAATAGAGCAATTTTCATTGAAGTAATAATAGAGTGGGAAACTGAAAAAGATTAAAAGGTGCAGTAAATAGTAATATGACTAGAAATGGCTGATATTTAAAAATGATCAGCTTCATCAATATAATCAAACATTGGAAATTTAATCACATAAACTATAAAGTATGCAAACACTTCCTACAAATGATAGATGGTATTTTCCGGTGTACATCAAACAGAAATTCACATTAACCTTCAGCTAAAATTGGAATAAGCCCAAGCTTTCTTTATAAAATTATGCGTATTTATTTATTTACATATGTATGTACACATAATAAATTTATGATGTTCAAATATTTTAATGTTATTTCCATCTCCAGAAATTTATTTAAATTAAATAATGTAAATTATGGTCAAAGATACATGCTTACATATGTTCATTAGATTGTTACACATAATCCCACCAAATTTAAAACAACTACATATTTGAAAGTATGGCAAATAATTTAAGATGATACATCATATTTTTCAGACAGAATATTATGCTTCCATCCAATAATATATTTCTAAGAATATATAATAACCTTGGAATATGTTTAAATTATTAAGAATTAAACAGAAAGTAAGATATATCATAATACCCATTCTTTTGTTAATGATCTTTCTTATTTTGCGATAGGTTTATATTTATAGAAAAGTTTTGGACTTATGGAAAATTTAAGGAGCTAATGCAGAGAGTTCCCATATGCCACACACCAAGTTTTCCCTAAATGAAACTCCCCTAAAACTCCCATTTATGGAACTCCTTCTATGAACTATATATAAACTTAACCTAAAACACCTATTATTTGTGACACTATCATGGATAGAAGACAGGTGGAACCACATTTTTAATTGTTGTGGTGGAATTTAAAGAAAAGCAAAATGATTAGGCTGGAATGATCTGTGTGGTAATGGATTAGAGTTGGAGAAATCACATTGAATTCCATTTTAGCCTAAAAAGATATACACGGTTTTATATAGAGATGTTCACCTTGTGTGTATATACCGACTGGCCTACACACGTACCTCTTTACTCAGTCATCTGAGAGGGCCTAGAAGCAACAACACCTAGGTAGCAACTAGCGTATCTAAACTGGATCTCGTTTTCTAATACCCTTCTCCAATATCAGGAACCAAGTTTCCTCGGAGAAATGGATGATTACAGGACTGGGCAGTAACTACACAACACGAGCCCGGAACAACTTGTAATTCCAGAAAGAGAGGAAGTGCTTTAAAAAGAATTCAAGATAAGAAGAGTATATCAAAGGGACACAGGAGGCAACTGAAAGAGCTACGAATATCCAGCTATGGAACCATTTGAACAAAATAATAATAAAAATAAATAATAATAATAATCATGCACTGGATTATAGCCAGATATAAAATAAATACACATGCATTCTTACTGATTGGCATGAATAATTGATTAAATTAATAAATGAAGGAGAGGAAACAAATCTCCCTTGTAGCAGAATTTCCAATGATTTATGTGGTTGCTCCACTGTGAATAACACATAACTCTCCACTTCCCAAAGATGCTTATAGTCGCTTCTGTCAAAGGGTACAGTTGAAAAAGGGCAGGTAGGAGGTAACTATGTAATGGAGAAACCTGACAACCTCAGTAGGCGATCAAGGTCAACATCGACAGTGATGTCATGTTGATAGTATGCATCCTTGATATAATGTGATAAAAATGGCATTTTTAACTATGCAACTTCCTCCTCAAGGCCCATAATCCCAGTGCTATGAGAAAAACATTAAACAAATCCCACTTCAGGAGCTTTCTGCAAAATACCTAACCAGTACTCTCCAAATCACTAAGGCATCAAAGGAGGGGAAAGTGAGGAACTGTCACATTCAAAAACCTAAGGAGACATGACCACTAAATATAATGCTGAAATCCTGGGTGGGTTCCTGAAAAAGAAAAAGAAAATTAAGTAAACACTGAGAAAATACGAACAACATATAGGTTTCACTTATTAACGATGCACATTACCTGTGCATCAACACTGTTTAATTGTAACAAACGTACCACACCAACCTGAGAAGTTAATACTGGGAGAAACTAGGAGTGGAACTCTCAGTACTGTCTTCACAATTTTTCTACGAGTCCAAAAATGTTCTAAAATTAAAATTTTGTTTTAGAAGATTCTCTGTGCTTTACCTATTCAATGATTATTTCTCCTTATTCTTAGCGGCCATGAATCTGTTTATCCACTTCCTTTTTCCAACAGTCACGTAAATGGAATCATACAGAATGTGGCCTTTGCAGACTGCCTGCTTTCCCTTAACAATATACATTTAAAATGCATCCAGGCCTTGCATGGCTTGATAGTAAACCTTTTTGATGACTGAGTAGCATTCCACTGTACTATTTAATTATCCATTCACTTATTAAGAACATCTTGTTTGCTTACAGTTTGGGCTGATTATGTGTAGAGCTGCTATGAATATATGTGTGCAGGCTTTATATGGACATAAGATTTCAAAGGAGTTAAGTAAGCACCCACGAGTGTCATTGCTTCATCATAAATTTGTAAGAATTTACCGAACGGTCTTCCAAAGTGGTCGTGCCACTTTGAATTCCCACAGCAATGCCATTTGTGTTGAATTTAGCGGTCTAACAAGTGGTATCACACAATTGTTTTAGTTTGCGTTTCCCAAATGACCTACCAAGTGATGCTGAGAATCTTTTTATATGCTTATTAGCCATCTGTATATATTCTTGGGTGAATGTTCAGATCATTTGTCTATTTTGAATTGAGTTATTTTCTCACTGTTGTGTTTCCAGAATTTTCCGTAGTCTGTTACAAGTCTGCAATCAAATCTAGGTTTCACAAATATTTTTTCCCAGACTGTGGATGATTGTCTTTTCATCCTCTTAATCGAATATTTTACAGACCAGAACACTTTACCTTTAATAAAGCTCAACTTATGAATTACATGTTTCATGAACATAATGTCACATCTGAAAACTCATCACCAAAACCAAAGTCAAATGGATTTTCTCCTGTTGTAGTCTAGAAATTTTACAGTTTTGGATTTTGCATTTGAGAATGAGGGATTTTTCCTTAATTTAGGGGCAAATTTTAAGTTTTTCTCTATGTTATTATTATTATCTTTGCTATTATGATTTGTGCATAGTACATCCAATTTTCTAATCACCATTTCTTGAAAGAGATTCTTTCTCTATTGAATTGTAAAAATCAGGTAACTATACTTGTGTGGTCTATTTCTGGGTTTTCTATTCTGTTCCTCTGATCTATGTGTCTTTTTTTGCTAATGCAACGTTGTCTTTATTATTGTAGCTTTATGTTTAGTCTTGAAATCTGGTAGTGTTAAACTTCCAACTTAATTATTCCAACTGAATTATTCCTCAGTATGGTGTTGACAATACTAGATCTTTGCCTTTCCATATGTAATTTCTAATCACTGTTTAATATTTGCAAAATAGGTTGCTAGGACAGTGGTTGAAATTGTTTTTAATCTATAAATCAAGCTGAGAACTATATAAATTTTAATCTATAAATTAATTATAAATATATAATTTTTAATCTATAATGTTTAATCTATAAATCAAGTTGGCATGTAAACAGTATTAGTAAGTATTACAGTTAATGATTGTAAGTATTCCAATTCATGACTAGAATATCTCTTCATTTATTTGATTTTCCTTTGCAGATTTCTATAGCTTAACACATATCAATCTTACGTAGGTTTTGTTAATTTTATACCTACTTATATTTTTTCACACAAATGGTATTTTTATAATTTCAAATTCCACTTCATCAGTGCTATGCAGAATAGACACCAATTTTTCCATATTGATCTTGTATCTTGCAAACTTGGTTCAGCTGCTTACTAGTTACATCTCTTTTCTTATAGATTCCTTGGGGTTTTTTCAACGTGACAATATGGCACCAGCAAAAAATTATTTCAACTTTTCTTTCTGTACAAAATGTATACCTTTTATTTGACTTCTTTTGTTTTATTGCATTAGTAGATTTTTAATACTACATTGAATAAGAGTGATAAGAAAGGTCATCTTGTCCTCTTCCCAATTTTAGTAAAAATGTGTTCAGTCTTTCACCATTACATATGTTGTTAGCTATTAGTTTCATTTAAATATTCTTTGTTGACAAATACCTGGGTGGCTCAGTCAGTTAAGTGACAGACTCTTATTTAGCTCAGGTCATGTTCTCAGCTTCTGGCTCTGCACTGATCATGGAGCCTGATTAAGATTCTCTCTCTCCCTTGTCTTCTGCCCCTCCCTCCCACTTTCTCTCTCTTAAAAAAAGTAAATACATAGATATATTCAAACATACATTTTCTTTATTAAGTCAGGAAAATTCTCCATCCTAGTATGCTGAGATCTTTTTCATGAATTGGTGCTAGATTTTGTCAAATGCTTTTTTGTGTGTCAATTGGTATGATCATATTATTTTTCTTCATTGCACTGTCGAAAAGGTGAATCACATTATTGATTTTTAAATATTGAACTAGCCTTGCATTCCTGGGATGAGTATGATGCTCTTTGTGCATTGTTTGATTCAATTTACTATTACATTATTGAGATTTTTTCATGTATAAGTTTATGAGAGTCATTTTTTTTTTTTTTGCAGCGTCTTTATGTGGTTTCATATTAAATAATGTTGGCTTTATACATGAACTAGGAAGTGTTTCCTCTTCATCTGTTTTCGGGGGTACATTGTAGAGAAATTGTGTTATTTCTTTCACCAGTGACCTCATCTGGGCCTTTTTTCTGTTTTGAAGGTTATTAATTAGTGATTCAATTCATTTGACAAACACAGAACTGTCATGATCTCAGCTGAGCTGGAGAGACAGCTGAGCTGGAGAGACAGCTGAGCAGCCAGGTGTCAGAGGCATCAATGAAAGCAGCAACATAAAAAAAAAAAAAAAAGAAAGAAAGCAGCAACATGCCAAAATGAAAGCAACAGTGAAGCCTTTAATCATTTACTGCCGAAGTGAAAGTGCAAGGCTAACCCCTTCCCATGTCCCCTAAAATGCCTCTTCTTCTGTGTTCCTTTTTCCTGAAGGAGTCATTGCATTCGGTCAGGGTCAGATGTATCATCATAGAAGAGGGGGTCAGCTGACAATCAAGGAAGACTAAAACAAAAGATTCTTAGTTTTTACATGCCCTGAGGCTGGAGTGAGGAAGCAGAGGGAAGATTAGGGGTAGAAAGTTACTGAGCACTGAGGAAAGAGGGAGGAAAAGTGTTTTCAAGTCAAACTCCCCCAACAAGGAGGTCTGAGCAGAAGCATCTGAGGAAGTCCTCAGCCAAAGGCCTCAGGAAAAGAGGTCCCCAGGTTAAAATACCTGGGCTAAGGACACAACTGTATATAAGAACAGGGCTGAGGGATGCCTAGGTGGCTCAGTGGTTGAGTGTCTGCCTTTGGGTCAGGGTGTGATCCCAGAGTCTGAGGATCAAATCCCACTTCGGGATCCCTGCATAGAACCTGCTTCTCTGTCTGCCTGTGTCTCTGCCTCTCTCTGTGTGTGTCTCTCATGAATAAATACATAAAATCTAAAAACAACAACAACAACAACAACAACAAATAAGGACTGGTGAGTTGCAGTTAACTTCAGAAACTCCAGTTCATTGTCTGGTGTGGAGAGGCCAGCTTTCCCCTGAGGTCTGCCCAGTAAGCCTTTGGGGTTGTCTATGGTTGGGGCTGAAAAAAATTTTTAAAAAGACACTTTTATTGGTTTTGGCCAGGAGCCAGACTTCTCAGGAGCTATTCAGGTAATCAATTTTACCTTATGTGAGCTTTGATCCATCGTGTCTTTTCAAGAAATAATTGGTCCATTTCATCGAAGTTATCAAATTTGTAGGCATAGGGTTAGTTGTTCACAGTATGCCATTATTACTCTTCTAATGTTCATGAGATCAGTATGGATGACCCCTGTCTTTCCTGATATTACTAATATGAATCTTCTCTCTCATTTTCATTGTTACTCTGAATAAAGTTGCATTCATTGTATTGATTTTTTTCTGTAAATGTTAATTAGATAATGTTGATTGGTGGTACTATTCAGATCATATATATATTTAGTGATTTTCTGCCTATTTGATCTAATCACTAATGATAGGGAAATATGCAAGTATCCATCTATGACAATGGATTTGTCTACTTCTTTCAATTTTTTCTCCTATGTTTTTAAGTTATGTTGACAGGTGCATAAATGCTTCGAATCATGTCTTTTTGGAAAGTTGACTTTATTTTTTTAGATTTTATGTATTTATTCATGAAAGACACACACACACACACACACACACACAGAGGCAGACACATAGGGAGAGGGTGAAGCAGGTTCCCCACAAGGAGCTCAATGTAGGAATCAATCCCAGGACCCCGGGATCATGCCCTGAGCTGAAGGCAGATGCCCAATCACTGAGCCACCCAGGCGTCCTGGAGAATTGACTTCTTAATCATTATGTAATACTCTTCCGATGTAGGAGTTGTCTTAAATTTATAGATGCCCCAGCTTTATTTTATTTTATTTTATTTTATTTTATTTTATTTTATTTTATTTTATTTTATATTTTATTTTATTTTTTATTTTATTTTATTTTACTGTTAGCACAGTACATATTTTTCCCTATCAAGTTACTTTTAACCTATTTATTTTAAAAGTGGGTTTCTTGTAAAATACATTCATATGTATATATGAATATATACATATATGTATATATGTGTATATATATTATATATATAACTGCATTTTGTTATTGTTGAATTTAAGTTCCTTTATTTGGTATATTTAGATCACTCATTTTAAAACAATCATTAATATAATTAGACTAATATCTGTCATGTTTATGTTTTCTAAGAGCTGTCCTCCCTTCTCTCTTCTCTGGTTTGAACTGAACAATTTATATGTCTTTTTTTTTTAATATATATCCTTTCTTAACATATCCGTTGTACCTACTTAAAAAATTTTGGTGTTGTCCTAGAGTTTACAATAAAATTTTTTAACTAATCAAAATCCATCTTCAAATCATACTATATCACATATAATGCAGGTAGTTTTCATTAGAGTATTTCCAATTTCTATCTCTCGTATCATGTTCTATTACTGCCATTTACTTTGCTTATCTGTATGTTATAATTACCCAATACAGTGGCACTATTTTTGCTTTATTATTTTTTTAAATACTGTCTTTATTTCTTTTTTAAAGATTTTATCCATTTATTTATTCATGAGAGACACACAGAGAGAGGCAGAGACACAGGCAGAGGGAGAAGGAGGCTCCATGCACCGGGAGCCTGATGTGGGATTCAATCCTGGGTCTCCAGAATCACGCCCTGGGCCAAAGGCAGGCGCCAAATCACTGCGCCACCCAGGGATTCCACTATTTTTGCTTTAAATGAAAAGTTACTTTTTGGATCAAATAAGCATAAGAGAAATAAAATATTTTATCTTGATTTATTTCTTTTTCCGTATTTTTCTTATTATTTATCCAAGAACCTGAATTGCATGATTTTTCTTCTGCCTAAAGAATTTTATTTTTAGAGCAAGAGAGAGACATGTGAGCAGGCAGGGAGGAGCAGAGGGAGAGAAAGAATCTTCAGTAGGCACCAAGCTTAGGGCTCAGCATGGAGACCAATGCAAAGCTCCATCTCACAACCTGAGCCAAAATCAAGAGTTGGATGCTTAACCAACTAAGCCACCCAGGTGCCCCTGCCTGAAGAACTTCTATTAACATTTCTTTGGGGCAGTTTTGCTGGAGATGAATCCCCTCAGTTTTAGGTGTGTTTTGTTGATGTTGTTGTTTTGTTGTTGTTGTTGTTGTTTTAGAAATATGTTATTTCTCCTCTCTTTGTAGGATAATTTTGCTGGATAAAAAATTTTAGGTGGGTGGATTTGTTTGTTTTTCAACATGTTGAATGTTTCAGTCTGTTCTCAGTTTCTCATGAGGAGTTTGTTGTAATTCTTATTCACATTTCTCTATATTTAAGGTATTTTATTTTTCTGATTTTTTTCAATTATTATATTTACTTTTCTACTGTGTTTTACCTTTCAGGATTTTGTTTTACTTGTTATTCTTTTTTAAAAAATATTTTATTTATTTATTTATTTGTTTATTTATTTATTTAAGAGAGAGCATGAGAGCAAGTGCAAGCATGAGCAGGGAGAGGAGCAGAGGGAGAGGAAGAGAATCTCAAGCAGACTCCCACTGAGCAGGGAGCCCAACATGGGGCTTATTCTCAGGACCCTGAGATCTTGACCTGAAGTGAAACCCGAGTCAGACGCTTAACTGACAGAACCACTCAGGTGCCTCTGTTCTGTTATTTCTTCTGTTTAAGGTTTTCCAAGCTTTCTGAATCTGTGGTTTGCTGTGTGTTCCTTCAAATATTTCTTTTTCTTTCTTCTCCTTCTGATATTCCAATTCCAAATATGTTACACTTTTTGATACTGTCCCACCATTCCAGATGTTCTGTTCTATTTTACTTAACAGTTCATCTTTTATAATTTTAGTCTGCGAAGGAAAATAGACCTATTTTCAAACCCACTGATTTTTGTCTTCAGCAATGTGGAATCTGCTTAGCTCATTAAAAGCATCTGCGTTTAACATTGTTTTTGATTTCTAGCATTTTTTTTGATTCTTTGTTTAGTTTTGTTTTCCATTAAAGCACATATCAAATAAATCTTACTTTAAATTTCTAGTCTAGTAATTTCAAAATCTCTGCCATATTTGAATCTGGTTCTAATGCTACTTTTGCCTCTTCAGACTACTTATATATTTTTTTGTTTTGTATTTTAAGGTCTCTTGTAATTTTTTATTGAAAACCAGGCATAATATATATCTAGTAATAAAGAATATTATCTTAACCAAACTTTAAACTAGACTTCCCTGAATCCTTTTCCCAACTAGGTAGGTCTATGCTTTTGGACTTCTACTGCCCCATTTTTTGCAAGAATCCTGCTGAGTCGGTTTATCCAGAATCCCCCATTTTCAATATATGATCAAATTCCTCATCATCTGCTGCCATACCCGAAGTGATATCTGATTACCATAGTCTGCTGTCAGCATGAATCTAGTTAGGTTCAGGTAGAGACACCCCTAGCTCCTGTACCCCCAATACTTTTAATATTTCCTTTTAGTAATTTTCCATCCACCAGCCAGTTCCTTGGATAAAAATGTCCACTTTTATGTATTGTATTCAAAATGGAGCACAGTTCAATTTTGAGGTCTCCTTCCCTCTATAGCAATAGTATTGAGTAAAATCTGTTTTTATTACTTTACTGTCCAGCTCTACTTTTCATGGACATAAGAATTGAGTTAAAGAGGCTCTAAGTATGAGATTGTATGAAAACCTGTCATGGAGTTGGGCTGTGTCAATTTTACTGTATAGTAGGAACCAGAGCTTTCCATTTCCTCTGGTATCTTTCTTTTTGTCATTTATCTTGGCCTTGGTCTTCCACAAGTCTTCTTCCTCAAAGAGAGTCTCTGTTCTAGAGCTTTTTCAGCTCTAACCCACCCTTATTATACTGATACTCTGTTAGTATGGTCAATGGTGTGTGGAAGGAGATCATTCTATAATTCCTAATTAAGTCACAGTGCTTATGTGGCCATTTGAATAAAGGCCGTGATTTTCATTAGTAGTTCTCCGATGGTATAATTTTGTTTTTTTTCCCACTGACTTCCTTTCCTGGGCTACAATGTTCCCAAGGCATTTTCTTCAAACCCTGAAGCCTGTTGACTACTTTTTCCCTTTAGATGTAAAAGGAAGGCTAGAAGGGGTTGGAGTGGGAGGAATGCCTTTCCCTCAGCTCTCTTAAAACTTTGGCAAAATTCTTTCACCTGAAATTTAGGTCTTTGTTATGGAGAAAACTTTGGGTAAATTTCACAAGGATTGCCTTTCCCTTCTACCTGTCAGAGCCAAGATGGGATCTTTCTTGATCTTCACCATGGGAACCTGGTGGGACTCCTACAGATAAAATACATGGAAGTGTGAGTCCCCTTCATAACAAAACACTCAGAAATTGCTCAGTCTCATATGTGTCTATTTGCAAACTCTGACAATCACCAAAAGTGCCAGTTTAGCGTTTCTACACGTTTAAGGCTCTAGTTTCATTTACAGATAAGCTGGATGTGCCAGTATCTGCATATTTCCAGGTGGCAGTTTCCTCTACAAATTCAATTCTCTGAGTCCAGGAAAAGTCACTGATTTTTAGTATATCCAGGTTTTCTACTTGTGAGGATGCATGTGATAGCTACTAAGCTCTTTAAATGAATAGAAGTTCATTCTTCTTACAGGTTTCCCCTTGCTGGTTCCATTTTTACTCATCCTCTCTACTTATTAGCTTAATTTTAATTATATAGGTTATTTTTCTGTTATCCGAAGTATTATTTTGATATGACCTAAATACTTTGCATATTTTCTAATTATCTATTGAGTTATATGGTCCAGAATTAATTTAATATTTTTGAAACCATAATATCATACAAGAAAATGCACCATTATAATGCTAACCCTGATTTTTGCATTCCCAATGGAAATCATGTTGCTTGTAAGTAAAGTAAATACCTTTCTATATGACATAATTTCATTGACCTCTGGGTAATATTCTTAATTCCACAGTAACTTTTCTCTGATATTTGAAATCACTTTAATAAGAGATCAATCTTTTATACCACAATGAAAAGTAAAACTTCAAATATCTCCTTAGAGAAATAATATGTTGAGTTCAATTCTTCCAGGGGAAAATTAAATAACAAGGACTTTGAAGGCACTAAGAACTTGAAAAGGAAAAGTAAGGGATCAGATAAGCGGGAAAAAAATGAAAATAAATAAATAAATAAATAAATAAATAAATAAATAAATAAACCTGGCATGAAGAAACTCTGAATATGCCCAGCTCTATTTTAAACACGAGATCTATAGGTTTATAAGGAAAAAGCCTTAGAGTTGAAGAAGAACAAAAAGCCAGGTAGAACTTACCCATAAAATGATTGTCAATCACTGTCTACAGGAAAATCACTGACAATACCAAATAAAAATGTCATGACCATTTTGTTCTCATAAGCAGAAACAAATCTACAGAGGATAAGTGAGCTACTTCATATCACAGGCATAAATATGGAACTAAAATAAAAATATTCTAACTCCTGTTATTTGCTAACATTCGATTTTGTAATATACAGTAGAAAGTTATACACTTTGCTGATTTTTAAAAATCAAATGACAGTAAATCAAAATCACAAAAACAGAATGTTATAAAATATATTTCTCATTTTTATGTCTTGAACTTCAAAATCTTAAAAGGGTACATTTGAATTCTGGCCTTAAATTATTTATCTTGCATTAAGACCTATTATTTCAAAATGATAGGCTGACCACATAACTCAGCTGTCCTTTGCCTATTCAAATATATGGTACTGATATGTTGGTATTTTACAAATATCTATAGCTTTTTTGGAAAGCTAGAAATGGAATGTTTAGTGTACAAGAAATGTCAACAAATCTCAAATAGGGAAAACAGTTGGCATATTACTGAAGAATAAAATCACAGTAATAAATACTTGAAAGAAAAGTCTGTATGATCAATATAGAGTATCAAGGACCAAATTTATCTTCCCACTTGAAACAACAGCAGCAACAAAACAGACAAAATATATAAAACAAATGTTGTTGAGATAATGGACTTGGATAATAAAGGATAGTATTCAGTAATAGTAAAACAAGGAAGATAAGTCCTAGATTTGCCTTAGCTTCCTACCAGGAGAAAATTTCAGCCCATGAAGGAAGGAGAAATCCAAACAGACTCTTGCAGCCTTTCTAAAATGATAAGATTGGAGCTAAAAGTTCAAACAGGCAACAGGAACTAGAGTTCACAGTGCAGGGGTATGTAGGAGACCTCTTCCCAAATTGAATTATAGATTCAGTTCAACCCCAGGAAAATCTTAGCAGATCAATAGGATAGTATAAATAATACAGAAATAATTTCACACAAAGGTGTGAACTGATCTTTGATGTGGAACAAAGGAATTCAATGGAGAAAGGATAGTCTTAACAATAAATAGTTCAGAGAATTAATTTCCATATACTGAAAAATTGCTTAATCATACCTTAAAACTCAATGAAAACTTAAAATGAATCCTAGACGTAAATATAAAGCCCAAACTATAAAACTTCTAGGGAAAAATATAGGAAGAAATTTTTGTGACTATGATTTATGCAACGAATGTCTTGGTATAGTATCAAATACATGATTAATAAAAGAATGAATAATTTGGAATGTATCTAAATTAAAAACTGCTTTTCAAAAATACATCATTAAAAATAATGAAGACACGTGCCATCCGATGTCTTACACATCTGATAAAGGATTTTTATCCAGAATGTATAAAGAACTTTCAATATTTAGGAATAAGAAAGCAAACATCAGTTTAAAAAATGCCTGGGTGACTGAGTTAGTTAAGTATCTGATTGACTCTAGAACTCAGCTTAAATCTTCATCTCAGGGTTGTGGGGTGAGGCCCCGTATTGAGTTCCACTGCTTGTGGAGCTTACTTAAAAGATTAAAAAATGGGAACTATTTCAACTGATACTTCAGCAAAAACCTGAAGATAGCAAATAAGAATGCAAAATATATGCTCAATATAGTTATTTATTAGGAAAATACAAACGAAATGTATTTAAAGTATAACTGTATTAAATCCAATCTAAATTAAATTCCAATTAGAATGTCTAAAGTTTAAAAGGCTCACCATAGAAAGTATTGGCTAGGATGTGAAATAATTCAACCTCTGATACACTGCTTATGAGAATATGACATTATGCAATGCCTTCAGAGAGCATTCATCTAAAATTTTATAGTAAAATATAGAGACATAAAGATCAGTGGTCATCTTGGGATGGGGATCACAAAGAGGTAGGTGGAAATACAAGTGTAAACAAACTTGGGGGTGTTGAATATGTTCATTATCTCAACTGTAATGATAGTTCAATATGAACTAAATATCGAAGAGCACATTTTAACTACATGTAGTTTAATTTGTGTTAATTAAACCTTAATAAAACTATTTTTAAAAGAAAAATGCATGGAACTACAAAATTTGTAATTCAATTTGGTTATGACTCATAGAAAACTTGAACCAATAATGGTTAACACAAATAAGGATGTTTTCATTTTTTTCCCCAAGACAAGAATTTCAGGGTTCCATGGTTTCAGTATGGTGGTAGGCTTCTTAAATTTTTGTTGTTGTTGTTCAATTGGTATTCGAGTTGGATTTTTTCCCTTAAGCCTCAGGAATATACCTCTACCTTCAGGAATCAAAAGTATGTCATAAGCATTTGAAAAAAGAAAAGCAAATGAAAAAGAAGAGAAGCCTGTACCAGCTGACCTTATTTTAAAAGGCTTTTTCATTTCTGTGTAGCTCTTTGGCCAAAATTTGTCCTATGGCAATCTCTCTCCAAAGAGGGTCTGTGATATATAGTTTTCATTTTCTTTGTTTAGCTTTACACATTGCCTTTCCAAACTAAATTGAAGTTTTTATAGTTTCTATTATTAATGAAGAAGACTAGAATGGATATTGGATTGATATCTAGCAGTGTGTGCCAGAGGCATCAATAGTCCTTTTCATAAGCAGGTGTGGATACAAGAAAGAGAAAAGTTCTCAAGATCAGGAATAGTAAAGCGTATGCAGCATAATTCCTGGAGAATAAACCCTGCATATTGTATCTCCCTACCTGCCTCAATCCTGATGGCAGCATTATGTGTAGGACCAGACAGAGGAAAAATGACTATCTGAGTTGGGGTTGAAGAAAGAGCAATGTCTCACGTAGCTTGATATATATGGAGGGTAAATGGAGTATCTCCATTCAAGTGAATAGACAACAAAATCCTCCATATAGTAAATGCAATCTCCAAATCTTATTTTTTTTAAGATTTATTAATTTATTTTAGAAAGAGAAAGAAGAGAGGGCAATTGGCAGGGAGGAGCAGGAAGAGAGGAGGAGAAAGAATGTCAAGCCGACTCTCCACTGAGCAAGAGCAAGTTCAATCTCAGGACCTTGAGATCCCAACTGGAGCTGAAGCCAAGAGGCAGATCCCAACTGACTAAGCCACCCAGACACCCCTCCCAATCTTATTTTCTATTTTAAAAAATGCCAAAATATACACCAAACAAGCATACACTACATTTCCATACATTTCCATCCAGTTCTCAAAAAGCCATATCAGAGATCTGAAGTGAAATATTATGTGAGAAGATGAGTAACATGAAAAAAAAATCACCAAATTAATAGATAATATAAGTAGACAAGAATCATCAGTCATGCATGCAAACTGAACCAGTCTGCATTAGCCCTTTTCTATTGTTGGTAAAGTGTGATATTTTCTCATTGGATATTAAACATTCTCTAAAGTCCTAAGAAACATGTTAAAATACATAAGGTATTCAATGTTAAAAGGTATTTTTTGAAACGCAAAAAAAAGAATCTTCATTATTAAAAAAGAATATAAATAGCTAATCAATGATACATTTATTGCCACCCTGAAATTATATAATTTATAACCTATGATTCTATTGAATTTAAACCAATGCATTCATAAAAGAATTACAAACAAGAGATTTTCTAAGGAATCATAAGTTATCCAAATTGGGCCAAGAAGTAGAAAACCTGAGTAACTCAATACTTGTAGAAACAGTTGAAAAGATAATTAAGGATCTTACACTTGAGGTCCAGATTTTGTAGATGAAGTTTGCCAAGTATCATGGATAGTTCACTATTACATAAAATATTCCCCAATATTAAAACAAGATTCTCTGTTCAGTCAGACAAGGTAAATGGTCAATACATTTAAGCACTTTTAAAATATAAATGTGATCAGAATTAATCCTTAATTAATCTCACTTTCAGAAATAGCTGGAAGTAAAGTTAGGCAAAGCTAGAAGTAAAAATGTTCATTTCTACCTAAATGAACATGCATTTGTTGGAGTCTATTTAAGTCTAAAAGTGCAAATGGACTTCGAGACAAGTTTGGACCTAGTTCTGCGGGATAATAAGAGCTTCAAACTTATTTTCTCTTGAGCTGAAAAAATAGGTGTGAAAAGAAAATACACTTGTTTCCAGACTGAATTAGCTATAAAATCATTTATTCTTTTACTTACAGGTAATTAAAGATCGAAATTTCTGTACCTGATATCAGTTTGTAGTTGGGACAAATGATAACTGAAGTTTGCGAGTATTATTTATTACAAGTAGAGTCTAATAAGACAGAGTAAGTCAGTCAAGTGAATCATGTCACATTTGCTATAGCTAAAAAACTGTACTGTCACAATGTTAAACATTGTGCATAAACCTAGTGGGGAGATTTCAACAGCGAATATTGCCAAATGTCAAAAATTTAAAACACAAAAAATACTTAGCAGATAAAACATTGAATTTTGGAATGGATATCATATTAAAACGTTTGGTGCAGGGCAGCCTGGGTGACTCAGTGGTTTAGCACCACCTTCAGCCCAGGGCCTGATCCTGGGTCCTGGGATCGAGTCCCACATCGGGCTCCCTGCATGGAGCCTGCTTCTCCCTCTACCTGGGTCTCGGCCTCTCTATGTGTCTCATGAATAAATAAATAAAACCTTAAAAAGAAAAAAAACTTTTGGTACAAATATAAGTTTTCTTTCTCTATAAGTAGAACCTAATGGCTGGTAAAATTGGTTCATTTTTCCAATTTTATAAAGATTTTGGAATCCTTTTCTCAATTGCTTTTACCAGTTAGCACTACAATCAGCAATGCAAAAGAAATGCTCCTTTCCCACATTGTGTCCAATGTTGGTATCACTAGACTTTTTGTAGGTGTGTATAATCATTATGTGAAAATTAAATCAGCATTGTATCCGCTTTCATGTTTTAGAATACCTAATTACATGAGCAGTTTTATGAATATTTAAAGTCAGCAAATATGAATTTTTTTTTGGTCAATTTGACTAGTTTTAAATTGGTTAGTAGATATTTTTACCATGTGAAAAATATTTTTGCAGGGCACCTGGGTGTCTTGGTTAAGTGTCTGCCTTTGGCTCAAGTCATGATCCCAAGGTCCTGGGATTGAGCCCTGCATCGGGCTCCCTGCTCAGTGGAGAGAGTCTGCTTCTCCCTCTCCCTCTGCCTGCTGCCCCTCCTCTTGTGCTCTCTCTACCATGCTCTCTCTCTCTCCCTCTCTCAAATAAATGAATAAAATCTTTAAAAAAAACATTTTTTTCTATATTCTGAACATCAATCCTTTGCTGAATATTCCAGGTATGAATATAACATCTCATATTGGCCCTTGTGTTTCAATTTAGTTTTCCATACATTTGGTCATACATATGCCTTTTAAAATTTGTTTTAAGGAAGGTTAGTTTGTCACTTTTCTTTTTCTTTCTTTCATTTTTTTTTCTTTCGATAGACAAGCAAGCACATTTAATATTTAAAAATCTTACAAATAAAAAATAAAAGAGTGAATTCATCACAGGGATGAATAGGCAAGAACACAAAGAAAATTCACAAACTGCAGAAATGACTGCTTGAGAACTTTGTTTTATTTTTATTGTTTTTTGGTTGTAAAAATGTATGATGTTGAAGATACAAAAAAAATTCACTTTTTCGTAAATGTAGGTTTTCTTTTTCTAGAAGTAGAACCTGATGGCTGGTAAAATTGGTTCATTTTCCAATTTTATAAAGATTTTGGGGTTTGTTGTTATTCTCTTTTGATTTGAATAATAATCATCCCAAAACACATGAGGTGATATTTCATTGCAATTTTGATTTGCATTTCCCTGATGAGTAGTGATTTTGAGCATTTTTTCATATATTTGCTGGGTATTTGCATGTCTCATCACTCTTTATTTCTGCTTTTCAGTACTTCTAAAAAAAAAAAATCACCTAAGATGAATTCAGTCCTTCAGATGCTTCTTCTAATATTTTTTCAGTTTTCCTCTTCCTAAGTAAGCTTTAAATACATTGAGAATTTGCTTTGCACATGGGCGCAATGGACTTGTTATGAGTGTAAAAAGTAAAGCACTCCCTAAACTGTCAATATAGAGAAAACACATTATATGTTAATAATTATAATGCAGATTTATAATCACAGAAATAAATATAATAAAGAATTCATAAGATATGAGGATAGAGTAAAGAAAAGCTGGCTGTCTATGTTAACTGAAAAAACAGGGAGAAGAGAGATACAAAAGTGAAGACGATTTTTATTGACTCTAGAACTCACATTTGTTTTCACATTTTTAAGAGTTCAGAAGTTAGGATGCATCGTACGATCCCTGGTAAGTATCCATTTATTTGGCAGTGTTTTCTCTTTCTTAATAGTACACAAAATATGGTATGACTTAAAGTCAACGGCACCTTTAGATTTGATGAAACACTTTAATAAGATTTTCCATGAGCTGGAAAGAACACAGATATTTACATTAATGGGACCCACTGGCTGCTGAATAGGTCCAATGATCAAGGACTTCCAGTTACATTATGGCAAAATATCAGAGACCCAAAAATGAAATGACAATCTTCTCAGATACCAGGAATAAAATCAAAGAAAGGGTAGAAAATTATGCTAACATAATTTTCATCAATAACCCTGGAAGATAGTAAATTAACATTTTCCAAGTTATAATAAAATCATAATTTTGGACAGAGGGAAGACCATGTGAAGACACAACACGATGGCAGCCATCCATAAGCCAAGACGAGAAGACTCAAGAAAAATCAATCCTGCTGGCACCTTGATCTCAGCCTCCAGAACTGTGAAAAAAAAAAAAAATGTTGGTTGTTTAAACCACCCGATCTCTGGTATTTGTGACAGCAATCCAGGCAGACTAAGGCAGACTTTGATACAGAGAAGTGGGGTTCTGCTGTAACAAACACCTAAAACTATGGAAACGGCTTTGAAACTGGGTGATGGGTAGAGACTGGAGGAATTTTGAGGTGTTTGAGAAAAAGCCTTGATTGCCTGGAAGGGAATGTTGGCAGAAATATGGATGCTAAAGGTGATTCTGTGGAGTATCAGAAAGCAAAGAACTGTGGAGAAAACTTCCATCTTGTTGGAGAGTACGTAAGTAGTCCTGAAGAGAATCTTGGTAGAAATATGGATGCTGAAGACCATTCTGATGAGCTTTCAGACAGAAATGAGAACAGGTTATTGAATACTGGAGGAAAAAAAAAAAAAAGAAAAGAAAACTGGAGAGAAAGCGATCCTTCACACATGGTGCCCAAGAACTTGGATGAACCATATTCCATGTTTGGGGGAAGGTAGGATTTAGGAGTGATGAAAACTATAGTTAACAGAGATTTCTAAGCAAAGCGTTGGTCTGTGGCCTGGTTTCTCCTCACTGCTTTTAGTAAAATGTGAGAGACGAATTGAAGACAATTATTAAGCAAAAAGAAACCAGAACTGGGAGATTTAGAGAACGTTCAGCCTACCTGTATGGCAAAAAAAAGTAAGTGATCTAAAGTGAACTCCCATGGACTCTCACTGGATACGGGGGCTATAGGATTATACAAGTGGAAACACTGCAGCTTTGACCAAAGGGGATAGAGACCAGAGAAGTGGAAGAAGGCGCCCCAACTCCTGGGATTCAGGACTGCACATGGGAGCTATTCAGCTGCAACCTTGTGGTGTCCTTCACGAAGAGGGAAGCAAGACCTCAAGGATTCTCACATCTCAGCAAGGTTGTCTCCTCCTCTTCTTGAGAAGGTGGGGCTGCTTCTTGGGGCCAGGCAGTCTCCAGCCAGTGCCCATGGGACAAGGTGGTGACCATGGCAGAGGGGAATGTCCTGCTGCCCCAGTGAGCCCAGAAGGTATCTAACCCCAAGGGTTACACCACTCACACCGGGGGGGGGGGTCACACCAACCACAGCCAACACCACACACCCACACCAAGGTGTCCAGTTCACTGGCTGACCTCTTTGGTCTCTCCTCAAGGTCTATATCTGCAAGGCAGGGGAGGTGAGCGTTGATAGGGTTGGGGGGGGGCGTTGCGGCCTGTGCACTGCCAGGAAATATTTCGGTTCCCAGGAAAAGTCCCATTTGTTCGACAGCAGCCCATCTTCTCTTCAGCTTCAGGACGTCCCACAGGCTACACAATGCAGGCACTCAACACCCACAGCCCCAGGCTCCCTGGGCAGCACTCAGCAGCCCTACCAGCCTTGCTTCCCCCAAACCCACTGGGATGCCCTGAGTTCTTCTGGAGGCAGGATTATTCATAAGTTGGGGGGGGGCTCAGCCTGAAGCTGAGGTCCTGGCAGGGAGTCAGGGAAAGATGGGGAAGGGGCATGGCTGCACCCCAGCTCTGGGGATGCAGTAGAACCTGAATTTGTTGAGCCCTTCCTGGGTGTGTAGGGATATGCCCACCTGCTCCCCCAGGGCAGCCACCGAGTGCCTGCTGGAGAGGGGGACAAGCCCATGCCTGTCCAGGGAAGCCGAGTGGGCCCCAGGGGCATCTGGGCTGCCTGTCGCAGAGGCTCTGGAGTGAGGTCTTGGATGACTGGGCCTGCCCAGGTGGCACAGCCAGAGGGACGTCGCTGCACAGGGAGGACAAGAATATGCTCCCTAGAGCATTGTGCTGTGTGGAAAGCACCCAGGATGACCTTTAGCCTGGTGACCTCACAAATAAGGTCACTTTATTGTGGGTCACCTTTCCCACAATAAGGTAAGTAGTGCTGCTGGTTATGATTCTGCTGAACGGACATCGTGGCCTGAGCTTGTCCCAGGCAATAAGTGGGGGTCACTCCCCTGGCCAGGTGGGCCGCCAAACAGCCCCAACCTACCTCTCCTTCTCACAGGGAAAAACAAAAGACGTTCTGGGAAGGGTTGGGTGCTCAAACTCAGGCAGGTGGAGGTGGCTCGACCCCCTTTCCTTGGGGTCAGATGGCGGGGCACCCCGCCGAGACCTTCCACAGCTGACATGATGACCCAGGAGATGGCCAGCCCCAGGGATGTGCACACCTTGGCAGGCCTGCTCTCAGCCGGCCCTGAGCTTGACCCCCTTGCACTGTCCCCCCCCCCCCATTCCACCAGGACCCTTGTCATTGCTGGACTATAAACCTCATGTCTTGGGATGTTACAGTGAGTAAGAGGTTAAGGCCTTTCCTTTTCTTGGTCAAAGGAAAGGCGGGTCCTGCACTCAGGCTTCCAGGAGGTGACAGGGAGCTGATGTTTCCAAGCACATTGCATATCAATCTTCTAGAATTTTGAGTTGCCTTTCATGGTTTTATTGAGAGTAGGGGCACAATTCCTTCAGCTTTTAAGAGTATGGATGAGCATGTGGACCTACCGTGGGAACACAGGCCTGTTCAGCCCCGCGGCCGCTCCTGGTCTGCCCCGCTCGCAGCTCTTGCCCCCCCAGGCCCCTCCTGCCCCCATGAGGCCTCCTGCACCTGCTCCTTCAGGCTCTACCCTTCCTTGCTGTTCCTTATCCACTCAGCCCAGCCGGCCACACCGAATCCCTGTACTGCACGAAGGGAAAGCACTAAGCGGCAGGTATTTGAGGCATAGATTCACAGCTATTCTCTTTTGGATTGTTCACAATACTTAATACAAAATTGCATTATTATAATTGCATGAATATTGCTGAGATGAGTTTTCAGCATTAAATGGAGGTGAAAGCACAGAAGGCTTAATCAGAAGTATGGAAAGAGTATCAATGTTGTAAAATTTAACAGTGTAATAATCCTAATAAAAGTAATGCAAACTGAGAGTCTATGCAGATGTAGGAGCCAGAGAAGCTTAGTGTAGTCTTTGTATTTTTTTAAAAGTAAGTTAATCCATTTTGTCTAGATTTTTTTGTTTTATTTTATTTTACTTTATTTTCTTAAATATTTTATTTATTTATTCATGAGAGCAGGGGTGAAGGAGGCAGAGATACAGGCAGAGGGAGAAGCAAGCTTTTCGCAGGAGCCGGATGTGGGACCCGATCCCGGATCCTGGGATCATGACCTGTACCGAAAGCAGCCGCCCAACCACTGAGCCACCCAGGCGTCCCATGTCTAAATAATTTTAAAATTAAGAAATAGAGGGGAGAAAAAAAAAGAAAAGAAAAAGAAAAAAGAGAAATAGAGGAAAAGATGTACATGATTTAAAGCTATGCAATTAATTCTCAAATAACTAAAACCTGAAAGCTTGAAAGATGGTTAATCCTGAAGAATGAGGCCTGAAGCAGGGGAGGGAAACTAATAACTTTTTTTTTGCTTTAATATTCTATTTTTAAAATTATTGTCAGTTCTACAAAAAGCAGAATTAAAGGAGAATTGTTAATATTGAGAACAGAAGGTTTCCGCTTTTCTTTTGTATCCCTGAATTAGCTAATTTAATTTCAGGTTATTTCTTTTTCATCGTGTTACAATGTTTTTACTTATTTTTTTTTACTTCACCATCCAAACTTTTCATTTTTCCTAATTACTGGCGGAGCAGTCAAGGGAGAGGAAGAAGCAGGCTCCCCACTGAGCTGGGAGCCCAGTGCAGGGTGGGGTTGGGGGGCTTCCACCCCAGAACCCTGGGATCATGACCTGAGCCAGAGACAGATGCTCAACTGACTGAGCCACTCAGGTGCCCCCATAGTCTTAATTATAATTTTATTTCACAAGTAACCCAGATAATATCTTAATCATACTCTATAACCTAAACAATGAAGTACAGTTCAATTATATGAAAATTATTAAATGAAATTAGGCATGGCATCAAATAAAAATCAACAATTTTTCAAATTCCTGAATGAGCTAATCACTTTCATGACAACCTTCAATTAATTTCTATCTAAATATGTATTCTGAAACTGCTTTCTCTCTAGAAAGCAATAGTCAAAATAAAATTCAAAATGCAATCAATGAGGAGCACCTGGGTGGCTCAGCGGTCGGGCATCTGCCTTTGGCTCAGGTCATGACCCCGGGGTCCTGGGATCGAGTCCCACATCAGGCTCCCTGCATGGAGCCTGCTTCTCCCTTTGCCTATGTCTCTGCTTCTCTCTCTCTCTCTCTCTCTCTCTCTCTCTCCCTGTCTCTGTCTCTCTGTCTCCCATGATAATAAATAAAATCTTTAAAAAAATGCAATCAATGAAAACATTTCTGTTGTGTTAAACTAGTATTTTTAGAGATATTTTTCTTTGGGCTCAATGAAGAGATATAGTAGGCAGCTCCCATCAAATGCTATATGGATTTTGTGGGCTAGCTTCTATGTAAACATTAGCTCAAGAAAAAAATCTTTCTGAATATGAATCCGCCAACTTAAAGTCTTTGGATCAAACGCATGTCTGAATCAACGATTTACAGATTTTTCTTTTCCTTCTTCTTTAATCATAGTTTCATTGAACATTGAATCCATGTGATCCTATTAAGTTTTACTTCTAATGACAAAGGAAATGATCACTATATGAGAAAAGAGAGAATAGTTTCTAAAATGTGTATGTATTGCTATATTATAGATCTTATATCCCAGTGGTTAAAATAAAATGGAAATATACTAGTTAAGGCTCAAACAACTAATTTCTAGAACTCTCAGTAGAAATAATGGTTAAAATAATATAATATGTGGCCTGAGTGGCTCAGTGAGTTAAGCATCTGATTCTTGATTTTGGCTCAGGTCATGATTTCAGGGTTGTGCGATCCAGAGCCTCTTAGGGCTCGGTGTTAAGTGGAGAGTCTGGTTGAGATTCTTTCTCTCTCTTTCCCTCTGCCCCTACCCTCACCCTGGCACTCTCTCTCTCTCTCATCCCATAATAGGGATGCCCAGGGGGTGCAGCAGTTAGGCATCTGCCTTTAGCTCGGGGTGTGACCCCGGGGTCCTGGGATCGAGTCCCACATCGGGCTCCCTGCAGGGAGCCTGCTTCTCCCTCTGCCTGTGTCTCTGCCTCTCTCTGTGTCTCTTATGAATAAATACATAAAATAAGATCTTTAAAAAATAAATAAAATAAAAAATAAATAAATCTTTAAAAAACTATCATATGCATTACCTAAAAAAGCTGAACCAGACTCCAAAGAGACTACGATAATAGACTATTATTCCTGTACTTAGACATAAATATTTTGTATTCTTCCCACACATTATTTTAGACAACCACTGGGAAAAATAGGCAATCGTGCACTAGTATAAGTGGCATATCCATGTGTGAGAGATAATACTGAAATTGATTATATAAATCACAAATGTATGCAACAGGATCACAACTACTAACAATTATTTAGGTTGAAGGTGAAACAAAAAAATATATAGTTTTAGCAATTACAGAAAATTGCAAGGTGTTTTAAAATGTTTGCTATAAGGAAGAAATTTTTGTGCGCTGGACTTTATGTCAGTGAACGATATGTTTGCATGGTGAATAAATAGTATTGTTTCCACATTTCATTGTCAGGATGAATTCTTTTCCTTTACTACCAACTGAATCATTCTACTATTTTTGAAAATGATTTTCAGCATTGTCAAGGATTTATTTTTCTGATCTCTGATTTAAAGAAATGATCCTAGTATTTCAGCCTTAAACAATGGTATTTGCTGTGAGATATTGGAAGCTGCTCTCTACTAGATGAGGCACAGAGAGAAAAAAGCTTATGAATAGCAGAGGACATTACGAGGGCTATTTTTTTTTTCAGTTATTAGGATAACTAGTTTTTTATCCTCGAATCTTACATTGATTGATGTAAGATTGATTGAATCTTACATTGATTGATGCACGAAATTACATTGATAAGGTTTTCTAATTTATATCTAAGGTTTTTTTGTTTGTTTGTTTGTTTGTTTTTTGTATCTACGATCCTAGGTAGGGTGGCCTTTAATCCCCTTTGTTGTTTCTCTTGTCTTTCTTGGCTCATCTGATGAGTTTTTATATATGAATTGATGATTGGCTGGGCTGGTAGTTCCTATGAGGCTGGTTGAGTCTTTTTTTTTTTTTTTTAACTTCATAAACATTGGTTTTTGGCTCTGCAAAGTACTCCAAGTAGTTTCCACTAGATAAAAAATTAAATTAATGTTCCTAGTTTGGTTTTGATGGGCTTTACCAAGAAATAATCTCAAACCCCACATCCACATCATTGTAAATACAGGCCTATATTTACAAATTCTTATACTAAAAAATAAAATTAAAAACTCTATCCAGAGCCCAAGTAAAGCAGGTATGTTTTTATATGTGTGTGTTTCCCTTTGCTAGAAATGCAGGTTTGTTTTTTTTTTTTTTTTCTCTCGCTGTGTTTTCACTGAGCCTGTATTTCTTCAAAGGTCCTGACCTTACATGGTGATGGAAGTGAGTTTTCATTCCCTATTCTTCTCTAACTCCACACCTTACATGAGCCCCAAACCTTGCCTTTTGTTACCCTTGTAATCCCTAAATCCCAAAGCTCCATATTAGGCAAATACATTGAATGTAAATGTGGATTCATTGCTTATTGGCTCACATGTTCCCCCACCATGTATTTCATTTGCACAGTTGGGAATCTCCATTGATAACTTCTGTGGTTCACCTGATACCCATGTTAGCACAGATGCCCTGTTTCCCCTTCTTGAAATTCTGGATATCCCCATTTCTCAAGTGCACAGCTGTCTAAGAAAATTGCCACAGGTTCCTTTATGGCAAGATCAGAGGAATATTTCCTATAAATATTTATACTGGTATTGTAATATCTTTCCTAAAGATGACTTTGCCTCTTCTTCAATCACTGGGTTCTGGTTTTGAAAACTAGTTTACTTGTATAAACAGGATAATGATTCATTATTTTCCATTGTGGTAGCTGACATATTGACAGTCTCATCGACTTTCAATTTTATTTTGATTATATTGATTAAGCAGCCTTCTAGTTGGCTGCCTACCTGTTCGTCAAGGAATATTATGAACCTCTAAAGGTCAGACTATTATCCTGAGAGTCCAAACACAGGTCTAGTCCCACAGCCTTACTGCACATTAGGAATTAAAACCATCTTACAAATTAAGGTAAAACAGTGCTATAATCTGACAGTTGCCATTCTGTAGTGTCATCATCCATGTTGAAGTTAGGAAAGCTCTGTTCATGGAAATGTCTTCCATGGTTAACTCTAAGACAGCCAGTACCAAACTTCTCAAAAGACATTGGTATCTTCCTCGCCAGTCCAGTCCTTATTGCTTAATTAAAGGGTTGTGACCTCTGGCCCATCCTGAGGAATATAATTAGCAAAAAAATTAATAAGAACGTAATAAGCTGAACTGAGATTCTTACATAGTAAATCCATTCTAATACCCTCTATTCTCTGAGTCTGCAAAAGCCTTCCTTTATGCTACACTAAAGATAAACAATATCTCAATCTCATTTAGTATAGGGCAGCCCTATATTCAGGGTTCAAGATGATATTACAGCAGTATATTTGGCTACTCCTTGCCAGAACACTGACTTTTTACCCAGTATTAAGTCCATTTTTCAATGTTTTCTTCTTCTTTGTCTTATGTTAGTCCTACTCAGGTCTACCTCCCTAAAGACACATTTCCATCCAGGTTACCCAGGTTCCTTCTAGTGCATATTTAATAAGCTGTTTCCCCCCATTTATGGTAAGAGAATTGAGATCCTCTTTCTTCTGGAAATATTAGGGAATATGGCTTCTATAATATTCCCTAATTAGAGTGATACTGTGTTCTCTCCACAGACGTTAGCCAAAATAATAATAATAATAATTAATAAAATTGTTGAATATCTTGAGAAGAACAAGCTTTATCATATGAGGTGTCTACCTCAGGTGGAGTCACTATGCAGTCTGCAGAAAAGCAAATCTGCCTCTAATTTTTTTATTTTATTTTATTTTTCTGGAAAAGGAGAAAGGATGCTACTGTTAGCCAGAGAGTATCAAGAGGATTTAAATATTCAAATTTCCCAGATTTCTGTATTCAGAGGCTATTATCCTAGGACTAAAAGACCCTCACCCACCTGATGAGGGAACTAACTTAGATATAATGTAAATCTCATAACTTTAGATTACTCTTCATCCCTTGTAATTAGACCCTCAAGCTGGTGTTCAGCAGGGTCTGACTATTATCTATAGAATATAAGAATTTTCACTGAAGCATCATAAGGATACTCTCACTTTCACAGCATGGTTTAAATTGCTAATTAACACTTCTGGACCTAATGGTTTCTTTTTGCATAGCCCTAAGTGCCATAAAAAGCAGGTTTTCTACAGAAAAATTAGCATTGCCACTCTGCTATTCAGGTACAATAGCCAATCCTCCCCCCCCCCAAAGTATTAACTTTCACACGAACCTCATTCCAATGGACCACAGGTAAGTGTTGTGTGATCACTGCAAACCAAGGTTGACTCCCACCCTAATTACAGCCATAAATAAAGATCCCCATTTCTCTTTGAAAAATGGGAAAGCTAGCTCCAAAATAAGAATCTGGCCTGTTGTGGTGTTAAATGTTTTAGCCCCGATTTCCTAGAGAAAAGGGCAAAATAGGCATACTAATGTATTTATTTATTTGGAGCATTTCTTAGATAGGGAAAATAGAAATGAAACTAAGAAGGAGGAGGAGCAAATCAATACAAAATAGCATTTAAACTAAGCTTCACAAGAAAATACAGATGAGATTAATGTATCTAGTAACTGTACATCAAGAGAAAATAAGACTACTTTATCCAGTTCCTTATTTCTCCTACTTTTCTATTTCTATTTTGCCTCATGGTGTGTTAACTGTTACTACATGCCCATCGTGGTAAACAGGCCCAAACGACCCTGGTTGTTGCCCTGTGGCGCCTTCCAATGAGAGAGGAAATGAATATTCTGAGTCCAAGATTTTGGAACAGAGACAGGCAGGAAGGGGCTCCATTGTCAGGCACCACCAAGAAGTGCAGGTGCCAAGGTGAAGCCCCCCCGTCTGGAGTAGGGGTTGGCTCTTGGTTCCAGTACCACAGCATGTACAGTATGCAGAAACAAGGAAGGAAAAATAACTCAGGAAACCAATCATGAGAGGGGCAGCAGGGAACTGCATTGGTGACTCTCTGCACAGGTCTCAGAGGGGCATTAATCCAGACCTGCAGAAGGGGAGACCTGACCTCAGCAGGCCTGGCTGTCTATCCCCCCTCATTGCCTTCAGCGTGTACCGATTGCAGTATCCATCCGTGGCAGGGTAATTGGCTTTTGCCACACACATAAAGATGTTGCCATTTATGCACATTCCTATTCTCTCCCACAGTAGCCAGATTTCATGCTTCATGGTAATGTGACTAATCTGAATGGAGAATTGGTGGGAGGACCCATTTACTCTCTCAGTCTAGTCAATGAAAGCAGAAGACCAAAGCTACTGACATGTCCACTGGCAGCAGCTCTGGTGGAAGCTGTACCAAAACCCAGGCCCCGGTCCTGGGGAGTGAGGGACACTTGGTGAGGTTACATGACGATGCAAGGTTGGTAGAAGCAGGGCTCACCACTGAGCAAGTGGTGGGGTCAGGGAGACAAGCGGGACACCCTCTACTGAAGGAGGAGCAAAAATTAACCTAGTACGGTCCTGCTTTTTTTCTGTATAACCAACTTTAAAAAATGTTTCTGATTCCCACACATATATTTTTTCTGACTTTTATTTTCATGTTTTCTGTATACTTTTAAATGTATCTCTTATAAACAACAAATTGGTGACTCACTATTTTTGTGAATTTTAGAATTTCTATCCTTTAGCTAATGTGTTTGAACCAGTCATACTCAACATAATTACTATTATTCTAGGACTTGTTTCTAAGATGGTATTTCATATTTCCATTTACTGTGCTTTATTTTCTCTATTTTTCTTGCCAGCTTTGAAGTGTATGTACTTACATACATCCGTTGTATGTCACCTTTCCTGCTGTTGAATAAAATGTTATATATTTTGTAATTCTCTAGTTAAGGCTTACATTTAAGCTATTTTTACCCCTATTGATTTATGAAATTTACTAAAATATATAAATTTCTAAATGAAAACAAGAACTTATATGTGGTCTCAAGTTATTTTTAGTTTCTCTCTTTCTCAACACCATAGCGATATTTTCTACGATTTTACATGGAGTTTTGTGGATGTATGTTTTTCTTTACATTTGTCTGGTTCTTTGATTATTGATTGATTAATTTACATATTTCCTCCAGCATCATCTATATTATTCTTCCAATTTTCATCCTTCCTTCAGAATTCCCTTCAAGCATGGTTTTTGGTAGAAAAACATACGAGAACTTACTAATAATATTCGGTTGTATTTTTCATTAAGTGGCCATTTATTTTTTTTAAGGTTTTATTTATTTATTCATGAGAGACACAGAGAGAGAGAGGCAGAGACACAGGCAGAGGGAGAAACAGGCTCCGTGCAGGGAGCCCGATGTGGGGCTCGATCCTGGGACTGTGGGATCATGCACTGAGCCAAAGGCAGATGCTCAACCGCTGAGCTACCCAGGCATCCCTAAGTGACCATTTAAATGGAGACCAAAGGTTTAATAATTTAATAATTTCGTTTTACTTTTACAGCTAGTGTTTTTGCTCTGAAGATTTTTCCCCCTTCAATATGATTTTTGGTCCATAGTTATCTCAAATTTTTTCAAATTGTAGGTACAGATTTTTCTTTTGTTTGGCACACTGTTTGGCACACTGAATCCTTTCAATGCATATTCTTTTTATTATTCTTTGATTATGTGAAATATGTCATCAATAATATTATCTTTGTTTCATTTTTTTATCTTTCCTTTTGGGACTCCTATTATCTGGGATGTTGATACTTATAATGCCTCAGCATAATTTTATTTAAATCATTTATTTCTTAAACTTTCTAATGTATTTTTATGAGTTCATCTAATTCTTCAGCTCACTATATGGCCTGTCATGTATATCTTTTGCTCTCTGGCTTATGATTTGTCTACTTAATTCTCCCATGTAGTGCTTATTTTCACTTGTTTCTATTTTATGAAAATTCATGTCTATGTCATATCACCAGTATGCTCCCTTACTCCTTTTCGGTTACTTTTTAATTTTCCCTAAAGGTAATTTATTTTTTATTTTTTTAAAGATTTTATTTATTTACTCATGAGAGACACAGAGAGAGAAATAAAATAGAGACACAGGCAAGGGAGAAGCAGGCTCCCTGCAAGAAGCTTGATGTAGGATTTGATTCTGGGACTCCAGGATCATGCCCTGGGCCGAAGGCAGGGGCTAAACCACTGAGCCATCCAGAGATCCCCATCTAAAGGTAATTTAAATACAATTTTTCCAATAATTACTTTATTTGGTTATCTCTTTCAACTCTAATGTCTGTTTTATGGAAATTCTTATCAAGAGTGGATTTATCTTCCTCTGGAGCTATAAATCTCCCTCTCTGGTAACAAATGCTTGTGGTGGGATCCGAGCCACGTGCTCTAGCTTATGATGCTCTTGTGAATTTAAGAAGAGAGAAAAGAATGTGGCAAGAATGGGAGTTCCAGGGATTATAAAATCACATTGACTACCTATATTGACTGTGTTGGCACTCAACCATGTGCTTATTCTAGTCAGTATTATCGCTTCAGTTCAAAAAAAGTAACTGAAAAGGCAGCAAAAACAGCATAATAATTAATAGTTGTATAACGTCTGCTGTGTGACAAGCCACCTGTGTATGTGTATATGTGTGTGGGTGTATTCACTTAAATTCTCAGCAACCATATGGTATATATAGTATCATTAGCCCACTTTACAAAGGAGAAAACTGATATAAACAGAAGTTAAGTAATGATCTCTGAGTCTGGCCAGATTTTTGGCACTTAACAAAATTTTACCCAGTTTTCAAATTGTAACCATAATTTAAATATAAGTGACTGCTAAAGTTATATCATGTAAGTTTTCTTTTCTTTATTTATTCATGAGAGACACAGAGAGGCAGAGACATAGGCAGAGGAAGAGTCTGATATGTGACTTGACCCCAGGATCTGGGATCATTACCTGAGCCAAAGGCAGACGCTCAACCACTGAGCCACCCAGATGCCCCAGTTTTGTTATTTTCTAGAAAAACACCTAGGTCAATATATTAAAATTAATTCAGTTTTATGAATTCAGTTTCTTAAAAAAGTAGATTTCATTCATCTGGAGTTTGATTTGTATCATGTGCTGAAAAGCAATAAGCAGACAAGGTGTTTTCTAAGAAAAGAAGTTTGGAAAAAGTCTTAAACCCATATATTTTATCTTATAAAAATACAAGTTAACCAAAAACTTTTCAAGAACAAAGAATGGTAACGTATTAAAAAGCGATTTATTTTCAAAGCGAAAGGAAAAGGGGATGAAGACACATAGGAAGGAACTGTAACAGTAAGGATTTTGTTTAAATTAAAGAAAAAAATGTACACTTGAAAATAAGATAGAAAATGAGTTTGATTTGAATTAAGATCATTGCATCATACTGGGGAGGAATAAAACAATGCAAATTAGAAATATGCCATTGTGTTTCGAAAGAGCATCTCTTCATAGATGTAGCTTCAGCTACATCCATGTATCATCTAGTATTACTTTTCCTCTAAATGGCAAGTCAACAGATGAGGAATGGAGAGAAGTTAGTAGAAAATGAATGGGAGTGAAAAAGAGAAAAATTATAATGGGAGATGTATTATCAGGGTTAATTATTATTCAACTCAATTACTTGATTGACTGTAAAAAATAGCCTTCAGAAACTAGTCATTTGATGTGTTCTGTATATTCTCTTTGGAGTTTGAATTGGTCAATATTCTGAGGCAGAGGATGAGTTATACTCTAGACCTTTTGAGTACAAAGGATTTAACATACCAGATTGCTCACAAAGCTAGTAAGATGCTGAGTAGAAGACTGCAGGATGAGATTCTAGAATCCCAAAGCTACTTCAGAATCATGCTGCTAAAGGAACTGGTTCTCCTACTTATGATCAGGAAGTTGCTTGTCAAGTCAGGAGGCATCTTTTATTATTTTATCTGTAAATAATAGGACTGCCTTAGTCCGATATACTAAATTAGCTATACTTGCCAGTCCCAGGACAGCATCACCTGAAGTGCACAATCAGGAAGCTAACACTCTGGCTTCAGAGTCCCACATCATGCCACCTCAGAGGGGAGGGGGAGGGGGAGATGGGCGAGAGAGTGGAGGGCACTGAGGTACAAACTTTCAGTTATAAAATAAGCTACAGAGATGAAAAGTAGAGCATAGGGAATATAGTCAATAATATTGTAATAACATTGTATGGAGACAGGTGGTGACTACACTTACTGTGGTGAGCACTGAAAAGTGTAAAAATTGTTGAATCACCATGTTGTATACCAGAAATCAATGTAACATGTCAACTGTACATCAGTGATATTTTTTAAAAGACCATAAAAAAAATCAGTCAAGGTAACTACATAGATTTAAAAAAAAAGTATTTTATTTTTTAAAAAAGCCATTTCTGCTAAATCAGCAAGCCTATAAGACTGATTTTAGCTCCAGACTTACGCCATGTTTGCTATATTCCACATGGATAAATGGGATATTGGACATGGGTTTTATCTCAGTTCAAATTTTGAGTCTCATGTGATTGTATCTGATGTAGAACCTGAATTATGCTTGGATCACCAACTAAAAATAAATTGAAGAAATTTTTGTTTTAGCTTCCTGCTTTCCACAGGAAATGGGCACACTAGAAGATTGCAATAGATAGATACTGTGAGCCAAACATCCGTAACTGCGTTAGACTTAGGTCTTCCTTTGCTTCTCCATGTTCATCTTTGAAAATTTCAAACTTTTTTTTTGTTCTATAGGAAATTATATAATTAGTTCGTTTTTCAGCATAGTCCCAAAGTCTAGAACATTTCTACTGTAAACAAACACTTAAAAAACATTTATTCAATAGATTGATGTGAGGTACTTTTTGAGATTTGAAAATACATTTTTATAAGAATACAGTAGGAAAACACTGGATTTTCTGGTTACTTTTGTGTGAAAGGAGCCCATCAATTTCTTCTCTATATGCAGCATTACTAGCTGGAGCCTTAACCTGGAATTCTTATGCATTTAAGTTTGTTAAAGATTACAGTAGAGGGACAAGATTTAATATTATTTAAAACTCTGCATAAAAAACTGGGGAGTACAAGAGTAGGAAATTTTACTAAAGGATGGAATAGTCAAAACAATTAAATGAATCAAGAAATGATCCACAGTTTCAAAAATTAAATTAATCAAGAAATGATCCACAGTTTTCAAATGAATATAGCCTGGTGACTATAACTCCGATCTTTCTTTATCCAGCCCTCATGGGGACATTATTGGTTCCTAAGAGGAGAGAGGGCTGTAATCAGCAGCTACAACAGCTGTTTCTCTGTAATAAACAAGCACACAAAAAAAAATCTATAAAATTTTGTAGCCCAAGCAAAAATGATTTGGGTCCAAAGAGCATAATGTTACATAAAATGTAGAGTGTAGAGTGATAGTGCTCTCTTTCACATTTTATCTCAGACTTCCAAGAAATGGGGTTCCTTACAAAAGGGAAGTGTCCTATATGAGGGAAAAAAATCTAAATTCAGAGTATCAATCATTGGTGTTTTGTTTTGTTTTGTTTTAAAATTGTTGGCGAACAGCAGGTTGTTTGCCTAGTTTTATTTATTTATGGTTTCATACTGCTGGTGGCTGAAAGTTGGTGTTTTTTGCTGGAAAACGAGGTACTTACCAGAGTCTGTAACCAATTCAGCTTTGGTACGTAGAACATGCTTTTGAACTCATACATAACCAGCAACACTACCACCATATTCAATTCATCGATTAAGTCCTTTGTGGCTAACTGAGATCCATGAGGGTATTGTTGTTTTTATTCTTGTTTTTCCTCCTCAGATATAAAGGGTCTTGTCCAGACAGGATGTTATTAATGAACCTTATAATGGACAAATAGACTTGCAATCTTTCAGGACAACGCTTTCCTTCCTGCTATAAGTTGACATAGATCTATTCTAGTTATTTCTCCTTTCAGACACAATAGGAAAGGTAATTGAATAGTTGAAGTTCTGCCAATGTGAAGATTCCCTTCTCCATAGTCATTTTGGTTCCCCATTAAACCAGGATCTAATACTATGAAATAATGGGGATTCTTTCCATTAATGTTCACAAAAACCTCCTATGAGGCCTTAGATGTTGGTTGAAGAAGAGACAGCAAAAATGACAGGAAAAAAAGAGACGTGTTGGAAGGTGAGCAAACTATTTTTGAAATTTATTTGGATTTTCAAAATCTGTTTAGGTCTTATCTTATGTATGACTCTTATGCTTGAGAATAGAATGCTAGTGGACATATTTAGATGGCCAGTCATATAAGATAATGTTAGATTCATTGTAGATAGGTAAAATCTCCTGATTTCCTAAAAACCATGGCCGTTTTTTTTTTTTTTTCAATTTCAAGCAGAGACTAATAATAGCAAAGGTTCTTCTTTAAAATGAGCCTTTTTCAATATTAAGGGTAAATATCTTTGCTTTTAAAACTCTGAGATCTCTACTATGACTATCCTGTTGTTAACTTGCTATCGTCTACAAAGAATCCTACAGATCTTATAATGCCCATTGGATAATCATACATACTTAGCAATAGAACTCTTCTCTTTGGTCCACCTGGAACACCCTTTCTTTTTTTTTTTTTTAAGATTTTATTTATTTATTCATGAGAGACACAAAGAGGTAGAGACACAGGCAGAGGGAGAAGCAAGCTCCCTGCAGGGAGCCCGATATGGGACTCGATCCCAGGGCCCAGGGTCACACCCTGAGCCAAAGGCGGATGCTCAACTGCTGAGCCACCCAGGTGTCCCATGAAAAACACTTTCTTGATCTAAATATTATGCAAAATTGACAGGTTTAGGAAGATATGGGAAATGAGTGAAAATTGGATAGCCAATTTTTGACTTCATAATTCAAAGACAATATTGCATCCTTTAGTATTAAGAGAGTATAAGCTCAGTAATGTGCTCTTTGCTTTAGAGGAGTAGTTCGGTTAAGCCACAAAGTCCTCAAAACTTTACAATACAGCGTGCTCTTTCTTTTTTTTAATATTTTATTTATTTATTTGAGAGAGAGAGAGAGAGAAAGAAAGAGAGAGCATGAACAGAGAGAGAGAAGCAGACTCCTGGCTGAACAGGGAGCCCCATGTGGGGCTCTATCCCAGGGCCCTGAGATCATGATCTGAGCTCAAGGCAGATGCTTAACCCACTGAGGCACCCAGGTGCCTCAGGCAGGCTCTTACATTACATGGGATATGTGTCTAGTTATGTGTATTTGTAAGTAACATAAACACACAATGTGCAACACAAGTACCTTAGCAAGCCATATAGTATACCTAGTATTTCCAATTTTCCAGGAATGCCATTAATAGGTTAAAAGTCAACGTGTGTTGTACCCTAACACTATGCAGGAGTGTTGATTTATCCATGAGATAAAATGTTAAGGTTAAAATATGTCCCTGGATGAATAAAGGAAAACTACTTATTATTTTTTCTTTAACAAAATGGAGGGAAAAAATCAATCATGTACAAGATCAATAACTGCATCAAGGTGCAAGAAGAGGAAAAAGATAAACAAAACAAACATACAAAAATTCATTACCTGAGCTCCTCAATCAAGCCCCCACTCTTACTAGTGAGCCATAATGGTATTCCTGGTATCATGGAATTATTTTGTTCCAAGCCAGTATCTTCATGTACCCTGGAAAATTTGATTGTTGTATTTTATTTAGTGCACAATGATTCATGCCAATGGTTAAAGGTCATTTAGAGAATATCTAAAAGAAAGACTCTATACCAACCTGTATTGGAACCATAACGGCCTTTTGTACATCAACAAAGTGATACAGCAGGTAAGAGACATATGTGTGAGCTACAGTAGCATCTGGTTCCTCGTCCAATATGACTGCTTTACTTCTACGTGACAAAGGCTACACAAAATGCCTTTTTTGTATTCCACTGTTTTCAGACACGGCTAAGGAAGGGTGATCCTGTCTCATAGTGCAACCTAGCCAAGTTAAAATATTACGAAGCCACCAAAAGCAAGAGTTTTGGAAGGTTATGGGATGGTGCCTTGGGCAGAGCCACATGCATGTTTATAATGAATTTTAGAATGCTGAGAAGAGGGGCACCTGAGCGGCTCAGTCAGTTAAGTGTCTGCTTTCAGCTCAGCACATGATCCCAAGGTCCTGGGTTTGGGATGCCCACATGAGGCTCCTTGCTCAGCGGGGAGCCTGCTTCTCCCTCTCCCTCTGCCTACTGCTCTCTCTCTCTCTCCCTCTGTCAAATAAATATATAAAATCTTTTTTAAAAAATAATGCTGAGCAGATAAATATTTCAGGAAAAAAGAGAACTAATTGGATTTTGGCTATTTGTAAAATCTCTCTTACACCATCAGTCTCATTAGACACTTGATAAAATACCATTATATGAAACTAATTCCCCATGAATAAGGAGTTTCTATACTGGTCCAGTGTCGATAGTAGGAGGTCACAAAATATAACTGATTTTCAACTGCAAGAGAAATTTTCCAGTTTGATGGCAAGGGAGTAAATTATATTCAAGCAAGAAAGAAACTGTTATCAGGGAAGTTGGAAGAGCTGCTTTATTGGATAAGGGAGGATCATCTGGACCCTCCAGGGATATTCAAGATTAGAGATGCTCTGAATTCTTCAAACCCTTTCATGTAGCTTCAACCTCTTGACAGCGGTCTTCCTCTTCCATCAATGCCCCAAGTTTTACATTAGACAATAGTAGGGATATGAATTGAATTGATAATAAAACTCAACAACCCCAAGCTAATTTTTTGGCTACCATAGCCTTGTGAGTAAAGACATCTAAGAGATTCTTTCAACATAGGCATAGAATATCCTTGAGTTTCAGATCATTCCTTGAAGTGAGAGTTCAGATTGGCATCTATCACTCTTTTACTCAAGTGTCATAATAAAAAGTCACAACATGCCATTCTTGACTGTTGCATACTGTTAATAATATGATACTCGGTGATTCTCCCAGAACCTGCCCTTCCTGGCTCTCAGGAGACCACCAGCAATGACCTTAGCTGTTTTGTCATAGGGTACCACAGTGGCCAGGAGTTTCTTCTGAATTTGAATAAAGCTTCACTGTCTTCACCCCTATTCTTTAAAAATACTTCATATTTTCCTGACAGAAGCCACTGCATATAGGGGCATCTGCTATTGTATTATATATTGTAGCATTTTATATATGTATATATATATTAGTTTATATATTATATATGTGTATATATTAGTTTATTTTCTTATTATTATTTGCTTGTTTGGGGCTGTAAGCAACAGAAATCAGTGTTGTCTAAGAAAAAAATGGATTAAGTTTTCACAAACATGATAAACAGTTGGAAAATAGATTTGGAAATCATAAACACCCCGTGTAACTCCAGAGGCTGAGAAGTGGGAATGGGAAGGCGACAGTAGTGAGTGTCCCAGCAGGAACCATCGTTTCAGAACGCCGCCACCAGAACGGGAAAGTGGGCCACACATCTTCAGTTTCTTCGCTGTTCTTTCTGGCTCAAGATTCAAATTAAGAAGGACACATATGATTTTTCTAACTGCAGTCACATTTTTCCGTATGCAGTAGACTGAATTCAGAAGAGAACAAACCATTCCTTTAAGGATGTCTGTGCTCTTTAAAACGAAGTAGAATGGATATGGAGTAGTTAAAAATAAAGTAACATTCATTGAACCTAATTTGTTTAATATTCATAGAGATGTAACCAAGAATACTTGCATTTTATTTTTAAAAAATATCTAAGTGGTTCTGCTAGAGTTCCCAAGTATAGCATTTAAATGCTTTTCAATGATTAATGTATGTAAGAAAGAACCGGCATGTTTGCTATAAATGCAAATTTCAGGGTTCCACCCTTAGAGAAGCTGATTCTGTAAGTATGGCTCAAGGCACAAGAATCTACACTTTAACAAATAGTCCAAGTGAAGACCATAACAGGCCTACATACTTAAAGAACTATTGTTCTAGAAAATGCTGAGCAGATTATTGAAAATAGATAATACAGACTTGATCAATTAACTGGTATATTAATTTCACATCACTAAATAATTTAAATTTATGTGTATGCCTTGTCAATTCATTTAATCAGTGATATTAATATTTCTCTCAGATTTCCATTTAGTTAAATTTCTTAATAATAGTGCTTGGTGCAGATTTCTAGTTTATATATTTTTCTAATCTAAATATATTATATATAATTATATATATTTAAAGTGCTTATAATATGATTATTACCTCTGTCTTTTATCTTATATATTACGTAAACCTCAATGCTGTGAAGAGTTACTATCTTCATTATTTTTAAGATTTTTTAAAAATTTATTTATTCATGAGAGACAGAGAGAGACAGAGAGACAGGCAGAGAGAGAAGCAGGGTCCCATGGGGAGCCCAATGAAAGACTCAGTCCTAGGACCCTGGGATCGTGACCTGAGCTGAAGGCAGACGCTCAACTGCTGAGCCACCCAGGTGCCCCACCATCTTCATTTTAGAAATAATCAAAGCAAAGCTTTGAGAAGTTAAAGGGATCAAATTCTCATAAATTAATTCAAGATTGATAATGCCAATCTATTTGATTAAGATATATGATCTAAATATATTTAGCTCTTTTACCATACTACCTGAGAGCATTTGCATTTTCTTTCTCTTTCTGGAAGAGCAGACACTATGATTTATAATTCTACCTTCTAGTTTGAGATAAGTCTACATAATTCAGGAACTGAAGCAGAACACATATGCTACATTGGAATCATTTTTACCTGTCTTTCTTATCCCATAGTAGAAAATTCCCATGTGACCTTGCATAGTACATTGTATACTAGATATTTATGTAAGGTATTTATGTGTAATGTTTTGTAATATGAATACAAGCATGATGGATACAATAGGTTAATGCCTCTCCCATGGCCTATGATAACACGATGTCACCTGTATCTCGGACCTCACAGCACTTATATCCATCATGACAGCACACTGGCTTTTACATTTGTATTCCAGGTAATGTGTTATATGAGCTACATCTCTTTGTTATTTGTACCTTTTCTGATTCATTTATTTCATTTCTTTCCTACCACCTTGTTTCTAATTTCTTAATAGTTATTCAATTATAAAAAATAGCTGGATGAGAAACAATCAAGTATTGTGAAACTTAGTTATGTTTTAAGGGATAAATAGATTTTGACTACTGTGTGTTATAAGAGTACATATAATTGGTAATAAACAATAAATGTATTGCACAAATTTAGGTAGTCTGCGCAGAGTGGGATATCCCTCACGATGCAGGTAATCTTACGCTGCTTTGATCTTTTTCTTGTTTACTAACCCTCATTAGTTACACACGTAATCCACTCTTACATGATTACCAGATTCTAACTATGGCATGCTCTTTGTTTTTAGGAAAAAACACATTTGGATGGTAGTGAGTTTTAAAGGAATCTGTGTTCTCATAAAATAGGTAAAATCACTGGTTAAAGAAAGAACCAGAATGATATAAACTAACTATATATCCTTTCGACAAAGTCAAGAGAATAATTTCTAAAATCCGAAAATACCTTCTTTTAATGTAAATAACATTTGAATGTTTTTCTGTGTGTGTGTGTGTGTGTGTGTGTGTGTGTGTGTGTGTTTACAGGGTCCCTGTGGTGAGCTACAACATCACAACTGCAGCAAACAGCAAGATACTATCACCTCCTACCAGTGGAAATATGTAAGCCCAGGGCTTGCCTTAGGAACAGTGAATTGGAAACATAATACTACGCTGTTCCCATCAGACTTCATTACAAATCCTGGATATGTTTAATTCTACTCATAGCCAGTATAAGACTCACAAAGAACCATTAAAATATATCATCTGACTTGTCACTAAAATGTTAATCATCGAATGAAGTCCAAAATAAAAACAACACTGATGGGGCACCTGGGTGGCTCAGTGGTTGAGCATCTGCCTTGAGCTTAGGGCGTGATCCTGGAGCCCCGGGATCGAGTCCCACATCAGGCTCCCTGCATGGAGCCTGCTTCTCCCTCTGCCTGTGCCTCTGCCTCTCTCTCTCTCTCTCTCTCGAGTAAATAAAATCTTTAAAAAAATAAAAACAACACTGAGCCTACCACTACACAAAGTGCTCCTAATTGATATCTGTTAAATAAATGCATAGCTGCTCTTATAATAAAGGTTTTTATTTTCCCCCTTTATTTTCAGCAGGTAGATGGAATTAGAGAAAATAGTTTAGGAAAAAAATCTATTTTTAAGTGAGACATACCTAGTTGTCAATGAGCTTAATAAATATGTTTCTTTACACTTGACCAAAAACTATTCCTAAATGTCAGTGAAGCAATACTAAGTGTACTGCTCTGATGCCATCTATTTACTGTGTGGGCCTATTAAGATCAGCAGTTCTTAACCGTTCTACTAGTGACTGATAGTTTGAAACTGATCTTGGATTATATAAAAGAGAAAAACGAATACACCTAAAAAGTAGAAAGAAGGAAATGTTATCAAATTATATTAAAAGGTGGAGGGAAAATACTTCAATGCTTGAGGAGCTTTCTAAATGGTATTTGAATTATGGTTAAGATTGCAATGGTCTCTGATACGAATATTTTTGTAAGAAAACATGAGAATGAAGGAAACATACAACTTTGAAAATAATTATGCAGACATTGCTCTGGAGAAACTTTTGAAAGATGCAGAAAACAAACAAAACTAAAAGATGTTGCATCTGACTTTACTTGAATCTCAGATTCTCTATAGTTTCAAAATAAATGCCAACTGATTGCCCTTTTTATCTCTCTGGTTCACTCATCTGCATATATTAGACAATCTCTGCATTTAAAGTTATGTCATATACAAAAGCAGTTCAAAATATTAATTGCAATTCACTTTAAGAAAGCAAAGTTATTAATGGAAAATCTTTATTATAAAAAAGCAAAATACACACCAGTCATAAGTATTGTGATGATTTTAAATAGCATCACCATTATGGAATTAATTATGGGTTACTTTTGAATAACGATCCAAGTCTTCCAGGAAATGGTGGAAAGATGGAAAGAATAAAAAGCATAAACATAAGCAAAGACACAGAGACAGAAATACGTAAGTGCAAGAAAATTAAATCAGCTTGCCTACAAATGGGGACCATCCATTGCCAACTACGTCGTGTTAATATGGAACCACTTTGATGGATTGATATGTTTTAGTTCTTTTTTTTTTTCATTTAACTTGATGTTAAATGTTCCATATAATACACGCACGTGGTTCAAAACACAGTTGAATAATAATTGTATGTTGAGAAATTGAACTTGTACCCCTTTCTGTACCTAACCCTCCTCCTCCACATATCATCATATTTCTAGTTCATGACATATCCTTGTCATATTTCTATTGGATCATAATGCTCTTTTAAAGGGGATCAAAAATCTCTGTAACTCATCTCATTTTATCTGGTTTGTGGTGGCGATTTCTTGCCCCTTTGGTGTTTTATTTCATACTGTGCTATTATTTGTTTCTTATCCGGATTTGCCTTTTCCCACATAAATCATGCCACCTTTGGTCAGTCCTGTCACACAGCTGCTTTCTTTAATTTTCCTCTTCAGTGTCACAAGTATAGGGGCAGAAGTTTCCTCTGGGATGCCTAGACCTACACCTTCTTCCTCCAGTTTGAAACAACTGAGAAATAATGGCAGGCGTCATTTCACCAAAATAACAATTTGGTTGCAGATAGAAATGGTCTACACTGTGGCTTTGACCTGCAGTTATATTTAGATAACTTAATATTTCCCCTGACAAAAGAACATACTTAATCAGACATGGAAAAAAGCAAATAAAGAATGTTCTCAACACTCATCCCAAGGGTGCTCCCTCAGTAGGCCTAGCTCAATAAAGGCAGTAAAGAGCCCCTAATTTTTTTAAGAGCCCCTAAATTTAAAAAAAAAAAAAAGGACTATGTATTGCCTTAAGAGTCACTCATCTGGACTTCTGACAGATTGATTTTCCTTCCTAACTTCTACTCCCATGAGGTTTTATTCCAGATTGAAGGACTCAGACCTTTGGTGGTGAGTCTATGGTTTTCAAACAAATTACACCTGTGTTAATTTGATGCACTTTAGCAATAGCAAAAGGTGATTGATGGTTCACATGAAGGTGTTTAGAAGAAAAAGTCATGGAGAAAGGCACAAATCTGAAGCAGAAGGAACGAGTTAATGGACTGGGAATCGGAACATCATGAGACTCCTGTGCTGTGTATGGGACTATGTTGCTGCATTTCCTCATGTTATAATCGCCTTCGTTAAATAAAAGTGGATGTGCACACGCACACTCCCCATATATCATACAGCTTGTGATAACTTACTGAACAAGGCAACAATGGTAAAGGGTGTTTTTATTCCCTTCTCCATATTTTTTCCATAATGATACCTCTTTAGGAAATCTGCAATTTAGGATAAGACATCCAAAAGTTATGTTACTAAGTAGTTAAGTAAACTTAGTAAAACTAGATACAAAGGAAGAAAAAAAAATCTTAGGAAGGTAGAACTTTTGAAAACAAGTTTAGTTTTTTGTTTTATTTGTCTGTTCTCCTTATCCCAGGAAAACGATGAAGAAGCCAAATAAACTACTATTATTCTGAATGTTTTCCTACATTTCACATTAAAATTCAGATGAGATGTTTGGTATAAATTTTAAATTTAGCTTCTGTTCACTACCTTGGGATTTAAAAAAAAAAAAACAAATTGAAGAAATGTAGCCCCTCTCCTTGACAGCTCTGGATGAGAAACAGAAAAACAAAACAAAACAACAACAACAAAAAAAGGTAAAAAGAGTAGAAAGCCTAAAAACTCAATATTGCAAGCAGTTTAGACATGTGACAGGAAGCACGGGACAGAGGCAAAGTGATCCATCAAATTAAGCCTCTCCAGAGCCTGTGGTTCCATCATATCACTAAAACATGTTTTTTGTTATTTTTTTTTTACAGTTAAGTGGACAAAAAAAATAGTGCTAAGACTATGTGAGCATTAAAAAAGAAAAAAGATCCAGGCCATCAATCCCCTACTAAAATCAAAAGGCAAAGTAAGAAGAAATATCCTCAGCTACTCATTTGAGTGCTTTATTTTTTCTTATCTTTTTAAAGATTTTATTTATTTATTTATTCATAAGAGAGAGAGAGAGAGAGAGAGAGAGAGAGAGAGGCAGAGACACAGGCAGAGGGAGAAGTAGGCTCCATGCAGGGAGCCCGACGCGGGACTGCATTTCAAGTCTCCAGGATCACACCCTGGGCTGCAGGTGGTGCTGAACTGCTGAGCCACTGGGGCTGCCCCATTTGAATGGTTTATATCATTGCCCACCACCTAGCAGAATGGAAAGCAAGGATAATTTGTATGACTTTATATCATGAGCCAAAGAGTGAAAGAAAAAGTTGATGACAACTATTTTCATATTTATTTTAAACAATTTTTAAGGTTTTGAAGTTGAAGTATTAAGCTATGTTAATGAAAAAAATTCAAAATTGATCATTGTAAAGGTAGTGTGTGTTTTCTGTGTTGATGCTATATTTATAAACATCTCGGATTGGGAATTCCATTGATTAAATATGACAGTTAATGAACTCATAGCTTTCTAATGAGTAGAAAAGGCTACCGGGGTTAAGCTTAATGCTTTGCAAGGACAGTAGGCTGAATAAAATATTACCCACTGGCATCTTCATTTAAGTAGTCTCCTGTGGGAAAAAAGCAATATATAAACATGCTCTTCTTTCTTAAAAAAAATTCTGATGATCTAAAAACTAATTTTATGGTTACAAGTAGGACAAAGAGAGCCTGCAGCAAAAACTGTTATGTCAGTGGCGATCGTTTATATAATGATTCAGATTGTTTTAATAGCTCACCGATTCTGTGAGTGTACAGAAGTCCAACATTTTGACTTACCAATGGAACATGTCAGTATCTACATATCTCTACGTATTCATTAGCTCGAATTAATTAACAATGATAAGGACTCTGAAATCATAGATTCTAAGTCATGTCACATTAGCAAAATGTTTGGGTTAGATGACATTCATATAATTCTAATTTTCTCTACCTTCATTTTTGAGAATTTGAAGCATATCTTTAAAGCTGTTAAAATCAACATGGATAAAAATAATAGTAACATCATACAATTGATGATATATCTACCAAAGCAATACATACCAAATATACTATATTCTATTGGTGAAAGGACATCGAGCTCATACTCCTTCCTCATTTTCTTCTTTCCTTGCATTCATTCATTCAACACATATTAATTGAATGACTAGTACCTCCTAGGCATTGTTCAAGCATCTGCATGTTTAGGGTCCTGTCCTCATGAGCTCACATTGTACAATAAACTTTAGTGATTGGCATCTAGTGGGATTTTATGAAACAAAAATTATAATTTAGGGAGGCACCTTGATGGCTCAGTCAGTTAAGTGTTCGGCTCTTGTTTTGGGCTCAGGTCATGATTTCAGGGTCATGAGATGCAGCCCTGATTATATTTTACAGCTCAAAATGTATCAAAACTTGTACTTCTGTAAAAATATTCACAAATCTTTATTTTAAAAAAAAAAACAATTTTTTTGAGAGAGAGAAAGAGAGAGCACTCAGGAGCAGGGAGGAGGAGCAGAGGGAGAAGGAAAGCTGTAGAGTGTAATCAGCCAATAACAACAGAAGAATAAAAACGAGCGTAAACTCAAGAGGTGGATTTGGCTATTATGTGAATAAATTAGTCATTTATCAGAAATAGATGTTTTGAAATTCTTTATTTGGAAATGTGCATGACATTGGAAAATCGATTGTTTGAACTACTGTTTTTAAATGGCTACTTATATGCATTAATTAGCTAGAAAAGTCATTGTTCAATAAATTAGTACTTTGACTAGCCTTAAAGAAATTCCAAAATACTTTTATTTTATTTTTTAAAGATTTAAAAATTTATTTTAGAGAGTGAGAGAGCGAGCAGAGGGAGAGGTAGAGGGAGAGGGTGACAAGCAGACTCCCCTGCTGACGGCCCTTGAGATCATGACCTGAGCCAAAATCAAGAGTGGACCGTTCAACTGACTGAGCCACCTAGGCATCCCTCCAATATACTTTTAAATTGAGTGTGTTGTTCTTATAAGAAAATAAGTAGTGTAGATTTCTCCTTTCCTTGCTTGTCCATTTCCTTCCTCCCTCCCTCTTCTCCTTCCTCTCTACCTCCTTCTCATGTTCTTGCTCTTTCTTTTGCTGTTTCTACTTCTGAATCATCTGTTTATACCCCTCTTTCTCTTTTTTGATTTCCCCCTCTCCCCTTTTTCTTTCTTCCTCTTCCTCTTAATTATCTTTTTTCTCTTCTTTTCTTTTATTCTCAATTCTTCACTTCTATTTGGAAAGCACTCATATTTAAATTAACACAAAGAAAGTCAATTTCCTTCATTAGGGTGTTTAACTATGATCTTAGGACAAGGATTGAAGACATTTTTTCAGGTCCCCAAAGGGTCTTAATGGATATCATAAGTTCAGATCTTTCATTTTATCAACACTGGCCCAAGGCAGTAATAAATCATGTTTCAAACAGTGCACTGAATAAAAGAACGTACAAATATCCTTGGATCAATAGCCTGGGGTTTTATCACTGTACCATAATTACTAACATAATTTAACTCTAATGCCATCTAAAATTGAGCATAATTACCTAAAGAGAACAAAATGAAAGAATACAGCATATGTGTTAAAAATTATACAAGTTATTTTGGCAAATACAGTCCTAAGTCATAAATGATTTGCTAACTAGGCTAAACAATTAGGTAGCCGCTTGAACTGCACATTACAAATTTTAGATCTGAAAGCTTAAAAGGGTAAGCAATAGTTTTGCCAGCTAGCAAATATCACTGGGATGATGTTCTATACAATTAGAAAAAAAATATATAGCTGTTTTTTTTCTCCTCCATCACCTGGTTTCTGTATCCTGGATATTTTCATTTTTAAAATTCCATATTGACTTTATTTTAATGGCCTACTTACTCTTTGATCTTGTATTAGCAACAATATGTTTTATTATACCACTGAAACTTAACCTTTACCTGATGCATTTGTCATCTGCCTAATGTGAGAATGATTGAGAGTGCCTTAGTATAAATGCCTGAAACTTCTGCAAATCAGTTAATACATTTTATTTGTACATAGTTTTTATTCCTTGATTTCCAAACCTACTTCAAAAATTTTCAGTGAAATGTATTTTAAACTAATGGTATCAATACAATTTCTATAAATAGCTTATATAGTATTATGCTAGCTTCAACCACTAAGAATATATTTATATTTATATATATATATATATAATGTAATGTAACACAGCATGTATAATATGTAAATGATATGTAATGTGATAGAATAATGTACATATAACAATAAGTACACATACCTAATAAACATGCATGTTTTATGTAATCATTTTACTGTGAAATATTCCTGCAGAAAGGATCATCCCATTTAGGTGTGCACTTTAACAAATAATTACAAATTAACCACTTATAAAACCCCAGTAGAAAAGACAGAGCATTATTATCATTGTGGAGGTCTCCTGTGTATCCCTCCCTGATAATAGCCCATTTGCTCCCCCAAGAGGAAACTACTCTCCTGCACTTTGCCACTTTACAATGAAAAATAGGACTTATTTACTTCAATTGGAATCTGTAGGCTTTTCTTTAATAGTTATATATTATTATTTGGAGATCTCTGTGACAGTAATGACAGCTATCATTTATTAAACTCATTATATGTGTCAACCTATTCTAAGTCATTCACAAACAGAATTTCATTTCATTTTACAGGAACTTTCTGAATGGATCCTGATGTTACCATTTCATAAATGAGGAAACGAGGGTTTATGTATGTTTAATGATTGATTAAGCCCCTATTTTTACAGCCAATATGATACTGAACGTGGCATTGATATGGAGAGCGCCTGACTTTTACCAAAGAATCATTTTAGTGTCTAAAATCATGGGAGATTTTTAGGTAAAATGCCAAAATGAGATATTGGCACTGAAAGAAAGCAGTGTTTCACCAGTTAAAATTAATAAACTGAATGTGCCCTCCTATAATAAACTTAAACTTGTGCCCACTTAAAATATGTATTGAAAATATGCCATGAATCATTGGAAAGGACTTATTTTTAAAAACAGAACTCTAGATCACACTTTGCTTTCAAATAACTTTTAAGTAACCAGAGATAGATGTAAATGCCAAGTAGATAAATTTATTTTTGTACATCAGGAAAGTATATGATATGAAATGTCATGAAATAACTAAATTGATGAGGCATAAAATAATAGAACAGAGGAAGAGTAAAGATGCAAGCTGGAGTAAAAGGGAAAATATAATATGCCAGGAAAATTTTCTAATTTTAAAGTAGATGAATGATGACTGCTTCCCTGCACCAAGAGGTCTCCAGAATTAAGCCACAAACGTTTATTGTCCATAATGTGACTACTATAGCCAGGAGTCAGTGTATAAAGTTTTAAAATACTGTCATAAACAAACAATATAAAAATAAAGATGAAACACAGAGTAACACTGCATTGGAATAAAGCTGTGTCATAGAGGAAGAGACCTTAACTGGTAGTCAGGAGCTTCAGCAGCAGAAGGTGACAGCAAGCATGAGGAGAGGGCACAAAGGACTTAGGAAGGCATAAGAAATAACGTTCATGGCCTTAAGTTTTTTACTTGAACACAAGAAAAACCTTATTTATTTAGTTAGTTATTTTAAAGATTTTATTCATTCATTCATGAGAGACACAGAGAGAGAGAGAGAGGCAGAGACACTGGCAGAGAGAGAAGAAAGTTCCCTCCAGGGAGCCCGATGCGGGACTCGATCCTGGGACCCCAGGGTCATGACCTGAGCTGAAGGCGGACGCTCAACCACTGAGCCACCAGACATCCCTGGAAAAACCATATTTAATAATGAAGGTAGATTCACAAAATTTCATCTTACTTGGTACCTCTGGAATCGAAGAGAAAGGGAGTTTGGAGCAGAGCACAAGATTTTAAATAATAAGTCGAATCCTATCCAAAACTCATACCCCCAATCTCTGAATTTAGAAACGGCTGGTAAAGCACTTTCTAGTATGAGTTAAACTTTCACTGATTTCAGGTATGAGGCTTAGTGCAAGAAAATTACTCTTTATTATTGGTAGGATAATTGTACCTTTTTTCTTCAGGTTGGATCATTTGAAGAATCTGAATCCTCTATGGCTCTAAATGATCTTATTAGAGGGAATGAAACCATGGAGTCAAAATTATGTTGTTGAAATTGAAAATTTGAGGCTCTGAATAAATCTACGAACACAAGGTATAGAAATTTAGAGATTAATTGAATGTATTATTAAGCATCTAAATGATTAGTGCACAGGGCTAAATAGTAAGGAGAAAATGGTAACAAAATGACTGCTTATATTCCTGAAAACATTAATGTGGAAATATTTGACTAGAAGGGAGAACAGTTAAATAACAGTTAAGTAAAATTCTATCCAGGAGAAGCAACTGTACTTGGGCTTTAAGGGTCTAAGTCTTTGTTTTACCTGGGTGGCTCAGCTGGTTAAAGTGTCTGACACTTGATTTCGGTTCAGATCATAATCTCCAGGTCCTGAGTTTGAGCCCCAAATGGGGCTCCGCACTGAGCACTGAGCTTGGAGCCTGCATAAGATTCTTTCTCCTCCTCGTCCTCTGCGCTTCCCCCCAGCTCATGAGTGCTCCCACGCTCGCTCGCTCTCTAAAATAAATAAAGAAAAGTCTGAATTGTTTTTATTAAATAAATGTATTGTGGTGACTTGGAGGAATTTTAGAAGGACAAATATTTCTAGGAGGAAAGGTCATTTGGGAACCGAAGAGAAACTTAACTGTATGAAAAAAAAAGGACATTGTACAACGTTGTCTAGTCAAGATCAATAGTAAGAGACAAAAAAAAAAATAGTAAGAGACTGTTAAGAAAATAAAAAGGCAGTTCTGACAAAGGACTCCTGTCCATACTACATAATGAAAAAAACATAAATGCATACTAAAATATGAATTTCTTTTTTAAATTGAAATAAATTTTACATCTTGTTTTGCTTGGTTTAGTGAATATACTTTAGTATCTGAAGTCGCGCTGAATCAAACATCTAGTGACCATACAGTTCGGAAAGGCAGTCTCTTGTGAATGAAACCCTCTTAACTTTTGTGTAGGTTTGTCTCTTACTGAGGTGCGACTGACATATGATGTATTAGTTCCAAGTGTGTAACATAAAAATGATTCTATATTGGCACATAATTGTTAAATGATCCCCCACAATTAGTCTAGTTGACATCCATCACCACACATAGTCACAAAATTTTTATTTTTCTTATGGGGAGAACTTCTAAGATCAACCCTCTTAATAACTTGCAAACACGCAACACAATATTAGCTACAGTCGCCATCCTGTAACTTACATCCCCATGACTTACTTATTTCATAACCCGAAGTCTGTACCTTTTGACTCCCTTCACTCATTTCATCCCACTCTACACCCTACTTCTAGTCATTACCAATCTGTTCTCACCCTTTCTCTTTTTTTTCCCAAGTTAATACAACATTTATTAGCGATTAGTGCAGAAATTAATTCCCTCTACATACAAAAATACAGATTTGAACCCTATGAAAACAAGCACCAATCTGTTTTCTGTATTTCCGAGCTTGGTTCTGTTCGTTTGTTTCTTTTAGATTCCACACGTAAGAGGAATCATACGGTACTTGTCTTTCTCTGATTTGTTTCACTTGGCATAATGACTTCAAGTTGCATCCATATTATTGCAAATGGCAAGATCTCATTCTTTTTTTATGGCTGAATAATATAAGCATGTACATACACACACATCTTCATTATCCATTCATTTGTGGCTGGACACTTGGATTGTTTCTATATCTTGGCTGTTGTAAATAATACTGAAATGCATATGGAGTGCATATATCTTTTTAAATTAGTGTTTTTGTTTTCTCTGGATAAATAATCAGAAATAAGATTGTTGGATCATAGTGTAGTTCTATTTTTAAATGTTTGAAGAACTTCCATACTGTTCCTACAGTGGCTGCTCCAATGTATACTTCCATCGACAGTACATAAGTGTTCCCTTTTACCCACATCCTTGCCAGAACTTATTGCTTATCTTTTTTTATAATAGCCATTTTAATAAGTGTGACATGATACTTATTGGTTTGATTTGGATTTCCCTAATGATTAGTGACATTAATCATCCTTTCATGTAGTTGTTGGCCATCTCTATGTTTCCTTTGGAAAAATGTCTGTCAGATCTTTTGCCCATTTTTTAATTGGATTTTTTCCTTTCTTTTTTCTTTCTTTTTTTTTTTTTGGTTTTTGTTTGTTTTGCTATTGAAATGTATGAGTTCTTTATATATTTGAATACTTACTCCTTATCAGGTATACAATTTGCAAATATTTTCTCCCATTCAGTGGGTTGCCTTTTCATTCTATTAGGTGATTTCCTCTGCTGCTTTGAAGGTTTTCAGTCTACTATAGTCCCACTTGTTTATTTTTGTGTTTTTGCCCTTACTTTTGGTGTTAGGCCCAAAAACCATCTCCAAAATGTCAAGGAGCTTATCACCTATGTGTTTCTGTTGTATGGTTTCAGGTCTTTTTCTTTTTTTTAAAGATTTTATTTATTTATTTACGAGAGACACAGAGAGAAAGAGAGAGGCCGAGACACAGGCAGAGGGAAAAACAGGCTCCATGCAGGGAGCCCAACGTGGGACTCGATCCCAGGTCTCTAAGATCAGGCCCTGGGCTAAAGGTGGTGCTAAACTGCTGAGCCACCCGGGCTGCCTGGTTTCAGGTCTTATATTCAACTTTTTGATCCAATTTGAGTTAATTTTTGTGTCTGATATAAGTGGTGTAGGCAATTTAAAAAAATGTTTTTAAAAATTATTTTATTGAGATATAATTGACATATAATGTGTAAACTTAAGACGTACAATACATTAATTTCATACATTTATAAATTACTATATGATTACCACTTGATCCTTTTTATTTTTCATTTTTTCCACCTGATCCTTTTTAAAAAAATTATTTATTCATTCATGAGAGACACACACAGAGAGAGAGAGAGAGAGGCAGAGACACAGGCAAAGGGAGAAGCAGACTCCTGCAGGGAGCCTGATGAGGGACTCAATCCCTGGACCCCAGGATCATGACCTGAGCCAAAGGCAGATGCTCAACCACTGAGCCCCCCAGGTGCTGCTACCACCAGATCTTTAGCTAATGTGCAATATAGTCTTTTAATGCCTACTGGGGTGTATAAGAATGGGGTTTGGGCCTGGAAATTTCCTTATCCAGAGATAGAATTCTCAGTCTGCTGGGCTTATCACCTTATTTGGGACCATCTTCCTTGTTTCAGACTCAGTATGTATTCTTTTGTTCTGTTTAGCTGCCATATGGCACCTAGCAAACTCGATTGTTATATCTGGCCTCTACAGGGATAGGACGGGATCTTTATTTTGCAGAATAATAGGAGTGTTCCCTATATCAGCTGTCACTGGAAGGGATCTGCAGCCATGGGGACTGGTAGCCACTACTGAAACTATGTCTCTTCTCCCTGAGAGTAAAGCTTGACTGTGTGGTGTTTCGCATGATGACTCTGACAACAGGATGCGGTGGGCACAAGTGTTCAGATTTTGGCTCTTTGGTAGTAGGCAAAAGATGCCATTTGCATGACAGTTATGCTATGGCTAAAACAAAAATACTCACCAAATCACTGTAGAGGAAGAATTATTTTAAAAAGTGTTAAAGATATAAAAAAAAATTGAACAGTTTTTGGCCCTTGAAGTACACGATCTCACTAATTTTATGGTAAAGTATGAGAAAAATCTTCAGGTGGAAATATAAGTTTGGGAATAAAAATTGAAGATGCAGATAAGCAGATAAACAGAAAAGCACAAATTCATCATCTTTTCTTTACGTAGAATGAACATTTCCAGTAGACGTAGGGGAGATGTGTTTTTCTATGTGAATTTTGAAATAATAATCGTATTTATCATGAATGTAACTAATAGTAACAATAAAATAATAACATAAAAGTCAAACAGTAAAGGAGTAATGGATTTATAGAATTTAATTTTGGGTATAATCATAGACATAATTCATTCTGATATTTTATTTCTCCTGTTTGAACATAAACAAAGTATTTCCAAGTGCCAGTTAATCTTTTCTTTCTAATATCAATCAATCTCACACATAAATGAATCTCAAATATGTCCATATTTTTCTTTTATTTAAATAAATCAACATTATTTAGACATAAATTACACACCAAAAAGCTCACTCTACGTGTACTATGTGAGACTTGAACAGAAGTACACTATCACGTAACCACCATAGGTTATGGAAACTGTTCATCACTCCAGAAAATTCCCCTTTACTCCTTTGATATTATTTATTAATCCAAAGAGAACAAATATTGTTCCACTTTCTGTCATTATAGATTTATTCTCTATTTCTAGAATTCCATACAAATGGATCAATGGTTTTTACTTTGTTTTGTGTGATTAACAGTTTTATCTGTTTTATTAATCTTTTCAAAAAATCAACTTTTGATATTACATTTTCCTATTTTCGTTCATTTATTATTTCATTAATTTCCTTTACTATTTTACTATTTTACTTTATGCATTTGTGTAGTTTTCACTTACACTTCATTTTTTTAGCTGCTTAAACTGTAAATTTAGAGTAGTATCTTGAAATTTTCATTCCTCTCTAATATAAGCATTTACTTTTGATATATTAGTTTTTATTTTAAATCAGCATAATTTATATATTCATATAATTTTTATTGAAATTGTGCTATATGCTGTTTTAATTTCCAATATTTTAGGATTTTCCAAATATCTGGGATTTTTTTTCAGTCAGAAAAGAAAATATGTGTATGATTTTAATACTCTTAAATTAGTAGATGGCTACCATGGCCATCGTGAAGTCTATCTTGGTGAATGTTTTGTGTGCATTAGTTTTCCTTCCTGATGTGTAAGTTTTGCTTCATGTATTTTGAAGCTCCATTATTAGTTGCATAAGCATTGAAGATTTGTGTCTTGTCTATAAATTAATACTCTTATAATTATTAAATTAATGCTTTATTCCTGGTAATCCTCCTTGTTCTGGAATCTATTTTATCTGAAATTAATATAGTCACTCCATTGTTTTCATGATTAATCTTATATTATCTATTTTATTTTATTGTTAAATTATCTTTGTCCACAACAACACTGTAGTTCTTGTCATCATGTAGTTGGGTCTTGCATTTTTATCTATTTGGGCAATCTTTACCTTATATTTATAATATATAGATCATTTTTCTTTGATATATCCACCAAAATTATTGACTTTAAGCATATTATCTTGTATATGTTTTCTCTCTGTCACATCTTTTTCTTGGATATTTTTTATCTCTACCTTCGTTTGAATTAATTGAATATTTTATTTTCATACATAATCTGCATTATCAGATCGGTATTTATGCCTTCTGGTTTTATTTTTATTGGTTGTTCTAGGGTTTACAACATAAAATTTAAATGATCACAGTCTAGTTCCAACTAATATTACACCACTTCGTATGTAATGTAAGAATTTTACAAACCATTACTTCTATTTTGTCTTTCCAATCATTTATGGTATTTTTAGCATACTTTTAGTTCTACGTGAATTATAAAATTAACAAAGCACCTAAAAGCTAAAAAATAAAAGAGAGAGAGAGAGAGAGCGATATTTTCTCACACTATTCATTCCTTTGTATCTATATAAATTTCTAACTGGTAGTATTTTCTTTTAACCTGAATAACTGATATTATCTTGTATGTCCAATTCCTAGAAATGAATTCTCTCCTGTTTTATTTTTTAAGTTTTAATCTGCCTATTTATCTGAAAGATATTTTTCCCCTGAATTTAGAATTTTACAATAAGGTATTTTTTTCTGTCAGTTCATTAATGGAATTATTGTTTATATTCTAACTTTTTTAGTTTTCTAAAGTCTGACATCATTTTTATCTTTGTTACACTATCTTTGCTTCTGGTTGCTTTGAATGTTTTCTTGCTTTCGTTTTGGTTAGCAGTTTAATATGATTTGGTGTAATTTTCCTTCTGTTTAAGTTTCTATGATATGTGAGTTTATAATTTTCATAAAATTTCAACCATTATCTCTTCAACTGTTTTATCTGCCCTTTCCTGTATTTTTCTCAGGTTCCAATTATGCATATGTCAAACTATAGTACTATCATTGAAACACCAATTTTTAATTTTTTCTATCTTTTTATTTAGTGTGCTTCAGTTTTCATCAATTCTATAACTATGTCATCAGGTCTGGTGATATTTTCTTCATCAGCATCTATTTTCTGGCAAATGCCTTCAATGATTTTTTTAAATTTTAGATATTGTATTTTATCTCTAGAAATTAATTTTATTTAAAAAAAATTGTTTTCTTAGTATGGTCACATTTTCCTTTGTATTCTTGAGCATATTTAAGCTGCCCATCTTTACATCCTTGCTAATTACATCAATTATATCATTTATTAATCTATTTGTATTCACTCCCCACCACACATACATTGCCTCAGTTACAAGTCACATTTTACTGCTTTTTTGACGATCTAGTAACCTTTTGTTTGGATTTGGAACTTGTCACCTTGACTTAATGTCCAAGGGTATTCCTGGATTGACCATGTTTTAATTTTAAAATTAAAAGATAATTAGATACCAAACAAAATGTTGAAGTGTGTTTGACAGTCATTTAAATTATTTACAGCTTAGTTTGAATCTATTCAGCTTTATTTTCAATTTTTGTTCAGTTCAGAATTAGAATATCCTTTATTCTCATGGTAATTTAGCTCTATTACTAAGGTGTTCCCATTTGGTACCTTCACCAAATGTCCTGCTTTAGCAAGGTCTTTTCACTCTGGTAAGAATTTGAATGTCTCCCAACTTTGTACTCTGAGGAATATTTACCATATAACATCCTGATTGTTTTTGTTTCTCTGGTTGGTTGGTTGGTTGGTTGATTTTTCCCAGTCCCTAGAAGTTTTATTTATCAGGGAGGAGGAGCTTCCTCTGCCCTTTAGTCCTTCTAGCTGGTCACAGAATCAAATCAACATGACGTAGATAAACAAGAAAAATCAAAGTTAATAGGCATGCGGAGGAATCTACACACAGACATGAAATTAGAGAAACAGGCAACATGAAGCTTATATGAGCTAAGGAGAGGGGTAGGGTCTGAGGATACAAGTGGGAGGTTGAGAAGAAAAGTTATTAGTGGGGAGATGAAAGGAGATGTTTTTAAAAACAAAGCTTGCCCTATTATGCAGGTCAGTGCCCTAGAAAAAAGGGAGTCTCTGTTAATATCTCTCTTCCTACTAAAACAGGCAGTTGAGAGGGAGCTAAAGAGGTTTTTCTGAATCTGCTGGCCATGGATTGCTTTTAGCTCTAAGTAATGTTCATGCCAAAGTGCTCCTTCTTGAGGGAGCCTGCCCTTGGCCCCTACATACCCCTCAAATTTGCAGGTACGAAGTCAACCCAAGACTCAATGGGATCTCTCTACAGCTTTCAGGATCTCTTTTCTGCATAGCTCCTTCCACGTTGGTACCTTAATCTGACAAGCATCATCTAATTAACTCAGGCATCCTAAATTCTGATCCTCATCTGCTGAACTTGATGGGTTCACCTTAACTAGCTTGAGTTTGCCTTTTTTTCCAAATCAGTTAAATATATCCAAGTAGAAAATCAGACAGATCCTAGAGTTCACTCCATTCGAACTCTATCCCTCTCTCTCAAGGAGAAAATCCTGTTCGGCCTGCTGTCCAATATCTCAAAATAGTTAATATCATATACTTCTGCCTCCCCCCCACACACACAGACACAGTTTTCTATTTGATTAGAATGGGAGGAGATTTATGTAGTGGAATGAATGCCCCAGTCATGGGAAACCAGCACTCAAAAATGACACATTATGGACATTATGGAAATGGCAGCAGGTAATACATGGTTCTACCAGTAAAGATGTTGAGTTCTTACAAGGCTTTCTCTGGTCTGGTGGTTAAATATACATGTAATTCTTTTGGACTGAACAAATCCCATTAAAAAGTTTTTATAGTCCAAGAGTAACAAGAGAAACAAAACTCAAAAAAAAAATGTTAATTGTCAGGTTAATTTAATCAAGGAAGGAGTTGAGCCATCAATTTGTAAAAATAAAAAAAAAATAGACTGATTCTACGCATACCTGGAATTATGGCAGTGGATCATAGTGCTATTCATTTTTCTTTGTGTTGTAAGAGGTGTAGAAACACATTTTATACTCATTCAGAATCTGAATATCATTACATCTATGTGAGCTTTACAAATATATTATAAATTTGTTGTTGTTGTCGTTGTTCTTGTTGCTATTGTTTTAACCACTAGTGATGGCCTTCTTTACTGAGCTTATTGGTTTTATGTACTTCACTACATTTTCCTGCATATATCTCCTTCTATTTTGTGATTTCTTGCTCGTGCCATCCTGCTGTTTCTATTGCTATGAAGTGATCTCCTTTAAACGGACAAGTATCTTTTGCGCTCAGACACTACATGCTAACTTAGTTGCCCTTAGTGCTGCTACTATAAATAATTTTCTTAATCTAGGCACACAATTTTCCTACATTTTCACTGTACTACTCCTGGGAGCAACACCAAAAAAACCACATCCTGGCTTACTGAATTCTATTCTATTCGATTCTGGCTTCAGAATTTTATTCTTAACAAACATCACTGATAACCTATTTCTGCTGGAGAAGGACCAATGTAATAGAGGGGGGAAAAAGTAACGTATATCTATTTCTGCAATTATTAGATGCCACCTTTTTTCTCTCTGATTACTCAGGGATTAATCCATGGATGATCCCCAGTCATTGTTTTGACTACTATTCAGTTTCAGTCAATGTAGTTATTTTATTCATTTATACTTGCTGTGGCACTGCTAAACATTTATTTGTTCTTATCTGCAATAGCCTCCTCCTACCCCTCCTTAGCCTCCCCTGCCACCCACCTCCTACATTTTGCTTCTTACTGCACTTCTGACCAATTTATTCTCTATTACTACTTCAAAATGATCATTGAAGATTATCTTCCAAAGCTAGGCACTTAGACGCCATTAATAAATCAAGATGTGATGCTTTCCCTAGGGTAGTTTATTCTCTACTTAGGATTCAAAAATAAACTTAAAAGACCAAATATAGTAACTGCAAATGTGACAATTTATCATAGAAAACAACCAAATAAATAGAATAATCAAATGAAAGGGCATAACTTCCGATCTGGTGATTAGAGATCAGATAACATTGAAGCAAAGTCTTCAAAGAATTTTCAGGACTAGGTATTTAAAGAAGAGCCCTGGGGACAAAGACACAGCATTAAAAAAAAGTCATGAATGCCTTGTTGAGAAACAGAGAAATCATATGAAGATGCCTTGTTCTGAGATGTAAAAACAAATCCCTTGATAAGCAGAGGCTTTAAAATATCAGTTGTTGAAACCATTTAAAAAGATTAATTAGAGCACTTTTGCACTTTGGGCTTTTGGTCTTTTCTGTGCAATGATTATTTCTGTTAGGAATGAAACTTGCCCTTTGTTTGCCTGAATTTAACTAAGAAAAGCTGAAGCTACGTGGGTTAAATAATTTGTTAAAGTAAGTTAAATGCTGATACAGATAAATCCTGACATCTCAGCTTCTTAAGTGAGTTAGTTCATTAACACTGAGAAGTGTGGCTTAACACTGTCACACATAAAGTTTATTGTAGGGGACTCTTGCTCAGTTGAGTTATTCAGGAACTAAAATGATAGAATTATTCAAGGTGGTGCTACCTTCTCCGACATTTGACTGTGCAGATCACCTTAGGTTAAAAAAAAATAATAATAATGAGGGACTTGGCCTGATAGTGGGTTCCATCACATTTTCCACATCCTATTAATTGAAAATTTAGATGCAAGAAAAACATGAAATGTAGTCAACTGTGGTCTCTAAAGGAAATGCTGACTTTGAAGAATAGTTGGCCAATCTAGGACCCCATCAACAATAATGGTTCTTTTAAATGCAACTGAATTGTTTTCTGGGGCCAATAATCTTTTTTCAGGATTTACTGAATAAAGTTGGTAAATAAGTAAGTAAATTCTCAGCTGAATTCTCAACTGCTTAAGGCAACAAAAATTCCTTCTTGATCATGTTATATATTCATTGAGGCTCATTAGGCCTGTTCCACACAGTCACTCAGACACAGAATCAAATAGGCTTCTTTGGTCATTGGGGGAAGAGTAGGTATACATACATGGAACACATATCATCTCTACTTCGTGTCCATTTTCCAGAGCATGTTATGTGTCCCCCTCTACTTTCAAACTGGGCGGGAAATGTGCAGAACTGTATTCACTTCAAGTAAGCAACATTGGTTCCCAAGATGTATATTTTCAAAATCTCATTGAGAGAAAATATTAGCCAAAAATTGAAAGTCATATCTTTAGAGAAACTTTAAGGAAAATGTTGGAGTTGAATTTGCATCTGTAAGAACAAAAATCAGTCATATCCAGTAGAAACTTTATATAACTTCCTTACTCCTATTATCTGTATATCTTTAAAAAAAAAAGATTTTGTTTATTTATTCATGAGAGACACAGAGAGAGAGGCCGAGACACAGGCAGAGGGAGAAGCAGGCTCCATGCAGGGAGCGCGATGTGGGACTCAATCCTGGGTCTCCAGGATCAGACACTGAGCCGAAGGCAGATGCCCAACTGCTGAGCCACCCAGGCATCCCTATCTGTATATCTTGAAGGGTGTTGTGAAAGGTTTTACCTGTGGTACCAGCAGTGGTGTGGGAAATGAATGGAGAGTTCTGCGTATATGATGTATACGTAGGAGAGAATCCCCCTCTCTCATTGCTGTCTCCAAAATCTATGATAGTCCCAAGATCAGTTTTCTGGAATTAGATGATCAGAGCAGAGGAGTTGTTATTAAGACTTGAAGAAAAGGTTGGTAGGAAAAAAACAGCTTTTTAGCTCATGAGTAACTGACACAGAGTGACATTCACAGGGAAGGAAACCTATAGTTGAGAGTTTAATAATCTCAATTTAATTATTGATATAAATACAGCCCATTTTGTAATGGTCAAAAATTTTCAAAACTTGGTGAAAATTATAAAATCGCATATTTAAGAACCTCTATAAACCTCAAACAGTATCAAGAAAAACACATCAAGCCATATGATAATGAAATTACCACAAACCACTGATACAGAAAATAAATGAGAAAAAAAAAGAAAATCCAATACATGTAGAATAAAAAATAACTGCAGATGGTTAATAAGAAAAAAAAGGGCACATGTAATGGAATGACATCTTCATAGTGTTGAAAATCTCTACCCGTTGCACGTTATCATTCCAAAGGGAAATGGATTTAAAGACTTTCAGACAAAATCTGAATGAACTGATGGCCAAGAAGCCTGTACTAAAACGAATATTGAAACAGAATCTTCAGAGACACGTGGGTGGCTCAGTGGCTGACATCTGCCTTTGGCTCTGGTTGTGATCCCGGGCTCATGGGATGGAGTTCTACATCAGACTTCCCACAGGGAACCTGCTTCTCCCTCTGCCTGTGTCTCTGCCTCTTTCTCGTGTCTCTCATGAGTAAATAATCAAATCTTTAAATAAATTAATTAATAAATAATAAAAAGATAAAATCTTCAGGTAGAAAGAAAATGATAGCAGATAGACATTCAGATTCATACAAGGAAAAGACTGAAAAAATAGGCCAAATATAAAAGAATTTTTTATTATAAAATGGATAACAAAAATAATTTATTTGGGGTTTAAAACTAACGTCAAAAGAAAATGTATAATTAAAAGGCCACAGGTTTCAAAAAGGACCCCATCTACTCAGTAGGTTTAGAATCTAGTCTCTTAATCAATTGCCCTCAAATCATAATGATCTCATTATTCAATATTAGCTCTTAAAGATGAAATTATTTGATTATTCAGTCTACATTTTCTGAAATAGATACTTTTATACTTAAACTGTGCACATTCAAAACAAAATTATTAAGTTAAAAGGAAAAAAACATATTCATTATGTAGTAATATGATCCATAAGGGGAATATAAAGGAGGAAGATCAGAGTCTAAGTCTTGATTAAAAATATTTTTCTCCAAAATTGGCATAAAAGATGGTTGAGAAAAGATCATGGCTAAAAAAAGTTCCAGAGCTGTGGAACCCAGCTCCCTTTTGCAAGAAATAGATGAGAAAAGAGATTACGATGAGTTAGTCATAAAGGCATACTGTGTCATTACATTGTGTGACAATGAAAATATGAAGCTTATATAACTTTTCTTTACATGTCACTGGATTCAGTTTTGTGCGCCAGTTGTGAGTATCTATGTTGGTGTGCTCACAACATTGACTCACTCATGTTACATATGCGAGGAGGGGCATAGCAAAGGGGAGAGGGAGTGAACACTGATCATTTTGGCATATATAATTTTTTCCCCTTTCTTTCTGTGTTTGTTTCACTTGAATAAACCTTCTTGGCTATATTCATTTACAGATGAACACATGTGTATTTGAGAATAAATTACATTAGGAAATATTTTTATGTGTGGGGGAAGAAATAACTGGTCTTATCCAGGTCATGTCCCTATCAGATACTCAGGTGGGTATTTCATCTCTCTGCGCAGTGTCATCAATTGGCTTGACCTGGTCTCCAATAATGTGTGAGACAGTCTTAAGAGTTATATTTAGTTATATATACTTATAGAAACCAAATGTGTAATTAACATGTCCCAAGGAGGTGAAGGAAGTGTCAGTTTGAGCCCATTAAGTGTCAACTAATCAAATTTCATGAATTAATGTTCTCAGTGAGCAGTGTTTCCTGGAGGTATATTGGCTAAGGTAAGAAGTGGAGATGCAGATTAATTGAAAATCAATTTTTGGAACAGATAATGGGCTCTTAAGGCAGCATCCCATTGGCAAGTGAGCCTAAATGCTTTGATAAATAAAAGGAAAGAAATGATAAATACACGCCATTCCTGACCATCATTCATTATGTAAGAGTCCACAATTTCACAATTATTCCTAGGCCTCTAATTATTTGTGTTTATGTTGGCAAACATAGTATTTGGTTTAGAAACCTGCGCTACTAATTATTTGGTTTCTGAAGATTTATTTTGTAGCATCCATCCAGTTGCTACTATTTATCATTTGTAGTTCTGACCCTATAAATTCAGAACTTCTATATGCTCCTGGGAGTATTCTCCTTTTAACGAGACATTTATAGTGAAGGGGTATTAAGATGAAACATTTCATTGAAAAGGTCATTAAACATCCAAATTCATAAGCAAGCCTATTTAATTGATGCTTTAATGGCATGTTCATAAGAAAAATCCTTAAAGATGTATTATTACTGGAAGTAAAACAGCAAATAAATTTAATCTTTTTCAGGGGATTAGAATGTATGACCTGCAAGTGAAACTGAAGATCATTTAGTTTTGTAGTTTTCATACCTGATTGCTCTTTAGAATAGTTTGGTTCCTAGAAGTTCTTATTCTGTAAGACTCTTTTCAAGCAAGAATATGCAAAGTGAAATAAGTCAAAGGATGACAAATATCATATAATTTCACTAATATGTGGAAGCTAAACAGCAAAACAAACAAACAAAAATCAGAAACAGACTCATAAATTCAGAGAACACACTGTTGACTGCCGGAGGAGAGAGAGATGTGGGGATGGGCGAAATAAGTGAGGGAGGGTGACAGGTACAGGCTTCCAGCTAAAGAATGAATAAATCATGGGAATAAAAGGCACAGCATGGGGAATACAGTCAGTGATACTGCAATAGCTTAAGGATGACAAGTGGAAGCTACATTTGTGAGCATAGCTAATGTAGAGATTCGTCAAATCACTATGTGGCATACCTGAAACTAACGTAATGTGTCAACTAATCTTCAAAAGGAAAAAAAAAAGAAAAAATGATAATTAAACCAGTTCTTCAGATAATTCCGACAGAGCCAGTCTATATTAATGCATTTGAAAAATTGTTCAAGAACAAATCTCGCATTTTATGTATAAGAAAGTAACATCCAAAAAGAAAAAGACTCAGGTTAAAATTTTGTTTTTAATTTTGTCCAGTTTCTTAGATTTTTAAGACGAGTACCAGTTACTTCAACACAGATGGCAGTACGCATTCTGGTTTTTTTTTTTTTTTTTTTTTTTGTAGGGTACTGTATCTTTTCTTAATACATTAAAGTATACCTCTTTTTTAAAAAAATTATACTGCTTGTTTTGGAGTTGAAAATATGCATCAAAATAAGAAAATATGCATCGTTGATTTATGAAAGGGTATTTTGAATCCGTATTGTATTATTTGAACTTTACACTTCACACTTCTTAACCCTTTATACTGCCCACTTTACACCTCACACTTGTCAATTTATAGTTCCAACCTCCCATTTCTGACTTCTACGATGAAATGATGTCCCAGGAGTATGATTCTCTATGTCTAGTCTTTCTTCTAGTGGAAGCATAATTCCAAGCGCTGTTGTCATATCTTGTATTTCAATGTGCATTATAAACCACAGTTTGCATTTTACTAATTCTATTTTTGTCAGTTCTCTCTGAGGAATATTATGAAAAGAAAAAATAGGCACTCTTTTATACTTACCTAAGGGTTTACTTTTCTGGCACTCGTTTTACCTTCCAATATATCTATGTTTTTGTTGGTTTTGTTCGGTGTTATTATCCTTCAGATGAGAAATATCCTTTACCATTTCTAGTAGTGCAGGTCTTTGGGCAGCCGAATTTCTCAGTTCTCATTTGTCTGAAATGGCTCTATTTTACCCTTGTTTTCAAGGATATTTTCACTGTATGGAACAGTAGGTAGACAGAATTAGGTTTTGTTTTCCTTTCTTTCAGCCTTTTGAAATACCACTCCATTTTCTTCAGGCCTCCATTATTTTTAATAAGGAGTAGGTAATTTGTATTATTGTTTTCCTGTGTGTGATCTTTCTTTTTTCTCAAAGTGCTTTCATATTATCTTTGATTTTCTACTGAATCTGTTTGCATCTGCAAGTTGATTAATTTCTATTACATTTGGGAAATCATTCTACATTATGTCTTCAGAAATATTATACCCTGTTCTCAAATGCTTCTCTTCCCGGAATTCTTAGTATGTGTACATTAGGCTGTTTTATTTTGTCTGGCAATTGCTGGCTATTCTGTACTTGTTTCTCCCAATCATATTCCTCTTAGTTACTCAGGTAGAATAATTTTTTTTAACATTTTATTAATTTATTCATGAGAGACAGAGGGAGAGGCAAAGACACAGACAGAGGGAGAAGCAGGCTCCTTGCAGGGAGCCCGATATGGAACTCGATCCCAGAACTCTGGGATCAGAACCTGAGCCAAAAGCAGATGCTCAACCACTGAGCCACCCGGGTACCCCTATTTTTTTTTTCCTCAGTGATCAAGTTCACTGACTCTTTTCTCATCCTCAGCCTACTATGAAGCACAGAAAAAAAATTTCACCTCAGTTAGTATAATTTTCAGTTTTAGAATTTTCAATTTTTAAAATAGATTCCATTTTTCTGAGCTGCATTCATTATCAGCTTATTTTGTTCACTTTTCTTTATTTCTTTGAAAATCATTATAAAATCTGCTTTATTTCTTTGAACTAAATAATATTTGTTTTAAACTTGTCTGCTAAATCTAACATCAAGACATAAGTGATTTGATTTCTGTTGACTATTTGTTTTATTCACTGCTAGTCATATAATTTGATTTCTTTGCATATCTGATTTTAAAAGTTATTTTAAATTATTATTTCATACTATTATTACAATTATTTATGCTATTTAAATTATTATTTAAATTAATTCAAATTATTCTTTTATACCGGACATTTTTGATGTTACATTATGGAGACTCTATCAACTTCTTAAATATGTTTATTTCTTTCCGTAGGGAGTTTATTTACTGGCTGATAACCTTACCCTTATGTAGACTTTGTTAGCACTTTCCTGGGAAGAATCTGTGAAAAGTCTACAGTGTTTCCCAAGCTCTTCCAACTTGGTAGAATTCAATCTCCAAACTCTGTTTCTCCTGTGGACCTTGTCAGCCTGGATTTTAGCTGTGTCGGGAAAAGTATAGTGTAGGCCTTACTTAGATCATCATATTCTCTCATAAGCTATGGTCTTTCTGACATCTCAGATGTATAAGATGCGAAGTAGGTGGTAATGAGATTTCTCCACTTTGGCTGGATGGCACCATGAATGTCTCTTATAACGGTGTGACCCCTAATGCCTATTTTACTTTCAACCCCATAGTCAATGAAGTATGGTAATTCATGTCGAATTTCCCATTGTGTGCATGAGACCAGGTCCTCCACATATGACTAGTTAGGAAACTTCATGCACATTTGTAGGCATTCACTTTGCCTACTCCCTCTTCTTCAGTAGTCTTTCTACAGAATTCAGCACCTTGAGTATCCGCCAATTCTGATCTCTCCCCTCTTATTCCAGTTCAACCATTGTCATTCCTCTTGAAGACCAGCTTGCTGAGCCATCATTAGGAAATTGTCTACTAGTAGAGGAATGATTGTTGAGCTCATTTCATGATTTCCATACTTCTAAAATTTGTGTTTGCATGCTGTCTCCTGCCCAGTTCATAATAAATGTTACCTTTTTGTTTTTGTCTGTTTTTTTTTTCATTTTACAGTAGAAAGTCTAATCCAATATCACTTACTCTGTCATACTTGGAAATGAAATCTCTGTGTTAGTATGTAATATTTGAAGTTAGCAAATGAAGCACTAAGACTTGCAGCTGCAAAAGAAAATAAAATTGTTTTCGTCCTTGTCAAAATAAAAGTAAAGTTTTAGCTTATATAAGTTCATGGCAGAAAGAGCATAGGATCTTACAAGAGTATAGGTACCTTGTAAGAAGATGAGTCTAATCTTAAAAGTTGTCTAAAATTGACATTTTAATTAAAAACCAACTAAAGTTTTAAAAATAACATAAGTATTCTATATTGGGTGGAATAAAAACAGAGGTGGACAGAGTGATTTTAATATGATAAATTGCTATCTTTTTTTGAAGTAAGTCAGTAGGTTATCAGTATCTAATATTGATAAATCAAGAGCTATTGAATAATCATAAGAAATAATTAATAGTTAATCACATTAATTGCTAGAATAAGATATCATCAAAGGCTGGGATGCCTAGTTGCCTAGGTGGCTCAGTGGTTGAGTCTCTGCCTTTGGCTCAGGGTATGATCCCAGGGTCCTGGGATCAAGTTCTGCATCAGGCTCCCCACAGGAAGCCTGCTTCTCCCTCTGCCTTTGTCTCTGCTTCTCTCTATCTCTGTCTTATGAATAAACAAATACAATAATATATATATATATATATATATATATATATATATATATATATAATTGAAGTAAGATGGAAAAATAGAGGAAACTCTTCTTTTCTAAAGAATTGAAATTTTATGTGTTAAAAACATAGAAAATACTATATATTAAGTAAGGATATCCATTTTTTAGCATTCATTTATCACATAATAATTGTTTGATTTTGGATTATATGATGAAAAGATCCTATTTTTATTCCCCATCTGATGTTGGAGAGTATCTGCAGCATGTTAGTCTGCCCTGTGTTCCTCAATAACCCAGGGACTCTGGTAAGTCCCTGTATCAAACATACCCAAAGGCATCACACTAATCCCACCACCCCTCTTGTTCTCTTTAGGTAATTTATAAAAATTGCTTGCTTTCACCAAGGATCAAAATTCCATTTGCTGCCCTGAAGTGAAAATATCTTCCTCAGAATGTCATCCATCCAGAGTTAGCTCATTTAAGCCCCTAAACCTACTTTATGCTTCTTCCCTTGACTCAGAGGTCATCCTATATGTGAGACCCCTGTGGCTGGCTGCTGCATCTGAGGAATAAGAGATTGGCATGGGTTTGATTTCCATCTTTTTCACTCCCATGAATTGGATTTGACACATAAAGGAAATAAAGTGTGGTAGTTCAGTGTTCTCCTGAGAATACCATAAACCCTAACTACTTTGGGGAGATATTCTGCATCTAAAAAAACGAAAGTGAAAACAGCATTCTCTTGAGATGATACTTTCTAAAACCACCTGGAATATGGCATGCTGAGTCATGCTCCCAAGCATTGTGGATTGGCAATGACTTGACTATACCTTTCTGCTACATAATCTATTGCTGGCTTCTAGAAGAGGTTGTAAACATATCACAAAATAAATGAATATATATACTTAACATTCTGCTCTTTTCTGAATATTGTGTTTTCCATGTATTTTTGAACTTTATTTCTTTGCCAGCTTGCTGATATTGCATGTTATTTATAAAGTTGTAGCTCCCAAACTTAAGTGGAAAGGTTCATTTTCATAAGATGCCTATCTTGCTTAGTTTTATTTCATACCACTCCACATTTTATGACACAAAATAAAATATCTTAGGATAGTGCAGTTATGAATCATTTAGTGTCCTAGAATATATGAACATAATTGTTATCTAAGATAATAGAAAATACATAAAAGAATCTCTCAGAACTCAATGGGCATATTTTAAATCTTATAAATATTTCTGTTTTGTGGAATACTATATCACAGAATAATGAGCAAAGGAATATAGATTGCATAATTCAATAATCATCTCCATAAAAAAAAAAACTGAACTCAGATTTGTGTGGTTATTTAGTAGAAGAGTAATTCTGGTCATTAATATGGAGAATGTTTAATATCATAAGCAAGTCATCCTGATGTATTCTTCTGTGATAGGATACATTTTACTTTGATATTTTCCTGAGTTCATTTATAAGAGAAAGGTAATTAAAAATGAAGATGCAATGCTCATTCCCATCATAAATCATACTTTATTGTAATGCATACTTTTAGATACACATTTAAAGGGTATCCATCATAAATTTTTATGTTGTACATGAAGAAAAGTGGGTAATATTCCAAATAGGTGATAACTTTACAAATTGTATTGGAAATGAATGGCACAAATGTGCTGGTGCTGCTTTATTTTAGAAATACACAGCAATAAAATTCATCATTTAGGAAGGTTTTTATTCAAGTTCTTAGAAGTTCAGAAATCTTCCTAAATCGGAACCTTTTCTTTCCCTTGTTCTTTTGTTGGTTTTGTTATTAATATAGAAAAGAAGTGAACAACCAAACCAGTATTCAAGGGAATTAATATGTCCCAGTGTATTTTTTTAAGTCTATGGAAAATTACCTGGAATATCTGGCATATGTTACATACTCCCACCTTCTCGCTTCTCCTTTTTTGTCTTTCAATATCTCTGTGCATGGGTAGCATTACCTGGAGAGGAGAGAACTCATCCAGGGAAACTGAGTTGTGTTGAGATTGTCTGAATCATTGCACATTGTAGTGGGGAGATAAAGATGCTATGGTATGCTCGTTTGAATACTTTAAAACTATTATACCTTTCTTTAGTGAATTTTCACTTGTAAGTTCAAAATGTATACCTGCTGCTTCGGCTAAAACATGGATGAACTTTGCTTTATCATCCTCACTGTGCCTCCTGCACTTCATCAATGTTCTCTGATTATAGGCTGTACCCAGTGCGGCCCTCAAGATGTTTCAAAATCACTAAAAGGAAAAGCATGGACTCTTACTAGTCAATGCTCAATTCCACTGCCATCATCTGTAAGAAGGGGATAACAGTGGCTATTTCCCAAGGTTATGGTAAAAATTAAAATAAAACATGAATTTTAAAATTCTCTACAATCGCTTAAAAATAACAAGCTCTAAAAAAATGTTAATTCTCTTCCTCATATATTTACTAATATAGAAGACTACCCCTAGAATAATCACACAGGTTTCCAAAGTAAAACATCTTAGTTTATTGAAGAACAATGAGATAGACACTAAAAATTAAAGACTTAAATTGTCACACAGCTTTAACACTATATTTTGGTCATTCTTAAATCCTACTTCAGAGAGGTAGACACTTAGAAGAGCTAAGAGACACTCATTCATTCAATTATTTATTTGTTTATTCAATAAGTATTTATAGAGAATCTACTACATGGTAAGCACTGTGTGTAGTTCTGGGGATAAAGCAGTGAGCGAGACAGACATGCTCCCCATTCATAGATAACATAAATAGATTAATCACATGACCTAAAATTTGCACTTTCCAAACAAAATATTATATTTCATAATCCACAATCTTATTCGGGGTTTTACATTTTAAACATAATTTCCAACTGGTCCGTAGAATTGAAATAATTCAATTTCTGTTTTGTTATCTTTATAATTACTGCTTATCTTTGTTTACTTTAAAACCACTATTTAAATGCAGGAATATGTAGCACCATAGGGGTTGGAGACTAAGGCAAGCCTTAAGTGAGTCAAAACAAATTCAAATCTTGATAAATTTACTCCTTCTTTTTTCAAGATTGCATATATCTATCTGAGAAAGAGCACTAGAGGGAGAGAGCACAAGCAGGAGTGGGGGCAGAGAGAGCGAAGGAGAAGACCCCATGCTGAGTGAGGAGGTGGATGCGGGGCTCAGTCCCAGGACTCCAGGATCATGACCTGAGCCAAAGGTAGCGCTTAACCAGCTGAACCACCTAGTCACTCCTTGATGAATTTACTCTTTAAAAAATGTGTATACTCTTTAAAAAGCAGAATAGGTGTGATTCAAGGGATAACTGTATAACTGGAAGTTTTCCAAATTATTAAGGCATATGTAATAAAATAAATATGTTATTTGAAAAACACACACAAGTATATGCACACATATAGGTATGTATGTGTTTGTTTTAAAATAGCACATTTATTTTATCACTGACTTTATTTGAAATTGCCAGTGTATGTTGATAATATAAGGCCAAACAATGCTCAGTTGGTTTTATTTGTGTTCGCAAATTCTCTATAAAATATGTGATACCTTTGTTGCTTGGACTCAAGAGAATTATCCCTCACCACTTCAATCTTGCCCTTCCACTGGACCACACTCACTTAAGCAACCCCTCCTTACTCTTGGGAAGGATTTAGAATTGAGAGTAAATATCTCCCTATGCCAGATAGATTCATTGAGCCCAACACAGCATTAAAGTTAAATTCCCTTCTGACTCTAATCCATTCCCATTAAATTGCAGCTCATGGGATAAGCTCATTAAGCTTATCTATCAGAAAACTATAATTTGATTAGCTCCAACTGTATATAGGTAAGGGAGAGATAATCAGTCATGTTTCTTATCTTCTGTTTATCCTCAATACAAAAGGAGAAAGTTTCAATACTTACAACACAATCATTTCTAGTTTTCAAATAACTGAATATGACACCACAGGGAAAGTATTCTTTCCTACTTCATGAGTGGGATGTGGGCTGAGCAAGAGAGGAGCCAATACAAATATTCAAAGAACCCAGTCTGACAAACTATGGCTTTACTTAGAGGCTGCAGCCATAGTAGATATAAACTATATAGCCCTAAAGCACTGCTGATGGGAATAAAAGTTTCCATAGATGGAGAATAAGGTTTCATCAGTGGGAAAAAATAGAAGTGAAGAGAGTAATGTTAGTATGCATAGCGTGGGACAGTACCTCACTAGAAGTTTGAAATGTGAATTTTGAAATGTGCAAACATACAAAGGAAGGAAATGGGATGGAATATGTGATTCCTGGCATCCAGAGATAAGGAACAAGTAAGAGCTCCATGTATAAACCCTTCAGAAAATCCACTCACTTTCCTGACTTGAAATGAGGCAATAATCCTAGGAAGAGACCCTCCCCCAACACCACCCCACATGTGGCTGGACACTCCCTAGAGAAGCACTCTCTAGCCCTGTCCACTCACTAAGCTGGCAGGGAAGAGTGTCCTTACTTTGGATATATTCAAAGCATTTCTCTAGGGAGAGTCTTTTAAAGGCCAGAATTTCCCCCACCTCCTTCCTGGGAACTTAGTCCACTTTCCTTACTTCCTCCCAACTTCAGTGCCCTAACCCATGACAATATAGGAAATGCAAGTCTCAGTAAGGCTTTAGTCAGGTAGCAAAAAGAGACGCTGTCTCACTCATGATGCAAAGAGTTCAGGTGAAAGACATGTTCAAAAAATAACAAGAGAAATGAAGATTTATCATAAGAAGCACTTATGGATCAGATGGACCTGAAATTCTAGTAGCTTTTAAATTTGAAGATATTTTAAGATTTCATAGACCTGAAAAAAATCTGAAATATTTCCATTATTCCTACATCTGATCCCCTGTGAGAAAACCTGGACCAGGTAGGTAAGGGAAAGTAGTAATGGTACAAAAATACAGAAGACCTAGGTTTTTATTTTTTTTAAGGATGTGAAAAAGATGGAAGGTTTCTTGATGCTTATTTGAAGTAGATATTTTATGGGTTGAGAGCTGACTTAAAGGAATTTTTAAAGAAAAACTTTGCATCTTATCTGACTCTGTTAGGTATATGTCATCACCTGGTAATAAGATTTCCTTACGGCTATTGAGGGTGACTTTTCTTACTTCTAAACCTCATCATAGGCATTATTTATTCACAAATAAATGTGTTATCTTTCTAGCACTCAACAGATCATCACATTTCCAAAGAACAGTTGCAAAGTCAGAAAAAAAAAAAGATAAATTCTGTGGATTAGGAAAGGAAAAAGTTCTAGAACATCCAGGGATGTCTACAGTAAAGGTCTTCATTCAACTAATATCAATTTTTAATAGAAATCTCTTGAATATCCCTTAAAAATTTTGTCATTTTTGAAGAAGGACTAGGTTAAGTATAAGTTTCTTCAAAATAATTTACAAACAGGTGATTCAGAGTATCTGACGTATTGTGATTCTTATTCACGACGTGAACAATTAACCTTCTGTAATTTCATTAAAAAGATGAATAACGATGAGATCAATAAAAAAGATCGGTTTGGAGAGGGTAATTAATGGCAGATGTCTGCATTTGTTTGTTTTGATCTGCAATCTTTCTGGGATTTATTTGAAATTTATCAACTGAGTAAAAGCACACTGTAATTCACTTAAGGGTATTGATTCACAAAAGTTAGACTGAAATTTGAAAATAAATCATGAGATTTCTAAGAGGTATTCTAGAATTGGGTTGATTCTCTTTTCTTTATCTTTCTCTCTCTCTCTCTCTCTCTCTCTCTCTCTCTCTCTTTTTTAAGATTTTACTTACCTATTCATGAGAGACAGAGAGAGAGAGAGGCAGAGACAGGCAGAAGCAGGCTTCCTTTGGGAGCCTGATGTGGGACTCGATCCCAGGAGCCCAAATCACACCCTGAGCCAAAGGCAGACGCTCAATCGCTGAGCCCCTCAGGCATTCCCCCCCCCTTTTTTTTTTTGTATGATTCTATTTTCTGCCATCATTATTTTCACAGCTGCCACAATCGAGAACTACATAAAGAGTCAATTAATTTGCAAATATTCTTACATGTAAATATATTAAAAATCTGTGCTAAGGGCAAAACTCACTAAATAAAAACCCATTATTTTCACTAAAATTCCTTTTGAGAGCTATGAAGGATAGGTTGGATTATTTCACTATAAGTTACTTACTACTTATAACTCTAAATCAAGAAAGAAGTAAATTTTAAAAAGAAAAAATATCATCTTCCATTAATAGATTCAAATTACATTTTTCCAATAGTCGAGTCAATTGAATGGCAACAGGCTATTTGAAAAGTAGGTTTGTGACAAACAATAGGCAGACAGGACTTTTGTGAGGATCCTTAAAGTATTCCAAGAATTTATAACTTATATATTTTAATTTAACATATAAAATACTCTTAAAATATGAAAGCACTATCTCCAACCACTTAGAACTTAGAAGTGAAAATATAATTAATTTAAATTCAAATTAAATGGCACTATGCAGCCCATGATTTCAATAATATTGTGCTACTTACATTGTTAGGTGAAAAAAAGGTCAAGTATGTTAGAGAAACACACTATGTTATACCATTTTGAAGATTTTTGATGAACACAGTATACAGTGTCTCAGAAGCCCTTCCAGTTAAATAAGAAAAAAATAATTTCATGCAACTCAAGGTTTTCCCTTCACTATTTTTGTTTTGTTTTGTTTTAGAGAGAGAGAGAGAGAGAGAGAGAGCACATGCATTTGAGTGGGGATGAGGAGTGAGGGTGGGGACAGACAATAGGAGAGGGAAAGAGAATCTTAGGCAGACTCTGTACCCAGTGAGGAGCCTGACAAGGGGCCGGATCTCACCACTCTGAGATCATGACCTGAACCAGAATCATGGGTAGGTCACTTTTAACTGACTGAGCCACCCAGGCAACCCTTTGATTCATAATTCTTAACTGGCGAAATGCACGTTGGGACGTGTTAGTAGATAATTTAATTCAAAAACTTAACTCTCAAACCGTGTAATGTTGGAGAGGAGAACTGAGCAACTGATAAACTGAAGGCATTGGACACCACTTTTGCCACAATATGAATCCTCATAACACAGCTGTGGGGTTGGAGGAGGATTGCATGTCATGACCACCCTCTTCACAACATCTGTATTTGTTATGCTAGTTAAATTTGACCTCTCTGGGATATAACTTTCCTTTCCTTTCTCTTAAATTCTCCACCCCGTAAACAGGGAAATTTATTGTGGAGGTATCCCCCTTATTTTGTTGTTGTTGTTGTTTCAAGTTTTTATTTAAATTTTAGTTTAACATATAGTGAATTTTGGTTTCAGGAGCAGAATGTAGTGATTCATCACTTACATAGAACATCCAGTGCTTATCACAAGGGCCCTCCTTAATGCACTATCATCCATTTAGTACATCCCTGCCTATTTGCCCTCTAGCAACCTTCTGCTTATTCTCTATCATTAAGAGTTGCTTATGGTTTGCCTCTCTCTCTTTTTTTTTTCTCTCTTCCCCTATGTTTATATTTTGTTTTGTAAATTACATGTATGAGTGAAATCATTTGGCATTTGTCTTTCTCTGACTGACTTATTTCATTTAGCAAAATACTCTCTAGTTCCATACACGTTATTGCAAATGGCAAAATTTCATTCTTTTGATGGCTGAGTAGTATTCCACTTTGTTTGGGTGTGTGTGTGTGTACACCACATATTCTTTATCTATCTTCATTATCCATCTTTGTCCATCAGTGGAGGGACACTTGGGCTCTTTCCGTGAGTCAGCTGTTGTTGATACCCCCTTATTTTTAATCTTATTTGAGCTTTGACTCTTGTAGAAATAATCACAATGCTAGAAATGAAGAAAATGCTCAGTGGGCTTATGATAAAGCATTGAAATGCCCCAATGTCACTATTAATCAAAAGAAGATTATGGTCAGGATAACTTCAAACTAAATGTGATTATTGGAAAACCAGAGATATATGTAAGAATAAACCCAAGAGTGCTTTACACTTCATTTAACCAATAGTCAACTAATCTCTAGCTACTTTTCCCTCCCAGTTATCCTGTATAAACATGATTTTTTTTGTAATTGCTAATTCTATACTGAGACCCAAACCACTTGATTAACATTGTTGAAAATCTAGATCACAGAAAACTATGTAGTTTGTTTGTAAATGGGTTTATAATTTAAAGTTTTATTTTGCTTTCCAAAGCTTCATGTGTTGTTTTCTTGCAAAAGAAAAAATTGAGTGTTCTTTATTAATTAGAATATATGTCTATATATGTCAAGAATATCTTCAAAGGGGAAAGATGAGGGAAATCTCTGGCATCTCTTTTTAAAAGGCCCTAGTCGTGAGGATGCCTGGATGGTGCAGTTGGTTAAGTGTCTGAGTCTTGGTTTTAGTTCAGGTTGTGATCTCAGGGTTGTGAGTTGGGATTCCACACTCAGCACAGAATCAGCTTGAGACTCTCTCTCCTTCTCCCATGCCCCTCCCCTCCATGCATACTCTATTTCTAAAATAAATTTAAAAATATTTAAAAAAAATTAAAAACAAAAAGGCACTAATCTGATTCATGAGGGCACCACCTGCAAGACTCAATTATCTATGAAAGGATATACCTCCAAATACCATCACATTGGGGATTAGATTTCAACTTATGAATGGCAGGGAACACAAACATTCAGTCAATAGCACCAGGCAATCTAACTGTATCATATCTGTATATTCTAGACACACAAATATATATTCTATACAGCTATATTCACACACAAAATTAAAAATGGCTACAATTATTGAGTCAACATTGCTATATTTGAAATACTATCATTGTTTAGTGTTTGGCAACAAAAGTTCATTACCACTCCCCTACCATGCAGAGCCTTTTTAGACTTCTTTTTTCCTAATTGTCTAGCTTCCACCATGAAATTTTAATACCATAGAAATACTGTATATCTGTTTATGAACGGTGGTCCTTTGGAAGGCCACAAACCATGGATATGATGGTTCCAGAGAACTAGTTCTTATTCCCTTATGGGTCATAGGATTCCCTTTAAGAATGCATGGTTTAAATAATTCCTTTGATAAAGTACAAGTCACACTGGGATGCCTGGGTGGCTCAGCTGTTGAGTGTCTGCCTTTGGCCTAGGGTGTGATCTGGGGATGCGGGATCAAGTCCCGCAGGGAGCCTGCTTCTCTCTCTGCCTGTGTCTCTGCATCACTCTCTGTCTCTCATGAATAAATAAATAAAATCTTTAAAAAAAGGTATAAGTCACACTATATAATAAGGCTAATATAAAAATCAAATCTATCTCTGCCAATTAATTGACACATGTGTTATATAAACATCATTACTTTCACCAATTTTAAAATGCCATCTTAGTTTACTAGGGTCGGACAGAAGAAAGTGAGAGGATAGTTTGTGAGGGAGGTCACAGAATTTCAGATCACCCTTGGGTGGGACATAATTTTGTATGTTTATACCTAGGAAATATTACCCAATGAATCTATATATAATTGACAATGACCATAACAAAAGTAGTTAAAGGGACTGAAGAAATATTGAGAGGATAATTAATTCCCCAAAAAGCAGCTTTGTGCATTTGTTATTATCCTCATTCACATCTGTTTCATTATATATGTCTTTTTATACGATGTTGAAGAAAAACAGATAATTTTCTATTCACCCTGGAAAGTCCCACAGCATGTCAATAATTTTCTTCTGAGTTCTTAGTGAGAGGCTTTAAATTTCAATAAAAATGTTCTTCCATTTGGGAACTCATGAAGAGCTTGCAGCAATTCATTCCTAGACAATATTTTATGGCATCATTATACCAAAATTTTCACTAAGTAATTTCACTCAAATAATTCAATAAGAAAATACCTCTGTAAACTGTTTTCTTGATTTTTATAGCATCAATTAATTAACAGCAGTCTTTTTAAAAATCTTGCCACAATAATTTGTTGTTGAATCCAATTGTTTTCAATAATTTCATTATATCAATGTTTCACGCAGAATGAATTAAACTAATGAGCTTATTAATGTCATTGTAAATTATATTGTGATATACATTTATCTTTTTAACATATAATTTAACTATTTTTTTATTTGTAGTGCTTTCCCGCAAAATCTGGCCTACATATGCAGTGTGTAATAGAATATTTAGGGACTAATTTTCAACACCTTCATAAAAACAATTCCTGAAAGAATAAGATAATTCAATTGAAGGCAATTTTTTTTTGTTTAAATTTTATTTTTCTTTCTTTTTTTTTAAGATTTTATTTTTTATTCATGAGAGACACAGAGAGAGAGAGGCAGAGACACAGGCAGAGGGAGAAGCAGGCTCCATGCAGGGAGCCCAACGTGGGACTCGATTCTGGGTCTCCAGGATCACACCCTGGGCTGAAGGCAGTGCTAAACCGCTGAGCTATCTGGGCTGCCCTTGTTTAAATTTTAGAAGGTTGCTTTGGTTTCATATTCTTTGGTACATGGAAAATATGCTAAAGTAACATAAGAGGGGAAAAAAACACATGATTTAATATTATTTAGGTACTTTAAAATATATTCTGTCAATTATACATATTAAATATATGTAAATATAGAATACATATGGCATAATAATTCAAAACTTTGAACTTTGACATGACATGTATTTAGTTATTAAATGTAAATACATTGAAACTTAAGTTTCAGTATACAACTAAAGACACAGACTCTGAAATCAAATTGTGACATTTGAACCTGAGTTCTAACAGGTACTGTCTGGATGACCTTTGGCTAATAGTAATTAGACACTCATTATTTATTCTTATTTCACTTTCCTTCTCTGTGAAAGAGGGATATTAATAGCATATAGACAGGGGAAAAAAAAAAAAAAAACAGACCCGAGAGAGTTTATGTTGTGGCAGGCCAAATGAGCCTTTGGAGGAAATCAAAATAGGTAAGTTTAGTGATAGGGATGGACTGGAAAAAAATAGAAGTTTCTGGTAAGGGAATGTTCTATATCATGATATGAGTTGTATGGAAGGATACATTTGTCAGACGTTATCAGAGTTTGTCCCTGATTCTCTTGATTTCATTATATACAAATGGTACCTCAATGCTGTTTAAGAAAGATGATGATGATAAAAATATTCAACATAATTTCCAGCAAGCATAGAATGACTCTATCTTAGTAATCAATCGCTGGAAACCTTGGAAGTCAGGGCTTGGCTGTTGACCTCAGTTTGTGGCACATAGTAGTGAGGCACATAGAGTGGCAAAGAGTAGCTTTGAGCTTATCCTTCCTTCACTCCAGATATTTTTTTATATTTTTGAGTGACTCCATGTGCTGATACATCCGAATTGAACAGGACATAATCCCTGCCCTTAAAGGGTTGATGGTAGAGCTAATGTTGGCATTTCCTTCCTTTCTTTTCTTTTCTTTCATTTTTTAAACGTTGGCATTTTTTAATTCACCTCTTCATCTGTAAAAGGAGAGTGTGATGCTGGCAAGCGCCCCCTTAACCTTAAACTAAGTAGAAGAATACATTATTCATGAAACAAAAACATGGTGCTGTTGTGACTTTAGGTATACCTGGATCTAGAGACCAAAAATATGGTATTTTTGGCTCTTATTTTCCTCTGTCCATCTCTCGACTCTGCTTTTCTTTGCACGTTCTTTCTTTCTGACTCCTTCATCAGACCAGGGTAATTTGTGGAAATCCACTTACTGACAAAAGTATTCATCTTCAAGAGAGAAAGACCTTTTATTTCCCAAGGTACCTATGTCAAAACATCTGTCAAAAGACTAAACAGATCTTGATGCCCAGCTGGTGTGGACGGTGGGTAGGATTATCTTCACATAAATCATGTGGGATAGATTTTCAACACCAGGGAAATAGATGATGGGAACACTAATTACACCAAAACAACTATCACACACACGATTCCACACTGAGGCAGCGTAATGTGGAAAGTAGAAACTACAAAGCCTGAATGGGTACAAAAGCAAGTTTTGCAATTTATTTACTGTGTGTTTTATAAATTTATTAAAATATTTCTGCTTCTGTTTCATCATTATAAAAACATAGACTATGAGATTATTCACCTTATACTGTTGCCTTATAAGGCAATATAAAGGGTACTTACAATGGAATCTGTTACTCTATATCCCTCGAGTTACATAAAATCTAAACTCCACGATATTATGGTTAATTAGAATTGGTTTTATTTTTGTCTTCATCTTCACATCAGTAGCCAGAAACTATATAAATATTTTGAAATCCACAAATGCCTCAGCAAGCCATGAAATTGAAATCATGTTTCAGAAGAACAATCATTCTAAATGGGCCTTCATTCAGTCTCTGATTTCGTTAGAGGTTAGTTTTTTTAATGACATAAAGAATATGATGCAATATCCTCCTAAACATGCCAATTTGGGAAACGTTGTCATGCTAGATACAGACAAAACTGAGGTGTGTTGTAACAGCTATGAAACTACAGATGTAAAATATATAATTCCTTGGGTTGTTACAGGAGAAAGTTGATTTCAATAAAAAAACTACAGTGTTCAAATGTAGCATCTCATAAATGTCAAGTTATATTTTAGCTAAAATTTGCTAAATGTGAGTTATTTCCAGAGCTTTAAAATACCGAGATACCAAAGGAGTCTTTTTCATTCCTCTGTGGAGTATGGTTATATTTCTAGAGCAATATGGAGACCAAGAGACCTCAAGAAAGTCCACTCTCTTTAGTCTCTTTATAGAGTTGCATATAAATAGTTGGTCACTGCAATATTTTGTTTTATGTTTTAATAGCAATGGCAAAAGCATACGTATCCCCACTGACTTCTTGGATTACATCTTGATAAAAAGTAAAAGTGCTTTATCACCACACTTCTTGCCACACGTAATTTCCTTTGGATCCTCAGAGAGTCCAGCAATTTTACACTTTTCACTTGAGGGAGCCACTTCTGGTGTTAAAAGAAAACAAAAATAAAATACCAACCAAAAAAGTCAACCCCTCATTTTTCAAAGTTACATCCATCAAAAGACTTGCTCTGGTCAAACACAGAACAGCTGTAAAATATAAATGAAGGGTTAGAGTCAAATATATCCTAATTGCCTGTTTTTCAATACCGTCTGTTCATTTGCTGTGTTTGGTAAAGTGCCACTAAATATGTAAAAACAAGTTAGTTGCACAATATTACTCAAAAAGATGCCATGTGTTAGTAAAGATTATGGAAACTTGTTTATGTTGGCTTCCAGAAATATATTAAAGAAATGAAAACACATTCATCTATAAATGAATTTTAAATGTATCTATTCCTACTCATGTTCTGCTTTATTTTGGTTTGTAAAATGTAAAGTATTAAAAAATAAATGTAAAGTATTAAAAATAAGGAGTGTTAATCTGAGGTAAAATATATGGCATTATTTATGATAGAAAAATAATCATCGCCACTGCAGTTGAACAAATTAAAGATGGAAAATAAACTTAAACCAAGTATTTGTCTCCATGAAGAAGAAATAGTTGATGTTTGAATTTATTCATTTAATTTATACGTCTTGGTGTAAGTATACAAAGCTAGCAGTTAAAAGGTTATTTATCTAGCCATGGAAAAACAGTGTTATGTTCTTTTCTCAGCATAATGAGAGATCATTTTTTTTTCCCAACAAACACAGAAGATTCTTCCTTTTTTCTGGACATGAAGTTAATTAGGGAAAAGAGAAAGCTAATAAAAATAATCTGAGTACTTACCAAATGCCAAATGCTTATCAGATATCAAGTATAGTGTGCCAAAAATGTTAGTGGGGAGTTTAAATCCACAGGCTTTGGAGCCAGACATAATTCGAATTTGGGCTAAGTTGTACGGTGGCCTTAGGCAGGTTTCTTACTTCTCTTCAAGCACCACTCCCGAAAGTGTAAAGTTAAAATAATACTATCACCTTCGTAAGTGATATCACTACGACGTGCTCCATAAAGTGTTTGCTATCATTACTTCATTGTCATTTTGTCCACTCTTCCCAGCACACCTGAGACATATATAATTATCTTTATTATACTAATTAAGAGAGGTGAAGTCCAGAAAATTAAAATGACTTGGCAAAGTTTTGCAGCTAGTTAGTCATTTGAACCCAAAACTTTAAGGCCTATTGGTTTTTTATTACACTACACTTTTGCCCACTTCTCATTTTTTGGTGTCTGTTAGGCAATGAATGTTCTGTCCATGCCCGTGTACAGTCCACTGTGTAGAAAACGGACAGGCTGTTCACATAGAGAACGTTCAGCTTACAATTTTAGTGCATATCACAAGAAAATTATCATTTAAGAGTTACTTCCTCTCTCTTCTGGGCACAGTAAAAAGAATGATCCTGTTTAATTTTCAGATCATCCTGAATGGCAAGCACTGCTTTTTATTTTACAATGAGGAAACTGATCGGAGGGGACAAGTGATTTGTCCATGATCAGTCAACCAACGTGAAAAAGATCCATTGTTGAAATTACGTCTATCCTATCCTAAAGTTTATAATATAATCAAAGTGCAACACTGTCCCCCATATGGATCCAACAAATAAGGCCAGATTTATATATTCAAGAATTTCTCCCTCCCACATGAATTGCCACATTTGCCTCTACTCTGAGAAGAGTTTTCTTGGGTGATATAACATAGAATTATGAATTCCAGCTTTTATATTTCAAGTAGAAATACTAAGTAGGTGGAATGTTTAAAAGACAAACTATCTCCTCCTTAATGTCCTTAGGAACAGAGTTCTTAAACTGTTGCAGATTTTTGATAGCTTTGAGATAAACTAAGTCCTGAAGATTGAAGGAAGTAGCATGAAATACTAGAACCTGTGCACCTTCAGAGAAATATTATTCATATGAAGCAAAATCTGGGCTTAGACTTTGAGATATGTTTACAAATGAAGAAAGTGAGGATTTTAGTCCACAAACAATCCTGTGAATTCTGGGTTGGCTTAGCCAGAGCTTACAACTATGTATGCCAATCCCTTGCAATAAATCCATATAAAATCACATATCTATTTCATAAATATCCTAAATATTTATCCCGTTAGTTCTGCTTCTCTAATTGAATTGATCCAACACCTACATCAACTATTTTCTTACTCAGTTGAGACTCCCTGGATAGAGTAAGCAAATTATAAAAATAAAAAAAAAACTTTGGTGACAACAAAGTCTAGATAGTTTTTAATTGTGTGAGGAATGGTGGGATTCTCTCCTGACATTCATAGACAGGAGAAGATGTTGTCTTCGTTTTCAAATGTGTAGTTTCCACTGGGTTATAAGATATTCTTCTTCAATGGCAAAAACACAAAATTGATTCTTGTTTCCTAAATAACCACGAAAATGTCATGTTGAATAATATATTGGCATGTACAATGAGAAAGAACAAAAAAGAAGCAAGTGTTCTGCAATTATCAGTGGTGGTGGTATTATTTTTATTTATACCCATTAAAATCAATTTGGCATTGCTTGCAAAAGTAACCCAAAATAAAAGTTAAATCCAAGTTGTAAGGAGTGACTTAACATGATTTAAATATTCTAAAAATATATTGACCGATAATATGAAAATGTAAAAAAAATTGTGACTTCTATATTTCTCTAATCTTAAAATTAAATTACAAAAGATAAAAAACACATGCACATAGTCATACATAATTGCTAATAAAGCATCCAGCTATCCACATTTTTGTTTTTTGGTTTTAAAGCAAGCATAATCCCTTTGATAATTAGAATATGCAGAAAATAAACTGAACTTGTTATTTTCATGAGTGATTCATTATGTGTTCATTAAACAAAAATTGTTAAGTCATGACTCTAGTGCAATCCAATTGTTTGACTACCATTTTTTTTATAATGTTATTATAGAATGACAGCCAGAAGCTTCTTAGGTCATTTGCATCATATCAAATTTCAAGAATAATCTATGATATAAGATAACCTCTGCTTGAGTGCATTCTTGCTTAAAATTATCGAAAGATCACATTCATGATTTAATTCATGTACAAGAAATCACTTTTAAGATTCAACATAGGTATAGGCTATGCATATTACTGTTTATTTTCCATTGATTACTTTTATTTTAGTGCATGATAAGATATATCGTGCACTATCCTACCTAGATCATACGTTATCCTACAATAATCTGATTTTAAATAAAGGTTTTTACATGCTTAATATTATTATTTTTAAGGAGCTAATGGTTAGCACAAAATGAAACCTCTAGAACTAACTTCATCTCTGTGATGTTCACAGTGTTAAATATTTGTTGTTAAATATTTGAATATCATATTAATTTCTCTATCAACACTCTTTTCTATTAGCCAGTCTGCAAACACAGAGATGTTTCATAATTAAATGCATCACCTTAAGACTATTCTATTTACAGTCTAGCTCCTTCACATTTTTTTTTCCTACTGGGATTTTGCATAATTTCTCTAGGGCACCTTTAATAACACTATCAGGAAGAATTTGACTGATCCATTAGAATCACTTAGATAAAATTTGGAGACCAGTGAATGGGAATAGACTTGCTGAGGAATGAACAAGAAATATATATATATATATATATATATATATATATATATAAATATTATAATAAAGTATAAAAATAAAAAATAAAGTATTATATATATATATTATACTTTTCTTCTAGAAGTAGCCAATTCAGCCATAAGGAGGTAGATAGTCCATGGCCATTAGGTAAGTTTCTTTATTTCAACCTAAGTGAGAGCAAAACCATCTCTAGCCTCCAAAGAATTATGATTGCATGATACTGGTATCAAAATAACTCAGTGTAAAAAAAAAAAAAACTCAGTGTTGATGGGCCCAATAGCGCAAGCAGTTCCTCGGTGGCATCATATCCTGCTCATAGAAAATTAACCTCAACTCTTCCCTGGATACAAGGAATCAGGTCAAGAATATGGGAAAAGTTTCCTTCTACGCATGAGTCTTTGCCTTTAGGAATCCAGTGGATGAGATATCATATTTATGTTAGTTATCGACATCTCGCTAAATACTTTAGGTTTTTGAACACCGAGCTCCACAAAACTGGGAGTATTGAGCGCTGTATCTGGGCCGTGTGCTTCTGCCTGCCTGCCCTATCCCTCACAGGTATGCCCTCCAGGAGTTTATCAGTAGCTTTCTCTATGGGAGACACACATGGAAGCCAAAGGGCCTGAAAGAACATGTAAAGAAGTAGGAGGGGTTGAGGAAAGTTTCTGGAATGATCTTCAATGTGGTATAGTCCCCTTAGGAGCTTGCCAATAGCTAATTCTCTGGGACAGACATTGCAGAAAAACCAGAGAACTGAGGCTAAAACTGAGAGTAGAGGTAGAAGTTTTATAAGGATGAGCATGCTGTTGGTTACAGTAGCAGAATAGACAGTTTTTAGAAACAACTAGCTAGAAGGTTGGAAAGAGTAGTCAACAGAGAGCACTGCCTCTTAAAGATCAAAATTGTTCATTCTCATTCCAAATATCTACCCTCCACAGTTCCTTGGGGTGGAGAGTAATGGCTATTCTATTGGCTCAGCATGAAGGTGCCCACAACAGTACTTGGAATTGCTTGTTATGATCTTTGTTGATGGCTTCAAGGGAGTAATCATTGCAAACAAAAATGCTAGTAGAAAAGTCCACCAAAGAAGGGCAGTCAATTTCCAAATTCTCCTGAAAACCTAGGAGTTTGGAAGGGTGGAGAATCTTGAGGGGTAGTGTCTTTCTGCCTCCCTCTCTGTTGCCATAACCTCTTTGAACAAAGTAGGAAGATGGATGTTTCCCATCGCTTAGATGAAGGGTAGCCATATGGATACAGCTTGGACACTGGTTTCATTTTAGGTGACTCCAAAACTACTCCTTTGTGTTTTCAGAGATCACATATGCTTACACAATACTGTCTTCTGGGTATGGAAGAAGGTTAATCGTCAATGAGGAATAAAGGCCTAACGGGTTAGTCCAGCACTGCCAACCCCGGGAAGTAGATGCAGGGCATGATATTTTTCTCACTCTCTTTTCCTATTCTTGATTCCATCAATTACATTTCCTGCTACAAAGAGTTTGTACTTGATTATTCCTTAAGATTAGGGGTTACCTGGCAAAGACAAAGTTTTCTGCAGGATTAATGACCATCACAATTGTCTTTGTATTAGATAGTAATGTCCGCTTGCTCTGTTACCAGGCCCTAGGAGAATCTGTAGAGAATCTCAGCATCCTTCTAGATTTTCTGGGGATATCAGTGCAACTGAGCAGTTGGTACCCACGTTCAGCCTATCATTTTACCATTTTTTAAGAATATTCAAATACTTTCTGTATAAAAACTATATAAAACATATTTTAAGAAAATCTCTTTCCTAGAGCACAATGTTATTTCTAGCAGCCTGGCCCAAACACTCCTCTCCAAAAGATGCCAAGAGAGCAGGGGACCTTTTTTTTTTTTTTTTTTTTTCAATTTGCCGGCAACTTTCTTTTTATAATTCTAGTTGCTAAATATGATTCCTGATAGTGTTTGTCTGAGCCCTTCATTCAGCAAGTGATAATAAATTCTTCATATAAACTCTACTAAAATCACAATCATTTTTTTCAGCTTTTTAACATACTTCTAGACAGTTAGGAGTAGGAATGTGGAAGAGAATTACAACAGTTTTTGGCATGCACTTTGACCTAAGCAAAGTGTCCTGGACCAGTGGGTAAAATGTGTTATGTATAAAATATATTTTGTGGCCTCAAATTTATAAATATCCACTACTGTGGATCTCATAAATTCTCACATAGCAAGTGAATTTCTATGTTCTAAACTAGGTCATATGTAAACAACTACAAAACTAATTTCTAAAAAAGCAAAAACAAAAACAAAAAAAGAAAAAACTATTTTCTAACCATAGTGGTCTATGTAATACCAATTCATGCAATTCATGGGACATCATGTAATAAAACTTACCCAAATGTTAGTTTTTATTTTTGTTTTCTAATTAGGCTCCACATCCAACATGGGGCTTGAACTCAGGACGCTGAGCTCAAAGGTTGCATGTTCCACCACCTGAACCAGCCAGGTGTTCCTACCCAAATTTCTAATAACAATTTGCCTATCCTGGCAAATTCATCAGATTTCCATAGCAGCTTCCCTCCTAGAATCTATGGTATTGACTGACAAAGCAAGGGAGGAGACTAAAATTATCTTAAATATTGACCTTATTTCATCATCCAAAAAGAAGTCCAAATTCTTAAATGAATTTTATATTCTTGAAGTTGTGAGGGAAAATAACCAGTTTGCTATTTTATCAGAGGGATACTTTAGATTTCCGATCATTGAAAAGCAAAAGTTTAATTATTAGGTGGCTATCACACTTAAGTTCAAAAATCTAAGATAAAATGCCCAGAAAAACACATAAGAAATTTGAGGGGACAAACGTCTAAATGTCTACTCTGAAATACCTCTAAAGAAATGTACAGAAAATAATTAAAATGGAATTATATTTGCCTGTATCCATGAAAGATTAGTGAAAGGTCTATGTAATTCAAAAATCCATGTCAACATTTTTGAAAATTTGCCTTTTTTAACCGAACTTTCTGACACACAGCTTCTGAAGCATTTCATATATCTTAATCTCAACTCAACAATAGCCATCTCATTTCACAAGAGTGTTTTTCCTCTCTCTGCCTCCTTCTTTCCTTGAACCTTTTGTTAAGTTGGGTAACCTTGCCTCCTTTCCATTGATTACAAATATTTCTTATTCAGAATACTAAGTAGTGATGAAAAAAAAAATCACTGAAGACTGATAGAAGTGAGTTTAGAGGTCAGAAATAAGAAGTACAACTCACAATATCAGCATGCAGTTTTTTCAATTCACAAATATATTTGCCACCTGCTAACTGTCTGATACGAATGAGAGAGTTCAGAAAACAAAAGCCTAAGAAGTTAGGGATCATGTGAAAAACCAGCACAGCGATAACCTCTGCATATCAGCTTTTTCCTGTTTCCTGATGTATCACATGAATGTCCACGACTCTTCTGAGAGGAGAGATATTTTCCTTCTATAAAGGAGACTGAGAAAGGACTATGATTTTTATTAGCCACAATGCAATTCCTCATAAAGTGTTACCTTGAAAGCTAATAACTTATTTTCACATGTATTCCATAAAGTAAAAAATGCAAGATGCCATAACTAACAGTTCACATTCTTTAGACAATTTTTTTATTAATTAAAATAAATAAAGTGGGTTTAATATGTTTCAAGAGAAAACATTTCCACGCTGATTCGTTGAGATCTGAGGCATAGCTGCCTGGAAGTGTGTCTGTTATCTGCCCTTTTCTTGGGTTTAATGGTATATGTGGAGTCAAGAAAGTTCATGTTCACAAACGTGGTTTCCACTGATATCCATGAATGATGCTGGGGTTTAAAATGTGTATTTAGGGGTGCCAGGGTGGCTCAGTAGGTTAAGCGTCTGACTCTTGATTTTACCTCAGGTCATGATCTCAGGGTCATGAGAACCAGCCCCATGTGGGGCACTGCACTGGGCATGGAAACTGCTTTAAAACTCTCTCTCAAAAAAAATTTAAAAAAGTAAATAAAATACTACTTTATTTAGATTAATGCTAAGTGCATTGGTTGGAACCACTAGAATGCACAGGAAATTTAAGGATTCATTCTCTATACATACAATATTGGGTCTATTTGCATTTACCTTTTGCATGACCTTAAAGTCATCTTTTTTGGAAGTTCCCCAATAAATTTAGAATTTATGATATTTGTCATCTTTTACTCTACTCCTCAGAAAAAAAGACTTGATCACTCACATGTATTTTATGTCTGCTTAAAATGTTAATGTTCTAATGTGTTTATTGATGCAAAAATTTCAGTATTTTATGAAATCTCAAAATATTCTCTTAACTTATCAAACATCAGTTATTATAATTTTCAATTTGCTCCATGCTTACTTATACCATTCATATCATATATATATTGCCTTTGCCTTACATAAGAAAAACAATTTGTGACAGGTAAAAGTAAAGATTTTATTATATGTTTTTCTTAACATTTTCCCTGCGTTACCCTTGTCAACAGTCACTGAAACCAGTATTGAAAAATGTTTTTCCTCATGGCATGCTGTATTATTCATCCACGACACACTCTTCTGATCCTGTCATATACATAGTTTTACTGTCTAAGCCCTTTGATCATATTATCTAAATGCAGGGTCACCACCAACATTATATCAGTCACCAAAGTTTTTTATGCCTTATGTCCAAAAAGACCAGTAAAGTTTAAACATCTCAAAATTATTTAAACTTTGAACATAAGAGAAACAGGATTATTGGCAAAATATAAAAAATAAATTCTGAGATTATAAATTATAATTATAAAAAGGAAAACTTTCTTGCATTTATATGTAAATCAAAGTCAAGAAAGTTTAACATTGACATTCTACAGAGGCCATGATTTTTGGCAAATGTCAAATTTACCTATGTCCAAAGCTAGTCATTATCTTTTTTTTTTAATTTTTTTAATTTTTTTAAAATTTATTTATGATAGTCACAGAGAGAGACAGAGAGAGGGAGAGAGAGGCAGAGACACAGGCAGAGGGAGAAGCAGGCTCCATGCACTGGGAGCGCGATGTGGGATTCGATCCCGGGTCTCCAGGATCGCGCCCTGGGCCAAAGGCAGGCGCCAAACCGCTGCGCCACCCAGGGATCCCAGCTAGTCATTATCTTAAAGAAAAGTATTTTAGCATAGAGGCACCAGGATGGAATTTCTAATATACAATTACAGTGCCTTTTGATTATCTCTTTGGGTGCAAATAGGGTTTCATGATAGAGAAGAGATAAGATCTGAATACTACTATTCTTAGAAAACTCATTAATTTAATTTTTTTAAGATTTTATTTATTTATTCATGAGAGACACACAGAGAGAGGACAGACACAGGCAGAGGGAGAAGCAGGCTCCATGCAGGGAGCCTGACGTGGGACTCGATCCCAGGTCTCCAGAATCACACCCTAGGTTGAAGGCAGCGCTAAACCCCTGAGCCACCCAGGCTGCCCAGAATTCTCATTATTTTAATTACAGAAACCATGGCACTCTTTCCCAAAGGTTAATATGCTTTAAAATTTTGCAGCTCAATCCTTTAGTATAGATTGCTCCAATTTCCCTGGAATGGAAATGATACTAGTCAAAGAAGGGATGAAGAAAAAAAAATATATAGTTACAATTAATTAAATACTAGAGTCTACATATTGGAGCTTATAGAACAAAATATATATAAAATAAAACTTTTAATTATTTAAGCTGGCTTGAATGAAAACCTGATTGAATATATATGCACATTTTCTTAATACTATTTCCTGAAGTCAAATAATTATTCAAACTTATCCTTATTGAGGCTTAGCTAGCCTTTACTTATTTCTAATTGAGTCCATCCTGTCTGACCCACAGATGTTATCTCATAAAGTTTCATTTTATTTAAGTTTCCAATTTCAGCTCATTCCCACCTGACCCCCCCAACTCAATAATATGTTGTTAATAATATAGATTAGTAATAATAATATAAATTTCTTCATACCTAATAGAAAAAGCTGAGTTTTTCACATATCCTGATCTCATCTTAATATAGTAATAACTATACATGTCGCATTTGTAAAATTAACTTAAAATAATAAATGGTCTTAGATTGTCTACCTTGAACATATCTGAGGCTTTAGTTGTATGAAAATGCACTTTGTTTCTAAGATGTTCAAGCTCTTAAAAAAGGCTCCTTTCCCTATATCTTTTTTTTTCTTTCCCTATATCTTAAAAGTATTCTCAAGCTGCTAATATTTTTTGAAATGATTAATTTAAAATATCCTTTCTAGACTAGTTAATCTCTCTTTCAAAATCCTTGAAATGAGGTGGGGTTGTTTTTAAGATTTTATTTATTTATTCATGAGAGAGGAGAGAGAGAGAGAGAGAGAGAGAGAGAGAAGCAGAGGCATAGGCAGAGAAGAAGTCCCACCCTGAGGTTGGACTCGATCCCAGGACCCCAGGATCATGACCTGAGCCAATAGCAGATGCTCAACCACTAAGTCACCCAGATGCCTCGAAAAGAAGTTTAATTGGAACCTCCATGTGCTCCTTTCTTAATTCTCTTCTATTTGGTTTCCACTCTTGTACTACTTTATATAAGGGTGGCTTGAAATTCACAAATAAAAAATGTCTCCAACCATTTACCTGATATTTCTCCTGCCTAACTCCTCTGAAGCATTTAGTGCCACTGATTACTCATTACTTATAAATTTCTCTTTTCCTTTCAATAATATTTGCGCTCTTGGTAGTCCTGTTACAGTTACCAACTTCTCTTCTGTATCATTGCTTCTTGCTTTCTTTTCACTACTCTCTAGATCTTGGTGTCCTTAAAGCTTGAAACCTTGTGTTAAAAGTAATATTCAAAATTCCAATTAACCCTTTATAATTTTTCTGTATGCAAATTTTGATTAAATTTACTGTTATTACTTAACTGAGAAATGCCCAAGTAATCAGATTGAAATGGCTCACTGAGTACTTAGGGATAATTCAAAATAATAAAATTCTAATAATAAAATTAGACAAAAAAGCACACACACACACACACAAAAAGAAAAAGAATGTTCAGGGAAAATATACAAACTAGATTGGCAATGGGTTTCTTTTTTTTTAATTTTTATTTATTTATGATAGTCACAGAGAGAGAGAGAGAGGCAGAGACACAGGCAGAGGGAGAAGCAGGCTCCATGCACCGGGAGCCCGATGTGGGATTTGATCCCTGGTCTCCAGAATCGCTCCCTGGGCCAAAGGCAGGCGCCAAACCACTGCGCCACCCAGGGATCCTGGCAATGGGTTTCTTAACAGTAATATGGATGCTGGAAAGAAAGAGAAGTAGCTCTTTTAACTTTATGGGGAAAATGATTTTCTATCAGAGATATATACTCAACCAAACTACCATTCATGTGAAAGAAGTTTTAAAATGAATGGCAAATATATGATGATTTAGAAAGTTCTCTTGTAACAGCCTTTGTTGAGAAGATAGTTAAGGGGTGCCTGGGTGGCTCAACTGGTTAAGCCTCCAACTCTTGATTCTGGTCAGGTCATGACCTCAGGGTTATGAGACTGAGCCTTGCGTTGGGCTCCATGGTCAGCAGGGAGTCTGCTTGAGATTCTCTCTCTCCGACTCCCTTTACTCTCCCCCTCCCTAGGCTCTCTTTCTTTCTCAAATAAATAAATCTTAAAAAAAAAAAAGGAAGATAGTAGAAAATGTATTTTGGCATACTAAGGCTATAAATCAAGGAAGAAAAAGTCTTAGTTTGAAACCAGGTAACAGTGGCTCTTAAACTATCAGAAATTCTCAGGGTGACACCCCAATCATAGGTTGGGAGAGTGAAGTTTCACCATGAGATGGAGACTGAAACATGAGTCTCTCAAAAGGATGATAAATGAACTCAGTAAATGAGAAAGTTTGGTTAAGAGAGCAGAAAATAAAATGAAGACATGATAAAAGTAAATAAGGCAAAGAATAGATTATATAATGCCAGCAAAATACAATAACAACATTATTACCCCATTACTGCTGCTATTATTATTGCTACTATCTTCAAAACAATGTCTGAATGGAATATGAGACAATTATGACCACAATAGTGTAATTTTTTCTCTGTTATTTCTTTTAAAATATAGATCAGATTATGAAGAAAATGCTAGAGGAATACTACAGTGGGGTGTAAAAGTGTAGCTGATTAAAGGTGGGATATGAAAGTGAGAATGTAGAATGTGAGAGTTTATATGTCAGTAATAGTCTGTCTTACAAAGTGGAGACAATTGGGATTGCTAAATGTCGTCCCTTCTTCCTCCCTCCCTCCCTCCCTCCCTTCCTTCCTTCCTTCCTTCCTTCCTTCCTTCCTTCCTTCCTTCCTTCCTTCCTTTTTTCATTCTTTTTCTTTTTCCTTCTTTCTTTCCTTCCTTGTACCATGATTCAACACATTTGATAAACCTAAGAGAGTATGTCTACAGGTAAGACCTTCTGAAATAACACTACACTGTAAAAGGACAAACATTTGTTATTAAAATGTCTCTTTGTGTTTGTTTATGGGGCATTTTGTTGTGACCTCTGAATCAGGAAATGTAACTTGATCAGTGTCTTCGATCAAAGGAACAATATGATAATTATATGTTGGTTCCTGTCTTAGGCCCAAGCTAATTCTGCAGTCACTATTTTCGACAGATAATTTGTATCTTTTATGTGCTTTCTTACTCTCTGTTCCAACAGGTCCAATAACAAATTCTGTTCTGCAGATTGTCTAATATGCTCTGTTGTGGTTTTTTACCTCCCTAATCCAGTTGTACGTGTTCTTCCATTGGCCATTAATAGCACAGCTCTTTATTTATTTCTATCTCTCTTTCTTTTTTTCTTTCTCTTCTTTCTCTTTCTTTTTCTTTCTTTCTCTCTCTCTTTCTTTCTTTCTTTCTTTCTTTCTTTCTTTCTTTCTTTCTTCTTATTTCTTTCTTTATTTCTTCTTTCTTTTTCTTCTTTCTCTTTTCTTCTTTTTTTTTCTGTAATGTCTGAGTCATCCTGGCCTGAGTATGGTAATCATTTACTTTCATTACCTTAAATCTTAGAAAAAATAGTCACAATGTACATAATATTAAAAATTAAGCTGACATTACCATCATACAAAGTATTACAGTTAATCCACAGATGATGTCAAAGAGGAAATATTAAAGCTCACAAGTACAACAACCTAGAACTCCACATATAGTTGCATAATTTGCAATGAGCAACAACTCTCACGATCCGTAAACCACAGATCATGGTTTCCAAGATCAGAAATCGGGATTAAAAAAACAGTAACGAGACTATAGATGGCAAAGAAACTGCCATATCCATTAACACTAAAATTGCTGCTTTTAGCCCCTATTTGGGGAGCATCTGTATAGGTCTGTACTTTCTCCAAACTTCCAAAGTCATCACCAAAAAACAGAACTTTTCAAATCCCAAGGAGGGGTTTTTCTAAGAACTCCTTTTAGTATGAAAACAAGAGAGACAAGGCTGACATTTTTACCCAAATACAATAGTCTTTTTTGACTACACAACAGCATAAGAAGCAAAGACCTTGAATGAAAAGGCTAAGTGAGGGGGGCACCGGGTGCTGAATCCCTTATGCAGCAGACTCCATTCCCACTCAGGTCCTGATCTCAGGGCCCTGGGATCCAGCCCCACAGGGGGCTCAGCAGGGAGTCTGCTTGTCCCTCTGCTGCTCCCCCAGCTGCTCGTGCTCTCTCTCTCAAATAAATGAAATCTTTAAAAAAATGTAAAAAGAAAGAAAAAGAAAGGTAAGTGAGGCACTGAAAAGAAGAAGACGTAGAAGCAGTATAAGCATATTTGTTTGGCAGGGGCCTAAGCATAAGAATATTTTCTGGAACATGAAAAAGCAGTTGGTTAAAATAACAAACAAACCACAGTCAAAAAGAGTAGCCCCTGACTACACGAGACAACTTCTGAGGGTCTTTATGAGTAAAGTCAGAGAGAGGATTATAAACTATGCACACATATGTATATACAGTGTGTTTGTATTATACACACACACACACACACACACACACAATTCACTTAACAATAAAGAAATTTGTTATACATACATATACCTATATATAATTTTCTTACTCCTCCAGTATACCTACTTAAGCTATAGGATATCACATTTGCCAAAATATATATATTCCATATTTATAATTTGTGATTCTGGGAAGCAGCAATTTTAAATAAAAACTGATAAAGGGAAGAGAGAGAAAAGATAAGAGAATAAAAGAAAACTGTTCTGCAAATCAGTTTTAATTATATGGGAAAAAAATGAAATAGAAAACAATGAAGATATAAGGATACTTGAATTGAGCAAGATAAAATAATTGAAAGCCTTAATATCTACTAGGAAATTGGCCAGACTTACTCTGATATATAATGGTTTTTATCACTGTTTTTTGTTAGTTTTAACGTGTTTTGCATTTTACTAAATGTGGCTTTGTTATACCATTTTTCCTTAGGTATTCTTAGTAAAGGCTATGTATTGTCACATAATTATATTAATTTATATTCAGAGGCTTCATGCACATCTATTATAGTATCAAAACATGTTTCAAATCTTATAAGTGTAGTTTTAATCACCTTTTTCTTCACTATTAATATCACTTTTATTTAAAGAAATAAGTGCCAGCATTTTCTATTTAGTACCTCACAAAATGTTTTTTTCACATTATTTTGTTTTTTTCCTTATAAAAGCAATGTATTTTACTGGCTATATTCATTCTATAGGAATTGTGAATATCATCTATAGTGATTTTCAAATGACATACTAGTGACCATTTGTGAATTTCCAGTAGATTAATATATACTTTTTGGTTTGAGCTGCACGGAATCTATGTAAGGTGTAACTGCCATGCAAGTATTCACTAGAACACATTAGATATTTTCATTGTTTTTGAAATATTTCTTATCTGTATTTGAGTCTGTAGTTAAAAGTTAAATTATAACTATATATTTTCTGAATGAGTTACTTTAGATTGCAGACACATTTTAAAGTATGCTAGGTAAAGAAAGAAACCTAGTGGAGGTTTATAAACAAGGGGTGAAATTTATTTTTAATAGTATTTATTTAACATTGTTTAATACATTTTGTGAATATATCATTTTTTAACATAAATTACATGGCTTTAGGAGAACTATGGATATTGCAACTATGAATAATATAAATAGAACTCAATATTTTGATAGCTTATAAACAAATGTCATTGATTCACTGCTGAAAGAGCAAGAGAAACCTCACGTGCTCTAAATTAAGAGCAAAGTACTAAATGAAAGTGAAAACCTGTGCTTCACTTGAGATTGATAAGAAGAAAATAGCATGACAGAGGAGGAAATGGGAAGGAAAATGGAATTTGGGGCAATGACTATAGATAGGAAAGAAGTCTAAAAAGATCATGCACTGAATTTTGTATGCTAATCATACTGATCTGAATATTCAATACACATCCAATATAATTTGCTCCAAATTACTGCCCAATTTTCCCTAAAATGGGTCATAATTTTTTTTCTACTCAGGGTTTAAAATAAAGATCAGATCAACTTATTTATTTCTGTGCACTCTCATTTCCTTACTTTTATAGTCCTAGATATTGTGTACAAGAAAAATATATATAGGCAATGATTGATTCAAAGATGTCGTGGTTTTCTTTTTATAATTCTATTTTTAATAAATATTATGTATACTTAAGGTGTACAACATGATGTTTTGATATATAGCCATCATGCTATACATTAGTATAGCTGGTGTAGATATATTGGACAAAGTAGACTTTAAAAGAAAGACTGTAGTAAAAGACAGATAATTAGCACATAATGATAAAGGGGCCAATTAAACAAGAGGCGATCCAACAAAAGAATATATATTTCTAAATATTTATACACCCAACATAGGAGCACTTAAATTTATAAAGCAACTATTAACAGACTTATTGTACAATAATACAATAATAGTAGAGGATTTTAATATCCCACTTGCATCAATGGATAGATTACCCAGACAGAAAATCAATAAGGAAACATCAGCCTTACACAACACATTAGACCAAATGTGTATAAACAGATATTTATAGAACATTCCATCCAAAAGCAACAGAATATATTCTGTTCTCAAGTGCATCTGGAATGTTTTCCAACATACATCATATGTTAAGCTACGAAACAAGTCAAAAGATTTAAGAGGCTTGAAATCATATCAAGCATCTTTTCCAACCACAATATTATGGAACTTGAAATTAATTATATGAAGAAAATTGGAATATTCACAAATAATGTGGACATTAAGCAACATGCTACTGAACAACCAGTGGGTCAAAGAAGTTAAAAGAGAAATCAGAATATACACTGAGACAAACAAAAATGAAAATGTAACATGCCATGATTTATGGGATGTGGCAAAAGCCGTTCTTAAGAGGAAAGTTCATAGTGATTAGTACCTACCTCAAGAACCAAGAAGTCACAAATAACCCATCTTTACACCTCAAGAAACAGAAAAGGAAGAACAAATGAAACCTAAAGATAGTAGAGGGAAGAAAATAACAAAGAATAGAGAAAAACTAAATGAAATAAAGATGTAGAAGTCAAGAGAGAAGATCAATGAAACTAAGAGCTGATTCTTTAAATAAACAAAATTACAATCCTTTTGCTAGACTCACCAAGAAAAAAAAAAGAGAGAGAGAGAGAGAGGACTCAATTCAGTGCTAAGATTTATTTGAGAGGACTCAGTTCAAAAAAGATGAGTCTATTCAATGCATGTAACAGTAAAGAAATTGGGATATATAACTGTATATGTACAAGGGAGGGGCACCTGGGTGGGTCAGTGATTGAGCATCTGCCTTCAGCTCAGGTAATGATTTCAGGGTCCTGGGATCAAGTCCCACACGTCAGGCTCCCCAGAGAGAGCCTGCGTATCCCTCTGCCTATGTCTCTGCCTCTCTCTGTGTATGTCTCATGAATAAATAAATAAAATCCATTTAAAAATTTATATATACAATGGAATATTATTCAGCCACTAAAAGAGAATAAAATTTTGACATTTGTGACAACATGGATTGATCTTGAGGTCATTATGCTAAGTGAAATAAATCAGAGTAAGATAAATAGCATATGATCTCAAAAAAATACCATATTTTTTTATTTATAGTGGACTCTTAAAATTTTTTTTAAAAAGATAAGCTCATAGTTCCAGAGGTTGCCAGAGGAAGAGGATGGCAGGTGGGAGAAATGAGTGAAGAGAATCTGAAGAAAAAATTGGGTTTAAGCTGATGAAATTGGGCCATATCTATAAAATAGAATACAATGGGGCTATGTATGAAGATGACATTTTTTATATAGACAGATGATCAAGTGAAAATAGCATTATTATAATATGATTCAATTTTTATAATATGTATATATGTGTATGTGCATAGAAAAAGTCTGAAAAGCTATACATCAGAATATTGTAAGTTGTTATCTTTGAATGATAGAATTACAAGAGATTTATTTTAAGCAGAAGGACATAGGATTCTAGGCTTATTGATCCAGCGTAACTGCAATTTTGTTTTCATTGATAAACATCTCCCCATTTCTTCTATCTCTTCTCCTCTGATAACTACAATTCTATTTTCTGTTCCTATGTACTGTTCAGATTCTACACATAAGTGAAATCATACAAGTATTTTTTTGGGTGTCTGGCTTATTTCACTTAGCGTAGTGTCCTCCAGTTTTATCCATGTTGTTGCAAAGGGCAGCGTCTCTTGCGTTTTGATGCTGAGTAATGTGCATGCATACATCTCAAGTTCAGTTCTTTATCTACTCATCTGTCAACAGACACATACGTTTCTATATCTTGGCTATTGTGAATAATACTGAAATAAACTTGGGAGTGCAGTTATCTCTTTGAAGTACTCATTTCATTTCCTTTGTATATAACTCCAGAAGAGGGGGAATGTTGCGTCATATGGTAGTTTATTTTTAGTTTTCTGAGGAACTTACATAATGTTTTCCATATTGCTGTATCAACTTATATCCCCATCAACAGTTCAGAGGGTTCCTTTTTCTCTTCATCTTTGTCAACACTTGGTCATTATTATTTTTTCAATTTCAGCTATCCTGACAGGTGTGAGCTGGTATTTCATTGTGATCTTGATTTGCATTTCCTTGATGACTAGTGATGTTGGGCACCTTCCATATATCTGTTGATCATTTGTAATCTTTGGAAAAATATCTATTTGGGTCCTGTTTTTTAATCATTTATTTTGGTTTTGTTTTCTTTATTGCAATTGAATTATGTTATGCGGATTATAATTTAAATCTTAAATATATTCAGACGTACTCTTTAGATAATTATACGTGCATTTTCCTATTTAATCTGACATTTAAATTACAGAGAAAATATTCACATAATTACTAGTTATAGGTAGACCACACAGCAATGACTTTTGTTATATAAGGGATTTTATTCTATGCACTTACATTTGCAATCACTTCTCTATTGATAAATTGATAGAACTCACAGATCGAGTAAAAGGATGTATTTGATGACCTTTCCTAGGGATAATTATCTAATTTCTCTTATATTTTATTACCAATTATTATTATTTTTTGTTTTATAATGGTCTTATTTCTCTTATAAGATCCCAAACTGAAAAATTAAACTGAAAAAAAAAGTTACATTGAAAAATAGGAATAATAAGCTTTCGCTTAATTCCTTCAAGGTCTACATTTGGAAAATGAGATTTCTGAGGCCTAGGTAGTGTTGGGGTGTGTTCAGTCACTTGAGGCTTGCTCTTCCTCATCAAGAGGCTATGATTCCTTTAGAGTCTCAAAATTCAGAATCCAACCCTCTGACTTCATACAATTGTTAAGCCTATAGAGTTAATATGACACATATTGTCACACCACCAATATTACAGACAGAAAACTATACATACACTTCCCAAAAGTATTCTCAAACCCTAAAAGTTTAAATGAGTCCAAGTATGTTCCAAGAATTCATTGTTTAGATCTATCAAAGACCACAACAGAACTGAATGGTAGCTGATGTCAATCATTCTTCTTTAGTTGTTCAGATTATGTGAACTCAATCAATTTGGTAGCAATTAAGAAAAGACAGAGATTATACCATTTGGGGTAGAAAATTTAGTTATCCATCACCTCTTAATTTTCAGTTCCTGTCTTAATATATGTTTCTTTGTTTAGTGTTATTGTCTCCTTGTTAGGTAATGGAGTTAGGACTAACAAACACATAATAAGGAGTATACTTCACTATGACATGAAGTCACTTGACATATTAAATATTAGCATCATACATAAGAAGAAGGGATATAATTGATTGGTGATCCCTCTGAAACCCAACACTCAGTTTCTTTCCCAAGAACATTGAGAATTTAAAACGATTGGACAGTATCTTTTACTAGGGCCAGACTCTATAGCCACGCATCTTAGACTCTGATGAACAGGACAATGTAATTGCGGCGTTTAAAGAAGCTTTTGTAGATTCCATGATTTCTTTGAGTACTATAGATAACTTCATGTTGCTGCCATCTCTACAGAGGCCTAGGAAGTCTTTAGGGCAAGCTACTTAAGAAAGGCACTCCATCCTTTTGTCATGCTCCAGGCAGAGGTCAGTAGTAGAGATCCTAGTCATGATGCTAAGGAAAGTAAGCCTCTCAGGTATGTCTCAATCTTTGCCGGAGCCTGAGAAAATAAGAATTCATTAGAGAAGTAATACTAGTTATTAGCAAATAGAATCTCCCCACAACACAATGAAATTGATAGGCAGCTAAAATTTGAATGGAGTCTCTTATCCCGATCAACAGGAGAATGTAAGAGTCGCCCTCCGTCATGAAAAGGCAATCACAGCAAGGCTGAGTATAGATCTTTCTGGTAAGGGATTTTGCAATTTTTTGGTGTGATTTCTTTAACTTGGAGAGATCTAGAAGCAAATCAATAAGAACAATAATGAGTATTTTAGGGAATTTACTGCAGAAGAAACCATAGCTTAAATTCTGAAAGCCAGTGTGACAGATCATATACCTACCCTGTCTCTGAGTTCACTTGCAGCTACAGAAGCCAATTCCCATTAGATTCCTTGCACTGTCTCTCCGCAAACTGGGAGCTGACTCTGCAGTGAATAGCCACACTGAAGAATGGAAGGGAATTGGAGGTGGGATTAGAAGTCTGAAGATCCTGAGTGCAATGCTCAACACCTAAGGGTCTGAAAGGATAAATGCCCCTGGTGAAACGTTCCTGTTAAGGCAATTTAGCAATAATTCCTCTGTAGTTCCTCAGGAACTCAGGGTGGAATTGAGCCCCAGGTGCCCACAGTTCCTATGGGGCTGATTTTTGTACATTTTTAAAAGTTTTCTCATTTCAATGTCTCACTTTTCCTCATTTGGACGCCTTGAGATTAGTATGTCCTGCTCATTTGGGACCCAAGTCCTCACCTTGAAGTCTACTTTCGGGGACTCCAAATCCTGCACTGGCAGAAAATAAGCTATGCAGCAGGATGACCTCCCAATGAAGGATGGCCAGAGCAAGTCCTCACACAGAGCATAAACAGTACCGGGCAGATGGGCTTACCAAGGAATATACTTCTCTCTCAGGGTTGGGATTGCCTGCATTTTCTGACTCGCAGGATTTTTAGACTGCTGTGGGCACCTGATTGATGTGTGTATTCCATTCAGGTAGAAAGTCCTGGCTGACTAACAAGATTCATGTTCCCCTTCAGTTTTGGGCGCTAAGTATATGGATGCCCAACTAAAGCATCTGAAATTTCCCAGCTTCTTTTTCAGTCAGGCCTTCCCCTGTGATTAAGTTTTCTCTGATAAAACATGAGCAGAAGTGAGTAGTGTGATGTCTAAGTCTGGTACAAGAAAATTTTCACAGGTTACTCCAAGGTCTTTCCACCTTTTGGCTTTCTGACATGGCTAATAACAGGTTGAAGTTGCAGGCCACATATTAAAAATGACATTGCATGTGAGTTTGTGAAAGCATAGATCCTCTGACATACAGCACATGAAGCATGCTAGTGCTGAAGGCAAAATGTAAACTAGCCCTTGCACATTTGGGGAAATTTTATTACAGCGAATGAACTCCTCATAACTATTGCAGCTTTTTTCCTTTTTCCAAATGAACATTTTAATAGGTGTATTATATTCTTGCTCCATCGCTGCACATTAGTTGTGGTCGTACAGGTATGTTTATTTTTTTAAGGTTAGCAGAGAAAGAGTAGCCATAGCATAACCTGATAGAGAGTACTTACTGTACATCACCAAGAGATCCTAAAAAATAAGCTGGATATAGTACAGATTGGGACATGAGGCATTTACCCTCAGAATGCGTGATGAAATAACTCTGCTTATGGGAAAAAAATGACATTCAGGAAGACTATGGTGCATTTCTTTCTATATCTTAGCATCTGTTCTTATATTCTTTCTTCTATTTTTTAAAAAATCCCTAAATTGTAGTTGGTAATGTAGACACTAAAAGAGAAATTACATTTCCTGGCCATTAGATGTGGCATTGTGCTTAGCACGGGACCAACAAAATCGAGGGGGTAGATGTGTACATATCCTGTGCTTCTTCTGTCCTATTTCCACAGCCTGAGACCTAAAGCTTGAAGCCAAACAACATATTTAGGATGTCAGAGCAAATTCACCTAATGGGATCTTAGGAGTAAAACTCAACCTAGATATCGTTGTTCACCAACATTTGGAAAAAAAGGTGAAACATAATGTAATTTCTATCATATTTAGTTAAACTGGAAAGTAAACACAAATTTCTATTGAAATTACATTGCTTCAAGTTAATTAATATGGACACATATAACTGAAAAAATACTGAAGAACAGATTGGTGGCTGCCAATGGCAAGAGTGGGTAGGTGGGGATGCAGGGTGGGGATTATGGGTGAGGGTAGTCAAAGGGTACAGACATCTAGTTATAAGAAGAATGAGTCCTGGGGTATAATCTACGCGGTGACCATAGTGAACATACCATGTGGTATGTTTGAAAGTTGCTAAGAGAATAGATTTTAAAAGTACTCATCCCCCAAACGCATTAAAATTGTAACTGTGTTAGGTGATGGATGTGTTAAATTTATTACTGTAATCATTACATGTATACCCTAAACCTACACTACACCATATGTCCATTACAGCTCAATAAAGCTGGAAAAAAAAAGATTGGGCTATATAGATAATATATTCTGATGCTATTTGCCTATTTTAGAGGTGACCTCCACCTACCACCCACCAACCAGTTACTTTCATATAAAGTGAAAACTAAGTTTCCTCTTTATGTTGTTAACCTATTCCCCTTCTTCCTTCCCAGATTTAATCTACCAAGGTTGTGTTATATTCTGACCATGCATTAAAATTTTAGTCAAGCAAAGCTGATCGAAAGCAGTTCACATAATTTTTGATTTTTTTTTGTTCACATAATTTTTAGATGTGTTTAAACAGGTTTAGACTTAGCTTTGAAGTTGGTGCACAGAGACACTCCACTTGCTATATTCCTTTAAACTATATTTTGCAGCTGCTTCCTTGTGTACGATTAATATTTTATATAAAATTATTTCCTATTTATGCAGTCAGATTATAAAAATACATTTACTGAATCCCATAAAATCTTCTAAAATATCTCATAAATTGATTTATCCAGTTTTTTAATCTGTTGATCAAAACAATGGTGTTGGTATATTTTAAAAGTTAATGAAATTAGAGAATATTTATATGAACACATAATCATACTAAATCTTTACTCAAAGAAAAATTGTGCAGAAATGGATATATTTAAGCCACCACACTACCAAATAAATAAGCTAGAGTACGATTTTAGGACATTTCTAAATGGGTAGAGATATAATATTCATATGCCTAAATAGGAAATAAGAATAGCGTTTTAAAATAGCCTATAAGGTCTCAACCTATATAGTCTCTTAGAAGAACCTACAGAGAGTTTGTAAGGCCAGTTCTTTTTCATTTTTTTAAAAGTTTTCATTTAAATTTCAGTTAGAAAAAAAAGAAAAAATAAATTTCAGTTAGCATACAGTGTAATATTTGTTTGATGTGTACAATATAGTAATTCAACAGTCCCGTACCGTACCCTATGCTCACAGCAAGTGACAGTAGCTCTTCTTATTTTAATTTTTTAATAAAGTGTAGTTGACACACAATGTTACATTAGTTTCAGGTGTAAAACATAGCGATTCAGCTTCTCTCTACAGTACGCTATGTGTATAGCTACCATCTGTTATCACATAATCCTATTACAATAGCATTGACTATATTCCCTATGCTGCGCTATTTATTCCCATGACTTACTCATTTTATAACTGGGAGACTGTACCTCCCACTTCCCTTCTCCTACTTTGCCTATCCCCGCATGTTCTCCGTGTTTATAAGTCTGATTCAGCTTTTTGTGTGTTTACTCATTTTTTTCTCCCAATGAATGGAATCATGGCATTTGTCTTTCTCAATCTGACTTATTTCACTTAGCAAAATATCTTCCATGTCCATCCATGTCATCTCATCTAGAAGACCAGCTTTTTAGTTGACAGAAAAATTAACTGAAACTTCTACATGAGTGCAGATTTTAGTTTACATATTTTAATTGCACAGCTTAATAAATAAAAAGGGAAAATTATTTTATCTCTCAAGTATTTGTGCTCATAACTAAAGTAAACCATTAGAATAAAGTAGTTAATAATCATTACTGATAAATAACTACAAAGTGTGAACACTAATCATACCATTATAGAAAAATAATTCATATCCCTAATTGTAATAATTCCACATAAGCAGGAAATACCTGTAATATCAGTGTCAACTACATCATCGTGTGTCAGAGTAAGTTTAGAAAGATTACCCACTTCAGGAGTCCCAGGGTGGCTGAAGTCATGATCCCAGCGTCCTGGGGCTGAGCCTCACATACAGCTCCCTGCTCCCTGGGGAGTCTACTTCTCCCTCTCCCTCTGCCTACCACTCCCCTTGCTTGTGCTCACTCTTTCTCTCAAATAAATACATAAAATCTTTTTTAAAAAAATTACACATTTTATTTATTTATTTTCTAAGATTTTATTTTTCTATTCATGAGAAACATACAGAGAGAGAGGCAGAGACACAGGCAGAGGGAGAAGCAGGCTCCATGCAGGGAGCCTGATGTGGGACTTGATCCCGGGTCTCCAGGATCAAGCCCTGAGCTGAAAGCAGACGCTTAACCGCTGAGCCACCCGGGCATCCCAAAAATACAACTTTTAATTGGGCATATTACTTTAACACTTTGTTTCCAACTGTGTACCAAGTAAGGATTTTGTGGAATTGTCACAGACAAAATAAAATTGAAATCAGACTTTTCGATTCATTTGCATTATGACCTTGGCCATATTATTGCTTCTATGAGACTAAATTTTGTTTAATGTAAAATGTAAGGAAAACAATCTGTAACCTACAGCATTTATTTTCAAATTTAACTATCCGTCAGACACTAAACTAGATGCTAAGGAGATATAATTGAAGAAGACAGATCCTGGCTTAAGGGATATTATATCTCAGAGAGAAAAGGAAACAAACATGTCAATGACTGCGAGATAGTGTGATGGGTGCAGGGTAATAAAAGGTCGCATTGTATGCTCTGTATTCAGGAAGGGAGAAAGAAGGCCTGCCATCAAACTGGGTCAAGGTGAATCACTGTAGAAGGTGCTTTGAAAGATAGATTGGGTGCAGCTGGATGAAGGAAGGAAGAAGTGTGTTCCAGGTAGAGAAAAGAGGATATGTAATGTCAGCGAGGCATAAAATGACATGGGCCATTTTTTAAATGGATAGTGAGAAGAAGGACAGATGATAGGAAATGAGTCACTGGAAGACAGCACCAGCCAAATTATAAAAGGCTTTAGGTTTTAAGTCAGGCACTTAAAAATTATGACAACGTACTGCTATTGAAATATTAAAGTATGCTTGTATTCTAGAGAAATTATCTTGGTAGTGTATAGGTGGTTGACGTTTGTGAAAATACAAGCAAGAAGTGCAATTGAAAATCAAATCTGTATACATAGTAACAGGAGAATCACAGAACTTGGGACAATGGAAAAGGAGGGAAGATGAGGAACACAAAATTAAATAAAGAAGAGAATTCACAGATTTTGGTAGATGATCGGACACATGAGAAATGAAGGAATCAAAGCTTCTGAGTTTCTAACCTGCTGACTGCAGAAACAGGGCAATTCACAAGCATGACAACTATAGGGTGAGTGGACATTTGGGGAGAAAGATCTTCAGATTTAAACATATTTATTTTAGCTTTTACTTTTTAATTTTATTTATTTATTTATTTATGATAGTCACAGAGAGAGAGAGAGAGAGAGAGAGAGGCAGAGACACAGGCAGAGGGAGAAGCAGGCTCCATGCACCGGGAGCCCGACGTGGGATTTGATCCCGGGTCTCCAGGATCGCGCCCTGGGCCAAAGGCAGGCGCCAAACCGCTGCGCCACCCAGGGATCCCTTATTTTAGCTTTTAATGTGACATCTCAGTGGAGAGGCCAGATGAGCTCTGGCTCAAAGCACAGAATCAGACATAGATTTGGAGTTATGGGGAATTTTGGTTTATAAGTGCTAATCAAAAACTTGTCCAGGTGAGATTATTCAGATTATATAAAACAGAGCTCTGGGAAGCAATGAAGGATATGACACAAACAGAAATACTACTCAGGTTTTGGGTGATGAACAATTAAAAATAAAACTTGGTTTATATCACGGTAAATGCTAAAAAATGTTCATAATCAAGTATATGTATATTTTATGTATAATTACATATAATATATATTATTGAGAAATTATGTATTAGTTTATAGTATATAAATTATATAGTAAGAGTACATATACAAGTGTGTATGTGTGTGCATTTTATATATATATATATATATATATTATACACACATACATATATTTAAAAAGTACGTTATATATGTGTGTAATCACTAGATTGCTGCAGGTACAGAGTATAAGGTAGTTCTAAAAGAAAATGTCTTGAATGGTCATTTAATTTTTAAAAAACATAGTAAATTTCCTAAACATTCACTTCATAATGAAATGTAGGAAATATTCATTTAAAAGCAAGTCTAAAATGTGTTTGGATGAATTATTTTACTTGACATTTCATTTCTATGGTTACCTATAGTTTTGTTGTATCTTTACTACCCAGTTTCCAAGTTTTTTGACACATTCCCCCTTTAAGCGGAATCCTCGCTTTTTCCATTCCATTTCACCTACTTCAGGCATCTTTGAAAAACGTATTGGCATAAAAACCCAATCGATCTGAACAAATATTGTTCAAAAATCTGATCTCATTTCACAGAAGATAAAAATTTGGCATTAATAGAACTTAATATTAAATTCTTAGTTTGTATTTTACTTTTTTTTTTAATCAAAATAATCAAAAGTGTTTCCCAGACTTGGTAACATACGATGATGAATTTTCATTTCATTTGCAGAATGAATAGACTCAGAGAAAATGCTATTATTATGTAAGTACCTTTTATGAGTGCTAAATGAAGATTTACCGCATGATAAACAGATAATTATTCTGTGTCTGTGTTATGATCTAATAGCGGTAGACATCTGAGCACACAGCTTCAGTGACTGCATGACAAAGGCAGGTTGCCTGAAGTCTTCAATTAAGGAAAAAAAAACAGATCCTTCAGGTCATTTCTGGGAGAATAGAAAACTGCATTGCAATTAGAGCTTCCAGTGGGAGAAATAGCTCAATCTAATCCCATTTATAAATAACAAAAGGAACAATGATAGCAATTTATCATCAGTCCCTGCCAAGGAAGTACACTGAAGAAAGTGGCCAGGGAGATTAAAGATAACACCGGTATGTGTGCTGGATGCCTAAATCAAAACTAAGAATGGCAAACTCTGGGGATGCTATGGTCTGCTTATAATTATTTTCTTTTTCATTAAAAAAAAGAAAAATGAAAACATTCTGAAGATACTTTTTTAAGGACGTAATGTGATCATGATACATTTACCTTAAAAAAATATTCCTTAATTCCTTTGATTTAGCAAAAGTATGAAGGGACATTATAGATACTGTGAGCATCACAATTCATCTCATGTAAGAAAGTGATATATTTTGATTACGTATTTTTATGATCCCATTTATTGTCCACTAGTGAAGAAGAAATTATTATTTATACAACTTTAAAAATTAAGATACTATCTTAGGATATGTAAAATGTACCTTTAATTAATCATAGTTTACTCTAAAATAGTATTATGGCTCTTTATACATAGTATAAGAGCCTCCCATCCTTTATGGTATTAGTGATATATATTACATTTTTGCATATGCTGTAAATACCGATATATTTCTACTATTTTTGGTCTAGCAGTCAGTTAACTTTTAGAAAGATTAAACTTTAAAAAGATAAATTTATCCCTACTTTGTTTTTTGCCATTTCCAGCGCTCACCATAGCTTGTGTAGATGAACTCTCTCTCTATCATATTATCATTAATATGTAATAAGTTCAACATATTCCTTCTGCTTAAAGAACTTCTGTTAAATTTTCTTGTGGTGTAGGTTTGCTGAAAATGAATTCTTACTGTTTTACTTCAACTGTTAAGGCTTGTTTTTCTCCTTCAATTTTGAAAGATAGGAAGAAAATGGAGGATGAAAATTTGAATAAAGAATCTAGCTTAGTAGATTTTCTTTTATTTTTTTCAACACCAAATGTTTTAGTTGTCTCTCTTCTCATATACAGTTTTTAACAAGAAGACTGTAATTCTTATCTCTGTCCCTCCATATATAACTTTTTTCCCTGGCGCTGTTCAGAATATTTTTAATATCTCTCTCTCTTCCACTCTCTCTCTCTTTATCTAATTGAATATGATGTGTCTTGTAAATTTTAATTTCTCCCTTGCTTTTTAAAAATTCTTAAGATATTGCTTGATGCTTTCTGAGCTTCTTGAAAATATGGTTAGCTATCTTTCACAATTTTTGTAAGAATTTCTATTATTATTTCTTCAGATAGTCTTCTGTCCATTAATCTTCTATTCCTTCTGAAATTTCAGTTACATGCATGTTAAACCATTTGATATTGAGTAGTAGCGGTACATTCTATTATTTTCTTTTCTACTTTTTAAAATATATTCTTCTTTTCCATTTTCTTTTCTATTTTTCTCTGTTTCAATTTGAGTAATGTCGATTAGAACTTCTCCAATGCCACTTATTTTTCAAACCTTATCAAACTTTTTCAAGTTCACTGATTAAGATTATTATATGAGGAATGTTGGAAGACTTTCAGGAAAAGAAATTGGAAAAAAAAAAGCTGTGGGCTATTCAGTCTTTGAAGAGGCAATGATTGATTGAAAATGCATAGAAGAGTGGCACCTGGGTGGCCCAGTTGGTTGTGTCTGACTCTTCATTTCAGCTCAGTTCGTGATCTTAGGACCATGAGATAGAGCCCCATCTGGGGCTCTGCATTGGGTGTAAAGCCTGCTTGGGATTCTCTCTCTCTCTCTCTCTCTCTCTCTCTCTCTCATCCCTTCCCCCACAAAAAGAAAGAAAGAAGAAAGAAAGAAAGAAAGAAAGAAAGAAAGAAAGAAAGAAAGAAGAAGAAAGAAAGAAAGAAGAAGAAAGAAAGAAAGAAAGAAAGAAAGAAGAAAGAAAGAAGAAAGGAAGAAAGAAGGGAGAAAGAAAGAAGAAAGAGAGAGAAAGAAGAAAGAAAGAAAGAAAGAAGAAAGAAAGAAAGAAAGAAAGAAAGAAAGAAAGAAGAAAGAAAGAAAGAAAGGGAGAAAGAAAATACATAAAAGATATGAACCTAAAGGAAGCAGAATATATCCCAAACAGGATAAAAACTAAAGTACACCCACATATATTGCAAAAATGTGTAGAATGCCGAAGACTAACAGAACATCTTGAAAACACCAACAGAGAAAAGAGAGATAACATGCTAATATAAAACAAAAAATGAGAAATATTATAGATATTATTAACAGCACCACCTCAACAACAACGTTATCCTGCCTTTTATCTCCTGTATATAATATAGATTCTAAATCTTGAGAAAGAAAAGTTTTGACTTCAGAGTATTAAAGATGCAGAAATGAGAAAGCTAAATATATCCAAAGAAACTTGTTTTTTTCTCACAAATCAAATTTGCTCTGGAAATATTGTATGGTATAGTTTTTTTTTTTTAATGCTATTGGTAAATGGGTCTTAATGTGATATGGCAAGACCAGAGAAATCAGATGTAAATTTATATTTTTGAGTGTGTTTGTTGTTTCACACATTTAGGGGATGCAGCTTCTCACGTAGTTTTTAGTTTTATTATTTAACTTTGGAAAGGGTGCCAAATTTTTATAGTTTTTAAGCAATGTGTACTCTTCAGTTATATATATAGTGTGTATAAAACATACACACGCACACTGATATATATTTACATATATATATACACCCACACACATTGATGTGTGTATCAGTATACACTGATCTATATTATACTTACACATACAAATAAGAAGAGGTGAAAAGCATAGCCTTTGCATTCTCTACAGCTAAGCAGCAAATTCTTAGTGCTGTGATGTTTAGAAATGGAGAAGTGTATTAAACCATATTTAAGAATTTTTATTTATTTTTTATTTTCCTAAGAGTTTAAAAAAAAACTAGATTTTTGGCTAGAAAGCATATGTTTGAATAGCTCTGTTGATGGAATGTAAGTTGGTACATCCTGCCAAAACAAGTCCTCTGGGCCTTTATCAAAGAGGCAAGTGGGACGATGGAAAACGTAGGAGAATGTGGGGGAATGAGGTTGAATAGCTATTCCAGGATATACTTCAGAATCAACATGTCAAAAACAAACCTGTTTCTTTTCCATTCAAACTTTCTTCTCCTTCCTTGTGATGTACTCTACACGTCAGGACAACTATTTATTTAGCGAATCAGGCTACGACTTTATTTCATTCACTATCCCTGACCTCTCTCCTGCTCTTGCTAAATCTGTTATCAGATTGCTGTTGTGTCTTCCTGTGTCATAAATCTCAAACTTGTTTTGTTTTATTTAGTTTTCTCTCCCCCTCTCTCTGTCTCTATTCTCATTTATACTACTTTAGTTAGATGTCCTGTCCTCTTTCAATTACCTATAAATATTTCTTCACAACTCTTTTTTTCCATACACATTCAATATGTATTATGCTTCCAGGGTTAGTTTTCTAAATTAAAAATTTGATCATTTAAATGCCAGCATAAAATCTCTTCTGGCTTTCTGCTGTCTTTAAGATAAAATGAAAATTTGTGGTTTTTTTGGGCATTTCACTTCTGTTTAGATTGCTTTATTTACTGATAACCAAACGTTTAATTTCTCTCATTTTGGAGTTTGTTGAATGTCCTAGAGTTTTGAATTTTCTCATTGTGATTTTTATTTGAAGGTGCATATTTTGTTGTTGTTGAATTTAAAATTAAGTTACAAAGATCACAGATAAAATAGAGTAGAAAAGCACATTGAGTGTTAATGTATGAATGTAGATAAATATTTGATTATTCCAAATCATGCAAAAACACACCCAACTCTGTGGAACAGAACAGGATTCGAATGATAGCTGAAAGAAGTAAAAATATAAATGTAACAAGTTATCTAAAATTTTAAAGCAAGTGTAAATAAATTAAAATAGAAATGAAAATATGGTAGGAAAATGGTTGGGAGGAGGAAAGGTACAAGATGAAACAAATGAGCTGATTTCATTTATTATAACAAATTAATAGCTAATGTCTAAAATTGATAAATCAAGCACTTTTGAGAAAGCATATTAATTTGATATATCTAGTGGTAATTAACAGAAGAATAACCTAAAAGAATCAAGGGAAGTTGAACTGATAGGAGTCAGAAGATAACAATAGCAGGAAATTGTTGCATTTTGTTGAAACGATTCCATTTTTCTTTTAAAACTCTTGAATATATTATATATCAAATAATAATAAAGTACATGACATACTACAGAACAAAACATTTACCCTACATGACAAAAATTACCATCCAGCAATCAAATAATGATTATTTTTTTTAATTACGCTGGGATCAGATTATGATATAAATAAGAGCTTGGAAGGGATAAGATGAGCAACTCCATATGATGCTAGTGAAAATATAACCCATAGACTTACTTTTACAGAAAATAATCATTAAGTGTCAAATATCAAAGTACTTCTTTTAAAAATCCATTCCAACAAAATATTCAGAAAATTAGATGTTTAGATTAAATTAGAGAACAAATATTAACAATTGAATCTTCATTATCTATAGCACCTGCAATTTTGAAATATGTGTCTTGATTTCAAAATTAAGAATACATAGATGAATAATGCAGTCAAGGAATTCAGATTACACATTTGGAAAACGAAATATAATAATAAATTGGTTTTAAATCAGCAGAACACCAAATTAACAAATACTTTATCAAATAGCTGTATCGTTAACTCTTCCTCCTGCATAATATCTGTGACAAAATAAATATAATTGTATGATTCTTAACTAATATTTCTCTTTGTAAAGAAAGTCATTTTGGTAGATGATATATTTCCAGGATCCATTCAAGCCATAGGAAATAGTTATTAAGATACTCTTTAAGTGTGTGGCACACATAGGACCACGAGGAAAGAGAATTATTCTGTTCTCTCTACTGAATTCTCAGTCTTGTAAAGTAGCTTCCTTAGCAGGCATCATTAGATACTTGTTAAATCAATGGATTGATTAATGAACAACTTAGAACACTTTTTTTTTTTTTACCTTTTGCATTGGGAGGAGTGTTTTACCAGTCAGAGCAACAAGAAGACAGTTGTTCAATGTACACTATACCATAGCTGCCAAATCCCAAGGGAGGGATATCTACTGCACCTACCGTATTTCCATGAGACTGGCTTTCTTTACTCATGATATATTAGAAACTAAGGCAGCCATGAAAATGTTAACCTCCAAGAATTTACTGAACCCTGACGTAGGTAGGTGACACTTTCACAATCCATGGGCTAGGTGGGAATCTGAGCAAATTACACTTTTATCTATAATTTTCAAATAACCACATGTAGATCTCAAACTGGTTTCAGTTTAAAGGCGACAGAAATTTTCCTAATCTTGGGACGCCTGGGTGGCTCAGTGGTTGAGTGTCTGTCTTTGGCTGAAGACGTGATCCCACATCCGGCTCTCTGCATGGAGCCTGCTTCTCCCTCTGCCTGTGTCTCTGCCTCCCTCTCTGTGTCTCTCATGAATAAATAAATACAATTAAAAAGAAAAAGAAATTTTCCTAACTTCAAGATTAATGATCTAATAAATTAGTACTTCCATTTTATTTTTTACCATTTCAACTGTAACAGACACAGGAAATGTTATTGGGTTTTCTGCACCTTCAATTAAGATATTGGCAACTTTGTGAAACTGTGTATTGAGATCAGAAAATCAGAGAAGCAGACTCAGTGGAAAATGGAACAAGAAAAACACTGAAACTGTTTAACTTAGGTAGGCTTTGATTGTGAATTGGTGAAATAGCCAAAATATTTTTATGATAATCGGTTTTATTTATTTGTAGTCATATGTTGCATATTTACAAAAATATCCATCTAAAATAAGCATAAAAATAAATGTAGTTGATGTATTTGGTGTACATAGAATATTGAGTTTCATCACGGCACATATATTTTTGCAAAGTTATAATGTCAGAACTTTACATTTATCAGAAGAATCTTTTCACATCCTGTTGACTTTTTATTTCTTTTCTTGTTCCAAGAGAGTTAATAAAAAGCAAGAGAAAATTCAGAGCCAGATATATCACGGCAGCAGAGTAAAAGCAAACAGCTGGTACATAAACATGATTGTAGATTCATTAGATCATGAATATATATTCACACTTACCTGACATTCCAAGGTGAGAAAGTTTTAGTTATTGTCAGTGCTATAGAGTTGCAAGAGCTCATTGGACCCAAAGCTGCTTGAAATATTATAAACAAGACATCTAAGGTATCCTTAAGGAGAAAAAGGAAACAACAGTAGATGAATCCAAAAACATAAAAAAAATAAATAAACAAATAAAGCTATCCATATGGCTCTATGAAACTACTGCCAAAAAAAAAAAAATTCCCAGAAAATGTAATTGTCTTTATTATAGGGATTCATTACTTTTCTAAGCATTCTGAAATAATTCTCCTTTGTGTGAAAATAGTTTAAGAAAATACAGCTCTTTATCTGGCTTACTAGTAAGCCTATACCCAAGGCCTTGTGTGTTATATGCGCTAGCAATGGAAGAGGAACCATAAATATATTTAACTGATGACAAGAATGAATATTTATTTGCTTAAAAGCCTACATTTTTTTGAAAAGTGGAAGAGAAATGATCATTTAACGTATTACCTACATATATTTTTGCATGTGAGAAATGAAATATTCTGTTAAATTAGTAATTAAACCAGAACACATAATATACATAGAACTTAATAGCGGACATTGTTTTGAATGAAAGCATGAATTGATGGCATTTGCAAATAATAGTTTGAATACCGCCTAAAGAAGTTTATGTTATAAAGTAAACTTCTTGGGAAATTATTTTTTTCCTAACTTTCAACTGTTTAGGAATGAACACATCACAAAAATGTATGTAAGGATATTATTTTCGTTTCTTTTTCAATACATTAGAGTTTCTATCTTTGTTTCTAAGCATCTGCATAACTAATATATGTAGCAATTTCCCATTTCCTAGAAAATAAATAAAATACATGTAATATTGTTGGATGAAATGAGGTTCTGCCTGTAAGTTTAACTGATAAACCTGGTTTTAATTCAACCAAATCTTAAACAATTCTAATTTTTCTTACCTATTTGTTTCAGCACACTTGCAGTTTCATTTCATTCTTTGTAACATGCAAAATAGATAGATTTACTTACCTACTTATCCTTGTACTTACTTACTTCTCTCTATTCTAAAGTTGATCCCTAGAGTTCTTATATTAAATTCCTTAATAGAAATGCAATTTTTTAAAGAGAATGTCAACATGTTTAAACTAGATGTTGGGATTCTAGAAACAAAAATTCAAATGAAATCAATAGTACTAAGAAATTCTAAGTGAGTAGGGAAATTATTCCAGTGAGGAAAATCACTTCAGAAAATGTAAGCTTTAATGGATTTTTTTGTTGTTGTTGACCCACAGGCAGCTCGAATCCAAGATGTTTCAAAATCTGCTTTTTTTCATCTTTAGTGGACATATTGACTTTAATGCTTTTTTGCACAAAATGTTTAATTGAAACATGAGAAGTAATGTTTTTCAAAGTAATGTAAACAGTTTGAACACTAGAGGGAAATTTACTTTTTGTAGTTAAATTCCACTAGGTAAATTTAATTGTATTTTTCTTAAAAATATAACTAAATACATTTTTCATAATTTTACTCACAAATTATTTGTGATCACTCAGTTGCATTTTAACTTTCAAATGAATATTCAATAAATTTTGATTCATGCCAATTTTGATGAATGACAAGTGGTACCATTGTGAATATTGTTTTTGGCCCATTAGTCCAAAGAAGTTTTTATTTCTGGGTCATATTTTGCAAATAATATATTCCATCAAAGCCTCTCGTTCTTCTAAATTTTAAACAAATTCTAATTTTAGAGCATGTACTTTTTTACAGTTTCAGTTTTATTTTCTATTTATTTTTTCTCCAATTGTGCGTTTTATTTTTATCAGCCAATTTTGGTAGCTTGCAGATTTAGGGACAGTGAGATAGCAATCATTTTCTCATTTATAACAATTTTACTGAAAGAAGCTTTAGAAAATGTTCTCTTTTTAAAATTTCTTTCTAGCATTAGTTGTCATTAATTGAAGATAACTGTTATGTAATAAATAATCCAAAAAAGTTATCCAGCACTGCTTTATTTTCTAAACTAATCTGTTAGTGACACATTTCTCAAATACATTCCTGAGCAACTTATGTATTGTGTGATAAGTATGTATGCTTTAAAAGTGATTAAGGGCTCATAATAATCTCAGTTATTCTTGTTTCAAAGCAAATATGTTGGGTCACAGATTTGCATTGAAAATACCATGATCAGGGTAGATACCATGATTTGATAGATTCTTTGAATTCCAAGTTACATGCAATTCTGTTCTTAGGCATCTAGAGAGAGAATTATTGGCAAAATGGATCATCTTAGAGACATTGTAATGCAGAAAACAATTACCCAATTTTAGGTGAGTTTTATCTTTAAGTACTGTATCCAAAATTTGATGCCGTTTTCTGCTTTTAAAATGAACCAAAACCAACTAATCAAGGAACCAAACAACTCCCCAGTTGCCCATTGATTAGCGCAAGGATTTTCTACAAAATCTGTGCTTCAACTAACTATTACATACTTCCTTACTTTGTTTTATTCTTGAGTTTAAGTTTTGGCTTTTGCTTCTAATATTATATCATTTTCATAATAACATAACTCATTTTTTATACTAACACCTTTTTTGTTATTCATATAAAAATACTATAGATGACCTTAAAAATGACACCTCGGTAGTAATGAGCACATCCACCAGGCAGATCTTACATTACAATACCATTCTCCAATAACAGGGATCAGAGCTCGTTAGAGGTATGAATGAGTGTAGAATTTGGGATGAGAAATATACAAAATGAGCCTGGAGCATCTTATAGTGCCAGAAAATAAGAAATTACTCAAAAAACCAACCAAACAACAACAAAACACTGAGGAGAGCGAGTCAAAGGGGCACAAGGGACAAGTGAAAGAGCTCTCAATTAGTCAAGCTGTAAAAATTTGATCAAAAATTAAGGAAAGCTGGGGAGCCTTGGTGGCTCAGTCAGGTAAGCATCCAACTCTTGATTTCTGCTCAGGTCATGATCTGAGTTGTGGGAGTAAGCCCTGCACTGGGATCCATACTCAGTGTGGAGTCTGCTAGAGATTCTCTGTCTGCCCCTCTCCCTGTTGTGTTCTCTACAAATACATACATACATACATATGTTTTTTTTAAAAAAATAAATAAAGTAGCATTGGATTTTAACCTAAATTATAAAATAAATATCTGGGGCACCCGAGTGGCTCAGTTGATTAAGCGTCTGCCTTCCTCTCAGGTCTTGATCCCAGGGGCCTGGGACTGAGCCCTGTATCGGGCTCTCTGCTCAGCGGAGAGTCTGCTTCTCCCTTTCTCTCTCTCTCTGCCTCTCCCCCCGATCATGCTCTCTCTCTGTCTCTCTCTCTCCCCCTCCCTCAAATAAATAAAATCTTTTTTTAAAAATAAAATATATATCCATGAGTCTATGCTGATATAACTAATCGAAAAAATACATAAACGAATGAAGAAAGACAAAATCTCTCAGAAGAATTCAAAATAATTCATACGAATACCTCACCCTCAAGGAAGTGAGGCATAACTCTTTATTCCTTAAGTGCAAACTGTACATCATGACTTTCTTCCAAAGAAAATAGTATAGAAAATATCAGGGGTGGAGGCGAGAGTAATTTTGCAGTTGCAAAACCTAACAAATACTACATCCGTTAGGTGATCAAAATCAACAGCAACAATTGTAAATTGTGTTAATAATGTTTCCTCAATATAATGTGATGAAAATGGCATTTTACCTCAGTGATCTTCCTCACAAAACACCACAACTTCAGTATAGTTAGGAGAAGAAAAACTCCAACAGAAATGACTTCTACATCTGATCAGCACTCAAACTGTCAAGGTCAGAAAATACAAGGCAAATCTGAGCAACAGTTACATAAAAGACGATCCCAAGAAGATGTGACAACTAAATATGATGTGTTTTGGATAAAATCCTGGAAGAGTAAAAAGACAGTAGATAAGAGCCAAGGGTATCTGAGTAAACTACAGACCTTAGTTAATGATAACATATCAATATTGGCTAAAAGATTATAACAAATGTAATATACGGATGTGTGACATTGAAAAACAGAAAACTCTGTACAGGGTATTACGAGAACTCTTATCCTCACTCCTCAGATTTTCTGTGAATCCAAAACTGTGACAAAAACAGTTTTAATATACTGAAGTATATTAAAAATACTGTATATTACTACTGTTAAATATGACTTCTATGCTCTCTATTCTGTAATCACAACCTCAGATTCAAGTATTCAAGGCACAACTGGACTCGTGGCCTAATGCTCCATGCACTGAGTGATATTAGTAGCTGTTTTTAGGTCCTGTTATGAAATAGGATTTTTTTTTTTTGCAATAGGATTTTTAACAGTGAAACAATCAGGTGCCCCAAATGTCTGTTCTCATTTTGTGAAGTGTACTTACACAGTGCTTGTGTACAAGCCTTTTAATTTGCAGAGAATAAGTCCAGAAAGTCTTCCATAGGCTTATTTGGAACTTAGTCCAAATAAAATATTGGAACTTAGTTCAATATTCCTTTAGGGATCCCTGGGTGGCTTAGCGATAGAGCGTCTGCCTTTGGCTCAGAGTGTGATCCTGGAGTCCCGGGATTGAGTCCCACATCGGGCTCCCTGCATGGAGCCTGCTTCTCCCTCTTCCTGTCTCTCTCTCTCTCTCTCTCTCTCTGTGTGTGTGTGTGTGTGTCTCATGAATAAATAAATCTTTAAAAAATATATTACTTTAAAATTCTCCTTATTTGGGACTTCCACTTATGTGTAAGCTGTGATAGGTACGCATTCCTGATAAATTAAAAAAAAAACTTGATAAATAGCAGAAATCAATTCTTTTTTTGCATTTACTATGTGTTTTTTTTCTTTTAATTTAATAGATTTTATTTCTTTCAGTAGTTTTAGGTTTACGGAGGAATTGGAAAAAAGAATAGAGTAAGTCCTATATACTCTTCCACCTGTCCACGGTTTCCCCCGTTCTTAACATCTTGAATTTGTGTGGTGCATTTGCTAAAACCAATGAACAATTACTTCTACATCATTATGAATTAAAATCTATAGTTTGTCTTAGGATTCACCTTTGGTTACAGTTTGAGTTTTGCCTAATGCATAATGTCATGAATCCACCATTTAGGTACTATTATACAGGATAGTGTCACTGTCCTAAAAATCCCATTTTTCACCTATTCATTCTTTCCCTCTCTTCCACAGCCACTGGAATCCACTGATCTTTTCACTATTGCTCCAGTTTGGACATTTCCAGTACATCATATAGTTATCATATAGGATGGAGCCTTTCAGATTGGCTTCTTTCACTTAACAGTGTGATTTTAGGTATTTCTCCTCCATGCTTTCTCATGGCTCAATAGCTCGTTTCTTTTTATTGCTGAATAATGTTCCATTATGTGGACGTACATAGCTTGTTTACCCGTTCACCTACGGAAGGACATGCTGATGGCTTCCAAGTTTGGGCAATTATGGATAAAGTTACTATAAACATCATCTGTAGATTCTTGTATGGTCATAAGTTTTCAACTCATATGGGTTCAATACCAAGAAGTGTAATTACTGGATCATAGGGTGAGAGTATATTTACCTTTACAGGAGATTGTCAATTGCCTTCCAAAGTGGACAGCCAGTTTGCATTCCCCCCGGCACAGTGAATAGGAGTTCTTGTTATGCCACATCCTCACTAGTATTTGATGCTATTAATGCTTTGGATTTTAGCCACTCTAACAGGCATGTAGTGGTATCTCATTATTTAATGTGTAATCCCCTAATATATTATTTTAAACATAATCTCCTGTGATTATTTGCCATCTGTATATGCTCTTTGTATCTGAGGTATCTGTTCATATCATACCTGGGACTGCCTTGACAGTTTGGAAATTAGTTAACCCATGATACAAGCCAGCATTACCCCTGCACAATTTATGAGTTTTAGGATGGCACGTGAGGCTGGATGTCAGGGCCAGAAAGACAAAGCGAGATGACCCATGCTTTCACAGATTTCACAGTCCTTAAGATAAAAAGTCCCACTGATTCAGGGGGCGGGGGAACTCAGGAAATTCTGGCCACACAAACACAATGAGTCTCTGCCTCAAGACATAGGTGAAGATGTGTAGGATGAGGATAAAGAGTTAAACTCAAGGCCCCTGAGGGATAGAGTGAACATTTCTATAACCCTTTAGCTCTGAAGAATCAGAAACCTGCTATGTTCTTAATCAAAAGAGTGAGAAGAACCTACACTTAGACTTCGCCATAGAAGCTCCTACAGGAACAACCTTTAGCAGATAGCTAATAAACTCTAGACTAGACACTAAAGACAGCTATCTGAAGACACTGAGGAGTGAGCAAAGAGAAGGCAAGCTCTGTATGGCACTTGAATGAAGGGTATGTCTCTGGGTGAGTTTCCAATTTTTATGACTTTTAGCCTGAGGCAGGCTGTGGCTACATCTTCAAAAGAAAATGTGAAGTCTTTCTAGCATGAACAAAAATATAGAGTTTGAGACAACGACAGGGCTGAGTGGTGAGAGAAATCCCAGGAAGAAGAGAGTCAAAGGAGAGCCCTGAAATCTGTGTATCAGCACAGTCTAAATATCTGGGTCACCCTTGAGCTACGCTTACATGGAGCAGACACAAAGCAGCCAAGGATTAAAAAATTGAACTTAGATTTGAGCTTCTTCACAAGACAGTTTTCTGCTGGAGTCAAATCAAGTTAACTGCCTGCTAAAAGATACAAAAATCAATAAATGTTTGATATTTTGATGCTTCTGGCAGCCTTTAACATTTTTGGCTTCCACTAGGATGATTTCTTTCAGTCAGACTTTAGGTTTTGTAGGCTAAATTATTGTGGAAAATATTTAAAATTATTCTGAAATCAAAGCATGCACAAAAATAGTTCAAAGCACTTTATAATTTGCAACTGTGTATTAAGCTATAAAAAATTCAAAAATGTATATTAAAATCATTTTAATATTGCCTATTTGTTTATACGTGTAGGACTTTTGTCACGATGGTAATTTGTTTCTTCAGGGCATTTTGTCACACCAGAGGCAATTCTGCGTGCCATTTCTTTTAGGATTGCCACGTTTTGTCAGGAAAACATATGAAGCATACTAAATGCAATCAGTGTATTATATAATTGAAATGCATATGTTACTTCACATTCTTTCATTATTTGAAATACTGAAGATTAATTTGTGCCACAAAAACCCATGAATTTTGATGATTTCTATTTCACACAATTCTTGGCCAACTCTCAAATAATCTATCTATCACTTATCTATATACCTATCATCTTTTTTCCTACCTACCTATATCTTATATATTAGTGAAAATGAACTAATTATACATATAAGCACACAGGAGAGACTATCCATTCTAAGGACCAATGAAGTGAGTGATGCAACTTATACACAGCTCACGATTACAACAATTTTCTACAAAACTATTTCTGGATCCATACCTTTAATTTTTTTTCCCCCTACACCTCTCACATAATTCCAGAGCCAGTTATCATAGATCACATTTGCGTGGCGAATTTCTTTGGCCCTGTGTCACAATGCTAGTTGAGTTAGCACAGTGAAGGGCAATTGCTACACTTGAGGTGGCCAACCACACGTTGCAAATCCCAGAAATATATCCTACAAAACCAAAAGCAAAAGATTCCCCAACTCAGTGTTCTTTCAGTGATACCCTCAAAAGCACCCATGCTTAGTCCAGTATTAGCCAGTATGAGAGAAAAGATGACAGATGGTAAAATGAACCATTATGAGATAGTTGACTTTAACAATTGCATTTGAAATCTTACCTTGGCAAATTTTACAAAAAAAAATATATATATATATATATATATTTTAAAAGATTTTATTTATTTATTCATGAGAGACACAGAGAGAGGTAGAGACACAGGCAGAGGGAAAAGCAGGCTCCATGCAGGGAGCCCGACGTGGGACTCCATTCTCCCACATTCCATTTTCCGGGAATCATACCCGGAGCTGAAGGCAGATGCCCAACTGCTGAACCACTAAGGCGTCCCTATATCATATTTTTTGAACAAATATCCAGAGAACAAATATCCAGATATTTGAACAAATATCCACTACGCCTTTGGAAGAAGCCCACACAAGTGAAAGGCCCAAAGCTAGAGTTTTATTAGCTTCACTGCAAATTTGCCATCATATACTCTTTGTACAACATGGCCAGAATTTTGCTAATTGCTGGTGGAAATCCCTAATGAAGGTACCAACAGAGTGAAAACTTACGGATTTTCATACATACCTCAAGAGGTGGGCAGCAACACAGCAAAAAGGCCAACGCATTTATTTCTCTTATTAATCCACGGAAAACCAGCCAAATGAGAATTCTTAACATCGCACCTATGTGGAAATTATCATCCTGTGAGTAATAAAACTGTACAGGTAAGGTACTTTCAGGTCTATTTTACTACAAAAATTAAAAAAAAAAACAAATAATTTAGAAACTTAGACTTGTTCAAAGAAAAACGTATTCATTCACCTCATCAATTAAAACTATCTTTGTATTTCATAGCATTTTTTAACATCGGCAAAGGAAAGGGATGGAATAACTGCAAGGAATTCAAGAGTTTCTACGAAGCTCTTCAAACTTCTAGTCAAAGAGTGCATTTTATATTTTCTACGCTTCAGCCAATGTTATTTATTTTCTGTTTATATGTGCAGTGTGTATTTTCTCATCACCTATGCTCTTTCTTCTATCGGGAGTATTTTCTCCCTTCCTTGTTTTGAATAATTCCTACCCTCAAGAACCAACTCTTTAATAAAGCATTCTCTCCATCCTCAAGATTCATGTAACACAATGTATCCTTTTCTTTTTTTAATGACAAGGAATTTTTGCCTTTCACAAAAGTTAGCTCATCTCCCCTACTAACTGAAAACTCATAAAGATAAAAGACCAAGTATTTTCTCTTTTATGTCCCCTATTTACCTTGCCAGCCTCACACAAAAAATATCTAGATAATAATTATTTGTTCCACAAACTACCAAAACTACACTGTGTATATTACTAAAAAAAAAAAAAAAAACATAGTTAAACCTGATTTACACCCACTCTGCATGTCTCTCTGCAGAGTCCTCTCTGTTCTGCAACCCAGAGAGTCTCCTTCCTCTTCTATTTCTCTCATTATCCCTGGCTTATGTATTTGAAGATTATTTTGCTCCAAGAGAGTATAATCAACAATATTTTCTGCACTGTGCACAGACATTTACTTTTCCTTTATTGTTAGGTTTAGTCTCAAAGTACTGACCTAGTTTTTTGGGACTCAGTACAAAATAACAACCACCACCACCCTGCCCCCCCAAAAAACCCTTATTTGCAATAGTTACATTGTAGAGTATAAATTAAATGCCCCTTCCTTGTCTCATAAATTGTCAGAAACCACAAAGAATATGAGACAATAATATACAAAATCCATCTTTAATAGAACTAGATGGAGGGGGCTTGCAAGAAGTCTCAGAAGAACTTCTATAGCTTCACATTTCAGAGATAAATGACAGAAAATTACAGAAAGGAGGCAGCACACCTGAGAAAAGAATGTAACCATCCCATTAGAGAGGAAGACAAACTGAGAGACTCCCAACTCTGGAAAACAAACAAAGGGTTGTAGAAGGGGAGATGGGTGGGGGAATGGGAAAAATGAGTGATGGGCACTAAGGAGGGCACTTGATGGGATGAGCAGCAGGTGTTATACTAGATGTTGGCAAATTGAATTTAAATAAAATATTTTTTTTTAAAAGTAAGTATCCCTTGTTCAGAGAAATGGGACCACAGTTCAGTGGCTGATGTGGGCTTGCCTAGATAGGTTTACCAAGAAGGAAGAGCTGGAAAAGTTGAAATGAATGAGAAATCCCTTAGATAGGCCATATGTGTCCGAAGCTCTCTGTCGATGACTATGTCTGATGAAAGAATAAATTACGAGCAGTCCTATATCTGCGGATTCCCGAAGGCAGGGAGTAACCAAGCTAACACAAATTCACAAATACAGCTCGTGTCATAAACAACGTTACTGAGAATGAAAGAAAATCACTCATATTCTTAGAAACTACACTTAATAAGCATTTCTATCAGGAAATTAGTTAATTAAAAAAATAAGTGGCCTATTGTGATGTTCTATACAGGCAGTTTTTATCTTCAGTGCTCTGTGTTTGTTTTTCAACAGTTAGTTGCAAGGCTACTCTTATTTCAGCATACTGTTAAGGTATCCTTCCGACCTTTTAACACCACTGGCACACTCTTATAGAGTATTTTGGTGAAAATTAAATGAAAGAATCATCAGAAACACTTAGTACTCTTTCTTTCTAGCTAAATATTTATTATTGCTATTATTATTATGCAGTATGTCTTAGGCACTAATCAAGTTTAGTCAATAAATATGATTCCTTATATTAGAAAGTCACATGCACACACATCTGTGTGTGGCAGCGACTAGGAAAAATATCTGTTAAACAATGACTGATTTATGAGAAAACAATCATCAGGTGAATTGAAAAATTGTATGAGTAGCCAATTTTATTCACATGACCAAGATTAAAATGTTTAACAACTTATTCTTGGTTTTAAATTGTTTTAGACGCTAGATGACTTTTGTTCGCCACTTGTCCCATTTTCAAATAAGATGTAGTAATTTATAGGTTAATTCTTTGGATTTTCATATTCCCACTAATAGAGATAACATAGAGCTGACTAGATTAAGAAACGAAAGCTTCAATGATCAGTTTTCACTGGCTCAATCATTTAATTCTAATCATGTTCAAACTCTTTACAGATACATTTTCATTTGAAAAAAATCACTGAATGTTCATGATAGCATCAGATATATGTATTACCTACTATGTCAGTAATGACAGCATTTGTGAGGCGGTTAGTAGCATTTTCAGGACACAAAGCACAAAGCAATACTTCCTTCACATCCCACTGAAAGCAAACTTGATTTTTGATCCTTTGTTTGGAATAGTGGAAGTGAAAATATTGTCTTTATAATCACAATAGCCTCTTGTTTGTCAGAGAAATAATACGACGGCAGAGCCAGTAGTAAATGTGAAGTGAAGAACATTATGAAGAAAAACAAAATTCAGCTATGCTTGAAATGTTTGAAATGCAATCAGTACAATGAGAACATATATTAGTAGGTATGCAGTTGATGACTGACAGATTAATAGGTTCTTACATATAAAGGAAAAAAAGTACAGGAAAGGAACATTTCTCTAATCAAAACACTGGGATGAAACATCTGCAGACTCCAGGTTTGTGTAGTGTTTGCTTGTGTGTGTATGTGTGTGTTATTAAGGCTTCCTAATGGGAAGCTCTGAAAATTTTAATCAGTATACAGGGGACGACATAAGGGAACCCATAACTTAAAATCAAGGTTGCTTTGTAATAATGCAATTTGGAAAAATTCACAGAGTGAATGAGATCAGCCCTCTAATAAAATGACTGAAACTAAATAATAATCTATACATTGTTCACTAAAATGGATTCTGAATAGCCTTAGTCTAATCAAGGTATCTGAGGTATAATCTTTTACATGATCATTTTAGTAACTACAGCTTCATCAAATATTTTATTTGTATGGGCTGTGTACCTCTCTGCTTCACCAAACCCACCCTGAACTCCTCTCTCCTATGCCCTGAGCCAAAAGAGACAGATGTTTGTGGAATACGTCAAAGGCACTCCTTGCTCTTGGCATCCAGTTGAATTAACGAGAAGTACTAGGAAGAAATCAGCAGGTGGGAGTTGAGCCACTCTTGGAAGATTTCTCTTGAATCCATCCCCGTAAGATTGCTGCATATGGGTTAAGTTGTTTTAATGAAAGCTACTAATCTGTCCCGGTTCCGATAACTTGGGGTGTGGGGTGGATTTCCTTATTGCAAGCCAAGGCTCCCTTGCTATTTGTTATTGGTTTTTCTTATTCCCACCTGCCCCATTTAAAAAGGTTTCTTTATTAAGCTATTCTCAATTGCAAAGTTAGTGTCATTTATTTCCTGATAAATACAAAGGAAAGTTTTTATTCGTAAGAATAAGAAAGTATTCACAAGGCCCCAAAAATTGAATTTCTATAAAAAATAACCTGTTGATATATGCCTGGTACTCTGTGAGAGACGAAGTGCCATGGTCAATTGCTCCAGATGATGCAGTCACATTCTCTCGAAGGAATAGCCTTCTCAAGCTATCATTGTTGGCATTGGTTAATGTGACTTAATATTTTCCTTGTGTCAATGCTTATCAAGTACACTTCAAGTTAGTATGAATTCCAATGTATGTTTTTTATTACAGAGCGATAATTCATGAAGCAATAGCTAACGGTTTCTAGGCTCCTTACAATCACATACTATATATTATTCTCTGAGAATTTGCTTACTGTAGCTTGATATTCTTGTGTCAGTCTGGTCACTTTTCAGCCCCCAGTCTAGAGAGAATTACTAGACTCATTAATCAAACTTTAAACTATAACTGAGAAAGACCAACTGGGCAAAGTTTCTTGGTGCAATCTCTCTTAAACTAACATAGTTTTTAAAACATTTCTTATATTCAACTTGTTATCTTTAAATACAGCAGCCTAATTATCAATAGCAAAGGCACCTGCCGGTTTATGCAAGCAAGTCAGCTCCTGTAATTATGCTGATTTAAAATAAAGGAATAATGTATTTCCAATAAGTATAATTTCTGTTCCATAACAAATATAAATTTCAGTAAATACCAATTTAAATGTGTGCATTATAAAGTTAAAAGAATACCGATATGAAGGGAGTTAGGGCTCATTTCATTATCTCTATTATTTTTCCTCAATATCATAAATCAGCATCTAGGAGTAAAATGTGGTTGACACTGCCCTCAATTATGAGCTTCTCTGGGGACTATATATGGAAGATGCCCTACATAAGTCTAGTCATTAGTTTGTTTAACACTTATAAAATACTTTTTTTATGTTCAATGCATATATAGTTTTGAATTGTGTAGAAAGAATGCAGACAAATAAGACATTTTTATTCAAAATGAAAAAAGCCTAACCACCAACCAATTTTTATCATATAAAAGAAGTCATGGTCTCAAGGGTATCATTTTCTTCATTTCTAATCATTTTGTTTGTTGTCTTTTGTGATAGGACATTCAAGTGTGATGATATAACCATGCATCCTTAGGGTGGGATTTCCTGAGAATTCTCTATCCATAAGGGAATGTGATTGGCATTCAGAAGAAAGTAGTAGCAAGAGAAGGTCCATAGCATCATGGAACTTACATTTCTGAGGTAGAAACAGACTTACCTAGATAATTGTGCATTTAATTATTTAACCTAACCCTAACAAGTCCTACAAAAAAAAAAATAAAGGATGCTAAAAAGAATATAAATGAGAATTGAGATAGTATAGAAGTAAGAGAAAACAAGTTTGGAAGAGAACATAAAGTTAAACTTGGAAAGATAAAAAAATAGTAAATATGTAGAGATGGAAATAAAAATGGAGAACATTACATGCAATAAAGTTAAGATGTTTGACATTATAAGATACGGAGAGTAAGTTGTCAGGAAGCTTGGAATTCTATTAAGCACTTTAAAATAATGACTTCATACAGTGAACTTCCCTTTCTTAAAGGTTTCTAATTTCTTCTTTAATCTTCATGTTTACTAATCTATAGCTTTTATTGAGATATAAGTTTACTTAGAGGTGCTATTTATCTTTAAAGAATTGTAATTTACTAAAGAAATAATAAGAAAGCATAATCGTTTGTTCTCACAACTACTATGGTAATACAAAAAATTCAAATATCAAATATTTTCCTATACTTTAAAAGTTCTCTCTTAGGCACTTGAGCTTATCTGCAAATGAATATTTTATAGTGGCCTCCAAGGACTCTTACTTACTGCAGCATTTTGTCTTTCACAGGTGAGAAATTTCAAGTGCCTACAATAATTTTATTTGAGCCTTTACTATCCTTTCAAAGCAGGTGCAAAAACCTAAAGAGCCATGGTATTCATCACTCAGCAAGATTTTTATGTATGTAACATTGAAAGAAAGCTGCAAATTTGATTTGAGATTACTTTTAGAAATCCTAGGAGAACTGACTTACTACTCAGCAGCTTGCCTAACAGACTATTTTAATCACAATTACATTGATTATCCCTTGTCTGTCTTCAAGGAATTTCCCTTAAAGTCATACTCACATGCATATTCTCAAAACTTTCCTTACTCCTATTGATAAATAAGAAAAATAATGGTTAATCAAAACAGTATTTTTATATAGGGCAAAATGAACAGTGACTTAAATGTAATACCAGAACTCTTTACTAATGTAGGAGAATTCTATTTGAATAAAAAATATATCGGTTCAATAGCAAATGTACTACAGGAATTTCCATCATGAAAATGACAATGCTCAAGCATGACTACCGTGTTTATGTATTTTTGCCATCATGTGATATTAAGAAGACAAGATACCGGGAACCATTGAAACCAACTCTTCTATGTTTCACCTCCAGTACCTATAAAAGCATTTTCTTTTGCTTTCCAAGATATCTATATTATCAATGTTCTTGTCCTGCCAGAAGATTATATTCTTTAATACCCTAACCCTGTCATTCCACTAATTATAAGGCAGACAATAGACCCATTTCCTAGGAAGACTTTATAAGTATTATTTTTATAAGTATTATTTTTAAATGAGTAATAAGCTCTTATAGTGATATGTATCACACCTAATTAATAAGATTTCTAACACAGTTTAGTTATACATTTGATATATCAAATTTTGTCCTTTTAGGAAAGGGATATATTATTAAATTAAAAAAAATTACATGGCCATCGAAATTAAAGGAACATATCTACTCCCATTTAGTAGGTTGCCTTTTTGTTTTATTGATGGTTCCATTTGTTTTACAAAGGCTTTTTATTTTGATGTAGTCCTGATACTTTATTTTTGCTTTGTTTCTCTGGCCTCAGGAGACATATCTAGAAAAATATAGCTGTGGCTGATGTCAAAGAAATCACTGCCTATGTTCTCTTCTAGGATTTTTATGGTTTCAAGTCATCTCAAGTCTAGGTCTTTAATCCATTTTGAGTTTATTTTTGTGTATGGTATAAGAAAGTGTTCCAGTCTTATTCTTGTGCATTTGGCTGTTCAGTTTTCCCAGCACCATTTATGGAAGAGATTGTCTTTTCCTCATTGTATATTCTTGCTTCCTTTGTCAAGAAGGCAGTCTACTGAATGGGACAAGATAATTGCAAATGACATATCCAATATTGGATTAATATCTAAAATATATAAGGAACTCACACCACTCAACACCAAAAAAAAAAAAAGAAACACAATACAATGAATAGAAACTTTTTAAAGCAAACACAAATATGGCCAGCAGACACATGAAAAGATGCTAAACATCACTAATCATCAGGCAAATGCAAATCAAAGCCACAATGAAATATCACCTTATATCTGTCAGAATTGCTAAAATCAAAAGGAGAAGAAATAACAAGTGGTAAGAACGTAGAGAAAAAAGAAATCTCCTGCCTGTTGGTGGGAATGTAAAATGGTACAGCCACTGTGTGAGAAACACTCTAGAGGTTTCTCAAAAAATTAAAAATTGAAATACCATACGATTCAATAATTCCACCACTGGGTATTAGCAAAGAAAATGAAAACAATAATTCAAAAAGATATCTACATCATTATGTTTATTGCAGCACTATTTACCATAGCCAAGATATGGAAGCAATCTAATGTCCATTGATAGAGGATAAAGAAGATGTGGTATATGTCTGCAATGGAGCATTACTCCGCCATAAAAAGATGAGTATTTTGTTTATTTGTTTGCAATTCACAACAACATGAATGGACTTAGAAGGTATTATCCTAAGTGAAATAAGTCCGAGTGTGAAAGGCAAATACCATATGATTTCACACATGTGGCATCCAAAAAAAACCAAAGGAATAAACAAACAAACAAACAAACAAAACAAAGTAATGGAACATAGTAAAGACATTTTGAGAAATATTTAAATATTGTTGCTATTGTTTTGAGCTATTTTGTAAACTCATCATTCTTAACTGAGGTATTAAGTGTTTCTCCTAAAATTTGTTAGCTTATCAATATCAATAATCATTTTAGCAAAATAATTTTAATTTTAAATGTTAATTGGAAAGATTTAAATAAATTTTTAATGCCTGTTCATATCACAATAATCCAATAAATTGTGGGTTGCAGATAAAGAAAATATAAATGGGTTTTTCACATACTATTATAAATTTTACAAGTTTGTTTTTTAGTTCATTTAGTTCATTTAGTCCTACATTATTAAATCTTGATTTGTCAATCTTGAATTGTGCAGGCTACCTTATTTTTTTTAAGATTTTATTTGTTTTTTTAACAGACAGAGAGAGAGAGACTCCAAGTGCAGGGGGAAGGGCAAAGAGAAAGGGAGTAGCAGAAGCAGACTCCCCTCTTAGTAGGGAGCCCGATGTGAGGCTCAATCCCAGGCATATGGGATCATCACCTAAGTCAAGTTCAAGAGTCAAGGGATCCCTGGGTGACTCAGCAGTTGAGCGTCTGCCTTCAGCCCAGGACGTGATCCTGGAGTCCTGGGATCGAGTCCCACATCGGGCTCCCTGGATGGAGCCTGCTTCCCCTGTGCCTGTGTCTCTGCCTCTCTCTCTCTCTCTCTCTCTCTCTCTCTCTTTTCTCTCTCTCTCTCTCTGTATGTGTGTCTCTCATGAATAAATAAATAAAATCTTAAAAAAAAAATCAAGAATCAGTTGCTTAACCAACTGAGCCACCCAGGCACCCCTGCAGTCTACTTTCATGATATCCATTTATTTCCTGTCTAAAAAATCTTGGGAACATTATCTCTTTCTACTGTCTGAAATAATTCAGTTTATGATGTTGATACTGCCAAAGACTAGAAAACCTGCATGAATGTAGAGTGATTAGAGAGGAGAATATAACTCAAGAAATACATTGTAAGATGCCTGAGTGTCTCAGTCAGGTAAGCGTCTGACTCTTGGTTTTGGCTCAGATCATGATTTCAAGGTCGTGAGATAGAGCCCTGCTTTGGCTCCACAGTCAGCACAGAGTCAGCTCAAGAGTCTCTGCCTCTCCCTCTTCCCCTCTGTCCATAAATAAATAAATAAAACCTATCCTTAAAAAAAAATCAAAAAAAAAATTTTTGAGGGAATTGTGATAAAATATCATGATATTCCTACTTACTCTCAAGTGATCCAGCAACAACAAAAAATATCTATTGCATTTACAGTGAAATGAAGTCTAATATATCAAACTATGTATTGTAATCAAATATAAGTGAAACTAGGTAGATGGATAGTAGTATTTATTCTACTAGTTTTCAACTTCTCTGTATTTATACAAATTTTGGTTGTAAAATATGAAGCAAATATTTGGGTATAATACCAAACTATAAGTTGAATATTTTATTTAACTTACCTTTGGAAATACTTTATATCACATAAATATTTACTCTTCGGTTTTTAAATGTGACTCTGTACACCATGTGTTATGCACATTGAAGCATAAATTAGATTAAGAGAAGACATGAACACTTGGTGCAAACGTAGACTCCAGGTATTCAAAGTATTCCCTGTTTAAGGAAGTAGCTATCAAAATCCTACTAGGAATAGAGAATTCTAATGTGTTATCTCTTGTTTCCAGGGTTCTACATTTTTCACTTTGATATTAGGAATTTATTCCATCAAAGTAAGTTACGAATTTTCTGTGTAGAGTACTGAAAGAAACAACAGGCTCCTTTTCAAGGGTTGTTGTTGTGGGGAAGATTAGGTTTAAAGATCCATTTTAGATAGAAACAAAATACAAGTAACATAACTCTTCTGTGGGCAAATGTATATATATAGTTAAAATGTATATTATTATATAAATATTATAAATAATTATGTAAGGATAAAACAGTAATTTTTCAAGACAAAAACATTCAGGAATTAATCTTGCTGAGAAAATAATAACAGTTATTGTTATCTTTACATATGTTGTGTTATATTAGGATATCCCATGTTTGCATGAACATTCAAAAACAAAAGGTTGTGGCTTAGGTTTTGAACTCTCTGTGATGAAGAGATCAGGCTGGTAATAGAATGATCTAGTAGTTTTGAAGACAATATGAAATAGAGAGATAAATTCACCTGCTAGCTGTAAAGCAGTTGGATCTTTCTATCACATAAGACATGAAATGGTTTATTCTTGTATTAGAAGTTGACATTTCTTAATAAATCTATATGCAGAGATGATTTTATCTTGCCTGAAATTAATTAAATGTTTAGATTTCTGAATCAAACACAGTGTATATATAGTACCAGCCTTGAAATCTAAAATAAATTTCAAGTATTTTAATTTATAGTTTAACTTTGAAAGAAAAGGAAAATGTTGCTTTTCATCATGTATTAAGGTTCAGATATTTGACAGTTTTCCACTTCAGGTCTGCTTAACAAAAAATCTCATTACTACTGTCTACTATCTAACCACTCATTTAAGTACTAATTTTATCAATACGTATTTAGAAAAACTATATCTAATTCCTGTCCTAAACTTTCTAATGCTGTAGAATTAAAATATATACTTTCTCTATACATAGACATTTGTAGTATAAACATTATATGAGTGTACAAAAACAAAAAAAAAGTAATTTTTCAGCTGCTCTACCCATTTGCATTCTGCAACAGTAAAATAATAAAAATAGCCAATAGTTTAAAGTTTATCTTCCCAGATATTTTCTGTGTGTGTGCATACTTATTCATATATAATGCACATAATGTTTAATATATCATACTTTAGTATATTACATAAAATTAAAAAGAACTTAATATTACTCAAAATTACATTTGCACTTCATAATATCTCTTGGGCCTTATTCCATGTCCATGGATGAAAATCTAGCTCATTCTTTTTAAGAAGTTTTGTAGTATGAAATAGCATGAAGAAGATAACTACTCTTTGAGAATTGCTATAGTTATCTGGATCAACTGGTTATTGTAACAGAGCATTGTCACATCATTTTAGTGTCTATATTTGGTGTGCTATTAACTACCTTGGAGACAAGTGGTCTACTTTAAATTACAAAGGTGAATGAGAAATGATCAGTAAAATATGACATAAAATTATGTTTTCATGTCAAATGAAGCTTTTATTATTTTATTATGTGTATAAAAAAGTTACTGCAATATTTCAAACTTTATAAAAAGGCATATTGATTGATGTATTAAAAGGCATTGTGATTGATGTATCACATTTCATTCATAATTCCAGATATGATAAACATGAAATAAAACCTGTGCTGTAGATATCAATATCACAGTTGAGCTTCTATCAAGAATGCGGTTTCAGCACACCTTTTGTAACATTAAATTAATGAATTAGTTAAATTTAATTGTTTCTATAGTTATGTTAATATTTAATTTGCAAATGTGTTTTGATTTTATAGCTGCATAGAAACCATAGCATAAGAGTTTATATATAAAGTATTATATTTAATATTTCAATAAAACTATTAGTGAGACTGGCTGTTCACAATAATTTGATTATTCTTTAAAATAGGTCATACCTTATTCAACTTTAAGAGACATTTTCATAGGATACAGCCTCAACAAGGATTGCATGTTATTTACTTGCTGTATAGTGAAAATTTCATTTCTGAGAATACAAAATTCTTGCATTTTAAATTGCTTTATTATCAAAAGTGAAAATGAAGACATACCTTAACTTTTATATGAAATGAATAATAGAAATTAAACATAGGAAGAATTTTCCAACATCTTTGATGATCTACTTGACAGTATAGAATATAAAATCCCCTGGGATAAAGACAGCTGGTTTGGTCAATTTCTTGAATATTTTGGTTGCTCAACAAATATTTGCTTAATATAAATATATAGATGAATATATACACAGGCATGTAGCAGATTATTTCATACTGCATATAAATGTGTTATTTTGCTTGCATAAAAAGTGCATGTTGATCAAGAGCAATTTGAGTGTGCACCTAGTGAATTACTCTTAAAATTAAGGCATTAAATGTCTTGGGAAAAAATTCCGTCTTACCAAATGAAGACATAACAAGAAGATGGCTGTCCATCTATGAACCAGATAGCAGGCTCTCATCAGACATCAAATCTGCCAGTACCTTTACCTTGGATTTCCCATCTTCTAGAACTATGAGAAATAAATGTTTGTTGTTTGTAAGTTATACAGTGTTATGGCAAACCTGGTATAGTAGCTCAAGTGGACTAAGACATACATTACTGAAATTTAAAATAATCACCAGAGTTCAACAGCAGATTTGAGTTGGCATAAGAAAGAATAAGCATAGGGATCCCTGGGTGGCGCAGCGGTTTAGCGCCTGCCTTTGGCCCAGGGCGCGATCCTGGAGACCCGGGATCGAATCCCATGTCGGGCTCCCGGTGCATGGAGCCTGCTTCTCCCTCTGCCTGTGTCTCTGCCTCTCTCTCTCTCTCTCTCACTGTGTGCCTATCATAAATAAATAAAAATAAAAAAAAGAAAGAATAAGCATATTGAAAATGGGTTAATAGAAATTATCCAGCTTTAAGAGCAGATAGAAAAAAAGAATGAGGAAAAAAGTGGACAGAGCTTCATACATTGGTACACAATGTGTACCAATAGGCAAATAATAAAAGTGACAAAAGGAGAGCCATGAGAAAAAGGGCAGAATGTGTATTTGAAAACAATGGTCAAAAACTTCTTATGTTAAATAAAAAGCATGATTTATACATCCAAGAAATTCATACTGTGACTGTGAATTCAAAGATATTCACGACATGTCACATTATAGTCAAGTTTCAAGAATCAAAAACAAAGAGACCCTCTTTTTTTTAAGTTTTTATGTAAATTCCAATTAGTTAATATACTAAGATACATGTAATATTAGTTCAGGTGTACAATATAGTGATTGAACACTTCCATATATCACCTTGTGCTCATCACAAATGCACTCCTTAATCCCCTTCACCTATTTCACCCATCCCCCACCCTCATTCCCCTTCTGGTAATCATCAATTTGTTCTCTACAGTTAAGAGTCTGTTTCTTGGTTTGCCTCTCTCTGACAAAGATTGATAAAAGACTCATCAACTACAAAGGATTCTCAGTAAGAATAACAGCAGATTTCTCATAACAGCCATGGAAGTCAGAAAGCAATGTGGTGACATATTCAAATTGCTGAGAGAAAAGGACCATCACCAAAGAATTCTATATCCAGCAAGCAATCATTCAAAAATAAAGATGGATTTTTTAAAAAACTAAATGAATTTATTGCCAGAAGATGTGCACTACAAGAAACCCTAGGAGTCCTTCAGGCTGGAGTAATACATGAAAATAACGTCAACTATCCAAAAAAATATAAAGATCACCGATAGAGATAACTACATAAGTAAATGGGAAAGATAATATGGGTGTTTTTAGATTTTATATTTTTCTTCAACTATCTTACTAAAAAACGACTGCATAAAGCAAATAATTATAAAAGTGCATTGTGGGTTATAGCATATAATGATGTAATTGTATGGCAGAGATGACAACAGGAGGGTAGAGAATGGATATATTTGGAGAAAACATTTTATATATTATTTAAATTAAATTAGTATTAATGTGAATTACATAGGTTTATGTGAAGATCTAATTGTTTTTTTTTTTTTGTGAAGATGTAATTGTAACTCCCAAGGCAACCACTAAGAAAATGTCTCAAAATATATAGTAAAATAAATAACAAGGGAGTGAAATGGAGAACTAGAAAATGTCTATTTAACATGAAAGCAGACTGTAGTGTATGTTGAAATAGAGGAATATAAAAAAATAAGATATATAAAAAATAGCAAAATATCATATACAGTCTTCCTTTATCAGTAATTTCATTAAATCTAAACTGATTAAACATTCCAATGAACAGTCAGATACTGACAAAATGAAAAAAAAATTATCCAACTATATATTATGACAGAGATGCACCTTAAATTAAAAAGTATAAATAGATTGAATTAAAGGGCAAAAAAATATATGCCATACATATAAAAACCAAAAGAGAACTTGAGTGACTGAAAATCAGACTAAATAGAATTGAAGAAAAAGGTTGTTGGAATTAAAGATGACATTTTAAACAATAAAAGGATAGAAGTATCAGGGAGATAAAGCAATTGTAAGCATGTTTACAGCTAAAAAGTTTCTAAAATTCATAGAGCAAAAACTGAGAGAATTAAAAGAAAATATGTGGAAAATTTAACAACAGTTGGAGTTTTAAATATCCTACTTTTAACAAAGGGTAGAACAAATAGGTAGAAGAACACAAAGATAATAAAAGATTTCACCAAAACAATAAATCAAATATAACCAGGAGACGTCTAGAAAACATTTCACCCAACAACAGCAGAATATGTAATTTTCCCAAATGAATATGGGGCATTCTTTGAGGTATACCATATGTTAAACCACATAATAAATCTCAATAATTCTAAAAGGTTTGATATCATCTAAAATATGTGCTTTGGTCATAATAGAATTAAATTAGAAATCAATAACAAAAGGAAATTTGAGAAATTCATAAATGTGTGGAAATTTTTTTTTAAAAAATCATAAAACTAGTGGGTCAGTGAGTAAATTCTAGGAAAATTCAGCAGTACTTTTACATGAAAGAAAATGAAATATCAAAATACAAATATCAAAATTATGGAATACATCCTAAGTGTTTCTTAATGTGAAACAGCTATAACCATCAATATTAAGAAGGAATAAAGATGAAAAAAATCTACCCATTTCACTTGAGCATAATATAAAATTCAGAGTAAAATAAACTCAAAGCAAGCAGAATAAAGGAAATAAAATTGGTTAGGGCAGAAATAAATGAAATGGAAAATAGAAAAAATAGTGAAAAGCAATAAAATCAATAGAGCTTTGAAATAATTAACAACACTGACAAAATTTTGGCCTGACTAGCCAAGGAGAAAGAAAGATTTAAATTACTCACATCAGGAATAAAAGAGGAACATTGTTACTGACTTGGAAAAACAAGATATGGGAAAATAACATGAACAACTATCTGCCAAATTTATATATATATATAATGTATATAGTATACATATATATAAAACCAAGATAAAATGGAAAAATCACTGGAAAGATACAAACTATCATAACTAAATCAAGATGAAATAGAGCATGTGAATAGTTCTACAAAACGTAAAGAAATTGAATTAATAATTTTGAAAATCCCACATTCCTGCAGGCCTAGATGCTTTTGATGGTAAACTCCACCAAACATTCAAAGAATATTTAGTACCATTCCTATACAAACTCTCCCCAAAATATAAGAGCAGTAAACAGTGTCCCATTAATTTCATGGAGCCAGTATTACCTTGATCCCAAAACGAGGCAAAGTTAGAGAGAAAGAAGAAGAAAGAAAGAAGAAGAAGAAGAAGAAGAAGAAGAAGAAGAAGAAGAAGAAGAAGAAGAAAAGAAGAAGAAAAGAAGAAGAAGAAGAAGAAAGAAGAAGAAGAAGAAGAAAGAAGAAGAAAAAGAAGAAGAAGAAGAAAAGAAGAAGAAGAAAGAAGAAGAAGAAGAAGAAGAAGAAGAAGAAGAAGAAGAAGAAGAAAGAAGAGAAGAAAAGAAGAAAGAAAAGAAGAGAAGAAGAAGAAGAAGAAGAAGAAGAAGAAAAGAAGAAAAGAAAAGAAGAAAGAAATGAGAAGAAAGAAGAAAGAAGAAGAAGAAGAAAGAAGAGAAGAAGAAGAAGAAGAAGAAGAAGAAGAAGAAGAAGAAGAAGAAGAAGAAGAAGATTACAGAGCAACATTCTTTACGAATATAGATAGCATACTAACGAAAACTAGCGGCCAAATCCAGCAATGTATAAGAGGGATTACATTTCTTGACCAAGTGGGATTTACCATAAAAATGCAAGTTTGATCTACCCTAAAATCAATCACTATAATACACCATATTATAGAATAAAGGACAAGATCTTCATGATTATTTCAAGCGATGCAGAAAAAAACCCTTTGACAAAATACAGCACCCTTTTGTGAAGGCCGAGAAAAATCAAGGCCATTCCACCTCAAGTTTAGCATTAGCACAAGTACAGCCATTTTAGGCCCTTGGGAATAAGAGCTTAATTTTACAGGAAAAACTGCAGAATGCCCTCGGCAGGGGATCCCATATCAGAAAGACCATAAAGCTCAGAATGCCCTTGGCAGAGAATCCCATATCAGATCTTAAGAAACTCCCCACCCTTTCCCCCATATTGGAATGGAAAAATTATTCCACCCCTTCAGAAAATCCCCTAAACCAGCCCATAAAAAACCCCGCTGTAACCCACTTCGGGGTCCAAGTCCCTGCTCTGCTGAGTCGGGTATACTTGGACCCAAGCTCGAGCTTGTAAATAAACCCTCGTGTGTTTGCATTGGTGTCAGCTCCTTGGTGGCTTCTCGGATTCGCAATCTTGGGCACAAAACTTTACTGATAAACACTTAACATACTAGTAATAGAGACTTCCTTAACCCAATAAACACCATCTACAGATTACCCACAGCTAACAAATAATATTTAAAGACTGAAAGTTTTCCCTGTAAGTAGAGAGCAAGCCAAAGACTTTCAGTCTCACCTCTTCTGTTTAACATTGTCCTGGAAATTCTACACAGGGAAGTTAGGCAGGAAAAATATTAAAAGACCTCCAGGTTAGGAAGGAAGAAGTAAAACTATATTTCTATTCACCTATAATGTGATGCATTAATCTTATGAACAGAAAATCCTAAGAAAACCTCAGAAACAGTAATCAAGTCAGTAGATTTACAGAAAATTAGTTCAATATCCAAATATTATTTGTTTTTTTACCCATTGGCAATGAAAAATCCAAATGAAAACCATTCCACGTATAATAATTTCAAAAATACAATAGTAGGAAAAAAGTTTAGCAAATAGTGAAAATTTTGTCCATTGAAAACTACCAAACATTTTTATTGAAATTTTTAAATTTCTAACTTAAAAAAAAAGATTTTTAAAATATCAAACTAATGGAGCAGTATCACATATTGATGAATCAGAAGACTATTATTATTGCGGGGGCAAAATTCCCTAAATTGTTCTATGGTTTCAATCTCATCTTTATTAAATAATAATAACAACGACTAATGACAAAAGTTCAAGATGAAGTCTTCTTCTGGAAGATTTTGGTGTTATCCTTTTCCCTGATAGATGAATTTCAGGATCTCCTAACTGTAAATGGCAAAATATTGTTGTCTCTTGACATGATATTGTACGAACATTTCGATACTCAAATTTGAACTCTAGGAGCAAAAGAGGTCACTTTCCTACTTCCTCACTCTGATTTTACTAGTGTAGTCTTGATTCTACAGCAAAAAAGGTAAGATTCAGAACCATCATAAAATCATTCACCTATATAGAGCAAATTTAGTGGCTGCTCTGGTGAAAATGATTTAAAATCACTGCTTGAGATGGTTTTCTTTCTTTTCTTTTCTTTCTTTTCTTTTCTTCTTTTCTTTCCTTTTCTTCTTTTCTTTTCTTTCTTTCTTTTCTTTTTTCTTTTCTTCTTTTCTTTTTCTTTTCTTTTTTCTTTTCTTCTTTTCTTTTCTTTTCTTTTCTTTTCTTTCTTTTCTTTTCTTTTCTTTTTTTCTTTTCTTTTCTTTTCTTTTCTTCTTTTTTCTTTTCTTTTCCTTTCTTTTCTTTCTTTTCTTCTTTTCTTTTCTTTTCTTTTCTTTTCTTTCTTCTTTTCTTTTCTTTTTTCTTTTCTTTTCTTTTTTCTTTTCTTTCTTTTCTTTTCTTTTCTTTTTTTTTCTTTTCTTCTTTTCTTTTCTCTTCTTTTCTTTCTTTTCTTTTCTTTTCTTTTTTCTTTTCTTTCTTTTCTTTTTTCTTTTCTCTTTTCTTTCTTCAAATGTTACTCAAATTGTAATGATCCATGATAAAAAGGCTACAAATTCTTTCAAATCAGTTTCTGCTAAGGACAGATTTCCATAGCTACAGCAAATTCATAAACCATAATCCCTCATTTTAAAAATCTTAACAAAAAAAAATAAAAAATGATAGGGTGTTTGATTCCTCTTCAACAAAGAGGTTCACATAACCTTCTTCCAATTGGTAGAATTTAGTCATGAGTATATCATGTACTGAAATCTAATGATGTTGCTTATGAGACTAATTTTTTTCTCTCTCTTTTCAGTATTAGGAGGAAATATTAGTAGTAAAAACACCTGGAGCTTCTACTGATTCAGAGTTTGAAAGGAAAATTAAATCTGTTTCTTTAATTAGCCCTAATAGCTTCTAATAGAAGTAAGGTGTGTAAACAGAGTTGCTAGGAGGGAAGCCTAGAAGCAATTTACATCAGTGTCGAACACAAATTATGCCTAAAGGTCTTGCATTCAAATAACTCAAGCTAAGTTAGGAAGAGCTAGTAGAATTAAACCTGCATATAAAACCAGATCCAGATTAAAAACAACACTTTTTAACATCAAAGAACATGCAAGTCTCATATCTGAGAATGATTTCTCAAGAAATATGGTTAAGTAAATTTTATTTTAATAACCACAGCATCAACTACTTTATTTTGTCAATACACAAAACAGAGTAAGCACATTAAAAATAATAGTACGTATTGAATAATAGTTGCAAGAATACCAATTCAGGCTGGAGACACCGTTTGATGTACGGTGTTTTGTTCTTGACTCTGACGCTCTGAGTTTGGCTAGGTCGACTTTTGGAGTCCAATTTTCAAATGCTGTCTTTTAATGGAAATTTACATTCGCTTCTGCTAGAAGCCAAAAGTTACTCTTCACCAGGACTGCAACATCCCCCTTCCAGCTCCCCTGGATTAATCCGAGGGTTTCAGGTTTTGCTCCTTTGCTTTATCCACTGGCTAAATGCTTAGACTCACTGTTGCTTTCAGCCTTCTTTTCTTCATGATGACTTGTTTTAGTATTTGCTTACTCTTGCCTTTTCAGTTGCTATGACTTCTTTGCAAATTTCATTTTTCACTTCAAGTCAGTTTCTCTGTCTCTGTCTTTCTCCTTAGACAGTCTCTTAATTTCATGTTAGCTCAGGAATACAATGAAAATTGTGTTTTTAGCAGGATGTATTATTTTGCATTGCAAATGACCATTAGTTTCTCATTCTTTCTAAGAGTGAGAGTATAATAAACCTCATATGCTGGCTTTACATGTATAGGGACAGAAAAAAAAAAAGAGCAAATGGCATGGCACTTTTGTCCATTCACCCAACATACAACTAAAAAGGGATGTTGGATATTTTCAACTGACAGCCATGTCATTATTCCTTCCTTGCTTACTTTTACTCTGTAAAATTAATTGATTCACTTTCTTCCCTAAGTTTTAGTTTCAGAACTCTGAAGTGGGGAAAATAATAATACACAATTACAATTTTCTCATGTATTTTCTTAGCTATTTTAAATCTAGTAAATGTTTGATATATGGCAGGTATTACTTATCACTGTTATCATTACTTACTAGATAATGTAGAAATAAGAAACAGGAGAGGACAAGGAAAATGCAACAATCATAAGAAATGTAGTTAGAGACAAAAATGTAGTTGTCTAGTGAGTAAGATACAAAGAGAACAGGAAGTTATGATAAATATATAAAAAAGAAAGATAAATAGGCATAGACTGGGAGTAAAATAGAGATATGTAGGTATTTAGGTTCAGATAAATTAAAGCAGATTAAAAACAAGGAAAACAGAATTCTGGAGAAAGATATTCAGAGGAAAATGAGGAAGCCATGAGAGACTATAGATATCGATTTGAATTATGTTTATAAAGATTTGCACTTAAGTCATTGAGTTTTAAGAAATCAAATATCACCGATTATGAGCTTTCTTTAATGCAGATTATTTCTAAAGCATTTTCAATTATTGTGAGTGTTATTGCAGCTTTCCATAATTCCAAAATTCAATCTGAATTCATTCACTTCTAAAATTCACAACTATATAAAACAATATTTGATATATTAAATATCTTTGTTTCAAAGAAATATAAAAATTCATGTTTTAAGGTGGTCAAATAGCATTTAATTGCTTCATTTTTAATTAGTTTTATTCATTTCTTTATCCTGCCTACCAGTCATCCTAAATCATACAAAAGGCAATGTTTACAATTCTAGTATCAGCAATGGAAAGAAGAGAAAATCCGGAGAGTTCTTATGTCATCTGATTCATTGAAGACTACCTAAAATAACATAAAGTAAGGTGTGTGAGCAGAGGGAGGGGCAGAAGGAAAGGGAAAGAATCCAAAGCAGACTCCCTGCTGAGTGTGTTGACTGATGGCTTGAGCTCATAGCTCTGAGGTCATGACCTGAGCTAAAATCAAGAGTCAGTTGCTCAACTGACTGAGCCACCCAGATACTTCCCCTCTCTTCTTTTTGTGGTTGTATTTTAAAAATCTATTGAAATGTTTGGCATATATGAATAAACAAGTGAATTGTACGGGAAGTAATGAACTGGGAAGGAAACTGACATTTATGGAATGTCTTCCAGATGTATTAAGCAACTTTGTATGTCATTTAATACTCATGGTATCACATGTGATAGGAATTACCATGCTCATTTTCAAAGTAAAATCAGATTCAGAGATTCTTAGTAACTCACTCAAGGTCACATTGATATTCTATAGTATAACCAGGCTTCCCATTACAGTTTAAACTCATTTCAAACCCATTAACTTTCTACTACATTGTGCAACATCCCCACTATAAAAATAACAATTTTCTGAACCAGATGATTAAACACTTGATTCAGCTTCAGGAAATCTGCCCTTATTAATATAACTTCAGCAACTCATTAATATAAAGAATTATTCTCTAGGCTGTAATATGCCTCTTTATATTCTTCTTATTCAAATTAAATTTATATAGTACATAGAGAATTACTCAAGTAGTCCAGAAAACAAGTTTTTTGTCCCATTTATAGCATCAAATAGCAATATAACTTTAGGCAATTTAATAAACTTTATTAAAGTTAACTCTTTTATCAAATAAGATTTGGATTAAATAGATAAAATCTATTTAGATAAATTAAAGTCTTCATCAACATTTTCATCTTATATGTCAAATATAAATCATACCATGTTGTAAGTTAAATAACTTTTTCATAACTTTTTCTGCATCTGAGTATTAAATGTCTTCTTTTTTGTTTCAGGTGTATTTAATATGGTGCGCATAATTCCAATTTTTTTTAAAGATTCATTTATTTATTTGAGAGATAGAGAGCATGAGTGGGTATAGGGACAGAGGGAGAAGGAAAAAATTTCAATCAGCCTCCACTCTATGCATAGGGCCCAAGGTAGGACTTGATTCCAGGGCCCTGAGATCATGACCTGACCCAAAATCAAGAGTTGGCCACTTAACCAACTGAGCCACCCAGGTGCCCCTTATAAAAAGGAAAAATAAAACAATCTTATATCTAGATACAAACTCTATTATTATTTTTGTTTCTTTCTTCCTATGCTTTATTCTATGCATATGTATGTTTAGAGTCATGTTTATATCATATAGTCTATCATATTAGATATTTTGACATAATATTTAAAAGTACCTCTTTTCAAAATTATTTAAAATTATTCACTGTAATAATCATGAATGCATGTGATACCGGCCTATGGCTGTACCATAATATACTCAAAACTCCAAAAATGAAGAATATTTAAGTGTTTCCAATTTAAAATATATATCTCAAGGTATTTTAAATACAGAGCACTAGATGAAGTAAGAGCAAAGATATCTGGGGATCCCTTACACACTGCTATTGTCAGAGCTGTTTTATTCTTTCTTTAATTCCAAAGGAGAGAGAATAAACTATTAAATGTGACACTGTGAACGAGGCCCAATCCCTTTATTTCTATAGAAAAGTATGACTTCTTTTCTTTTCTTTTTCGTAACTTATTTTCTAACAATGCAAGAAGGAATCAAAATGCTTTGAAGATTTGGGAAGCTACAAATTCTAGGTCTGGCAGGTTGGTAAGGGATAATTATATTGAGAACGTTAAAATGGCAGGGTAAAGTGAAAAACATTCTGAGGGAACTTCTGGAAGCTTTCTATTTTTCTCATTTTCTACTAGGCCATTTAGAAAATATCCTTGGTCTGAATTAAAGTAGGTATTTTTAAGGCAAAATGTGATATATCAGTATATTTAAATATTACATTTTCTTTTAAAGTTTATTTTCTTTTGTTTAGTTAACTCAAGATAGTTTGGGATATTTCAATAAGTAGCACATTTCTAATTTTACTTTTTAAGTTCCCATGTCTTTGTAATTAAAGAGTAAGTTACTCTGGTCTGTAGTATCTAACTAGAGTAATCATGACCTGCCTCCAAATACTTCTTGTAGCTTGTGAAAAATAGTAGCTTCCCCACATCCATTCATTATCATGCATCTATGATCAATCTATTCTTTACTTGTTACAGAAGGAAAGACATACACTACAGTGACCTCAGAGGCAGATAAGTACCACTGCAGTTCATATACATACTCCTTTTGGTGCCTGCAGATAAATCTCTGCCAAGGTGAAGTAGGAAGGGAATAGGAAAGGAAGAAAAAGCCAGGAGAGACCCATTTTTCTTATCAATTCCATTAACAAAATAAAGATTCAGAATCTGAAGTCGGTAGACAGTAAATCACTTCCTAGCTAACTTCAGACTCACAGAAGCCCTATATAAAAGATTAACATACAGGAATTACTTTTACAAAACACACAGACTAGAGATAAGGGCAGGATTTTTTCTTACCCATTGCTGAAAAAATTAACAAACATTCAGATAATAAGCCTGTTTTTATTTCCCCAATCCAAATCAGGAAGTTATTTTCTTTCTGGCACAGACCTCCACAAACTCTAATAATTTCCTACATGGTAAGAGCAGTAAGAACATCTTTTATTTATTTAAAGTGACTGAATGGGTTCCTGAATGGCCTCTGGATGGGGGCTGGTCACCAGAAAGCCCCAAGCATGATAAGAAGCCTGCAACTTTCAGCACCCTGCCCCTCATCCCCCAGAAGAGAAAGAAATTAGAAGTGGAGTTAGTTGATCATGTATATGTAAGAAAGCCTCTATAAAATTCCAAAAGCAGGGGATTGGATTCAGAGAGCTTCCAGATTGATGAAAACATACACACCAGGAAGATCACACCCCTCAACTCCACAGGAACAGAAGCTTCTATACTCAGGAACCTCCTGGGCCTCACCTTATGCATCTCTTCATCTGGCTGTTTATCTATTCTTTATCATATCTTTTACTAAACTAGGGAATATAAGTATGTGGTTCCCCGAGTTCTGTGAGCCACTTTAGCAAATTACTCAAACTTGAGCAGGGGGTCATTGCAACCTGCAATCTATAGTTGTTTGGTCACTGTGACTGGCATCAGAAATAAGGGAAAAGTTGGCAGAGTCTTGTGGGACCCGTGGGATCTGATGCCATCCTCAGGTACACTGTGTCAGAATTGAGGTGACAACCTACTTGGTGTTGTAGAATTGCTTGTTCTTGTGGAGGAAATCCCCCACTCATTTGTTGACCAGAAGTGCTTCGTGTAAGTAGTAAAAGAGACGCTCATAGGGATAAAGACCCATAGTGGGGAAGAACTGTACTTTTCCCAGTTTAGAGGGAATAAAAAACAACTGAGTTTCATGTTCTTTTCAGTTCAATAAATGTTGTTTTTTTATTCCCATTCTGAGAGAAAAACAACAACAACAACTAAGAATATCTCCTTCATATACTGCTTTGAGAGAACTGCTGAACTAGATTTCTTAGGAAACAGAAAAAAAAAAATAAGGTCAAATGACATTTAAATAATTTTAAGGAAATTTGAAAAAAAAAAAAACTTAAAATACTGCCTCCATAGAAATTTTCCAAAGGAATAGAGAAATCCATTGTCTTGAAATGGTTCAGAGATGAAAAAAGTCATATTCATTTCCTAATCTGAAACACTAGTCTGTGTATTTCCTCAGGAACCACTTGATATTGTGGTTTACATTAAACCTGTATTATATTATAATCTTATTTACTTTCTTTAATATCCATTCCTTATTGTCTAGTTCTTCCTTGCAACATTTGTAACTTTATGTGTTTTTAATTATTTTGTACCTTAGATATTTTAAATAATGCATTGTTCATGGTAAAAAGAAAAATGTTTCAAATGAAATTATGTTCTCATTTATCTAATTTACTTGTAGTCTAAGTCTAGATTCTTTACAAGAGGTATTATTCAGTTGAGTTGATTTTCTCCCTTGCACCAGAGGTAAGCACTAGGCCTCAGATTGGGCCTTTCTATACACTTGGTCACAGTCATTGTTTCAGGGGTAAGAATGAGAGTGGGCAAAGGAACAAAATAGTTCTTCATTCCTTGACTATTTTTGAAAAGAGGTCCTCTCTTTATGACCAAAGCTATGAACAGAAAGAGAAATACAGTATGAACAGAAAGAGACCTAATGTCAATATTTTGATCAAAATTTAGCTGAACCTGAAGCCAGAAAACTCCAGGATTTCTCAGTTTACGTAAGTCAATATACTCTATTTGTGCAAACAAGATTGATTTGAGGTTCTGTCTGTTATAAGTGAAAATTATTACCTAATGTGAGAGGAATAAAGTAGAATTCCAGGAACATCATTTGAGAAGTAAGAAAAGTTAGCTTTCTTGATTTGTTTTGATTTTTAAAAAATGTGTGCCCCTCACCCTAAGCTGTCTTCGTTAAGTCATCTCTGTGACAGATAAAGATTTTTAAATGGTGGTTACCTTCTAGAAAATTGGTTACTCCATTATCACCTCTGTTAGGTATCAACTATATTTCTAAATGGAGAACGCCATTGTAACTCATGTATTTTGGTAAGAACATGACTTAGGGAGAAAAGCAAGAAATTTGGCACCAAGAGATAATCACGGTCCTTGCACATCTTGGCCTGTTTTGTAAATGTACACTTTTGAAAAGTAGTATATAAAAGACAAGTTATATATTTATCTGATTCCTCTGATCAAGAACTTTCCAAAGCATTCTTTTCAGGTGGTGATAAAGATAGATAGTAAACACATATCTTCTTTAACCTCCTGTCAGTGGCTTTGCCAAGGCACATGAAATATGGCAGATTTACAGTGTATCAGTAAATGAGTGTAAACGACCATTAGACATTTCATCTTTATGGTGGTTGGAGTAGTTTGTTATAAAAAGATAACAGAGGCCCTTGATTGAGTACTTAATAGTCACTTAGAACCAGTATGAGCTTAGCTGTATATATTATTACGAAGCTCAGAGATCTCTATGTTACACTTGAGCAGGACATATCCTATTTGTATTGCTCCTAATAGCTTGAAAGAAAACCATAGTATCTGAATCAAATGTAGTCTTAAAATATTTGTTATTAATCTCAGCTAGCAAATGCGGTACATAGCACCTTGATACTGTTAGGAAAAAAAGTTAAACATATGGGTAATAATCTCTTGCTGTCCCTCCAGATTATTAGGGTGGAAAAACTTTAATCAGTAAAGAAAAGAGTTAACTGCTTTCATTGACTAGACATATTTAGAGTGTGGCAATAGCAATAGGGAGTCAAGCTACATATATTTAAAATTTTTTTAAAGATACCATTTTGTGTTCTAGATGCTTTTTGATATATTTTGTTGTCATTCTACAATTTTTAGAAAAGAGAGTAGATTGAAAAGGGAGGTGAAAAAAGAAATTTACAAAAAAAAAAAAAGAAAGAAAGAAAGAAATCACAGAGGAAGTGATCTGATTTTTCTAGAGTGACCAGTCTTGCTAGAAATTCCCTTCCCATACTTAATTGTGGCACAGGAGTGAGTTGGCTTTCTAAAAATATTGAGAGTAAAGATGAAATAAGTCACTGGGGCATAAGCATCTGTGTATACAAGAAAGCTTATATCAATAGAGATGTGAAGTCATTAGAATGAGTCCTGTGTAGCCAAGAGTCTAAGCTAGTAAAAGTGGCTCATGTATATGGTTTGGAGAGAAAATAAAATATATTAAGACATTAACAGTATGTTCATACAGTCTGGCTTTTCAGTCAGGATTCAGTGAGGCAAGCAGCATCCTTATGGATGTGATGGGGTAAGGGATTTGCTATACTTATTTGACCTTCTGTACTTGTGGATGAAGCTTGAACAGTCAAAGCCTGAAAGGGGAAACTAGGAGAAAAAGAAGTCAGTCACTAACCAGTCAGTCTGAAAAGACAAGCTTTTCCATCCCCAAATGTTGGCTTGGGAAGAACAAACTTATGGTGAGATCTATGGGAAGGTAGTTGCTGGCTCAGAGTAGTTTTATCTCTGTCCACAGCTAAGCATATGGTGGTGATGTTGGGGCCTCTGCTGGTCAATTAGTTCAATAATCTGAAAGAAGTGCTAAAGAGATCAAAGAGAAGTTGAAACCTGTGGATATGTGATAATCTTCAGTAATGGCTCCCTGCTTCTTTTCTGCTTTCCAAATCTTTCAACCAACTCTAGGCTAGAACCATACAAAGAAGAGAATTCTGGAAAACACTGCTCCAGCTTAACCAAATCATGAGAACACAGACCATGACCAATGTTCTGGCCCCTTAGAATACCTAGCTAGCTGTCTACAACCAGGCTTTAGAAGAGGGAGTTTCACAAAGAGAATGTACAAACTTGAGAAATGCACACAGAATGGCACATACTCAGTAGAGGAAATAGGCAACATTCTAACTTGATTAAATACAACCAATTTTGACCAAAACCTTGGTGTTTATATAGGAATTGCTTTTGACTGGGACTATAAAAGGATGGCCTATATAAACTGCCTCCAATATAGAACAGTATAACATGACAAAAGCAAATTACAAATAATTAAATAGTGGTGTTCTTAACTAGACGGAGAAAGTGTCTTGCACTTAGCAGTGAAACGTAAAAAATGAATAAGTAAATGTAAGGACACTGAGACAGATGAAAGATGCAACCAGTTGTAATAGCAGCAGGAACTAAAGAAAAGTAACAGCCATTACAGCTTAAAGAAATTAACGCGTAGGGAATCTGAGAGGCCCTGGGACCAATAACCTTTTAAATACCACTGTCTCAGGAGAAAATTACTAGGTTGGGAGGACAATAGAGATTCCAAGGACAGAGTGACAAAACAGAAAACTGGGAAAGAATAGGATGTTGCCTTTGGATACTTTTTTTGCTAAAATACCTGGACAATTCTTGATAAAGAGAAATGAGCCATTAAATAAGAAGAGGACTATAAATAGATCATAAAATAAATATACATATTAATCAATATACATATTAACATTTTACTTAATTTTTGATCATTTCCTTGTAGTGGTATCACACATTATTTTAGAATTGGCATTTAATTCCTAAGCACAATTTAAAGTAATCCATTTGTTGTTAAAATAGAAGTCCTTTCATCCGAGTTAAATCAACTAACCATTTGGAAATAATCTTGACATACTTATTGGTGATGGCTAAACAACTGGCACATTTACTGCTTATTAAACTGCCTTTCAAATGTGGACTGGCCATAACTTGTGTCTCTCCCAGAAAACAGTCTTATATGGGGTGTTGCATAACCCAATTGGAGTTTATCAGACATTTTCGACTCTTCAACCCCCACCCTCCTCTTTTATCACAGTGGTTGGGAAGCAGAAGCTGCTTTTGTTATTTTCCCTTGAAGCTAGAGTTCTGTATCTATTTAAATTATAGAAATGCAGAACACTCTCATGGGATTTGAAAGAAATTTTTAAATTACACCATTTTCTTGCACTTTTGATGTCTGAAAAGCAAGATCTAACATGTATGAATATCCGTAGCAGATTCCATACTTTTGTGTTTAGGTATAATTTTCAGATATGAGACAAATATAGTGGATGTGTACCTGAAGATTCCTTACATCCCGTGTTTCTAACCCTTTAATAATATTGTAACCACAAAATTCCTTGTATTAAATTTCTTGCTAGTTGAAATACCTTAAGTGGATTTTTTCACTGTTTCTTACATTACATGCTGACAGATACACAAGTGCCTCTTAGAATCTTTATTTGACCATGCATACACTGGAATCCTAATAAAATACCACGGTAGAAACTGAATTACAACATTGTAATATAATATCCACTTGATTTGGAAAAGAAAACCTGCCCAACTGGATTGTGAGATTGGGACTCTGTAGTTTCAAATATCAAAGTAACCGGAGAACATGGATGGTAGGACTTGACTAACTTTTGTGTGATCTTGTTCCATTGCCCCAAATCATCTGCACTTAGAAATAAGATGAGTCATGTGCAAGCATTGGAATACTCCTAAGCAGCAATTATGAGTTGAACAATTACATTTGAAGCTATTTAAAGGTAATATGATAGTACTTCTTACCAAAGCAGATATTTTTGACTCTACAGTTTAAAAAAAAGGGGGGGGAATAGGAAAAATATTTAAAATAAATCAGTTATTTTTTAAAAACTGATCTAGTATCTGTTTTTTTCCTACCACGATAATGTTTCATTCATGTTTAATATTAATGACACTCATTCGACTTATTGATTGGCTTATTTAATTCAGAATATGGTATCCAAACTTGCTTTACTCCCTGGTTTTTCACGGTTTAAATCAATAATGTTTATTAACTCAAGGCTCGGGCTGCCCATATCCTGAGCAAGGTAGTCAGTACATTGGCAATTTCATTTTCAGCAGCTGATAGGCTCTACACTTAATGCCACTGAAGACCTGGTATTTAGCAGGAAGGCCCTGGTTACACATAAGTCCACTGTCTTTTCTTTCTCTCTCTCAACACTATCCCTCTCACCCTCCCACTGCCACATTGCTACATCAATATAACTGGACTTGATATCCTCACTCAGTGCATGTTCATATCTGGTACTACACCGATCAAATGCAAGCCCTTTGGAGCCTTGACACACAATCTTCCTTTCGTCAACCTCCCCCAAATTGGGCTCCTTTGGCTGTGGCACTGTTCTAAGCAAGCTGGTCCACTATCTCCTGTCTGATTCAGAGCATTGCTTATCACCTATATTTTATTTTATTATTTTATTTTATTTTATTTTATTTTATTATTTTATTTTATTTTATTATTTTATTTTATTTTTTATTTTATTATTTTATTTATTTATTTATTTATTTATTTATTTATTTATTTAATCACCTATCTTTTCACTGTATCATAACTCAACCTTTTTAATGGGTCTGTCCAGTTTTCCAGGTCTGCCCAAACCAAGCCAGAGTTAAGCAAAAGCTCTTGGAAATAGTCCAGCGCTGAAGTGCCATCATGTTCTGCCAAACATGGCCTCCTTATTCAAGTGACCTTCATCTGTCTATTTGCTAGTGGATCCCATCTGCTTCGATGCCCCGTTTTTCCCTTCTGTTAACATTACAGCCTGAAAGCCAACTTTTTCTCTCTGGGGCATGATGAAAGCATTTCACTTTCCCATTCTGTCATACTCTATAGATCTCACAAATCTTACACTCCTTGAGCGCAAGATAAATAGCTTTCAAGCATATAAAAACTTATTTAGGCATGTTTTGCTGGATGTGTAGCTTTTTATCCTGAACAATTGGAAGTTTACAGGAAGCTAAATAATTATCAACAGATAGTATCAGACTATTTCATATGCTAGGAGTAAAAGAAATATTGATTAAAAGGACTTTCAAGCTGTTCTACAGCACACAAACTCTTTATAGTTTTCGATTTCTCAACAAATCTTCCTGACCTGCTATTTCAATGAAAACAGCTTCCCCAGAAGTTTACATAGATCAGAAACATGGGATAAAAAAAAAAAAAAAGAAAATGTTAGATGTCTTCTTGTCTAGAATACCTACTTGCTTCACGTATTTTTCTTATGGAAAGAAAATTCCTTTATGATGTATTAACTGCTATCAATTATAAAGAGTGCTATTTGTGTTTAAGATATATTTTGCATAGTGAGAGTCAATTTTGCTAACAACATCAATCATAAGTAAATAAATTTAGAATAGGAAAACATTTTGGAAAGCATTTGCAAAATGAATAAATGCTTAATAGCCATACATGAATGCCCATTACCACAGAAATATTCACACAACTTAAAAACAATCCTGTGTAAATTGTGCTTTCTTGAACCTCCTTTCATATTTTCAATAATTCAATAAATTGGGATCCCTGGGTGGCGCAGCGGTTTGGCGCCTGCCTTTGGCCCAGGGCGCGATCCTGGAGACCCGGGATCGAATCCCACGTCGGGCTCCCGGTGCATGGAGCCTGCTTCTCCCTCTGCCTATGTCTCTGCCTCTCTCTCTCTCTCTCTCTCTCTCTCTCTCTCTCTCTCTGTGACTATCATAAATAAATAAAAAAATTAAAAAATTTTCAATAAATTAAGGAAATAATGTATATGGTTGCATACAAGCCCTGAAATTCTACAGTTCTAGGACTCTCTGAGAAGCCCTGATCTCATACATTTAATTTAATAAATATGTTTCAAAAGATAATGCCTCATGAAGTGAGAAATTGCTCTTGTCATTTCGTTTAATTGTAAAACTGTGTTATCTTGAAATTGACTTAACATAAAATTAAAATTCATAAAATTCTTTAAAAAAACAAAACATCAAACTATCTTTAAAGAAAATAAAACTATTTGAAAGTTAAGTATCCTTCCAAAAGTCTGAGCATACTTCTAATATATTTTACATGAAAAATTTCCAAAAATAATTGATCTGTATAGTGATATGTAATAAAAAAAAATAGATCTTCTGAATTGTGACTCTTTAAAATTTAAATTCCACTTAGTTTAAACTGAAATTAGAATTCAGAGAGCATCTTTATTCTTTGGCCTATTATTTATTTGCATTAGGGCTAGGCAACCCAGATATTTTATCCCTCTTCAATCCATACCTAAATGTTAAATAAAGAAATGCACTGTTAATATAATGTAATTACTTGTAACCTGGATTCTTTGACAATGGCAATCTAAAAATAACTTTATGCAGCAAAAGCAAAAAAAAATGAAAGAAAGAAAGAAAAAAAAGAAAGAAAGAAAAGAAAAAGAAGAAAAAGAGAAAAAGAAAAAGGAAAAGAAAAAAGAAAAAGAAAAAATAAGTCAGACTACACAAAACTAAAAACCTGCACAGGGATGCCTGGGTAGTTCAGCGGTTGAGCAGCTGCCTTCAGCCCAGGGCGTGATGATGGAGACCAGGGATCGAGTCCCACATCGGGCTCCCTGCATAGAGCCCTCTGCCTGTGTCTCTGCCTCTGTGTGTGAGTGTCTCTCATGAATAAATAAATAAAACCTTAAAAAAACTGCATAGCAAAGGAAATCATCAACAAAATGAAAAGTCAATCTCCTGAAAAGGAAAACAATATTTGCAAATTAAATATCTGAGAAGGGGTTAGTATTTAAAAAATAAAAAGAACTCATACCACTTATGACAAAAAACAAAAACAAAAACAAAAACACACCTGACCAGAAAATGGGTGGGGAATATGAATAGACACTTTTCCAAAGAAGACATACAGATGGCTGATAGGTATATGAAAAGATGGTCAACATTGTTAATCATCAGAGAAATGAAGATAAAAGCCAAAATGAGATATCATCCCCTTGTTGTAAGAATGACTATTATTTTTTTTAAAAAAGGACAAGAAATAACAAGTGTTAGCAAGTACGTGGAGAAAGGGAAACCGTGTGCACTATTGGTGGAAATGTAAATTGGTGCAGCCACTATGGGGATCAATCAGTACAGAGGCTCCTGAAAAACTTAAGATTAAAATTATAATATGACCTAGAAATTCCACTTCTGGGTATTCATTGGAAGAAAATGAAAACACTAACTTGAAAACGTATGCACCCCCATGTTCATTGTAGAATTATGTATAATAACCAAGACATGGAAACAACCTACATGTCCATTGATGGGTGAATGGATGAAGAAACTGTGAAATACCTACACAATGGAATATTACTCAGCCACAAAAAAGAGTGAAATCTTGCCATTTTCAACTACATGGAGGGAACTCAAGGGCACTATATCAAGTGAAGTAAGTGAGACAGAAAATGATAAATATTATATGATCTCACTTACATGTGGAATCTAAAAAACAAACAAACAAAAACCAAGCTTTTGGATATAGAGAAGAGATTGGTAGTTGCCTGAAGCAGGGAGTGGAGTTGGGTAAAATGGGTGAAGGGGGTCAAAAGGTACAAATTTCCAGTTATAAAATGAATAAGTCAAGGAGATATAATGTACAGCCGGGTGACTGTAACTAATAATACTTCATTGTATTTTGAAAGTATGTAGTAGAGGGGATCTTAAACATTTTAATCATAAGAAAAGAAGATTCTGTAACTATGTATGGTCACTACTTATTGTAGTGATCATTTTGCAATGTATACACATTTCAAGTCATTACATTGTACATCTGAAACTAATATTACATCAACCATATCTCAAAAAAATAAATAGTAAATGCAATATACTATATTGTTCATACATCCTACAGTAAGAATCTGATACATATCAAATGCAATGTAACAAACAGTTTTAGAAAAAAAATGCAGAACATAATATGCTATTTAAAAAATAAGGGGCCATGTGTTTTTGAAGGGATATGAAAATTGGGATCAGTAGCCAAAAATCTGTATTTGGTACCATTCCTAATTATCTGAATTACCTTGACTATTCTTTTAAGACATCCTTCATAAAATTGATGAGCTAGACTGAAAAATTTATTTGCCCCCCTTCAACTGTAAGATCCTGAATGCCTGTGAGTATTAATTCTATAGATGTATTGGTATTTTCTAAACAAAAAAATCTGGGTATATAATCTCGTGATGAAATTCTGTAATACCTATTTGTGAGAGGGCAGTTTAGGCAATGTAGTCAAGATGCCAAAATGATGATGTGAAAAAAGTTTTATTACAGTGCCTGGAGCATAACAAGCATAGAGTAAATATTAGCTTCTCTTATTTTTACTCTCTATACACACTATAGCTACAATGATTTTCTAACAGCAAATTTTGATGAGTAGAGGATATGCCAGAGTGATTCTGGAAGAAAAAAAAAAAACATTGTAAGAGGAAAATATATACACTCGTCTCTACATTGCACATGAAGCTTGTCCTCGATCTTTTCAGCTGACATCTGAGTGTCCTGGTCTATTCTGTTTTATATCTCTATTATTTACTTTTTTAAAATTTACAGATATATTTGCTGTTAAGTACAACCTTGCACTGAGGGCATTGGAGGATTACTTCACGGACAGGCATCCTAAGTAATATTGATTTGATCTGGCTCACAGGAAAGACATCTTTAAAAAACATAAGTCATCTGAGCAAAATATAAACTCATGAAACTTATTGTGTTTAACCCTGAGAAGAGGTTCTCAACAAAATCGCTTTCTATCTAGGTGCATATCACAATAACTTGTGGAGGTTTTTCAAATTGCAAGTACTTCTCTTAACCTGTCTGGTGAGTTTGTATGACATATTGTGAGCCCTGGCCCCTTCTTCCCTCAGATAATTACCGCTGTTGTAGTAGGCCGAGACATGATGTAACCTTCAAGTGAGGATAAATGATAATACAAATGGTTGAAAATGTAGCATACTGCAACATTTATTGATTATCCCAGAAGACCTGTTGGTCTTATGTGACTCCTCCCATTTTTAGAGCTTATCACCTTTTCCAACATACAGCATTACAGTAGATGCTACGTAGTTTCTTGCTTTGATGCGTTCACTAATGAAATAGCACTGAAAGTTGAATGAAGGGACCATTTTTTAATTCCCACCATTTCCTAACCATGTGAACTTGGGCGTGCAGTAGTCAAGCTGCCTGAGGTAGACGTGTACAGGCATACATCATTTTATTGCAGATACTGTGTTTTTTACAGTTTGAAGGTTTGTGGCAACCCTGCATCCAGCAAATCTATTGGTGCCATTTTCAACAGCATTTGCTCACTTTATATCTCTGTGTCACATTCTGGTAATTCTTTATGAGATTCTTTTGAGATCTCAAAAATTCTTTTGAGATTCTTTTTGAGATTCTTTTTGAGATCTCAAAAATTCTTTTTGAGATATCTGAAACTTTGCCTTTATTATTATTTTTGTTTTGGTGATTTGTGATCAGTGATTACAGGTGCTAAAAGCTCAGATGATAGCATTTTTTAGTAATAAAGTATTTTTAATTAAGTTATTTACACTTCTTTTTTAGACACAATGCTATTGCACACTTAATAGACTATGGTATAGGTTAGACATTTATAAAGTTTTACATGCAGTGGGAATCCAAAAATATATATATCATTTGAGTCCTTCCACTACAATATTTGCTTTATTGTGATGTTCTAAAACTAAACCGACAATGTCTCCAAGGTATTCCTAGATCGCAAATGATTGTTATGTATATCTGAAACTTAAGGGCATGTCAGGGATACTGATAGGAGTAAGAAGTTGTTTAAAATTGTCTGTGCTAAGAAAACATAGTTGTTTTTTTTTTTTTAGATTCTTCAGAGCCAAATTTATTCTAATATTTAAGGAAGTTTGTCAGAGAAAATAAGAGATAAGATACTTTGAAAACATAGATGTGCATTGAAGGGAAGAAGTGAAAGTTAAGATTTTTTATAAGTTAAGAGTGAGTAGAGAAGGAGATGGTAAGAGTATAAAAGAGAGATGGAACAGGTAATAATCAGAAAGATTTTATTACAGAATTTAAGAGTCAAAAAAAATAAAAAAAAAAGAATTTAAGAGTCACACCACCAAGTCACACAGACAAGTCCCATGTGTTTTCAAAATTAACCAGTGAAATCACTTGCTAAATAAACATCATGAATTTTCACTCAATGAATGTTTATGGAATGGAGATATATATGTAAAGGTTATGATTAATACTTTGGCCTCTAAACCATTTGAATCACAAATATAAGGAAATAAAATGCTCTAAAGGGAAGATACTACAGATGACGAAGTCCTCAAAGTTGTTCAGTGATGGACCAAAACCTCTATGACATAGAAAATGTATTTGTCGGACAGCCCGGGTGGCTCAGTGGTTTAGCACCACCTTCAGCCCAGGGCATGGTCCTGGAGACCCAGGATCGAATCCCACGTCGGGCTTCCTGCATGGAGCCTGCTTCTCCCTCTGCCTGTGTCTCTGTCTCTCTCTCTCTCTCTGTGTGTTTCTCATGAATGAATAAATAAAATCCTTAAAAAAAAGAAAATATATTTGTCATATTCCTGCACTTTATAAGTCACAACTGATTAATACTTTATTGAATGAAAAGAAATTCTTAATTGTGTTTCTCCAAGTTCCTGACCTCAAGGGATTTCCCTTCCAAGAGAAGGAACCAAAGTGAGTTCTAAAATAAATAGCATTCTAAGTTCTAGTATGTCTAATACTTGGGCAAAGTTGATTATTGTGCAAGGTATTTTATCATACAGTTATTAAAAGAAATGACTCTACTCTATGAAATGATAGATTAAAATTCCTGAAGTAAAGTCAAAATTGTGGATGCTTGCATATTTTACAATCCATTATAGTTTTCTTGTTTTTGTTTGATTCCGCCCCCCCCCCCCCCACCTTTGGGAGACTTAGGTAATGAGAGGAAAACTATTCTGGTTTTTTGTTTGTTTTTTGTTTTTAATTTTCCAAATTCTTTCTTGTTAATCAGTTACCCTCAGTATAGACATTCTCTCATCCTCTGGAATGATCTGAACTGCAAGTCTCTAAAGTTCACAGCCTATGCAGAAGGCCACAGATACTTAGGTTTTCCGCCTTGCTCTGTGCTTCTTTGGGTCAGTAGGCGCCAACAAAAATATAAGTGAGCCACATGTGTAATTTTCAATTCTACTAGCCACATTACAAAATAAAATAAAAAATAGCATCTATTTTCCCAAATAGATATAGATTTTTAGAACAGATTTAGATTTACAGAAAAACCGATGTACTAGTGCAGAGATAAAAAAGTCAGCTGAGATTCTCTTAGGGATTGCATTGAATCCATAGATTAATTTGGAAGCATTGTCATTTTAACAATATTAAGTTTACCAATACATGAATATTTCATATTCTTCCATATGTTGAATGGAAGAATGTTGAATCTCTTTAATTTCTTTCAATACTGTTTCTTTAGTGCAGTGAATAAATTTTGCATTTATTTTTTTAAATTTATTCCTATGTAGTTTGTTCTTTCAATGCTATTAAAAGGGGAAATGTCTTAATTTTCAATTTGGAATGTTCACTCCAAATATACAGATATACAATTGATTTTTGTAATCACCTTTACAGAAAATCTGCTGATTTAATTTTTTATTTTTATTTATTTTTTTACTGGTTGAGTGAACCCAGGCAATTTTATTACTTTATCCCTGAACCTCAGTTTCCTCATCAGTAAGATGGGGATAATAGCACCTATTTCATAATTACTAACTACATTAATGCAAGGGAAACACAGTAGTACGTACCTGGCACATACTAAGCACTCAGCAAATTCAGCTATTATTTATATATGCTGATGTCTTCAAACAGGGATGGAATCTTAATACAGAAAACAGGAGGTGTCAGTCACTCATAGGTCCTCTTGGCTTCTAAAACATGAGCTCCCTGACCCCAGTTCATCCAAGCACATGGGCATAGTTTTCCTTAATCTCTGCAGAGGTGTGATTTGAGACAGTTGTCAGATGGCTTCCAACTGCATCACTGAATAATAAAAGCAATTTTGGCTATTTTGAAGGACTAGACAGTAGACTTTAATCTTCAAACTTGATGGACTTGGAAGCGTTCCTGTCAATATAAAAGATTTTGTCTGGAGCAGAGGAGAAGCCAAGGCCAGCACCACGCTTGTACTTCCAGCTCATGGCCCCGTCATAGTCTTGCTGCAGGTTCTGCTGCAGGGCGTCGGCTGCCTTCTTGTTGAGAGCCACGCTGGGCCTTCCAATTGTGTTAGAGGGGCGGCTGAATGAAGGAGACACGTTTTTAAAGCCACCCATAAGTTTGAGAAATTTCAATTTCTGTCCCTCGTTTTGAAAACCAGCAGTATCCCACTGGCCAAACTGAGTTCCTGTCCACTTCTTTGGTTCAGAAACTTCTGTTTTGCCTGACTCACGATTGATCTCTTCTAGCAAGACCTTTCGCCTCACCTGGTCTATGTGCGCCTCATCCATGTTGCGTTTCTTTTCCAACACCACCTCTAAGTCTGTGTCAGGCTCCTCTTCCCAAGATTCTCCTGCTACTCTGCTCTCTTTCTCCTTCTTTTTATTCCTCTTCAGAGCTGGTTCCTCAATCCCTGGCTGCTCTTTTTCTTGGACTTCATTTTCTTCTTGGCAGGGGATTTGGGGTTATGTCCTATTGGGATATATTCTGGAGCTTCAGTTTTGACTGGCTTCTTACTTCCTTTCCTAGGGCTTCTCTCTACAGACTTAGAGCACTCAAGGTGCCCTAGAGAAGTATCTCCCTTCTGGTGGATTTTCTTTTTCTTCTTCATCTTCACATTGCATTCTCTGGAGCTCCCCTGCTTTCATTTCTGCCCTGAGGTTGCCTGCTCCTCGCCATCCTTCCCTACTGAACAAGTGTATAGAGCATCCCCAGACTCACAGAACCAAGGGCCCTTGGCTGAGGAGGCTGTAGCCTCCTGAATCTTTTTCTCCTTCTTGTGCTTTTTGGGTTTCTTGTCAACTCTGGTCACCTCCTCGTCCTCTTTTGGGTCTGGGGAGGTCTTCACTCTTGAGGCAGGGGGCATGGCCAGAGGCCATAAGGACTTTCTCTTTTTGCTCTTCTCCGCACCTTGAAACTCAGATGAACCAAGAGCCTGCTTCCTGGAGCTAGACAACTTCCCTGTCCGTCCAGCACGTAACACAGTCTCAGGTTCTAGGCACTCCTCACAGAGGATGCTGTGGCCCTTCTTTTTCTTCTTTTTCTTCACTAGAGGCATCTCTGATGTCTGTTCTAGGACCACACTCTTTGAAGGGGATGTGGCTCTTGTGGGACAGATCTCACTGAAATAAGTATCACTGTTTAAAATTGAGTATTGAGTCTCTGGTTCTTTGACCACCTTCTTCTTTTTCTTCTTTTTCTCTGGGAGCCCAAGGCCCAGGTCTCCTTTGTGGGTTTTGGTGATCATTTCCGCAGGCCAATCTTCCCTACCTCCACGTCAAATCCACTGATTTTAAATGTTAACCACATCTACAAAGTACCTTCACAGCAAAGCATATATTAATGTGTGATCAAATAACTGGGTGCTATGGCCTAGCCAACTTGGAACATGAAAATAATCATTACCTTCCAATGCTTGTCAACTTGGTATCCATACATATCTCCTTAAACCATAATTAATCTATAAATAATAGCAAAACCACATTTCCACCTAACATGGTAAAATTATCCTACGTATAACAAAAAATGTTTTAGCCCTTTTCCCAAAAAAGGATGCAGAATTCTTAGATGGTGTTCAGTCTTCTCATAGATATAAAAATATTGTGATGTTGACCATTATAAATAGAAGAAAACATATATATCTGATGTATATCACAAACACACATATTCATAACAAAATAAGGAAGAAATACTTATAATAATTATAGTCATAGTTTATGCATCTTGTCATGTAATCATAGCTGGTCTTTATAACTATCTACTACCCATTTGATACTCCATTTTCTTTCATCAACTATTAAGCTAATGTGATTCTTTTCTTGGTGAAGTGACCCCAACTTTAACATTGAATTAGCTGGGCCCTAAGTGGCCCTGCCTGGTTTTGAGTTCTAATTTTCCATTGATTCTAATCACAGACAGTGAGAGTACTAAGAGAGACCCCAAGGAATCTCCTGTATTCCAGACATACTCTTCCCTGAGTAGCAGCAGCCCAGTTTCCCCTTGATAATCAGAATCAGCAATATAGGAAATCCCTATTGATGCAGAGAAAGGTAGAGTCCAAAGTAGCTGGGTAGCAGTTATAATTTACGATTCAAAGAATCACCGTATTTCCTGATGCAAGCCCCCTTCCTTTGGAACTAACAACGTCTCTAAACCCACAAAGCATAAGGTCATAGAGACGGGAGGTGAAAATTTTGTTACACTCAATTTTTGTTACACCAGGTGTAATAGCAAGTTGTGTCATAATCATTTCTTCCACTTGATTCCTGGACCCAGAGGTCTTGGCTATGAGAGAAACAGCACCATGTATCAGACACAGTTTCAAAGCATACACAACCTTCTAGAGAAACTTGCTACAGCCTTGCAAGATATTGTCGCCCAGCTGACATAATCTACATATTCAAAAGACCATTCATTCCACCATTGGATTGACTGGATCATACGGCTCAAATGGAAGAGGAGCTTGTGTAGATATAAAAATATTGTGTTACAATAGCCATCTTTTGTTACAAAGCCATCTTTTGTTCTGTGACACACTCAGAAGTAGGAGCTTTTTGAGTCACTTGGTAAATGAGCCAGAGTAGCATATCCAGATGAGGAATATGTTGCCCTCAAAATCTAGAGAGGCCCAGTAGGCATTGTGTCTCTTTTTGGGTTACAGGAAATGCCAAATGCAATAATTTATCCTTCCCCTCAGCAGATGTATCTCAAGGGCCGCCTGGGTGACTCAGTGGGTTAAGCATCCAACTCTTGATTTCGACTCAGGTCATGATCTCGGGGTCATGATATGGACCCTGCATTGGACATAGAACCTGCTTAAGATTCTCTCCCCCTCCTTTTGCCCCTCCACCCCCTGCTCACACTCAATCTCTCTCTTAAAAAATGAGAGAGAGAAAGAGAGAGAGAGAGAGAGAGAGAGAGAGAGAGAGAGAGATCTCAACATGTTCCACACCACTGGCCCCCTAGAAATTTTACTGAGGTATAAGGCACTGAATTTTTGTTAGACACATTTCTCAACCTCTGGCATGTGAATGTCTTTCTATGAATAAATCTAATGCAGTGGCTATTGCTCAATCACTGGGCTCAAAAAACATAATGCCAACAATGTAGTGGGCCAGTGGGATGTCTTGTGGAATGGAAAGGTGATCAAGGGCTCTGTGAACTAAATTATGACAGACAGAGTTGACACCCTCAGTAGGTAAGTAGCAGACATTCTTATTTCTGATCTCAGGAGGAAACCATCTAGTCTTTCACCATTAATTTTTTCTTAGCTGTAGGGTTTTTGTAAACGCTATTTATAAGGTAATGAACTTTCCTTCTATTACTAGTTTGTTGATTATTTCCTCATGAAAGGATTTGGATTTTGCCAAATGTTTTTCTATGTCTATTGAGACAATTGTGAGTATCTTGGATTTTTTTCTATTATTATAATGTATTACATTAATTGATTTATTGTAACCAATTAGTATGTGTGTCTATACTAACCTCTGCATATAGATGTATTTCTAAAAATGTCTATATGTAACCACTCTTTGTATATTAAGCTAAATATGAATTCATACTATCTTCAATTTTATTTCATTGCCAGATGGATCATTGTAGCCTCAGTGTTTACTTACCCATAAATTCATGCTTCAAAGGTGAGAAATCTGATTTCCATCATCAGCTGTTTATTTACTTATTGTACATTTTTGATATACATATATAACAGTATAACAGTATGTTATATAATAAAATACTTAACTGTATCCCTGGAGGAACCAACTTTAGCAAGTAAAATACAGTGCTTATATGCAGTTCTTTTGACTTTTAATCTTATAGATGCCGCTAAAATCATTTAGGTCGGCACTTCCATCTTCCTTCACTGAGGGTGTTCCATGTACTTGGTATTCCAAATTTGATATTTCAATTAGATTCTCTTGTCAGATTCTGAATTCCTTTCTATGATTCTCTCAATTTCCTAAATGATTTTTTTAGATTTTGGATACATAAAGTTCCACTCTTTCTGATGTAAATATCTATGGATTTTAACAAACGCAAAATATCATGGATCCACCATTACACTGTCAGAATAGCTTCCCCACCCCAAAATCACCAAGTTTTACCCATTTAAACTTTCCCTACTGCCCTTCTAAACTCCTGGAAACCAATATGATCATTTTACTGACTATAATTTCGCCTTTTGAAGACTTTCATTTAATTGGAATTGCATGATATCTAGCCTATCTATATAGACTGGTTTCCCTCACTTAGCAATATGCCTTTAAGGTTTAATCATGTATTTAAATGGATGTACCAAAGTTTGTTTATCTACTTACCTGTTGAAGGATATCTTGGTTGCATTCAAGCTTTGGCAGTTATGAATAAAGCTGATCATAATTATATTTTCAGGGTTTTGTGTAGAAAGTGCTTACAAATTAGCTAAATACCTAGAAGTGCAAATGCTGGATTGCATGGTGATACCATGTTTAGCTTTGAAAAAACTGCCCAACGACTTTAAATAGTGGTATATTAGTTAGCATTCCCATTCACAATGCATGAGAGGTCCTGCTGTTTCATATCCTCATCAGCATTTGGTATTGTCAGTTTTTTAGATTATCTATTACTTAATCTGCAGTTCCCTAATGACAAAATATTTTAGTGTCTTTTTATATACTCATCTGTATATTGTCTTGGTGAGGAATCTATTCAGATTTTTGCCCATTTTTATTTGTGTTCATTTTCTTATCATTGAGTATTAAGAACTTTTGTATATTTTGCATATAAGCCTTTCATCAGAAAGATATTTTTTAATAATACATTTTATTTTTTTAAAGTATATACTAAAATGTGTATTTTAGGGGCACCTCGATGGCTCAGTCAGTTAAGTGGCTGCCTTTGGCTCAGGCCATGATCTTTGGGTCTTGGGATGGAGCCCTGCTTCAGCCTCCCTGCTAAGCAGAGAGTCTGTTTCTCCTCTGCCCCTCCCTCCAATGCTCTATCTCCCTCTCTCTCAATAAGTAAAATAAATAAAAATAAAATAAATAAAATCTTTAAAACGTTTTTAACTTTTTTTAAAGATTTTATTTATTCATGAGAGACAGAGAGAGAGAGAGAGAGAGAGAGAGAGGGAGACATAGGCAGAGGGAGAAGCAGGCTTCCCACAAGGAGCCCGATGCAGGACTCAATCTCAGACCCCATGTCCAGAGTCAAAGGCAGAGGCTCAAATGCTGAGCCACCCAGGTGTCCCAAAAATTTTTTTTAACTTTTTTAAAAAATGTGTATTTTAAGGAACTGGGTCTTGTGATTGTAACAGTCAGTGTCTGAAATCTTTGGGAAAGACTGGCAGGCTGGAAACTCAAACAAGAGTTGATGCTGCAGGCTTGAGGCACAATTTCTTCTTGTTTGGAACACCTAGGTTCTGGCTCTTAAAGCCTTTAGATTTATTGGATAAAGCTCATCCACATTATAGAAAGTAATTTCCCTTACCTAAAAGCAAACAGATTGTAGATATTTACTACATCTACAAAATACTTTCACAGCTATCCCTAGATTATTGTTTGATTAAATAACTTTAAATAATCTTAAATACCTAGAAACATTTTTATAGACTGGGTAATATGGTCTAAACAAGTTGACACATAAAACTTAACCATCACAGAAACCATCAGATTTACAACTGAAGAAATAAACTTAATACCAGAGTTAGCATATATGTAAAGACATGAATAGAATATCAGTTTTTAAATTTAAGTTTAGACTAATTAAAATTTACAAAATTTAAAATTCAGTTTTTCAGACCCACTAGCCACATTTCAAGGGCTCAATAACCACATTTGATTATCTGCTATTGTATTGGACAACACAGCTCTAGACACCTTATTTGTTTCCTTGCCATCTAGCACCAATTTATTTGGTTAAAACTTAAATATATTTTTCCACCTTAACATTTCTCAACTAGACCATATATTTCCACAGAAATTCTATGATACAGCTTCATTTATTCTTAACACGAAATTTATTTGAAAACTGAACCCATACTACTTTTATAATCTTTAGTCTTCATTATTAATTATTAGAACTGCCTTATTTGTCTTCATTCTATAATCATACTGTATTAGGGAGTAGAAAGTTCCTGAACTTAGGAACAAGATCCAGGTGTAAGTACTTGTGTTAACACTTTCTAGCTAAACATTTCATCTCTACAGATAGACCTTAATTTCCTAATCTTTGAAATTGGCCTAATAATACCTTCCAAAATGACTTGTTATGAAAATTAGATATGATAAGGTATGTCATGCTATTAACAAAACAAGCACATAGGGACGCCTGGGTGGCTTAGTGGTTGAGTGTGTGTGCCTTTGGCTCAGGGCATGATCCCGGGGTTCTGGGATTGAGTCCCACATCCGGCTCCTGCGGGATGTCTTCTTCTCCCTCTGCCTATGTCTGCTTCTCTCTGTGTGTCTCTCATGAATAAATAAAATCTAAAAAAAAAAAAAAAAAAGCCCACACAAGCATATAGTACCTGACCAATAAATATCATTTACCCTATTTCCTGTTATCTTTTTCTCTGCATTATTATTTTAGTTATTCTCTCATTTATATGTCAAATACATTCTGCCCAGGTCAGTCCCTTACTGTATTTCTAGACTGATTTTACATCCTAGGCCTGTATAACCATACCTCTGTCTTTTGATCAGATACATCATCACAAAAATCCAACTCAGTGTACAGGCCTATTCTATTCTTTTAAGTCAATATCTATCCATTCTCAACCAAAACTCTAATATGTATTGAGTTAAGAATAAAATAGTCATGCATTTCATAATACAGCCTCTTTCCAAACTCTTTGCAGTCTTAGCCAATATACAAATTTAAAAAGAATATATGTATTTCCAGTGAGGTCTTATATTATTAATTATATTAGAGTCTCTTCTTAGATGCTGGTTTTCTTCAATTGAAATGCCCGTTCAGTTTCTATCTGACCACTTAATCTCATTTCAGAACAAGGTTTTTTACATTTAGATCTGTACATTATAATTCCTATTCATTATATCATGAATAAAATTACACGCTGGTAAATTCTTTCTATTCAGTTTGGATAAAGTATTCCCATTAGAATGATAATTTCTCTTGAAGTAAACATGACCATTTTCTTTCTGTCAGTTAAGTTAGATCATCTTTGATTTTTTTTCCTTAGAATTTGACCCTTTATAGCTGATTTCTTTACCTTGTTTGACTGTCTGTATTCATTTGAATTGAGATTTCTTGGATCAACTAAATATATGACTGTGTGAACCCCTCACTGATGTGTAAATCATACATTGTGTATTACAGGACATTGGTGATATTCAAATACCACATTAACACAGAGATAAGGTCAGTGCACATTCACAGAACAAACATTGAGGCTCCAGTTTGAATTGAATTTTGACTGAGTTGAAGGTTACTATAATAGTACATGCATCTTCACTACATTTTGAATGTAAATGAAGTTGAAGGGATGAACAGACAAGGAAATCTGAGGTGCAAATACCATAGCGAGGCTATATATTGCATTTTAGTTTTGTGCATCAACTATGATATTTGTAGTATCACAGTTTCATAATTTCAAAAGCTAAAATATTTATATCCATAACCATACAGAGATTATGAGAAAAAAAAATCTCTATTCAAAGAAAACTCAAATGACTATCAAAGCTAGATTCTAATTCTGTAAGGAAGGCATGTGATTCATGTATTTGCAAAAGCTTTTAATTCTAAAGGTTTCAAGCAACACGTCTTTAACTCAAACGCTATTTAAAAAATCATCCTTGAACTAGAAATTTAGAGATAATCTCACGTTTATAAGTCATGTTGCCTCTTTTGAAGTTCTATAGAAACCACATACTTTGCATTTTCTTGAGTTAATCAAGACCTTGCTTCTGCCGATATATACATATATACTATAACAATACCATGTGTATATACATGCAATAACTTGTATTATACTTATTTTATATTAATTTATTTAAATTATGGGTGAAAAAAACCTCTGGATCCATGAAACTTTCTCAGATCAATGCAGTGTGACTAACATCTCAAGAATCAAGTAGTAAACAAAGAAATAAAATGTGTGGGCAGATATTGCCATGATTTTTTTAAATGAGCATCTTATTTTCTAGAACCCTATGCTAGGAAACAAAGGGTTTTTGATTCCTTCACTGAAAAAACGTACCCCTCATGGACCTCATTGTTTTATTTCACAGTAAATAGCTCAAACGGAACACATGTTGTCTCTAAATACTAAACCTTTGTCACCTTTCTCTACCACTTGCTGACCAAGTGCTCACAATGGCCCTAAATTTGTCCACTGAAATTTGGCTTGACCAAACTTTAGTTAGGCTTCTCTTCTCTCCACAGGCCCCTAAACGCTGGCTGGCTTTAAGTTTGAGTGAGCGCAAACGCAGTGGGTGCAGAACATCCCTCCTGACCAGCTCATTCTGAGATTCAGTCAACCGCACTGAGAAGCATTTCTTGCTGATGCATACCGATTTACCACCTGCACATTCACACCACTTGACCTCCTCTCCCACGGAGTCCCTGCTAGCTCTGCTTATGCATTCATAGCAAAGAAAACCATTTTTGTTTGTTTGAGTTTGAGATGCTTACAAATTACCAAGATCAGAGTCTCCCCTGCAACACAATAGTCTTTTAGAAATAAAGTTTCCACCTAAGTCTAGATTTATTTTTATTTCCAATACATTCATCTTTTCTCTCACCAGGGTAGCTAATCACCAGTCAATTATATCTTTTGTGGAAAACTCTATACCCTACCTAACTGTGGTCAGACCTACGATTAGTTTTTTTTTTTTTTAATTAAAAGCATACAGAATTTTTAGGGCAGTGCAAACACTCTGTATGACACACTAATAGCAGATGTAGGTCATCAGACATTTGTTCAAATAAATAGAATGTACAGCTCCAAGAGCGAAGCGTCACGTAAACTGTGGACTCTGAGTAATTTCAATGGTAATATCAGCTCCTCACTGTAACAATGCACCACAGAGTGCAGGATATTAATAATGGGGGATTAGTTTCTATATGTGTGGGGGCAGGTGGTCCTTGGGACATCTCTGTTCCTTCCTCCCAGTGTTGATTTGAACCTAGCACTGCTCTGAAAACATAAAGTCTGTTCTGTTCAAGTTAGGCTCTGGTTAGCTAATTTTTCCTGAGGGCAGATTATTTTAAGAATAACATTGCTCTGGCATATTTCAAAATGGTGCCTTTTCCCTCCCTTTTCTGGCAAGATGAAGGGATTTTTCTCCAACATTTACTGTGAGACCTTGGTCAAAGTTTTGGAAGTAAACTTTACAAAAGGAAGGGTGTCCCCATTACTGATCCCACTGGGATTTATAATGCTCATACCTGCCTCTCAGACTCCAATAATTTGTCAATTATAATTCAGATTTTCAAATGTCGTCAGAGTTTTCTGTTCGTGAATCTCTGCTCTGGTGAACTGTATTCTCCTGTTTGCCTCATCAGTCTTGGGGGCTGGCATTTGTTCTGTTCCCTTATCTCTACTAGAGATTTAAGAAATATTCCTGGTTATTCAGTCTGTTCAGCTATTTACTTGTTACAACAGAGTGGCAATCTTCAAGCTCCTTACATGCAGACGTATAAACCAGAAGTTTCTATGAGTTGCTTTTTTATTCTTGATCTTAGACATTAAGGCAATCAAATTTATGTTCCTAAAAATTCATACTTTCAAATTCTTTATTAATGCTGTATAACAAATGGTTCACATAGATTTGAGGATTGCTGCTTATAATCTTGCTGTAGATATGTCTGTTAGACGCTACACTACAGTGGGCACTTCTGCTTTGAACTTTGCTACATTAGCCGTAGGAATATTTTCACCTTAACTATTATTATAACTTTATACTATTTTCAAATAGTTGAGAATTTCTGCCTCCAAATTTTCCAAGGAAAAAAGAAAGATAATAACCACACAGATATTTAAAAATTTCAGCAAGGTCTTACACTTTTTCTTTTTTTTATTGGAGTTCAATTTGCCAACATGGAGCATAACACCCAGTGCTCATCCTATCAAGTGCCCCCCTCAGTTACACTGACTTTTAAAAACTCTTCAACATTTACAGTATTTATCTTTTAGCTAACTTCCTAGCACACTTTCTTTACCTTCCTTTTTCTCTCAATGTTAGCCACAAATCACTTCAGGCAAATATCCTTGGCTCTTATAGTTGAACTTCTGTCTGTTCACACGGCCTATACACCTAGTAAACATATGTTATTTCTTCTTATCATAAATAGATAATTATCAATCACTTTATGCTTTCTTGTTTAATTTTCTTTTTTTTCTTTCTAATTTCACTGCCCCTATCTTTTTTTTGTGAATTTTTAGAACAGCCCTTTGATTTATCTCTATTTTAATTTAGTTTTATTCGTTTAACCTGCAGAACTTTATTCTATTATCCTTCCTGGACATTTAATTATAAAATGGCCTCTTCAAAACTTTCAGAAAACACCATATGTTATACTGTGAAAAGTTGTAACTCTCCGTTCCATATTAAAGATCACTACTATATGTTACTGCTTATCTTTCTGGTGCATTTTGAAGTCTCTTAAAATAACCATTAACTTAGTCCAAATAATCCACCCATTGTTTCTGAATAGAATTGTTCTTTCTTTACCCATTTTTTAAAATTCCCTAAATTCCTTCCTTCTAATTTAATTCTTTCCCACACATAATTTTTAAAAGAATTTAAAAAAATTCATATGGATTAGGAACTTAAACAAGAAAAACAAAATTTTAAAATTTTCTTCAAATGAGAATATCTTTAAATGACTTTGGGCCTGGGAATGAATTCCTTAGGGTTACCGTACATACCATAGAAATAAAGACTGATACATTTGACTACATGTAGCCTTTTTATTTTGAAAAAAAAATGCATAAAAGATGAAAAGACAGAGATAAACTGGGAGAAAATATTAGCCACATATATAATCTCAAAAGTTTTAGTATTCAGAATACATTATTTCCTATCTATTGATAAAAAAAAAAACCACAAACACCACAATAGAATATTGGGCTAAAGTCATGTTTGACTATTTCATAAGAGAAAAAATATAATTCAATGATAAAGATAAAAAACAATTTCACCTTTGTTATTAATCTGGAAAATACAAACTAATTACTATTGACCTGCACACCATTTTATTTTTAACAAACTGAAAAACAAAAACACCAAAAAAAATTGGATAAATAACAGTTGTTAGTAGAGAATAGAACAAACAGGCAGTTTAGGCAGAGTACTTTTGAAAATCATTTGGGGTTACCATGTAAAGTTGTAGACATACAATTTTATTCTTAGAAATATTCTTTTTAAAAAAAAGATTTCATTTATTTGCTCATGAGAGACACAGAGAAAGAGGCAGAGGCATAGGCAGAGGGAGAAGCAGGCCCCATGCAGGGAACCCGACGAGGGACTCGATCCTGGACTCCAGGATCACGCCCTGAGCCGAAGGCAGATGCTCAACTACTGAGCCACCCAGGCGTCCCTCTTAGAAATGTTCTTGCACAGATGAGCAATAGATTTGTACAAGAATGAACATACAGTATTATTTCTAAAAACAAAACACTACAAAGAACCAATGTCTATTAGTATTTGAATGGATAAATACAATTTTTATAGATTGATACATGAAAATATTATTCAGCAGTGTAAAATAATTAGCTGCTTTCATATTCATCAACATATATAAACCTTAAAAAGATAATTGATGAAAAATATCAAGTCATAGAAGACTACATATGAATATTACATTGAAATTAGGATCAACTGTGCAAAATAACTTAAGAGTAATTAAAAATATATACTTATGCCATAACACTATGAAACAAAATAAAGAGACTAATAACAACATTCTGGATGATTTTTGGGCAGGAAGGAAAAATAGGTTCCTTTCACAACAGAACCACTGAGGAATTTTATTCCAATGGTAATATCCTATTTATTAAGTTTAGTGGTTGACTATGGGTATTCATTTTATTATTAAACCTCGAAATATTAAAGACTTTTGCATTTTCTTCTATATTTTCAAAAAAAGCTGACGGAGAAGAGGAAATAGAAGGAAGATCAAGAGAATAAGCAGAAACATTGAAGTCAAGTGGGTTGAGTTCAAAATCTTCCTTTGCCACTTGCAGTCTGGGAAATTTTATTGAGCTCCCCTGGGTAATTTTTTTTCTTGTGCGTAAAGTAAATAATAACAACAGCTATCTCTCAGAACTGTCATGAAGAATAAATAAAACATTTAGAAACAATGCCTAGCAGTCAATATATACTAAATAAATGCCAGTTTTTGTTTAATTCTGGAGGGTAAAGTCTCACCTATGTATGTTGTTTCATTTATGTAGATAAATAGTAACTTGAACATACTAGAGACACCAAAACCAGTAAATATTTGTTGGTTTTTATTTTTTATTATTTTTATTATTTTTTGATATTTTTTTAAATTCTATTTTTTTATTTTTATTTATGATAGGCACACAGTGAGAGAGAGAGAGAGAGAGAGAGAGAGAGAGAGAGAGAGGCAGAGACACAGGCAGAGGGAGAAGCAGGCTCCATGCACCGGGAGCCCGACGTGGGATTCGATCCCAGGTCTCCAGGATCGCGCCCTGGGCCAAAGGCAGGCGCCAAACCGCTGCACCACCTAGGGATCCCTATTTGTTGGTTTTTAATAACATTGTTTATAATAAAACAAAATTTTGCTCTACACACATACACACACACACACACAAACACACACTGTGTTCTGGCTTCTGTCAACCTCTTCAGGCTCTTCAAAATAGGACATGACCTTCTGTTGTTTCTTCAAAAACAAATTCTCTGCCCTTTTATATACATGTTATGTACTGTTTCATCTATATAGTAGTGTTTTCACTTAACTCTTTACAAATTATGATTTTACAAATTCATAGAGCAATGTCTTCGGAACAATGTTTCCCTTCATGAGGTAGGCCTGTATAGCATCTCTAACCAAAATGTAATAGCCTTTTTATTTCTTTTTTTTTTTTTAATGAGGAAAGGATTGTTATCTGACAAAAAAAAAAAAAAGACAAATAACATAGTGATTGTATTAGCAGAAAGTTTCAATAGAATAAATCCAAAAGTCCACATTGGTCTGCTGAAAGATGTAAGTTTTTCTCTTTCATTTATTCAAGCAAGTAAAAATAATTACCACAGTATAGCTTGAAGAGAGGCACCCTACCCGTTATAAAATTATTTAGATGGACAGGTTGCTTGATAAAGGCAATACTAAAAATTTTTCAAAGTCATATTAAATATATCAATTAAATGAAAACTAGCAGGAATAAACCCTTTGAGAAATAATTGTTAAACACAAAATGTACACTTCTAAATTACTTTTGTATGATAATCTAACTTTAACATGGTCAGTGATTTTGAAAGAGAGTTAATACACTTCACAGGAAGTTGTGGATATTTGCTATTACCATAAAATTAGAGTTTTAGAGCTACCTAAGTCAGATTTGCCTTAATGATATGAAATAAGGGCAGAAAGTGAGAAATACTCACAAATTGATGCAAACTCTGTATTACAAACAAATTTTGCTTTCTGTGTTTTTATGTCTTCCCCTCATCCTTGGGGAAGTTATAACTGCATTTCCCTGGTCAGCATTGTCCAGAAATAATTTGGGTTGCAAGAGTATGAAGCATCTTCAAGTATTTACAAATACCTTATTCCAAATGGAAACATAATTTAATAAAGAGATTGAGTGTAAATAGGTTAGGTATATAAATGAAAACTAAATTAAAACGCCACACCAAAATTAAATAAGTAAACAAGCGAACAAGGCAACCACTTTGGAATTAAAGAATCAAATAAAAATAAAGCTTTTCATTGATCAGTTCAGTCTGTCACTTGTTTTATTATTTTTTAAAGACACACTTCATGGATTCTAAGTAAAAATCATCTATAGAAAACTTAGGTGTTGAAAGAACAAAAATGATGTAACAAATCAAATTCCTCAGAGTTTCGACAATCAATGTAAGAAATCTTCCACACACAATGACTCTGTGGTTTAGTCAGCTGTTTCAAATGGTCTTCTTCACAAGAATCTGACAGCAGGACCCTCCGTAGGGAGCTACATCAATCGTTGGCAAATTATTCTAGCTCATCCAGCGATAAGAGGTAGTAAAAGGCATCATAGAGTTAAACCGATCTAAATCTGATACAACAAATTTGAGACACTATACTCTTTAAGGTTTACATATCAGTTGCAAGTACCCTGAACTATCTAAAAAATTGAAGTGATTGGATTTCTAATATTCTCTGACTTTTTACAGACATTACTTTTTTTATTTTCAAGATTTTATTTAAATTCCAGTTAGTCAACATACAATGTAATAGTTTCAGGAGTAGAATTTAGTGATTCACCACTTCTATACAACACCCAGTGTTCATCACAAGTGCCCCCCCTTAATCCCCATCACCCACTTAGTCCATCCCCCTTTGACATCCCTTCCAACAACACTCACTTTGTTCTCTATTAAGAGTCTCTTATGATTTGCCTGTCTCTTCTTTCTCCATTACTTTGAACATACAGCCTTTGCTTATGGGTGGCAGTGATGTAGGGTGCTTATCTTTTGATTCATATTATGTTATTTATAAGAACAGTATATGAGTTTCACACTTTCAGTTGGGGGTAGGCATGTCATAGAAAATTCATTTAAGGGTTCCAGTGTGATGCTAAATAGCGAATATTAAAATTCATGAAATGTTTCTATAAAAAATCCACTGATTTTTGAGAATTTTAAGAGAGATTTAAAAAATGAATATAGATGACCTACAAAATATTTTATTTATAATACAAATAAAGCTTGTGAACTTAATAACTAATACTATTAATGAAATCAGGAACAAAACAATATTTGACTAATGCATCAATCTTAGTTATAGAGCCTGCCACAAGGGAAATAAATAGAAACGGTTCAACTTCTTTCCCTAACAGAGGTTCTAAAGTGGAGAACAGTTATGAAAATTTATTATGGAAAATTATTGAAATTTTACCACAACTTGGTGTCTGCTGTACTTTAAACATTGAAAGGGATATATAAAGCATTGGGCATAAAAACTATTGGAAATGCTAGTTTGAGGTTCTCTTGTAATCAGAAGCAATATAGTATAGCAGATAATACAAAGCACAAACAACTTTAGTTCAAGAGCAGCTGCAATACTGATAAACCTTGACCTTTGGACCAGAAAATCTTATTGAACCTCTCTCTGCCTTCATTTTCCCTGGTTAAAAAAAATAATAAAATAAGAACTTCTAGGCTCTACTACAAGGTGTTATTTATTTAATATTACACAATGCACTTAGAACCAAGACTGACATCACCATAGAATATACATATATGTGTATGCATGCATATATGCATATATACATATCTCTAGATTATTTTGAAATTTTGATCTTATTTAGGAGAATTTTATTCCACTTAGAAAATAGAGACAGCCCCGGTGGCTCAGCGGTTTAGCGCTGCCTTCAGCTGGGGGTGTGATCCTGGAGACCCTGGATAGAATCCCACATCGGGCTCCCTGCATGGAGCCTGCTTCTCCCTCTGCCTGTGTCTCTGCCTCTCTTTGTGTCTTTCATGAATAAATAAATAAATCTTAAAAAAAGAAACTTAATATAAAAATATCTACATATCATCACTAGGAACACATTTATGAGGTTTTCCAAGATTTTCCCCATTTAAAACATTTTCCATTGCTTCTACTATTGTCACTATTACATTCATACCTGTGAGGTGTATAAGCTTTGGTTATAACAAACACTAATGCCATGAAGTAGAAAAAATAAAAATTCAATTAGGAAGTGACTATAGTTAATAATACGGTAGTTATATGTTTGAAAGTTGCTAAGAATATGGAAGTTAAAAGTTTTATCGCAAAGAAGAAAATTGTATTACTATGTGTGGTAACAGATGTTAACTAGACCTATTGGGACCATTTCACAATATACACAAATATCAAATAATTTTGTTGTACACCTGAAACTAATATAATGTTAATGTCCACTATATCTCAATTTAAAATAATCTAAAACTTTTTTCAAACAAGAATTAATAAACTATACCATGAAACAAACAAAAAATCCAATTATAAGAAAGTAATACGTAAAAAAAAAAAAAGCAATTTGACCATACTCTAGCACTACATTGTATTTTTGTACTACAGTTCGTAAGTGGTAATGTTTTGTTTCCATAAAACATAAAGGCAGCCAATGCAATATTTTTCTAGGGGATTTCATATAAAACAAAAAGTGCTCTGTCTATCATAATTCTACTGTCTAAAAACAGGATTACCAGGATGTACTAAAGTCAAACACCTTGCTCCATTGAGTATTTAAGAATATCTATCATAACACCAATAAGAGGTAAGTATGAATAGAAAGAGAAAATCTCTCAGGTAGTTTTTAGAATAAACAAGAAGTGGAGCTCTCAAACTGTCATGCTGAGTGTTTTCCTAAGGGGCCTTTATTTTTACTCAGGGCCTAACTGTCTGAAACACTTCTTTTCTGCACATTCAATAAGTCAAATTTAATACCATTCTCTCTTTGAGAAAACCTAGAGAGTGAATTAAATAAACCATAGAAAGCATTTGTGCTTAATTTGCAATATAAGACAAGAAGAAGAACATCCAAATGTTTTCCTGGGTCTTGTAAGTCTGCATGCTTCGCAGGACATCATATACAAATATACATGAATATTTAAATCAAATCATAGACCATGAAATTTTAATTTAGTTGCCATTATATTTGTCTCTGAAAAACACATGAAGTGGGAAGTATTCTCTATAATTCAATACAATTAATTATTATAAAGTTTTCTCATGGAAACATGGTCTTCTAATTATATGTTAGTAATCACTTTAAAAAGCATATACTATAAGACATTCCAGATTCACTTGAATTTGTATATCTCATTAAGAGTGACAAACCTTTTTATTTCTGCTTCTTAGTTATTAGCTTGAAAGACATTTTCCTACTTCTAGTTTGGGTCATAATTGAGCACTCTATGATACAACAGACATTCAACAGACTTGGAAAATAATTCTTTACTGAGGATCATTACCAGTTTGAGAAAAAAGAGTTAAATCCTATTAAAAAAAAAGAAAAAAAGAAAAAAAAATCCTATTGAATAAATGCATAAATATTAAATAAGCTCAGGATTAAATAGCAAATTCACTTAGTATATCTTTATGATATGGGTAATGCTACCCGCCTAATTGAATTGCACATATTTTAAAATATTTGAAGATAAAATTGTATATGCATATGCTAAAATTAATGTAAATGTTTGGAACTTTAAAAAAAAAACAGAAACAAGAAACTTTGTTTAAACTTCTTTAACACACAACTAGAAAAACTCTCTAAACATTTCCAGGTACATACTTTTATTCTTTTACTTTTCTATGAATAGAGATGGTATACAAGAAGAACATAAGTTTTAAATGGTCAGACTACAACCAGGTTGTTTGTATTCACTAAGGTTCTCTCCAAAAATAGGTGTGTATTTGTTTTTCAAAATAGCACTTACAATAAGACTAAAATATTTAAAAGAAGTATAAAATGGTGAACATACGCAAATCTCAGTAAATAAGAAAATTGAATGCAAACAAATCTATTTTACCACCACTCAACTTTCACTCAGAAGACCAAAGAGAGATATGAACATGAAGGATACTTTCCTTCTTTCTCACTGGAACTATAAAATGAAAAGATTAATCACTTTTACCATATTTCTGTGAGTCTAACTTGCTAAAATACATTTTAAGTCCTTTGAGAGTTGACTGAGGTATTGCTAAAGTATTTAGCTTAAAGACTTTCCTTTATGAGTATAATGAACTATTATAAAGAACACTGAACTATAGAAAAAACAGCAAGGTAAAATCCAGAAGTGGAAATAGAGATTTGATGTAAGAGAGTTTATGTTAGATTTGCTAATTCTTCCCGTGCCTCCACTACCTCTCTGTAATTAATTACACATCCACTCAGTTTGCCATTTGCCTTTGTAGGTGTTACCACTGTACATATTACCACCCCACCGACTATGTAACTTGCTTGGACCATAAGATGTTAATAGATGTGAGATAAAAAGATGTTTTAAAATTGGGCTTCGTTTGGGTAGTCATTTCGGCTTCTACCACCGCCACGAAAAGAACATAACCTGGGTGACTCTTGGTCCCCAGTTGAAGAAGATAAATGAACTAGCAGCCTACAGCCTCAACTGAAGCCTGTTAAAACCAAATATGTCTAGTTAAGATCGGCCAAACTATGTCCAACCTAAAGATCCATAAACCAGGAGAATAATATTTGTTGCTGCAAGTCTTTGAACTTTGGGGATTATTTGTTATACATTCACCCAGCAATAGCTGAGTAATACAGTGTGTAAGGCGTTGGTGAGTCAGTCAAGCTTGAGCCAGACTGCCTGTGTTTTGATTCTAACCACACTATTTTTTTTTTTTAAGTGAAAAACATTGGTTAGGTTGCTGACACTGGAGTATAGAGTCCTCTTTTGAGAAAGAGAAAAGTAAATAAACTCAGAGGATTGTTGTGAGAATTACATGAGTTGAGGCATGTATGTTTAGAACAGTAGCTGGAATGTAATAAATACTTGTTACGTGTAAATAAGTCACACTTCTTAGTAAAGTCTAAAACTTCATCTTTCACCCAGAATGGTGATCTTAATGCAAAAAAGAAAATATATATTAAACCTCAGTGTCTAAACACAAAGAGAAAGGCTTACTAAAAGTTTATAGATTATAAACTTGAGTGCATTTATGTGCTTCTGAATCTCAGATGTAACTGCTAAGCAATGATTTACCTGCAATAGTTCAATACTTTAATTTTTTCTGACATGATAATATTGTAGAGAAAATTAGATTGGGTGGCCATAAATTTTTGGATAAGGAAGAATTCTGAAAATTCTTGATAGAAAGCTATCCAAATCTGAATTAGTTTCCGAATGTAATAAACTACCACAAATTTGGTGGCTTAAATAATACAAATTTATTCTCTCATAGTCAGGAGATTAGAAACCCCAACTGGGTCTACAGTCAGGGTATCTTCAGGGTTGGACTGCTTCTTGAAGCACCAGGGCAGAACTCGAACATTTACTCTTTTATCTTTGAGGGGGTGGCCTGTATTTCTTGGCTCATGGCCCATTTTTCCAATCTTAAAAGCCAGCACAGTTACCATCTCTCTTGTTTTTTCTTCCAATTCCATTTCCGCTTTAAGGATCCTTGCGATTATGTCGAGCTCATCCATATAATGCAGAAAAGTTCTCTATTATTTTAAGATCAGTTGATTAGCAAACTTAATTCCATCTGCACCTTGATTCTTCTCTGCCATAAAAATCTAATATTCACAGGTTCTGGAGACTAGATGTGGATCTCTTTGGAGGAAGGCGCTACTCTACCTAACACGAATACTCAATTTATATAGATAAAATAAGAATATATCCAATTTACCTATTGTAGTGAAAAACGGGAAAATACTGCCCCAATGAAGTGTTCATCTTGTCACATGATAATATTTCTGTGTGTTGTTCTGTATTTAAAACTTCATTGGGTAAATTTGAATATTTTCCTATGTCTTATTTTACATTTGCATGCGTGTGCATATTGGTCTGAAAGAGATTGTTTCAGTATGCATATCTGCCTGTATTATTTACACCAACAAGTCTTTCAGGAAATAGCATTATACATTATACACACATATATATATATTTTATATGCTTATATGTATTTTTTCCTCTTCCAAATCTTCCTCTCAAGAGGTGTGTTTTTAAATTGACTGGCTTAGGATAAAAAGGACACATCTCTTTTTATCATGGCCATTCTGGTAAACAAGTTTTATTTTCAATCCATTACTTTTTTACCCTTCTACTTTAATACTAGTCATGCTGCAGTACTATTAGAAAAGATACTTTTTTATGAAACTAAGTAAAATTCCATTGGGTAATTTTTGTCCAATTATGGCATAGAATAACCCACATGAACTTCAACTGAAATATAAAATCTAAAAAGCCTATACTTTTATTTTTTTATTTTCTTAATATTAATAAAGTTTTGTTTCCGCCCTTGAATTCGACATAAAAATCATATAGAGCAAAAGGTGAAATACTTTATAATTTCACCTGTTGTTTTTAGGACAAGGTTAAACATGAAAGTACAGTATAATTATTTTTATATAGATGTGACCTGCAGTCCGTTAGCATACAATGAATCAAGAAAAAATACCTAAATTCAGGACATAAATCTTATTTCTTTCAATCTCTTCACCCTCTTTCCGGAAATATATTATGGGGATGAAGAAGTTATTGAAGATTGGAGAGATCTAATACTATTATAATCACTGTTAGACTGTTGAGTTCTGGACATCATTGACAATCAGATTTTATACTTCAAAATACTCTTCCTCCTCCCTCATTTAGACACTTTGCAGGAAGTCATACAACTATTAGATGTAATACGGCATCTACATTGTCATTTAATCCTTGAATGTTGAGAGCACAGTAGAAAAAAAAAAAAAAGATTTTCATTGACGTGACCATTCTAAACAATTCCAGGATAAATCCTGGTGACAGAGAGACTTTGCTGAAGAAAATTAACATCAGCCATGTAACCTTCCAATGTGAGAGACAAAGACATATTGCTGTGGACTCTGAAGAATGCCACAAAACGGCAGTTATACTGAGATTCTAAAAGCCGGTAGGCCTGAAAGTAGCAAAACTACATGATTTAAAAAAGAAAGCTAAAATCGCTAAGGGGTAGAGTAGAACACTTCTGAGGTCAATAGGGTTTTAGTAACTAGCTGGGAAAAATAGGAATCATTATTGTAGATATCTAACCTTAAGGCCATTCCACTATTTTTTTTAAACCAAGAATAAATTTTAGGGAAGATGGCTACCAGACAAAATTCAACTCTAAAGTTGTTTGTCTTCAAGTTTCAAAATGCCATACCCATTTAAAAACTATCATAGTTCCTCAGATTGTGCCAAAAAAAAAAAAATGCTGTAATCCTCTAGGTGACTTTGAACACATTATCTTTATCTTGTTTATGCATTTGTTTTCCTTTGATTTTAAGACCCTCCAAGGGAGAGTTTCTTTCCTCTGTTCTCAGCTAGTTCTGATCTATCATGCTATTTTCAAGTGTTCTCAACTCTAGAGGGCTTTCATTTATGGCTTTAATTTTCAGTGTCATGTTCTTTCCAAATGCCAATAAAAGCTAAGTCTAAAAACACAAAAGCAGGAAATGGTTGGCTATGTTGCTTTAATTGGCCTATCCGAAGTAAAAATAAGTTACCAACAACTGTTCATTTTTTTTGACCCCAAATATAAGAAACAGAAACAATTAAAATGGCAAGGTGTTTATCCTACCTCCTAATTAAATCCAAAATATACTTTAATTCCAAATGTATCTAAAGGAAATTTAAACTTTACAAACAATGACTACACACTAATTGTATTTATTCTAATGAGAAGTGCCTAGATGAAAAAGAGTTTAAAATACAGTGTATATGAAAAAGAATATTCACAACACAAACTAATTTTCTCTTACTCCCTTGGGCAACCTGAAGTTAATTATGGCCCAAATTATTCCCCTTTATACATTATTTTGAGATTCAGAAAGTACAATTGCTTGCCATTGCATTTTTTAATTTAAAAAAGCTTTGTTAGATGATATAATTTGAAAATAGTAATGAGTAATAATAATAGCAAATGAAAAGCCTCAGAGCATGAAAATATTTTTGTACATTTTAAATGTGTATAGTCATGACATTCCCCAGATGTACTGCTGGAGGAATGTTATTTTGAAAAAAGATAAATTTAATTAAATGCCTTTGCCTTAAAATCTGCTTCAAAATAATACGCCCCATGCCATGTCATCTTGGCATTTTGGGAAAATATATAATGAATAAAAGTTTAAAGTTTTGCATGATTTATGCCACAATATCCACACTCATCACTCATTTATTTTAGTTCAACTTCAAATGTTCACTCATTCCATCTTTCATTCAACAAAACAAGTACATGCATAATGTAGTGGTGAATCTATACAAAACTGAGTTTACTATCTCCAAAAACAGGGTTTTTTTTTTTCCCCCAGTTAATGCTTTAAATTTTTTCTAAAAAAAAAAAAAGTGTAGACCAATTGATATGTTTTAATATAAAACTGTATCTGGAAGGATTATTCTTCATGCTTTTCCTAAACATTCACTTTCATTTTTCAAAGAACTGTATCTTGATTCTTCTGGCACACTTTCTTGGCTAAGAATGTAATTTATATATCCATCTCATCCCTTCCTTAAATTTTCCTAGTTGCCAGTTTCCTCCTCAGAATACAGCTGTCTGTGATAGCCTAAAAACATCTTTCCTAACTTGCAAGATTTCTTTCTAAATATTATACAAATGGTGTGTTAGAAAAGCAGAAATTCCTCTCTGAAGGAAATTGAAAGCATATTCATTTATTCGATTATATACTGATATGAAAATGGATACAAAACTGTTAATTCTTATTTCTACATAAATAGCTAGATTACTCTGTTGTTAGACATGGTCCTGCAGTGTGATTGAGCAGCAGAATGTAAGTACAAGTGTCAGACACTACTTCTAGGCTTGACCCATGTAACTTTCTGTACAGCATCCTCCAAGTTTTTTTTTTCTTCTTTGCACATGATCCAATGTGCATGAATGCCCAAGAGTTGAAAGACACATAGACACATGATAATAGAAATCTTGATTTGTAAATTACTACTGGGGGAAAGACACAGACCAGTTAAGAACACTAGTATTGGAATTTACCCAAATAATAAATAAATCCTGCTCATGTTTGAATCCATAAATTTATTACAGCAGTTAGTATTTCATCAGTTTATACCAAAACTGGTAACTAGAAATGGATTGCTCCCTTTATAGGCACCTAAAATATTTGACATTGCTTTAGTGGTTGGAAGACAAATGGTCTTCCAATATACATACATATTCCTAATTGTAAAGATGTGTTAATTGAAGCTCTGTGATAGATAATTGAAAAATGTTCAGTATATTATTTCCTATAAAACCGTTGAAAGTTTTCAAAATAAACTATGTGCCCACTGAGCCTGATTTCAAGGAAATGGAGTTAAAACAAATATACTATATATTAACTATGACTGGCAGCTTTTAGCAAGATATTACAAGATATGAGATCAAACAAGAATTGACTGGTTTCAAATATAGATAAAATAGAGAAAATATAGAAATAGAGTTATGAGGTTGGAAAAGCCACCAAACCCTTCTGGATCCAAGTAAAAAGACATGACATGGAAAAAGCTCAGCAATAAAGATTCAGTAATACTCCCTAATTGAACAAGTGTCCAGTCCAGAGACAAGTATCACTGAAGGTAATATAGATACAACTGAATCTTTTCCTTCAGTTTACTTCAAATTAGCCAAAATTAAATGGGAAAAGGGGCATAAAATTAACAGACCAAATAAATAAAGCATATCCAAGAATTATGCACTAAGAGGACTTTGTGTGAATTTATTGGCATATTTGAAATAACTCTAAGCAAACAGATCTGAAACCTCCTACATTTTGAGAAAATTGTTTTGTAAAAGAAACAACAAATCTGGAATTAAAAAACCCTTTGACTTTTTAAAAGATTTTATTTATTCATTCATGACAGACACAGAGAGGCAGAGATGTAGGCAGAGGGGGAGGCAGGCTCCCTACAGGCAGCTTGATGTGGGACTTCATCCCAGGACTCTGGGATCATGCCCTGAGCCAAAGGCAGATGCTCAATCACTGAGCCACCCAGGTGCCTTCCACCTTTTCTTTCACTTCAAATCAATCCTTGATGTTCAGAGTTGCACAAGAAGAAAGAATATTGTGAAAATTCTGCACAACCAAATAGATAATTTTCTCTAGATTACACCCACATCAGATGCAGCTTGCAGCTCTGGAGAGAAATGAACAAGAAGAAATCTGTCAGAAAGAAGAGGGGTGATTTGTTGGCACATTAGGTTAAACTTCTTGACTCTTGTTTTCAGCTCAGGTCATGATCTCAGGGTCATAAGACTGAGCCCCATGTCAGGCTTCACATTAGGTGTGGAGGCTGTTTAGGATTCTCTCTCTCTCCCTCTTCTGCCCTTCTTCCAATCTGCAATAAAAAAAAGAAGAAGAGGAAGAAGAAAGAAAGAAGGAAAGAAAGAAAGAAAGAAAGAAAGAAAGAAGAAGAAAGAAAGAAAGAAAGAAAGAAAGAAAGAAAGAAAGAAAGAAAGAAAGAAATTTAAAAGCCTACAGTTATGAAGAATAATATATAAGAGGAAAATTAGGAAGAATCACCTTAATAATAAGGTGATTTTCCAACAGTCAAAGTCATCTTAACAATACCTGGACTGTCAGATTTTATTTCTCTGGAAAAGTGATTTCAATGTGCCTTCCATTCCACACTTTTCCAGATGATAATTTTTAGTATGGTTATTCAGCCCCTTCTTCTTAGTTACATAAACTAAGATGTCTTTTGGCTTATATGTTATCAGACAATAAAGGACTCACCAAGACCAAAAGAATTTTCTCAAGACCTTGAACTTTAGGTTGGTGCAATAATTGAATGTCTTTGTTTATTTTCTTTGAAAAGGGATTGATTTTATCCTATCTATGGGGCCATAAGTGAATCTGGTATTTTACAACCAGATGGGTTGGCTGTGGCAGAGACAGAATCATGTTCACTAAACCCATTTCCTCTTCTTGGAGACCCAGCTAGAGTATTTGAATTAAAGCCAATATAATAAGCAGAATTTATGTGAACTACTCCTGTGACTGGCCTCTAAAATCTTCGCATGCACATTCTTCATAATTTCTCTTTTCTGTCAGTTGAATTGAGATATGCATAATAACCTTGAAGATCAGCTCGGATTTGTATTAATTATAATTATATAGTTATTTTGTATTATATATTATGTCAATAACAAATTTTTATATGTTATTGCATAGATCATCTCCAATTAATCCACTCAATTAAGCAAATAGTTCTGAGTTGTTTTTGTGTGATACTGGGCTAGTACCAGAGATAAGACAGTGCGTGTGACAGAAATCTTGTCTTGAAGAAGCTTAGGACCAATTGGAATTCATATAAACAAAAAATAATAACAGAATGTGGTAAATGCTACTGTGAAGGGAGTGCAAGTTTGGGAGAAGCACAAGGACGGACATTCAAATAAGTGCTAGATGGTAGAACGACTTCAGAAAGAAATGACCAGAGGAGGGTACTTGATGGGATGAGCACTGGGTGTTATACTATATGTTGGCAAATCAAAGGTAAATAAAAACAAATTAAAAAAAAAAAAGAAAGAAATGACCAATATGAGGCATAAAGATGCAGAAATTATCTAGGCAAGGCTGGTGGGGAATAGGAAAGAGGAGACAATGATGTAGAAGCCTGTAAACATAAAATAATAATAATAATAATGACATTTTTTCCATATTAAAGAGTTGTGATGTATTCTAAAGACAGAAAGGCACTATTTATAGGTGAAAATCAGAAGAGTAACAATAGTGGATTAATACTTTGGAAAGATCATTTTAATTTTTAATTAAAAGAGGTTAAGCCTATATTCAAGATACAAGAGAATGTTCAAAATTCCACATGGAAAAATGTGCATCTTAACTAATGTAAGGGCAGTGAGTCAAAAGAGAAGCAGCAATATGCGAGAATTATAAGGAAGAATTATCAATAAGGCAAAGTTATTAAATGCAGGATTGATGAATAAATATGCTTAGGGTGAAAAGTAGTTAATCATGAACTTCTTAGTCACTGAGTTAGAGAAAATAGGAGGTGGAAGAGGTATTTGTTTGTTTAAAGATTTTATTTATTTATTTGAGAGAGAGAGAGAGACAGACAGACAGACAGACAGAGATAGCAGCAGAAATAAGGAGGAGAGGGAGAAGCAGGCTCCCCGCTGAGCAGGGAGCCTAACATTGGGCTTCATCCCAGAACCCCTGGATCATGACCTGAGCCAAAGGCAGCCGCTTAACTGACTGAGCCACCCAGGTGCCCTGGAATAGGTTTTGAGGTAAAGAGTGACAAATCAAGTTTTCAATGTACCATGTGGAATTAGGTATTAGCCCTGGGGAAGGGCTAAATGGAATCATTTTATGGTTTCTTTGAAACTCAGAAATTGATCTTGATTGAAATAACTTTGCACCCGAAATGAGCACACCAAAGACACTGAGAAGTTAACACACAAACTTGTACAATGTGTTATCCTGCAATGCAGTGTTTGTGAAATCGTCAAAAATCAACGTTGTAAATGGGTATAACTAAGATGATTTGCTTTTAAATTTAATACTTTATTCCTTATTCCTCTGACCCTAATTCCATGAAAACGCCGAAGTCCGATAGAAGAATTTTTTAAATGAACAATACAAAGTTATTTTTTTTTCTTTTTGCCATTGTGTACTACTTGACACATGAAACACTGTCAGCGAGCGCTGTTTACTACTGTCAGGCCTGAAACTTGCTGGCCCTGGAGGTCACACTGTTCTCTCTTCTTCTGGCATTTTGTGTTCTCCGGCTTTTGAATTCCAGTTCTAGATGATGTACTTAAAATATAATGCAGATTTATCTATTTTGACTTATAATAGCATCTCAGGGCACAACAGTGGAGGTGCAGTTTTTCTATCTCATGAGAGACTTCATAAAATTAATAAAGACCCTGATTAGGTACGCTTGGTAAATTTAGTAGTGGCATAGTGTGTATGTTTACAAAATGCTCATATGAAACGATGCTAAAGGAAAGGAGAAAATCAAGTTTCCATTGCAGCCAATGCTAACATGTCTACTTTGATCTGAAATGCAGTAATAAAAAAAATATGAAGCAATTGTTAAATTACTTATTTTAGCTGTATATCATGCATGCGCGGCACAAGCATCAACTGAAAAAGCAAAATGCGTTAATCAGTTCGGTCATATGCACAGGCCTATTTAATATCATTGTGAAACCATTTGATAGTTTAAGTAGAACAAGTCCTAGATTATGTATTTGTGGCTGTATTAATACTCTCCGATAGTTCCAACAGAACTGTGCTGACTCTCCTATTGTTTCATTACTCTTTCTAAACACAGGGGAAAGGTTTTACTGTCAAGATTTATTTATTTTATGTGGTTTAAAAGTATTTCATCACTTATTTACTGCTTTGGTGTGCACCATTATACATTATTATCATCAAAACATGCTTTGGTAAGTGCTGTGTTTTTATGTTTGGGGGGGACTCCATATATAACACGTACTTAACTAATGACATTTCTCAGTTCTATCATTTGTAGAAATGTCTATAGCCTATCCCTTATGAATGGCAAGAAATCTCTATATGAAAGGTAGAGGACTGTTTTATTTATACCTCATCAGTAGAGTTGCCTATAAGTTGCAATGTTTTGCTGACAAGTCCAATTTTTCAAAATAATAGAATGTACACTCATACTATTTTTGTGCAATTGCAGGATTCTAGAAGATTCCTGAAATAAGCATTATGCTTTTGAAAACCAACAGGAAATATGAAATTTATAAACGTTTAAAGATTTTAAAATTGAGAATAAAAGAGAGCTACTTATCAAATTCTGTACCTAGCTCATATCTGAATTTACTTCGAAACATATTAATTGAAACTTCTTGCTTTGAAAACTATCTCAATATGGTTGTGGGTTTTTTAAAATTTTTTACTACCAAATCTTTTTCCAGTTCTCTGTCTTTGAATTATACAACCTGAACAATATTATGAACTTCGAAATGAGAACAATAGTCCATTGATTTTTGTGTTGTAACTATAAATTTTGTACTTTTGAGATGGCATAGTATCCTATAATGAGGCTGAATCCAGAAGTTATAACACTGTCTAAATATTTTTATTATAAATTAATTAGCTACTATTGAATATTCATCTAATAGCATTTCTCTAATGTTGTTAACATGCATTATTCTTTTAAGTAGTAATTTATTATTTAAATTATAGAATGAGTGTTCTTATATCTTGTCTTTTCTCATTTGATTCTAATAGAAAGAAAACTCAATTTGAAATCAAAAGACACAGGTCCAAGTGCTAACTATTTTGGGTAATCTTGGTTGTGAACTTTCGTCTTTGCTGAGTCTCCTTTGTCAAGAAACAGGGAGAGATTCTGAAGCTGAGTGAAAGATAATATCATCACAAAAGGCATTCCTTGCAATTCTAAAGTTCCTTTATTTCAAATGTAACTCTCCATACATTTGTTTTGTAATCTTCCAATTTAAGGATAACACTCACTATTTTCAAAATTATGGTTACTTTTTCTTTTCATACTTAGTTTCATCTTCATGAGATGCTGTGTATCAATACTACTGTAAATGAGGATTCATATTATTCTGTACTGAATAAGTTATGTAATTGTTTTATTTCCCTATAAGTTTACCTATGTGAGCACTGGGTAAGCTTTACACCTGTACCAGGAGCTTCTATGGTAGCAGGACAGATGTGGAAACAACACACTGAATAAAATACATTTATGCTGAGCACATTGACAGTCTACAGCATCCTCCATAATTTGTACTGATAACACAGAAAAATGAGATCAAATATGACTGAAACCTAAGCATGTTTTGCAGAAGAGATAACATTTGACATGCAACTTGTCAATAAACGGCTGCCCCACAGTGATCTTTGGGGGAGCATTTTAATGAAAGAAAATGACTGAGTTCAACCTTTATTTGGTCATCCAGTGCCAAAAATAGAGTGGAAGATCTCAAAAGTAAAGGCTCCAATGGCGTTTACATGTTTGTGAGAATCCTCAAACATTAATAAGCTGTGAGAATGTTTATCAAGATCTGACAAGCTATCCCTAAGTGAACAAAGCTGTCAGACAATTTTCAGTAGGCAAACAAAATAAATTTACTGGGGAAAGATAATTCTTTTTTTTTTAAAGACTTTATTTATTCATGAAAGACAGAGAGAGAGAGAGCGAGAGAGAGAGAGAGAGAGAGGCAGAGACACAGGCGGGGGGGAAGCAGGCTCCATACAGGGAGTCTGATGTGGGACTTGATCCCGGGACTCCAGGATCATGCCCTGGGCCAAAGGCAGGCACTAAACCCCTGAGCCACCCAGGGATTCCCAGGGAAAGATAATTCTTAGAATGGAAACATGAAATGTTAGAATCACAAGGAACCAGAGAAATCACCTTGTTTAAAACTCTATTTTTAGAAAAATCTTTTCTACAGTATTTCTTATAAGTCATCCTGACACTCTTTCACTACTTCCATTGACATAATTTTCATTTCCTTTAAAAAAAAAACATATTTATTGACCTATAGTTTTGTAAGGTTGGGCATAAAAATATGAGTAAGATATTGCTTTTGCCATATGCAAAGAGATTAGAAACAGGTTACACAATATTGTTCAATAGAGAAAGAACAGTAAAAACTTTTTCTTTCTCCTGTGCCTATCCCATTTTAAGTCTGCACTGAAATTAGCATATGCCATTCTGATTACTATTTCCTTGCTCCTTTAGAACACAATCCTTTGTTATTTGTATTTATAACTTCAAGATGTAGCATTTATTTATCACATAGGAGATGACCCATAAATATAAGTTGCATGATCAAATCAACCAGGGATAAAATAAAATTTCATGATAAAGTGATTTAATCTGAATCTTAAACATGAAGAATATAGACCTTGAAAGGAAAGGAGAAAACTATAGGAGAAGGTCATTCAGTGCTGAAGAAAATTGTATATGAAAGAAGAGTGGCCATAAGGAGTAGTGGCAATTTGAAGCTGAGGAGATATGATCTGTCAAAAACCTAATCGTAATCACAGGATGACTAGTATCCCAACGTAATTTGAATAAATTTAACCAAAGAAAGCAGAATCTTTGTCTGTATCCTCAAAGTGTTTAGCATAATTTTCCCTTAAAATTTTTAATGTCCCTTTTTTCAATCTTCAACGACTTTACTGAAATATCTTTGGCACGTAAAAGTGCTTTATATTTAAGGTACACAATTTGATGTTTTGATATATGTATATCTTGTGGAAAGATCACCACAGTCAAGCTAATTAACATATCCATCATCTCTCATAGTTGCCATTTTGCATGTGTGAGAGAGACTGATAGCGCCATTTTCTTGAAGTATTATGTAAAATGTCAAATGACTCTTTTGATTTGTTTCCTTCTGTTGTATTAGAATTGTATTCCAATAATATTGTAAGAATTCTTTTCTTAAGGACAGAAAGCTTTTTTATGAGGAGTCAAATTAGAACATCAAACTATTTATTATATAGCAAATTTTTTTTTTTTTCAGAAAACTGCATGGTGACCTCAAACCAGTTACATTTACTGAAGAGAAAAGACAAAAGATCAAGGTGAGATGAGTGAGAACATAAGCCTGAAGCGTCAAAGGTTTGGTTGATGTGCTACAGAGAAGTGCGCTATGCCAAGGAGCTGTCGTTCAGCTTGATATCTTAGTATCAAGTAGGAATTTTTTCAGGCAAGAAGATAAAGGCAGGTGGTGTAGAGAAGCTACCAGGAAGGGGACTAGAAGTAAGAGAAATCTAGTTTTTTTTTTTTTTTCCAGGAATTACATGGATTACTGTATAGCCAAATGGTAAAGTCTCCTAAGAAGTTAAGTACAAGATAATATGAAATAGTCTTCCATTAGATCTCCTGGGATTCTAATAGAAGTTCAGTTGAAAGAGCACTGCTGTTCATTTTATTCTTAGAATAATAGGTACATTTTGCAGAAAGACAATAGTCTCCAAAATGTAAGCTCAGATATTTTTCTCAATTGCTAACTAGTGCAGATACACTAAAAGCTAAAAACAAACAAACAAACAAAAACTTGCAGAGCATTTTGTTGCTACTAAGGCTTTCTCTTTGAGTGTAAGTTCATTGAGGGCAAAAACTCAGTCTACAGCTGTTCCCCTTGCCTGGCATAATATATAGTATATGCTATATCTACATATATTAGTATTTAACTAAGTGAATAAAAATAAGTTATTCAGTGGTGAATTAAAGAGACTATGACATAGGTCAATAGTGTACAGATTGACGTTACTGCAAAACAGATTTTTTTTTTGTCATTTATATTCTTAGATCTAGTCACTTGTATTTAACCTTGCCTCTGCACTTCTAATTCCTTAACGGAATTATTGGTTTGTTCATTTCTATTTTAGACTTGAAGCCACTCAAGGAAGCCGTTAACCATTGTTCACAGTTGTATTTTCTAATGAATAAAGCTGACACTTAGTTTTGAGGTAAATAAATAAATTATAGCAAAGCAATAATAGCTTAAATGATAATTAAGTGATAGAAAAAGGTAGTGAAAACAAAAGCATCTTTAAAGTACTCTTAAGCTAAACAAATTATTTGACTTGGAAAACCATGACTCAATGAGAAAAGCATTTTGAGGGACCCAAGGGACAAGATATTAAATTGTTGAGGCTTAACGTGTGGTGATTGTCTATATCCATATATCCTAGCCAATGAGAATCTGAAAGTATTAGAGGAATTAGAGTTTTTGTTTTGTTTTGTTTTGTTTTCCAACACAAAATCCAAACCAAAATAATAATAATTAATAATAATAATAATAATAATAGCAGGGAAGATGTTACAGCAAAACTACATGTCATTAATGCATATAATATGTATAAGCCTACTCCTGTGCATGTCAGAAGGCACTCACACGTGCACACACATTAAAGAAGTTTAATGAATCAAATTTCAACTGACTCAAAGGCAGTTGGTTTTAGAAGAAATATGGGTCTTGGAGTCAGATTATAATTCTGGCTATACCATTTTTTCAACTTTATTGAGGTAGACATACAAATGAATGCACATTTTTAATGTGTACATCTTGATGATGGCTCTACTGTGGCCTTAGTAAGGTATTTAATTATCTTGAGTCACAATTTTCTCTCTTGTAAAATGGAAATGATAGCATCCCCTGGGTGATTTATGAGGATAAACTAGAGCAATATAAAAAAGTTCTAGCACAGTGACTGAGTTAGAAGAAGGAACTCCTTAAATATTAATTCCAATGTCTATTATCAAATAGATATTTCCTATTAGTTTCTGTAGATTCAATAATTCATTAGGCAGAATGTGAAAGCAACAAAACTGAAAAGTTGGTGACAAATACGTGTGGGGAAACCGTATACTGATTGATGGACCTCTTGGAACAGGTAGGGTGTGTAGATGATTGTGCCACATATAAATGACCACCAAAGTAGACCCGCCGCGGAGGAAACTCTCAATAATCATAGACGAGATGACTTATAGCTTTGGTGCAGGGATGAGGCTTTCCCTGGGATTAATGACAAACTCTCCCACTCACTGAGGGTGTTTTGTCTGCCAGAGCTCTTGTTTGAATGCATAACCTTCCAAAAGCAAAGTCTGCAACACTGAGCTCTTAATATGGTGCCAGGGAGTTACCTGGCATCTAGTTCATTATAGTGAAACCCTCTTATCACCAAGGAGCATTGCTGCGCTGTCAGAGAGATAGACAAATATTCCAGATAAGAATATGCCTCTCCACAGAGCGTCTGTCCATACTATGATCCCTTAACTCTTTCTTTCTTTCTTTCCTTCCTTTCTTTCTCTTTCTTTCTTTCTTTCTTTCTTTCTTTCTTTCTTTCTTTCTCTTTCTTTCTTTCTTTCTCTTTCTTTCTTTCTTTCTTTCTTTTTCTTTTCTTTCTTTCTTTCTTTTGTTCTTTCTTTCTTTCTTTCATTCCTTCTTTCTTCTCTCTTTCTTTCTTCTTTCTTCTTCCTTTCTTTTTTTATTGTCTGACACAGTATTCTTTGGGTTCAGGAAGCATGTTGTGCAGCAAAATAATATGGCAATTATACTGAAGTCATGAATTTCATTGATTATAATACATGTTGCACCACCCAGAAGCAGCAGCCTTGTTCTTTTCAATCAAGTCTCCAGTTGAATGTCCTGTTCTCTAATAGGCCTTGATGAATGTATATAATTCATGAATGTAATGCGTCAAGAGCTTCATAACTACTAGATATCAAATTATAAGTCCAGGTGAAGGATTCGCTTGTATATCATAGGTCCTACTGTTTCCTAAAACAGCAAGGTGACATTTACGGTACCTAGTAGACATTCAAATAATTATACCTGAATGTCCTACCAGCCACAGCCTACATTCAGTATTTCCAAATCTGAAAGCCCAAGACATCATAGAGCCATCAGGCCAAAAGAGAATCATCAGCACAACCATGGACTCTCCTCCTCTTCTTATATCTCAATGTTCCAACTACCTCTCCTTTTCCTCCACCTGTAGCCTCAACTGAATAAACCAAAAGAACATGAATTGAATAGACACATGTCAGTCTTGTATTATAGGATATTTTGATTCAAAGGGTCTCTTCTATCTAAAGATGTTTTCCCATTTCTTGTAGCCAAGTCAGCTGCTATTTGGGGAAATAACACTCCATGAGTATTTCATACGTCCACATGGTCTGGTTCTCTGCGCAAAAGATATTGAAAATCTTCCCTAGAAGCTAGAGAGAGTGTCTTTCTCTAGGTCAAAGAGCATTTATTTACTGACCAATGTAATAAAGATAGGGAACTTTATTATATACTTGTTTTCCCAGGTATCATTCCAGGAAAGTAAAGTATCCTTTTCCTCCCCAGAGAAGATTTGTTTACCTTCCAGAGTAAAGATAAGTCCTCCTCGGGCCCCTCATTTAAGGGAAAAATGGGTAGGTCACCAGCAGCCCTAGGTAAGACCAGCATTTCTTAATTTCTGAGTTCCTCTCCTGTAATGTACTTCACTACATATGCATTCATCATCTCTCCCTCACTGCGTCACCGTATGGGGACCTGAGTTTAGGAAGCTAATACAAGATACCGCTCTGGCTGCTGCTTTTATCATGAGTTATAACTGGTCTTTGTCTCTGACCATAGATTCTCATGTTTTCCGGGCTTGTGTGTATATTACACGGAGGCAGGCTCACTTGTTCACTTGCAAGTAAGGCAAAATCTCAGCCCCTTCATAATTTCCGACTTAATACCTACCTTCAAGAGGCCTTGCAGATCCCTTTAGATGTAACCTTTAAACCCTCCAGGAATTTCTTTTTCTTAAATCCCCTAATCTCTTTTTTTGTTACTATCACTAGTATGGTCATTCTGAACTTCTTTCCCAGTAGTATGCTACTAGAAGGCAGAAAGGTAAGAAATAACTCCTTTCTTTCGCCCTGCGCACATTGTCTGGCTTAGGAAACATTCAGTAAGTACTGAGTTGTATTAATATAAACCAAACTAGACTTCAGAAGAGTCTTTAAAAGTCTGAAATTTTCTCCGACTTTGATATTTGCCTTATTTCCACTTATTTTCTAGTTTTGAGCATTGCAGCGTCATATTTCTTTATGTGCAGTACTTTCCCCCCATACATTAAAAATTGCAAGAGCAAGGAGTTTTGTATTTAGTAACAGTTGTTCCAATAGCATCACGTCTGCCACAGCTGTTCTTGTTTTAAATCAGACTGAATGGTTTTTCATCCAATATTTCCTAATGTAGCTATAATATGAAGCTATTTTATAATGTTTTGTTTATTATCCAAGGAGGTCATATTTTTTTTCTTCTAATTTTTTGGGTCTTATGCACTGTCTATTTAGTTTTTAAAAGTATGCTAAGAAAAAGAAATTCTCTTAGAAACACATATTTTTCTGTGAAAGGGATTGAATAAGATGTCTGGAGAGATTAATACAATATTTATTGATTTTGGAGTTTTAACGTTAACATTTGACCAGGACAATTTGCTTTAAATAAAAAAATTATATCATCAAGTACATCACCATGCCCCTGCTCAGATGCACCTTATGCCGAAAAGCCTCTGAAAAAATTAATATGTGTACTTAAAAGTATTATAATTCTCTCTCAAGATGCTTTTTCTTCTGTTTCATTTTTAAAGGCACCATGCTTTGAAAGTTTAACCTCCCGCTGTTTTAAATAGGCTGCTTAATCAAAAATTTAAACCGCTACACACATATTGAAAATAAATCTGTAATAAATCTTTGAACTTGATTCCATCAATGAAACTCCATTCATGCTGTATCTTTTTCATACAAAAAAGAATGTCAACATTCTATAAATAAACAGATTTTCAGTAGTGATCCAATTTTCTGTAAGTAACCTTTCCATTTTGCTTCTCAGCAAACACAGAACTAATACGCACGCGTAAACTGCAAATGTCTACTATTACCACTACTATTCATTGTGGTAAGACAAGATAATAAAAAGGCACAAGCATTTGTGTTTATCCTTGCATATTTGACCTTAGTCATGTGTTTGTATGAGTATGTTAGAGTGTAGATGTGGATGTGAGTAAAATGTGTGTGTTTGTGAGAATGTGTTTTATCTCTTTAACTAGCAAGGACTGAGTTTCATCTAGAGTTTGCTGTTATTTGGTTTATATGTGTTAAATATATTTCACTTTTAGAACAAGTCAGAAAGCTCCCCCACATAATTTTAAAAAGTACTTATTTTTGCTGGTTCAAGAAAAACGTTTATTAATGAAATTATAAGTTGGTTATGCCCCACGCCTTAATAAAAACATCTTTTTTTTCTCTCTCTCTTTCAGATTTTTAGGCTGTTGCTGTGCCAAGAGACGTCTGTTGTCTTCTGGTACAAGCACTTTCTTTACTGGTTAAGTTCACTCAAGCTCAAATGTCTACTACTTCATCCCAGAAAGAGAAATAACTTATTCTTAGAGTTCAATCTACAAGCATATCATTAAGATGTTAGGAGTTTTAATTGATATACAGTAATAATCAGATATGAATTATTAAATTTGGGTAAGAACCTAGTCATACACAATTTAATGCGATTTAAATTACTTAATTACAATAATAATTTACTAAAATGCTTTTGAAATGAAAAGTTATTATGTTATCTATCTGCTATCATTTATACTACTCTTCTTTGCTTTAATTTGAGGATAGCATACAGATTTAAATCTTTTCTAAATTAATCATTGCACTGGGCTGCCATGGCGTTGGACTGTTGTGTTCAGTACCATTAAGGTATCATTCCACCCCAGGAGGCATTCCTTTTGCTCAGCAGCCATCGTTGCACCTAACAGGCTCCCATGACCTTAACCCAAGCCCATTCTCTCCTTGCGTAACATTCTAGTTTCTTTCAGTGACTATTCTCTTAATAATATTCAAGCATTTTCTAGGTTTGAAACCGTAACCACATCCTGAGATCCATTTTCCTTACTGAAGCTTGTCTTTTACTAAGGCCAGTCCTTATCTGGCCTTCCTTTTGAGTGGATCTCTTTATTCGGTCACCAGTTAGGAAGAGTGAAGCTTGTAAAGGAAGCTGCCAGTATTCCATTAATCTTCTGATCCATGACCAGAGTGTAAGAGAAAACTCTTCTGTTTCTCCTCTACCATCAATACATCTCTTCTGGAACCAGGTGTGTGAATTTTCCTGTGCATCAAACAAATTCTCTGACACCGGCGGGGGGTGGGGGGGAGGGGTGTCCTGTAATTCAACTCCATTCCAACACTATCTACCTGGAGTGATCATCAGATCCTACGGGTTAAGTGTTCAGTTCCCTAACTACTCCCACTTCAGATACTAATTGCAAGTCCAGGCTGTCATCTGTGCTTATGACTGGCCAGCTCTAAATGGGAGTTTCCCATGATTCCCTATTCTGTTCATTAATTTACTATGCAAGTTGACAGAACCCAGGAAAGCAGTTTACTTACTATCTTATCAGTTTATTGTATAAGGATATAATTTGGAAAGAGTGGGATGGAAGAGATGCATATAACAAAGTATGTGGCAGAGGGCATGAAGCCTCCATGTCCTCCCCAGGTGTGCCACCATCCCAGCATCTCCACAGGTTTGTTCACCAATCCAGACATTCCCTAAACCCATCCTTTTGGGTTTTCGAGTGGCTTCATTATTCAGGCAAGACTGATGAAATTATTGGCCACTGGTGATTGTACTCAATCTCCAGCCCCTCTCCCCACCCCAAGGGTTGGAGGTCAGGAGTTGGACTGAAGTTTCAGTCCTCTAAACACATTATCGATTCCCCTGGCAGCTCACCTGCAGGGCTTTACAAAAGTTACTTTATTAATAGAAACCCAGGTGTTGTTATGAATAACAAAATGCATTGTTAACAAACCTCCGAAGGTTTTAGGAGCTGTGCGCCAGTAACAAGAGCAAAGACCAAATATACACTTCTTATTTTAAATCACAGGATCACAAATGGTATATTTCTCAATTTATTAAGGTTTTTTTTTTTTCTGTCAGCAATATTGAGTACTTTTCAGTATAGACGGTTCCCAAATTATGATGGATTGACTTAGGATTTTTCGGCTTTGCAATGATACAAAAGGGATACACATTCAGTAGACACCATACTTCCAGGATTTTTATCTTCTCCCAGGCAGGCAATACTCAGTATGAACCTCTCTCCTGATCCTGGGCAGTGGCAGCCCCAGCTCCTAGTCAGCCATGAAATCATGAGAGTAAACAAGTCAACACTTACAACCATTCTCAACCCACACAATCATTCTGAGGTTTTTTATTTGTTTGTTTGTTTTACTTTCAGTATTCAATCAAGTACATGAGATATTCAACACTTTAATATCAAACAGGCTTTGTGTTAGATGATTTTGCCCAACTATAGGCTAGGGTCAGTGTTCTGCGCACCTTTAAGGCAGACTAGGGTGAGCTATGATGTTTGGTAGGTTGGCTATATTGAGCGCATTTTCAACTTATGACATTTTCAACTTACGATGGGTTTATCGGGACATAACCCCATTGTAAGTCAAGGAAGATCCATACTGATCTTTTCTCCGTACAACAACTTTTCTCAAATTCATTAAGAATTTCATATTTTGGGAAGATATTGTAAATAGTATTAGTTCTTTAATTTCTGATTATTGTTAATCATAGAAGGAAAATTGACTGTCTTAATGAACCTCGTATCCTGCAATCTTGCTCAATTCACATATTACATTAGCCGGGATTTTGGTGATTCTGTACATTTTCTGCACAGTTGATCATGTTGATTACAAATGAAGAAGAATTTACCTTCTCCTTTCCAGTTGGATGACATTACTTTCTTTGCCATTCCTGACTGTGCTGACAAGAATCTTCAATACACTGGTAAATAGAAATGGTGAATACAAACATCCTTTCCTTTTCCTGGTCTCAAGACAAAATATTCGTGCCTTTCATTATTTAGTAGCAAAATATCTGTAGGTTTTTAATGATGCCCTTTATCAGGTGGAAAGTGTTCCCATATGTTGTAAATTTATTTCTCTTCCGCTTTTGACAGGACCACAGACTTTATCTTTTCAAGGTTTTTTTAAATGGTGAGTTGCATTGATTGATTTTCAAATGTTAAACCAACTTTGTACTCTCTAGATAAGCTCCGTTTATACACTGATCTGTATTTCTGTTTCTGACATGTGTTTAACTAATTTCAAAATGAGTGCAATAAACTCAAAGAATGAATTTAGAATCATTAATTCCTTTCCAGTTTTCTGCAAGAGCTTGTGTAGAATTTTATTTTATTTTTTCTTCCTACGTTTGCTAGAATTTATCGTTGAAGCCATCAGGGTGTGGGGTTTTCTTTGTGGGTAGTTTTGAATTGCAGTTTTACTTTTCTAACAGATGCAAACTACTATTTCTTCTGTGAGCTTTGGTACTTTATGTTTTTCAAAGAATATGTTTCATTACGTTTCTAATATGTTGGCATAAATTTGTTCATAGTAGTTTCTTATTGTCCTTTCAACATGATTTGGATTGATGTCTCCTTTCTAATTGTAAATATTAGTCATTTGTGTCTTCCCTCTTCTTTCCCTAATTAGTCAAACTTGAGGTTAATCAATTTAAATTGTTTCCCCAATGGGCTAGTTTTTTTTTTCATTACATTTCTTCAATTATTTTTGTTGTCTAATTATTCCATTTATCTCTTATATTTATTAATTTATTTTGCTTTATTGCTTGCTCTTTGCTTTCTAGATGCTTGGTTTGGAATCTGAGACCATTAACATGAGACTATTTTTCTAACGTACTTATTTCTAATGCATCATTCTCATAAATCTACTATATAATCATCCCTCTAGGTCCCACTTTAGCTGAATGTTATACATTTTAATATGCTGTGTTTTTATTTTCATTCAGTTTAAAATACTTTCTAATTCTACTATTGATACTTTTTTTGACCCATGGACTATTTGGAAGCATGACATTTAGTTCCCACCAACTTGAGAATTTTCTAGAGACTTTTCTGTTACAGATCGCTAATTTAAATATATTATAGTCAAGGAGTTCTGCATAACTAACTTTTGTAAATAAATGGAGTGTTTTTTTTTTTATGGCTTATAGTGTAATCTATTTTAAAAATTTTCCTGTGCAATTGAAAAGAATGTGTATGTTGTTTAGTGGAATATTCTAGAGATGTCAAATAGGTCTTGACTGATAGTATTGTTCACATTTTTTGTGCCTTTATTATATCCCAATCATTACTATCAATTATTGAGAGGAGGATGCTGAAATCTCTGACTAAAACTGAAAATTTTACTATTTCTTCTTTCAGTTTTATCAAGTTTTGCTTAACATATATTAAAGCACTCTTACTATGCACATAGACCTTTAGGATTGTTATGTCCTAATGGGGAATTTTCACTTTTATTATGAAATGAACTTCTTCATATCTCATAATATTGTTTGTTCTAAACTCTAACTTTTCAGGTACTATTTTAATAGCAACTTTAGCTTTCTTTTGATTAATGTTATCATAATATAACTTCTTCTAGTCTTTTTACATTTAACCTATTTTTCTTTATATTTGTTGACTTCTTGTAGGAAACACATAGTTGTATCTTGCTTTATTATCAGACAATACTCATTTAATTTGCACTTTATTTTTTTTAAAGATTTTATTTATTTATTCATGAGAGAGAGAGAGAGAGGGACAGAGGGAGAAGCAGGCTCCATGCAGGGAGCCTGATGCAGGACTCCATCTGGGGACTCCAGGATCAGGCCCTGTACTGAAGGCAGGCACCAAACCACTGAGCCACCCAGGGATCCCCTAATTTGCATTTTAAAATCACTTACAGTCTTATGATTATTAATATAACTACGTATAAATTTACCATCTTCCTGTTTATTTTTTTTTTTGGTCCCCTTTGTCTTTGTGTTTTTTAAAGATTTTATTTATTTATTCATGAGAGACACAGAGAGAAGGAGGCAGGGACACTGGCAGAGGGAGAAGCAGGGTCCCCGCAGGGACCCCGATTCAGAACTCAATCTCAGAACCCCAGGATCACGCCCTGAGCCAAAGGCAGATGCTCAACCACTGGGCCACCCGGGTGCCTGTCCCCTTTGTTTTTGGTTCATTTTTTTCCCTCCTTTTTTTCTGCCTTGCTCTGAATTATTTTTGTTGATCAGTGATTTTATCTCCTTTGTTGCCTTATTAGCTTAACTCGTTGTGTGTACATCTATTGCTCACATTAGAATTCATGGAATTCATTTTAATTTGCCCCCTGCTACCTTCAAGTTTTGTTTGCCACGGTATAAGGATCTCATAACCACATAGCCCTGTCCTCTTTGTTACGATCATCAATACGTTATCCTCCACATGTTATAATCTCCACAAATGTCTCCCTTTTTTTTTTTTTTTGCCTTACTAAGTATTCACTTAGTAAGATTTAAGTTTTAACGGAAATATACTTTATATATATATATATATATATATATATATATATATATATATATGGACACATATATATACCATTTCATTCATTTGTATTTGAAATCAAGTTTCTGTCTGATGTGATTTTTCTTTTGCCTTCAGGTTTCCTTTAACATTTCCTGTAGTGCAGTCTGCTGTTGGTGAATTTCAATTTAGTATGTCTGAAAAATATTATCTATATTCAAAGATATTTTTGCTGGATATAGAAAACAAGATTAGCAAAAAAAAAAAAAGGAGGGGATGCTGCAGATGTTTCTCTGCAACTTATGTCTTTTTCCTCTTGTGCTGCCTATAAGATTTTCTTTTTATGATTTGTCTTAAGCAATTAATGGGGATGTGCCTTGGGGTAGTTTTGTTCATGTTTCTTGTGTTTGGGATTCTTTGATCTTCTTGGAACTATGGTTTTATTTTATCAAATTTAAAATATTTCTATTATTAATTTAAATGTGTTGTGCCCTACAGATTTTCTGGTTTTCTATTATGGCTGATGAGACTAATATCTCCTTCTAGTCCTGTTTGAGGACGGGGGATACCACCCTCTGATCCATTTGGATAATTCCTTCTCCAGTCTTGAGTTATCAATTTATACACATGCAGTGATCAGTACTGAGCTGAAGACTTGAGGAAGATCTGCAGAGCCCTGCCCGGATCTCTTTGTTCAGTTCTCCCAACTCTGATAATCTGTCCTGTGAAAATATCTACTTTTGCTTCTCAGACCTTTCAGCTTCATTTTCTCAGTTGAGAGAGATCCTCAGGCTCCCTGTGGGGTCCTGAACCCTGTGATGTGGACTGGAACTCTGCCCATAAACTAAGGCAGTTAAGTTTTCTCTCAATTGTTTATTATCTTCCATGGATTTGGTGCCTGATGTCCATGTCTTGAAAAGTGTTTTATATATTTGATCTGTTTTGAGTTTTTCAGTGGGTGGTAATCTGTTCTCTACTACTAGACAATATTGTCAGTGTTTTTCTCTTTATTTTTTTTTTAATCTTCATACTTTTAAACTTAACAGAATACTGGGAATAGATTAGGTACAAAATAAACCATTTTTCTCCTTAAAAGTATGTTATAAAAATACATGCTTGTATGAGAAGGGGGGACTTCTTGCCCTAGCTTTATGCTTTCAAGGAGGGAAAGGTTACATCAGAATAACATCTTGTTCATCTCTTGTCCCCGTCTCACTCTGCCTCACATGATAAACAATGAATTATTTGTTTCATAGATTTGGAAGCAAGAACATGTGTGTCTCAGCCATACCCTCCCCCATTTGTTTTAGGAAATAGCTATTTGAAGATGTTTGGAGGAAACTCATATTCTACTCTGAATAACCATGTCTTAATTCCTTTTTCTATTGAGATAGAATTCACATATGATATTTATAAATTTAAAGTGTACAATGTAGTGGTATTATTATATTTACAAAGCTCTAAAACTAGTACCACTATGAAATTATGGAACATTTCCATTACTTCAAAAAAAAAACCTCCATGTTTGTTAACAATCTCTATTCCCCACCATCCTTACTGCCAACACTTGGCAACCACTAAAATACTTTTTCTCCCCCCCAGAATTTGTCTGTTCTGGACATTTTACATAAATGGAATCATTCAATTTGCGGTGTTTTGTGTCTGTTTTTTTCTTCTCACAATGATTCCAAGGTTCATTTATGTTGTAATATTAGCCAGTACAGCATTCGTTTTTATGCTGAAGAATATTCTATCGTAGGCATATAGTACATTTTGTTTCTCCATCAATTAGCAAATGGACATTTAAGTTATTCTCACTTTTTGACTATTATGAATAGGGCTGCTATGAACCTTCATGTGAAGTCCACACAAATGTGGATATATGTTTTCAATTCTCTTGGGTATATACCTTGTAGTGGAATTGCTGGACTGTATTTTAATTCTATGTTTACACTTTAAGGAACAGCCAAACTATTTTTCAAAGTAGTTGTAATATTTTAAATTCTCACCATCAATATATGAGCGTTCCAATTTCTCCACATTTTCATCAGTACTTAGTATTGACTGTCTTTTCCATTATAGCCATTCTATTGAGTGTGAAGTGGTATTTTAGTGTGATTTTGACTTGTATTTCCCTAATGATTAATAATGTTGGACATCTTTTTCATGTACTTATTGGCTCTATAGATAGCTTAGAGGAATGTCTATTCAATTTTTTGCCCATTTGTAAACTGCATAATTTTTGTTATTTTTGAGTTAGAATAGTTATTTTTAATTTTAAAAAAGTTTTTATCTTTTTATACTTTCTTTATAGATGTAAAGAGTATGTCTTTTATAGTTCCTATATGTTTTACAGACCATAAGAAAGCTTGAAGGTCTCCAGATATTTTTTTCTCTCTCTGTTTTCACCTACCCTACAAAATTATTCATAATGTATAATAGACCAAACTCCCTTTGGAGCCTGAGAAATTGTTATACTTCTATAACTTGGCCCCGTTTAACTCTTCCCTAGTAAATTCTAGTCCCTTATCAGATATGTGAATTGCAAATCTTTTCTTCTAGTCTATGGATGAACTTTCAATTTCTTAATCCTTTGAAGTCTTTATTTTTGATGAAGTCTAATTTATCTATGTTGTTTTTGCTGTTGTTTGTTGTGTTTTTGCTGATGTATATAAAAAGATGTTTGTCTAAATGAGGGTTTATTCTTAAAATTTCTTCTAGAGTTTCACAGTTTTGTTATTAAATTTAGATCTCTAAACTATTTTGAGTTAATTTTTTGTAGATGGTGTAACTTAGAGATCCAACTTCATTTTTTTTTGCATGTGGATATCCAGTTCCCCCAGCACCATTTCTTGACTTTTCTTTCCACATTGTATTGTTTTGACACCCTTATAAAACATTAATAGACTGCAAATATGTGGAGTGGGTTAATTCCTGGATTCCAAAGTATATTTCACTGATCTGTATGTCTCTCTGAATGTCTTGGTTACATTGGCTTTGCAGTTTGTTTTGAAACCAGAAAGTAGGAATCTTCCAAGCTTGTTCTTCTTTTTCAAGATTGTTTTGAATTTTCTGGATTATCTGTATTTCTGTATAAATTCTAGACTTAACTTATCAAACTCTGTAAAAAGAAGCTGAAATTTTATGGTGATTATGATAAATCCTTAGACCAGTTTATGTACTGTTGATAGCTTAACAATATTATGTTTTCTATACCATGAGCATGAAATATTTGTCCATTTATTTAAATCTTTTATTGCCTTCAGCAACATATTGTACTTTCAGGGTACAAGTTTTGCATGTCTTTAGATAAATTTATTTGTGAACATTTAATTGTTTGATGCTTTTGGAAATTAAATTATCTGAATTTTGTTTTTATATTGCTCACCATTGACAGTTTAGAAATACAATGGATTTTGTATGTTGATCTCAGATACAACTTTGCTAATCCATTAAGTAGAAGTTATTACTCTAAGAGTTGTGCATGTGTGTTCCTCAGGATTTTCTATGTACAAAAACACATCTTTGAGAAATGATTGTTTTATTAATTAGTAATTAATTACTAATTTGAAAGAATTTATTTAATTCTCCTCACTTACTTGCCCTGGCTAAATCCTCTAGTACAAAGTTGAATACAAGTGGACATCCTTGTCTTGCCTCAGATCTTTTGAGGAAAACTTTCAGTCTTTTAACATACAATAGGGCATTAGCTGTGGTGTTTTCATAGATGGCCTTTATCAGGTTGTCAAGTATTTTCTCACCTATGGGTATTGTATTTGGCTAAGTATTTCCAGTATATTTTGAGGTGATATTTCCTTTGTCCTTTATTCTATTAACATGGTGCTTTATATTAATTTTCATATTGCAATGGATTTTGAATGTATATTGAATGTTTGTGTTACCTCCAAAATTCATACACTGAAATCCTAATCCCAATGCGATGCTATTTGGAAGTAGGACCTCTGGGAAGCATTTGGGTCATTGAGATTGAGACTGAACCCCTCAGGAATGAGACTAGTAGCCTTATCATAAGAGACCAGAAGCTAGCTAGCATTTTTCTATTATGTGTGGGCACAGCAAGAAGATAGATGTCTTCAATCCAAGAAGACTGTTATCAGAAACCTTTCATAATGGCATCCTAATCTTGGACTAGCAGCTCCAAAGGTGTGATACATAAATGTCTGTTGTTTAAGCCACCTAGCTTATGCTATTTTGTTATAGTGGCCAGAGCTAAAATAGATGTTGAACCAACCTTGCATTACCTGAATTAATCCCACCTGATCATTATGTATAATTGTTTTAGATGTTGCTAAATTCCAGTATTTGCTACTAGTTTCTTCCGTATTTTTATGCCTATGTTGAGTGACTACTAGTCTGTAGTTTCTTGGATATTTTTGTCAGGTTTGGCTTCAGTGTAATAATGACCTCATAGAATGATAAAGAAGTTTTCTCACTTCTGTTTTTTAAAAAAAAATATGAAAAATTAGTGTTAATTCTTCTTCAAATATTTGTTTGAATTTTTCAGTGAAATCATCTGTCCTGGATTTTTCTTTGTGGGACCATTTTTGTTTACTAAATTAATGTCCTGATTTCTATTCTTTTCAGATTTCCCATTTCTTCTTGTATATGACAAATCATTTCTCTTTTCCTATTCTCTATTTGTCTTTGGTTTTCTACAATTTGATTTTGATATGCCTAGATGGGAATCTTTCTTTTCTCTTCTTTTCTTGCCAGTACTCTTATTGATTTATGGAGAAGAAAATTTTTGCAGGGATTTTTTTTTATTTTTTAAATTAATGAGAGACACACAGAGAGAGGCAGAGACACAGGCAGAGGGAGAAGCAGGCTCCCTGCAGGGAGCCCGATGTGGGACTTGATCCTAGGACCCTGGGATCATGACCTGAGCCAAAGGCACACACTCAAACACTGAGCCACACAGGCATCCTGGAAAAGAAAATTTTTGAATGTTGTTACTTTGCTATTTTTGCCTATTTTATGTTATAGCCTTAACTTTAACAAGGGCAGTCTCTACCCATCCTGGAGGTCAGCAAGTATGTAACTAAGTGAATAAATATGTCTACTCTGGAGTTCAGTACGATGAAGTCAATTTTTAAAATATTTCTATTGGTAATTAAACTGATATTGCTGTTTTCATGTGCACATGTCTTGACCTCTATCTCTCACTGGGTTCAGAACTCATACTGTCTCAACAGTATGTATGACAAACACTGAAATTATGTTACACGAAATGCAAGGATCCCTGATTACACCTCAACAGATTTCACTGTAGACAAATTAGCAAGAACTCGGTGAGAGCTTTTTTCCTTAGTGTATGCCAAATGCTATTCCTACTTTAGGTCAAGTTCTTCTTCATACTCTGAGTACTTACTGAAATATTTTAGTAACAACTAATATCTAAGGGTTTTCTGACATTATAGTATACATTTTTATTTACACTAATAATTAAGCTTTTTTATTAAAAGTATTATTATCTCTAATTATGACTTGTTATATCTTTCCAAAAAGAGATGTGTCCTCCAGGGAAGGAATAAAGCTTATTCTTTTTATTCTTTTAGTGTGTTAATTCATAGAAAATTAATAAGTATTCAGTTAATATTTATTAAGGATGCATAAAATTTTATAAAATATGAACAAACAAACAATATGGTAAACTAGTAGAATTCCTGACTGGTTATAAATTTTTTTTTATCACTTGAAAATAATTATCTTGGGAAAGTTTCTTAAATTCTTTTCTCATCTATAGAATGGAATAAAACTAATTAAATGTAATAATTTATATAAAGTGTAAGGCTTAATAAATGTCAGTTTGCTCCCTGCTTGTTCCAGGGACTAAATAACTGCTTGGAAATAAATATGGCTTAATGTGTTTAATAAAACCATTTGACTAATCTGCTCATAAATTGTGGCTTATAGCCCACATGTTCACTCCAAATATATGTGATAGTCCTCAGATTGTCCTGTCTTTGTTTTGTTGTTCTCCACGATCTAGATCAATGATAAATGTTAAGAAGTTACTATTTTTTAATAGGAACCTTAGAGACATATGAGATCAATGTTGAGGTTAAGTATAAGAAATTTATCCACGCTGGTTTTTTTTTCATATAATATCAGTAGTTCCCACATTCAAACTTCAATGAACAGGATTTTCAGAGGCACAGTTCAGGGAGTTGTCACTTGAATAGGAATGTTATGGAAGCATTCTTCCTTGAGTTTAACAGAATCCTCAGAAATGAGTAATATTTCAAATATCTTAGAAATATCTGCTCGACAGATTTCATACGTTTGATTTGTCTTCCAGCTTTGCTTACTGCTTACACACAAGGAAGAAGGCTGATTACCACACTATAGGCATTGTCAGTTCAAAGTTATTTGTGAGTTTGCTTAGAAGCTTATCACTCATCTATTCATTCTCTACAGTACAAGTTTTTTAAAAATGATTTTCCTCTCTCTTGTTTACCTCACACATGCTTTCATGTATTTAGAGAACTATGAATAAAAGTGATTTTAATAGCTGACATTTATTGAGCATTCTATATATATATATATATATGCACACACACACACACACTCACACACACACATATATATATAATATGCTTAGTAGCTTAGTATTTATAGCATCACTTTGAGGTAGATACTGCTATATTCAGAAGTTCATAAATGAGAAAACTGGATCACCAAGAGGCTAAGTCTCTATTAGCACACTTTCCTGGTTATTAAGGTAGAGACCTCATTGCCTCAGGTCTACCTTGCTAACCCCTACATTATGACGCTGAGTTTGAACATCTGCAAACTGCATTTTTCATGACAACTGCTGTCTTGTTACATTCGGACAATAGGGAGCAGCACAATAAAGAAATTACAAGAATGTTTTCCTTCTTCCCTGTGCTTGCCATATAGGTCACCACCACCTCAGTCACAGGACTTCGCCTCAGGAGCAGCCGGGGGTTCCAGCCACCATCTCTTCTTGCTCTCCTAGCACCAGTATTATTGGGATCCCTCCTGCTACCCCCAGCAGCGTGCTCACACATGCTCCTTAGAGTTCTGAGTTTCTTTTCTGTGGGACCCTTCTTGCTAGTCTATCTTATGATAATCCCAACCTTCCCCCTCACTTCCCCCAGGTGTAAGGGTGATAGATTCTTCTTGGAGTTATTCCTGGATTACCTCAGTGCTTCTGTTTTTGTGTTTTACTCATCGGTGTAACCAAGTCTCTGTTAAACTCCTTCATTTCAAATACCTGGTTCAGTTTCTTTTTTTCCCGCCAAGTCCCCTGATTGATAAAGTCCCTTGGCTCATTTCTTTACCATGTTAGATCTCTTAATGTATGCCCCTTATGGGATGTAAATAAAATAGTTCATTTTATAACATTTTCAAATAATTATTGGTATAAATAAACAAATACAACTACTTCTTACATCGTGGAGGAGAATAATGCTCAGCCAGAGAAGGCTGTCATATGCTCATGCCTGCTCTGTGAGCGGACAGTGCTAAGTCATGCCACCTAGAATCAGGGGTTAGCATGCCTTTATGCTCATATCTGTGTGGTTCTTGCTCTCCCAGGTTCTGAATCAACACTCTGCGTGCTCAGAACCTGCCAATATGTTTCAGCTCTCCACCAACCAAATCAAAAGTATGCCAATACCTACATTTCCCTCATCAAAAACCTTCCTTCTCACTATACTCCATTTTTAAAAATCTGAACTTATATCCAAAATTCAAAAGAAAATAAGGCATTACTTGGATATATTAACTCATACAAATAGTGTGTATACGCATGTGTGTGTGTGTGTTGGAGACGGAATGGCAATTCCACATGCCTAGTGATCCTTCTGTTTTAACCAGTCCAGCTGAACCATCTGAATTAACCATACTGCATGGAACTGACTTTGCCATTTACTGATTCTGGGCTTTCAATAAATTACTCAAAGTCCACACACCCATTTTCTCACCTCGACGTTGGGGATTTTAAAAGTACCTGAATCAAGGATTATATGAAGTTAACCGAGTTAATAAACATAAAATGCTTAGAATGGCATCGTCCCATGGCAACTGTTAAGTGAATGTCAACAAGTGTTATTGTTATTATTCCTTAACATCCCAGAATGGCATAGCGTGGAGAAACACGTACTAGGAAAAAAATTAATGTATTCTGAACCATGTAAAGGAAATTTCCATAAACTAGACATAGTTTGCTCAAAAATATAGAAAGGACAAACTGAATCGGACAATTTCTCCTGTGAACAGAAATATATGAAATAAAGTCAGGAATGTCAATGGAGCCAGCAGGCCCTTGGGGAGGCTAGTCTTATGCATGTCCATACCTGGGTGGAGCATGAACTTTTAGACTGTGCCAACCACAAACTGTCACATCCTGTTGCAGTTCTCAGAATGAGGTTTATTTCACTAAACTCCAGCCTAGCAACTAACATAATAACCTATCGTAGAGGTATAGACCAATATTCATCATTTTTGCCTACCCCAATCAGGATTCTTTCAAAACAACTTAGAGAAGCCTGTGACTTTTTCCTTTATAAACTCTCTTCTCCCCCCCCCTTCTTCTCAGAGCACATTTCAGGTTCCTCTTGAATCTGTGTCTCCTTCAGGATTTGAATTCCTGAAGACCCCAAATAAACTTTTGGTTTACTTTGTAGCCTCAATTCTTTCTTGCTCGACACTCCCTTATACTTGGTTTATTAATTGCGTGGAACTCTTTCACACTTCTGGAGAAGAGATCCCCTCTGGTAAAAGGATGTGTGAAAACACTTCCTTCACCTCTCTACCCCTCATTTCTCCCTCACCATATGTTCTTAGAAGAAATGTGAAGGCAGATGCCAACAGCATGTAAAATTTTGATACTGCTTGTAGAAAGCAACCAGGGATTAAGTAAGGTTGCTGTACTGTTTGCTTCATTTAGACAAATTTCCTGAATCTTGTAAAGAACATTTTTCGAAGTTGACAGGAAACTGAGCACTTCTCCCCACTGCCAGCTCCAACTTTGTGTGTGTGTGTGTTATCTATCATCTATCTATCTATCATCTATCTCTATCATCTATCTATCATCATCTACTTATCTCATTATTAGTCAGATCTTTTCTTTCTTTCTTGGATTTCTCTGACTTCCAAGTTTCATACATAGAAACTGCTATTTACTTTTGAATGTATTCTTTTATACTTTATTCACATTGATCTCAGTTATCATTCTCCCTTATGAGTACCAGAGTTGAGTCCTAGAAGCCAAATACTTGAATATAGTGATTGAGTCAATCCTAAACTAGATCTCCTGCTCCTTGTCTGGCATCTTTCATTAATGTCTGGGTTAGAAGTACATGTTTTTCCTTTTCTAGGGTAAAGGGGCATAGCTTGTAATGGATTCACATATGAACATATGATGCAAAATTGGTAATGACCAGAATTTTAACTATTACGAGAAGCTGAGTTTGGGATAGTGAAAAGCCCTGGGTTCATTACTCATAAATGTGATGAACACATTCTAGGTCTATTGTACTAACCTTATTTACCTGTGGGTGGGAGGGATACAGGTAATTTAGATGGAAGAGAGTTTTCATTTCTCCTTATCTTCTGTGCTGATCCTACCTAGCTGAGACTCCTCTCGTGATGAAAAAGACAAGTTCAGAATAAGTGTTTTTATAATTTTTCAATATACTGGAGAGACGGGTTGGAGAAAATATATCATAAAACTTCAACTTTACCAGTTGGATTCTGATCATAGGACCCTGCAATGTTTTTTCTGTTGTTTCAATCAAAACATTTTCTACTAAAAATATGGGAAATAGTTATCTAAATATGTTATATATTCTTTGGAATATAACCTGTTGCAGAGAAATAGAAAACACGCAGCACTCGGTCCATATGTACCAAGTCCTGGAGACCCTTGGAATCTATTTTTATTTCAGAAGAGAACTTCCTGGAGCAGGTAACCAAGACACATGGCAGACAGGATTTAAAGAGAAAACCTCCCACACTGAGTTCTCTGAGTCTTCATCCATTCTACAAAACACGTAAGTGTAAAGAGGTATGGGATCTACTTACATCAAGTCTCACAATGTGATAGGTTCGTGACTGCAATCTCTGCGCTTTTTATCTAGTGTGAAATGTAATCATCTCTGGAGTTAATATGCCTTCCCTCCTTCGTACTGAAAATCAGGTAGTGTGGTCCTAGAAATCTCTTTTTCTTTCCCTCTCTCTCTCTCTTTCATTTCCTCTCTTTCACTTATTCCTCCTTTCCTTTCTCTCTTTACACATCTAAAGCTTCCTCTGTACGGTAAAGCATTTTGTTTCACAAAATTTAATATTTTTTTAAAGGTTTTTTATTTATTTATTTACGATAGTCACAGAGAGAGAGAGAGAGAGGCGCAGAGACACAGGCAGAGGGAGAAGCAGGCTCCATGCACCGGGAGCCCGATGTGGGATTCGATCCCGGGTCTCCAGGATCGCGCCCTGGGCCAAAGGCAGGCGCCAAACCGCTGCGCCACCCAGGGATCCCAAAATTTAATATTTTAATTGACCAAACAGCATGCTCTCTCAAATCATAAAATTTTTATATGCTTACTTATTTCTTAAGAGCAACAACCAACACCCTCAAAACAAACACAAATAAACAACAACAACAACAACAAAAAAAAAAAAAAAAAAAACAGTGGGAAGAGGAAGCTACAGGGAAACCACATTTCCCAAGTGATACTTATGTTCTTGTTTGTTACTAATTCCTAAACTTGCCTAGATCCATCCCTGTTGAAACCTCATTTCTAGCAGCTTTACCATGAAAACTTCTGCTCCTCTAAAAGCTTGTTTGCATTAAAATACCAAGGAAACTCTCAAGAATTAGGTGTATAAGAAACAGAAGAAATTGTCCTGCTTCATTCTGTTGCATTTTCTTGTATTTTTTTAAACAAAACTCAATTTATCAATTCGAGAGAGGGTGGAACATAAAAGTAAAGGATGTTGCCATAAAAGTTGGAAATATATCCTCCATAACAGCTTCTGGGGCCGATCTGCATAGCAAGCTCTTGGTTGTTTATTCAGTGTGAAAGCTAATAAATCTATTTGTGAGAACTCCTAAAAGGCAATCATTTTCAGAAAGAGCGAATTCTGGCAAAAGTTATTGTTTCAGCAAATCCAAATGACAAGTGCTTTAATATGACAACATTTGCAGTTCCGGGGGCACAGTACATTTTGGAATCATAAAAGTAGCAACACATTCTGTGTGGCAAAACATACTGTGTTTAAATCTGTCCTCCTGAAACGTGCCGCTAATGGTTATACACAATACATTAAGGAGAGGAAGGATGACAAATTATAAACCTACACAGATCTCATCATTTTGCAAGAAAGTCTTTATTTTCCTTATTTATTTTTTTTTCTTTTCGTCCATCTGTTTTAGTTATACACTCTCTCCAAATTCAGCTAGAAATCTGTCTCTCAAGAGCTTTCTCACATTACATGTCTACTTTTCCTTACAGGGTATGCATTAGATTTTCCAGTAACAATAACTTTCTAGTTTATTGATAGCAGCATATAACACAGAACTTATTTTTATTTATTTTTTATTTTTTAGAACTTTTTTTAGATTAATTAATTAAAATAAACAACTTTTATTCTTTCTTTCTTTCTTTCTTTCTTTCTTTATTTATTTATTTTTGCCACGTGTAAAAAGTAATGATTCATGATGTTTAGTAAGGTGAAACTCAGCTCCCGTTTAACTTACTTCTTCAGTTTCTATTTCCCATTTGTCACTGGGATATAGGACACCAAACATTGTGGAAATTGAAAAGTTGATAGTCTTTGCCCTGAAGCTTACAGTCTGAGAATAAAAACTTGAGACAGGCAGAGTCAAAATGGGAAAGCGGAAAGCTGTACCAAGGTGAAATAAACATTGTTAGAGGTAAGGCAGTAAGAAACCAATATACTGTGAACTCACAAGTAGAGACAAAAAAAATGTGTTTATTTAAAAATTGTCAATCTCTGCAACTTCATGCTGCATGATGACCCCTTTTAGAGTTAGAGTGAGCTTAGATTTTTTTTTTTTCCTTAGGGGTTCATGGAGGCAGCCTCTTATTTGGACTCTCTGGTTCGTGCTCCGAACCACACTGCAGACAATTGCCAGGAAAACGCTCAGCAGGTGTTGGAAGACATTCCTTCACACCCTGTAAGCGGACTCCCTTTTTCTCTGTCACATTTAATCTGCACCCGGTGCCCAGTTTTCCAAAGCTCTCTATTCTGTGGTCCTGCCATTCCTAAAGGGTCCACCCGTGACCCACTTTCCTGATCTGGACTGTTCAGTCTTCTGTGCTCTACCTACTGAAGCCTTGTCATCCAAGTCCAGATGAACACACCTCTTGCACCCTCCTGACTCTATGCTTTTTCACAGATACCAATTATGTGTTCGACGAAGATCGTAGATCTTGTAGACCATCAGCTCCTGTTTCTGCTGCTCCCTCAATTAGAAAATGTGCTGCTCGAGGAAATCTGTGATATATTATGTGCCCACATAGCTCACAAAGCCACGAATAGAATATGTCTTTGCTCTGTTCTCAAAACCACAACTAGGTGATTAGATGACAAATGAACATTTTGTTTCTTAGACAAATTCATCATTAATAATTATATTATTGATGCTCATTATATTAAGTATAAGTGCTGTGTTAATAAAAGTGTGGTTTGATCTACTTTCGAGTTTCAATTTCTATTCTTAAAACTGTTTTTTCAATCCAACATGAGGCTCTAAGACAAATTTTAATTGCAATGTCTTTGGATAATTTTCCTCCACCTCAATTCCATCCTAATTAACGTGAAAGGGGCCATGGGGTTAGTCTCCTAAGTTTCAACTGCAATAATACAAGTGAGGATAGTGTACATTCTCCTGAATACACACAGACATCCACACACATACACATGCTGAATTTGGCTAAACTATTTTAATTATTTATAAGCTCTTGTCGCTTTGTAATTACAACATCACTTCCTCAGGCTCATCAAAACGTTTTTCTTCATACATGACTCGCATATGCAGGCAAAGAGGTGTATTTACTTTCTGTGAACTTCCAGTATTTCAAGTAATATATAACTTCCTTTTGGGTTTAAACTCAGTGATATTACTTGGCAAATAATACAATAGAGATTAATGAAAAACTGCCTCCAGTAGGTATACTACAATTCCCGGCATGACGTCAGATATCAATACTGTTTTGCAATGTTGAAGGAATGTCTAGAGCAGAAGATGTTGTAGAATGGGAGAAGAGTCAGACCCTCATCTCTCTGCCTCTGGTTCCCAAAGTTCGACCGCTTTGCAATGTACTTTTCAATTTTTATGTACTCAAAGTGGTGAAGTGATGCAAAGAATGAATCTCTCTCCCCCACATCCGCGCTTGTGTGTGTGTGTGTGTGTGTGTGTGTGTGTTCCTACCTGAAATATACGTCCACAGCCATTCTCACGCTTCATTTACAATAAAAGTCAAACTCATTAGCTGTCTTTCATCTAACTTTTCTACTGCTGTCCTCACACTGCACTGGACCCAACTCAAATTTCTCATGATTTTGAAAATATGACCTGATCTTTCTCACCAGTCCGTCACCTGTACTGCTCACTCTACCTGACATTCTTTCCATCTTCCTCTTAATTGCTAAACTCAAAGCTCTTGTCAAGAGTCACCTTCTGCTTGATGATGCCACGACGCACTCCTTTGCTCAGTCTAGTTTCCATCTCCTTCTCTTGTCCTGAAGTCCTTGAGTACTCTGTGTCACCTCTGCACAAAAACTGCCCTCCTTGAGATCACCAAGGCTATCCACATTGACCGTCTACACTCTCAGTTATCAATAAAGTATCTTACAGAGCATATGGGCCAGGTGTGATGTATTTAGTACCAGTGATAGGCATTCTTCACACGGTGTTCAGAATACTGTATTACATTATGTTCCAACTAACTTACTTTTCTGGTTCTTACTATTTCTCAACATTGCTTAGTGCTGGCTCTTAGTCCTCTTTTTTTCCCTCTCTTATAAATAATCTCCTGATGATCTCATTGGTCTCATGATTTTAAATAGGGGAGAAGCTAGCACCTTACAAATTTATTTTCATGATAGCTTCATTCTCTCAGTTGCTCAGTTAGAAAACCCCTGAAGTTACTTTTTCTCTCACCTACCACATCCTTCGGAAACCCTTGTTACCATTTGGATTTTATCCATTTCCCTCTGTCTCTTCACCTCTTCATGTCTTCCCTCTAATCTAAGCTGTTATCATGTCAAGTTTCAATTGCTGCGATAACCACTAGGTCTCAAGTTCCTCTAGGGCTCTCTACAATCTGTTCTTAAGACAGATGCTGCAGTGATCCTGTAAAATGTGGTGTAATTCTCATGTCTTCGCTGGCCCAAACCAAGCAATGATTCTCCATTTCACTCAGAGTAAAGCCAAAGAAAGACCTTAACCATGACTTTGCTGGCCCTGCTGTGGATTGAATTGTATCTTCCCACAATTTATATGTTGAATCTGTATCCTATAGCATGATGGTATTTGGAAATGGGGCCTTTGAGAGATTGTTAGATTCAGGAGACAGCATGAGAGTGGGGCTCTTATGGAATTCGTGCCCTTCTAAGAAGAGATGCCAAAGAATGTGTTCTTCTCTCTGCCATGTGAGGACACAGGCAGGAGGTGGTCATTTGAAAGCCAGGAAGAAAGCCCTCGTGGGAACTCAACAGTGCTAGCACCCTGATTTTGGACTTTCACCCTATGAAATGGTAAGAAAATAAATGTTTGCTTTTTAAGCCACTCAGTCAATGGTATTTTGTTACGGCTGCCCACACTAATGCAGACAGACCTCTGTTAGCTTTCTGAATTTTTATTCTATTATCTCATTTAGCCCAGTCAGAGCCTCCTTATTCTTTATAAGACCACTAAGTATAATCCTGCATTAGAAACTAGTTCTACTTATACCCTTTTCTTGACATAATCTTTTGGAAGACATTCATCTGTGAAGAGATTTCATCTCTTTCAAGTCTCTGGCTCAAAATCCCACTTTCTCAGCAAAGTCAATCCTGGCTGCCCAATATGCCACCAGTTTTACACCTGACCCCAGGATTCACCACTGTCATTACTCTGCTCTATTTTTTTTTCTTAATTATCATTTACATTCCAATTAGTCAACACACAGTGCAATGTTAATTTCAAGCGTACAACATAGTGATTCAGCACTTCCATACAACACCGATGCTCATCACAAGTGCACTCCTTCCTCCCCATCACCTATTTAACCCATTGGCTATTGTAGATAATAGATAATACTGCTATAAACATCATGTTTGGGTGCATGTATCCCTTCAAACCAGTATTTTTGTATACTTTGGATAAATACCTAGGAGTGCAATTGCTGGATCATAGGGTAGCTGTATTTTTAACTTTCTGAGGAACCTCCATAGTTTTCAAGAGCAGCTGCACCAGATTGCATTCCCACAGCAGTGCAAGAGGGTTCTCCTTTCTCCACACCTTTGCCAACACTTGTTGTTTCTTCTGTTGTTGATCTGCGCCATTCTGACTGACAGGTGTGAGGCGATATCTCACTGTAGTTTTGATTTGCATTTCCCTGATGATACAGTGATGTTGAGCATTTTTCCATGTGCCTGGTGGCCATCTGGATGCCTTATTTGGAGAAATGTCTATTTATATCTTCTGCTCATTTTTTTGATTATTCATTTTTGGGGTGTTGCATTTTCTGCATCTATTTAAATGATCATATAGTTCTTATCCTTTCTTTGATTAATCAATTAGTTTTCACATTAACATTAAAAACTTTGTATATAACTAGCTTCTTTTTATTGAGGTATAATTGATATACAATATATTAATTTCAGGTGAACAGCAAAGTGGTTTTACCTTTGTATACATTGGGACATAATCATCTCCATAAATCTAGATACCATACGTCACCATACTGAGTTCATACACTGTTATTAATTATATTTCCCCTACTGTGCATTAACATCCCCAGGACTTACTTATTTTGTAACTAGAAATTTGTACTTTCTGATCCCCCTTACCCCAACTGCCATCCTACTAGTAAGTACCACTCTGTTCTCTGTAGCCTGGCTTTTGTTTTGTTTTGTTTAGAGTCCACATAAGCTGAATCATATAATATTTGCCTTCTTTTTTGACTTATCTCACATAACATATAATATCCTAAAGGTCCATCCATATTGTTGCAAATGGCAACATTACATTCCTTTTTATGGCCGAGTGTGTGTCTATATACCACATTTTCTTTATCTGTTTATCCATCATGAACATTTAGATTGTTTCCATATCTTGGCTATTGTAAATGATGCTGCAGTGAGTATAGAAGTGCACATATATTTTCAAATATGTATTTTCATTTTCTTTGGATAGATATTCAAAAGTAGAATTGCTGGGTCTTATGGTAGTTCTATTTTTTTCATTTTTTGAGGAATTTTAATACTGTTTACCACAATGGTACACCTCATTTACATTCCCAACAACAGTGCACCAGGGTATCCTTTTTTCTCAACATTATTGTCAAAAGTTATAATTTTTTTGTCTTTTGCCTAATAGTCATTCTGACAGGTGTAAGGTGATACCTCATTGTGCTTTTGATTTGCATTTCCCTGATAATTAGCGATGTTGCACCTTTTTTTCATGTGCTTTTTGACCATCGGTATGACTTCTTTGGGACAATGACTATTCCGGCCCTCTGCTTATTTTTTTTTCTTTTTTTAAATTTTTATTTATTTATGATAGTCACAGAGAGAGAGAGAGAGAGAGAGAGAGAGACAGAGACAGAGACAGAGACAGAGACAGAGACAGCAGAGGAGAAGCAGGCTCCATGCACCGGAGCCCGACGTGGGATTCGATCCCGGGTCTCCAGGATCGCGCCCTGGGCCGAAGGCAGGCGCCAAACCGCTGCGCCACCCAGGGATCCCCCTCTGCTTATTTTTTAATCAGAGTTTTTATTTTTATTTTTGTTGTGATTTGAGTGGTATGAATTCTTTATATATTTTGAATATTAACCCATTATTGGATATACCATTTGCAAATATCTTCTCCCATTCACTAGGTTGCCTTTTTGTTTTGCTGATATATTTTTTTTTTCTGTGTAGAATCTTTTAATGTGAAGTAGTCTCATTCACTTACTTTGCTTTTATTGCCTTGCCTTTGAAGCCAGATCCAAAAAAATTCACTAAGACTAACAGGAAGGAGTTTACAGTTTATGTTTTCTTCTAAAACTGTTAGGATTTTATGTTGTGGCTTTAATTAATTCTGAGTTAAATTTTGTGTGCAGTATAAGACAGTAGTTCAGTTTCAGCCTTTTATAGATGGCTGTCCAGCTTTCCCAACATCATTTACTGAAGAGACTGAACTTTCCTCATTATGTATTCTTGCCTCTTTTGTCATAAATTAATTGATACTATATGTGCAGGTTTATTTCTGGGCTTGCATTCTGTTCTGTTCCATTGATCTGTGTGTCTATTTTTATGCCAATACCATACTCTTTTGATTACTATAGTTTTGTAATATAGCTTGAAATCGGGAAATATCAGGGACTTTGTTCTTGTTTTTCAAGATTGCTTTGAATCTGTAGATTGCTTTGGGTAGTATAGACATTTTAACAATATTAATTATTTCAATCCATGAGCACAGAATATCTTTCCATTTATTAGGGTCTTCTTCAATTTCTTTCTTCAGTGTCTTACGGTTTTCAGTATATAGGTCTTTTTCCTCATTGGTTAAATTTATTCCTAGGTATTTTATTCTTTTTCATGCAACTGTAAGTGGGACTGGTTTCTCAGTTTCTCTTTCTGACAGTTCATTATTAGTGTATAAAAAACAACAGATTTTTGTATATTAATTTTGTATCCTGCTACTTTATTGGATTCACTTACTAGTTCTAGCAATTTTTGGTGGATTCTTTGGGATTTTCTGTGTTATGTCACCTGCAAATGGTGACAGTTTTGCCTTTTTCTTTATAATTTGGATGCCTTTAATTTATTTTCTTATCTGATTGCTGTGGTCAAGATGTTCAATACTACATTGAATAAAAGTGGAAAGAATGGACATCCTTGTCTTGTTCCTGATCTTAGAGAAAAAGCTTTCAGCTTTTTACCATTGAGCATGTTAGCTATAGGTTTGTCATATATGACCTTTATTATGTTGCAGTGCCTTCCCTCCACACCCACTTTGTTGAGAGTTTTTATCATAAATAGATGTGGATTTTTGTCAAATGCTTTTTCTGTATCTTTTGAAATGATCATATGTTTTTAATCTTTTATTTTGTTAACATAGTGTATCACATTGATTGATTTGCAGATATTGAGCCATCCTATGGAATAAATCCCACTTGATCATGGTGGGATCCATCCATAAATAGCCATCCATAAATAGACCCTTTAGTCTATTGCTGAACTTGATTTGTTAATATTTTGTTGAGTATTTTTGCATCTGTGTTTATTAAGGATATAGATCTGTGATTTTTTTTTTTTTTGCTTTTGTTTTTATAGTGTCCTTATCTTGTTCTGGTATTAAGAGTAGTGCTGGTCTTGTAAAATGAGTTTGAAAATGTTCCTTTCTCTCCAATTTTTTGAAAAAGTTTGAGAAGGGTAGCTATTAAATCTTTCAATGTTTGGTAGAATTCATCAATGAAGCTGTTGGTCTAGGACTTTTGTTTGTTGTACAAATATACCTAACAGTCTATTTTAGGTTGATAACAGCTTAAATTTAAATACATTGTAAAACTTCACATTTTTATTCAACCTCTCGTTTTATTTTTATTTTTTTCTTTTTATTTTTAATGTAAAATTTAATTTACTTTTCCTTTTTTTTTTTTGAGAGAGAGAGAGAGAGAGAGAGAGAGAGAGAGAGAGATCATGATGGGGAAGCAGAGAGAGAGAGAGAGAGAGAGAGAGAGAATATCTGGAGCAGGCTTCACATCCATCACAGAGCCAAACACAGGGCTCAATCTCAGGACCCTGAGATCATGACCTGAGCCAAAATCAAGTGTTGGATGCTCAACCAACTGAGTCACCTTAGGCATCCCTCATTTTACTTCTTTTTATTTTACGTGTTCTTTAATTATTGTGGTTTTATTTAGTTTTACTACTTTTTTATTAAAGTATAATTAACATACAATATTATATGAATTTCAAGTGTACAACATATTGATTCAACAATTCTATACATTACTCAGTTCTCACCATTGTAAGTGTAGTCACCATCTGTCACCACACAACATTATTACATTATTATTGCCTTTATTCCCTATTTTACTACTTTTATCTTTTAACCTTCATATTAGCTTACATTTACCACCTTTATATGTTTACTCTTCCAAGTGATATTTTCACATTCATATGTTTTCTTGTTTTTAAATAATGGCATTTTTTAAGGATTTTATTTATTCATGCGAGGCACAGAGAGAGAGAGAGAGAAAGAGAGTCAGAGACACAGGCAGAGGGAGAAGCAGGCTCCATGCAGGCAGCCTGACATGGGAACTCGATCCTGGGACCCCAAGATCATGCCCTGGGCTGAAGGCAGTGCTAAACCGCTGAGCCACCTCTTTAGCAATTTCTTGTAAGGCCAGTTTAGTAGTGATGATTGGGCTTTTGCTTATCTGGAAAACTTTATCTTTCCTTCAATTTGTTAGGTAGAGTATTCTTGGTGGGCAGATTTTTTTCCTCTCAGCATTTTAACTATGTCATGCCACTCCTTTTTGACCTGCAAAGTTATTGTTGAAAAATCTGCTGAAGCCTTTGTAATTTTTCTTGAACATGACAACTTACTTTTCTCTTGCTGCCTTTAAGATTCCCTCTTTAATTTTAACTTTTCACTTTTTAACTATAATGTATGTTGGTGTGATTCTCTTTGAGTTCATTTTATTTATGACTCTCCATGCATTCTGAACTTGGACACCAAGGTCTTTTTCTGAGAGTTTGTCTTATTTGGAACAGATTTTTATCTTTCTTCATTTTACTTGACTCTGTGTTTGTTTATATGTTATGCAAAACAGCTACCTCCTTCAGTCTTGAAGGAGTGGCCTTGTTTTGGTGATGAAACTTCTCATTCACCCTTGTCCTAGTTTCCTGTTATCTCTCAAACCTTTGTGTTTGTCTAAACAGCCTGATTTATTCTTGATATGTCTTCATTGTTGAGGGCGTGGCAAGATCTGCCAGTGTTCCCAAGGGAAGAATCTTATTTTGTATCAAGTTTCAGGCTGACTGGAAGTCATCCCCTTGGGCACCAACTTTTAAAGCATTCAAATATACATAGTCCTCCTCAGAAGCCACAACTGTAAACCCTGCTAGCCTCCAGATCTCTCAATTTGGAGACATCTCCTGGGTAATAGTTGAAAAAAAACAGAACTCTGATGAGCCCACTCCTGGGAGTTCTCATCAAGTTGTAGCAAGACCAAGGCAGTGCACAAGAATGGTGTCTCCCTTCTTACATTCCCTGGGAATGCTTCCATAGCTTATAAATGTGTGAGAAACATAGAACCTGTTTCTTAAGCTGAAGCTCCAGAATAAGTAAATAAGCCTTTCTCACAGGAAGATTAGAGCTGTGTTTCAATCTCTATGCAGTGCCCTGAGGGTTTGATATGCCAAGAACTGTCCTTCCGATTTTATAGTACTTTGAAGGTCAGGAAAGCCAGCCTTGTTGGCATTCCTGAGCTTCAAGGGGTGCCCCCTGTTGTTTGTGTATGCCTACTGGCCTTAATAAGGCAGCTGGGAAGTGTGGTAGGTAACACACCCCAGCTTTAGAAAGATGGCAAGAAAATGTCTTGACTGTGTGCACTAGTGGGCTTCAGTGATGCTATGTGTTATTAGCTTCTTTTTTCTTAACACTTATTTGTGAATGAATAAAACATAATTGCATTAGGTTGTTCCATTTGCAACACTGAGTTTGATCTCTCCTAATGTGTCTTGATTACAACAAAATATTTCCTGTAAAGATCTAGAGTTCTTTTCACAAACCCCATTGTAATATACCTGAAGCACTTGGCATATGTCTATGATCAAGATAAAAACATCCTTATCCTATTCTAGGATGAAGGCCACACTTCATATTCTAGATCTTATATTCTCAAGACCATATTTCATAGATCTTATGGGTTCAGATCCAGCTGTTTGAGTTTCAAACACTCTTATATTCTTTTGACCCTCTTTCACTTTAAACATACCATTTCACAAGACTTGTATTAAAACTTTTTCTCAAAGTCTCTTTTTTTAAAAAAAAAATAATTATTTATTCATGAGAAACACAGAGGCAGAGACACAGGCAGAGTGAGAAGCAGGTTCCTCGCAGGGAGCCCATGTGGGACTCCATCCCAGGACCCCAAGATCATGTCCTGAGCCAAAGGCAGATGCTCAACTGCTGAGCCACCCAGGCATCCCTCAAAGTCTCTGTTTAAACCATTCCCAGGCTCCCTATAATGTTTCTTCAAATCTGTGAATTTTAATCTTTAATATTAATCCTTTAAGATGTTTCTTTAAAAGTTCCATATGATTTATTTAAAGTTTTTTTCTTCTTTTGATTATGAATTCCTTTCTCTCAAATGAGTTAATATATATAAAATATCTTTAAAAATAAATGAAAGTTTTTATAACATTAATTCCCTTTTTCACTTCAAACATCATTTATTTACCTTTACTGTTTCATCACCACTTTTAAAAACTCTAGACTACAATACAAAGTGTAAACTTTTTTTTTTAACGTTTTGTTAATATGATATACTCCTTCCATTTCCATCATTATTTTGTACATATTTCTTTTAGTTTTGGGGATTTTTTTTTTTTTTTTTGCTTTTATATATTGTCACACCATTAGTGAGAGTGAATCTAAAAGGTTTTAGGCAACTAAGTAAGTTTGTTCTTATGTGCACTCAAGTCCCTGCCTGAGAGTGAATTAGGCACTTAGAGAGGACCATTAGCACCTGCAGTGCATGTATAACACTCAAACAGCACCCAAGTGGCTCAAAGAATTTATGTACTTGATGCCAAAGATTCTTAAAGAGCTTGACTTAGGTACTAGGGAGAAAGGAATAACAGGATCCTGGGAGATTATCTGATCTAACTCCTTGCCTTCAGGCAGGCACATGTTGACACTATTCAGGGAAGATCTTTTCTAATTTTCATTCTGGATATCTCATGTTAAATTTTTTCTTCTCAAAAGTACACAAAGCAGGTATCACAATGTCATGCACTTGGTGCTGTTTGACACTTGCTAGATCTGATGGTTGCCTTGCATCATTTTTGTTGTTGATATTTGGAGGTATCCACCTAGCAAGGCTTAATATATTTTACTACTCACTATTTTATTTTATTATTTTATTTTATTTTAATTTTTTTTTCTACTCACTATTTTAAATTGAAATAAGACTAGTATTCTGTAGGTTTAAATTTAGATATCAAGGATAAGCTTAAATAGGTGATGTAAAGTAGAAACAAATCCTTTATTATGAATCAGAAGAGATTCCAGCTGGTTCTGCCATCAGAGTCTTGATACTTTGGAGACTTAGCGTTTACTTTCCTTTTAGTTATATTATCTACATTAACTACGTCATTGAATTGTTGTAAGGATTAAATAAACTAGTGCATGTGACAGTGCCAAGAAATCTACAGGGTACTATTAAATTATAAGGCCTTTAATCACTATCCCTTCTATGTCTCTGGCAGAATTTGTTTACGTAGCTATTATAGTGCTCAGGATATTGTTTCTTATTATTAAATGTGTCTCTTCTGTTTCCCAACACCAAGGATGTCAACTACTAGAAAGCAGAGGCTCTAATTTATTGCTATGCTCCCTGAATGTAAACAAGCGTGATGCTATGGATGTAATAGCCAATATATAAATGTGGAATAAATGAGTAAATAAAATGTGCAGATCTCATTAATGATCATTTGCAAAATTAATACTCTACTGTACTAAGTTGGAAACAGGAAACAAAGGCCTAATGAAAATAGTTCAAGCTATAGATTGCTAGATTTCAGTGGTGAAAAGCTGATGATGTAAATCCATACAAGAAATATTGGCAACACAAATTTGGAAGAGAACATCCATGCTTTAAAGTTATTGGAAAGGGATAACTCATTCCAAAAAAAAAGTCCGTATTACCATTTGTGATTGTGTCCACTCATCACACAAAAGTCCAGTGTGCTTTACGAAAAAGAATGGTGACCTCTGGACACCAGAGGTCAAATACTAGGTCAGTCATATTCTAGGTAGGTGGTCTTGGCAAGCTGAGAATGTTATGATTCATCCAGGACAGGGATGTCTATTATTTAGTTTTAAGGTATTACGAAGTGTTGCCCTGCTTTAGGACCATCTCAATCCATTATTTCAAAGTTTTACTCAAGTCTGCTGTAAACATAAATCAAGGCAGTAATTTAGGAAATCAGGAGCTGAAAATTCAGCAAAAGCAATTGTATACAGTCTGGTGTAGCTAAAACAAGTATAAGAACACCAAGTATTACTTAAAATATTTGAATAAACTCTGATATTCTCACCCTTCCTGAAAGAAGTATTTATCAAAATTACTTGAATATTAATAAAAGAGAAAACTTTGTGGTATGGGAATATTCAAATACTGACAAAATTATGTTATATATCAGAGGAGGGAAAACTGTGAAGAAAGAAGAAACATAGTCTACTTACAAAGAAGTGAGACTTCACTTGATTTAAAATGCTCAGATGTTTGCTGACATTAGTAAATGGGATTTTAAAATATTTAATTCAGAACCATTTGGTTCTCATTTAATCTATATCAAAATTCTAAAAGAGGATACTATAATCAGTGATATTATTGTTAAGAAGACATCAGAAAAAGATACTAAGACTATCTCCCCTAAAAAAAAAAAAAAAAAAAAAAAAAAGAATACCTTACCAAAAGGAGGAGAAAAAAAATGCTGAGTAGTCTTTCAACTCCCAATCACATACTTGTCTAATTGTCCTGAAATTTTAGAGGCTGAGAATCCCAATGGGCTAAAGGAGTGCTAGTGTTAAAGAAAAGAAAAACATAAAAAAATATTGCTTATTTGTGTAGAGGCTAAGAGTTTACAGTTTGTTCACATCTTTTATTCAATCTGATGTTATACCAGTTGTTATAAAATCAACCAAAGTTTGTACAATTTTCTCTTTCCTTCAGATCTTTTAAATGGCTAACCTTATGGCATTTTTATTTTTTTTAATTTTTTAATTTTTTTTTCCTTATGGCATTTTTAACCAACATATTTACTTTGGTTAGAAAATATTTGCGAAGATTTATTAATATTGTTTTTGCTGAAAAGCATCAGAAGAATTTTGCACGTACATGAGTGGTGGCTTTTGCTATCATGAAATTCTGATTCTTCCGTTTTTGGAGATGGGGAGATCAAACACCACTTATTGGGAAAACTTTAGCCAGCCAAAGTAAGGAACGAGATAAATGCAAGTACCAAATGAAATATTCCAATAACTGATATCTAAAAATGTGTGTGAGAAGTAGTAACAGGCAGAGTCTTATATATAAGGAGGGAAATAAACGAAGATCAAGAAATTGAAGAATATTCTAGTTAAAAAGGGCAGTCTACTCTCACTTTACAATTTATAGTTAAGTGACTACACCAAGGTGACAAATATCTGAAAAGCCACATTTCACGATATCTGAGATAGGGTTTGTTCCACTGGTTGACCTTGGTTAAAAAACTGAATCTTTTGTGAGTCACAAAATGATGCAACATGATGCAATGGTTGAGTGTGACCTGTGGAGCTAGAGTCCTGAGGTCAAATCCCGTCTGTTATTTACCAACAATGTGACTTTGGGCAACTTAACTTCTCTGTATCTTTGTTTCTTTATCTGTAAAAGGGTCCTAACGATAGCACATACCTTTGAGAGATTTTTGTGAGTACCTTATTTAATTCATGAACAGTGCAGAGAACAGGACTTAACGTGTAATAAGGGTGTATCTGTTTCCTGTGGATGCCTTAGTAAATAACCTCAAATATGGTAGTTTAAAACAGCAATTTATTCTCTCAGTTTGGAAAACTTGAAGTCTTTAACCTGGTAGGTCCACGTTCTCTCTGGAAACTCTAAGGAACAATTTATTCCTTGTCTCTTCCATCTTCTGGTGCTGCCCCAGCATTCCGGGCTTGTGGCCATCTCCCCTTCAATCTCTACCTTTATCCTCAAATCCACGTCCTTTGTATTCTCTGTGTGAAACTTTCTTCTGGGGAATCCCTAGGTGGCTCAGTGGTTTAGCACCTACCTTCGGTGCGGGGCATGATCCTGGAGTCCCGGGATCAAGTCCCAAATCAGGCTCCCTGCATGGAGCCTGCTTCTCCCTCTGCCTGTGTCTCTGCCTCTCTCTCTCTCTCTCTCTCTCTCTCTCTCTCTCTCTCTGTGTGTGTGTGTGTGTTTCATGAATAAATAAATAAAATCTTCAAAAAAAAAAAAAAAGAAACTTTCTTCTGCTTCTATTTTATAAGACTATTGTGATGACATTTAGGATCCACTCAGACAATCCAGAACAATTTCCTCATCTTGATATTCTTAACTTAATTGCATCTGCAAGGACACTTTTCCAGGTTAATTAATATTTACAAATTTAGGCCTCAGGATTTGAGATGTTTAGGTGACCAAATTCAACTTATTAGACAAGGGCTTTAAATTGTTACTATTGTTCTAATTTGGGGTCTTTGGGATGCCCTTGTTTTATGACTAAGTTTTGCAGAGTCATTTTTAAAATAGTAGGTCATTAATCACTAGACCCAAGGAGAGGGAAAGATCTTGAACAAAGCAGGAAGGCTCACAGGATAGGCTCAGGGCTACCAGCAATTGTTGATGACAAAGGAAGAAAGGAAGAGCCATATTTGGGAAAAAAAAAAAAAAAGAAAGAAAGAAAAAGAAAAAAGAAAAAAAAAAGTAAAACTATAAAAAAAGTCTGTTCCGACAAACAAAACACTAAGTAGATTTATGGGAATCGTGCTTTTCTAATCAACATATCAATCATTTAGTAATATAGCTCAATTGTGAACCACAGTGAGATAAATATGATTTCTTTTCTTGAAACTTCTACTGTATTTGTTAACGTGAGTAAAAACACTTGCTGATAATAAAATCAACTACTGGTTTATGCAGCTGTCCAGTACTGTTCAAGAATCCAATCAGTCCCATTGAAATGATGAAAACCAAACAAATCTCATCTTGAGTTTCTGCTCTCACCAAGCCATTTCTAATTCCCTCCCCATATAAGTGAGGGCCCTGACAGAAACAGACAGTCTTGGTGTGATTAGAGGACAGTTTGCACATAAAAAGGTGGGGGGAGGGACTAGAAATAGCAAGAAGGGATGGGGCCATCCTCCAAAAATCGCACATCAGGGAGCTCCCACCAGGCATGGGGGAGCATAGACGTGGGCTGAGAGAGCTGAGTGGAGGAGTCTTTCAGACTCCAGCCACGTCCTTTGACAGGGATGCATCCATACCATGGTGACCCAGTAGACAAGAAGCCCGCGAATAAGGGCCCTGAGGGATCTTTTTGTTTGTTTGTTTCATTTTGGCTTTGGGTTCCTTTTCTTCTTCCTCTTTTTTTTATTTTAAATTCAATTTAGTTAACCTATACTGTATTATTAGTTTCAGTTTTATGTTTCCTGTCTCCTGTATGGTATTCTGGTTACCACGTGAATACCAGAGGACTAAGAAGTCCGGTGACTGAGTCCACCTGGGTCATCCTCCTAGGACACAGGCATGAGGGAGGATAAAGGATGATGGGTGCTGAAAGAAGGTATCCTTCATGCTCCCTTGGAAACTTTTTATATATCATTGCATGCATTTTATTCTTTTCTTTCTTTTTTTTTTTGCATGCATTTTTTCTATGTAAAAAATCACCTTTGTTGAGCAAGAGTCTTCTTGCTTAAATATAACTTATATCCCCCAGTGCAGTATTGGGACCAGTTTCCAGAGTTATTTGATATTCTTTAGTGATGGAACTAGGCTCAACCAGGGTCAAGCATAAACTAATATCTGTCTTTCAAAGAAGGGAATAAAAAATAACTTCTATAGGATGTTGCAGAGTAACTTCTAAGGTATGTTTTTCCAAAAAAACCAGTTTCCGTAGGAGTCTTCTTAGCCGACACTTTGAATATGGCAGAAGGATTAGGAAGTTTTATTAACCTCTTCTGAAACATCCTTTATAGGGTCCAAAATCCAAATAGTTTTACTCCTTTGCACCTTAGGACAGACTTAGAAATAATCGTTTTTAATACATTTATTTTTCTTTCTTCTTAAGCAGCCCATCTTAATATATCATGTGTCTTCCCAGATTGAGAAATCATTTCTTTACTGACTTGTACATTAAATCATCAATACAATTTATTAGGGTACAGGAGGTGATTATCAAGCTCTGTCATGACAGATTATACTTCTTCATGCAACATTAATATCATTAAAGTAGAATTCACCTATTGCTAGGATAACACCTTAAGGGTGTATTGAATTTTTTTCCAAGTTAAATGCAAACTCTTCCTGCCTGCATCTCTCCTCCTTTCCTGCATTGGGAAAAGCTGGCATGAACAAGATAAATAGCAGCACGCCTTTGTCCCGCATCTAGGCGAGCTTCCACTCCTCCAGTGATTAAAAGCCTGGACTCTGGAGCCAAACATCCTGGATTCATAGTCTAGCTCCACCTCCTATTAGCTGCGTGACTTTGCTGAAGTTACTTAATCTTTCTGTGCTTTGTTTTCCTTTGTAAAGTGAGTTTGAATAGTGCCCACTTCATACACTTGTCATGAGCATTAAAACAGTTAAAATACTTAAAAGCATGAAATAGAGGGCCTATAAGGACGGTTGGTTAGCTTAGTGGTTGAGTGTCTGCCTTCGGGTCGGCTCAGGGCGAGATCCTGGCGTGCTGGATCCATGGGAAGCCCACTTCTCTCTCTGCCTGTGTCTCTGCCTCTCTCTCTCTCTGTTTCTCTCTTACATAAATAAATAAATAAATAAATAAATAAATAAATAAATAAATAAATAAAATCTTAAAAAAGAAAAGAGAAAGAAATAGAGTGCCTATAAAGAGCCATGTAAGAGTTTGCTCTTATTCTTAAACCCCATTATTTTACGTTTATTATTTCTTTAATTAGAAACCATATTCCCTAAGGTCCTTCTTAGAGCCAATATTGTTTTAATTTCCCACTACTTTCAGCTTTAACAAGATCAGAGGTTTCTACTAAGCATGTCCTCTTGAAACCTGAGAGGAAAGCAGCACTCTATCAATCAGCAACCAATCACTTGGTTATAATCCCCACACCACCGTGCTACACGGTGTCACTCAGAACAGGGATCATGCTAAACATTTTTAACGTCCCCCTTCATTTTTGACTTGTTCACCACGATAGCCTGATACCTGTCTAAGGTTACAACCAGCCTCTGGTGTCCCTGTTTGGAACTAATGGCACAACCTACAGAGCCCAGGCATCTCCTCCATGGTACCCTGCAATCCTCATTATTTCAATCTTCCACAGAGAAGTTAACGATAACTAAAGAAATACAATATTTTTTTTCTTTAAAAAATTCTAATGTAATCCAATGAGGCAGACCTCTAAGAGATAAGTCTTCAGACTCCACTGAGAATTCTACTTGCCATCCTATATCTCAATGTCGGAGTCACAGGAGATACATTCAATCAATCAAGCATTATATGTTCTTCCCGAATCCTCTCCATGGTATCTTTCCACTGAGATTTACCCTAATGGCCTATTTCCATAGCAAATCATCTAAACTATACTTAAGGAAGTCAGTGCAATCAGAATATGTGACAGAGAGAAGCACCATTTTTCAAAAGTGATAGTGGTGCAAAGTTCTTAAGACTTAAAACATCCTCATCTGTTCCGGGAGATGATGATATGAGGGAGAGGCACATCAGATCTCCAGGATGCTCACATGAGGCATGAAAACTCGGCCCTACAGTGCAGAGCAAGATCTGAAGCACACTGCTCACCTCGTGAGTGTCAGGGAGGTGCCACAACCCACCCACATTCCACAGGGTGAGGGAAGGCACAGAACACAGCCTTGAACACGCTCCACATTTGTCATCTGTACGTAGCTTCGGAGGCTGAAGAAACCCTACCTATCCAAGTGTGTTCTTGAACTCAGAGCTGTAGAGTTAGAACAAGAGTCCCATCACCCTCAGATGACTCTGAGTGTCTGGCCAACAATCCCTTAGGCAATCACACAGCCTATGTCTAGCACTCATCATGTTTAAATACATTTGTTAGACATAAAATTTTGGAATCCATCGTACCCGACACATTATTCTTAGTGACTCATTTGTGCTGTGATTTGTTAACATGGAGTGTAGGGTGGAAAGTCATGCCATTATTTAATGATTTTCTTGAACTAGGGTAAGACATTTGCACTTAGAAGGTACCCACTGACTCTAAGTTGCATTGAGGACGACGTGCCAAGCTTGATAAAAAGGGCATTGGTAGCTGTGGATTGAAGTTCCCAGCTTAGTTTTATGAAACTTCATGCTTCCTCTCTGCTTTAACAGAGTCACTATGTTTATGCACAGATGTGTTTCTGACTTGTATTCTTTCCCCAGGGACTCCTGTACACTGATTGAGAGCTACAGTGACTAAAATTGAGAAATGATAGAATCATCTAACAACACACAGAAAATAGAAGCAGGAATTGACTGAAGCAAAGCTTTTGAAGCCACCATGATTAGCGGAAGACACAGGGCAAGAGCTTGAGTTGAAGAATTATGTCTTCCTAGTTCCCTTCTTCACCCCCACTAGACAAGTCCCCTTCAAGAAAAGTATTTGCCTTTTTTGGGGGGGGGCACCTGGATGTCTCAGTCAGTTAAGCATCTAACTCTTGATTTTGGCTCTGGTTGTGATCTCAGGGTTGTGGGATGGAGACCTGCGTGCATCAGGCTTCATGCTGGGCATGGAGCCAACTTAAGATTTTCTCTCTCCCTCTACCCCTCCTCTCCCCAACGTGTGGTGTGCTTTCTCTCTCTCTCTCTCTCTCTCTCTCTCTCTCTTTCCAAAAGAAGAAGAAAGAAAATTCTTTCCCTTTTGTTCTAGTATAAGCAGCACTTAGAGCAGAGCCTGGCAATAGTTGGTACTTGATAAATATTTCATAAATGGATGAACAAAAGAACTAACGTAGCACAGGAAAAAAGCAGCATTTGAAGATTAGAAGATTGGTGTAGCTAAGGACATGGTGAACTCTTCTGCAAAAAAAAAAAAAAAAAAAAAAATCCGGCTGCTAATAATAGACAATGTCCATTTGTTTCTAGAGTAAGTATTCACCAATTTGGGGGAAGCTGTGTTACTAAATAAGACCTAATAACCTCATGCCCATATAGCACCTTGTTAGCAAGGGCCCAAACGAGCAGTGCAACAAAACACAAATGCAAATGATCCCATTGATAAAGTTAAAAAGCTGCAACATAAAAGTCTCAAAATATTTGTTTTATCTGGTTGTTTATCCCTTACTGGATTGAAAACGTCTATGGATGGTGCTAGTATCTCGTTCATCCTTGTTCCCTGCTAGTACACAGTATCTGGTTCAGAGTCAGCGTGCATGTATTAATTTAATTGAACTAAATCCCAAGAAACTTTCTCAGTAAGCAGACATCCTGCCAGGTCAAATAACACCTGTCCCCATCTCTGGCAAACCAAGGTTGCCAGTGTTGCTACTCTGTTAAATCTCTTATAAAACAGGAGACTTTAGGCAATTCCCCCTCGAGCTTGAAAGAGCCAGAGCATTGACACTAATTTGATTTTTGTTATGTTTTCTTTTCTATAATCCTATCACTTGAGGTACGCTCAGCAAATCTGTCTTGTCAGACAGCTTGTTGCCACCCACTGCCTGTCAGCCTCTCAGAAGAGGGTGGCCCAGTGAGAGAAAGCACATTTACACCTCTACGATTCAATCAATCGGTTCAGAGAAGCACTCCTTGGAACCGAGCTCAGCTTCCACCTGATGAGAAAGCCCTGTTCTCTAGTCCCTCGGGCTACAACCTGATTGGTATTGAAAAGTGTTATTTATATGAGCCAACTGAGACCGGGGAAGACGCTATACCAAGCAGTAGAGGCACACGTCAATATTTCAAATAAAACGGTGACAGAGGGCCGTGAGAAGGATATGGAAACATGGGACCTTCAGGGGTCTAATTCTTTCATTTCAAAGATGAGTGAACAATTCCAAAGAGATTATGGCCTAATAAGGGTTCCACAGGTAAGTGGTAAGAAAAATACTGTGAATCAGAAGCAATATATGCTATGTGCTGCATTAAAAGGATTGTTTTCATTACATTTTTCAGACTCTGAAGGACTTGGGTCTGTCAAACATGGTAGGCGCTAGCCATATGTAGTTGACATTGAAATGTGAAATCATTACATTCAAATTCAATTAAGAATTCTGTTGCTCAAAAAAAAAAAAAAAGAATTCTGTTGCTTAATTATACCAGCCACCATATATGGCTAGTGGCTACATATTGGGCAGTGAAGATGCAGAATTTTTTCATTGGTGCAGAATGTTCTCTAGGACATCATGGTTCTAAAGATTACGTTTGCTCATGGCTGCAACTCATATCAAATTAAATATTTCCTCAAGCTCATTCTAGCTAACATATTTGACTTCCTACACAGAATTTCAATTAATAATATGGTTTTAAAATAATATAAATATCACAGCAACTTCCTGCTTTTGGTTCTGTTTCTTCGAGGATGTAGTGAGACTTTCAGGGATATATCACCATATAAGAATTAGTAGGACTGGACTATAAACCAAAGTTTTCTCTTTTTTTTTTTAAGATTTTATTTATTTATTAATGAGAGGCAGAGAGAGAGAGACAGAGACAGAGACACAGGCAGAGGGAGAAGCAGGCTCCAACAGGGAGTCCAGTATGGGATTCGATCCAGGGTCTCCAAGCATCATGCCCTGGGCTGAAGGCAGATGCTCAACCACTGAGCCACCCAGGTTGCCCCCATATGTTCTCTCTTCATTGGCTTTTTCCACTCAGCATGATTGTCTTGAAGGTCATTCAGGTTCTTATTTGTATCAGTAGTTTGATCCTTTTAATGACTAAGGAATACTCCATGATATGAAAGCTCCACAGTTTGTTAAATTATTCACCCACTGAAGAACATTAAGGAAGTTTCCTGTTTGGGGAGATTATGAATCAAGCTGCTGTGACCACTGATGTGCACGTTTCTGCATGTATCTCTGGAATAAGTGGCCAAGAGTGCAATTCTTGGGTAATTTATCAAGATCACTTTTGGTTTTAAGAGAAACTGTCAAACTTTCGTCCCAAATCACGCTTCCATTTTATATTCAAACCAGCAATATATATGAGTTATCTAGCGTAGACATATCCTCGCCATCATTTGAGGATATTATTGCTTTTTAATTTAACCATTCTGATAGCCATGTAGTGTTATCTTATGGTGATTTTTTCCTTTTTTTTTAAGATCTTATTTTATTTATTCATGAGAGAGAGAGAGAGAGAGAAAGAATGAGAGAAGAGAGAGAGAGAGAGGCAGAGACAGGCAGAAGGAGAAGCAGGCTCCATGTAGGGAACCCGACATGGGACTCAATCCCAGGTCTCCAGGATCATGCCCTGGGCTGAAGGAGGCGCTAAACTGCTGAGCCACCTGGGCTGCCCTTATGGTGATTTTCATTTGTATTTTTGTAAAGGCTGATGATGCAGAAGATCTTTCCATATGCTTATTTATCATCTGTTTATCCTCTTCCATGAAATGTCTTTCACATCTTTTGCTCATCTTCTCTGTTTCATTAACATTGAGTTTTAAGAATTCTTTACACATTATACATATGAGTCCTTTTTCAGATTTAGGATTTGTGAACATTTTGTTTCCCAGTCAGTGATTTGATTTTTCATCTTAGAGTTTTTTAAATGTTATTATTTTATTTATTTATTTATTTGTATATTTATTTATTTATTTATTGCCTATTTATTATAGGCAGAGAGAGAGGGAGAACCAGATCCCCTGCAGGGAGCTTGATATGGGACTTGGTCCCAGACCCCAGGATCACACCTGAGCCAAAGGCAGGTGTTCAACCACTGAGCCACCCAGAAGCCTCTTATCTTAGAGTTTTTAACAGAACAAAGTTTTAGATTTCAATGGTTTCAATCTATCAATTTTTCCTTTTATGGATCATGATTTTGGTGCTGAGTATAAGATGTTTTGCCTAGTTCTAGGCCCTAAACACTTTCTATTATGTTGTTTTAGAAGTTTTAAAGTATTATGTTTCATATTTCATCCATTTTGACTTTTTTTAAAGATTTTATTTATTTGAGAGAGAGTAAGAGAGAGAATGAGCTAGGGGGTAGAGGGGTAGAGTTAGAGGGAGAAGCAGACTCCCTGCTGTGCATGTAGCCTGATGTGGGACTGGACCCCAGGACTCTGGGATCATGACCTGAGCTGAAGGCAGATGCTGAACCCATTGAGCGACCCAGGCATCGACTTAGTTTTGTTTAAAATTTGTCCTATAGTTGTACAGGTGCTCCAACACCACTTGTTGAAAAGATTATCCTCCTAAATTAAATTGGTTTGCCCCTTTGTCAAAATTAATTCTAGTTTCTGGATTCTGTTGCATTTATCTATGTCATTCGCTCCAACAGTACCACATTGTCTTGATTATTATAGGTATAGAATAAGCCTTCTTATTAGAAAGAATGGTTCTTCTCATTCTCTTTTTTTAAATTTTTATGAAAATTTTAGGATAAGTTTGTCTATATCTACAAAAATTACTGAAATTTTGATATCTGCATTAAATCTACACATCAACTAAGGAGAATTGACATCTTTACTATGTTGAATCTTCCAATCAATAAAAATAATATGCCTGTTCTGGTATTTATAACTTCTTTGACTTTTTTCTTCAATATTTTATTTTCATTGTATAGATCCTATATGTGTGTTGTTAGATTTATACCTAATATTTCATTTTCTCTGGAGCAGCTATAACTGGTATTGCATCTTTAATTTCAGTCTCCAGTGGTTCATTATAAATACATAAAAATGCAATTGATTTGTGTGTATTGATCTTATATTCCATGACCATGCTGATTTCATTTATCAGTTCTAGAAACTTTTTGTAGATTTCTTGGGATTTTCCACCAAGAAACCATGTCACCTGAATATTTCTCCTTTTGCCTCCATTATATTTTGATTTTTTTATATAGCAGCTTTAGTGAGATATAATTCAAATGCCATACATTTTATCATTTAAGTGTACAACTCAAAAGTTTTAGTATATCATAGAATTGTGCAATTACCATTTTAATCAAGCGGAATGCTTTTTATCACCCTAAAAGAAGGTTGATGCCCATTAGTAGTTACTCCTAAGTCCTGCCCTACTCTTGTCAACCACTAATATGCTTTTCTATCCCATAGATTTGCATTTTGAAATTTTCATATGAAAGAAATCATTCAAGATATGGTCTTTTATGACCAACTGCACTTAATTTGCATAATATTTTCATGATTCATCCATGTTCAAGCTGAAAGCAATATTCATTCTTCTATGAATTATATTTAATTTTGTGGAGGTACACCATATTAAAATTATCCATTCACCAGGTGCTAGACATTTGAGTGTTTACACTTTTTGGTTAGTATGAATAATACTGCAAAGGACAACCATGTATAGATTCTGTGTGGACCTATGTTTTAAGCTTTTTGGATACAAATCTAGAAGTGGAATCCTTGAGACATTTGGTAATTCTGTGATCAATACTTCAATAAAATACTTTATTTCCAGCCTGTTTTCAGACGTGTCTGTCATGATTTTATATTCCTACCAGCAGTATAATAGAGTTCTAATTTCTTCACATCCACCCTGACAGTTGTTCTTTTCTCTTTTTTTATTATTCTAGTTGGTGTGAACTGGAATCTCATTGTGGTTCCCAAAGTCATTTCTCTAGTAGCTAATGATGGTCAGTACTTTTCATGGTCCTATAGGCCATATTTATACCTTTTTTGTATGTTTTTGCAACTTTATTGAGATATAATTGACATATTATACTGTGTAAGTTTAAGGAGTACAATGTAATGAGTTCATATACCTATATTTATAAAATATTTATCACAATAAGGTAAGTTAACTCATCCTATACCTCATATAATTACTAAAAAATGGTGTTATGGTGAGAACATTTAAGATCTACTCATAGGAATGTTCAGGTATACAGTCCAGGATTGTTAACTATAGTCACCATGCTGTACATTAGACCTCTGGAATTCACTCATTTCGTAACTGGAAGTTTGTACTCTTTGATCAGTATCTCCTCATTATCTCCCATTTCCCCACTTCAAGTCCCTGGTGATAACTATATACTCTCTGCTTCTATGAATTCAGCTTTTCTGAGATTCTACATATATGGGAAATTATATAGTGTTTATTTTTCTCTTATTTCCCTCAGCATAATGCCCCAATCCATCCATGTTGTCACAAATGACAGTATTCCCTCCTTTTTATGATCCAATCATATTCCTATTATTCCATTGTGTGTATGTGTATGGGGGTATGTCAGATTTTGCTCATCCATTAATCCACTAATGGACACTTAAGTTTTTTCCATACCTTGCCTGTTGTAAATAATGCTGCAGTGAACATGGGGATGCGCTATCTCTTCAAGATGGTGATTTTGGTAAATTGAACACCAATAAAAATTAATTTATAAAAAAAAAAAAGATGGTGATTTATTTTTCTTTAATAAATACCCAGAAGTGGAATTGCTAGATCATATGGTAGTTTTGTTTTAATTTTTTAAGAATCTCTGATTCTTTCTCAAAAACTAGCTGACATACAATTACCTTATAAATTGAAAGTGCAGCTACCAGTCTCCCCTTAGTTGCTTATAATCCAAATCTTTATTGTTTGTAAGAGTGGTCTTTAACCTCAATTTCTTCACATTCTGTTTCAAATAATATCAGTTATTTTTTTTAAGATTTTATTTATTTATTCATGAAAGACACACAGAGAGAGGCAGGGACATAGGCAGAGGGAGAAGCAAGCTCCTTGTGGGAAGCCTGATGTGGGACTCCATCCCAGGACCCCGGGATCATGACCTGAGCCCAAGGCAGAGGCTCAACCACGGAGCCACTCAGGTGTCCCAATGTCAGTTCTTTTGAGGGCAATTTTGAAGCCATCTAACCTGATGGTCTGTTTCTCCTGCTGTGCAAAATATCTGTTTCTGCTTTGGAACTGGGAGTGTGAATAGTGGATTCAATTTTCTCTGGGTGACCCTAGGTTGGTATTGCAGTCTTTGGTCTTTTTGAATTCCCTATTTTCCTGAAACTCCAACTTTCAAGTAAGCTCAGCCAATATCAAGCAAAGCCAGTGTTTTCAATTTGCCCATGCAGGGATAGATTTTTTGCCCTATGAGTGGGGTGCTATGAATATCCAGTTTTTGCTTCAATATGTTGGGCTCTACTCAATGTTATATATACCCAGGAGGATTTATTAGAAACTCTTCCAATGCCACTGGGATGACAAACTTAATACAAACAATATGGCAGGACACCTTATATTGCAACCTGGACCTTTTTTGAATCAAATTAATACCTCATACCATTACTAATGATGCTCTTTTTAAAAACGTTTAAAATATTATTACTTTTTGAACTTTAAATTGCTTACCTTGGTCTATAACTGACTCTCCCTCATACTTTACTGAATATATGAATTCTATGTACCTTTGATAATATCACTTCTCTCACAATCCTCTGGGTTATGTGAATTTATCCTAGACTTAGACTATTAAATATATCTTGATTTGGTTTTACAAATTAAGAAATATATATAATAATAATGGTTTTATAGAAAAAAATCTAGGATTTAAAAATGGTAAATATATCAGATAAATACAATATTTGACTGCTTATTTAATTCCAAATTATCTTTAATTTTGTCTAGAAATATTCTAAAAGAATTAAAAAATATAACTCATAATAACATACTTGAGCATCTCAGGTATAATATGTACATTTACTTATTTTTTTAATTAGAATTTTCTTTAACTAGTATGATCTTTATGATTGGTTATACTCAGTTCAAATAATAACTAATAATATTAGCAAAAAATGAATACTGAACTAACAATGGAAGATATTAGTTTTATACACAATACATGAGTAAAAGCAATCAAAGGCAAGTTATATCAGGTTGTATGTTCCAGAAAGTATTAATTCCTCACACAATAAGGTTCAAATAAAATTGTAGTTGCTTCCAAAAGGAGTGGTATACTTTTGATTTCATAAGGAGATCTTGAAACAGAAATATAATAATAATCCCCACATATATTGATATTTCTTTAGGATACCACAAGTATAGGATCCTTTATTTTATGCAAGCATGCTTCTTGTGACAAGGCTAATATATTAAAGGACAGTCTGCCTCTATAAATAACAAAAAGGTGATATATATTACTTTAGAGTTTAATCATACATGAAAGAGATTAATCTCTAACATAACAAACATCATGTTTACATTAGCAATTACATTTGAGATGGCAAATGTTTAAAAGACATCATCTATCCAAATGTTCATTAAATGTCTATTATCTCTAATACTTTAGAGAATTAAAGAATATTAAATAGAAAATACCTGCCTGAATGTTGCTACAGTTAATTATCACAGTTTAATGACATTCAAGGCATACATTTTTACCATAATGATTTGCAATTCTCAAAAAGTTAAACATATATTCTATAGAGACCAAAAATAATTTGAGTCCAATTAAAATAACAATTCAATTGTGTCTCATGTGCTTATTGACTGCCTAATATGTACCTACCACATTCCAAGCCCTTTTTTGGATATGATATAAACAAGATAGAACAAAAATCCCTGCTCTTATTTGGTTGCATTATATTTATGTGTCAGAGAGGGTTATACAGATAATAAACAAATACACAAAAAATCTATAACCTGTTAGATGCTGATATAATTATGGAAGTGCATATCAGCAAAGGCAGATGAGCATATTTGGGAAGATGATTTCAAATTTTAAATAGGGTAGTCAGGAAATCTCACTAGTAAACAACCACCTGAAGAAAGTAAACAATCTATGCGAATATCTGGAGAATGTGTATTACAGATGGAAGAAACAACATGTGTAAAGAGCCCAGTCAGGGGCAGCCTTTCAAAAGAAAATAAAGGAAGATCTATGAATATAGATGAATGATTGTGGGAGAAAAATGCTAAGGGGGTGTGTGATCAGGTGATCAGAGAACTAATGGGGCTTTACATCATGATGTTCCATGTAGACAATTTTAACAAAGTTCCAGGATCAGATAAGTAAGTTTAGAGGAACAGAGGTTACCATCTCCCACCCATTGCTTCGCTCATAAAGCTGGAGTGTCACTGCAAAAGTAGGGAGCAACTATTCCTAACACTAGTTCCAGAGCTGTGGTTCAGATATTTTGCAAATTGTAGGAAAGGGGGAGAGGCAGACCACAAAAATAGCAGCAGACCTACTGTCATAAAAATCTGACTTGACTTGAAACAAAGTGTAAAGGAATTCAAACCTAAGGACACTCCAAAATAATGGAGATTTTGGTGGTAATTAATTAAGAAGAAGATGATTACTCTATGAGTAATATGGTAAATCACAGGACAGCAGATTTGCCAGAGATAACCAGGATAAGAGACAGTAATAGAGAGCTATGCAGAAACAAATCTCTAAGGCAAGCCTCAAAACTATCCCTGCAAGGAGTCTGGATTTAATTGGGGCAGACTAAGGAAATTTGTTTCCCAAGGACATTGTTGAAAACAGTGACAAATTAGGCCATCAATTAGTGGAGTTTAACTGCTGGGTGTAATGCCCACAGAGATAGACAGGGAAACAGATCAAAGAATTAGTCAAAGCAAACCCGCTAAAACCATATCTTCCCAGAGTTATTATGCATATGCCCATAATGGGGTATTCTCTGAGGAGCAACATCAGAGTCTTCACATTGTGGGGGATCTATATTTTATTTCAGTAATCCAGCTAAATAAATAAATAAATAAATAAATAAATAAATAAATAAATAAACAAACAATGAAAAGCCCAGGGAGGGAAAGAGAGTATCTAGACTTCTGTAATACATTGTCTAAAATACAGTATTTTCAATTCCTAGAAACATGGATCCTTGTCTGTCCTGGGGGTGAGACAGATGACCGCCCCATCTTAGCTACTTAGCATTTTGGCTTCCAGGGCAGAAGAGCCAGGGCAAGGGGACAAGGCTTGTCTCCCCAAAGCAGCTTATAAATCATCAATTATACATAGTGCTGCCTGGACACCTATCTCTGATCTCCTGCCTGGTCTCTGATCATTTTGCCAGCACATGGTAGGGGCCTGTGAAAACAATCTTCAGAGTGAGTATGAATTCTTCATGTGCCTGAACCACCCCTGACCCTCACAGATGTTCCAAACTGATAAGCCAAACTACACATAGTCTCTCTCTCTCTCTCTCTCTCTAAGATTTTTATTTATTTATTCATGGGGGACACAGAGAGAGACAGAGACACAGGTAGAGGAAGAAGCTGTCTCCATACAAGGAGCCCGATGTGGGACTCAAACCCAGGAATCTGAGATCACACCCTGAGCCAAAGGCAGGCAGTAGACCGCTAAGCCACATATTAGTTAACATAGTGTTATTTTAGTTTCAGGTGTACAATATAGTGATTCAACACTTCCTTACAATACACAGTGCTCATTACAAGTGCACTCCTTAGGCACGCCTGGGTGGCTCAGAAGTTGAGCATCTGCCTTTGGCTCAGGGTGTGATCCTGGATCCAGGACCATATACATATATGTATATGTGTGTACACACACATATATACACACACATACACACACAATGGAATATTACTCAGCCATAAAAAAGAATGAAATATGTTATTTTCTTTATTAAATTTGTGTTTGTAATTGATTTTTTAGATTTAAAAAAATATTTTATTTATTCATGGGAGACACACAGAGAGAGAGGCAGAGGCATAGGCAGAGGGAGGAGCAGGCTCCGTCTGGGGAGCCTGATGTGGAACTTGATTCCAGGACCCCAGGATCATGACCTGAGCTGAAGAAAGATGGTCAACCACTGGGCCATCCAGGTGACCCTGTAATTGATTTTGAAATGTAGTAATAATTTTGGAAAAGTTATCAAGAAAGTGATGTTTATATGTGTATATAAATGTATATGTATGTATGTGTGATATTCATTTGTTAATTATTAATATTACATTATTCAGATACTATACATATATATTCTTAACTTACATGATCTAATAGGGTCTCCATACTCAAAATCTATTACTATTTTCTTTGATTTCCCTTACTTCTATGTAGCTTATACCTTTAAAAACTTTTGAGTTCAGGACAAATGGGTCTAGGCAAGGCTAGGTAGGGGGCCATGGAAGCAGGCTCACAAACATCCCCAAAATGCTGAGGTGTAAGGAAACCAGAGATAAGGGAACAAGCCAGACCACTGTGCCCTAAGGTGTAGGCAGGGAGGGTGTCTTGTTATAACAGCTACTTGTAACCAACAAAAACCAGATCCCAAAGAAGAAGTAAGGCAATAAAGATATTATCACCAGCCCTTACTCAGTGGTGATATCAGTAGGTAATGTTAAAGGATTTAGGCTCCCTGATTGGCTTCCAATAAAAGACCAACCCAACCAGCCTCCACTGGCAACCCGACCCCTCTCACTTCTGCGAGTTTTCTCTGTATCCTCACTACTATCACTTCACTCACTCTCCTTTGTCTTCAAGATTCATCCTTCAACTCGTGAGACAAGAACCAAGCTCTCCCGTATCACTTTGACAATCTTGTCATTCTAGATCTAATAGATATTCAAAAATACTCATGGGATATTTTGAATATTATAATTTAATTCTCAGGGGAGGAGGCAAGATGGCAGAAGAGGAGGGGTCCTTAATTTATCTGGTCCCCCAAACTTACCTAGATAACTTTCAAAACATCCTGAACATCTATGAATACAACCTGAGATGTAAAGACAGGATAGCTGAAATGCCATAGAGAGAAAAGTGATCACTCCTGACAAGGTAGGAAGGTGGAGAAGAGGAAAGGTGGGGGAGGGGAGCCACAGAGAGCTGCCGCAGGAAATCGGAGCAGTGGACAATCGGGAACTCTAGAAATCTGCACCTGAAAGAGTCTTCCCTGACCAAAAAGTGCTCAGTGGGGAAATAGGGTAAAATCGCAGGAGGGGCAGTGAAGTCTTAATATTCCCTGAGACACAATAAGATTAGGGGCACCTGGGAGAAAGCTCACCCCAAACTGTGGTCGGATCTCAATAAAAGACTAGAGCCCCACAACCCTCCCAGGGCATCTGGGAGAAGCTGGCAGGTGCACAGGCTGGCACCGGAGCTCTTTATCCTAGAGCCTGGCAAGAGACAGAGACAGGCTGTCCTCCACTCCCTTTGAGAGAGGCAGATCCTAGCAGCACAGGTCCAGTGTTGCAGAGCGCTGGATCCAAGGGTGCCCCAGTGGACAAACCCAGCTATTTTTCATTCCCCTCAGGACAGGTGAAATCAGGAAAGGCACAGGACAGTGAGACCTCTCCCTTCAATTTGTGCAAATCAGTGCTCCCGGCCTTACCCCCAGGAGTGTCTAGGCTAGTGTGCACTGGGAGACTGTGGTTCAGTACTCACAGGGAGCTCTTGGCTCCAGAGCTGGAGATCTGGCTGCCCAAGTTTTAATTTTTTCTCTTCATCTTTCACCTGGGAGAGGCATGGCCTCTAGGGGAAAAAGGCCCCTGTTTATCACAGGATAAACAGCTCACACTGAGCCGGGCCACCTGGCAAGGGGTGGCTCATCTCCGCCCAGGGACAGACACCTGAGAATCAGCACAGCAGTCTCCTCTCCCAGAAGACCTGCTGGAAGAACAAGGGAAGAGCAAGTGTACTGACCGAGCAGCATTGGAAAACTCCAGGACTGAGGGAAAATAGTATATAGAACTCAAAGTTTTTTCCCTTACAATTAATTCCTTTATCCTTCAGATTAAAATTTCCAATATTTTTTTCTCTTTTCTTGCCTTTAACTACAATATTTTACCTACTCTGTTTTTAAGCTTTTTCATTTTTGACTCTCATATTTCTACAATTACATGTCTTAGATAAATTCTTCATTTTTGGATTCCTTTCAACATATTCAGCTTAATTTTGGTAGATGTATGACTTATGGGATTTTGTTTTTAGTTTTTTCTCTCTTGTTTTGTTTTACAATGGTGGAAGTTAGTACGTTCTAACACACGGGCCAAGTGAAAAACCATGTTGGTTCATACTGGGAGACTATAATCTCTATTCCTTCCTATTCTTCCCCCTCTTTTATCTTGTTTCTGTTTTTGTGGTCAATGTTGGGTCTCTGTATAAGTTTTTCTGGTTTATATACATTTGGAATTTAGCATCTTCTAACATACAAAACAAAATGCACCCAGAACCAATAGGATCACCCTCTAGGTCCACTTGGTGAGACTATATTGTCTCTCCACCACCATTTTCTCCCCACCTTCTTCTTTTTTCTTCTTTTTTTGATTCTTACAATTTCTAATTCTTACTATTTTTAAAAATCTGTTTTTCACTTTTGTGGTCCTTTTTTTTAAAAAAAGAAATTTGTTCTGTTTTTCTTTTTCTTTTATTTTCTGGTCTCTGACCTCTTTGAAATTGTCTAGGATGTATTTTACTAGGTAGTGGTTGATATTTTTTACTCTGCTCACTCATACAGCCATTCTGCACTGGACAAAATGACTAGAGGAAAGAATTCACCACAAAAGAAAGAACCGAAAGTAATACCTCTGCCACAGACCTGCTAGATATGGATTTAAGTACCATGTCAGAACTACAATTCAGAAATACAATTATAAAATCCCTGGAGGCTCTGGAAAAAAAGCATAAGGACTCTAGAGATTTACTGCAGAACTGAGATCTAATCAAGCCAAAATTAAAAATACTTTAACTGAGATGCAGCCTAAACTGGATGCACTAGCTGCTAGGGTTAATGAGATGGAAGAGAGAGTAAGTGACATAAGGGACAAGTTGATGGAAAGGAAGGAAGCTGAGGAAAAGAGAGAAAAACAATTAAGAACCCATGAGGAAAGGTTTTGGGAAATAAATGAAAGCTAGAGAAGGAGTACTATCCATCTCATTAAGATTTCAGAAGAGGTGGAGAGAGGGGACCACAAAGTATATTTGAACAAATAATAACTGAGAATTCCCCTAATCTGGGGAAGGAAACAAGCATTCATATCCAAGAGATAGAGAGGTTCCTCCCCAAATCAACAAAACCGATCAACACCTCAACATATAATAGTAAAACTTGTGAATTTCAAAGATAAACAGAAAAGAATAAAAGCAGCTTGAGACAAGAGATTTTAACTTCTATGGAAAAAAAATATCAGATTAAGAGCAGACGTATTCCCAGAGACCTGGAATACCAGAAAGGAATGGCATGACATATTCAGGATACTAAACAAGAAAAACATGCAGCCAAGAATACTTTATCCAGCAAGGCTGTCATTCAGAATGCAAAGAAAGATAAAGGGCTTCCAGAATAGGCAGAAACTGAAAGAATATGGGACCACCAAACTGGCCCAGCAAGAAAATGAGGGGGTGGAGAGCCATTTACCATTCCAATGGTCCTCAAAAGAAAGCTGGGGTAGCAATCCTCATATCAGATAAATTAGATTTTATTTCAGAGACTGTAATAAGAGATGAAGAATGACACTATATCATGCTTAAAGGGTCTATCCAATAAGAAGGCCTAACAATCATGAATATTTATGCCCCTAATGTGGGAGCTGCCAAGTATATCAATCAATTAATAACCAAAGTATAGAGATGCATAGATAATAATACATTAATAGTAGGAGACTTCAACACAGCACTCTCAGCAAAAGACATATATTCTAAGGAGAACATCGCCAAAGAAACAGGGGCGATGGATTGATACACTGGACCGAATGGATTTCACAGATATATACAGAACTTTCCATCCTAATTCAACTGAATACACATTCTTCTCAAGTGCACATGGAACTTTCTTCAGAACAGACCACATACTATGTCACAAATCAGGTCTCAACTGCTATGGAAAGATTGGGATTGTCCCCTGCATATTTTCAGACCACAATGCCTTTGGAACTAGAACAAGAAGAAATTTGGAAGAAACTCAAACACATGGAGGCTACAAAGCATCCTACTAAAAGATGAATGGGTCAAGCAGGAGATTAGAGAAGAATTAAAAAGATTCATGAAAAATAATGAAAATGAAAGTATAACTGTTTAAAATTTTGGGGATATAGCAAAAGTGAGGCTAAGAGGGAAATACACCACAATACAAGCCTTCCTTAAAAAAATTAGAAAAAAAATTCAAATACACAAATTTCACTTGCACCGAAAGGTATTGCATCAAAAGGTATTGGAGAAAGAAGAGCAAATAAAGCCTAAACCTGTCAGAAGAGAGATAATAAAGATTCGAGCAGAACTCAGTGAAATAGAGATAGACCAGAAGAAATGCAGAACAGATCAACAAAACCAGGAGCTGGTTCTTTGAAAGGATTAATAAGATAGATAAACCCCTACCCAGTCTTATTAAAAAGAAAAGAGAAAAGTCTCAAATTAATAAAATCACAAATTAAAGAGGAGAGATCACAACCAATATCAAGGAACTACAAATGATTTTAAAAATGTCTTATGAGCAACTACATGCCAACAAATTGGACAACCTGGAAGAAATGGATGCATTTCTGGAAACCTACAAATTACCAAAACTGGAACAGGAATAAATAGAAAATCTGAACAGGCAAATAACCAGCAAGGATATCGAAGCACTCATCAAAAACCTCACAAGACACAAGAGTCCAGGGCCAGATGGCTTCCCAGGGAAATTCTACCAAACATTTAAATAATCATAATACCTATTCTATTCAAGATGTTTTGAAGGATGGAAATGGACAGAATACTTCCAAACTCGTTCTATGAGGCCAGCATCACCTTGATCCCCAAACCAGACAAAGACCCCACCAAAAAGGAGAATTATAGACCAATATCCCTGATGAACATGGATGCAAAAATTCCCACCAAGATACTAGCCAATAGGATTCAACAATACATTAAGAAGATTATTCACCATCACCAAGTGGGATTTATCCCCGGGATGCAAGGCTGGTTCAACATTCATAGAACAATCAATGTGATAGATCATATCAACAAGAGAAAAGACAAGAACCATATGATCCTCCCAATAGATGCAGAGAAAGCATTTGACAAAATACAGCATCCATTCCTGATCAAAACTCTTCAGAGTGTAGGGATAGAGGGAACATTCCTCAATATCATAAAAGCCATTTATGAAAATCCCACAGTGACTATCATTCTCAATGGGGAAACACTGGGAGCCTTTCCCCTAAGATCAGGAACATGACAGGGATGTCCACTCTCCCCACTGCTATTCAACATAGTATTAGAAGTCCTAGGGTCAGCAATCAGGCAACAAAAAGAAATAAAGTGCATTCAAATTGGCAAAGAAGAAGTCAAACTCTCCCTCTTCACAGATGACATGATACTGTACATAGAAAACCCAAAAGACTCCACCCCAAGATTGCTAGAACTCAAACAACAATTCAGCAATGTGGCAGGATACAGAATCAATGCCCAGAAATCAGTGGCATTTCTAGACACTAACAATGAGACTGAAGAAAGAGAAATTGAGGAGTCAATCCCATTTACAATTGCACCCAAAAGCATAAGATACCTAGGAATAAACCCAACCAAAGAGGTAAAGGATCTATACCCTAAAAACTATGGAATACTTATGAGAGAAATCCAGGAAGATGAAAAGAGATGGAAATAAAGATATTCCACGCTCATGGATTGGAAGAATAAATATTGTGATAGTATCTATGCTACCCAGAGCAATTTACACATTCGACTCAATCCCTATCAAAATAACCACGGACATTCTTCACAGAGTTGGAACAAATAATCTTAATATTTGTTTGGAACCAGAAAATAACCCAAATAGCCAGAGGAATGTTGAAAAAGAAAACCAAAGCTGGGGGCATCACAAAGCCTGACTTCAAGCTGTATTACAAAGATATGATCATCAAGACATTTTGGTACTGGCACAAAAACAGACACATAGATTAATGGAACAGAATAGAGAACCCAGAAATAGGCCCTCAACTCTATGGTCAACTAATATTCGACAAAGGAGGAAAGACTATCCAATGGAAAAAAAGACAGTCTCTTCAATAAATAGTGTTGGGAGAATTGGACAACCGCGTGCAGAAAAATGAAACTAGACTATTCTCTTCCACCACACATGAAGATAAACTCAAAATAGTTGAAAGATCTAAATGTGAGATAAGAATCCATCAGAATCCTAGAGGAGAACACAGGCAACAACTTCTTGAACTTGGCCACAGAAACTTCTCACAATACACATCCATGAAGGCAAGGGAAACAAAAGCAAAAATGCACTATTGGGACTTCATCAAGATAAAAATTTTCTGCACAGCAAAGGAAACAATCAACAAAACTAAAAGACAACCTACAGAATGGGAGAAGATATTTCAAATGACCTATCAGATAAAGGGGTAGTATCCAAGATCTATAAAGAACTTATCAAGCTCAACACCCAAACAACAAAACAGTCAAGAAACGGGCAGAAGACATGAACAGACATTTCTCCAAAGAAGACCTAAAAATGGTCAACAGACAGGTGAAAAAATGCTCCGCATCACCTGCCATCAGGGAAATACAAATCAAAACCACAATGAGATCCCACTTCACACCAGTGAGAATGGGGGAAATTAACAAGACAGGAAACCACAAATGTTGGAGAGGATGCGGAGAAAGGGGAACCCTCTTGCACTGTTGATGGGAATGTGAACTGGTGCAGCCACTCTGGAAAACTGTGTGGAGGCTCCTCAAAGAGTTAAAAATAGACCTGCCCTATGACCTAGCAGTTTCACTGCTGGGGATTTACCCCAAAGATACAGATGCAGTGAAATGCCAGGACACCTGCACCCCGATGTTTCTAGCAGCCATGTCCACAATAGCCAAACCGTGGAAGGAGCCTCGGTGTCCATCGAAAGATGAATGGATAGAGAAGATGTGGTTTATGTATACAATGGAATATTCCTCAGCCATTAGAAACGATGAATACCCACCATTTGCTTCGACGTGGATGGAACTGGAGGGTACTATGCTGAGTGAAGTAAGTCAATTGGAGAAGGACAATCATCATATGGTTTTACTCATATGTACAATATAAGAAATAGTGACAGGGACCGTGAGGGAAGGGAGGGGAACTGAGTGGGAAAAATTAGAGAGGGAGATAAACCACGAGAGACTCCTAACTTTGGGAAACAAAGGGTTGCAGAAGGGGAGGAGAGGAGGAGGGATGGGGTAACTGGGTGAAGGGCAGTAAGGAGGGCACTTTTCAGACAAGCCCTGGGTGTTATACTATATGTTGGCAAATTGAATTTAAATAAAAAATTAAATTAAATTCTCCAATATTTTAGATACATCTCCATTTTTGCATGTGCTCAAATTAACACACACACAGACATACACACTGTGAGATGTCTAATTGCTGCAATATGAAAAACTACACGGTATGTGGCACATTTGCACCAAAACAGACAAAATGAAATCATATTTTCTGTCAACAATCAAGTTTTTTAAATTATGTAAAATTCATAAGCTGTTTATATATCTTTAATCTACATATTTATTTTTGCTCAATTTATTTTGTTTCCCTAAAGAGCAATTAATGTATCAAAAGGATGTTTACTGATCTAGAGATATTCATGAATTGTATTTTATTCCTAAGCTCTAATGTTGAATGCTTTGCTATTCTGTGCTAATAGTTCTGTCCATAGTATAGAACTTGAATTAGGAGCAAAACTGGCTTGAAAATAGGTGGGTAAACTAAGGCACAGCAAAAGTAATTTAGTGATTATTTATTTCTAATGGCTATATATTTTCATGTATGTTGAGTCCTTATCTTGATTATCATGAGACTTTTCACTTGGACTTTGTCACGCTGAACGAGTACGCAAATCCAGGTATAAAAGAACATTGTAATTTTTCATGGAAGTGCAAAAATTACTTATACACATGAATACAGGTATTTTTTTAATTGAAGGAACAGTACATTACTTTGACACTAAGGTAATTTTGATTATTTTAAAAGTGATGAAATGTATATTTGCAGATCATTTTTTAAATGTTTCTCAAATATTGAAACAGAATATGTTTGCTATTTTAATACATTCCTTCTCGATTTCAGGCAAAGTATACTACCTACAAAATTTAATTGTGTATTTAAATAAAAATCTCCAAACATTGGGAATTTTATCATCAGTGAACTCTAGTATAAAAGAACCAGGTGTAGCTATAAATCACTGGAAAATAGCTGTGCTGTACCCATTAAATACCATAGAGACAGGTACATTTCGCTGATGAATATTACTGAAATTACTAATTACCAACTACTAATTGGACTAGATAATTTATTAAATGCAAACAAACAAAAATACGCTCATGTGCTCTGGTTAAGACTTAGTCTTCTGAGAGGATGAAAAAAGTTACCACAACTTAAGACTGCAAACAAGAACTTCTATAGCATGATTTTCAGAATACATCTCTGTATATGAAGTTTCCCAGGAGAGGCAAATGATATTACAGTGTTTTTGATAAAGTGCTGCTTTTGTTCTCTTTTTCCATTCATACGGGAACACATAAATGGTAGAAATATGAACAAGGGGCATTAGAAGTAGCCCCTGATGACTTTTTAAGGTTGTAACTTTGGGTGGTCCATGTTCAACTTATATTGATTTCCACCATAGCAGTATTCTTAAATTTGTTCTCACTTTAAAATTTGTGTAATTGTCTTATATGATCAAACATATTGTTTCATCCTGTAAAATCTTCACTAGTGAATGTAAAATCCAGTCAATCTAGCTTATTTCTCAAGAGAAAATCCTATAAAAAATTTTTGAGTGGGAGTTCGAAAGGCAATAGGGTTCGAAGTTGCATTTTTAAAACGATGTGTTTCAACTTTACATGGATGCAATTAAACGGAAGGTGGTTGGTTTGCCACACATGATGACATTCCTCTGGGAATATATTCCATTGCCTAATATTTTCACTTAATTTGCCTTTTATCTAAATCCTTATTCTCTGATCCAAAATCTGTTTCTCCTTCATGGCTTTCCTATGTCTATCAGTGATATCATATTTGAGATTCTCTTTTTATTATGCCTCATATTTATTCAGTTGCCATTTCATGTCTGGTTCCTTAATATGTCCTATTTCATACTATATACTTTCAATTTAATTGTCTTGTATTAAAGATCATAAACTCACCTGTTGCAGTAGCCTCCCGACTGATAGCTCTTTTAATCTCCTTTTGCTTCAAATCTTCATTCCATTACAAATAATACAAATACAAATGATACAAATTTAAAGTGTCATTTTCACTGTCATTTCTCTTTTTAAAAATTATTGGGTCCTTGTTGTCTGGATAATGTCTAAACTCTTTAAATTGGTTTCTTTCATTCATCACCTCCCTCCCTCCACAATTGGATTGTAACCTACCCTACTTGCTTTATCTCTATTACCTTCTTTACATGAAACCTTTACTTCTTGATCGAGGTCAAGGTCCTCCATCAAGGACCTCCCACATCCTATTCCCATTCCTGGTTTCACACCTTCTCTCATTCTAGCATCCTGTATTGCTATTGCTTCACTTTTGCCCCTGCTTATTACAAATCTACTATTTCATGTTAGAATTTTTTTATTATTTTTTTAGTGCAATTACCTCATTATTTTATTTTGGTTTTACTTTTTCTCTTTTCTTTCTTTCTTTCTTTCTTTCTTTCTTTTTTTTTTTTTAGGTTTTATTTCTTTATTTAAGAGAGAGTTCACAAGGAGGGCAGGGACAGAGACAGAAGGAGAGGGAGAAGCAGACTCCCCAGTGAACACAGAGCCCTAGGCAGGGCTTGATCCCAGGACCCTGAGATCATGACCCGAGCTGATCAGACCCTTAACCGACTAAGCCACCCAGATGCCCCATCCTGGTTTTTCTAAGCTTTCATCTTTTAGACATACCCACATTATTGACAAGATTGTTATTTGCAATACAATTTATATTTCATATAAAAAGACAAACTAAATTGCCTTTCCTTGATTGACCTCACTTTACTGGCCCTCTACCCCAGCTGATCAACTCTCAAAATAATGCAGAGCATCAGGCTGTGTTGGAAAGCACTAGGAGGTAGGACAAAATTAAGCACAGGTATGCACGTTAAAACACGGACTGGACTCTCAAGGGTTAAAATTTAAGAGGTTTATTCTTCTTTTATCAAGCAATGTCTACAGACAGAGCATCCACATGGTGTAAGCTACCAAAGAAGGATGTATGGGACAGACTTACATTAAATCATTAGACACTTTATATGGTTCATGTTCACAAGGGAGAAACTTGCTAAAAAGGAAAGCAGGTAAGTAGAAACATAAGTTGATTTTTGTTGTTTATTAAATCTACCTCCCATAATGTTTCCTTAAGCTAAGAATAAATCTACCATATTACACAGCTCAGGATGCTATATATACATAAGGTATTACACACTATAAAATTTCAGGTTTCTAAGCAGTTTTATACAATTTAAACTTGAGTCAAATTTGTATTTAAAAAAGACCTTATTGGATTACCTTCAGTAAACGGAGGTCGTTTCAACAGCCCATTAGCATTTTTAGCAACAACTAAAGAAAAAAATAAAGAGTCTCCAAACATGTATATGACCTTACGCCTAGATAATTATCTGCTTATTTCAATAAACCAATTCTAGCTTTAATCCACTTCTATTAGTCTTTTATTTCCTCATTTTTTTAAAGAGGCAATCATTTTTACTTCTCTAGTGTCTCAAATAAGAGAATTAGTTAGGTTTCAAACCATAGCACATAGTTAATGAGAAGGTCATTTAAGGGTTATTTAAGAGTTGAGCAGAAGTCATTGAGGAAAGTTCTCAAGGAATGAAGCTCTTTGATGAGTTATATTTAAATTACCAAGGCGATAGTGAAGTTTGACTTTCCTCGCCACTGTGGAGCTAGCCCCTAGTCCCAATTTCCGCTACTAATTCTCCTAAGCCACTAATACTTCTCAGTTCTCTAGCCAGTATTTTCTCCCTGGTGGTAATTTCCCTACATGCGCTTTACTCTAAGCAGACACAAATGAGACTTCTTTTTTAAAGCTGAAAGTTCCTGCTGATTCAACACTGGACTACATGAAAAAAATAATAATCTATTCTGCTAATAAGAAACATTTGTAAGTAGTTAACATCTGAGACAAACTTGCATCAAAAATACAATTCACTCCAATGACGACAAGCAAAATGAAGAGAATACATTGCAAACAGTTTTCCATAATTCCTTTTCCTCCCTTCCTCCCCATGTTCTGTCGCATGCTGCAGACCATATGGTTAAGTTTCAAATAGAGTTTGTCACCTGTATACAACCTAAGGCCAACTTATGCCTTCAAATGACATTTCGTTGAGGTTGAACCCAATGCCGACGATAGGATTTGGCGCAAGAGACGCCGAACTTTTCTAATGACAAAAGATTTGTAGTAATGAGGGTGTTCAGTATGCAGCTTTTAGCCTACCTTTTCCTCTTGTGACATTCCCTACAAGGCACAAAATATTATAAACAGTGGATGGGACGGAATATTTTGAAGTAAGAATTTTAAGGTTCCACAATACCTTTTTATTTCTAGGTTAAGCATACCGAAAAGTGGAAAGAAAAAATAAGAGATAAACCACCCCCAAAATGAAATGGTGCTTAAAGTCATCTGAAATTCCCTGCAGTTGAGTTATTTTTAAGTATTTAAATTTCTATTTTATTGGCTTAAAATGTAATTTTAGATTTGATTCTTGTGATTGATGTAGTTTCTTATTAAATGTTGTGTTAAATATTTCTAATCAACCAATATTACTAATTGTGTGCATCTTTGCAAAAAAAAAAAAAAGTCTATTTTATTTGGGCCAACCAAGTAACTTATGCTTGACTAGGGTATGATCTTGGAAAGTTAAGCTGAAATTTAAACAATGGATTAAGTGCAATGTACTGGAAAACTCTTCATTCCATTATTATCTGATAAGGGTTCCTAGGCATTTCCTAGGCATCTCCAACCCAAACCACTGTATTTCCTTTCTCCACTTCAGTGATCTCACAGTTTAACTTATTGAGTCGTCCATCTAGTATAAAGAGGGAGTCCTTGGAAGGCGTCATCAGGTATTGACCAAACAAGCCACTGTCCTGGATTTGCCTGTTCTTCTGGTTCCAAGGCCATTCTTCTGCCTTGAGTGGTTCCTTTAGACTCTTTATCATCTTAACCTTCCCAGAGGAGAGCTCCACGAAGAGCACATCAGTCTGTGTGCTTGAACTGCCATAGATGTTGTACTGATGGGCTTCGGTAAAGGATGGCTGAAATGCCAGATCAGATATATGCAGATTTGTGTGAATATCAAAAGCGTCCTGTATTTCTCCTCTGATGGTAATGTACTGGACCCTTACAAGACCCTTCACATCATTAATGCTGACAAGATAGTGCCCGTCTGGAGAGACATATGGAGTGCCTGTAACATCACTATTGAATCCGATGACTGAGTCGGTTACACCGTCCACCATAAGCTGTGGTGGGACTGCCCCCGTGCTGTCAGGCTTGCAGCCAATGAAGTAGTATCCTCCCAAGTGTGTATACGCCAGTGACTGAGGAATGCACTTATAGTCCATCAAGTTAATTGTCTTGATGTATGACATGGTTTCAAGATCAATTTTTTGTAGTGCAGCTTCATCTTTGTGAAGAATAAATCCAAACCTGAAAAGATGAAAACCAAAGTTAGACAGGAAACTATAGACTGATTCCCACCTGAAAATGTAATGTGGCCAGGTGGAAAGGGCCATCCCTAGTCTAGGCATTAAATGTCAGGCTCTGCAGCAGTTCGTGTCACAGTCAGGTTAGAATTAAACTTTAAATTGTGCCACTCTTCTCCTTTCTCTAGGTCATTCTTTTGTTACAGCCAAACAATTGTAACTCATGGTGTAGAAAACAAAATAATTAAAAGCAATATATCTAACAACTTAGAAGAACAGATTTTACCTTTACCATACAGGGTAAAAAAGTAAACATTATTTTGTGTGTTTCTAATCCTTCCAATATCAAATAAGCTTAGTTTACTGCTATTCAAGTCAACAAGAATAAAAGGCTTGAATATATATCTATTTCGCTTGCTTTGTTTACTTCTTATTTTGTCTTAAGATCACCAGGAAGCTGACATTCATCGATACTTAGACAATTATCCACATTTTTATCTTCTTAAGCTGCCTTACAGGACCACCTTAATAAATGCAGATTTTTTTTGTATATAATTATTAAACTTCTATTTATTAGATTTTAAGATTACCGCGAATAACTATTTTTTATGATTTTAACACTTATTTTATTATAAGTTTTAAATACAGGTTGCATTTTTCAACCTTGCCATGCTTATATTGTTATCGTTTTTGGTGATATACTTGCATCATATTGGTTATCTTATATCAAAACATGATGAACCTTAAGGATTTATGATTTTTTCTGTTAATTTAAAAGTAAATATTTCTTATTTACTTTGGTGGCCTATTTAATTACTTCAGTGCCTTTCAAGGCATTTGTCTTGAATACTAGCTATAAATTATTATAAGTCCCTGTGAGAAGTGTAAATATATTTTGAAACCATGGCTTATAAAGCCAGTGGGCCCATAACAAAAATAAGTAAGCTGAATAAGATAAAATGAGATGGGACTACTATATAAAATTATATTCAAAATGGATACTGGGTCAATAAAATTTTGAAGGACTCTTACTTTAGTTTTTGTTAATAATATCAGTTAAAACACATCCTAGTATTTTCAGAGGCTCCATAAATATATATCTTAAAAAAGCCAGGGGTCTATTGTTACATTGAATGTGCATCTTAAAAATAAGATGACTTGTGGCACAGAAAAACAAACAAAACCTCTGAAGATAACCTATTATGTTGTCACCTGTGCAAGTTCATTTCTGATATGCGGATTTAGATACACAAAATCTTATTTATGTAAAAAAAGACCATTTCCACACATTATACATAGATAAATATGGTGCATCCAGGGTAAAACTCCCTAAAATTTCAAATATAAGCATATGGCAATCTCAAAAAATAAACTCACCTTTAATATCATAGGAAAGATTAGATTAGTGTTTTCAAAGAATCAATCTTTGTGTTGTAATTGTGGAAGACAGCAAGTGCATAAGCACAAATTCTTTAATAAAATAGATGCAAAGTTGTAACTGCTTTTATGTTATCATATTGCATGTAGTTGGGAAGCCATATTAATTTTAGCTCTTTAAACATATGTGAAGACACTATTTGTTGTGACACTTTAGAGAGATGACAGCTTCATCTATACAAAAGGATAACTATAATGTGTATCTACTCTTTTTCTAAAAAGTTTTAAATATTTATTGAAATATTCAAAAGAATATGAGGCACTGGGAATACACTGTAGGTCAACATAACTCTCCCTGCTTTCAATGAGTCTAGGAATTTTAGTAACAAAAATGGAAAATGTAGTGATTAATGCTTAATTATAGCATCCTGCTATACTATTACTTAATTTAGTAGTTATTGCTTATTTTATTTACACGAGGTTTAATAAAGTAATCATTTTGAAAATAATATTTCTGGTGGCAGTCACCATTTCTGGCTTATTTCCTCGATCTTTCTCCTTTCCTGTGTCCTTAATAACTGTGTTTGTGTCATTTCAGTAAACACAGCTCACATCATACCTATTTAGGATAAAATTTAGTTTTGATTATAATGGTATGAAGCAGCATACATGGGATTAAAAATCATTTCTAACTGTTTCTATTAAAATATTAATTGCCTAGCACAGGTTTTAAATGCTATCTGAATATTAAAGAATTAAAAAAACCCTCAAACTGAAAGCTGAGCCCCATTATTTTTTGTCCACATCAAAAAGATTGTAAAATCCTAGATCTCAATACTCAGACTCATATTTGTGTTAATAAATAATTAGCTCTGATTACTGTTAAAGGGATATTTCTCCATTAATGGACAATCATTAAAGATATGTCAGTGTGTATCTGATATTATGAAATTCTGAATAATGATGGAAGAGATTGTCTTTTTTTTAATGTTATGCATTGTACATGTGCCCAGAGAGAAAAGCAGTAATATGCACATTTAATAAAAACAATAAGCCAATCAAATTTTGGCATTTCGGCTCCTCTCTCAACCTTGAGTTTTCCATTCCCTTTGGGCAATGGTTTGTGAATGCTAATGAAGAAGAATGCGACAAGCTCTAACTGCTGGTGAACTATTTTAACTCTAATACTAAAGAATGCACTCAAGTTTTCTGTAATACAGTTCAATCTTTTTTTGCAGGTAATTAAAATTTTAAAAAAGGGTTCGGTTAAAAATGCAAAAGCTCCATGTGGGGTTATAAAATTACATCTATTTTGGCATCCATGCTGCACTCTCCTTTAGGACTAGAGATCTAGCTACATAAGCAGATGCATGAGAATGCCTTCAATTTTTCACTACTGATTTATTGGGTAGGACGTGGTGTCTCTAATTCAAAATTTCCCCCTAGTACAGATTGATATTCAAAAATCTCCCACTGTTCATTAGTCTGTGATTAATATTTACGAGGCTCTCAACTTTCATGCCTGCTTAGTATAATAAAATCCTGCCCAGGACTAGGCCTAACATAGTTTGTCTAATATTTGTCAGAATATGTAGGAAGTTGCAGACTGTAAGAAATGAGAAGTAAAACTTACGGAATCACTTCTTTCACTAGGAGATTAATAAGGCTAGGAAAGGGGGACCTCTTGGTACGGCATTGGGTGGACTTCTTATTGGACTCAGGGAGGAGAATTAGAGCCATGTTTTTCTTTCACGAATTATTTTTATTTTTCTGAAGTGTAATCGATCTAGTTCATTTTAGAAGCTTTTAAGAAGTTCAGCTTTAATTACTGCTTTTGTACTTTAAGGTGAGGTCTGGAAGTGATTCATACAAGGGAACTTCTTGGTTAGGATGAAGTATAGAAGTTTTCAATCCAGGCTGATCCAGTTTCATGATGCAGTTTTTCGATATAATAGATAGGTGACCTCATGTAAAGTCCTTGACTTCCACGAGTTTCAATGCCTTCGTTAGCCAAAAGAGGACAAAAGTACTACCTTGCTTGGAGGATAAAAGTTAAGTGTGTGTTTATTACCAGGCAAACAGTACACTCTCAATAAACAGAACCTGCCCCTGCTTTGTACCTTAAGGAACCTCATTCTCCCATTAGGAGTCCACCATGATATTTCCTATGGGACAGCATATTATTTTAATTCTTAAATGGGAAGAACAAAAACGGTCAATTTGTAGAGCCAGTATTCCCAGTGTTTAAAATAAGCACATCGTGTTACTCAAACGTGGCAAGATTTTACCCCTTATATATGCAGCAGAGATCACACTTGCAATAGAATTTCACATTTTTATTCTTGCTCTCACGTCTTGCCAACAGGATCTAGGGCTGGTACACCCATTCTCCGATCATCAAAATTTCTCACATTGTTAGAAATGAAGGCAGTCTAGCTCACTCCGTCTTCTTTAGAGGGGCTGCTTTGGTTCTCACTGAGGTCATGGAGCAGTGAGCCATGGCGTGCTGGGTGATTTCTGACCTCTGCACAGAGGATGGGATTTGAAATAGACACCTGTCTTACTCAAGGATTTTCACTAGATGTAACAGAAAATTTTGAGGCAGACTTTAGGACATCTAAAGAGATGGAGAATTGCAGTCAGAGCTTATGACATGGCAATTCGAGAGCCTTGCAAAAGAAGTTGTTTGGCAAAGAGGGGAAAGAACAGATTTAGAGAGAAGCATGTTGAAATACGATGACGCCCAATAAAGAGCTGCTCAAAGGTTTCCACGTCCCAGCAAGACCAGGCTGCATTTCTTGCATCATGAGTAATGATTGATTTCCCCGTATCTCTCACTGAGTTCCCAAATGGGTCTGGTCAGAGGTCTCACAGAGTGATTTCCCGGTTATTGTCCCCCCACAGCGTTTGCCATGCACCCCCCCCCCGACTCTGCTGGCTGAGATGCTACTGAAGGAATTCCATAATTGCAATTAATAGCCTACACTAGGTTGTTATGATCAGTGCCCAGAGTGTTAATACTTCAAAGTTTGGAGTGAAAGAAGCTTGTAATATTTGCAGAATGACGATTATTTTATCTCCTGAGTCTTAATACAGTAGTGCCTTGCCCCAGAGTCCTCATAGATGCTCACCTGAACAGCTCTCCTTACTGCTGACCTTCAGTCTTTGACCACTGACATCACGTCCCCATACTACCAGCTGCCAAGTGTCCCTGATGCTCCCTCTCCATTCCCACATGAGCTCTTTCCTCATACCTCCTCACCTCCACCTCCCTAGATTTTAAAACGAGTATTTCTATGTGTATCAACGGCTGCAAGTGGGAAGCAGTAAGTGCAGACTGAGTGTGTTTGTTGTCAAACGCTCTCCCACTGAGCTATAGCCCCGCAGTTGTGTGTGTTTGGACGTGGGATTAGTCAGATCCTCTAACCTATTACAAAAACAGCACTGTGCAATCCACATCTAAAACAAAAGCGTTTCCCAAACTTTTCTGATGTCTCATTAATAGAAACTATGTTTCTTGAAATAAAACTCCAGAACAGAATCACTTTAACAGCCCTAGGAATTAATTATAATGGAATTTTGTTTGTGAAAATCTACATGCCAAACATATGATCAGGTAAGTAGTGCTTCATAATAATAGTAGGCAGGATTATTAATACCTTGTTTTTTCTAATTGGATTATAAGTATCTCATTTTTCTAATTGGAAGGTAAGAGATGCTTAACAGATAATAAATAAAATTATAACCTCCTTTCCATGTAATTAATTTATAAACCCACACATACAATGTGCTATTGAAGTGACATCTTCCATTGTGTTACGGCTGACAGAGGGTTTTCATGGACACAAAGCATAAATCTGACATGAGCCATCATTCACTAGTTTATGAATTCCTTTATATTTAGTTGTTTTCTATTATTCCAGAATGACCCTTGTAAGAAAAGATTGAATGCTGTTCCTACACAAGTACCAGAGGATTTAGTTTTTATCTGAACTTCACATAAATAGCTCAGTAAAACACACCTGCTCATAAACAGTGGTCACATTCATATTCGGGAGATGGGAGGTACAGAGAAATAGAATTGACACATTTAGTAAAGATTTATAACTAGAGCAAGGACAGTCTCTGAATAGACCTAAAGCTTAGATGTTTTTGAGAAATGATACTACTTTGAAGTTTTTCTGTTTTCAAAACATAGGTTAGAAAAGCTAAAATGAACCACATGATGTGTTTTATAAGTATATTATAGAAATTCTATATTAAAGATTTTAACATTACTTCTTCACTTTCAGTTTTAGAAATTTTTTCTTTAAAAAGTAGAATGTGGGATCCCTGGGTGGCACAGCGGTTTGGCGCCTGCCTTTGGCCCAGGGCGCGATCCTGGAGACCCGGGATCGAATCCCACGTCGGGCTCCCGGTGCATGGAGCCTGCTTCTCCCTCTACCTGTGTCTCTGCCTCTCTCTCTCTCTCTATCATAAATAAATAAAAATTTAAAAAAAATTAAAAAAAAATAAAAAGTAGAATGTGCTTCTGAATGCCAAATTCCCTATTTCTTTTTCTTCTCTGGTATCCTATTGTTTGGATCTGTAGGGAGCTTGATTCTTCTGGACCAAACTGAAACATGAATGTATAATTTAATTATGGTATGTTCAGGATGCCTACTTGCTTGACAGAATTAATACAGTGTCTAAAGGTCTATCACTTCTAGTGTCCGGGACATACAAGGAAAAAGACCCAGATTTTTTAAGAATTCTGTGCACACCACTATACTACAGACCATGTTTCAAAGACCAAACTCCTCCACCTCTTTTTGAAGAGCTTAAGAGCTTAGGAAAAAAAAACGACAAAGAAACAAAAAACAAACCTGACAACTATGCTTTCAGATGGCATTTTAAAAGATTGGTTGCTCTTCATAACTTGGTTTTGGAAAAACACATGAAAATCTGAAAATAGGACCTTCTTGGATCTTACCCATTTTTCTGCTTCTGGTGTGTTTTACACAGGAACTGACAAATAGAGCAGGGATGACATCATGGAAATGGAGATAGTAATTAGATGAATGGGAAATGATTTGTGAGCACAGAGGTGGAAATACAAAAGGAAGGTAAAATAAAGGCAAGAGCAAAATTGATGAGTCAATAAATACTACCAATGTGTCTGTTGTACACCTCCAAGACAGAAATGATGGCTGGAAGAAAGATTTAATAAGGAGCTAGGTCTGTCATGAGTTGGGTTCTAGACACTGTGTGACCAGATTCAGTATTATTCACAAGCTGTTATGTTCAGTACACGTTGTACAACCTCATGAAGGAAATGGAGAGGAAATGCACGCCTATCCTTAAGGTAATTATAGTCAAGCAGCGGGGTACTTATAATTGGATGCCCTGACTTTCAAAAAGTGTTTAGGGAGCCTCTTCAAAGATGAGAAAAGGGATGGGTATAACTATCCCTGTGTCAGCTGCTAATTTACATTTTGGTTCTGCTAGGCTCTCACGTGAAGAGAGAGTTTATATTAGTCTGGATCCCAGAAGGAAAGGAATAAATTTCAATTAGAATAAATCAAGGAGGGTGCAATAAAGAGATTGTTTACAGTGAAATAGAAATTGGTCACAAGGGACAGTGCAGTGATATGGGGAGAGTAACAATGAGGCTGTTGTCACTGTTCTATTTGGGTAGGAAGGAGTTATGTGGAGAGCTATGTCATGTGAGGACCTGTCACCTTTGATCTAAAGAAATAGCTGGTCACCTAAAGACATGGGGGAGGAATGAGGGAACGGGGTGGGAAGGTAGGGGGGATTATACACTCTAGTCTCATGCTCCTTCTTTGTGCAACCTCCGATCAGGTGTTTCATTGACCTAACAAACCAGAAGCCATATTAGGCAGCCTTCTGGGCTCGAAAGCAAAGTAGAGAAAGGTGGAGTGTGTACAATGCAAAACAGAAGCCACAGATTTCCTTAGCCAGAATTTTGAAAAACTCAATTCTAGTGAATATACAGAGTTACATGGAGTGAGGAATCGTGACATATACGTTTAGTTTCCAAATGGGATCATTTGACAATTGATAAAGAAAATATTGCATACCTTTCCAAACTGGAAGAAGGATATTCTTGAACCCCCCCCCCCCGAGATGAATGCTTCTTTAGATAGCATTTTCTTACTTTTGATAAAGTTTGAGCAAATGTCTCTTACCTTTAGTTACTAGTAAGATATTTTTAATAATTGCTATGTACTCAATGTTTGTGACACCCCCATCCCCACCCCCGGCTGCCCCACCAGATTCATGCATTGAAGCCCTAATCTCCACGGTAATAGTGTTTGGAGGTGGGGCCTTTGGGGAGAAATTAGGTTATGAGGACGAGCCTTCATGGATTAGATTAGTGCCCTTAGAAGAAGAGATTTAAAAGAGATGCTCTCTCTTCTCTTCTCTCTCTCTCTCTCTCTCCCCCTCCTTCTCCCTCACCACCAGGTGAGGACAGAGCAAGATGGCAGTCTGCAAACTAGGAAGAGAAATCTCTCCAGAATCTAAACATGTTGAATCCTGATCTCGGACTTCCTAGCCTCCAGAAACATGGTAAATTTCTGTTGTTTAAGCCACCCACTCTGTGCTATTTTGTTAAAGTAGACTGAAATGACTAAAACATCATTGGTACTAGAGATGAGGTGCTGCTACAACAAATTTCTGCAAGTGTGGATGAGGCTTGGAACTGAGTAGCAATAGAAAATTGAGGGATTTTGAGGTGCATGCTAGAAAAAGCCAATTTTGCTGGGTAAGGGCCATGCAATGTTGGTGAGAGTTCAGAAATAAAAGAGGAGAGCTGGAAGGGAAGTCTTTATCTTCTTAGAGAACACATAAATAATCACGAACAGAATGTAGAAATATGGCTGGTAAAGGCCATTCTGATGAGATCTCACATGGTAATGGGGGAAAGACATTTGGAAATTGGAGGAAAGACATTTCTTTACAATAAAAAGAAAGAGAGAATCTAGTTAAACTGTGTTCATGTTCCAGTATTTGGGGGAATGTTTAACTTGAGAATGATGAACTTGGATATTCAGCTGAGAAGATTTATAAGCCGTGTGTTGAAGACGTGATTTGGTTCCTCCTGATTGCTTATGGTAAAATGGGAGCAGAAGGAGACAGATTAAAAGAGGAATTGTTAAGTAAAAGGACCCAGAACATAAAGACTTGGAAAAATCTTAGCCTGTCTATAATTTAAAAAAAAAATGTGAAGCATGTTCAGAAAATAACATTGAGTGTGCGGAAGACCAGCCATTTGATAAGGATATAGCATGATGTGAACCACAGGACGCATCAGTCACCCAGCAGGGAGAATGCCAGTTTGCACCAAAAGAGATGGAGATGGAGACAGGATGGAATGAAGGAAGGTTGCTGGACTTCTTGAGTTTTATAGTAAAAGACCAAACATCTCTGTATCCGTGAACATCCATTGTTCTTCAAGATTAAGGACAGATGACTCCAAAGGTGATTCAGTGATCATCAGGGCCACCATCTCAGTTTGAAAAGGGCTGGAACATCACCCAGAGCCTTGGTGGTGCAACCCTCACCCTGCAGAGCTGCAGTGGGGCCGAAAGTCAGAACAGGAAGTCAAAGAGGATTATTCTCAAGTCTTAAAATCTCACAGAGTTTGCTTTGCTCAATTTTAGACTTCTTTGGGACTCATCACCACTTTATCCTCTCTTATTTCTCCCTTTTGGAATAGAGTATCTATCTTCTGTGCCTCCCCCCCCATTTAATTTTGGAAGCACATAGTATATTTGATTTCACAGGTTCACAGAGGGAGGAATTTTGCCTCAGTGTGAATCAGACATGAGTCTTTTCCATATGTAGTTTAGATGACATTTGGGTAAGACTTTGGACTTTAGAATTGATACTGGAGCATGTTAAGGCCTTTGGGACTATTGGGATAGAACAAGTGCATTTTTCAAGTGAGAAAGACATGAATTTTGAGGGACCAGGGGTGAAATGCTATGACTGAATTGTGTCTCCTCTACACCTGAAATTCTTACGTTGAAGGCATAATCCCCAATGTGATGTTATCTGGAGGTGGAAATTTGGGGAGAAAATTAGGTCATGAGGATAGAGCCCTCCTGAATGGGAATGGTGTCCTTGAAAGAAGAAACACAAAGATATGATTTCTCTCTCTCTCTCTCATTCTCTCTCTCTCTCTCAGGACACAACCTAAGGCAGTTATCAGCAAACCAGGACGACGGGTCTCACCAGAACCCAGACGTGTTGTTGGCACCCTGGTCTCTGACTTTCCAACTTCTAGAATTGTGAGAAATAAACTTCTGTTGTTGAAACCACCCAGTCCATGATATTTTGTTAAATTAGCAAAACTAAGTTAGAAATCATGTGATACAAGTTATCCACATGATTAACACCAGTGGTTGTATTATTATTTTCCCATTAGTTTTATATTTTCTTCAGGTAAGAGCAAAACTGTATGAGTAATTATTTCCTAACAGACTAAAGGTTTGTAATATATCCAAAAATTTATCTGGATTTGGTAATTTTTTTTTATTAATCTGTGTATGTGTTCTCAGGCATGCGGGAGTAAGGGAAAGAGGAGGATTTTGCTTATTTTGTTTGTATTTTTCATTCATACAAATGACAATATGGTATATATATCACATATTTTTTTCCTTTCTACACTGCATTTTAAGGATATATTCACATTCTGTGCATATTTCCTATACTTCTTTATAGTCTTTCATCAGAAATTTATAATATGATCCACCATATTTTACTTAATCACTCCCTTATGTGTACTCGTGGCTTCATTAAGCTGGTGGGTTGGTCAATGGCTGAGCTCAGCCAGGAAGCCTGGCATGAGTGAGCCTTCCTCTCTCCATGTGGTTTTTTCTCCTCAAGGATGCTCACAAGACTTCCTTCAAAGGTGACTGCAACATTCTAATAGGGAAAGCTCTTGTCAAATCTCTGCTTGGCTCCTGTTTGCTTATGTTCCATGGGCATAAAGAAATCACATGCCATAGTCAATGTGCAAGGGGATTAACTACCCAAAGGCATTGGTATTGGGAGACAGGATTCACTGGACATCATTATTACAACCATCTATCTGGTTTTTTAAAAATTATTCTTGGGATCCCTGGGTGGCGCAGCGGTTTAGCGCCTGCCTTTGGCCCAGGGCGCGATCCTGGAGACCCAGGATCGAATCCCACGTCAGGCTCCCGGTGCATGGAGCCTGCTTCTCCCTCTGCCTATGTCTCTGCCTCTCTCTCTCATTCTGTGTGACTATCATAAATAAATAAAAATTAAAAAAAAAAAATAAAAAATAAAAAAAAAAATAAATAAAAATTATTCTTAAGAAGGTATCTATTAGCACCTATTTTATGAAATTGTACATCACTTCCCATTGACTTGGCCCACATGCATTTAGTCTATGTCTGAATGTTCTACTTCTTTCATCAGTCTTTTTCTTTCCTCATAGATACATTTTGCACTATTCTATTCATTTAGCCTATATAATATGTACAAATATCCAGGAAAAATGAATCTAACTACTTTTTTTCTCAAAATTTATTGGCTATTTGTGTGTGTGCATGTGTGGTGTTCTGTAAACTTTTTACAAGTTAGAACAGTCAGTTTATTAAGTTAGAACACGATTAGTACTCTTAGCTCACATTTTAGAATCAGCTTATCTAATTTTAAAATATTAATATATTTGAGGGGTTTATTTACATAAATATATTTATATATTGAGCTTTAATATTTTTAAATAATATGATATATATTTCTATTTATTTGATTCATTTTTAATTGCTGTATCAAGAAAAATTAATTTTTCCTTGGGTATAGTCATAGATATTTTACCTTTTATTTGTTAATGTTAATGGATTCTTTTTTCCATTATATCTTGTTTTTTGTCAGAATGTATAAAGTTACTAATTTCTGAACGTTGTTTTTGTGCCCCTTAATATTTTGAATTATTTTATTTTTATAATAGGTTTTTAACTTATATTCTAGTATTATTTATATTCAATCATATCATTTTTAGAGATGGATAATTTTACCTCCCCTTTGCAATTTCTAACCCACTTAATTCTTCAGATTTATCATTGCAGTGGGTAGTACTTTCCTCTTGCTTTAAAATATGTATTTCAAAATTGGCCTTGATCTAGTGGTGTTTCAGCAATACATATAAATATTGATGGAACAGAATAAAAATTTTTAGAAACAGACTTATGTGAAATGTGAAAGTTAAAAATATAATAAAGATAGTTTTTCAAATTTGTAGAGAAGATAAAGGCTACATAATATTTTGAGGTAATCAGCTATCTAGTAAGAAAAATGTATGTATAACTCAGTTTTTATACAAAATAATACCTAAAGAGATGAAAGAGTTGAAACTATGATGATATTATGATAATATTAAAAAGGTCCATATTAAATAACAGTATTACAACTGTATTAAAAGCATCAGATATTGAAGAAGATGATACCTTTTTAAGCAAGATCCCACATTCTAGAAGTCTAGAAGTGAAACTTGATAAAGAATACTACATTCTGCAATGAATAATAGTTAATGCAATCTATAAAATGAGCAAAATATAATTGAAAAAGTCAATATTCTGACTGTATGATAAACTACTAAAATCAAAAAAGCAAAATATTAAATAGAAAAAATAGCAAACAATTCCTCATATGAGGGAAGAATTAATGGCCTATTAACCTCAAAATATTTAAAATTTCATAAACAATTAAGTGAATGTAAGTTAAAACAAATAATATGTGGTATTTATTTTTACCAATCTGGTGGTATCAACAATAAAGTGTGTTTAAATCCAACACTGGTAAAGATGTGATCAAATATCTTCTCTCACATACTATTGGTGGAAGCATAATTATTTTAAGCTTTTTGGAGAATGATTTGATATTACCTCTTAAAATTAAAATACGACTCTGCTTTAATGAAGCAATGAGGCCTCTCAGTATCTCCTCTTAATAAATGCTCATAAATGACCACAAAGTAGCATGCACAAAGATATTCACCGCAGCACTGGTTGCAATAAGGAAATTTAGAAATACTTTAAATGTCAAACACTAAAGGAATGCTTAAATACACTATGAACCATCCACCAAATGAAATCTCACACTGCAGCTATAAAAATGATAGGTTATTAGTAATGACATAGTGGTATCTCCAAAACAGTTACTTTTTAAAGAAGTACATACCAGATTTAAAAGAATACTATCTATTTTAATGCATTTATATGTAATTGCTAGAAGAAATGGACTGGAAGGTTACTCAACCATATGTCTAATCTTCTAAAAAGAAAAGTGCTGGATGCTTATAAAAGGAGATTGTACTTATTACTACATAAACTTCTTTATGGTTTCAATACAGCACATATGTATCAAAATATACACAGAAAACATGCAGCCCCACTATTTTTCAACTAAATAAAATTAGAGCAATGAGATGTGTTCATTTCACCAATTAGGAATATATAATGTTAAAGTGCTCAATGAAATTGGCACTTCTATTGCTAATAACAGTGTAACTTGCAGGTAGAAAATAATTAGTAATTAGATTCAAGGGTCTTTCACATATTTTTACTCTTTTTAGCTATAATTCACTTTCTAGTTGACTGTGCTGGGAGAATAATAATAAGTATGAATAAATTTTTGTATAAATATATTCATAATATTATCACGTACAGTAGTAAAGATGTGTCAACAACCCAAAAGTCTGTACATAAGTGAATATGTAAATGGTGATATAGACACTTGCTGCAATAGAATATAGATGTTGAAAATATAAAAAAAAAACTAAGTTAGGATTAATGTTTATTCAGTACAGATAAATGAAAAGAGCATAGTGTTGTGTGTACACTATAATTAAACCATTAAAAAAATAAAATAAGCATAGCCCACGCATGCACTGAAGATAACATGTCCAAAGTTTGACTTTGGTCAAGGTTAGAGACTGAACTAAGCTCATATTTTAAAAGTTCTCAATCTTTGTTCAATGAGCATAGTCCATTTTGTAATAAGAAATATATATTTCTATATGCTAATAGAAACAAAACTATATGTATGAAGTCTATATAAAAAGCTCAGGTACTCCTATGATAATTGCTTATTATTTCATTCTTGAATATGCATTTACTAAGTGTCTAAACAAAGCACAGACTGCAAACCCACCATTACATAGTCAATTAATCTTCAACAAAAGAGGCAAGAATATCCAACGGGAAAAAAAAAACAGTCTCCTCAACAAATGGTGTTGGGACGGCTGGACAGCTACATGCAAAAGAATGAAACTGGCCACTTTTTTACACCATACACAAAAATAAATGCAAAATGCACTAAGGACCTAACTGTGAGAAGTGAAACCATAGATATCCTAGAAGAGAGAGCATAGGCAGTAATTTCTCTTACATTGGCCACAGCAACATCTTTCTAGATAAGTCTCTTGAGGCAGGAGAAACAAAAGCAAAAATAAACTTTTGGGACTACATCAAAATAAAAAGCTTCTGTACAGAAAAAAAAAAAAACTAAAAACTAAACTAAATGGGAGAAGATTTTTGCAAATGACATATCTAATAAAAGGTTAGTATCCAAAACATAAAAAGAACTTTTACAACTCAATGTCAAAAACCAACTAATCCAATTAAAAAATGGGCAGAAGACATGAACAGATGTCTCCTTAAAGAAGACATTCAGATGGCCAACAGACATATGAAAAGATGTTCCACATCAGTCACCATCAGGAAAATGCAAAGCAAAACTACAATAAGATGTCACCTCACACCTGTCAGAATGGCTAAAATCTCAAGTAACAAGTGTTGGTGAGAATGTGGATTGAAAAAGGAACTCTCTTACCCAGTTGGTGGGAATGAAAACTGGGCCAGGCACTGTGGAAGATAGTATGGAGGCTCCTCACAAAGTTAAAAATACCACTACTCTACAGTTGGGTAATTGCACTACTGTGTATTTACCCAAGAATACAAAAACACTACTTTGAAGGGAAATAGGTATTCCCATGTTTATTGCATCATTATTTATAATAACCAAACTATGGAAGCAACCCAAGCGTCCATCATTAGGCAAATGGATAAAGAAGATGTGATACATATATATAATGGAGTATTATTCAGACCTAAAAAAGGATGAAATCTTGCCATTTGTAAATAAGTGCTGGAGAGTATAATGCTAAGCAAAGTCAGTCAGAGAGAGATAAATACAATATGATTTCACTCATATGTGGAATTTAAGAAACAAAACAAATGAACAAAGAAAAAAGAGACAAACCACTCTTGACTATAGAGAACAAATATGATTTCCAGAGGGGATGTGGGGGGGGGATGGGGCAATTAGGGGATAGGGAGTAAGAGTACCCCAATCTTGATTATCACTGAGTAATTCTTGGAACTGTCGAATCACTATATTGCACACTTGAAACTAAACTGTATGTCAACTACACTGCGATTAAATAATAGATAAATAAACAGACTGTGCTTCATGCTTTAAAAATTTATCTATGTAAAGTTTAATCTGCAAAGAAATAGACATACTGAAATGAATCCTGAAGATACCAGAGTATGTTTTGATGTTAAATTAAATGAAAAACATGTGAAAATGCAAAAAATACTTGTACTGAATTACACAAGGAGATAATGGAACAATAAATTCATAGTTTAAATAATGATGTAGTAGTGGATATTAGACCAAAGACCAACGGGAAATGTCATGATCTATAATAGTAACAATGAATTTGCATGGTAAGACTAAAAGTTTGCCTGAAGAAAATGCTTGCAGCTGTAATTTCAGCAGAAGATACAGCAGACAACAACTGAAAGGAAAAATTGGAAACAGGAAAGCTTTCTCCTCTCAAGACATCATTCCACAATGTTAATCAGGGGTTATCTTTTATATTTCCTTAAACCATTCTGTCTCTGAAAATCTGCTTTGAAATTCAACCTGGCACAGCTATATATATATATTTTTACAATATCTATATTCAGAATAGTACCTTTGATAATTGTCTTAATTCTCATTTCAATAATACCGGGAGGTTTTCCATTTTTAAGTCTATTATATGTAATTTGGTGACCGAACATCATAATTTAAAATGGAATGTGATTTTATTGCAAATCTCTGAAAAGACGTATTTATTTCAGAGATTGAATCAAGCATACATAGTAGAGAAGTGAGAACAAACAAATCGGAAGTAGTTGAATTTGTATAACTACTTCATCAATTCTGCTTGAAAATTTAGTTATTAACTTTAGCAGGCTTTCCCTGGTAACTTCTTTTAATTGGCATGACGATGCTATAGAAAAACATGTAGTGAAGTTTTATGAGGAAGAAAGTAGAAATAGAACAACCAAAGTATGCCTGATACTTATGTTGTAAGTCTGCCCCAAAACTGTAATTTCATTGGTTTTATTTCCATTTGTACAATGGTGATTATGCTACTTACTTCCCAGAATACCATAAGAATAAATTAGTTGTAAGAATATCGGTGTTGGAAGTCATGAAATTCCGACACAGGGCAGAGGCAACGTACGTATAACTAGAATGTCTACAATAATGAACTGGAAAATGGTAGTATTTCACTGGAATGGAAATTAGACAGTTGCTGCCATTTTAGAATACTTAACTAATGCCAATTAATTTAGAGCTCAAAAACGACATATATTTTTCTAATTTTACAACATTGTATTTAAATTTATTATGAGTTTGATTTTCTCTTACTTTTCAGTCATAAGATTTTTAAAAGTGATTTTTTCATATATCTATACATCCATCAATCATTAAGAGTAGATAAAAAGCCCAAGGGAGCTGTTACTGAAAGGGGCTGGGTATAGCCAACATTTCTGATGACAGAAGGGAAGTGAAACACAAACACACACACACACACACACACACACACACACTCAATGCAAAAACAACACAATATTTCAACAAAAACAAAAAATTTAGGACATTTTGGACAAAATGATCAATGTGTTTTAGAAACATTTCAAGTGAACATTATTGTTTTAAATAAGAAGCTGAATCATCACTAATAATCTTTATTATTAATAATACAATTATTTGGCTCTTAGACTTGCTCCTCCCTTGAAGAATCTTCGTAGCTGAGCTTCACCTTACAGCACTTAAAATAGTAGGAACTGAACAACACACTGCTTTGGAAACAATGCCACATTGTGTTTGTTGTTTTCTGAATGTGTTCCTAGCATCTATGGATTATTTAACTTCTTTTGTTTTGAGTGCTAGTTTTAGTAAGATTTGTTTCTGTGACAAAAAGATTTGGATCTCTCTTTGGCTCTATTCTCAGCCTCCTTTATGTCCTTGTGTTGGCTTTGTGTACATTGCACATTCCCCCTCATATGTTAGATTCTTTGATTGAGCCTAATCTGATATTTGGTTCTTAATAGTCAATGCCTCCTTTATTGACTATTGATGATGTAGAATCAAATCCCACCTATGCCATCTGATACACAATCTTAGGTACAAAATCAAAATCAAAATCGTAATGTGTAGGACTACTAATAATTAACAGATATAAATGACAGTCAAAATCCTGAATCAATGTGACAACAGCTCTAAATACTTCAACATTGGGCAGCCCGGGTGGCTCAGCGGTTTAGTGCCGGCTTCAGCCCAGGGCATGACCCTGGAGACCCGGGATCTAGTCCCCACATCAGGCTCCCTGCATGGAGCCTGCTTCTCCCTCTGCTCATGTATCTGCCTCTCTCTCTCTCTCTCTGTGTCTCTCATGAATAAATAAATAAATTCTTAAAAAAATACTTCAATATCATAAAAAATACTACTGTTAATTCTTTCTATAGAATTTCCTGGTTTGGGGGCTTTTTGGGAAGCAGATTTTCTTGCTGTTTCCACAAGACTAACACATTTTTTTTTTTTGTATAAATACAAGAAGAAATACCGAAAAGTTAAATTTGAGGAAGTTTTTAAGAATTTAAAGATCTAGTAATTATTGCAGAAGATACAATCTAGTTTATCAACACTGAAGTGTATCAGAAGTGGGCTAGTTTCTTGCATTTCTTTCCTAGTATCTTATTAGAAATTTTTGATTTTAAAAGAAGCATCTCAAAGTGATAACCAAACTTTGCATGTAAAGAACTAAAGTAAGGTAAACTAAGTCTAAAACCAACAGAAGGAAATAACAATTGGAGTTGGAAATAAATGAAATAGATAATATAAAAAAATTTTACTGTTCAACAAAACAATATTCAACAAAAATAAAAGTTGATTCTTTGAAAAGCGTAACAAAGTGACAGATATTTTGGTAAACTAACAAAAGAAAAGAATCAGACTCTAAACCAGTAATGAAAGTGAGGTGTTACTACTGAACTTAAAGAACTAAAAACGATTAAAGAGAACATTATGAACAATTGTAGGTCAACAAATTAGATAAAATAGATTAAATGGGTAAATTCCTAAAAACACAAACTTCTAACATCCACTCAAGAAAAAAATAGAAAATCAAAACAGACATGGAACAAGTAGAGACTGAATCAGTAATGAAAAACGTCCCCAGAAAGAAAAGTCCAGGGCCAAATGGCTACATCAGTAAATTCTATTCAATAGTGAAGGAAACATTAACACCAATGTTTCTAAAGATCTTCCACAAAAGTAGTGAAGGACGTAGCATTTCCTAATGCATATTAAAAGGCCATCATTACCCTGGAACCAAGGCCAGATGAGGAAAGATGAAAGAAGAAAGAAAGCAAGAAGCAAGCAAGCAAGCAAGAAAAAGAAAAGAAAAGAAAAGAAAAAAAGAAAAAAAGAAAAAAGAGGGAGGGAAGAAGAAAGTAACAACCAACATCCCTTTTAAGTATAGACAGAAAAATCCTCAGTGAAATACTAGCAAACAAAATCCAGAAGCATAGTAAAAGGATTATACACCATGAGCGGGTAAGATTAATCTCAACAATGAAAAAACAGTTCATTATGAAAAACTCATTCAATATAATTGTCTACATTGATAAAATAAAAAAAGTCATGGTCATCAGAATTGATCCAGAAAAAAAAGGTATTTCTTTTTGAATCCAACCCTCTTTCATGATGAAAACACTCAGCAAATTAAGAAGAGAAAGAGAATTTGGATATTTATGAAAAACCTGCTGCTAACAACATACTCATTGTCACTGGAAACCTTCCCTAAAATATCATGGACAAAACAAGGATGACTACTAAAAAAAAAAAAAAAAAAAAAAAAAAGATTTGGGGGCACCTTGGTGGTCAGTCAGTTAAGCTTCTGCCTTCAGGTCAGGTCAGACCCCAGTGTCCTGGGACAGAGCCCCTAATCATCTTCTCTTGGACTCCCTGCTCAGTGGGGAGCCTGCTTCTTTCTTCCCTCCCCTCCCCCTCCTTGTATTCTCTCTCTCTCTCTCTCTCCTCTCTCTCTCTGTCTCTCTCTGTCACACACACTCTCTTTCAAATAAATAAATAAACAGGATCTTTTTAAAAAGGTTTAAATAAATGAAAAGTCACTTTTGTTCACAGCCTGAATGAAATACATCATATTACTAAAGTGGCAACACCCTTCAAAGTGATTCAGAGATTCAATGCAATCTCTATCAAAATCTCATTTTTTTTTTGCAGGAATAGAAGAGATGAACCTAATACATATGTGAGATTACAAGGTTTCCAAAATAGGCGATTGACCTTATAAGAGAAGAAGATGTCATACTCACATTTTTTTATTTTAAAATTTACCAAAATGTACTTTATTCACTACTATGTGATTTCATCATAAGAATAAAGTTGTAGACCAATAGAATGGTATTGTGAGTCAAAAAATAGAGCAATGCATCTAGAGCTAATTTATTTTTGTCAAAGATACGAAGACTCTTCAGTTGGGTAAGATAGTCTATTCAACAGATTGTACTGTGACGAATTCATATCCACATACAAAACAATGAAGCTGGTTCCCTTCTTCATGCCATATATAAAAGGTATCTCAAAATGTAATAAAGATCTAAGACCTATAACTATAAAACTCGTAGCAGGGAACTTAGGTATAAATCTTCATGATCTCAGATTTGGCGATGGATTCTTCGGACACTAAAAGTACAAGTAACAAGAGGAAAAAAGATAATTTGGACTTTATCAATATTAAAAATTGTGTGTATCACACACCACTGTCTAGATACCACGCAAAAGTGGAAAGACCTCCCATAGAATGAGAGAAAATTTTTACAAATCGTGTATCTGATGTAGTCTAGTATCCAGAATAAAGTACTTTAGAAAGACAAACAATCCAATTAAAAAATTTACAAAAGACTTACACAGAAATTTCTCCAACGAAGATATACAAATGAGCAACAAGCACTGAAAAGATGTTCCACGTCTTTAGTCCTCAGGAAATGCAAATCAACCCACAATGAAATACCATTTAATACCCATTAAGGTAGCTATAATAACAAATGTTGGTGAGGATGTGGAAAAATTGGAGGTCATACATTCCTGGTGGGAATGTAAGACGATGCAACACTAAAGAAAACATTTTGGCAGTTTCTCAAAAAGTTAAACATGGAATTAACATAGGATCCGGGAATTCTATTTCTAGGTAGATATCCCTCCAAAACTGTAGACAGGTATTCAAATAAAAAGCTGTACAGAAGTATTCAGAGCAGCAGTATTCCCAATATTCAAATATGTAGCAATAACCCATGTCTATGAACAAATAAATCGATAAATGAAAGTGTTCTGTTCATATAATGGAATATTCAGCCAAAATATGGAATAAAGTACTGATACCTGCCACAGTGTGGGTGAACCTGGAACACATCAAGCTATGCTAAAGAAACCAGATACAAAATGTTACGGAGTATATGATACAACTTATGTAAAATAAATCCCATTTACAGGTGATGTAAACAAGTAAATCCAAAAAAAGCCCCCAAACAAACAAACAAAAACCAAGTAAATCCATATGGACAGAAAGCATATTAGTGGTTTTTAGGGTTGAGGCAAGGGGAATGGTAAGTGACTGCTTAGTGGGTACAGGTTCTCCTTTAGAGGAAATGAAACCATTTAGGAATATTTTTAAACTAGAGGTGATGGTGGCACAACATTCTGAATATATTGATACTCTGAATTGTACATTTTGAAATGTTTAATTTTGTGTTATGTGAATTTCACTTAAAATGGTAAAAAAAAAATCTAAATCTAATGTTAATTGCTGGCTAAACTCATACTAACAGCAAAAGCAGAGTAGGACTTGCGGACTAAGTCTAACTCAGGACAACACTGATGATATCAGACAATGCTTCCCTGCTTTGGGGCACATTTGAATCAGATAGCGGTTTTATCACCTCCTTGGCCCCATCCTTAATTTTAGTTAAATGGTTGGGAGGGAAAGAAGCAAACAATAAAGACACAAATATCCTATAGAAGATCCTCAGAGTCATTAAGTATAGAAACAGAAGAAAACAAAAATATCGATACGGTTGAGCTTATTCACCTGAAAGAAGTAAAAAGCAATACATTTTTAACATTTGCATTTAGAGAGTCTCCAAGTCCACCATGCTTCTAGGACCTTTGGTATAATTTTAGTATTTAGTTCAAAGGGCTCATTTACTTATTATGGGAATATCAGTCAGGTACCTTAAATCTTTTCATCCCTTATATTTTATATGGGAAAAAAACCTAGTAGTTTTCTAAAATTTATTAGTTAAACTCCTCAAGAAAGGGGAAAAGCAATGTTACAGGGAGGGAAGCAACAAAAGCAAGAAAGGATTCAGAAAACAAAGAAAAGAGGACAATAGTAACACCATGGTCCCCAGCAATCCCGGAACAATAGTATAACTGACCATTTTTTATTTTCTACAGGTGGAAAAAAAATAACAAATCTATCATTTCCTTCCTTTGAATATTAATGTGAGTTCTACTGTGGAACAATATTCCAGTTCAAGTTCCCGATGACTGTACAGTGAAAAGGTGTGTTTTGGAGTTACATGAATTTGAATACTGTTCTTGTGTAATTTTGAATAAGTTACTTCAGTTGAGCTTTGGTTCTTCACTTTGTTATATATTCCAACAACGCAAACCAGTGAATATTAGAGAAATACATGCACCAAGTCTGATATATTGCAGGCACTCAGTAATTACAGCTATTATCATTAATGATAATCACAAAATATCAAGAACATATATTAAAATAATAAATAATGCAAAAATAAGTCACCAGTTTCTTTTCAAGATTTTAGATCCTTGCCCTGAATAGGGAAGATAAATATGTTTAAGAGCTCTGAATTTTTTCCCCTCAGCAGGTTTTCTTGTCTGCTCACTTTTTTTTGAGTTTCACTTAGCTATTGGCTTTAAAATAATTCCTCACCTTTTACCTTCTCAAAAAGATCCATGTTGCATTATGAGGGTTGACTGTCTAGCATTTCAGAGCAACAGCTGCTAATTTGCTTTGATGTTATTCTTTAATTTACGTCTACAATGGGTGGGTGAGTGATGGATGGTTTGCACAGATCATTTCTTTATTCAGAGAACTTGTGCTTGGATACTTAGAAACGCCATATGGAGAAATATTTCTGTTTAGCACATTCAAGCAGATGAGCTTATGCTTACATTAGCCTGATTCTATATCTTTATTTATTGATGAGCTTTTCAATGTCAATCCATCAACTTTAAAATATGGAATAACAAACGATTTTCCCAAAAGTGCAATGATCTAGCCTAATACAAAATTTTATTATTCTTCGTTCAAGAGAAAATGTAAAAGATTCATCTGAGAATAGGGTCATTGAATCCTGCTCTTTTCTTCTGATGACCATGGAAGATTAAGGATATTGTCCAGTTGTCATGGCTAATTAGAATAAACAATCGGTTTAGAGAATCGGCAGAGACAGTGACCTTGCATTTAACTCTTAATTTATTGGTGCAACTAACAAGGTTTAAATTGTTATATTTCACACAATTTTTTTTTGTTAGTCTCTATGGAAGATTGTATTCTCCCATTATTTGGCCATTTTATTTTATTTTACATACGATTGAAATCATTTCTTGTTTTCTCACCATGTCATAGCTTTAGTTACACACAAAGTGTGGGTTCACTGGCACCTCTAAATTAATTCCTGCAAGTTTTAAAAAATATTCTATATAAAATCATACGCAAAATTGGTGCCCTTTCTAGTTTGTGTAAATTGCCCATTGCCCATTTCCCAAAGGAACTCCATACTTACTTACTTTCAATATTCAAATTATACTAAAATAGGTTCATTGAACACCATCTTTTTATTTGTGACCTATTTTAACAAGCATAAATAATGCTATTTTAAATTTCAATAGTAGCCTAATTTTGAAGAAGCATATCTAGCAGATATTTAACTGGTTTGCTTGTTTTAACTCTAGCCAGTTTAAAAAAAAATTTTTATTTATTTATTTGACAGAGAGAGAGCACACAAGCAGGGGGAGCAGTACAGAGAGAGAGAGGGAAAAGCAAGCCATCCCCTGAGCAGGGAGCCTGATGCCAGCTTGATCCCAGGACCCTGGAATTATGACCCAAGCTGAGGGCAGATGCTTAACAGATTGGGCCACTCAGGCATCCCTAATTCTAGCAAATTTTGCTCAGAAGTCCACAACTCTTAATGGTCACGCAAACTGAGTAAACCCTTCTCTCTCTCTTATAATCAAAGCCATTCATAAAATAACATGTGCTGTATTTCCTGCTAATTTTCAATAATGCCACCCTATGTCCCAGCTAATTTATAGCTACCAATGTGTTTAATACATTTCATCATTTTTCAACTTTTTTAAAAAGTAAGCTCCATGCCCATCATGGAGCCCAACATGGGGCTTGAACTCATGCCCTGAGATCTAGACCTGAGCTGAGATCAAAAGTTGGATGCATAACCAACTGAGCCACTGAGATGCCCTTCCAACTTTTTGATCCACTCCTCTCATGGTGTCCTATTCAGAAAGTGGTCTGGGTGCTAGAAATATATCACAGAATGTGAAACAGTCACTATTCTTGAGGCTTGTATAGTCTAGGATTCATAATGCAGGCTCGGACACTAGGCATTCTAGCTTTAAATCCCACCACATGACTGTGTCACCCTCAGTGATCTAGTTTTTTTCAACTGTAAAATGGAACTAGCAATAACATCTATTTATAAGAGATTTTTTTGAGATTTTATTTATTTATTTAAGAGAGAGTGCAGAGAGTGCGTGAGCTGGAGGAGGGGCAGAGGGAGAGGGAAAAGCAGACTCCTCGCTGAGCTGAGCATGGAGCCTGACCCAGGGATTCATCCCAGGACCCCGGGATCATGACTTGAGCCTTAAGCAGCTGGTTAACACTGAGCCACCCAACTGCCTCTTATTTATAAGGGTTTTGTGAGAACTGAATTAATCCATATAACACAAACAATATGGTGCTTGCACACATTCCCATATATATTTGTTCAATAAATATTTTTAAAAGGCACTAATGAATACACAAATTAATACAAAGTGTTAAGTGTTATAATCAGACATGAAATTCCATTAGAAAATGTGCAGTTTACACAGACTAATAGAGACTATGGATGTCTTCCGAGAGGAAATTAAGTGTCAGGAAATGGTGGTCAGGTGAAAGAGGAGGAAAACACATTTCAAATATACGGAACAAGATAAGCAGCATAGTCTGAAATAGCAAGTATAAGCTGCCTTGTATCACACAGCGCAAATGTGTAAGGCGGCTAATTCATTCTGTTTCTAAGCTCCCCGAGAGGGAGGTCTCGGGCTAGCCTATGTGCTTACTCTTAGTCTCTAACCCAGAGCTTTACACAAAAGAGACACTCATCATCTCATGCATTATCCCTGTGATAGCCTTCTAAACTTCTCTCAGACACTGTTCTCGGTCGCATTTCAATCTACTCATAGAGCCTCCAGGATAACCAAAATATACACATAGTCCCTCAAAAGAAGAACAGACTGAAGAACATTAGTTGCCTCTTGTTACCAATGACATTAAAGACACGTTCCTGTTCTAGCACTAGACGTATTTTTCACACCGCATGGCCTCTGTGCTCTTTATTCAGCTTCTTCTGTTCTTCTGTCTCAATCATATATACTTACCTACAAACATGATGCAAATAGAATTTTGTAGGACGTACTCCAAAGCTAGAAGTTTATAAAAAATGCAGTGGGAAAAACAGAGAAAACAGCCGAAAACAAAAAAAGAAAATTCTCTTAAAAGGAGAGAGATTTCCTGAACACTGATCAATTCTTAGTAGCGTATCCTTGAGGATTCACTGTCCTGAAGGTCCTACCCCTGCATTTGGATTTCTACATTAGCTATACACTTGCCCTCTTAGAATATAATATCCACAACTACACACTTCCCCAGTGAAAACCAGATTCCATCTCAACTTCTATCAAAACCTATAATGGCTTCTACACACTCAGAAAAATATGCAACTGGCTGTACTTCTCCAAACTCGTCTTCTACCTCCGGAACTGTAGAGGTCTCCACGCTACTCCTCAAACATGCTGAAGTATTTCTGTTCGATAACTTTGCACTCAGTGGCCTCCACCTAAAATACTTGGCTTGATTGTCCTCTCAGGTTGTTGTTTTTTTTTTTTTTTTCAGTGCATATTATCTTTCCACAAAAGGAAATGCTCTGCTATAATGCTTATTGTCAATAAATTCACATTCTAATCTCTTCCTTGACTGGTTATGTATTTTAGTGGGCTAGAGTCAGTTGCTGAGATTCTGATCATTGCTGTGTACTTCTAAGAGTCTCTAGTCCTTGAAATTAGAGTCTAAATCTTGATTTCTGTGATTAAATCCAAGAGCTACTTAGTAAGGTTCTGCTCAGCAGGCTGCTTTTTGGTTGGCATTATATGATTTCCACATGTCATTCTCTATTAATGTCTACAAATTCCTCGTTTGAAGGGTTATTGAGAACACTATTAATGTTATACGTAAAATACCTAATAGGCTGCCTGGCACAAAATAATGAAGACGATCTACTATTACTATGATTGCTGTTCTAATGAGGGGCACGAGTTTTTGAACAGGAAAACTAGTTTTACCTCCTGAGCTAATGAGAATTTTATTAGGAGTCCAGAACCAATTTTTGTATTTAGATTGCCTGGATTAGTCCAGAAATTAGTTAGGTTTGGAATTATCCCACAGAAAGTGAAGCCAAGAATCCAAAGGCACCATAGTAAGAGTGGAAATAGTGGCGCCTCTGAGGGAATCTGAGCATCCAGCCTGGGCCTTAGCATTGCCTATACTGCTTTCCCTTAATTTCCCCTGAATGGTTATGTAACCCCCCGAAAAAGAGAAAAAAACGGGGGGGGGGAGTGATTTGAGCGTTTCTTATAGGATGTCTAAATACTACTCTTCAAAGATCCCTAGGGAGTGCATTTTTCAAAAATAAATCAAACCATAATGCAACACACTTCCTTCTTAAAAAAGGAGAGTATGATAGAAGCCATAGTGTTGCCTTGGAAAGGACCTATGGCCCCAAAACGCATTTACAGCAGATTACAATCCGATCACAGCCTCTCTTGTCTATTTGGAAAGGCATTTATATTGCACTTATTACCTAGTCCCTGTTAAAGCTGTTTATGGAGACCACAAGGAAGAAATAATTTTTATGCTCCTTTTAGTTTGCTATAAATTCAGAAACAATTTTGCTTGAACAGCTGATCTGTGAATTAATAATGAGGGACTATAACTTTTTTTCACTACAGTATGTCAAGCACTTCTTTAGGTTTAAAAATTGATGAGGCTCAAAACTCCATTTCTTTACATGAAACAGATTTCAAAGGCATATGGGGCAATCACCACTTCCCTCATATGGAAAGTTCTTTCCAAGATCGTATCTTGGGTAGTAAAAAATAAACAAACAAATAGAGTTCAGCTTTGAATTCAGTATGGAATAAAATATTAGGTTCTTCCTTTGAGTACTTCCTGAAAAGATTCTCCTGAAAAAATGATGTAAAGAATAATTTCTAGTAAAATATGTTGTGATCTATCTCAGAAATGCTGTTCACCTTAAGAATCAATTAACTGAGTCTTTCCATAATGTGAATAATCCTCTTAACTGCTTTCACTGACCTTATATGTTTGGGTTTTTATATCTACTGTTTTGAAGTAGTAATATTCTCTCGACTATATTTTCCATTCACCATCAGCTGGAATTTCTTTTGAAGATTTACTTATTTTAGAGAGAGAGAGAGAGATCAAGCAAGGGGAAAAGCAGAGGGAGAGGCAGAGAGAGAGAGAAAAAAAAATCCTCAAGTAGACTCCCCACTGACCATAGAGCCCAAAGCAGGGCTCAATCTTAGGAGCCTGAGATCCTGACCTGAGGTGAAATCAACAGTCAGATGCTCACCTGTCCGAGCCACCCAGGTGCCCCGCTGTTAGCTTGAATTTACCAAGACTAAGACATTAGTGCAATGAGCATCCTATCGTTGGGATAGATGAACAGGTATAGGTCAAGATGAAAATACTCTTATCTCCAAATATGACACCTTAGTCCTGAGCATGGACACCTCAGCAGTTGAACTAAAGTCAACTTGATCTGAGGCAGTGCACGGGGCTTGATCTTTTCTAGTATTTCATATGGTTTATCATCAGATGGAGGGTGGAGAGGAAATAATGCTTATGGTTATGTTGAAAGATTGCCCAGATTACCCATGTAATAAAAATAATTCTTTTTTTATTTTTATTTTTTTTTTATTTATGATAGTTACAGAGAGAGAGAGATGCAGAGACATAGGCAGAGGGAGAAGCAGGCTCCATGCACCGGGAGCCCGACGTGGGATTCGATCCCGGGTCTCCAGGATCGCGCCCGGGCCAAAGGCAGGCACCAAACCGCTGCGCCATCCAGGGATCCCCAATAAAAATAATTCTTAAAGTAGTTCTATACATATATAAAATCTTCCTTCTTTCCTGTTTTTCTCTAGGACTCGTATGGTGATAAGATTTTGTAAATATCCAGCCTCTAGTGTAGAGATTGGAAATTAAGTCAGAAAGTGGCAAAACATGACTCTGAATCTTTGCGGATACACACTCTGCAAATGAGCTTTGATTTTAAGAAATTAAAAAAGACAAAAAGGCCATATAATGCTGGAAGATTTATTTAGAGGCAGACCCTAAAGTTTAAGAGAAACTAGTTAGAAAAGAAAACCATTTTTTTTATCAATGTTATTATCTTGCCCAAGTTTTTCATATTTAGATATTAGCTACATCAAGGTATATCGAACACCAATCCAAAGATTCTGCTGGGGGAGGGGGTGCGGTGCGTGCAGAATGTCACACAGTGGACTGTCACAGGACTATGTTGAGCCTAGCGAGGATTCATTTGTAGCTAAGGCTGTACTTGGCAATACGGTGAGCTTGGGTGTGCTGTAGATATCATAGATCTTTGGATAATTATGTATTCTATTTCAAAGATTTTTTTTAAATTTTTTTTTATTTATTTATGATAGTCACACAGGGAGGGAGAGAGAGAGAGGCAGAGACACAGGCAGAGGGAGAAGCAGGCTCCATGCACTGGGAGCCCGACGTGGGATTCGATCCCGGGTCTCCAGGATCGCGCCCTGGGCCAAAGCCAGGCGCCAAACCGCTGCGCCATCCAGGGATCCCTGTATTCTATTTTAATAGGTATTAATTGCCCAGGAAGTTCCTATTCCAAAGAATGTCTGCCTCCTTTGAGAGAATGACTAATACTTTGTAATTCTTATATAATATCACAAGGCATTAGAGAGAAGAAAGGCGGAGAGCCAGATGTTCTGGTCTGAGGCAATCTTAAGACCTTGGAGTTTGCTTTGCAACTGGAGGGACTTTAGAGATGATCTAGTTCAATCCTTTCATTTTATAGATGAAAATCTTGAAACCCAGTGAGATTAAAGGATACACCTGAAGTCACACAGCTCAGTTACTGAGGAGCTTGGATTAGATTCTATGTTCTTAAGTTCTATTCTATTCCTCTCTCAGGAGTGAGATGGTCATGAGTAGAGCTTAAAACCACTGTGGGGAATATATATATATATATATATATATATATATATATATATATATATATAGAGAGAGAGAGAGAGAGAGAGAGAGAGGGAAAAGTTTAAATTAATTCATAGAGAAAAAGAAATATGAACTATTTAGGAGTGAATGGAGATTCTAAACCAACAGAAAGTACCAGAAAAAAATACTTAAGAAAAAAATCTACCATCTTCTAGGTAGTATCTCAATGTATACTACTTGCATAATATTGTTTGTGTTGTATGACTTATAAACATTTTTGTAGCTACATATTCTTTATGTGGATATTAAATTTACTAAAATCAATTAAAAATATATATGTAATTCTACCCAAATAATATTTAATAACAATTGTCTGTTAGGTATTGCAATAAGTGAATAACTTAACAAATTCCACTAAACTCCAGAAGTTTAATCTCTGGAGTGCAGAAATAAATTCTCTGATATAAAATACAATATGATAAATGATACAGTAGCTATAATCATAATCAGGTTTGAGAACACAGGAAATGGGCAGAGTAATATAGGCGTGGCTATAGGATGGTACTGAGAACATCTGGAAAAGACTCCTTAAAACTAACAGACACAATTTGATGTGAGTTTTAAGCAAAAGAGAGAACTTTGTAGGCAGGTATATGAAGGTAGATATTTTTTTGTACAAGAATTATTGCAAGTTTACTTATACCACATGCCCCTTTCCCTTTCCAAGCTTGAAGGTACAAATCTCCCAAAAGAAGAAGGTAAATGTTTATTTTAATTTTTGAGAGGAGTAAAACAACCATATTTTTTTCCGATCTCTACCTATGAGTGACTTGGAAATCATTTTACATAAAATTTACCTAGCTCCCTAATGGTCTCTAACCACACTTAAAATGTTTGCCAACTGTCTCAGAGGATTCAGCATAAATTGGTTTTTGAAAGGACTTATATTCTCTACCAAAGATCTTGCTAAGTATGAATTATTTCAAAGATTCTGATTATAGGTTTAAGGGTCTACAAATACAATAATGGTCTTAAAGGTCTTAAAATACAAATAATGTATTATTTCCTATAGAAAACCAAGCAGCGCTCATACACAGGCATTGTAAATATACACAATAGAGATTAGCTACAAATTAACAAACTCCTAAATTGAATACTACATGTTCAATAGTAGAAGTTAACTTTAAAATTGAGCCCAGATCTCAATACGCTTCCTTAGAAAGACAGCCCCTCCATTCTTTTTGTTACTTTTAATTTAACTTAATTCAACTAATTTTATTAAGCCCTTGCTGACTATTGATTTCTGTAGGATCCATGTTACATGCTGTGCCAGCCATGAAAATAAGGTCGTCAGTTCTTCTCCTGCGGGGACCCTAATTGACTGAGGGTCTCAGCTGCTGTGCTTTGAAATCTATAGCTGTGCTTGTGGCCTGACCGTGTTTCCCACAGGCTGCTCGAGCCAGTGCTTGAGTATGGCAGGGATGCAGCCCTATTGCTACGAGATGTGAGGCCTCTGAACGTGGGCTTTGGCTCTAGGACTTCCAACAGCACTGTTCAGCCTTCCTGGCTCTGGCAGTCTAGGATGTTTCACCCAGACTCACTTCCTTTCTCTTCATTCTTTCTCACTCAGGGTCAAGCAGCTCTCCCAGCCTCTCCTGTCCTCCCCATTTGTTTACAGGGTGCTCCCTCGAATAAATTTCTGCTTGGTGACTGCTTTACAAAAAAAAAAAAAAAAAAGAATAAGACACATGCACATAGATGACAGGTAAAAATACTGTCTAGTTACAACTACCCATATCCTGAATGTGACAAAATTTCAACAGAAATGATGCATTATTATTAAACCGGAAGTTCAGTCCTCCTAGTAAACAGCTCAAACTAGACTCTTCCTTGGCAGCTCTCAAAAAAGCCATTCAAATTGGTCGGTGAATACGACACTTTATGTTTCTACCAGACAGAAATCATGGGACTTCCCCAAAGGAATCACAACAGCTTTTTAAGTGTATATTATTTTCTGATTATACAGGTTAACATGCCATATTTATTTTTTTTTAAATTAACTTGGTATTTCCTCTGTCTGTAATAAATTTCTTCATGTTTCTCCCCTTGTTTAGTATGACCAGCCATGCAACTTTTTGTAGCTGTCTTAGAGTAACATAACAGAAATTCTCCATCAAACACAAACATAAAGACACTTATTTTTGCCGAAGCCAAAGATTTAAGAACATGTCTGTATTGGTCAGCACTTCATGCGGAAGATACAAACAGCATGCTTCGGTTGGAGGAATAATTTTACCAGCCCCTCAGTCCCCATAAGAGGATGTTACTGCTGATGATTACCCTGAAGATAGAATAAAGATCTAGACAAGTCCCTTCGGCTTATCCCTTTGATTCTCAAGGGATCTATAAACCCTCTTAGATTTTTCCAACTCTTTGGGAGATTTTGGCTATTGCCACCCACTTGCTTGATGTAAGAAAACAAACATTCCTAAGTGTTTATGAAAGGGGTGAGCTGATGTCCAATTTTCTGTAGAACTATGTGCTACCATTTTTATGTTCCAACCTTTCTCTGTTTCTTTAAAACCAACTGCATACATCACTGCTATTGCCACTCCTCTGACTTGTCTGAAAGGTTGTGTCCTTCACTTCTGTCAGCAGTGTCTTGACCCTACCTCCATGATAGCACTTGCCATAATGCATTCAACTGTGTTTATCTATTAAACTGTTTTCCTTGGTTATGAAGAACTTGATGAAAACACGTGTGTCATTGATTTCTGTATCAAACTCCTCCACCTATGCCTATGTTTGTCTGCAGGTGGTCAGGTTACACCTGTCAAAAAGTTGTGACATTTCATTCACTGAGAATAATAAGAATTACTAACTCTTACTGAGATAGAGAAAAGTAAAGCCTTTCCCGAATTAGTTTCAAGATTGCAGAGGAAAGTTTCTGAAGTATGCACAAGTAGCTTCTACTAATTTTAGTCAATCATTCCCTTACTGAGCATTCATGTGCCAGGCAATGAGCTGTGAGGGAGGGATAACAATACAATGATTATGATTCTGTTGCTAGGGACCTTATTCTCATAGGGAAGACAAATATATAAACAAATAATTTTTGAAAAAGGAATTCTGGGGTGCCTGCGTGGCTCAGTCAGTTAAGCATCTAGGTTTGGCTCAGGTCATGATCCAGGGGCTCTGGGATTGAGCCCCGCATTGGGCTCCCTCTCAGGGAATAGCCTGCTTCTTCCTCTCCCTCTGCTGCTCCCTCTGCTTGTGCTGTCTCTCTCTCTCTCTCTCTCTCTCTCTCTGTGTGTGTGTGTGTCAAAAAATAAAATATTTTTTTTAAAAGAAGAAGAAATTAAAGGAATTCTGCTGTCATAGAAACTTGCAGAGAATTCCATGTAAATACAATGATCAGGGCTGGGATAGTTTCAACAGATGACATCAGGTGTAGAGACACTGCAGCATAGGATAGCCTGGCACAGTAGAGATACTATGAGCAGTTTGTTTGAAGTCCAATATAAATATTAGTAAGCAGCAGGTGGTGGGGATGAAGAAAAATGGAAACACATAGGTCACAAACATCTTGGATTCCGTGAAAAATATTGTGGTATTTCTTGTAAAGATAATAGGTATGATTGTCATATATGAAGCGATGACTTGCAATATAAGTAATAGGGAAAATTAGACAAATTAGGATATATTTTGGAGGTAGACTCAATAGCACCAGTTGATCTTGTGAAAGCGTGAAGTGGGATAGGTGGTGGTTGAGCAGCACACAAAGAAGAGGAAGTCGCTTGACAGGACATGGCTAGGGAAGGAAGGTACCCACTGAGGTTTCTAATGAGCAATTGTTGCAAAGGGGTGGCTTAGATGCTGTTAGATTGCAATAAATAAGATGAGGTCAAAGTGGTACAACTGAGAGGAAGGATTAGACATTTCTAAAGGGGATCGTTTGTCTTTTTCTCATGGTGATAAAGGACCAATGGTCTGTAGATGACCCTGCGAGCAAGTATGGCAGAGGCAAATGACTCCTGCCTTCAGCCCCACACACATACATCAAGGCTGCTTAGATACGAATAATCAGGCATGTGTGCAAAAATAGCCTACAAGAAGGAGAATAGAGTTTCATTAAAGGCAAGGAGGGTGAAGAAAAATGCTGTGGATAACAGTCTGTGGATGTAAGGAAATTTAACTCAAATAGCTGTCTATAAAAATAAGATAATGTTGAGGCATCTGAAGTGATTCTCTGCCTATGAGCCCCATCTGTCCGTTTGAGGTTTTTTACATTCATCTTTAAGAGGGCCGAAGTCTATACTTATTTTTGTTTTCTTTTATGTTCACAACGTACCAGTGAGAAAATAACAACTGCTACTTAGAAATAAGTGAGCAGCTTATTGTACCGGACGCATTGATGGTGAAAATGAATATACCACTCAACAAACGCATTTTATCTAAAATCTTTCACATGTTGCCTTTCGATTACCCTTTTATCTCTTGCTGATGATTAAAAAAGATAGGCTGCCCAATTATCATCTTATATGACTACAGAATGGTATTTTTCCAATGTCCCATGAAAAAAAAAATTTAGAATCTAAAGAACACCAGGAATTATTTTTTCAGTTCTACAATTCATAAATCTAAATGAACAAAAGATAACTGAACTGAATTAAGGTATATAGTTACTGGACAAGAGTTCGAAAGTAAAATTAAATTGATGAATCTAATGTAATGAACTATGATAACCCAGATGCTTCAATATTTTTACAGAGTATTTAATAATCATATATGAAGCAATGTTTTGGAAGAGACAAGCAATCTACTCTTATGTAATAGATTAGAAATGAAAATCAATTTTAGAGTAATTCCTGTCTCTCATACTTGAAATTGAACTATGTATTGTATCCTCTCTAAAGCCTATCCCAGCAATATTTGGATAGTGAGTATAAAGACTATTTTTAGAGTGATTTAACACACTGGCAGCTATGAAGGAAGCTCTTACATGATGACTAAAATAAGGAATGTGCCTGCTTGCTTTATACTGGAAGCACTTTTTAAGCATTGAAAACACCGGAACATATAGCACTACCCAGTTACTATAAAGCACACATTCTAATCAATATAATTTGATTGATTCAATGTCATATAATGTGGTATGCCATTGCCTGTACATTAACAATGAACATCTGTCAAAAAAAGTGCCATAAAATGAATTTCAGAAACATATCTGACAACAATAGATTGTGCAAAATCTCTCCACAAAACAAAGGGGACATTTTAAACAGAAGTAAGGGAGTATATATGTGTGCTGAGAGAGTGGGTCAGTTCGGTGCCCTCATCAGGAAGAAAGTGTTTAAGAACACTCAAAAGCAGCGCTCTAACCAGACTATGCAAACACAAACCAGGTTTGTGTCCCAGCGCATGACATAATAACCTGCGGGATGTTGAGTAAGCCATTTGATTTCTTTGTGAATCCGTTTCATAATGCATGAAATGGGATTCATATGGCTGTGATGGTTGATAATAGGCTATAATATGCACAAGATAAAACATTCCCTTCACAGATGAAGCATTTGATAAACCTGTTATTTCTGAAGCTATATTAAAAATATCTGACAACCGATAGGTCATGGGCACCAGCCAACTGGAAAATGCATGACAACCTGGTACACAGCCCCTACATACACACCCTGATTATTTAATACACACACATATGTGCATGTGTAAAATATATGGGCATGCAGAGTGATTTGAAACCAGCTGACACTTTTAAGTTGGTATTACTCAAAAATTAAGTTATACATGTAACAAGTTGTCAAGATATCCTTTAGTGCACCTAAAGACTATCAGAAAAGTTCTCCAAGTGTTGGTCAAAATGAGTTGGCTCTGAGAGAGGCAATTATTGATGCTATGGTCTCGCAAATTTTCTGTAAGTGATTGAAGACAGATTATTGCCATTTTCAGAAGCTATGGGTCCTGACGGAAATAGATAATGCCGAACAATACAATATCTACTAATATTATTAGAGTCATGGAGAGAATAAGATGACTTTGCTGTTCATTTCACGATGACAAGTCTACTTTTGATTTTATTTTTTAAGCAGAAAAAAAGAGTAGACATTATGTTCCTAGAGGGTGCCGAAAATAAACGTCATCACTGAACATGTACGGAATTCATTGATACACAGACCCTTGTCGCATCTATCAGCTGTCTATCTAACACCTGTCTATCTCTTTATTGCAGGTAACAAGTGAGGGTAATCACATATCTGCACTTGTTGATGAAGTGTTTTATTTTTTTTCCTGCTGTTCCTACAAAAAAGTCTCTGACAACCCCATTTTCCATAGAATTGGGTTTTGATTGTTTTCCTCATGCTGTTCTGAGTTTCTTAATGACCATCTACTATGTTGGTGGTTGGTTCATTCTGTTCAAAATACTGATGTGCTTCTGGACCTACCAAATGGCACATCTCCATGATTTGTTTATTTTAGAGATTTTTGTTTTTACCACATTTTCTTTGTTCCCTCGTGAAAATGAAGGTATCTATCATGGCTCTGATTTCAACCACTAATGGTGTTTTACTTCAAAGGGTCTAAAAATGAATTATACTACAGGACCGATGTTTACAGTTGCATATATTGGAAGTAATAGAAATAACCATGAGTGATTCTTTATTAATTCATTTGAGGATGTACTAATAGTCCTAGGAAACTGAGTAATACATTTTGAGAGCGCTCAAATATTCACCTGTCTGATGCTCGTCAAGTAAACCCAAGCACACGGGCTTTTCATTTGATCACTCTCCTACTGACACTTAAGGAAAAAAATTCTCCACTATTCCATCTGACAGATATTTATTCAGAATTCCTCCTTGTCATCTTTGTTACTGGACATTTTTACGTGAAATATTTCTCACCAGAGATAAGGAACTCATTACAGGTACCCACGGGAGTTCTGGGAATCATCAGTGCTCATGATGGCAAAAACAAAACAAAACAACTACTATCCTTGGATTTGAACTTCTTCCTATATCTTGTTTGCAGAGAATATGATTTGCTTTCTCTATACCACTGATATTAAAGCTCCAAATTAAAACAAACCAGAAACCAAAGCTTCTTGAGCTTTATAAGGATTTTTTTAATCTGAATTTCAGTTGCTGGTAATATTCTTCTCTGTTGTGTTACCATTTGATAAATTCACTTTTTTAAAAGAATTACACTCTTTGGAGAAGTACTAGCCACAGGTAGGCAGGATTCTAAGCTACTTAAAAACCTTACTTCAACAATGTTGTAAACTAGGTTGATAGTAAATTAAAACTGAGACACCTACTGAAATATCCATTCCGATGCACATTGCTTTGAACCAGAAAAAAAGAAAAATCACTGAGTAAACATCTCTAGAACATTTTCAGAATTTCATGAAAGTCATAAATTTCAGACAAACATTCTAGGAGATTTATAATGAAATCCACCTGAGAGAGGGGGAAAATAGGTTATCTAAACCTTAGAAGAATTGTAATATTCCCAGGGTTCAAGGTTTTGTTCGATAACAAGTTTCAGTCAGATCCTAAATGAAATAACAAGCTTCCTTTGAGAAAAGTTCTAGTGAATTTCCTCTCCTTAGCACTGAGAGAAAAATGTGGATTTGTGGATTTGTGCAAGCCATAGAGACAGATGCCCAGACTGAATAAACAAATGGCACCATCCATAACCTGTATCTAGTGCTCGCTTAGGCCGCACATTTCTCAACTGAAATATGGAGAAAAGAAGAAGTATGGAGAAATAGAAACAGTGAAGAGTTCATTACATTAGCAAGGTGGGAGGTAAGGTAAATGACAGTCTACACACACACACACACACACACACACACACACACACACACACAAAAACAGAATATTACCTGATTTCTATCTAAAGAACTCTGAGAAAACCTCTACAGGTTTCAGCATTACTCTTGAGCTTCCTCAAGTGATCCAAAAACCTTCAAACTGAGCCATCTGCTTAAGGTGTTATCAAGTGGTTGATAAATGGCAACTCCTTGTCTCCGTGATACCAAAACCATGGAGAGGTTTTCAGTAAACTACAAACTGGGACTTGACTCACTGCCCTTTTTTCTTTGATGCAGAATCATAATGCCAGACAGATATTCAGAGAAACATTACTAAATGCACTAGTTAAAAAAAAAATATTTATTTATTTTAGAAATGAGGAGGAGGGGCAGAGAGAGAGGGAGAGTCTCACGCAGACTTTGAGCTGAGCATGGAGCCCCACACAGATTCCATCTCATGACCCTAGGATCACAACTTGAGCTGAAACCAAGAGTCAGATGCTCAACCGACTGAGCCACCCAGGCGCTCCTCAGTGCACTGCTTTTTAATATATATTTACTGAGTGCTAATTAGTATACCTGCTATAGATATAGTAAATATATGACAAGAAATTCATCAACCCAAAGGAAGAGGAAAATAGCATTTGTGAATCACTTACTGTGTGCCGGGAACTGCACAAGAACCGCAATCAGCCCAAAAATACTCTGAAGTGGATAATATGTGTGTTTTAGACATAAGGACACCTAATCTTAGCCTCTTTAATTTGTAGATAACAGGACTTGCAATCCAAACATTTTTAAACCAAAAGGAATATGGAGATTTATATGGATGAAAATTCTACAACCAGCTCAAGCATAGCTGAAGGTTATGGTCTACCATAACGGAACATAGATCATATTTTTTTTCGTAGTGTGTTGGCTCTGCCTTCTATCTTGATTTCAGGTCTAGGCTTCACATGGTATGAAAGTAAGTGCTCCTAGACCAGTCTACACACAAAAAAAAAAAAAAAAAAAAAAACAAAAAAAGAAACCCAGAACTCTCTTTCCAGAAAGTCCCAGAAAAAAATGTTCATTGTAGCATATAGGTTCTGAATGGATTGCACATCATGTCTAAACTTATAATTGTGGCCAGAGAGAATTTTGGGGCTTGTCTATGCTTCTGTCGGGTGCTCTTTTTCTTTGGTTAGTAAGTAAAGTGACATATGCAAAAGACATGGACCTAAGAAGATGGCAGGGTGAATCCCTAGCAGACAAAGTTTTCCTAAAAAAAAAAAAAAAAAAAAAAAAAAAAAAAAAAAAAATGTGTCTTGGTAAAGTTTAGTTAAAAGATTTTAAAGAATTACACCTCATTGGAGTCTGTAGAGAGATGCAGGGAAGAAATGACAGTGAAGGTGAATAGGTAGGGCTTTCCCCTCCCAACATCCCCATCCACCCCCTTTTAATTAACCTGGGTAGTTTGCATTTATTTCTCTCACAGATAGCTGTAGGTGAGAGACAGTGGGGAATTGGAGGGGTGGGGGCTAAGCTAACAAAGTTATTCCAGTGAATTAAAGATAAACTAATACTTGAAACAAGCAACATTTCTGGATGGGGCACATGTCCCTAACAGACACAATTTTTTTAATGTCCTTTACAAAGTTTAATTTGCTTGAAATCACAGTGTATAGTAAGTGGTAACATGTGAATTTGAATCTATATTCTCACCTTTCCAAAGCGAGTTCTTTCTAAAAATATATATTTAGACCCCCTGTGTGGCTCAGTCAGTTAAGCATCTGACTCTTGATTCGGGCTCAGGTCATGATCTCGGAGTTGCCTTGTGTTGGTGTTCATGCTCAGCCAGGACTCTGAGACTCTCTCTCTCCCTCTCCCTCTGCCCCTCCCCACAATTGTGCAGTCTCTCTCTCTCTCTCTCTCTCTCTAAAAAATAAATAAAAATATAGCTTTCAATTTTTATTAACTGCTATGATACTCATATTGCATCACAGGAAAGACAGACAAAATCTGTATTCAGTTTCCTATTGGAATCTAGAATAGTGTCTGGCATGTGAACTGTTCAGCTGTATGGAATGAATAAGTGAAATAAACTAATAATTGGTTGATACTCTTAAAAAGAAGTAAATTCTGAGTAGAGTCCTGTCATAAATGACAGAGGAATAAGAAAAGTTGCATGAATTAGAGAGCATTTGAGTTTGGCCAGGAGATTGACATAAATTAAGAGGATCTAAATCAGAATCAGAAAGAGTACTTTAGACAAAAATAAATGGTTAAATGGAAACAGGAAAGTTTGGAGCTACTCAGGTTCATATTGGCTGGACCCTAGGGTAGGTGCAGATCACACACTTAGGAAGTAGGTTCAATGTAGTTTGGCCTTAATCTATATCCAGTAGGAAATATTTTAGCTTTTTTTTTTTCTTTCCTGATACAGAACTGTATCACTACAACTAGGAATTCAAAATAGGTGCTCTGTTTAGTGAACTGAAATATGGAGAAAAGAAGAAGTATGGAGAAATAGAAACAGTGAAGAGTTCATTACATTAGCAAGGCGGGAGGTAAGGGAGCTCAGTTTAGGGCTGTGTCATGAGAATGGAGAGGAACAGATTAATAAATAGAGATTATGAAGTTAGACATGAGCAGACAACAAAAAAAATTACTGTCGAGTCTGTAGGGACTGTAGACACTACATCATATTTTTTCTCTATCCCTCCTGAAATCATTTACTTGTGGAAGAGAAAAATCAAACTGATCTAAACAAAATTAAATACTGTGTTAAAGGCCCCAAAGGATCCGAAGAGCAACTTTCCAACCTAGGTCTGTGTGAGTCTCAACAGAAATGAGAAATAACAAAAATCCAGAATGCCAAGGGGAGTTCAATTAAGGAAATTATTATTATTTTTTTAATTTTTTAAAAATTTTTCTTTATTTATGAGAGTCACAGAGAGAGAGAGAGAGAGAGAGAGAGGCAGAGACATAGGCAGAGGGAGAAGCAGGCTCCATGCACCGGGAGCCCGACGTGGGATTCGATCCCGGGTCTCCAGGATCGCGCCCTGGGCCAAAGGCAGGGGCCAAACCGCTGCGCCACCCAGGGATCCCCAATTAGGGAAATTATAACAAATTTTATAAAAGGTGGCTTTGAGATAAGCCCTAAAGGGTTTGTTAGGCAGACAACAAAGAAACAGGACATTCTGCAAATAAATGCAGGTAGTTGAGAAAATATGGTGTAGGTTTGTTGTAAGGAGATGAGTTTTGTTGTAGCAGAGGTCACAGAAAAGTGAGAGAGGAAATGTGTTAAACATATGTGTGAGATAATTTGGAGAGGACATCAGTCATTAGGTTTTATCCTACAAGTGAAAAAAGGACGTGGACACTAAAACGTACTGCTGAGAAACTGAATTTAGGCAGGACTGAGTTTATAGCTATGGTTCCAATACTTACTAGTTAAGTGATTCACCATATGTAGAGTAGGATTAAAAATTTATGTAGCTGCGGGTTCTAAACGAGGCAGTGCATTAAAACTCTGAGTTCATTCTCTGGCATAGGGTAAGCGCTCAATGTTTCCTCATTTCTCTTAACATATTATATAATAACCATAGTAATAAGAACAAAAACTATAACCAAGCAACACAACCAAAGGGTATGTAAATGATACTGTAAACTCAGACTTGACTTTAGACAATCAGGCCCTGCTTCTATGTTAAAATAAAATTATAGGGAATCACTTTAAATGACTATTATACAGAGGACCAGAGGGAAGTTGGAGATTATTCATGAAACGGTTAGACAATATGAATAAGTGGTAGTGTATTTCCTGTATTTCTAATAAATTTCTCACATACCTGGTCTTCTTTTCCTTAACATTTTCATTCCTTTGTTTCCGCTAAAATTCAAATTCTTGATTTACTTCTGTACATAACTCTTAGGAAATCACTATGAGTTTATCACAATGAAAAAGTGACTCTCTTTAGATTATTCACACTAACAACTTTGTGTTTAAATGTAACGTTATTGTGTATATTTCACTTGCGTAAGTACAATAAAGACAAACGTTTCCCTGATGAAATTTGAAATTTTCATAATGACTTCATGAATTGGAAGCTTAAATGTAATGTATCTGCCTTTGGTAAACCCACATATTATGGTTGTCCAAAAGTGTTTTCATGCATTTAAAATTTTTTATGGATGGTAAATGGACCAAGCTGAAATTAGGTAAATGGTAAAAGTATCAAAAAGATGATCCATATATCTTTGATGTTGGCAGGACACAGACTGGATTCAGTAAATGAAAAACGTGATAGATAGGTTCATGTGACTCTCTTTTCATAAGGCCTCTGATAATGATCATAGCCATGAAGTACATCTCTTAATTCACAAAACATAAACTACTAAGTTATCAAAAATATATATCTCAAATGACTGTTGCTAAATAATTTCTAATCCACTTTAATTCTGTATTTTTAAAAAAGTCATTTGCATACAAAAAAAAGTCTTTTTAAATTAGATTTGATTATATCCCCATGCAAATAATAATTTAGATGGAAGTAGGTAGTTGTTTTTGTTTTTTTTTTTTTAGTAGGTAGGGTTTTTTGATGTCAAAATTACCAAACAAATTAAGGAATCAAGAAAGCATGTTTAGTCAACATAAAGAATAATAAAAATATTTCTTAACATCATCCTCCTATATAAACCAATAACCATTTTCAAATTATTTTCATGTATTAATTAAATGAGTGTTGTCAGTTTTTTTTAATAAAAATTCTTCAGATGTCCCAAATATTCTATTATTTTACACTTGTACAGCAGGTTTTTAAACAGAATTTAAACAATGTATACTTTTAATTAAAACCATAAAAATGTTTTCTATCATTCAAAATTGATGAATAATCCTGATTTAAATTATGAGGGAAAAAATCTAGGTTATTTTAGGATTTTCATGGCTTACTTACATAAATCAGTCACTACTTTTATAGCACATGCAAAACCTGATTTCCTTTTGTTTCAAAGAACTAAAAACTATATTTATGCATTTAAATTTCATAAAGCATAAAAATAAGCTTCTACATTATGACAAAAAAATGAATCACTGTAATTTTATACTGTTTCCCTTGAAAACCAGTTGTCAATGTAGAACAAAAATCTATAATTATTCATTATCCCCTCCCCCCCCCCGCCAAATAAGAGGAAAATGGGAAGGTAAGAAAGCAAAAGTTCCCACAGTGTAGAAAAATACAGCTAATCTCAGTCTAAATCAATACAGAGATTTTAACCATAAGCAAGCCAGCTAGCTGTTTTAAAAGTCACTAGGACAATTGTCATTTTTATTTCCTTGAAGCTGTCTATTCCAGTTCATTTTGTGAGGTTTATGTATCCTACAAGGAGCTAGAGTATACTCCAAAGGAGAAAACCCTGGCAGTTTGGAATTTGTTGCCTAACGTTCTTAATCTACTCGTGTGGTTATTTATGTTGAACATTTCCACTCATGACTGATGACAGATGAGACCTAATAGGCAGTTTCTCCATATATCTGCTAATTTGGTCGGTTTTTCTGTTGCAGTACATTTTAAAGGCTCTGTGACATCCTTTCATATACTTCATTTTTGCTTGAACCAAATCTTTAAAACCTGAAATTTTGCTGCAGGATTTCTTTTTCACAAGGAGAAGCAAGAGATAGAACACTGCTACAGAGCAAGTGAAAGTTAGCGCAAATGAACAAAAAGGGATGCGTTTGTGTAAATATATTTCATTGGCTTACAATAACCAATTTCCTTTTCTTAAATGGATTAGCCATAGTGAGGTCATATCTACAGATTCAAAAATAAACTAACATGGCACAGGGGCGGCTGAGTGGCTCAGTCAGTAAAGCACCCAACTCTTGATATCAGCTCAGGTCATGATCTCAGAGTCCTGAGATTGAGACTTGCCTCAGGCTCCACGCTCAAAGTGGAGACTGCTTGGGATTCTCTCTCTCCCTTTGCCCCTCCTCCCACTCACTCACTCTCTCAAATAAATAAATAAATAAATATTTTTTTTAAATGGTACAAAATATTAACTTGTGTGGGTTCACAGTGAATATTTTTTGCAGTCTCAAATCACTGTCAACAGAGAATATCTGTGCTACCAGGTTAACTCATCTAAAGACACCCCTCACTATCACCACTAATTTTCCATTGAAATTAACTGGTTTTTTTTCCAGATGTTTATTTATTTACTTGAGAGAGAGAGACAGAGATAGTGAGAGAGCGAGAGAGAGACAGCATGAGTGGGGAGGAGAGGGAGAAGCAGACTCCTTGCTAAGCAGGGAGCCCCACATGGGACTCAATCCCACGACCTCGGGATCATGACCTGAGCCAAAGGGAGATGCTCAATCAACTGAGCCACCCAGGTGCTCCAAAATTAACTGTTTTTATAATTAAACAAAATTGAGAAGTGATGTATGTGTATATATATACAATTTAGTCACAGTCACAGAAAATTTCAAAAAAGGTTCTATTGACTGTAGTCATTATTAATTTATTCATGATTCTCAAAGATAAAATTGTTTTCAACTGTATTGCTCTATTGAGCCACAGTAGGAATCTTTCATTGAAAAGAGAGTTTTTGTTCTGTTATGATACTTGTATGGAAAGTTTTGGCATTTTAATAAAACATTCTATCAAGAAAAATTAATAAGTTCACAAAATAAGATACTATGGTGAAATATATCACCTTCCTTCAATAGACTAATAATATAACCACTTCAGACAGAAAGAATTAGAGACTGCAATATACATTTTTCTTTTGTATACACATTTTAGGAGAACTAGTTAATGTCTTATATGTTTGATTCAAGTACTATAATCCATTAAATATACGTATGAAATAGGTAATGCAGGGCACATAGTAAGTTCACATAAGAAATCACTTAGGTTCTCAGGATGAGCTCTGCCCCTATCTAGATGTATTGCATCATATCCTAACTTTTGACGTTTTTCTTTATTAACCTTAATTGTTAACTGAGTTTGTTTTTACTACCAAGCAAGGAAAGTAATCTATGCAGTCATATCACTTACTCATAGATGGTAAAATAAATTTGATTTGCCATTTCCAGCAAAACCCAAAATCATACGTGACCAAAGGAAAAAAGAAAAGTACAGGTTTACTAGATATACCCACAGCTGTCTCCTAAGAAGAATCCTGGGTCCTTGCAAATGGACAGCCCTCTGTTTTACTGAACACTTTGATGAGTTAGCATAAGGACCCCTGAGAGAAGCAAGAGCTATTTTTCTTTGCATAATAAAACTCAAGAGGCAGATTTGCAATGTAGAGTGTTTCTAAATTACACATTATTAGTGCTCCATTGATTTCTTCAGTAAAAAATGCTGTAGAATGAATCTATTTAGGGGCTTTATTAAATCCTAGAGCTTGGAGTCTACTAATAACACCTGAATAAGACTTTTCTTTAAAAAAAAAAATAATGAGATCCTCATATTTTAAATACAGTTTGCTCCTTAAATCTACCCTCGTTTTTCCATATAATAAAAAAAGATTACATACCTATATGGGCTACTAATCTAAGTGTACATTCTACCAAAAGAGGTACTGGTCTTCTTGGTCCGTCCGCTTTGGACACTAGGCTCTTTTTTTTTTTTACAGGACTCAGTGCAGAGAGCTGTTAATATAGGGCAGAGACTAAGCAGGGAAGCAAACATTGTTCTCTAACTCAAGAAATAATGAAGATAAGAAACTGAATACACACACATACAGGCACACATGCGCACACATGCATACACGCCCATACGCACACATACCCCACTTGGCTGTAAGAACTCAATGGGGTTTTTTGTGTAAGCATTTTACACTCAATATGTGGGGTATGCTAATATGCTCAAGAAGTTTGAAAGTCAAAAAGCAAATCCAGTAACCATAATGAGAAAGAAAATAGCATTACAGATCCAAATTGAAGGGTATAGTGTGTTTACTTCTTTAAAAATAAGATGAAAAAATTTATCAAGTGTTTATGTAGAAGAAGCCATGCACCCATATAGGAATGCTAGAAGGTTTGCCAACAGTGATTTGTATATACATATGTACTTTGCTTAATGAGCAACTTATGAATGTCTTCTGTTTTTCAAATAGTGTACGAGGCTCTGAGAATGAAAGGATCCCAAGATATTGCAGGTCCTGACAATTAGACTTTCTGTTTGCAAGGAGTGGAGAGGGCAATGAAGAACCTCAGAGATACTGGGGAAAGAGAAGATCATCCTTTCAGAATTCCTGGATGTTTCAGATAATTCACTATGTGTGAAATACAGCCCGAAAGAGCTCCCACTCCTGATTTACTTAAAGTCCTTCTAGTTTGTTTATTTCTTTGTGGGAGGAATTAGCATATAAGGATGAATGGAGTTAAAAAAAAGATAAAAGAACCTCATTGAACTGTGACTTTTCTGAGATCTTTATCTAAGAACCATTTGTGGAAACAATTTTACTTGTTGCTTACCATTCCTGAGATTATATTTTTCCTAAAAAAGGAATTGTACAATTGATATTTTCAATTTCCGACGTGCTAGCGTTTCAGTGTACCCAGACAATTTTACTGCTAAAATTGTATCTCCATACACCTGGCCTGTCCATGAATCAAGTCACAAGTGTAGAGTTGTCTTGATAAATGACCAGCCATATATATAATTTTGCTTTAACAGATTTGATAAAATATGAGGAAGAATGATATACTTACTTTAACTTTCACTTTCAGAGAATGTTTATTTTTCCCTTGGAGAAGCTTCAAGGAAACATAAATCAAACCCAATCCCTTCTTAATCATTTCCTTGCTGTAATTTATAACAGAAAAGGAGTGCTATAGACCTCTCTCCAGACTCCCAGAATGGTGCCCGCTACTTGTTATTTCAGTTTTCTTCATCTCTTACAGTGGAGCCATAACCATTGGCTGTGCAGGAATTATGACCCATTTGCAACAGGATAAGCTCATGGCCCCTTATTCCACATTTGATTGCAACCGTCTTACGTTACACTCTTTCACACTCATGTGACTTTTGAGGGTCCTAAAACTGCCTTTCCAGCCCACCAAGACTGAAGAGTAACACTTGAGGTTCACTTTTCATGGAATTCCTGAATTACCCAATTATTTGACACTCACATCATCTTGGGGTATGTGGTAGGGAAGGGAGGAGTGTTGCAAGGAGACTTTTGGAACATTCTTTGTTTCTTTCTTTCTTGGGTTTGTTTAGTAGGTCAAGTCTGGGGGGAGAAAAATGTTGGAACTGGAATTCCCAGTTTTTATATATGTGTTTGTTGCTTTCAAGGTTTCCATTACATATACTCTATTCATCTTATTAGTTATCATGTAATCATAGATTGAAATAAATACACACACACACACACACACACCTCCCAAGTTCAAATATTTAAGACACTACATAATCAACCAATCAATCCATAAAGAAAAATGCCAATAAGAAAGATATCAAATTCTCCAACTACTACTCCATTTTCTTTTCAAGAAATAGGAACACTTTAAAGGTGGCTTTCTAGAGAAATAAAACCCAAAGAAACGTGGGTTTCGTGTAACGCGAGCTTGGAATTCTAGGCAATAGTATCAAATGGTGGTGTTGGGGGGTATGCGGAGGGTAGACAAGCCTCTGAAGCATCTTGAAAAGCATCGTCGAAGTTACTATCTCCCCTTTCTACTATAGAACTACTCCCAAAGTAGCACATAAATCAGAAATAGTTTCCTTCTTGTATTTACTAAAAGTGTCCTCTGCCAGGTGAACTGGATGGGATTAAACTTGTCTGTAGTTATAGTCAACTGCAGAGAGGACAAGAGATGGAAGACATATGATTTGTAGATATTACAAGGGTCAGACTGTAAATACTTTCTTTTTCTTCACGTGGCACCTATTTTAAATTCTATCAAAGGTATTATTTTAGTCAGTGAAAATTTAAAGAATATCTTAAAGCCCTAAAGAACCCAAATATTAGCTGTGCCCTTTTAATGTAGATGAAAACATCTACCTGTTATCCTCTTTCTTATCTTCCAACTATTTTTATTCATGACAAGTCAAAAGTTCTGAGAAAGCCTTCTGCCAATTCTTGCATTTGTCGTAGCTTGTACTTTCAGGGCTTCTTGGTATTTTGCACTAAGTTTTATCAAGTTCTCTTGCTCTGAGCCACATTGGCCCTTATGGAGTTCTCAATTTCATCACCCCACTACCAAAAATAAATCCTTCTTTGGAAGAATTATTGAAGAATTTTCAAAGGGGGGGGGGTCCCATGGAAATGTTTTATCATTCATTGCTTGAATACCTGCCATCTCATTAGTTTCTCCTCTTATTTTTTCAATTCTCCCCACCCCTGTAGTCTTTACAAGGAAAACTTAAGAGGCAAACATATGCCAACGTGGTAAACCACTGTCAAACCTGTGGTTTTTGTTTCCTATGCTAATTATAGTAACACTTTCACAGTAAGTAAGTCGTAATATTTACACATAGTGCAACCAGAAATTGACATTTAAATTCTTTTCTCTTCAGAATGGTACCAAAAATGAAACAATCAATTATGTAAATGCCCATTCTTTATGACATTTAGTTGCTTTGAAGATAATACAACCATTGTAATATATTTTTTCTGAAAAAAATTGCTTTGAAATTACTTTTTAATCTCTAACTTATTAAAAAAACTGATACAAAAATCACTAAATCCCCCATGAATTAGCCATATCATAAAAAACTTAAGAATAGTAGAACTATAATATCATTCAAATATATCTATTTGCATATGATGATATTATAATAACTTAGCTCTTTGGATACACGTTATGAGGACAATATTGAAACATTTTGCTTTATATTTGTAGAGCACTTTTGCTTAAAAAAGAAAATGAATTATTATTTCAATTTTTATAGCATTAATTAGACAGAATTGATTCTTCTGAGAATTATGCATGCACTTTCATTTTCAATCTTTCAATTTTTCCTTTCAGGATATATTTGTATATATAAGAAGATAGAAATCCAAACTGAAGTTCCTCATATAAGAAATTTATATTTCCCATGTCATTATAAAACGTATTCGTTTTGCACAGCATAATCTCTTCAACTTTAGAACTATGATTTATGATTAATTCCTTGCTAGAGTTTAAGATTTTTAAAGAAAATTCTCTATTTTAACCGCAAGCTTGAAAAATGAGTGTCTAGTTAATGTACATTGTCAGTTAACTGAAATGTGCAATGAATTACTAATATGAAAAGCACATCATTTATTAAATATTCAATGGAACTATTTTTATGAAAATTAACAGAATATACAATTTTTTTATTCATACTTAAAAACAAAAAATGTATAATGATAGACTGATTTAAATCAATGTCTCAATAAGCATCAGAATATCATCTGTGTTACTAATTAAGTATCAAGTAGTTTAAGTTTTCCCTACCATTTAGGGGAGTGGATATTAACCAAATCAGATTCAAATATTAAAAATATGTATGTTAGAATTTTAATAATATTTTAGAAACAAACTTTTAGTCAGTAAGTATTTAGTCAATACCATTCAGAAGCTGAGTAGATAGTTGGCACTTGGGGAGACAGGATTATAATACATCTCCTCTATCTTCCAGAAAGTTTAATTTCATTAAGCTAAACTGAATTCACATATGGGGCTCACATCTGCATATCTTTTTTTTCTTTTTAATATTGTTGGCCTTCTTTTTTTTTTTTTAGGATTTTATTTATTTATTCATGAGAGACACAGAGAGAAGGCAGAGACACAGGCAGAGGGAGAAGCAGGCTCCCTGTGAGGAGCCTGATGTGGGACCCAATCCCAGGACCCAGGGATCACGCCCTGAGCTGAAGAAGACGCTCAACCACTGAGCCACCCAGGTGCCCTCACATACTTAGATCTTAAAGAATGGCTGGCTGCATGCTGGTCTAGAGTTCTCTATTATCTCCTGGGTAAGCACTCATATTCAAGAGAGTGTAATCCAGGAACACAAGCTGGGTCCACTAACCAGAACTCAATAGTTTAAAGACCATTTTGATTTAGATCAGAGGTAGTACGGCATCGATGTACCTGTTTTATCCCTAGCTTATGGCTCAGGTACTCTTTTGATTTCTATGGAGAAGGCAGGAATGCATAAAATCAAAGGGGCTTTTTCACTAATAAAGTCAGAGGATAAAATAGGAATAACTGGATGTTGTGCTCCCTTTGACAACACATTTTCTAAAAAAATAGGAATAATTGTGTATGGTCTAGGCTGTGTCTCTCAAGGAATGGGAAGGAATTCAGCTAAGGAACCGAATGAGTGGATGGAATCAGGCCTTCCTCCTCTGATATTTTTTAAATGGAAATGAGTTTTCTGAAATTAAAAGTCCTCAGGCCATTCAAAATGGATAAAGAAGATGTGATACATATGTACACACACACACACACACAGGGGAATATTACTCAGCCATAATAACAAATGAAGTCTTTTATGACAACACAAAAGGACCTAGAAGACATTATGTTAAGTGACATAAGTCAGACAAGGACAAATATCAAATAATTTCACTTATACGTGAAATCTAAAAAGCAAAACAAATGAATAAACAAACAGAATCATAAATACAAGGAACAAACAGGTGGTTGATAAGGAGGGAACAGGGAGGGGATGGATGAAATAGGTGAAGGGGATTAAGAAGTACCGACAGGGAATATTGTCAATAATATGGTGATATTTATGTATGGTGACAGATGGTAACGGGACTTACCGTAGTGAGCACTGTGCAACGCAGAGGATTCTCAAATCACTATGTTGTACATTTGAAATTAACATAGCATAATACTTAATATTAATATGTCAAGTATATTTCAATTAAAAGGAGGGAACATAAATTGGGACCCAGGGACTTTTAAAGTGCTGAGAATTTTAAGTCGTCTTAAAAAGTGAACAAGTTCCTACATTCTGCGAAGATCATTTTTTTAAACAAGTTTATTTTTAATAGGGATTGGTAAAATAGTTTTTGGTTCCCTTAAATTCCTCAGCCTTGATTTACTTTACAGACTAGAATAAACAAGCCTGAGAATTACAGACACTGAAGAAGGAAAAAAAAATGTAGAAAAACAATGAGAAGAAGCCAAGCAGGGAAAAATAGAGACTTGTAGCAAAATTTTAACTGTTCATAGGAGAGCCCCTGCACCAGTGTAGGTTATGAGGAGTATGGCCAATGATTATAGGCAACTTGGGCAACTTAATATTTATTTTTATCTTTTTTAAAGATTTTATTTATGTACTTAACACTGAAAGAGGGAGAGCACAGGCAGGAGGAGAGGGAGAAGCCGACTCCCCGCTGAGCATGGAGCTCAATGAGATGCGGGCTCCATCCCAGGACCCTGGGATCATGACCCGAGCCGAAGGCAGATGCTGCACCAACTGAGCCACCCAGGAACTCTGCAACTTAATATTTAAACATGATTGTTGATTATGACAAATGATGTTGCTGGGACATTCAGGCTCAGATCTGTGACAGGAGATGTAAGGGCTTATTACTTCTATTTACTGCTTCTACATAATTTATATGCTCTTAATGCAGTACTTGTGGCATCTCTGATACTGTGTTAGATGCTGGGAAATTCAGTACATAAGAAATACAGTTCCCTTAATGCTGTGTAATTCCCTCAATCCTATACATAGTCCAGTTTAGGAAATAGTGTAGCACTTTCTTCTTTATTTCCATTCCTGTGAGAAACATGAATTAAGAGCCTACCAGTTTTTAGGCACTTAGGATATAAAATCCTGACACTTGTCCAGGAGCTTTTCAGACACTGGAGATATAAATTATTTGAAATGAGGGTGTAGCAATCTGAGCGAAAAGTAGATTAATGTGATGAGGGGTCAGAGGAAGGAAACTCATATTAATTAAACACATATTATGTGTCAGACCTTCTGCTTGGCCTGGAAAGATATACCAAGCACAGCAGTCAGGAAATAGTCTCAAAGTCTGAAAAACACAGTTACAAAAAGATCAATCTCTGCAACACATATTTAAACACGTGTCAAACTTGGTTCGAAAAATGTGTTACATGAAATCGGTAGGAGAAAAGATCGTATCCCTCCCTCCGATTTTCCTGATGTAGAAAAAAATCCCCATTATGTTAAAAATAGTTTATATTTAATGTTCTGATTTTGGAAACGCATACTAATTTTTACTCTCACTCTTCACTTAGTAATAGGAATAATTACTTTGAAGTGCAGTAGAAAATTTGACCACCATTCACATTCATGAAAATGGGACTCTACATGCAAGCTATGCAAGTAGGCGTGCTATAATTTAATTTGGTATGTTTTATAAGTATGGCAAAATAACCCTGCATTTCATTATCCATCCCTAAAAGGAAAAAAAAGATGTTTTAAAATATCCTCAAGCAATCCTTTCAATGTTTTTCACAATGTATACACATAACTAAGATTTTGCCTAATATGTGTTCACATAATTCGGATGTTCTTCTAATTATTAGCTCCAACTCCAGTTATGTCTTATTATTTATTTATTTATTTATTTATTTATTTATTATTTATTTATTTATTTAACAGAGAGAGAGAGAGAGAGAGAGAGAGAGAGAGAGAGAGAAAGCATATAGAGGGAGAAACAGGTTCCCACCAAGCAGGGAGCCTGATGCAGGACTCAACCCCAGGACCCCGGGATCATGACCTGAATCAACGGCAGACATTCAACCAACTGAGCCACCCAGGGGCCCCTAGAGTAACCATTTAGACCCCAGAGAGATGCTAAGTTCTGACTGTATGTATAGCAATCCTGTAATTGTGTGATGTAATCTTGTATATCAATTATAAATACAAACTCAGAATTACACAAAGCACTCACTGCATTTTAACAAAGTTAAACTCTTGACGTGGTAGCCATGTCACCACAATGATATAATTTACTGGTTGCAAGGGTAAAGAATAGCCCAAACTATATACTATTAGCCCTATTAGTATTAGGGACACAGGAAATCTGCTATAAATAATTCCATTACTAGAGCATTTGAGCAAAAAGGCAAAGTTGATAATAGTATATTAAATAGAGTAACACGTAATAGGCAAATGGGGCAAATCAAGTATCACATAGTAAATTATTGATTAGTAATAATTTATCAATAACTTGAAAATGACAAAGGAATTAATTATAACACTCATTGCCAATTAAATGAAGTTGGATCCTTACCGAGTAAGTATAGAAACATCTATTTTTTAGATACCATCTCAAGTGGTGCCATTTTTCATTCATATGGTGATTTCTTCTGGGTCTGAACTATTACAGCACTTATAGTCAGATGTAAAAATTATTACTTTGATATAAATACTTTAATAATATGCTGCATTTTCAATAATTCTACTTATTTTCCATAAAGTATGGAATAATTGTAACAGGTCATTATGGTTTTAATCACTTTATTGCTGAGCACATAATAGACATTCTGAAAGTAATGGCCAATTGCTTGAAAAATATACTAACCTCTTTGAAAACATACTTGGCTATGCAAATAACAGTCTACATGTAGTGTCTGACTATGAGCCACATTTCCAATTTGTCAATCCCCCTTTTTTATTTCTGGAGGTTAAATTGCACAGTCTCTCGGAATTCTTACAACTCCAACTCTTAGATAATTTCCAATTTTATACAAGAGAAACAATATACACGTGGATCAAATAATGACTCATATAACATATCTGGAGCAACTCCCCTTCGTAATTCACTTGAGAAACAGAACAAAAATATTAGTTTGGTTCAAATTCACTAATGTTGTTAGCAGTACTTTAAAAGTTTTTCAGCAAATTATCAAAATATATAATACTTGAAATTGTGATATATCCAGTCTCCCTCTTTCAGGCATTTAAAGCACTTTGATGGAACTTCGGAGTGATGTCATTAGAAGAAATTACCTCTTTACCTCTTCTAAATACATACAAGGATAGAACACATCAATGTGTTTCCTCAAAGTGTAGGCCTCAAACATTTCACTTCAACTTGCTATGTGCCTCCTAATACAGTTTTATATTAATTTCTATATGGGCAAAAATAGTAGAAGAATGTCATTATAATATATTGAATGGATTTATTTATTTATTTATTATTTATTTATTATTTTTTATTTATTAATGGATTTCTGAGAGTGCTTCTTTTATCACACCGAGTTCGAATGTCAGCATTTTGCAAAAGCCTAATAGGAAGACTCTAATAACAATTTGCAAAAATATTAACTATAAAATTGATTTAAAAATGCGACTGATCTTTTAAAATTCACTTTTACGAGGCCTAAAAAGAAATACATGGCAAGAAATTCATCACTAATGTTGATAAAAGTTCATCAAGCAGATGAGACAAGGTAAATCATGTGCAATTATGTGTGTATTTATTGTGGAATAAAGATGTATTTTATTTTTATGATTTTTTTATCCTTGCTGTCAAAATTAAAGAGAAATCTAAAAGTTGATCACTCATTTAGCACTTACCTTATGTGGGTGATGATGAGTGTCGTAGTAGGAATAAAAAAATCATCCACTCGGTCAAACTGCTTTCCCACTGGCTGGGTGTGAATGGTGTGGTGTGGCACATTCCCGCTGGCCAGGGTTATCACCTAAATGGAGCAGACCGCGGTTAGACCTCGGCAGTGCATTCCCTTAATAGTATCAGCATTAATATGATTTAGAGATGAAACAAATCAGAAGCAGTTTCCTAGACTCTTTATTACCATCCTCAAAATTAGTGTATCATTAAGCAAATTGGAATTTTGTAATTGTTTGCTTATTTCCAACACAGAAATTTGTTTTTATAAAGAAAGAAAAAGATTTGTCTTGAATAATTTCTGCTTAAATTATAAAATAAATAGAAACAAGCTTTTGTATTATAAAAGTATTGACTTTGCTATAATGAGAAAAACACAAGCAAGAATACATAGGGTGTAAATGAGATTTTTAGCTTGCCCATCTTTCTTTTTTCTTTCTTTCTTTCTTTCTTTCTTTCTTTCTTTCTTTCTTTCTTTCTTTCTTTCTTTTCTTTCTTTCTTTCTTTCTTTCTTTTTTTCTTTTTTTTCTTCCTTTCTTCCTTTCTTTTGCTTTGTTGAGGTGTAACTGATAAACAAAAAACTTCTCCTAATATAGAACAGGGCTGGAAACAAACCAAAGACTCCAAAACAAATCATATGAAATATATTAGCTCTTAGTAACTTCAGAATTTTACCCTCCCTTAATTGAAATTAATATTTCCAATATTTGAAAATAAAAAAAAATGGAGAAGAGAGAGAGAGAATGAGAAGAGTAGAGGGGCAGAGGAAGGAGAAGAGAGTCTTAGCAAGCTCCCTGCTGAGGAAGGAGCCCCAGGCAGGGCTCAGTCTCAGGACTCTGAGATCATGACCTGAGCCAAAATCAAGAGTTGGATGCTTAACTAAGTGAGCCACTCAGGTGCCCCAGTTTTAAGTAACTTTAATCAAAGACATTTCCTCTTCTTATTCATCATTAATTGGTTTTTAAAACTTTTATGGTCCATTAAAGGAAGGTCACTACCTTTAAACTCTTTTATTCTTTGTATCCCATTATGCACCAAATTCTCACAGTTCTTCAGATTTTTCACACCTCCTCATTTTTTTCCCCTATTGTTCCTGCTGGACAACCATTGTTCTGCTAGCCTTTTAAAGAACTTTCTGCCTTTATTTCTCCCCTTTTAAATCCTTTCTACATATGGCCACCAAATTAAACTTCCGAAACTATTGACTGACTGTTAAGTTAAATAGACTTTCCTCCCTCAAAATGGAGCCTTTTCCTTTGGTTTTTATGACAGAAGTAAGTAGCACTTTGATCCTTGTTTTGTTTTGTTTCTGAGGGGCTATGTTTCTTCATTCATATGGGTATACTTTCATTGAGTTCCACTGGAAATTGCTTTCCCAGTGAAAATCGATTATTATAACTAGAAAGGCTTAGTTATGTTGTGGTTAAAAAATAAGACAAAATAGAAAAAAAAATATAAACATCTTAGAGTCTTGGGAAATAAAGATTTCACTTCCTACCTATTACTTTTCCAGCGGTTTTTCGTGGGGTATGTACTGTTTCACTTAGTATCCCATTCTGAATGGGCAACCAACGAACTACTTGAATGTTTTCATTTACAACAGACTATATTTGCCAGAACTAATCATATGATTCCACCTAACCAAAAGGAGCCTATCATGTGTCCAGAGGAAGAAGGAATCAAAGTCTTTGATAAAAGCTTTAAAGATACTTCACCTATTTTATTAGTGAATGTCAGTGAGGAAGTTTTTAATGGATTTTAGCCATTCATAATAATGTCTACAAAATTTAAATAAAGATTAACTCAAGTAATGGGAAAGAAACTCTTCAAATTTTCTTCCCTTTAGTTTGGATAGAGGTGCATAACTCTGAAATGCATGTACATAGTATTTGAAATTAATAATAATACTTAGACTGATGGCAGCAATAATAATATTTACTGAAAGCTTGTTAATGCCAGTCAGTGTATGTTCTCAGTAGTTTACAGGCATCACATAATTTAATATATTCAAGGAACACCATAATGTATCTCAATCTTACTGATGCAAAACTATTTTATGCCAATGAAGGTATATTAGGTGAGCATCTCATTCGTGTTTGACATAGTCTTAGGATATAAAAAATGCAATGCCCACTTCTCTAGCTCCTCTCAGTCTGGACTTTGTTCACTGACAGTTCTAGATTCTTCTCACTGCTGCAATTGAACAGGAAGTGGTGGGTTGCCAGATTCAGGACTGAGCCTACCAGCTGCAAAGACACACAGATTGATCTATGATGCACCCTAATCAGTAGGCTCAATCTTATGACAATCCTTGGTTCATTCCTAATGGCATCCTGCTGCTGGTGTCTCCATGTGTGATGCCTTCCTTCCACAAGCCCACAGCTGCCACTCCCACTGTCACCCCATCTGGCTGGGGCCTACTTCCTGGCCAATACCAAGATGTAAAGACTTTATTCCAAGTTGTTTCCTGAAGGCATTTCTTCTCTAATTTTTGTGCATTTGAAAAGACATTACACATGGATTATAAAGCTGTGCAGATGACAGACTCACAGCTTTTAAAACAGCATTTCTTATTTTCATAAAGCATAGATGCCTTTTAAAAAGAAAGAAAAATAACTAGGATAAATATTTGAGAATTCATCTGAGAACACTAATTGGAAAATCACTGTCTTGTATATCTAACATTATAATGGTTTATGGGTTTTATTAATTAATTATAAATATCACAGAAAATAATATATTTTGCTTCCATAACAGGCAAAGGTGTATAGACTTCTAGTCACAATGAAAACACAGAGTAGAAGTACACATAGGACTTTCAGATCCTTGAAAAAATGATTTTGCACCTTCAAGGTTTTAGTGACCACTATTATAAGATACACAGCATTAGGGCAAAAAGTGACTGCCTAACTAACCATCACAACCTAGCACAATGTCTCTAGTTCTAGTCTAATCTTTCAACATGGCACAGGGACACTATAGCAAAACTGGGACCTTGCTCGGGTTTTTGGTTTGGTGAACTTGATTTCTCCAAATGAAAGTCTACTCCTCTTTTAAAACAAATCTAAGGGACACCTGGGTGGCTCAACGGTTGAGTGTCTGCCTTTGATTCAGGGCGTGATCCCGGGGTCCCAGGATCAAGTTCTGCATCAGCTCCCTGCATGGAGCCTTCTCCCTCCGCTTATGTCTCTGTGTCTCTCAATGTGTGTCTCTCATGAATAAATAAATGAAATCTTTTAATAAATAAGTAAGTAAAACAAATATTAAATCCCATTTCCTTTGCCAATGTTTCTTGATAATCTTGTTGGAAGACAATTATCCATGAATATTTCGACTTTTAAGTTAAGTCAGGTCTTTCTGAGCAAAAGGCACCAGTAAAGTTGGTGAAAGGATGATGGTGTCCCCAAAATGCCTTGGAAGCTAAGGGTGGCATATTGCTCCTGAGAGAGGTAGAGACTTAACTCCTTTGAGCCTTACTGACATTCCAGGGTGCCAACCTGATAAAATTTGTGTTCCAGAGTAATCATAATCCCTATCTGTCATGGGAGAGAATGGACCCATGTGTCAACAGCCTAAAAAAAAGCCTTTGAGACATATAATTCCAGGGTCCTTCTCCTGTTAGTACCACTATGCTGTATATACAGGGTAAGATTAGTCTCCCACCACGTCACCCTATGAGGAAGGATGGGGGATGCAGTGTGAATGCTAGCATGCTCCTGGAAGAAGAAATGTCTGTTCTCTGATCCAGAGACCCTGTATTTCCTGTCAGCCTGTCTATCTAACTATCCATGTATCTATCTTACTTAATCTGTCACATATATCTATGTATGAACATGTGTATAAATGTTACTTTATGCAAATAAATCTTCATGTACTATTTCAAGAGTACTTCTCAATTCTTACATTTATTTTACAATTTTCAGGTAAAATAGGTGAGACCTACCTTTCCCTCCACCCAACAAATATTTAAGATTCATTAAATCTTACAAGTATATATATTTTTTGGACATTCAGAGTAAAAGAAGCCATTTATAAATGGCTGAATAACATGTGAGAAGTTACTTAACTCCTTTTCAAAGCCTTTTTCTGCCCTTTCTGTATGATATCAAAGGAGTTTGCCTAAAATGCTTTATGGAGGGATTGCAACACTGAGAGAGCTATTAATTTATCAAAGGAGCAAGTACCAAAGTGGACGGGAAGGATTCAGTTCCAAAGAACATGATACACTGAAAATTCATACAACTTTAAAAGAAAATAAATATATTTTTTTACTTTTATAAGCTGTTTTTATTTTACTTTAAGGGTAATAGAGTTAAAAATAATTCATAAGAGTGAATTTTTAAAATCATATATATTGACCTGTTTTATCTGGTCAAGATTTAAGTGCAAAATATCAAATAACCGGACAATATTGTCATTTTGTGATAGATCAGTCAAACAATTGTCCACAATGAAGACTGTAGTGTTTCCATTAGAAGACAGGCTCTGCTACTTCGTCCTCCTAAATCTAAGAAGGCAGTGTGACTCACCTCGGTGCAAGCGACTCTATGAGAATTCGAGGGCCTAGATATTAATCAGCTTTGCAACTTCCACTGTCTTATAACCTGGAACCACCATGCTGCGGATGCCAGTCTAAAGGATGAGTAGGCACACGCAGGAGACCCAAGCCACCCAGCTACTCACCACTCTCACATGACAGACGTGGGGGATAAGGCCCTTTTGAGCCACCCAGCTCTGTAATCACAGGAGTGCAGCCATCTGAGGGTTCCCTACCCATGCCTACAAACTCCACAGATTATAGAACCACTGAACTATGGGTAATAGGCCATTCTTTAATTCTGTTTAACACATTAAATTTGGGGGTTGATTTGATTTGCCACAATAGATAACCAAAATATTACTATATATGTTAGATATTTCAAATGACACATGTTTCTAATGAAAAATAAAATGCCCTGTCATTCTGATAGTTCCTTTAAAAGATTCCATTTCTGGAGGCCTACCCTTTGTGAGTTAAATATTGCAAAATTAAAAATACTTCAGAAATACGTATTCTTAGTGATAACTGATTAAAATTAAAAACACTGTACTCAAGAGACAACTGAAAACTGGCCAAAGGTTAATGATTTGGGACTTTGTAAGAAGAGAAAATGTTCAGGGCAGTGCTACAATCACCAGGTAGTTTGAGACAAAGATAAAACACATTTTCAGGGTTAAATGTTCCTTCTCATTCCCTCTCAGTTTTCCATTAAACTTATAACTCCAGAAATTGAAACTGTGCCAAAGAGACATCATCAAAATATATATCCTTTTCCTCTCTCTGTCAAGTTGTATATAAACAACCTTAAAACCTAAGCAAATTCCGCAAAGACTATACCAGTTATTCCCCAATTAGAAATGAGCCTGTGCTCAGATAATAAGATACTATCTGTTTGGGAAAAGATAGAGATCTGCCTTGAGCCTGTCCAAGTCTCTTAATCTCTAGTTCACATGCCCTATTTTTTTTAATTTTTTTAAATTTTTATTTATTTATGATAGTCAGAGAGAGAGAGAGAGAGAGAGAGAGAGAGAGAGAGAGAGAGGCGCAGAGACATAGGCAGAGGGAGAAGCAGGCTCCATGCACCGGGAGCCCGACGTGGGATTCGATCCCGGGTCTCCAGGATCGCGCCCTGGGCCAAAGGCAGGCGCCAAACCGCTGCGCCACCCAGGGATCCCAACACATGCCCTATTTTGAAGAGAGATGGAAACAAGAAAATTCTCCTGAAAATTGGAGGGAGGGAGGGGATTGTTGAAAGGTAAATTATGACTCTTTTTTCCTTAATGGCATCAGTTTTGTCATCATTGGCTTTTCTTTTTACATATAAATCTAACCTTTGATAAGTATGCACTGCAATATTATCCCATCCAAACAAGCACTTTAGTATTAACTTTATCCCCCTCCTTTTCTGTGCAAATCTAGATATGATTAAAGTACAGTCCTCCAATGGAAGATCACCACAAATATCCAATGAGCTATCTGAAGGGTTAAAAATCATTATTTTTCTCAAATATACTGGAATGTGCTTACCTGCAGTGTTGGAGAAGTTTTTTCCGTGGTACCCCAGCTCAACACCCAGACCTGATCATGTGATTTGTCGTAGTGTAATTTAACTGGTACAGGGTCTGTGCTTACTGCCTGTAGGAAATGGGAATTGAAAAAAAAAAATGTTTTCAGACTGAAATATTAGTTTCAAACTATGCCAGAAATTATGAAAGAAACAAGAGTTTAGCTGTCAGATTAAAAACTTATGTTGCCAATTTTCTGATTTTCTAAACCTTTATATGTTTAATTTGGAAATATAATACTTTACGCAAGCATGTTTTTGCACAGTTTTATATAGTCTTATGTTCCTTCATTACCCATGCAGATTGTGTGTCATGGATAAGCTATTTAGAAACTTAAAATATATAAATGATTAATCTGTGTATTTTATTCAATTATTGAACACAGGTAAGAGCTATGCTTATACTATTAGGTTTTCTTCATTCTAATGCTGGTCATGGGATTTGGCCATCTATAATGCTAAAATGCCTGCAATCTGATGTATGGTGGTAACCCTAATGACAGATTACCTAATTTAGTTTCCTTAACGAGAAATCTAAAGTCACAGAAAGAAGTAAAAGCAATTTTTGAACCATACTTGATATGGTAAATGTGTTTTTCTGCCAATATTTACAATATTCAGCATTTACTTAGAATAAAACTTCCAGAAACGAAATTGCTGCCAGGAAGTTATTTCACTCACCTTAATTTCAAGCTATTTATATTTCAGGCTAATGCCTTTCTCAAGTAATTTCCTGTAGTAGTCCCTTATATGTATTTTTCTAATTTTATAATATAAAACAATTGTATTCAATAAAACAACCTTTATTCAATTTTGAAAGCATTTCTTTCCGAGGCTCTGTTGAATATCCTTAGAGAATTTCCCAAGTCGCAGTACATAATGTAATACTCTTCTCAGTGAGTTAGTTAAAGGTAAACTACAGTCGTGGTTGAATATATGAAGCCTCATTTTTTAGCTCACATGTTGGCAACTTAGTCTTATGAAAGTATTTATCTTCTGAAACCTTGACCTGAATTTTTTCTATTTAAAATTCTCAATACTCTTGGATTACTGAATTAATTATTGGACTTCTCAAGAGACCTACTTGAACATTTCTGTATTAGTGTCCTCATGACTTTCTTCCTAACAGAGCCATTATATTGTTTTGGGACCAGGTGGCCAACAATGATTCCAGGGAAGGTGGCCCACCTGGTGAGCATCAGAGATGTAAGCCTATTTCCCTTTCACAGATGCCAAGTTTCCCGGCCTCTCCAGAGGCTACCCTGGTCATGTGACATATTCTCCTTTATACTTGGTAAGAATTCATATGATGAATGATTTCTGAGAATGATATTGCACCATACTTTCTCTTTGTTCCTGCTTTGAATGCTATCATACGAGAACATTAAGCTTTAATTTCCAAAGTCGTTTTGAGGCCAAGACAATTCGATTAAGAAGGAAAAGCCACACAACACTTTGAGGATTTGGCAGGAGAAAAATGAAAAGAGACTGAATTCTCCATAACAACCTTGAGTTGCGGCACAAACCTAGAGTAACTGTCTCTAGACTTGATGTTATTCGAGATAATTAAATGGCTTTATTGCTTAAGAGATAGTCTGGTATTTTGTTAATTGTAATCCAGTGAATGCCAGATGTTTCATTTAAATTCTTCATGTACTCATTGATTATTTCAACGCGTATATAGCAGAAGTGCCATCATTAATCATTACAGGAGTAACAAAGCAATAAGATTCCTTTGATTTTTCATCTTTTCCCCTTTATATGTAAAACTTGATCCATGTGTGATTATAACAGTTGCCCTCTTTTGCATGCGGCTTAAAAAGAAATAGTCCTAAGGTCTTTAAAATGTTAAAGATAAAATAGCTCAACAACAAAAGCAACGTTAACAAAGACCAAATTATTATTCAATTATTAAGAGACAATTACACAAAGAGCAAAGATCTTTAGATAACTTTAAATATTAAGGAACAATTTAAATAAAAATTTCCAATTTGCCAGCTCTCATAAGATTCTTTTCTTTCACTGATCTCTTTCCTAAATACGACCCTCTATGGGCATACCACAGTCCATGGGTTAGGTTAATATTCGCATAAAAGAGCATAAGAAATGGAGACAGCCTTCCCGGAAATCATCCAGCAGGTGATCAGCAGAGCTGAGATTTGATAGTCTGTCTTTATCCCCCATGTGGCAACCTCTCTGAAGATGAGACACCATCCTTCCTAGTTGATAGTTTAATTCCTGACAGTGCGTGGATACGTTGCCTTCCTATTTATGCCTCACGTATAAGAAACATTCTTTACTTTTTCTCTTTTGGAAAATGGAAAGAAATCCACAGGCCCAAACATATGCAGTATCATCTGTATAAGTGTTACAGACCTAGCTGAGAATCAGGGAGAGACAGTATACACCATGCTTATAGCTGACTATAGCAGAAGCTGACTACAAATGTAGCATCCTCACTTAAGTGAAAAAAAAAAGAAAAAGAAAAAGAAAAACCTTAGGAAGTTACTAAGCTTTTCGGTGCTTAAGTTTCCTCTCTAATAAAATGGAGACAATAATCACACCCCATTTGAAAGGCTTGTTCTGCATATTTGGTAAGGTAGTAAATATGAAGTGCTTAGGTTGTGCCATGGAAATGATATTATTACTATCAGAAAAGTTAATTGAACTAGAAGCATTTTCTCTTTTTTTCCTTCTTTGAAGATTTTTTTTTTTTATGATTTACTAATTTGAGAGAGACAGAAGAGAGAGAACAAATCGAGCAAAGGGCAGAGGGAAGCTCGCACCTGGGACCCTGGGATCTTGATCTGAGCCAAAGGCATAACCAACTGAGCTGCCCAGGCACCTGAACTAGAGGTATTTTCATGGCAATTAGTATTGTAATGTTTTGAAGTTGGACATATAGTGTCCTTATTTAGCAAATGAAGGATCTCAGACCTAGAAGAGAAAGTAAATAAACATCATCTTTGTCCTTAAGGATTCTATAGGCTAGAGGGTGAAAGAACTTAGAATGACTAGATTCAGGTGACAAAATAAAAATACGGACCAAATGCCATGAAAGGTCAGAGGAAGAAGTACAAAGCAGAATGAAGGATAAGGGGAGGAGGTGATGCTTTGAGCATTTAAGTATGGATATTTTAATAAATGGGAAGGCAGAGACTATTTTTTTTTTTGAAGTCAACTTATGAGAATATGTTCCAGGAGATGTCAAAAGACAGTCCATAGAGAATTGCCTTCAAATTATTAAGATATATGTATTTGAAAGAGAAAAAATATCAATTTTCAAAACTGCTTCAGATTAAAAAAATATATCTACTCAACGGTCTCCAAAATGTTTGGATAGTTTTATATTTCAGCATTTTAAAGGTTTGTTATGAAATTCAACATATTTTGGTGTTTGGTTATAATAGCTCCCCAGAAATGAAAAAGATATGCAGATCCAAAATGGAGAAAAATACCTCTGACATGCTTTATTTGGAAAATGTTTAACTCTTAGGGGAAAAAAAAATCTGTTTATAACTTTTCAAGTGTACAGATATAACACATTCTACAGAAGGAACATTTACACGGTTTTCAGCAACAAAATCATGTAACAATGACAGAAATATTTCCAAACAACCATCTTTAGGATAATCTTGCCATACCCAATTTTCAGCCAAAAGACAGGTATTTTCCTACTTATATTGTCAACTTTTGAAAGGAATAAATTGCATGTATTGGATTTCACAAAATAGCTCCTAGTATACTCTGGAAATTTCTTTAAATGATGAGTAAGTTTAGATCATAAGCCTTTGTAAAAGAGAAAGACACTATATTTGATACTTAAAGTATTATCTCTCTTGCAACAATTAAACCTATTAAGACTCTGTGTTGTGAAATAGTTGAAATGTTTCTCCACATTTTATGAAAGGGATGGTAAAGATTCTATTATCCTTGACTGCCCTCCCTCCCGTGCCTCACATTCTCAGGAAACAGGATTCTATATGCCTTCTAAATACTGACCTCGGCAGCACCTCCCCTGCAACCCCAAGAACAGAGCTCTATCCTCTAGACCTCACCCCATGGTTTCTAACTTCTAACTTTATACTCACCACCTTTCTCAACAGATTTGTTAGGAAGATTTTTTTTTTTTTTTGGTAAGTATTATTAGACAGGTCATAAGAACAATGACACTATGGGGTCTTCTCATTTCCCTCCAAGCAAAGCCAGAAGTCCTTCAAATGACTACCAAGCCCTTGGCTGACCTGCCCCTTCTGTCTCCTTTCTCTGGCGCCTTCACCTACTCCTCCAGTCCAGGTGCTCTGGGCCTCCTGCTGTTCATCCAGCGTGCTAGCCATACTTCTCCCTTTTGGAGGGCTTTGCCCCTGAATGGTCTTCCCCTAGATAGTCCAATGTCTGCTTCCTCAACACATTCGCTGCTCAGAACTCACCTTCTCAGTGATGCCGGTCTACTCCCCCTGCTTAATCCTTGGCCGGCCTTCATTTTGGGCACATCCCCTCACCCTTAACATTCCCAGCCCCACCTGGTCTTGAGCTACCATTTTATCTTTTCCAAAGCACTTACCACAAGAGCACATATTATATAATATACATTTTTAGTATTTCTATTTTTCATGTCCATCTATATCCCATAGATTCTAGGTTCCGAGATTTTTTGCTTTTAAGTCTATAATACAACCTATGCACTTAGAATAATACCCTGAAAATAGCAGTACTCGACAATTAGTGGACCTCTAAATCTACTTAATTAGGAAAAGCAAACTGCGAAAATTAAACAGCGTTCCAAACCTTATTAAGATCATCATTATTATTTTAAGAAAGACAATTATACTCTATACCATACTTATTAAGAACAAAAGTTTTTAAAAATGTTTTTCGAATACAAATTATTTTAATTTAATCTTCATAACAATCTTTGTGTTCAGACATGCCGTATTGATAATCCCTTTGTACAGACAACAGTGAATTCAAGTACCAATATCGATCCCTTCCTATTGTAAAATTCCCACTTCCCTCTCCAGGTGCCTTCCTGTCCACTGTGCGTTACCTCACTATTCAGCATACATATGAATTTATTAGGCTTCCATGTTGGTCCATGTATTAAATATTTATAAAATGTCTTAAGATTTTTTTTAAAAGATAAAAAGATGTATAAATGACATCCTAGTATTCCCTTCTCACAACTCATCACCTTTCATTCCCTTATGCTACACACAATCCACTCTGGAGACTACTGGTGTATATGTTTTTTTTTTTTTTTTCCTGCAGCTACCAACCATTTATCAAGAAGAAATGATATAAATTGAATTACAATGTTCAAGAATATGTGATTGGAAGAAAACATTCCGTATATATTCATCCTTCTCCTCAGAATTAACCTATATAGATTGCTTATTCACTACTTTGTATAAATTTGCATTTAACTACTGATCTTATTCTGCTGGGAAATGGTTTTCAGGCTTTGCCTGGAGAAGCCTATGGAAGTAAGATTGATTTGTAGCAGGTGATTCAAATCCAGGCCATACTAGAACAAAGGGAATCAGGTTAGATCTAATGAATGATTCTGTAAGATTTGGTCTAAATGAAAGGTTCTGCTACTATAGGTTGGAAATTTTTCTCCCATACCATAAACATGATAGTTTTCTGCACACAGTGGCATTTGCTTGGCCTGGTGGTATGTAAATAATTAGGCCACAATCCTACTTTCAAAAATGAACTGATCTTTTAAACATTTTCAGAAATATCTTCCAGGGGAAAGGAGAAAAAAATGAGTGGGAAATATCAGAAAGGGAGACAGAACATGAGAGACTCCTAACTCTGGGAAATGAACTAGGGGTAATGGAAGGGGAGGTGGGCAGGGGGTGGGGGTGACTGGGTGACGGGCACTGAGGGGGGCATTTGATGGGATGAGCACTGGGTTGTATTCTATATGTTAGCAAATTGAACACCAATAAAAAATAAATTTATATAAAAAAAGAAATATCTTTCAAATTATAATATGTCATTATTATAATTAATTAACAGTCATGATCTACTCTACAAATGCAGGTCTGAAAATCCATTTCTTGATTTTCCATGTAAGTACCATTTTCAGAGTATTCTATTGTCATGTTGAATTAACTTCTTCCATTCTTTCATTAAAATGTTTAAAATACACTATATAATAATAATAAAGGTCTTTTTGTGGCTTTATAAAGATATCACTAAAATATTTTTCTTTAATATTTTAAAACATTGCTTAAGAATATAATTGCTTATACAATAAGATTTCTTTTCCTCTTTGTCGATCTATAAACCGTAACTCCTTCATAATACCAACATACCCAGTGTTATGCAAATTTATCAGTACTTCTTGAGATGAGACAAATATAAAAGATTTAAAGTATATGCTATACGGGTCATGGACCAGTTGCATGAACTTCTAGAAAGATGGCTTATTTTGTGAGGAGGCAACACCGATCATAGCAATAAAGATACACAAAACTTGGGGTGTCGTCCTGACATGAAGGAACAGTGAAGCACAGCTTGTTTATCAGCCTGACAAGAAGAGTACCAGCTGGCTAATTAAGTGAACCTAATTTAAACTAATGATGTCGATTCTCAAGATAATGTGCTAATGGCTAGAGGAGACTGCTGATGACACTTAAGAATACTCCCGAGGTGTCACAAGCCGCTGCTGCATCCAAGCAGAACCTGATTTTGCTCCACAGAAGACAAAATGAGGTCAGTTGTTTACTAGTCAGTCTTTAAAACAGCCAAATATCACCTGTCTGCCACTTATTACAAAATTCCACAGTAAGAAAAATGTATACATTTGATGTTTAAAGCAACACCAACATCACCGATTCCATTAAAAGACTGTGACCTTTTACTTTTTAAGCTGCAGATAAAAATAATACTGTTGCATCCGCTGAAAGCAAATATACTCTAATGGCATATTTTATCATGAATTTCACGAAAATCTTATGTTGTCAGAAAATATGTGTCATTTTGAAAATGAAATGTAACAAAGCTGTTCCAAATTTTTAAATATTTAATCCTAAATACACATTTAATACCAATCTGCACAGTCTTTTGCATGTATTTGCATGAAAAAGAAGAAGAAATATGATTTCTTAGATAAGGTCTGGATAAAACACTGGGGATCTACTTTAATTAGATTGAAAAAGAAAGCTTGAAAGATTAAAGTTAAATAAGAGTAGTCTGTTTTTTTCTCTTTTCTTTTTTTTCAAGGTTGATTTTGAACTTCACTGTTCCATTTCTTTATCCACACTATAGAAAATTCTGTGGCATCTTCTATCATGTTTGGGAGAAGACTAAGTAAAGTAAATTTCTGTTATAATTAATATTCTTAGCTGTCTCTGTATAATATACACAGCTTTGGAAGAAATAAATCAACAGCTACAGCACATAATCAGGAAGTATAACTTCACTTGGATGCAAAAAAGACTGACTTCAACCCTAGCCGCAGTTGAGAAAAGCGGTCAAATTGGGAAAGGATGCTTAACATTTTACAGAATTAACTTTGTACTTTGCAGTTGACTTTGAGTGCGGTCTGTCCTTGGATCTAAATACAGCTCAAATCACAAAGTTGTTGAAGTTGTCATTGTTTTTAATTTAGTGTTTTAAGTAGTTAGAGATGATCTTTCCTTAAATAGTTTTAGAACTTGAACTACGTGGATTATTAATTTATAAGCAAAGGGTTCAATATCTAGGTCTGTAAAACCTGCCGTGTTGTTTTTAAACTGGGAAAACCTTGAGGGAATTTTTATAATTCTAAGAAACGAAATATTTTCAAGTATAAAAATAGAACCATTAGGATATTTATAATTCACCTTTAAGCATGCACTTTTGAGGGCTACGATTTACATACCCTAAGGTAATATTAAGACAAATATAAGGATGTATTCTTTTACTCAGCAGGTAGTAGATGTGGAATTAATTATCCAAAGGGCTCACAGACTGAAATTATATGTGGTTTCGAAAGAGAAAACTTAGACAAATTAAAACCTAGAAAATTTTAGTTAAAAAAAAATCTTCTGTGGTATATATCTAAACTTTTAGGTTGGTATTTACAGTCCACAATAGGTTTCAAGAAGTAGTATTCCTATAGGAAAGAATCCTAGACTGAATGCACCCGGTATGAAAATTTTCATTTTATTGATTGATTGATTGATTGATTGAATTTTTAATTTTCATTTTATAAACAATGGTCATCCCTAAATTTCTGTAGAACCGATTGCTGCAGAGTGGCCCAAGTCACTGCAGCTGCTCTTTCGCCCCTTCTTTCTGGTGAGGTATTCAGCAGCCCCTAGAATTCAGAACCTTTCCCTTTCAATGACAGAAGGGTACCATTCAACAACACCATACACCCCGCCAGAGCTGCGTGAGCAAACCCAGGACACTCTACAGCCTCTGCCTTTTTGCTCCAAGGATTAAGTTTTCACATTTCTCCTACAACAGGAGTTTATCTGGTAGGTTATTTTTGGTCCTTCCTGTTCTCCAAATGGAAGGTAGCTGTAGCAAGTGAGGCAATAAGGCAAGACGCATCCAGAGAAGCTTAAGATGCTTCTTGGATAAAAAAAAAAAAAAAAAAAAAAAGTCTGCCACAGGTCATCTTTCACCTCTAAACCCATCTGGGACGGAATATTTTTTGTTGTTTTGTTTAGGACTCTCAAATCAAGATTCCTTTTGTATTCCTATTGGATTACACCATATTAACTTATGTTTTCCCTTTAATTTGTTTTTTCCCATTCGTTTTTCAAAATTCACTACTATGACTTTCACCTTAGTACTTTCTTAGTTTCTTTTACTCTCTGCTAGGATCGTGGTTATATATTCTTTTATTCAATTCTAATAGTGTTAATTGTGACTTTTGTCCTCTTTCTTTGCGATAATTCCCAGTTTCCTTTTGATTAGTCTTTTTTGAATAATTCAATGTTTACCTTTTACATGTTAATTCCTTTGTGTCTTTATAGACATTTCTTTATACTTTCCTTCTTTCATTCAGATTATTCTAATTTTCTTCAGCTAACTTCTAAAACTATCCAGTTAAATTAATCTATTACTGTTTTATTTTTAATTAAGGAGCTGAGCTAAATTCCCTGACAACTCAGTCTTATTTGGATTCAACATATTTAATCATGATTACCGATATTACTTGATATTGGTATTAATATTTTACATTTACATTGGTGTTATTAATAGCGTAATGTTGTGTCAGAGAATGGGTATGAAACGATTTTCATTACTATTTCCTGTGACTTAATTTATAGCCCAGCATGTGGTCATTTTTACTAAATGCTTCACTTAGTGAATGCTATGGTCTGAGTGTCTATGTCCCCCCTAGAATTCATATCCTGAAATCCTAACCCCCAAAGGTGATGGTTTTGGGAAGTGTGGTCTTTGGGAAGTGATTAGGTCATGAGAATGGAGCCCTCCTGAATGAATTAGTGCTTTAATAAAGTAGACCCATCAGAGATTCCTCACCCCTTCTGCTACATGAAGACACAGTGAAAGGGCACCAGCTATGAACCAGCAAGAGGATCCTCATAGGATCACAACCATGCTGACATTTTGACCTTGGACTTTCCAGACTCAGAACTGTGAGAAAAAAAAAGAATTATGTTGCTTTTAAGCTACTTAGTCTGTCATATTTGGTTGCAGGGCCACTATATTTAGTGTGTGTTATTATTTATTAATATATTTGATCATTATTTATTAATATATTTGATCATTGCCGGATGCAAAGGCTAACACACATGTGTTAGTTCAAGCATAGCAACAGTGTTGTTCAGTTCACATATAGCGTGGATTTTGTTGATTTATCAAGTGTTGAAGTATCAAAATCTTCTCTTTTTGATCATATGCCAATCTCTACTAGTAGTATGGCAATAATCACTTGATAAAATTGTAAGCAATCACATACATTTTTAGTCTTATATTTTCTCTCTATCATTATCAAGTAACTTGCTTTAACCTAATGCTTTGTGCCTTAAAGTTCCTTTTAAAGTCTCACATCAATATAGCTGCCCCAGCTTTATTGTTTTGTCGTTAGTAGAATTCCTGCATTATCTATACTGTCCTTAAATGTCACTTTTTCTTTTATCTTTTCAGAGAGTATACCTCAAAGTGTGCATGTGGCTAGATTTTTGTTATTCTGCCCAACAATTTTCTTTTTGTCTTTCAATTAATTACATGAGTCCATCCTAAGTTATTTTAATTGTGAGCATATTTTTAAAAATTTCTATTTATTTTTTAATATTTGAGTATAGCTGACACACAATGTTACATTAGTTTCAGTTGTACGACTTAGTGATTTGACAAGTTTGTGCATTATGCTATGTTCATTATAAGTATAGCTACCATCTGTCCCATTGCATGGCTATTACTCTATCATGACTCTATTCTTTATGCTCTACTTTTAGTCCCTATGACTTACTCATTTATAAATGGAGGCCTATATCTCTCTCTCCTCTTCGATATTTTGCCCAGACCCCATCTACCTACCTCTCCTCTGGCTAATATCAATTTATTCTCTGTATTTATAGTTTGATTCTGCTTTTGGTTGTTTATACTTTTTTTATTTTCAATAAAAACACTTTTAATTCTTTTATTTGTAATGCCAAACATAGCCATAGTAGGCAATCAACAGATGTACACAGAGTGAATGAGTGGATGGATAGATGGATGATGGGATTTCATATGAAGCTGTTAAGGACTCTTAGAATGAAAAGCCCTAACGTTGAACTCATTACCACTTTTTGTGGTTCTAATCAGGAATCATGAGAGGGGCTACTTCAATATTTGATTTGAAAACATTATTGATGCCAGAAAAAGTCTTGGTAAATATAAGGAATGGTTAGCTTCCAGTGTCTCAGAACTATTTTGATAGTAAATAGATATAAAGCACTTCTATATGCCAAGATCTTCTATAAATGTTTTATATGCATTAATTGAGGTAATTCTAAATACAACTTTATGCGATATGTACAGTTATTAGTCCCATTTTGCAGATTATGCATATCTAATAAAGCTGTTTTAAGTTTGTTTTCTCTGAGAATCAGGAGGTCATAAGAGTCAAGGGCCCAGTAACTGGAGCCAGACTGCCTAGAAGCAAATCCTGTACCACCCCTCAGTTGATGTGCAATGGAGTACAAATAGATTGCCCAAGTTAAACAACTTCAGAAAGAGCAGGGGATGAAACATTTGGGAACTTAAACCAGAATGGTTTTTTTTATAACCATGACCATGACTATGTGTATTAGGATTTTTTTCTCTGTCTTTGACTTAAGTACATATTACTTGTTTAACTACTATAGTAAAGCCTACTAAATTACATTTATCTAATGAAGTCTACTATTATCTTGGCTTTTGTTAAGAATCAAGTAAGAAAGAGATAATACTGTTTCTGGAATGGTAATAGAAATACCTTAATTAGCCTCTGACTGGAACTTATGTGGCTCTGAACAGAATAAGCAAAACTGAGACTGATTTTTGTGGAACTAGCCATGTTAGTATTATGACGTGTTTATGGAATCTAAGTTTTGAAAATAAGAAAAATTAAATTATTTTTTTAATTCATTAGGCTGAAGGAACAGAAAGAGAGGACAGTGTGCAGAAAATGCATACATTTTCCAGTTATCCAAGCAATGAAACAAGTTATCAATGGCAATCAAATGTCAATGGGCAAGTTACTTGGTAAAGAATTACATACAAGTAAATTTCTTTTTTTAAATCATCTTCAAAAGCAGGGATCATTCATACCTGAACAACTTTTTGGGACTGGACATCAACAACAAGGACTCTGTCCAAAGTTGGCTGTGCAACGTAAATGAACTTGTCTTTTACATTAACAGCGGAGGCCCACACACACCTCTGAACTTCATCTCCTTCAGCTTTGGGACAGACTTCATCCTATAATTTAGAAAATAGGGGATAAAATGAATATCTTAAATTATATCATAGGTATGGCATATTAGGAGCAAAATTAACGTTTGATGCTTTACTACTTTCAGTATCAAAAGTAAAATATATACACACACAGAGAGAGAGTGTGTGTGTGTGTTAAATCAAATAAAACAATAATTAGTGCATATGCAAGCTCATTAAATGTATATATAAATCAATATGAATAACCCTTTGATATAAATTTCATCATGACCTTAATCACTTATTTCTAACAAGATATAATCCTTTCATTCGCTATTACCTGTTCATAATTCAGTAACTTCAGAAATAGATAATAAATCCAATGTTTTCTCTCAAATCCTCTAATCTCAAGCTTCTTTACCAGGCATTAAATGTCACACTAAAATATATTTAGAGGTTATCTCATCGGTGGCTGCCCCCATGGCATATCCTTGATCTTTTCAAAAACTACCAAATCCACCAGAAATGATTCGAAGTTTTCTAACTTGTGGAGTATCAGAAGCTTAGAAAAATTATAATTAGGTAGCTAGTCAGAATGCTTATTTTATTTTTCAATTCGGTAGCAAGGTCACATTTTATCTTTTAATCTGCCCAAGTAGATTTTTATTCTGCTCCTTCACCCTCAATTGTTTTCTGGTTGAATATTTAGAGTTTGTAAAAGAAGGCCATAAATGAGGCAAAAAAAACAAAAAAAAAAAAAAAAAAAAAAAAAACTTCTTTTCCTCCTTTCCTGAATTTTGTCAATACATGAATGTGAAAGGGATATTTAAGCCTTTGTGATCCACGCTGGTAGACACATCACAAACGGGAGAGACATCATTAGCTCATTTTTTATTTCACGTTTTTTCTTTTATATGCTGGTCTTTTGGCTTTGTAATTCTCTCAACTTACCTATAGTTAGAAAACTACTGAGAAGAGAGATCTGTTGAACTGTGCATAAAATATGTGTGTAATGATATTTATATAATGATAACGATGTAATGATAAACACTGATTCTAGCGTTTCATTTGCTTTATGGTTTAGGTATGATCACTGATTACAGATGTCTAATTTATTGATTTGTATAATTCCAGTCAGTAACGCTTAAGTTAGAATACTCTCCTTCTTTAATTCAAATAAAAAGATTTTTTTTCCGGCTGACATTCCATTCACCATTTGTATTTAATAACCATGTAACACAATGAACAAGGTTCATTATCAACACCACTAAGCATTCTTTGACTCTAAAGATAATACTGACAGCAAATAAACCACATTTGTCATATAGTAATTAAAATGGATATGCCGCAGTAACACCTTTTGGGGGAGCACAAGCATAGTAGGTGGTTTATCTGTTTGCATAAAGTTTAGATAATGATGTAAAAACCAGAGCACTTTGGAAGGAGAGCTCAGTGTGTGGTCTGCTGTTTCTCTCCTCTAAAACTTCAGATCTGATTCAGGGAGAACTTGGAATGTCCTCTAATTCTTAAGATTCAGTCCAGAAGTTGCCAGGTACAGTCAAGACACGGGGAACATATAATGATAGTGTTTTCCTCTAAACAGTACAGGCTGTTTCCAGGCTTCCAGAACAGAACCAAACAAATCGAAAACTAAACATCCAATGTGTGCTTCTGGCAGTTCTGGAAGCATGACATTAATTCCATTACACAGAATGTACCCTAATCACTGTAACATGATTACCAGTGGGGTCATCCCGAGCAATGTCCACGGCCCCCTTCAACAGGCAGGACAAACCTGAAATCTGTCCCCAGCACACGCACAGAATAGTCTCATTCATCAGTCCACTGAAACATTATTTTCTATGCCGAACATATTTCTCCAGAAGTATATTAAATATCTTTGACAGGAACCTATTTTGTGAGAATCCAGGACTCTTAATATGTACTTGAGAGGCATGAAGATGAGGGGGGAAAAGTGGGAGTTGAGGTCGATGAAAGGCTCTGAACATAGAAAAATTGTTTGTAAATTCTTTGCTGTTGTGTAAAAGCTACCAGCAAAATCTGCCAAAATAATAGGAAGTGTGAGTGACCTGACACATAACTGTCAGTGAAACAACTGCCGAACCAGGAGCAATTTCCACCCCTTTGTTTGCTACAAAACTATTCAACAGTAAAATAAACTGCTCTGCTGGGAATTATTTCCTATTTGTATGCTGTCTCCATTAGATGTCCCTGACCAGCCTCACAATCATTTTTACAAAGCCATTAAAAGTTTCCTGACAGCCACCCTGAGTTTTCTTTGCTTCACTTTATGCTATTATTTCAGATTATCGTCTATTAGGTCCCATTTTACAACAGCACTCTTATTTTTTCAAATCACATAGATTAATATTTATTTCTGTGGATAGGAATTTTAGAGGAATGTTTTTCAGATGCATTAGGCATTTAATGAGACTAAGGAAGAGCTCAAAAAAAAAAAAAAAACCAAAGATGCAAAACAAAATTAAGATAATACATACTGATGAGGAAAATTGTCAGGAATTAGATCAAGAAGTTTAATTAAATCACTTTTTATAGAAATTTACACCCACCGTTTAGACTAAAAGGAATTAATAAGATGTTAGACCTAATAAGGATGAGGGTCAATAAGAAAAAGATAATTCTAGTTCATAGTTAGAATTCATCTGTTTCCCTTTACGTCATTTCCATATTCAATTACATATATTCTTCCAAAATTTTAAAGGCAAACAAGGTATGTTTCTAGTGATGATAGAAGTTTGGATTTAACAATTAAAATAGTGTTGATGATACCTGTTTGTTAAACATAAGTAGGTCAAATAGGTGGATATTTACATTCATCTTCTATAGGACTTTGCCATTTTTATTTATTGTGTTGTCTATTAAAAACACTTTTCCCTGGGCGTTTGGGTAGCTCAGTTGGTTGAGCCTCCAACTCTTGGTTTCAGCTCAGGTCATGATCTCCAGGTCAGGCTCACACTTAGCATGGAGTCTGCTTGAGAAGATTCTCTTCCTCTGCCCTTCCTCCTGCTTGATCAATAGATCTCTCTCTCTCTCTCTCTCTCTCTCTCTCTCTCTAATAAAGTAATAAATAAAATCTTTAAAAAATCACTTTCCCATCAAACCTCTAAATTCTAATCTCTCTTTCCTTTTCCTCATCGTCCTTCCTCATAATCCTCCTTTCAGCACGTCTTCCATCATTCATAGTGAGGACAAATGTTATTCGTCACAAGCACCTCCATTTCCCTTGCATCCAACTCAGTAAATTTCTGTCATTATCCCCTCCTCTCATCCTTCTCTTGAATCACAAATTTGTCCACTGTCCTTTGCCTTCAGAAAGATCTGGCCTATATTTAATTTGTAATTGTAGTCATGTCTCCAACTATTCAAACACGAACACTCCCTTGTAATTTAAGAAGCAAAGAATAAGGAAACATTAATTGGATTTTGTCTTCTTTCCCTTCCAGTCATTCAACTAATTCTCTTCAGACACTAAGGTGTCTAGAAATGTACCTCCATTTCCTGACCCTTCAGTCTAAATTGCTCATACTTCAAACCGACTTTCATCATCCTCCCTCTTTCAAAAGAGGAAAGATCACCAGTGACCTCAGAATTTCCAATCATTAGTCTTTACTTCTTGTTGGCGAACCACTCATTGAGTACTTACTATGTGAGAGATATCGTGCAAAACTATATGTGGAAATAAAGCCACGAATACACAAGAATGCCTGCGTTGCTTATAATTTATGATGCATTTGGCAATTCAGACTTTGATTCTTCCAAAAATGTTCTTTCATTTTTGTAAGGCAAAGATCAGCAAACAATGGCCCCAGGCCAAATTCATACCATTGCCTATTCTGATACACGGCCCAACAACTGAGAACGTTTTTTTTTTTTTTTTTGCATTTTTTAATGATCGAAGAAAATCAAAAGAAGAATACTGTTCCGTGACATGTAAACATTATATGGGATTCAAATTTACACAAAGGTTTATTGGAACACAGCCAAATCCATTCATTTAAATATTGTCTATGACTGCTTTCACACTATAATGACAGACAAAAATCATGTGGACTGCAAAGCCTAAGATATTTACTATCTGGACCTTTGCAGAAAAAAAAAAAAAAAAAAACAATGCTGTTGATCCCATTTTTGGATATATCCCTATCCTACTTACCACTGAAATCCTGTAATTCTGTCTATAGTGACTTTTTTATCTTATGTTCCTTAATTATGATTCAGGAAAGGTAAGTCTCAGGTTTTGGTTTTTCTACTCTATTTCCTTTACCTTAAATTCCTTTGAGAGTGCATTTTATTTATTTATTTATTTATTCATTCATTCATTCATTCATTCATTTTAGAAAGGGGGTGAAGAGGAGCAGAGGGAGATGGAGAGAGGGAATCGTAAGCAGGCTCCATGCCCAGCACAGAGCCCGACAAAGGGCCGGATTTCAGAACCCTGAGATGATGACCTGAGCCAAAATCAAGAGTGAGATACTTAACCCATTGAGTCACCCAGGCATCGTGAGAGTGTATTAATGCTCACTATCTTATTGTAATCATGGTCAGATGATACAAAGATATTAATCTGTGGCCTCATCAATCAATGGTCTTCTATCAGCCTCTTTACAGAAAAAAAATCTGTTAAATGCATAATTTGAAATAGAGACATGATAGCAAAAAGTATACTACATTACAGGTGATTCAAAACTAAATAGAAAATTAAAAAGGGTGAAATACATACACACATACATGAACCCATACAAGTAAATTACAGACAGATGATAGTAGATAGATATTAGGGAGAGACACACAGATGATATAGAGATTATCTATCTAGAGATAGATAATAAGGTTTAGTTTATATTAGGAAATTAAAAAAAACTAAGCAATTCTATAATATAAAAGAAAAATTATTGCGGAATAAAATAAAGTAAAATTTAAAATAATAATCATGCATAAGCCTATCTATAGAACATAAGTATAAACAATAATCTAAGGAATGCCAGGCCTAGGTGCATAGGAAACAAAAGCGGTAAAAAGGCAAGGTAATGAAATAGAGATAGGGTAGGGTCTCTAAGATACACAGAAAAGTAAATGTGTGATCTTTTGCATAACTTAGAATACAAATGCATTAAGTAACATACAGATCTGTGAATAAAAATGAACTGCCATTATCATTATAAAAAAGTGGAAATAAGTATGTAACTTATAAAGTGATCTAAGATGTGTATACCTAACTTGGGCATTGAATTTAGCAGCACTGTGGATTCACTCAAGGGTGGTATGTAGACACTCCTAGTAATTACTGGAAATGCATATTGAGTCAAAGAATGAGAGAAAGTCAGTTTGATGTTTTGATCAATATGTAGCATTTAAGTTTAAAAATTTGTAGATATATTGTAGACCCGGTTCTCTTACTGATGTGCTCACTAGTTATTCAAAATAAATTGATTTTAGTAGTTGTATATCATTTAATTTTTTCTGCTTCTCTAGCAGTCATGCTTCCTAAGAATGGTGAGATATTTCCCTCCTTTGGCAGTAATTGAGAATTGGTAGGAGTAGAGGGTCTTGGCAAAAAGAAAAAAAAAATGAAGAAGAAAAACATTTAAAAAAATCTTATTGTAAATGTATAACTCCAATCTTCATTGTTCTCCAAAAAATAGTCTGTTTTCTAGCTAGAATATTCTCACCAAAATTTCATAAAAGCCAGTGATTTTCCACATCTGCTAAAGAGCATACCACACATTTTATTAATCAAATTCTTCTCAGTCTACATTTGGCAGTCGTACTTCTAAAACCTGGGTGACTCATGCCTAACAACTATGGGTCTCATTGATTTTCTTTTTGTCTGAACTTCCACAGCATTTTATTTTGTGCCACATAACTTCGCATATAACCGTGTACTACCATCCTCAATTGAAGTGTTAGCCTTTGCTATTCCCGTGTTTTTACATTTTCCAAACACAGTAGTGAAGGTACAGTACTTCCTCAGTAAATAATTGTTTAAATGTCATTTATCATAGGAAAATAAAAGTCAATAGTATACATTCTTCAGTCATGCCATATCATCCAGAATGATTGAGAAATTGAATTCTAGAGCAGGGCTACTCAAAATGTTGTCTCTGAACAGCTGCCAGTTGGCATATCATTTGTTACCAAGCTGAGAATAGTCTAGAAATTGAAAATAAACATTTAGAACCTTTCATAGCAATTTGACATCGCCATAATAGCCACGTCCTCATATGATCAGTAGACTTGCATAGCCTTGACCAGGATTTAGACCAGTTTGGGTGGCGTCAAACTTGCCTGGAAGGTTTCTTGAGATAAAAAATATCTACTAGTTAAAAAAGAAAATGGATTGAGAACCAGAACCAAAGCGATTTTTTTCCCCAAAACGGTTTAAGTTTTTTGATTTTGAGCCTTCTTTTCTGCCTCTCTGCTTCTCTTTTTAAAATCCAGACTATCATAATCTGAGTCTATTGAAATCTGTAGAAAAGTGAATAATGAATCACTTTTAAAAAGTGTTCACTTTATCAATAGAATGCAAATAATTATTCTCAGTGAGTTTTTTTTTTTTCATTTTATCATGAATCAAGACAAATGAAACAAAAGTTCTTTTGTACTGATTGGAATGTTTAGGTTAGAATTTCTAGGATATTTTTCATAGCCATGTGGAAATATATATAATCAAGGATAAGCTTTTTTTTTTAATACACTGAATACAGTGTCCTCTGTTGATCTTGCTCTGCAATATTAAAAAAATACAAGATCTTACAATAATGTACAATTAATTTAATATCAGTGGTTATATCCCTGTTGGACCATTTTTTAAACAAGAAAGACTATGAAGTTTAAGTACTTTCATCATGTTTCAATTGAGATTACTGCTTATAACTTGAGCGGTACAACTGATGTTTTTCTATAATTACATAAAATTAATTTATCTAATTCTATTTGCTATTTCATTTATTAAAGTGCATAAACAGTCTACTCAAAGCATAGGTAGTCATGGAAATGTAGGAGGTGATTTGCCTTCATTTGTCCTATCTTAGAAAACCACCTACAGCATGATTTTGAACCTAGGATATAAAAATTACAAAGGCCACATTACAGATATTTCATCCTTTCTTTTAGCAGAAGAAGAATGTATTTACGTCTTTTAGTGTTACAATAAAAATGGAGCTGATAACATTACACTGTCATAAATTGAGAACCAGTTTCTTTAGGGACAATATATTGGAGAAATTATGAAGACAGGCTTTGAGGTCAACCAGACCTAGAAGTCATATCCAGCTTTGCACTCACATTAGCTGTGTAAATACTCTTTTTGACCCTCATCTACCTTAGTGGAATAACAATATTATCTATCACATAGGATTATTATGAGCATTAAATAAAACCATATCTGGAAAGGTCAAATGATATAATGTTAGCTGTAATTTTATTTTAAAGATTTTATTTGTTTATTTATTTGAGAGAAAGTAAACACATGCACATGAGCAGGGGCGAGGGGGAGAGAAAGAGGGAGATGTAGACTCCTCCCTGAGCAGGAAGCCTGAGGTGGGATTTGATCCCAGGACCCCAGGACTATGACCTGAGCCAAAGGCATACACTCAACTGACTAAGCCATCCCGAGCATCCCATACTTGGTATGTTCATATAGAAAATATCTGAGGTCTATATTTCATGAAACTATAATAGTCTTACATATTTTTCAGACATTTTTTTTTAATTTTAACAATATTATGGAGAGAAGTTCACTGAATATTTAAGAGTTTCAGAGAGTTACTTTAAGTATGGAATAATTGTTACATTGAGAGAATTATGCAAGAGAATTTTTTTTCCCTTTATCATTTGGTAGTTCTGTGACATTGAGCAAATCACTTGACTTTTCTCATTTCATCTGGGAGTTGAGGAGATTAAGTGAGGATTTCGTAGATTGTTTTCAAAAAAGAAAAAAAAAAGGTACATTAGATAAGAATAACAATTAAAAAATAAATTTTTAGAGTGCTAAATTTCAAATGTCTACAGAATATAAGAGAAGAAAACTGCAGGTCTTTTGCAAATGTGTCCTGGTTCTCTTGTCCTGGCCAGGGTTTGGTCCAGATGCCAGGAGGCACTGAGAGTCCCTGAGGCAGGAACTTAATGTCTGCTGGGAAAGGCATCAATTTGGATAATGGAGAGGCCAAATTAAACATCAAAACCAGTGTTGAGTTAGTTTGAAGGATCAGTAAATAGTTTGGCTTAAAGGTATTGGTATTAAACGCTAATATCAGGCACTAAAAATATTGGACAAATATGGTGGATATCAGAGAGTGTAAATTATAGGGACCCATTTGGTTCATGGTGGATAACTTAATTAAAGAACAGTGTGGGGACAGTTGAAACTGAAAAGTTGTGTTTAATTTTGTTCCCTAATATAATGAAGATGTGATTTGTATAGAAGTAATAATAGTCCTTCCTGACTTTGTTTTACAAAGCACAACTAGTATGTTGGTTAGCTAGAGAGAGAAAAAAATAAGATTAACAAAATTTTTCTTATCAGATAACACATGAAAGTAAGGGACCAAAAAGGAAAGAAAAGAAAAAAAAGAAAAGAAAGAATAAATGAGAGCAACCAAGCTGAGCTAAGTACGCAAACTTTTCTTTAAAAAAATGAAAAACTCATTATAACCATGATATCATTATGAACACTAATGAATATCATGGGAAGATGGGGCTTATTTCTTTCAAATATGTCCTACATTCTAGTTTCTTTAAGTAGCAGCACAAAATACTTGTTCAAATGGTCCTTCCAACTATTGATTAGTAGACATCAATAAAAAAGATCAATAAAGCATTTGTTTAAATGCCAAATGTACACATCCCGCTGTACAATTTTTCTGACAGCTGGATATCTAGTCTTTCTTTAACTTGGAGAAGAGAGACACTTTGTCACTGTAAGATAGACTTTTAAATTTTGGCTAAAGAGCATAATAGCTCTGTTAATAGCTTCCCATCATTTGATTGGGTTCTTCTGTTTGAAGCAATACATTCTATCCTAAATTTTGCATAAAAGTCCTTAAATGTTAAAGATAGTTTGTTAATGTGGCTGCAAAACATGGTTCCCAAAACTGAACTTAAGTTTTTTAACCTCAGACCAACTTGGGCAATTCATTTTCTTTGCCTTCCTGATTATCCACTTCATAGGTATTATTTATTTATTTCAAAATCTATAATTGCTTTAAGTAATATGATCGGAGCACAGAGAAATGAAATCTGTCAAAATACAATTGCTTGTTTTTAGAAGACATTGTAAATGATCTCTTTGGGTTAATTTACCTTCATGCTTTGAAATTCTTACATTAAAATTGAGTAAATTAAATTATTTCTTATAGTTACAAGTACACAGGAAAAAGAGGAAACAAAGTTAAACTTTTAAGGAAAAGTGTTGAGCAGTTTCAATTAGAATATCAAAAACAATATAAGACCTCCTTTCCTTCTTTACAGGTTTATCTCTTCTTTTTTTAGTAGTGATACAGAATATTTGATAAAGTGCATTTTACAATTTTTTCTTTTTTGGAGACATTAGTAGCGGAGCAACACAGGTTTTATTGATCATCTTTTTAAATAGAATATGTAATCTCTTCCTTTGATTAGCTTAATTTGCTTGTAACTATTTTAAGAATGTTGACATAAAAACATAAATTGATTTTACAGTTGTTGGAGTATCTGTATTTGGTTAAATGAAATGTAATGTCATTTAGGAGTTGAACTTTTTTCTGTAGCACATAATCTCACAATGCAGATGGCGACATGTCATTTTGATCGAGTTTTTCCATCTTCCCATATTGTCCAGCACAGAAGTGCCTTATGTGGAAAGCAGGCTTAATAGTTTTTGCAAGACTATTATTTACCAAAACAAATTATTTTGAAGGGTGCTAGATTTATCTTCAAAAATTATAAAGCTGTTTATAGGATAACTGCATTTCTGTTTTTAAACCCTATTGTAAGGCACACATAAATTTGTTACACATTAGAATGCCTGAAACCTTACACTGTACCTTTCAGGTCAATACTCTTTTAAAAATTATTTTATCATGATTTATATTATTTACTGTTTAATTATTTAACAAACGACCTTATAGTTGATTTCTTACAGATATATAGTGCAAAGATACTGCCCAAATAATTTATACACCTATGTATTTGCTGTTTGTTCAGTTAAATAAAAACCATGCAAATAGACCCATTTTTAAAGCATATTTTGCAAACGTTTAGAAATAAATGTTATATTAAAATAACAATTTAGGGGATCCCTGGGTGGCGCAGCGGTTTGGCGCCTGCCTTTGGCCCAGGGCGCGATCCTGGAGACCCGGGATCGAGTCCCACGTCGGGCTTCCGGTGCATGGAGCCTGCTTCTCCCTCTGCCTGTGTCTCTGCCTCTCTCTTTCTCTGTGACTATCATAAATAAATAAAAATTAAAAAAAAAATAAAACTATTAAAATAACAATTTAGTTCTGCACCTACTTTACTTACAGGTAGGAAGATACAAACCAAAGGTACATTTTCTTTGTCCTTTGTCTTTATTTTTTTATTTTACTTATTTACTTAATTATCCTTTGTCTTTAAAATAAAGTCTTTACTTCTCATATAGCCCACAGAATTGTATTTTGTATTGTCTCTTCTTTCTTTACTGATGAATTAGATAGGGATTCGTCACACTATCCAGTTCAGAAAAATTCTTGAGTAATAACATGAAAACCATATTGAGTGAGAATTCACCACCACCACCTCTGCAATTTAGGTCAATGCAAACAAATCCTTTAAAATGTATACAGAATATCTAATCAGATATGTTACTACTTTATTCCACCTTTAAGTTTTCCAAAAGTGAACTTTTGAACTTATTTGGAAGTAAAATAAAGTAGTAAAATAACTTTTTAGGAAATTATATTAGTGGATAGCTATATGTTGAAAATGACACATTGAAGAGTTCCTTGTTTTTAACTGAAGTACAGCTGATAACACAGTGTTACACTAGCATCAGTGTAGTAGATGCAGTGACTTGAAGTGTCCATGTAGCTCCCATCTGTCACCTACAATGCTCTTCCAATACCATTAGCTATAGTCCTTGTGCGGCACCTTTGATCCAGGTGACTTACTCATTAAAAGTTACTATTTTTCAATAAAGATGATACTAGTGTATAGATTTTTAAATATGCTAAGTTCATTTCTTTCTGCCCTTATCAGAGGGAGTACATTTTTCATCTCAAAATAGAGGTGAGGTAGGAGTGCCTCTTGGGGTCTTTTTCAGGACAGAAGAAAGTACACTAAAAAAAAAAAAAAAAGTGCACTTAAGATAGAGTCAGGAAATGGATCCAGTTCCTGAAACAAGAAACATTTTAGTGGCGATTTCAGGCAACTTGGACTGCTAGTAGCTGTACCACTCGATCGTGGCTCGTGTCCATTTTCTTTAGCACTGCACAGATGAGATTTAAAAAGGGAATGGATGATTGCTGTGCTGTTTGGCAAGTCCTAGATGAACTTTAGGTTTTGCCTTTAATTTACTGAACAATCTGTAGTGTGTCTCCTAAAACTGTTTTAATAAAATTTTGAAGACAAATTACTAAGATCCCCTGCAAAAAAACAAAACAAAACAAACAAAAAAAGGAGTTTTAATGGGTAATAAATTAGTGGCTTAAATAGTTAAGAGATAAATAATAAGGTTTGAGGTTTTGTTTTGAGGTTTAAGTTTTGTTTTCTTTTTAATTCTTCTTATATAGTTGAATCTCTGATTTTTTCTAAGAAACATATGAAACCATTATAGGAGAAGTACAAAGAGAAATGCAAATGTGTCATTTTAAATGCTTTCAGCAATAAATTTTAATTTTTAGCAATTCAAACATTTAATAACATAATTGAAGGCATTAATCTGCTGTGTTGTTTTTCTTTCTAAGCCACCTCTCAAACTGTCCAAACTGGGACATATGACCTATCTGAAATAGGAGAATGGCCTTAAAGAAATGACCAGCCTTTGGTGTTTAATTGTAATTATGACAACTATGTTTAAAATATAAAATGTAAACAATAAAAAATCAAGCAACAGCTTGGAAAATTAAAGTCACATAGAAATTTTAGAAAATTTCAAGAAAAATAAGGACTAAGATTTAACTATATCATTAAAATTATAAATATAATCCCCCAAAGCATTAAAATAATTACATAATTTTCAACATATTTAGAAAGAGGAAAATTTAGGAGGTATATAAGCAAAATTGTTATTGTTCATAAAGAAACACCAATAGAATATATCTAATTGATAATTCAAGAACTATCACTACTGAGCATATTCTATAAAATTAGTAAATGTAATTGCTTTCATGCAGCGGAACTGGGAGTAGTGAGACATGAAGAAAGAAGCTACTACTTTTTATCTAAGCTCTTTTGCATTATTTTTTTTTATCATCCAAGTCTATTATTTTGAAAAAAGAATAGGTACTTTTGTTGTGAGTAAAATTAATTCTTAAACCAGTAACTATAGCTTAAGATCTATATAAGGAAGATTTCTGTGATTTTATAAATCTCAAGTAAAAAGTTTTCATACTTAAAGATATTTGTATGAATAATTGTTATAAGTTAAACTCTTCAATTTTGTCCTTAAGAAAACTCCACTGAAAAATCTAAATTATTATAAACACATTTCTTTCTGAAGTGCATAAAATATACTTGCGTGTGTATAGTAAGTCCTAGTTTCTCATGTGAAAAAACATTTCCAAATGATGACAAAAGATTATCTAAGACACATACGTCATTCCGGTCATAGTCATCCAAATAACTTGGCTGGTTCTCATGAATAATTCTTGTGGAAGGATTAATCTGCTTTCATAGATAAAATCACCTGCTATTCAACTCCACTAAGATGCTGTTGCACAATTTACATGTTTCCCACTGTTGTTAGGCTTACATGCTTACAGCCTAATGGAAGCACAATGTGAGAATTTTAAAACGGTATGACTTTTAATCAATAATTGGAAAGCCTCTTTAAGTCTAGGGCTTCAAAGACCCAAATTCATAAATTTATTTCTTTTAATATCTACAGAGTAATCTACTAAGAAACAGAGGTAGTTTACATTACTCTCTTTAGGAAGCTCTTTGCAGGACATCACTGCAACCACAAAGGGATAAAAACTTAAATCTTTACCATTCTATAACTCTTTTTAAAGAAAAGCCATGTTTGAATAGAGGCCCGTTGAGAAAAGAGTAAGTGGGGGAAACACTACTCTCTGAAATATATAGCGGCGTTGAATTCAAAAACGTGTTCAACGGCTTCATGGGGAAATGAATGGTCTGCGCTTCACATAAAACGGTTGGTATTTTAACAAATATTTTTGTGAACAGAGTTTGGATAAAAGGTAATTGGATTAGAAACAGAATGAAATGCTGTAAAGGACAATGTGGAGGTATGAGTAAAGGAACGGCTGAGTGCCCTGAAAGCTTCAGTAAGGGAGAAGACAGAAAGACAGAGAAAGAAAGAAATGTGAACTGTGTGTGTGTTTCCCTATTTCTGATTTCAGATTCAATTTCTTGATGTCTAAGTATTCTGAAATACTGTAGACAATCTGTTCGTGTGTATTAATTTCATTCTAACAGAGTACTAGTAATATTTATTTATAAAAGTAAAGTAATTTTCATGTGTGGGATTCCCAAACCCAGAAAACAGACATTCCCGAGGTGATTCACATCAGACTCCCTGTAGAAAGTCTGTCCCTCTGCAGTTCAGCACCATTTAATTTACCATTAAAAACAATAATAAAACCTTCACGTCTCAAAATATAAGACCCATGCATGATAAGACACGTGTGATTTTCATTTAAGCTTTTCCAGTACCCATGAAAGAATAAGTAGCATCATGGTATCTGTGAAGAACTGCAGCTAGATCTCTAATAAACTAACACAGAAGTAATGGAATGTAAAAGTATTAAAAAGTAAAGAATGAGAGATAAAGATGACAAAATAGGTGAAAACCAGAAGAGTGGAAAAGCTGGCCATCTTGGAAAAGCCTGTCATCCTTGAGTTTGTAATTTAAACTTTTTCCAACCCATTTCAGTTTGCATTCTGAATTCATAAGTCTGGCAGAGAATTCTATTTGCTTGAAGTTCATACTATAGGGGACAAGATGAAATCATGTGTACACCTAGGATAAATATAGCAAGAGTCGTATCTAGTGAGGCTATATAACAGAAAAGAAAAAAAAAGGAAGGAGATGAAAGTATAACTAAACCGTGCTGCATGAATCCTCACCAACTCACTATCAAAAGCTGGAACCCGGTGTAATCTGACATTGCACCAAAATTGAATTTTTATTTAAAGCAAGCAAATGGCATCTTCTGGGAGGTTTGATGAAAAATTCTGTATTCTAAGTATTTCAGCTTTTACCTAAATGTTACTAACTAATGAGTTATATCGGAAATCGCATTGCCATTCTCAGTATCAACAATGACTTTGAAAAATATGATATTTATGTTTAATCCTTTCATGGGAAAAAAAAATAATTCCAAGAGACTCATTTCCACTACTCTCACTCAAGACATTTATCTTCTAAAATCCCCAAGGAGTAGTTTTTTTTTTTTTCCTGCAATAGAACTCCACAAACTATCTTCTACAGCCTATCTGCACAGTGTTTTGACCCGAATTAATAGACCCATGAGGTTATATCTACCTTCAAACAATTCATTGACAAATTATTCTATAAGATATTTTTCACAAACACATTAAAAGAGCACTACCTTGTGGGAATTGTAAAGTAAGGAAGAAATGAGATGTATATACGTTTAAACTTCGAGAATGCATAAGACTGAGTGGCCCAAGGCTCTGAGCAATGGGATTTTCGTTAAATTCATTTAACAAATGCTGTTTGACTGCCTGCCATGTGTCAGGCCACTGTACCTAAACATGTCGGGAATACAAACATGAATTTAATAGGCCCTTGACTAGAAGAGACAGTAAGATGTGATGGTTAATTTCGTATGTTACCTGGGATTTGACTAGGCTGTGGTGCCCAGTTGTTCGGGCAAGCACCAGTCTAGATGCTGCTGTGAAGTGTTTAGAGGTGATTAACACAATTGTTCTTTAAGTAAATCACCACCTTCCAGGGTGCGCGTGGACCTCATCCACTCAACTGAAGGCCTTAGGATTTAATAATGAGTTTTCCCAAAGAAGTAGGAATTCCGCTTCAAGTGTTCCACACAGAAATCTGCTTGAATCTCCAGTCTTCCAGGTTTCTGACTCAAGACTCACAATATCAGCTTGTGTCTGAGTTTCCAGGCTACTGGCCTGACCTGTGGCTTCCAGACTCCAGACTACAATACCCACTCTGCCCTGAATCTTCTGCTGGCTGTCCTGCCCCAGGGGTTTTGGACCAGCCACGCCACCCACCATCACCTGAGACAATTTCTTGAAATAAAAAGATAGAGATAGAGACAGAGGTAGAGAGAGATGGAGATAGGGATAAAGATAGAGATAAAATCAGAGATAGATATAGATACAGATATTAGTTCTTTTGGTTCTGTTTCTCTGGAGAAAAGTTTTCTCCTCACACAATACTCAACAACTTCCTCAGGAAATTAATTTATAATTAGAAATGTAAATCTAGAAATGTAGCACCAAATAGCTTATACACTCTGAAATTGGCATTCTTTTCTTTTAAAAAAATATTTTTTATTTATTCATGAGAAACACAGAAAGGAGAGAGAGAGAGAAACAGAGACACAGGCAGAGGGAGAAGGAGGCTCCCTGCAGGGAGCCCGAGTGGGACTCAATCACGGGTCTCCAGGATCACACCCTGGGCTGGAGGTGGCGCTGAACCGCTGAGCCACTCGGGCTGCCTGCATCTCTTTTGCATTTAAACAGAAAGCAAAAAGAGCTTAGCATAAGAAATAATTATTTAGTTGGACATTTATTCTCAAAGCATAAGAGGATCGATTTCTTCTTACTTCTACTGCTGTATACTTGTGCACCATGAAGGTGCCTGTGTATACATATTCCAATTAATTAAGTTTTAACACTAAGCAATAAAAAATAACAGAATAAAATAAAAGTCTATTTACTGCAGTTTTTATTTCATATATGTGGACTATAATAATTACATAGGACACGTCTCTCTTTTTTGATATTCATTGAATGCCACCATATTCTTTAACAGTTATAAGCAAGACCTAGTTTTAGCTAAGTCACAATTTTTTATATTATTCCTCGTGCTTTAAAAATATGTAGGTCAGCTGAAATGTATTTGTGTTTTAATTCCAACATTCAAAGCAACAGAAAGACCATAAATTTAAAAGACACACACACACATTTGGGATATTTGGGTGGCTCAGTCGGTTAAGTGGCCAACTCTTGATTTCAACTCAAGTCATGATCTCAGGGTCCTGGGATCAGTCCTGCATCTGGCTCTGCGCTCAGTGGGGAGTCTCTCTCTCCCTCTCCCTCTGTCTCTCCTACCACTCTTGCCCTCTCTCTCAAATAAATAAATAAATCTTAAAAAAATAAAAATCACAGATTTGATAGTTGTTTTCTTCTTAAAAGTACAAATCTGATATTTCTTACTCCTTTTGCTTACTCTTCCATTTCAGTATTAAATTTTTTTTTGGTAAATTTTTGTTTTATATAATATAGGAACGCTAACTTTTATCCTTATGCTTTCTTTCATTTTGCATTACGCATTCCTAGCATAAACTCATATGTAGGATGAAAATGATTTCCAAAGGTTGTGATTTGGAAAATCTGATGCAGCAAATTAGTTCCTCGTAACCACTTTTGCTCTGACACTCACTGTTGATGTACGCTTGCAGATAAGGGTGGGCAGGTTGAAGGAAATGAGCAAAAGCTATCATTATGAGGTTTGGTCATCACTTCTTCAACTTTTAATTTTTGTAGAAAATTATATACAATTTATTTATGTATGTAATTTCTCACTATATATAGCCATATATATATAGAGAGAGATAAATCTACATAATCCTATGTAGTTTCTACTTAAGTTATTTTAGGAGAAGGTCCATGTATTCAAAAGCTTTAAAGAGAGACAAATTCAGGTAAGTAAACTCACATCCCTATTGTCCAGACACATCACAATAGTTGCCTCAAGTTTTTGTTTATTTTTTCAGCTTCAGATTTCAAATAGTTAAATTAACTCATCTGGAGCCACCAAAAAATGTTCTGAAAAAGCATATTCTTTAAGATTTGCACTGTACCAAATTGTATTAAACCATTTAAATACTCTGGAATAGCACACTTGCAATGTAGGAAGAAAACTCTTTGTCTCTAAATTTGCAAATCGAATTCATGAGTTGACAGTTCTGTGATGAGAAGTATGCATTTCACAGATTCTTATTAAGTAACTGAAGTTTCAAATTCTGTGATAAAACCAACACATCTGTGTCAGCTACAAAACTGTTGGTCCTGTAGTACTCAGAGATATACTCTCCTGCAAAATTATGTTGCTTTGATTTAAAGCATTTTATTTTATTTTATTTTGATTTAAAGCATTTTAATGCTACATTTCCCATATCTGTGTGTTAACCAAGATTTTTCATCCATAATGTTTTTTATGAAAATATGAATATGGTATAAAATGCATGATTTGCTTTATCACACGCAAATAATTAAATTTTTATATATGCATTTATTTATTTACACACCACACATATACCTTATTCAAAGTGGTCAAAGTGATTCAAATAATAGCTTATGTGATTATAAAGCAAAACAAAAATTGTATGTGCAACTTAAAATGTCTCACTTGTTAAATTATAGCTTAGCAGAAATGATAATTCCATTTAGTAATTTAGCTTACAACTGAAATATTTTTAAATTGAAAATGTCCCATTTGTTTTCTTTTCTTTTAAAGTTTTATTTCTTCATTTGAGAGAGAGAAAGAGTGCGTGCACACACCAGTGTGGGGAGGGGCAGAGGGCGAGACTGTTTCAAGCAGACCACTTGCTAAGCAGGAGCCAGACATGGGGCTCCATCTCATTACCCATGAGATCATGACCTGAGCAGAAACCAAGAGTTGGATGCTTAACTGATTGAGCCACCCAGGTACTGCAAAATGATAAATTGTCTCCACGTATCAATAAACAGCAACAACACTGGCTACTGGTAGGCTGAAAATAGGAGTTGAAAGTAAAAATTATAAACAATGGCATTAAATATTTATTTTACTCATCTCTCATGGCCATGACAACCTTAAAAATGAAAAATGAATATCAAGAGAGGGTCCATAATAAGGTCTACCAATATCTTATCTTATTTTGGGTGTTTGGTGCATGTCCAAACTTGTGTGGGAATACATAAATAACACAGCTACCTTTAATATTACGTATTTTGGTGTATACCTGTTTATGTGGATATATATTTAAATAGATAGATAGCTAGATAGCTCTGGTAATATAATTATAATTTATTATCTTATAAAATATAGTCCCTAATATATATATATATATGATATATATAATCAATATCAATTTTGTTAGATATTATTTTATTTTATAAATGCTGTACCAATATCTTACAGAAAAAAATCTTTCTGGGATGGATAAGGTACACATAAATAAATTAAAGAATTGATATTTTTCTCTATAAATCTCAATATTCATTCCATTGAGACCTCATAAAGATGAGATGAAAAATAAAAGGGAATCAATATATATAAAGCAGCTAATAGATCCAAATTTCCCATCAGATTATTTACATGCTATTTTCTTTCATTTTGTTAGGGTAACCATCGCTTACCAAAATGTGAGACGTTCTAAATTAAGGAGCAGATAAAGTTATTACACTCTGTTCATTCTACGTATTTCACTTCTATTGCCTTTATTTTATTTAGAACAAGTAATTAGGAACACACAACATATCATCTTTTTTCCTCAAATATAAAACCTGCATAGAATGACAGCCAGTATCACAGTTTTAATATTTTCCTCCCCAAATATCTCATATACGCATGGGATTTCATTGGGTTTCCAAAATATAATTCTACTTAACAAAACCGCTGCATAAAACTGCAAAGGAAGTTTTTAAATACTTGCCTGAAATCCAAGGAGCTTTTCACTAGGCTTAATGTGCCTCTGAAATTCACATTCTATGGGTTGTATCACTTTGATTCCATCTTCATAAAAAACATAGAACATGTTCCCAATTCCCAGACCTTCGGAATAAAAACACATTCAAAAGTTCAAAATAAAATTATCAGAAATCTTTACAACCCAAACTCAGTGCTCCTCATAAGACCAGCAGGAGATCAATTTGTAAAGTTGTGTGACGTTAGTAAAGCAAACCGTGTGAAGGCTTTACTGCACACCAAAGCAACTCTCTGATATCATGCAAGCATTCCACTTTATTCTCCTTAAGCTGCAAGTCAGTGATTTCTCTAAAATAATTCCATAAGTGCTCCATATAAAGATGAAAACTATAAACTGTTTGATACATAGATTATTTCTGAGACTGTCCCCCATTTAATGTAGGTGCTGATTAAGGAATAAAAATAGGGTTTGGAGAATTCTATTTATTGCATATTTTTATTAGCATTCTCTAGGGAAAATAAATTTCATTCTTTGTAGAAATTCAGTTTACATAAAGACTATTAGAAACAAAAAGACCAAGTCCTCCAGATTTTAGAGAATACATATTTTCCTAAGATGACTTTTGTAAATGTGATCCTACATGAAGGTTTTAGATTTCAGTTTCATACTGGCGAAGTTTGGGATCTATGTCTATGCTTTAAAATTTGAATTAGTTTATGGTCTTAGAAAGATCCCAGTGAATGATTTAATCATACATTAAATTTTGTTCACACTACAGATCTGGGTGTATGATATCTCAGAAACTCATCTCACTTACTTTATTAATCCATACCTAATGGGTGCAGGGTGCTACGAATTTGACACCTGCAATGCGGTGGGGGGGGGGTGTAACTCAGGCCTGAACCTGGGAGCTTCCACATATTCCAACTGTTCTCTTTGTTTCCTCTGCTTCTGCTTTGTCCCACTTGGCCAGACCCAAGTGCATACGGTCCTTTCTTTTCCTGATCCTCACCCGATCCCTTGCCAAGCTGTACTGGTTTGCACAATCATATTTATTGTCTAACTATAGCATACACAGTTCAGTGATGGCACGTATTCTTTAAAAGAGAACTGATGATATTCGAATCTTGGTAGTTTGAAAAGCCAAAACATTGTTGCTTAAGAGTTTAAGTTCTAAAAAACATTGATAGAAAGAAAGAATTTATTTAAATACAAAAAATTCCCCAAGCATCATTATTTTCATTTTATGGGTAGCACCTGCAATGTTTGTTAAGTCAAGCCTGAGGACTACGATAAAAGTGTATTGAGTCATAAAAATATGTGTTTATTCAAATTAATCTATATTTACTCTTATTAAATATGTTCCTAGTTAATAAAAAAAAGTCTCCAACTTTACCCATCTAGCCATATATCCATCTATTCTTATGATTTAGAGGAAAATGTATTCAAGCATAATTATGACTTTATTGGTGTTTACACATTTTACTTATCATTTTCTTTTAGCACATGAAATTATTTCTAACACATTTAGGCATTTTAAGTGACTCCAGATTGTTTTGACACATCTTATTGTTTTATAAATATTTGATAGCATTCATATTTTTAAACATGCAATCTTTATCAGTTAATTATGTGTTATAGTTCCAGAGAGCACTGCATTATGATGGAATATTCCTGAACAATAGCAAGTGGCAAAAACTAAATTCAAGTCATATTTTTCATAAAATAAGTTTAGTAGTTGTCAGCTTTTCTTTACTATTATAGTTATACATAAAGGAATATAATAAATTCTAGGTCCAAAGGATTAAAACTTAAAAAAAAAAAAAAAAGGAGGGCAGGCCGGGTGGCTCAGCGATTTAGCATGGCCTTGGGCCCAGAGCCTGATTCTGGAGACCCGAGATCGAGTCCCACGTCGGGCTCCCTGCATGGAGCCTGCCCCTCCCTTTGCCTGTGCCTCTGCCTCTCTCTCTCTGTGTCTCTCATGAATAAATAAATACAATCTTAAAAAATAATAATAAAACAAAGGATAAAACTTTTAAAAAGTCGGTTTTTACTCAAATACAATTGATTCTTATTAGCAAGTTTCCATGTAAACATTAGCATAGGATTGACATGTGCTACATGTCGGTGACTATCAATTTAACATTATGGGTTCTTGAAACTTGAGAACATGACCAAGTTGCCACGTGGTACCTAATTTTCAGCTGTGTCAGGTTTACACTGTGTTTGAAGATTATTACAAAGCTTCAAAAAATTTTAATGAACATGACTGTCCCTTCCTTCAGCTGCTGCAAATTTCTGCTCCACAACTGGGAATTCAAATGTGTTTAAACCTGACAAATATTCTAGGTTCAGACTGTTTGCAAAGTTCCATGAGAAATTCTTGCCCTTACTCAAATGGATTCTTTCATTATGTTATTTACCATATTCTGTACAAAATACAGTCAATGGGATTCCACTGCTTTGTTGCACTGATGAAATTTCTGAGCTGTGTTTTCCTCTAAAACCCAGTTAATCCGTCCAAATCACTTGTTCAAATCTCAAGTCAATTTTCTTACTTCTTACATGAGTTACACACTCAGCGGTTTTATAAAGAATGAACTAGTTTCCAGGTTACGGGTTATTGGAGAAATACAGATTTCATTATGTAAGGTTTACTTTGTTTTTGAACTTTATCTTTTTCAGTGGAAATAAAGCTTTTCAGTATTGATGAATAGTAATAGCAACAAAATACCACATATAAGTATATTAACTAAAATAATAATTATAAAATGAGTATTTTTTAATCACTCTGCCATGAATTGAAATTTTATGTATACGTTTAGAGCCATCTATGAGTTCCTCCTCTCTCTACCCACAAGAGATATGTTTTCCCTTTTTTTTTTTCTTTTTTTGCTAGGTAGATTTTTTTTAAATCAAGTTTTCTGTAGGTTTTGGCAACAGAATTTGTGATCTGAATATGATACAGATGTGTTTCTTTTTAAATTTACTGCTATAATATTATACATATATACATTTATTAGGATTACACTGGCCACTGAATAATATAAATTGCCCCATCAGGGAGATGTTGTTAATTAGAGACACATGCAGATTTTCATTTGGGGCATTTGTTAGCTTTACTTATTTAAAAAAATAATGTATTTGTGCATGTTCACTATAATTATTAAGTTTCCATGTCCGAACATTTTTTTTTTTTTTTTTTGGATTGGAGACTCTAACAGAGAGATAAACTCCATTCTCTGGGTTTGAACAGCTCAGAGGCCAGTCGTGGCTTTAGAACTCAGTGTTGTACTATGGGAAAGTTATTCAGTCTATGTCATAATTTCCCCATCTCAAGTTTGTATATAAAAATTATAGTTATGTTATACAGCTATTGTAAGAATCATATTCAATGGGTGGGGGAAGTAAACAGCAGAGTGACACCTGGGAAAATTTTAAAAAATAGTACTGTCACCACTTTTATGACTATTGTCTCTTCTTTTAGGCATAAGGAGGAAAAAATGGTGAGATGGATTTTGATTTCTGTTCCCATGTTTTTCTTAATCTACACTATGAGATACACTATTACATTTCAGTTTTACATCAAATTCTATGAAACTATAAGTGTGCTAAAAGAACAACTTCATTTTCCAGTAGGCAATTCTCAAAGTCGATCTTTTCAGGGCGTCTGCAAAGCCAAAACTATTTTCATAATAATATTATGGTGCCATTTGTATTTTTCTCTCCTATTCTCAGATTCTTCCAACGAAGAGTTGTAGTTTTTGACAGGTACATGACATATGATGTAATGAGTGATATCACAACAATTCAGGGCAGAAGCAGATATAGACATCCACCATCATCTTTTCAGTTAGACATTAAAAAGATTTGCAAAATGCAAAACAATGTGAATCTCTTCATTTTTTAAAATATAGCTTTAAACTCTTATTTATGGCTGCTTATAAATGGATTTATTGTGGTTATTTTCAACAAATTGATAAAGAAACATCTTTAATTTTTCTCAGACTTAATTTGTAGTATGAAATAGGTAGATATAGAAATCTAGGTGGCTAGGAATAACCCATATAAACAAAAGCTTTTGAGTTCTCAATAGTTTTGAAGAATGCAAAGCGGTTCTGAGTCCCAAAAAGTTTAATAACCATGTCAGTTTCTATTAACAGGTCTATTAACAGGTCTCTCCTCATTCATGCATTGTATTGCAAGATAATACAAAAGTTCCTGGCTTCAGCAAAAGCCTCACCACGCCTGTCACAGTCAGGACTGGCAATACATGCAGCATCTAGTTTCTTTTTTCATCCCCCGGTGAAGACAGACACATGTACTTTGTCTTTTCTGGGTCAATTGTTAATTTAATGGAGTATAGTGGCTCCAGAAAGTGATCCATAATTTGTTTGTTCCTTGTGAGTTTTCCTTTTGCTTTGTTTTTCTTTCTCTACAGAGAAAGGACGCAAGAATTACTTGCAGTCTTGTAAGAGGGAAGTATTTCCCAGAGGATTTTCTAATCAATACGGCACCTTTAAGTACATGAAATGGACTGAGAAAAAAATGGGTTTAATGCACATGCCTGTCTCTGTCCATTAGGACAGCTGCTCATGAGTAATAGTGTATCGTGATAATACAATGATGTTATTTCTTATATATAGCACATATATAATTTACATCAATCATAAAATTTGGTTAATTTCTAATTCCTGGATAGATGATAATAACAGAAATAGTCAATACTAAAAGATATTTTGTGGTGATGTTTGTCTTCCTCTGATTTAAATTGCCATTGCTTTAGGATTTAAGTTATGGTGAGGAGCAAATTGTAATTCTATGATGCAGTGATTTGTAACCAACCAAATAATTCACTAAGTGTTTTTATAAAGTCCTTTAGTAGTTGATATTATTCTTTTCACTTTTAAGAGATCCTAAGCTTATCTTTCTTTTTGAAAACTAGAAAAAAAATCTCTTTCTTTTAGGTAAAGAAAAATATAGACAAGAGTAGATAGACAATCCATATTGCATTTCTCATTTTGGAAAACTTAGCAGGGAGGACTTTTGGTTCATTAATGTTCCCATGTTTTGCACTTTGTCTTTGGAGCTAAAACTTTTTTTACACAAAAGTAGCATCATTCCACTGCACGTCTACAAGACCTCTATATTATGTTCAACTAGAATAAAACTTATTCTTTCATTCTTGCTAGAAAGTGAGTGATTGCGTCAAGCTCTTTATTAGCTGGGTACTATTGGTACTGGTCAGAGTGACATTATCTAAAACCAGTACCTTTTGAGTCTTGTATACCATGTCCTGAACTTCCGAAGATATGCTGAAGAAACTGAATGCAGATCTGCATGATTAATTTCACATTTAACGACTAACATAGCAAAGGTTATAACATAATAGAATATTTGTGCTATATAATGTTAATGGGAATCATATATGTAATTATATGTATATATGCGTGTATACATCTAGCATATTATATATATGTACATATATATGTGTGTATGTACATGCACATATAACTGCAAATGGGTATTTCTTATCAAATCACAATTTTGATTTGAAAACTTTTTTAATGAAATAATGTAAAACACTAAAAGGTTAGGTTGATGTTAGTATTTAAAACAGCAGTAGAGGGATCCCTGGGTGGCTCAGCGGTTTGGTGCCTGCCTTTGGCCCAGGGCGCGATCCTGGAGACCCGGGATCGAATCCCACATCGGGCTCCAGGTGCATGGAGCCTGCTTCTCCATTTGCCTATGTCTCTGCCTCTCTCTCTTTCTCTCTCTGTGACTATCATAAATAAATAAAAAAATTTAAAAAAATAAAACAGCAGTAGAAGACTGGCTAGTGAAAATACCAAGAATTTGATCATGGTTTAATTGGCATTGTGTAGTGACCATTAGAAGGCATGGTCTCTACTTCTCCACAATGCTATGCCTTTCTAAGTTTGATGCAATCAGAAGCCTTATGCTCTGAAAGTTCTTTTTCATTTTAAAAAACTGATCAATATTATTATGAGGCAGTGATCTGGTCCTGAGAATGTCAGCATTTTTTCTCTAAAAATAAATTCATGAGAAGTTTATGGAACTCACAAAGCTGGTATATATTAGTCTATTTTTCCCAACCCCTCTTGCAATGTATAATAGTCTGGCCAATGAAATGTGAATAATTTCAGGCTGAAGAAGTTAAAAGCTGACCTGCTTGCCATGTCCCTTTTCCTTCACTTTGGTGACATTATAGATCACAAAGCTAATCAGATTATGGTGTAATGTATAAGCTTTGTTGTAAGATTTCCCTGCAATTTCTATTTGTATTTTGTATTGGTAGGTGTTAATGAGCCTGACTAATACAGTGATTTATTTCAATCATTTATATATTCAATCATAATATTTTATATCATGAATAGATTATTCAATATATTATGAATAGATTTCATAAATATTTACAAGGAATAGAATGGATGCTCAATTTTTATAAACATAGAAATTATTTTTGGCTTTCTAATCATTAAATGTCATATCAATCCAGCATTTCCTAAAGTAGACTTTATTTAATATTGACCCTATAGATATTCATCAAAATAATGCCATGTTGTAACAAATGTTGGAAATACTATGCTATATAATGAACCACCTTGTATCTCCTTGGAGCTTGAATGTTGCATATCCAAAAGTTAAGATTAATTCATCAGTGAGTAAAATGGCTTGAAGTTCTTTACTTTAGAGCTTATACAAACCAAAACAGTTATTAAGTTGGGGCATATATGATATTGCTAAACTGCTGCCCACTAGATATTAATACATAATTTACTAGATTTTATTTTATTACAAGATCATAAAAAACATTGTAGAAGAAAACCAAACAGTGGATCTTTTAATGTATTATTTTCAAATCATATAGTAAGATTAGTTATCAATAAGAATGATTTAGAATAAGAACTTTAACTTACTTGACTGAATTTTTTAGAGAAAATTTCTTATATAAATATAAATAACATTTTTACATTTCCAGTATTTTTCAAAGTGGTTTGCATTTAATAGTCCCTTTAAAATGTTTGTGAATAAATGGCATATTTCCTCTCTCAACAATGTCTTTCTATACTCCTCAAACCACAATGATGACTAGAAAAGAACTAGAAAAAGAACCCAGAAAAGTAGAGGATGCTGTGTTTCAAGCCTAAATATCCATGTGATTAATAAGATAATACATATTAAATTCAGTAAAATCAATTTAGATTACAAAGTCCTGGCTAAGCTATTCTGATGCTCATGTTTAAAAAATAATTTTTCGGTTAAACAAAATTTTATGGTTTTAATACTTGCATATAAGTACAATGACATTATGAGAGGTTTATCATTTTTAACTCTCTTTCCAATATTTATCTTAGAATGCCTGAAATTGGAATTCCCCAGTTGGTTCTCTCTGGGATGAATTTTCTCTTGGCCATGGTAAAGTGGCAAGCGTACAAACAGAAAACATTACCTCAGTGGAAATAAAAATGGATCTCAGAATTATGCAGTTCATATTTATTATTCTATCTTTTAAAAATAAAGGTAGAACATTTTTGGAAGCTTTAATTAGCTATTATTTTAATTACTTTTTATGAAATAATTGTATACACTATTAAGATTCAGTGATTCCGCAAGCTGGCCTATTATCTCTGGCCACCATTACTATTATTACATGCAATCATTTCTAATTGTGATGCCTTGCCAGTAACTGTGGCTTTGTAAAAAATAATTTAAAGATGCCTATGAATCCAAATCAGGCATATTGTCTTCCCAAGTATATTATGTTAAATCTTGTTTATTCTAAGAAACAACAAAGGACCTTGATGATAATTTACCATGAAATAAAAGATTTAAAAACTTTACCCAAAGACATTTATCTTATATGTCTTAAAATTATCTGCAAAAAAAAAATTATCTGCAAAATATACTAAATAGCTATTATTTCTCAAGGACATATTCTCTGTCAAAATAATGAAGAGTAAGCAAATTTTTGATTGATGGTGAATAATTATTGAAGGTACACATGTTAAAAAATTAACAGAATATTTTAGATAGTCAAAAATATTTTTGTATAATGAATCTCAGGGTGATTTTAATTAAGCTTGAGATCTCATATTTTTAAAGGTAGCCTGAAGAATATCATATTATTATTATTATTATTACGTATTAAAATTATAAAATAATAATGTTCATGGTCATTATCAAAGTCAAATTATAAGAAAGCATTGCTTTACACACTCTAAGGACATTTACATATCACGATTTTGCTAGAAGAGTGTCAACTGTATTTCAAGCAATGTGTCAAAAAATCTGGCTCACAGAGGTAAAATAATACATCCAATTTTTACCAGCAGTTAACCAGCAAAGCCAGATCCGGGCTCCCTGAGCTCTGACTACTTAGGTTTTGTTCCTTCCATTACGATGAAAACATGAAATGCCCAGAGATATATTTGCTTGGTCTCGAGAGGGAAGAGAGCAGAAAGAAATGCTGCTTAACAGATATGTTAATGCTAGTTTTGGTAACGATTACATTTGTATGTTCCATGTGAAATATCTAAGTGGAATAAAATGAGAAGGCATAATCACACCAGAACCCCTCTGCAAACCAGACTTTGAAGAAACCTATACAAAAGATTTCAGAAGCAGCATATACCAAGGAGGGGAAATGGTGGTGTGCCTCTTTACTGAGGACCAAACAGGGGCTTCAGTTCTCGAATTACTTGACACTAATGAGACGCGGCCCTCACAGGTGGCAGTGACTCCAGCTTATGTGGGAAGCTATGACCAGGGAAGCCAAAGTTTGTCTAGGATGGATTGTGAGGCAATGTTTGGCCACTGCTTTCCAGAACTGTAATGATAACTTATTACATTTTGTTCCTAAGAATTTAACTAAAGCACATCAGTAACTGGTCAAATACATCCTCCCCGGTCATTACTAATAAGAAAAATAACAAGTGGAAGCGGACACAGTTTATTGAGTGTAGACTATATTTAAGGAACTGATAGCAGCCCTACTGGTATTAACAACTATCCTTATTTTTGAGCTAAGAAAATTGGGACAGGAAAAGAGGCCCTTGGTTATATAGTGGTGGAGACTGGATTTGAATCTAGACCCTTCAAGTTTATAACCTATTTTCTTAAATAATTTGATAACATGCCCTCGATAAAGCAATGTTTTTTTTTTATAATTTTCCTTTTTCTAATCTAAATCAGGGTTTACTATGGAAATGATGTTTAAGTTTGCTTTTATTTCTTTGACTTAATTTTAAGTGTTTAAAAGCATTTCAATGTATTATAACCTACCTCCCTGGTTATATATCAATAATAAATCAAACTGATAAGAAGTAAGAAATATATTTAATGGTATCAGGTTTACAAAAGACAATATTGATTTATAACCAATAAAATATCAAGTCAACATAAACATGAATAATTATTAAAACTGATAGTCAACAAATCTACTAAAAATTAAGCAAAATAATTACAATATAAAAATAATGGAATTTAGTACCTTCTTCTCTCCATAATATGTTAGCTACTGCAGCATGTTAAAAGAAAAAGGGGAGAAAGAAAAATGAGTAAATAGAGCTTCAATTGCAGAATCATATAAATAACTATTAAAGAGGTCACAATCTCTAGGATAGAACATGTACATAAAAGTGGTGATGGTGAATTCAACAAACGACTTTGAATTAACAAAACAGTAAAATGCTGGTACTAGCTAATAATGGTCTTTGCATTTCTGAAATTGCCAATTCTTCTTTGGAATAAAGATTTTGTTAATAAACAGAGAACATTTTATGGATCATTGGAAAGAATAGGATATTTAGGTTAATGTTATTAAAATATATCTCTAGAACAAACATTGGTAGTTAAAACTATTTAAGACAGTATAGTTAAAAGTTGCTAACTGAAAAAAATATAGTTTAAAAATTCTCAGTAGTCACAATATTCAATATTCCCACCTAATATGCAATATTCCTGAGCAAGAAGAGTTCCTTAAATAAAGGATTTTGAATACAGATGTAGCTTATTTTTAAGTAATATGTTTTCTCTTTTTAAACCAGACAGAATGAAATATATCTAAATATATCTTGCTTAGTTCAATGCACAATGATTCATATTAAATTGTTTCTGACAATAGGTTTATTAAATACTATATAGAAACTGAATCAATAGAGTTAAAATAGAATTGAGATAGAAATTAACAATTAGAAATATTCTCAGAGAAATGTCTGCCTCCATTACTAATTGAAAGTTGCCCAAATTCTGTTTTCAAAGCAAAATAATCTGTCAAAAGAAAGTTTAACTGATGTAAAAGCTCATGCATATCTAAATATTCCCTATTTTAACCATAATAAACCATAATCACTTTTTTGAAACTGTTTTTTTTTTTTTTTTAACTGAACCTCTACCACGAATTAGCAGAGCTAAGACTAGAGTCCAGCTCTCCTAGCTGGAGGTTGAAGGTCCAAGTCATCCAGTTTCAAAACCTGCTGAACTTTTCAAAAATAATTTTTTTAAAGTACTATGCATCCCTTCAGGACATTTTCTGATGCTGTTCTTGTTGTCTACAGTGGTTTTTTTTTTAATATTTTATTTATTTATTCATGAGAAACAGAGAGAGAGAGATGCAGAGACACAGGCAGAGGGAGAAGCAGGCTCCATGCAGGGAGCCCGACGTGGGACTCGATCCTGGGTCTTCATGACCATGCCCTGAGCTGAAGGCAGATGCTTAACTGCTGAGCCACCCAGGCTACCCCTATCTACAGTCTTCTTGAAATGAATATGAAAATGATAGATCCTATTAGCAAGGAGAGGACAGAGATGTCAATGACCAGCAGTTAACCTCAGTCTGGAAGTAGATGATCCTGCACCTAAAGTATTATTAGAATGTCAATAGTAGTCTCAATGCATATGTCTTTCACTTTATCACTTAGGCATTTTATCATCTTACATCATCACAAGAATAAAGGTGAGTATGAGAGAGAGAGAGAGAGAGAGAGAGATCACATTGACATAACTTTTATTACAGTATATTATTATAATTGTTTTATTCTTAGCTATCATTGTCAACCTTTTAGTATACCTAACTTATAAATTAAATTTTATCATAAGTATGTATGTGTAAGAAAAATAAAAACCGTATATATGGAGTCTAGTAGTATAACTTGTTTCAGGCATCCACTGGGGGTCTTGGACCATATCCCCTGCATAAGGAGGAATTCCTGTATTCAGAGAAATTTCAGTAACTGAGTATATTTGTTTTTTTTTTTTATTTTTTTTTATAAATTAATTTTTATTGGTGTTCAATTTACCAACATACAGAATAACACCCAGTGCTCATCCCGTCAAGTGTCCCCCTCCGTGCCCGTCACCCATTCACCCCCACCCCCCGCCCTCCTCCCCTTCCACCACCCCTAGTTCATTTCCCAGAGTTAGAAGTCTTTATGTTCTGTGTCCCTTTCTGATATCTCCCACACATTTCTTCTCCCTTCCCTTATATTCCCCTTCACTATTATTCATATTCCCCAAATGAGTGAGAACATACACTGTTTGTCCTTCTCCGATTGAGTAACTGAGTATATTTGAAGGGCAAAACTGATAGAAGATGATACCAGAGAATTTTTCTATGAGTAGATCAAGAAAGTCTTCTGTACATAATACAGAAGAGATTAAATTTTCTTCTGTAGGCTCAGGAAAGGCTGAGCCATGATTAGACTTACCCTTTTTATTTTCTGGTTTATAAAAAAAGAGGGTAACTAGATCTATGTTTCCTCATATTTCCATCCATTTGCTCAGTGAGTACTGACTGAGTGCCCAGCCTATGTCAGACACTGCATTCAGTGATGCAATACACAGATTAGCACAGGCCCAATCTCCCAGTTAAAAGACCTTATATTCTAGTTGAGAAAAAAAAATTATTCAAACCACAACATAGAAAAAATTTTAAGTCACACATTTAATGGGTTATGAAAGAGAGGAACAGTACCATGATTGTGGATGGATTAAATACTGGGAAATACTGAAGGTAAGGGTGTGCAAGATGAGTAAGACTGAACTGAGTGAGAATTTTAAGGGTAAGGTTTCTATATAGAAGAATAAGACTGCACAAATCTTAGTGGTCTATCAAAGCACTGCTAGTCTAAAGGAGTTAAGGACAGAGATATTTTCAAGGTAGGCAATCATTCATGAGAAAGTATCGGAAAAAATACATGGCTTGTGATATTAACACCAAAGAAGATAAAATTCAAGGCACTTCATATTGAACTTAATATTGTATAAACTACAAGCATATTAAAATATGAAGCAAATGCTATTAGGACTGGATACAAAATTTATAAATCTACAATTGTATCCTATTTCTCTAACTCATTGCTCTCAGTATTTGAAAAATTAAGAGAAAAAGACAAAGTTTCAAAAACATAATTATTAAGATTGAATTAGTATTTTCCTAATAAATGTACTACACAAACAGAATGTTGAACTATACAAACAAAAGTGAGGCTTTTTTTTTTTTTTTAGATTTTTCTGGAAAAATTTTTAAGAGTACTCACGAAGTAAACTAGAAAATGAAAAGTCTCTATTTTGTAGGTATATTTCAATCAGCATAAGTAGTTTAGAAATTTTAAGACAACAATAAAACAAATATAAACATTTGTGAGATGTGTTTAAACATAAAATTCTTCCATAAATTAAATATATTTTTAAAAAATCATGTATGAGGGCACCTGGAGTCAGTTAAATGTCCAACTCTTGGCTTTGGATCAGTCATCGGTTAAATGTCCTATTCTTGGCTTTGACTCAGGTCTGATCTCAGAGTTGTGAAGCTGAGCCCCACATCAGGCTCTGCACTCAGAGTAGAATTCATTTGAGATTCTCTCCCTCTCCCTCTGCCCCTCACCACTGCTCTCTCTCTCTCTCTTTCTTTAAATTAAATAAATAAAATATTTTAAAATAAATAAGAATAAAATGTGATTATAATTCATATAAGACAACAAAAATGAGTTTTTAATATGTGGACCCAAAGAGTTTTGGCCAAAAGATAATACATACAGTTAACTGATGATTTATTGAGCAAAATAGAAAGAGGGAACAAGACACAGAGAGAAAAAGCAGAAGAAGCAGAAGCATGGGGAAGAAAAAAGAGGGAGAAATAAGGAAACAGGAAGAAAGAAGGAATGACTAGCTATGATTTTGAGTTAATGTATTTTTTTCTTGTTGTTTAAAAAAAAAGCTTTTATTTTAATTCCTGTTAGTTAACATAGAGTGTAATATTAGTTTCAGGAGTAGATTTTAGTGATTCATCACTTTTAATATAGAATTTCTGCTAATAAATTTGATAATCTGGATTTCATTCCAAAAATCCAAGGAAATATAAATATCCAAACTGAACACACACACAAAAAAAAATTGAATGAAACCTGATACTGACCGAAACATTTTTAAAAAGTTTCTTCACACACACACACAAAGTTTCTTCACAACATACTCTCAGAGTCTGAGGTTTTATAATGAACATTTACAAACTTTTAAGAATCATATAATACCAATCGCATTAAATATATTTAGACTCTGGAAACATTTCTATTTATTTTATAAAGTCAGCAAAGGTGATGCCAATAACTGATAACAGTAGTAAAGCAAAGGGAATTATAGGACAACTTCACTAATAACAGAAATTAAAAATAAAATGCTTTGCAAAATTCATCAAGATATTAAAAGTTTGATCATAGACAGGAATCCCTTTGGAATGCAATAATATATTGGTAGGAATTTAGTTAAAAATTTAATTAATTTAATGCAATATATTACTATATCAAGTGAGAATAATCAATGAAATTTAAACAAAATGTAATCTGAGAGAGTATGTCACCTATTACTAAGTATCATCTAAATACTCTTTGTGACTGAGCAAACTGTAATTAGGGGTTTTACTCTAAGTGAAACAACTCAGAGAAAGACAAATACCTCATGAGTTCACTTACAGGTAGAACCTAAAAAGACACACAAACATACAAAAACAGACTCATGAATAGAGAGAACAAACTGGTGGTTGCCCAGAGGGAATGGGAGGGGCACGGGTGAAATAAATAAAGACGATTAAGAGGTACAAACTTATAAAATAAACAAGTCATGGATATGAAAAGTACAGCATAGGGAATATAGTCAATAATAGTGCAGTAACATTTTATGGTGACAGATGGTGACCACACTTATCATGGTGAGGGAGCACTGATTAGTGTATAAATTGTCCAATCAAATTGTTATACACCTGAAATTAATATAACATTGTACATCGATTATACCTCAATAAAATAAAATAAAAAGAAGAATGTAAATACAATAGAATTAGCTAAATTGATATTATCTATACTAGATATATATATATGGTATATAATATATAATAAAAAACAAGAGTAGAGGAGTATTTTATATTAATATGAATTTAACAAAAATACTAGAATAAAAAATTGGGAGTCAAACTAGGAGATTATAACTGTCATTAGAAATTATTTTTTATGAATTAAATGATTCATTAAGAAACAAATATAATTTGTATAAGTAGTGTAAGGTATAAAATTAAATGATCAAAATTTGAAGATAAAATTAGTCAAAAGATCACATTAAAAATACATGTAAAGTTAGTTAAATTGTTCAATTTGGTGACAAGACACAAGAAAAATACCCCCAAATCTATTCTTACTTAAGAATTAGAAAATGCAATAGATTTTATTTACAATACCCCCAAATCATAGTATGTCAATGAATCACTAAATTCTATACCTGAAACTAATATTACACTGAATATTAACTAACTGGAATTTTTAAATAAATCTCAACTTATTAAAATATGAAAAGTACAGCAAATCAAGTGTAACACTCACTAAAAATATGATAGATGGAAAGCTATAGTAATCTTAGCTCACGAGAATGAATGCTATAAAGAGAATCTATTCTGTAATTACTTAACTTTTAAAATTGCATGTATTATTATCATGTATTTAGAATATAAGCATTTTATTGTATAGAGTTGGAATGCACATTAAATATAAAAAAATACCTTGAATTCAATTACACAGTTATAATAGCCAAGTCTCTTTTCCTTAGACATCTTTTCATTATTTTTCTGATTTTTATATAAATGCACATGTATATGGGGGCATATCTCATATTATAAATATGCAACATATAAAAATATTTTTAAATCCTATATATTCATTTATCATACATGTATTTTGGTCTTCAAATATACAGTTTAAATCATTATACACTATTCCTTCATATTGCTTTCTTCCTTTTAAAAATATTATTGTTCATTATTCAATGATGCAGGCTCAGTACCCATACCAGAAGCTGGTGTAAGTTGTAAGATTCAGTAAGTATCATTGACTTCTCAGTCATATAGATGTATGCATAAATATGTGTTGACGTGCACGTCTGTGTATGTGTGCATGGATGTGTTTGGCTGTGATGACCATCCTTCTGTGTAGTTATTTCCATGACTATACATTCCTACAGGAGGTATGGGGATGTTTAAAGCCATTGACACGTGTTGCCAGGTTAACTGCCAGAAGGTTGTTATGAGCACCACAAGCAGTCTGCACAAGTGTTCACCCCTCCACACTCTAAAACTGTATGTGTGTGTATGCATGCACATGTGCACAAGCCTACCAAATATTAAAGTATAAATATTATAAGATATATGATACATGTATATATGTAAATATCATATATCTTTTACATATAATATAGGATAGTTTGATTATAAGTTATGTTTGCAAATATCTAAAAAAAATGCCCTTTTTTTATGCCTTTAACCCATTACTTCTGTTGGAATGTTACTTTTATTTCATTTCATTTATTTCATTTATTTATTTGAAAGATAGCATGAAAGAGAGAGAGGGCACAAGCACGGGGGAGGGCAGAAAGAGAGGGAGAAGCAGACTCCCCACTCAGTGGAGAGCCTGACATGGGGCTCCATCCTGGGACCCTGGGATGAAGCAGACGTTTAACCATCTGAGCCACCCAAGTGCCCAGGTCTATTTTTTATATTTTAACAGCTACTTACATACTGGAATGGCTTTGTTTTACCATATTTATTTATCTCTCACATAATAAAAACAGCTACCTATAGTAAATGCAGGCTTAATCATGCCGCTTATTTACTTAAAAACATACTACATATTCGTGTGTGTGTGTGTGTGTGTGTGTATACACTGAAAGTCCTTAGCACATAAGATCTTCTATTACATGCCTGTGTCCTATTCAACTCACATTCCAAACATCAAGACATTTTTAATTTCATCTTTACCCATATGTTAAATCTGACAAATTTAATACCCTTATCAAAATTCTTTTTTTTTAAACTAGCTCTCTTCCTTTTTTTTTTAATTTTTATTTATTTTATGATAGAGAGAGAGAGAGAGAGAGAGAGAGGCAGAGACACAGGCAGAGGGAGAAGCAGGCTCCATGCACCGGGAGCCCGACGTGGGATTCGATCCCGGGTCTCCAGGATGGCGCCCTGGGCCAAAGGCAGGCGCCAAACCGCTGCGCCACCCAGGGATCCCCCTTATCAAAATTCTTCACTTAATTTTCCCCTAGTTCTCCTGTAAAGCAGGTTAATTATTTTTTATCTGTTGTTATCCTGTAGAACCAAAAGTCTACATAAGCTGAGCAAAATAAGTTTTTTCTGTGCCTAGAGAATCCTATGTAACACAACACAGCCCTCAATATAGCATAAATAAAATTTTTGTTCTGAAATCTTTTATTTATAATTGGACAACAAAACCCTCAGAATTATAGACACCCAGTAATTCAATACTTATTCATGACTTAATTGAAATGCAAAATTCTTTCTGAATAGAACATATGCCTTATAATGAAAATGTGGTTCAATGAAACAAATGCCTGGACAGCAGTAACAGAATCTACTATTAATGCCATAATCTATAAATTGTTTTCTTTTATATATTGGGGACTTGCAATTACATTCAAAGAATTGGATCTCATGTTAAATATGCTATCTGTATTTGGAAATACATGTGAAGAGTTGTATGTTATATAAATAACAGCAATAAGATGATTAACTACACAGCAGCATGCTATAGTACTGAACAGCTATTTTACTTGGCTACTCACATGGAAACTGCTTGGCTTTTCAATTAAATAAGTTTTTGCTTGTCCTTGTCTTTGAAAGTGTAAGGTTTTCACTAGTGGAAAACATTTTTTTTTTATAAGCTGCATTTATGTAAGGATAACATTTTAGTTAGATGTCTTATTGACTGCGTCTCCTTTTGGATTTAAGAAATTGACTTAACTTCAGAAGGCAAATGGAAAAGGGCAACGTTAAAAGAAAAACATAGATAAAAATTTAATGTATCTAAAAAATGTATGGTTAGTATTATGGTAGCTGAAATTTCTTTGAATGTGCATATGGAGAATGAAATGAGACATTTAAAATATACTATTTTGGGGATGCAAAGCTATGTAAGATATGTCAAGTACATTGCCTGCCATGTGCCAAATTCAAAGTCACTTTCAAGTAAAACTGTCATTTGTTGGGCACTGATTAAAGATGAATACGACTCAGAAACTGGCCAGGAATCTATGGTCTTAATTTCTATAAACTGATGAAATGGGATAATCAGATTCTTGTCAGGGGTAATTTGAATCAATAAATCATGTTAAAAAATGGAGAGCACCGAGAACCAGAATTCTAAGAATGCATAGCAAATGGCACCATGATGTAGAGTCAGGGCCCTTTGACGATTTGTGACAATGAGGAGAACTCAAAAGTGTGAAAGTGACTTTTCCATGGAAGAGGAAAAGAATCAGAAGTTGTCTATGGAAGGCCAGTTTCTGGGTATTGAATGTGGATACATCCCTGGCTGCTTCACATGGCCAGCGTAACAGTCACACCAACTTAAAAATAATCGATACTTAACCAAATAGAGAGAACCTACTCCTGGCAATGACATAGTCTGAGTAAAACCAAGACAACATAAGAACTGTTGCCATATCAAAAGATTAGAACCACAACACAAAACAAATAAAAAATATATCCACCTTTCCAGGGTACCTGGCTGGCTCAGTTGGAAGAGCAAGTGACTCTTGATCATGAGGTCATGAGTTTGGGCTCCATGATGTGTGTAGAGATTACTTAAATAAATAAAAAATAAATAAATGAACTTAAAAAAATAATATCCACCTTTCCTTCCAGTGCCAAATCAAATAAGCCCGTATTTGCAGTAGTTACCGCATGATGCATGAAAAATTATCTCAGACTTAGCAGCTTAAAGCAACAAAAATCATTTATGGTATTTTGGTGGTGGCTTGGCTGAGAGGGTTCTGATTTGGGGTCTCATGAGACTCCGGTTATCTGAAGGCTTAACTTGGGCTGGAAGATCCACTTCCGAGGCGGCTCACTGTACTGGCGGGAAGTCTGGTGCTGGCTGTTGGCAGAAAGCCCCAGTTCTCTACTTATGGGACTCTCCTCAGTGCTGCTTACATGTTCTCACATACTGACAGTTGGGTTTCCCCCAGAATCAGTGATCGGGACAGCAAGGCAGAGTCCACAATGCCCTTTGTGACATGGCTTCAGAAGTCATATAGCTTTACCTCCATCCCACTCTATGTGCGACAGGGAACTGATGTATTTCAAAGTGAGAAAATAATACAAGGGGGTGTTTAACAGAAGAGGAGGATCATTAGGACCATCTTGGACACCACAGAATGTTAGTGTAGCAGACTGCTTACTAAGCAAACATAACGTCGAGGAGAATTTACTAGCTAACATCCTCCCAGCCAGACTGCCAAGACCTGAGCATCTCCTAATAGAAATTCTAAGCCTACCACCATCAGGAAGTGGCTTGATTTGTTTATTTATTTGTTTATTTATTTATTTATTTATTTGTTTATTTATTTATCTTTAGGAAGTGACTTGATTTTGATAATTCTTCACACAACTGTATTGACTGTCATTTTTTTTTTTACAAGATAAACAATAAACAATGACATCAGTAAGCAATTGTAGTGATTAGCTGCAGATACACGGGAAAATCTTTGCCTTCTAACTTGCTCATATACTCTATCATTTTAAGTAGATGGCAAGCTAAGTTGCCTCTTTTTTTGCCTTACCTTTCTCACCTATAGAATATACCAAATATCCTAGAATATGCATATATCCTAGGTAACCTTAGGTGATCACGCCTATAGACATTAAATTAATAGGAATATTGCCAAAATGGAATATTGCATAAAAGAATATATCTTAACCTATAATTAGGGCTCTCAGTGCATTCTCATTATCATATTATGTGTAAGGAAACGATGAAAGACCGCAGACCATAAAGCTGTTGCAATGCCACCTAATTTGTATAAAAGGGTGTTATTTATCTTATTTTTAAAAGATTTAGTTAGTTAGTTAGTCTACAGAGAGAGAGGAAGAGGAAAGAGAAAGAGAGAGTATGAGTGGGAGGAGGGGGAGAGGGAGAGAATATTCAAGCAGACTCCCCACTGAGTGCAGAGCTAAATCTCAAGACCCATGAGATTGTGACCTGAGTCGAAACCAAGATTCAGACACTTAACCAACTGAGCCACCCAGGCACCCCTCTAAAAATGTTTATTACTTCTCTCATATTCTGAATTGCTCACCATTTAATATTTAAATATCTATTGAATATGTTCATGTTACATATAATGTTAACATACAAATATAATTACATTTAAATATAGAGTAAAATAAGAGATATGTAGTCTTTGAAGGAAATTGACTACTTTAAAATATTATTTATTATTAAGATAAAGATTTTAGGTAAATATTTCATGACGAAAATTACAAATTAGATTTACAAATCTCAAATACATTAAATATCTTGATACTTAAGAATTCTGGGTAAATATATAGTTTATAATTCAATTAAAATTGCTCATCTTTAAAGATATTATAAAAGAGATTAGTAGCAGTACAATAAAAGGCATCAGACACCCAAACGAGTAACCACTGCAGTAGGCCATAAACTCAGCATCTGAAATTTTTAGCAGTCAAAAGATAAGAAGGAAAAAAATTAGACTTTACGCTGTCTGAGGAAGTGTTCATGTAGGAAATGACATAATGTCTCATAAAACAAGCTGATTATAAGTTAACAGAGGTCAACTTCTTGTTAGAACAGATTTCTAAAGAAATTGCATGAAATATACAGACAAATTAGATAGTATAAGGATTTTAAGAGCATTCCATGAGCTAAAAATGTTTAATTGCTTAGAACAGTGACTGGCACATATTCAGACACACACCTGTGTATGCACACACACAACACGTGTTTATACGCATATAGACACATATATTTTGGAAAACAAGAACACATTTTTCCTAAACATATCTTCAAAGGTAAGAACTTAATCTTTTAAGTCAAATATGAAGCAACTGCAGCAATTAGCCAATATATCTTGGTTTCTAATTAAGAGAAATAATGTTTGTGCGTACAGCATTGAGGAACACGTATTTAATATACCCCTTGAGTCATTCTTTGTCAAACAGCAAATATTAGGGGATCCCTGCATGGCTCAGCAGTTTAGCGCCTGCCTTCGGCCCAGGAGGTGATCCTGGAGTCGCGGGATTGAGTCCCATGTGGGGCTCCCTGCAGGGAGCCTGCTTCTCCCTCTGCCTGCCTCTCTGCCTCTTCTTCTGTGTCTCTCATGAATAAAAAAAAACTTTTAAAAAATAGCAAGTATTAAAAGCCTTTGCAGGCCAATGACAGGTTCTGAGATAAATTCAAATTTGTCTCATAATTGCTTAAACTATTTGCATGGTGTTGATTAAAGTGAATTTCCTATTGCTTTTGATTTGCTTTTAGTCACACTAAGCACCAGACGTGGCATTCTGTTACGAAAATGTAAAATGCGATACTCTCAATCGCTATATTCTCTTTCAATAATAAGGTCACACGTAGGAACACCTGGGTGGTTCAGTTGGTTAAGCATCTGACTTTGGCGCAGGTCATGAACCCAGGGTCCTGAGATGGAGCCCTGCGTCGTCATCATCGGTGTCCTCCTCATCGTCATCATCGTCAGGCTCCTTATTCAGTAGGGAGTCTGCTTCCCCTTCTCCTTCTGCCCCTACCCCCTGCTCATGCTCTCTCTTTCTCTCTCTCTCCTTCTCTCCCTCTCAAAAATAAATAAACAAAATCTTTAAACATAAATAGGTTCACAAGTAGTGGGATCATTTTCCCAAAAATATTTTATTTTATTTTTTCCCAAAAATATTTTAAACGTATCTTAGCTCTTATACAATTTCATGAAAGAGAACCCAGGTGTCTGTGTTATGCAGTAAGAGTTTTGATGTAAAAGTAATAATGGGAAAATTAGAAACTAATGATAATTTTCATAAGAAGATTTCCTTTTAATCATGACAGTGCTTGTGATCTTAAGTTAGAAAGTACCCTGATGGTCCCAAGAAGACGAGTTCACTGTAAACTGTCCACTTAGTTGATTGAGCCTTCCTGTCGAAGAGGCTAGGTTTGCCCTGGCCAATTCAACTCTAGCCTGGGGTTTCCCTAAGTGTTTTGTCTCCTGGGATATTTTTCCTTCTCTTTGACTTAATTGTGAATCCAGTATCTGCTCAAAAACATTAGCCCTTTTATTTTTCTTGCACTGGTGAAAAAGGAATGGCAGTTTACATCATAAACCCTAGATTTTGTTCTCAGTTCTTCATGATATTGCCACTTACTAGCCTATGTTTTCTTAAAATTCTCAATAGATACACTTCTCTCTTTTTTTGTTTTTGTTTTTGTTTTTAATTTGAGAGAGAAAGAGGGACGCCTGGGTGACTCAGCAGTTGAGCATCTGCCTCCGGCTCAGGGCCTGATCCCCGACCAGGGATCGAATCCCACATCAGGCTCCCCATGAGGACCCTGCTTCTCCCTCTGCCTGTGTCTCTGCCTCTCTCTGTGTGTCTCTCATAAATAAATAAAATCTTGAAAAAAAAATTGAGAGAGAAAGAGTGAACATGAGCGGGGAGAGGGGCAGCTGGAGAGGAGAAGCAGGCTCCTGGTGAGCAAGGAGCCCAACACGGGGCTCCATCCCAAGACCCAAGGATCATGACCTGAGCCAGGGGCAGATGCTTCACCCACCAAACCACCCAGGCGCCCCAACAGTTACTCTTCTAATTACTGGAATTTACTTGCCTGTTTTTAAAGTATCACTCAGACGAACTAAGTGAAACATGGTCTTTTTCATATGACCAACTGAGAATCAGTTCAGTCATTTATTTAAGAGGAAAACATGATGAAACCAGACAAATGTCTCCAGCCATCCTCACAGTTTTTCTTTTCCTAAATTAACTCACATGCTTCTTACATTTTTCCATTAAAACTCCCGATCACAACCTCACCTGATTTTAAATCTCTAACCTTCCAGAAGCCTAGTATCTTCTTTACTGAGATATTGCCATCACTGTTTAAATGCCTGTGCATGAGCGTGAGGACCACAACTCTTTCTCATCACGTGAGAAGGGGATGAAAGCATGAAGAAGGGACATCACTGCCTCTTCCTGGGTGAAGGAAGCGAAAACGTGCCCCACGACTACCAACAGAGATTAGGGACTTGTAACTGCTGCCCATACCCATTCAACACATGCCGTCTTCTCTATTTGAGACAGCGCTGCTACCTTGGGGAGCAGGATCCCTGCTTAACACCTGTCCCACTGGAGGGACAACTGCTGGGGAATCAGAAAAGGAGGAGGGCCTCTGTTCCCACCTGGTCTTGTCTCTCCTCTGCCCACCGCCCCCCCCCCCCACCGATGCCATAAAGATTCCGTATCACTAAGAAAGAACAGTGCCAGCTGCTCCTCTTCCTCCCATTGTCAACACCGAAGAAGGCAGGAGAAGCCACAGACAGCGGTGATACTCGAGCAGCTGTAATTACCCGCACAGAGAAAAGGGAACAGGGTCAAAGATGCTCAGCAGAGAAGTGACAGGGAGAGGAAAAAAACAAAAAACAAAAAAAACCCAGGCCAACTAGCAGCAGTGTAGCCCCCCGTGGCTGTGGCAAGGATGAACGTAGGCCCCAACACGTGAGAGCATTTTCAGCTGAATCCTCCTGGTGTCACAGTGCCTGGAACCTGTAATTATTGCTCACTCTTGAAAATAAAATGAGGTGAAGCATGACTTTGGGAATACGATACAAGAACACTCTCATATACGTAGTTTTAAAAAAAATGTTTTCTAGTAACACTCCCTTATGAAACTTCTCTTGCTCCCCATACTCTCCACGAAGCAGCAGCAAGCCTAGTGAGCAGATTCGAATGAAACTCTGAAATATTATGTTCTGGGTGCGTTTTTTTTTCCCCCAAATTTGAGGATGAAATTGTCTTGGTGGGATTCAAAAACAGAATTTAGCTTCACAGAGAAGTGATAGAATATATAAGACACAAGAGTCAACAAAGAGTTGCCAACCTGTTAATAAGAATGTAAGCAATTTCTGAATATATCTGAGCTTCAAAATATTTTGCTACTAAATATAAACCTAAGAAATCTAGTTTGTAACTCTTTCTTGAATGGGCCCAACTCTAGCTTACGGTACTATCACTTTTACCCATTTTTTACTCATTTTCATAATTTTTATCCATTCTTCAATGTATCTCAAGACAACCTCTTCGACAGGAAGGCTCAATTTTAGGAAAAATTTAAAGCTAATAATCATTGACTCAAAATAAAAACGCTGAAGGGAACCAGAAAAAATACTTACTGAGCCCCACTTATGTGTTAACACTATGCTAAGCATTTTACAGCACTGGATCCTTTAAAATGTTATTTCTAGGAGTGTCTCCAATTTAGTTAATTTCTGTAATAGCTTAATCTAAAAAAGCAAAATATGGTACGCCCGGGAGGCTCAGAGGTTGAGCGCCTGCCTTTGGCCCAGGGTGTGTTCCTGGGGTCCTGCGATCGAGTCCTGCACCAGAGCCCACTTCTCCCTCTGTCTATGTCTCTGCCTCTCTCTCTGTGTCTCTCATGAATAAAAAAAAAAAAAAAAATTAAAGGCAAAATAAAGCAAGCATGTGTTAAAAACATAAAAGGTCAATCAAATAGTCTGGGATAAAATAACAACAGTCTAAAAATAAATTAAGGAGCAGAACAGCACTTTTTAAACTATCACTATGAAAATAACTATGAAACTATAAACTATTATTTTTTTAATTAATTAATTAATTAATGTTTTTATTTATTTATTTATTTATTTATTTATTTATTTATTTATTTATGATAGTCACACACAGAGAGAGAAAGAATGAGAGAGAGAGAGGCAGAGACACAGGCAGAGGGAGAAGCAGGCTCCATGCACCAGGAGCCCGACGTGGGATTCGATCCCGGGTCTCCAGGATCGTGCCCTGGGCCAAAGGCAGGCGCTAAACCGCTGCGCCACCCAGGGATCCCTGAAACTAAAAACTATTAAACTATGAAAATATAAAATATTTTCATATTAGGCTATGTAGCCAGAGTTGTTTATCCGGCCAACGTCCTACCAACCATATTTATATCAGTACGAAGTATAGATTGCTTGGAGGGCCCCAAAAACATTAAGTTGACGGTCGATTATCTTCTATCTATTATCATAATACAATCTTTCCAGTGTCAGTTTTGCTGTAATTTAACGGTTACAAATTAATAGGCATAAGCAGCCTAAGGCGTAATTTTAGTCCTTGACTATTTTAATATGATTATTTATTATGAAAAATAATACTTTATGAATGCGCTGGTTTTCTTCTTAGAAATCCAAGTAGGCTGATGAACCAAGTAACACTACTTTGGGGAAATGCTATTATGCCAAATACTCTTCAAGAGATGGATAGAGGAAGATGGTTCAACCTCACATCGAACGGTCTCAGTAATTGTGTTCCACCAGAGGCTGTAATGAGTTTCCAGGATACACGTTCTGTCTTGAGATTCAATACAAGCCTGTTTGTCTTATGAGCTGTGTAGGGAATTAGAATTTTGGTTAATTCTACTCAGGTAATAAAAACCACGGTCAAATGCCCACTGTGTGTTAATAATAAAACCTAACAAAAAATGCTTCTTGTGAACTCTTTAAATAATGAATACGGAGAGGATTTTTACCTTTGCAGAAAGAAAGCTTGCAAATCACTCTAAATAGGACTTTTTCCCTTCATGCAGTTCAAGGCCCTCCTTAATATGGTTCTAGCCAACGATTTGTTCTCTCTGTGTGTTGTAGATTCCCAGCGAACATTTTTAGGACCATATATTACGTAAGGCTCACGAAACCCACCATGTGCTTTATGACAATTCCTAAGTTTGACCTACTTCTGAGTGTCTAGCTATGGAAGTTTCACTATAGCCACCAAATATCAACTCAAATGTCATCACCTCAATAAAAAAAGCCTATGCTATGAGACCCAGTTGGACTTTGTTGTTCTGGGCCTGCGATCCTATCCTACCTGGAGTATATGCCTGGTGCAGCAATTATTTTACTCCGCCACGCAGTATAGCCTCTTTACTTCTACCCACACCAAGCTACAGCCTTTCTGAAAGTAGAGAATTGTTAACTGCAGGCTAGCAACACGTTTGTTTTTGTCTTGTTTTCTTTTTCTTCAGTGAGTATTTAATAAGTGAGAGCATGAATGAACAAACCTATTGTTTCCTATAGACATTTTTTTTTGTTCTCCTTACAATGACACCCCTTATTCACTGTGAATTTTGTAAACGTCCATTTGAATAGATAAGTTGAAGTAATACTGACGTTCCCGCACGTGGGAAGGTAACCAGGCGCACACACATTTAAATTATAGCCATTGCAAAAAGTATTCAAATTAAATTTAGTTCAGTTGCCACGGAAATATGGAAGGAATTAAAAGGTAGATAAAAAAGCAATGACAAATCGTAGCAAAATATTAAGGATAAGGCAGGTTCTTCCTAAATAACTTCTGAACGAATGGCAATGTAATGTTGCTTTGATACATGCGATTGCTGACTCCCGAGGTGCATGAGGAATCAACTCTAATAGGTAATGAGGCCAAAGTGCTTTCCAAGGGGTGGTAAAGCTGACACGAGTACTAACAGTGTATACAGCCTCCTCTTCCAAATCTTACCAAATCTTGTTATTATGCAGCTTTTGAACTTCTGCGATTGTAGTATATGCAAAATGACATTTCTCTCTGGTTAAAAGGTAAGTTTCCTGGACACCTAATGAGGATTAGCAGCTTTTCATAACATACCTTGCCACTTTGCTTTTTCTTGTCTCTGAAAGTTCTTTCTAAAACTATGCTCTTAGGGAGGTCTGGGTGGCTCAGTGGTTGAGCGTCTGCCTTTGTCTCAGGGAGTGACCCCGGGGTCCTGGATTCGAGTCCCACATCGGGCTCCCTGCCAGGAGCCTGCTTCTCCCTCTGCCTGGGTCTCTGCCTCTCTCTCTCTCTGTGTATCTCTCATGAATAAATAAATACAATCTTAAAAAAAATGAAACTATGCTCTAGTTTATTTTTGGTTTGTTTCATTAACATCTGTCTGTCTGACTCCGATACTCCTTATCAGTTAATTGTATTGAAAATATCTTGGGGGTAAATTTTTAAGATTAGAACTTCTTAAATTTAACATAATCATACTGTTTCCCCCAGTTTTTCTGCGCTTTTGAAACACATTCCTAAAACTACACTTTGATATTACTATTAGTATGATTGTAATTTGCACAATATTGGTTGTAATATATATCGATAGTATGTGTGTATACATATATGTATATATAGTCTTTAGTATGTGTGTATATATAACTGTACTATATATAAATATATTCAGTTTAGTGAAATGTTATAATAATTTATATAATTAAATTGCATAATTATTTCATGAGCTTTTATTTTTATTTAAATTCTAATAAATATTATATAATTATTTTGTTTTTCTACAATACTCTCAGTCATCTGAATCCAAACTATCTCTAGGGGCAGCCCTGGTAGCTCAGGGGTTTAGTGCCTGCCTTCAGCCCAGGGCGTGATACCAGAGACCCGGGATCGAGTCTCACATCGGGCTCCCTGTGTGGACCCTGTTTCTCCCTCTGCCTGTGTCTCTGCCTCTCTCTCTCTCTCTCTCTCTCTATGTCTCTCATGAATAAATAAATAAAATCTTAAAAAAAACTTGTCTCTAGAAACATATTTTGACTTCCTGTTCCAAAACATTTGAAAAAATACTAAAAAAAACATGTTTGAGATAAAAACGGAAATATTTCATTCACTAATGATTTATTTTCTATTAAAATTTCACTATTGCAAGAATGTTTTCAAAATTGTATTATTATTTATACCAGAGTTTAGTATAAAGGTATATATATTGATAGATAGATAGATAGATAGATAGATAGATAGATGATAGATAGATAGATCGATCAATTTAGGACAATGATACTCATATTGGCACACAAGTTTACTGCATGAAATAGAAGAGCACTTTTTAAGAAATGTCATATTTAATAACACTTCCTATGTAATGTTAGATTTCATATGCGACACAAGTATGGAAATGTGCACTAAGTTGAAAAGTAAAGCAAATGAAGAGGCAGAACAATAATGGAACTGACCCATTCTTTCTGGCATATTCATCTCATCATCAGAAATCAGATATCTGGACAAACAGGACAACAGGACACACAAATGTGCAATCTAGGCTCTGCAGACAGTTGATAAAAATGTGTGGCATAAATTAGATTTTATAAAACTTTCAGAAGGTAACTCATTGTAGCCCCTCACCCCAGAACCTGTGCATTTGAAAAGCACATTTGTTTCAGTAATGCTTCACACATTTACCCTATTTTCCAACTGAATTCCCATATCAAAGAATTGCAAGAAAATCACCAAGCGATGATAATTCTAACTTCTTTGTGAAACTAAGTGCACAATTATTTCGCAAAGGATTCACCAAGTTTAAGGCCTCTGGAATTACAGAATTTTAAAGTGAGTTCTAACTTTAGAACTCTCCTGAACACCACCAACAAAATATCAGTATGCAGATTTTCTAAGAGTGTCATTGAGAGTTTATACTCAGCACTGTCACTGTATATAAGCTTATTCAGCCTGCATGCCTGAAGTAATATAAAGAAGATGTCATCATCACTTGCCTAATTTATCTTCAAATAAATTAGGCAAATTGGCATTGTGTAATATGAGATGAGATGAGAATATTCCAGTGAAGGCACATAATGCCTTGCAGACAAAATATGCGCAATAAATCAAAGAAAGCTTTGAGTGTTGTTTTGTTTTGTAGGCAAAAGAGATGCCCAATTGCTTAGGATTTTTGTAAACCTGTCAGTTTGATGACATTCAGATCACATAGCATCTTGTTAGATAACAAGTCTTGCTATTGTACGAAAAAGGCAATGTGTGAGACACAGATCTATTTAATGACATTGAAAAGGGTGTTATTTTAAAAATACAGCCTTCAGATACGGAAATCATGAGGCGGATAATTTCAGTATATTCTGGGTCAACAAATGTAAAGATTTATGGAACAAGTTACTTCACGGGATGTGACAATGTCATTGACCAAATTGAGACTATGAATATTAGAATTTATGATAAATAATAAAAGCTCATAAAATAATAAATGCTTATCAAGCACGGTTAACTTTGACATGAGTCTGATTATCCTAAGTGCATTTTATTTCACACTAAGCTTACTGATACGTAAAAGTCTGTGACAGATAGTAAATAAATAGATTTGGGGTTTTTTCAAAATACATAGGAATTGTTCACTCTGCATTAAATGTTTTTAGTACAGCTTCTCTATTGAGTGATATTCAGTGAAGGTTAAATTAGAAAACTGAATTTTTTTCATTTACGGATTTATTTCATTTTTTTCTGAAATATTTGTTTTTATTTGATTCTTTTTGATTCAAGCACACAGCTTATAACTGTCAGGATTAAATTTTCACCCTGGCTATCATAAACACACCTTATCTTTACGGACTGTTCTTATTCCTAATTATTTTACCTATCTCATATTGGTTGAGTGTAGAAAGTATAATTAATTGATGACTGCTGCATTTGGCTTCACCTGTACTTGTTTACAGACTTTGCTCATCTATTTATATTATGTTCCTAGCCTCTATAGACATTAATGAGGTTCTGCTTATATGAGCTCATTAAATTTGTACAACTGCTCTGGGGCTCCTGGGTGGCTCAGTTAAGCATCCAGCTCTTGATTTCAGCTCAGGTCATGATCTCACATTCTTGGGATCCAGTCCCCACGGGCTCCATGCTCAGCTGGGAGTCTGCTTGGATTTTCTCTTTCCCTCTGCTCCTCCCTCCATTCATGTGTACACTCTCTCAAATAAATATTTAAAACAAAAAATCAATACAAAATCCATATCTGCCCTGTTGAAATAGGCATTCTCCATTCTTTAAAAAATAGGAAGCAAAGGAGCACAGTCAGTTAGACCATGTACTCATAATCTCAGGGGTCTTGGGTCTAACCAAGCCCTATGTTGGTTGTGGAGCCTACTTAAAAATAATATATATATATATATATATATATATATATATATAAAGTAATAAAAACAGCCAGTAAATGAAGACTAGAGAGTTAATTAATTTTCCTATATTGTCAGAATATGTTCTATTTTCAAAGTTTACAATACCATACTCAAATTGCTTATATATAAGAAGAACATATTTTTACCATTTTAAGGTCCTTTCCTCTATTTTTTTCCATTTTTTATCTTTTTATTTTTTAAAAAAGTTTTATTTAGATTCCACTTAGTTAACATACGGCGTGATATTAGTTTCTGGTGTAGGCAATCTGGCTGTCACATCTGTCACCCCACTGATCGCCAGGGTTGATTTGGCTGATGTGACTGGCTACGCAGGTGTCCTTTTCCTCCCTCACTGCTATATGCCCATACCTCCTATGCTGCATGCTCATCAGAAAAGGATGAGGTTATTGGGAGAGGACCTGTCTTCAGTCACGGGACAGAAATGACTGCACTCCTCTACTTCCAAAATAGGCAAACAACTTCTCAAGCATTTACATATCATTTCAAATATTTAGGTACAAGTGGCTACATTTTACAGTATTTCTAAAGCCCGTGTATTGTGAATTACAGTCATTGTGTTTTTCTAATATCATTAATTTACATTCACATTATATATTTATATAACTTGTTCATTCAAGCACTCTTGTAGAGTGTAACACATCTAAAGTACTGGTGTAGAGAACCTTATAATTAATAAATTTCAAAATTGCCAACCAATATTAATTTACTGAAATTAATTCTACACTAAGGATTGTTGTAATGGCCCAATATTTCCAAATATAATGCTGACTGTGACAATGATAGAGATTAAAGTTGTACAGACCATTATAATATATTCAGACACTCTGTTCTAATATTTACAAGTACCTAGATTAATCATATTCCTTACTAAAATCCTAGCGAGGTGATATAATCTGTGCTCAGTGCTTAATGCAGCCAGTAGCTTAAAAGCTTTCAATAGCAGCCTATATTCACACTGCTTTTCATTTACCTTAATCCTGAAGATGAATCATTATCATCTGGGAATTGAACTCCCCTTGGGAATGGAAATGTATCGAGTGCTTATGCGACTTGCAAGCCATTTTCAAATGAATAACATTTACCTCTGCCTAAAACCCTCTCATATATTTCATATCATCTCCTACTCCCTGTTACAATCCCCTATGGCCCATTTCTACTCTTCTTTACATTTAAATCCTCCCTATATATCACCCCATTAAACCTTAGTTATCAAACCCTATCCCTAACGTGACTGTAGATGAGGTTACTTTGAAGTACTTTTTGTAGTTTAATTTGTCACATGAGAAAACTTCCAGTGAGGGTTGTTGACAAAGTTGGGCACCGTAACTCAAGGTTTTCCAATTCAAAGATTAAGTTACAAGCAAAACATAAACTCCTTAGCCATATGATGCTTTGCATGAATCGTTCACTCAGCGGTATCATCCTGCTGGGAAATGTAGTATAAGGGAAAAAAAATGTGATTGATACTAGTATGACTGCTCTATTATGTAGAAAATAACGGATGATTGCTCTGAAGCTGTAGCTAAACAAAGTAAGGCTGTGTTGTGTCATTTAGTCCAAAAGTTGTAAATTTTTCCCCATGTTTATTGCAGTCTGTATGGAATTCAACACTTCTCTTCCCTGCATCTTTCAAAAAGAAAACAGAATAAGAGCACATTACAGAAGAATTTAGAAAATGTAATAGAAATATAAATTGACTGATGTAAGAGAAATAAAGTGTAGCTTTTGCTTTCATTTTATGACAAAAGTAAATTCTGGTGACAAGATATTACTTGAAATATCTTAACAGCTACATTAAAGGAAGAAATGTATTCTTTAATTCGTTGAGTGAGGTCTTTTAAATGGAAAATGAAATAATGATTTTTATATTTGGATATGTCATTATGTCGATGTCCATATATACTCATCTCTCTCTGTCCCTCTCCCTCTGTCTCTCTCTCTCTTCTTATCTCTACATCTGTCTCAATATCTGTATGGATCTCTATTTCTTTCTCTATGTATCATTCATCTGAGAAACTCTAATTTCTAACAATTACTAGATTTTCCAGTTTTTAAAAAATAACTTTTGTCAATGTTTCTAGCAAGGAACAAATGATTATTTTCAGAAAATAAGCATTAATTGGAGGTAGAGGTATGTCTAGCCCTATGGAGAGTGCTTTATAATATCTACAAAGAAACCCCTTAGTGAGTTAGTATTTATCCTGGATTATTACAGATAGAAAAACTAAAGCTCAGAGAGGTGACGTATAGCTCCAAATCACACAACTATCACGTAGTACAACTCTAACTCATGTCTAATGCCAAAGTTCATGTGCTTCTATTATATCAATCTGCTTTTTCATGTACACATTGGATCCCATCACCACTGAAAGGAAGAAAGACCTCTGAATTTACTTTTGGTGAATGTGGACAAACCAATATATTTTTTAATATGTACAGTTAAGATGAGTAAAGTCATCACTGATGGCTCCGTGTCTGTTCCCTTTGGCTTTCTTGAAAATATCTTTCTATCCAAATGCACTTTGTATAATCAATATTGGTCTTTGTCCATGGATATTCCTAGAAGAGAACTCAGAGCAGTCCTTAAGAGGTAGGGTACAAAAGGCCACAGCTTTCTCTAACATGATCTCTGCTTGATTTTTGTTTTGTTTTTGTTATACAGGATTCTGACAGTTTACTGGGTACTAGGAAACACCCCAAGGAAAGCTGTCTTCTACTGTATAGACATTCTTGCATTTTCCATTTCTTCTCTTCTATAGTTCCTAATATTCTACTCAGTTTACTCATTTAGTATTATCCTGATTTTATTTATGTTCGTACATTTCTAAAAATGAGTGTATTCACATCAACTGCATATATATATATATATATATATATATATATATATATATATATGATATATAACGTGAAATGTTCTCAATAACCAGTGTAGCAAGTTTATGGACTTAACAAAAATTAAAGGCATTTATTTAAGTGAGAGGTAAAACTTGCTATTCCAAAGGAACTGGATTAGCATGCCTATAAAAGAGTAGAATATAAAGATGAATTAGTAAATGCTTGGGGTTACAGCTAAAATCCATTAAATTCACTGCCAAGACCAATGTCATGAAACATTTCCATTTGTTTTCATATAAGAGTTTTACACTTTCAGGTCCTATGTTTAAAGTCTTTAATCCATTTTGAGTTGGTTTTTTGTGTGTGGTGTAACATCAGGATCCAGTTTCATCCTTTTACATGTGGACATTCAGTTTCCCAGGACAATTTTTTGAAAAGACTCTTTTCTCCAATGTATAACAGGTGCTTTTGTTGAAGATAAGTTAACTGCACATTCATGGATTTATTTCTGGACTCTGTTCTATTCCATTTGTCTACATATGTCTTTATACAAGTACCATATTATTTTACTTACTATAGTTTTATATATATGTATATAAATATACATATATATTTCATGTACACATATATATATACACACATATATATATATATATATTATTTGAAATCGAGAAGGATAATGCCCCCAGATTTGTTCTTTCTCAAGATCACTTTAATTATTCTGGATCTTTTGTTGTTGTATATGAATTTTATGACTTTTTTTCCTATTTCTGTAGAAATTTTTTCTATTCCTATTTCCATTTTTGTTTTTTTTTTAATGGAAATAGCACTGTATCATAGATTATTTTGGGTAATATGAGCATTTTTAAAAATATTTGTTCTTCCAAACCATGAGCATGAAATGTCTTTCCATTTATTTGTATCGTTAATTACTTTTATTAATGTATTATATTTTTCAGCGTACAATCTTTCTCCTACTTGGTTAAGTTTGTTCCCAAGTACTTTATTCTCTTTGATACTATTGTTAGTGGGATTGCTTCCTTAAATGCTTTTCAGATATCTCATTTTATATTATAGAAACACAACAAATTTTATATGTTGATTTTGTACACTGAAACTTTACTGAATATGTTTATTAGTTCTAATTGTTTGTGGAGGCTTTGTAGTTCTTTTTACTTATAGGTTCCTGTCATCTGCAAACAAGGACAATTTTACTTTTTCCTTTCTGATTTTAATGCCTTTGATTTTACTTTTTCTTGCCCAATTGTTGTGGCTAGGACTTCCAGTGAATGTTGACTTGAAATGGTGAATTGAAATCTTTGTCTTATTCCTCATTTGGAAAGGAATGTTTTCCATTTTTTAACCATTGAATATATGATGTTAGCTGTGAGCTTGTTATATATGACCCTTACTACTTTAAGGTATTCCATGTGTAGTATTGAGCATTTTTATCATGAAAGACTGTGTCAAATACTTTTTCTGTATCTAATGGATGATCAAGTGGTTTTTACTCTTCATTCTCTTTTTCTTTTAATGTGAAAATCACGCTTATTGATCTTCATACTTTGAACCATGCTTGTATTCCAGAGATGAATCCCCACATGATCATGGTGTTATGATCTTGTTAGTGTACTATTAGCCTCAGTTTGGTAATATTGTATTGATGAATTCTGCATGTATGTTCAGCAGGGATATCGGCCTATGATTTTATCAAAAGCACAGGGAATACCAACAAAAATAGACAATGTGGACCTTATCCAGCTAAAAAGTTGCTTCATGGCAAAGGAAACAACCAAGAGAATGAAAAGGCAACCTATGCAGTGGGAAAACATATTTTCAACTCATTGTCTGATAAGTGTTTAATTTCCATATATATATATATATAAGGAACTTTTATAACTTAATTTAAAAAAAGAGGAAACAACCTAATTTTTTAAAAGAATGGGCAATGAGAACAGACATTTCTCCAAAAGAAGACATAGAAATTGCCAGTAGGTATATGAAAGGTGTCCTATTTTACAAATCATCAGAAATGCAAATAGGAACTACGATGAAATATTTTCTCACACCTGTTGGGATGGTTATTATTATAACAAAGGATAAAAATATTGTCAAGGATGTGGAGAAATTGGAACCTTTGTGCCCTGTTGGTGGGAATGAAAAATGGTGCAGCCACTATGAAAAACAGAGGTTCCTCAGAAATTAAAAATAGAACTATTATATGATACAGTAATCCAATTTCTGGGTGTGTATCCAAACAAACTGAAATCAGGATCAAAGTGATATCTGCACTCATACATTCATGGTAGTATCATTCACAATGGCCAACATACGGAAACAGCTCAAATACCTACTGACGAATGGATAAAGAAAACATTGTGTATGCATACAGTGGAATGTCTGGCCTGAAAAAGAAGGAAATCCTACCATTTGTGACAACATGAATGGGCCTGAAAGACATTATGCTAATTGAAACAAGCCAGTCACAATTATAAAATTGCACTTACATGAGTTATCTGAAAGAGTCAAACTCATAGGAACAAAATAGAATGGTGATTGTCAGGTGATATGAAGGAGAGAAAAATGAAGAGTTGTTCAATGTGCATAAAGTCACAGTTACACAAAAAGAACACATTCCAGGTATCTTTTATACAACCCAGTGCCTACAGTTAACAATAAAATATCATGTGCCTAAAAACTTAAGGGTAGAATTTATGCTGTGTTCTTACCAAAATAAATGAATTAATTAAGTTAAAAAATAAAATCTGTTAGTTTTCCCGTCTTTCTTTTTTTTTTTATTTGAGATTTTATTTATTTATTTGAGAGAGAGAGAGAGAGAGAGAGAGAGAGAGAAAGAAACATGAACAGAAGGGAAAGGCAGAGGGAGAGGGAGAAGCAGACTCCTTGCTGAGCAGGGAATCCGATGCTGGGCTTGATCCCAGGGTCCTGGGGTTATGACCTGAGCTAAAGGCAGCCGCTTTAACTGACTAAGCCACCCAGGTTCACCACCTAGTTTTCTCTCTTTATCCTTGAAAATGTTACATAATTTAGATACATAAGGAACATCTATAAATAATTTATATCCAGACTTAGGAACAAAACACTCCAAGTCTTTCACTTGTATTGTTGCTTAGAAGATGACTTTGAAAGGTCTATAAATATAGATGTAGTAAGGCCTGCATTGCTATAACTTCTAAAAATGCTATTAGCATGCTACTAACATATAATCTCAAAATATCTTCAAACTGTATTATTTTGACCTCGAAGAGCTTAAAATAACAAACAAAATAAAATAAAAACATGATTTCAGAAACTATAATTAAAAACATTTATATGACTAAATTTATGAATAAAATTATATTGAATCTACTTCTCGAATTTTCCTCAAATTTACATGCTGATAATCATTTAGTGATTCAATGATTATAGGAATTCTTGCTAGGTATTTTAAAGCTGTAACTAGGAAAATATATTGGAAAGTACTTGACCAACATTAAAAGAATATCAAAATGGAGAGTTGAAATTAAAATCTGTTACTATTGTCACCATAAAGAACAGAGAAAACCAAAGAATTCAATTACTTGTCACCTAAAATTATGTTTTTAACAGGAAGTGAATTGCAAATTGGTGTTTAGCAGAAACATATGAAAGGAGTAGAAAAATTATGGTGGATCATATCCAGATCATTAAATCCAGCTTTTTTTTTTTCTGTCTTTGTACCTTAAGAATTTTCTCTTTAAATATTTGCTTGTTATGAAGTTTGTCCTAGCCAGACCAAATATAGACCAAGATATGTTGGTAGTCAGGACTTAGAGCAAGTGCCTCCTTTCCCATTGGACCCACTAATATCTACATGTACTCATTGATTTAAAGAGAAATAAGAAGATTCCTGAGACAATACTTCATCTTGTTCAAAAACTTGGTTCAGAGAAATGGGCATGCCAAACTAGACAGCCCTCCAAATATCAGGGCCCCTGCAACAAATTAGATCAGTAAGACATGTAAAAAGATATGACAATCAGACTGAGAATCAAGGACCATAGTTATTCCGTGTACAACCAGACCCAAACCTAAAGTTACCATACTGTGGCACATGTAACTGGGGGAAGGAAGTGTCTGGGGGTTTTCCCATAGACAGCTCACTTGATAAACACTGTATAATAGTACTTTGAAGTCCAAGCAATTGAGCTATTACTAAAAATCCATCTTTAACATCCCCACCCTATCCATATCTCTTTCGCTAAGTAATATATATATATATATATATATATATTTTTTTTTTTTTTTTAAAGAGTGGTGCATTTTTCTTATTACTTTTATAACCAGGAAACATGTAGAGCAAAGGCAAAGGGTTTCTACCACTAAATGGAGAGAACAGCCCAGGGATGGATGTTAGTGCCGGGGCAGTGAGTGTCTTATGGTGGCAGTAACCAGTGCCTGTGGCAGAGAAGCCCTGATGTACGGCCCGTGGGCCACCCACTGCAAGGCAACTGACAGAAAAAGAAAGATATTAATTTATCGAACCTATAGAAGCCTCGTTGCTGTATTTTTGGGAACTTGAAATCCCCAAGTCCTTTGGGAAGAGGGATTTTGAGAGGAATTTAAATTCCTGTGTGGGTAAATGGGAAGACAAGACCTGAAACATGGCAGGCACACTTGCAAAGGAAACAAAATCATTCTGGTGTTGTATTAAACATTTCACAAGCCTCTGGTTTAATTCTCAAATTTTAAGATTCTTCTCTTTCCTAGCTCTGAAACTGTTTTTTTTTGTTTTGTTTTGTTTTGTTTTGTTTTTTTAATGCATTGTTCATTTTGAAGAGTTTTCTGGTGCTTTTGCTTTTTGAAAAAGGCCTAATTGTAAAGTTGTGGGTATAAGTGTTCAATACATACGGGTCTTTCTAGCAGAATCTTCCACAAAAAGAGAAGAGATGTCTTCATCCACTCCTGCTTCATTCTTTGCGATACAAGTGTATGCTCCCGTATCTTCATAGCGCACGTTGCTTATATGAACCTCACTGCCATTTGCTGAAAACAGAAGGCAAATGCAACTTGTAAACTATGAATTCAGTTTTGGTACAGCGCTTTCCGATTACACAGTCAAGCAGTTCTCTTAGCTTGTCCTAATTAAAGTGTTTTCCTTCCTACTTCCATGCTTTGGAGGCATGCCAAATTATTCCAAAAGCACTCAAGTGTTTCGTAAACTGTGTTGTCATTCTATTGCAGAGAGCCCAAAACTCTATGTCAAATGTACATGCTTCATATTTTACATTTGTTTCCTGTTTTCCGCATTTCATATTTCACATTGATAAGTATAATTCCATTTATGTATTTATTTTTAGTACTTAGAATCCACTTTTCCCCAACCTTTATAAAATTTTAAAATAATAGCAATATGGCTGAAATACAGGAGCATATGTATAAAAGGACTTCATAAAGAAATTCAGTGAGCTACATCATGGAAGTATAGTATGATTGTCACTTATCGAGTACATTATTGAGCAGGTATTATATGTCTGGAATTATAAGGTAAGGAAATTATTAGGTAAGGAAAATGGAAAGATAGTAACACATGATTTGTCTGAAAGATTTCAGTCTTTTTCCAGAAATATACATAAACAATATTATATATTATAATATGGAAATTGATACAGTTATCATATAACCAAAGGATTAAGGGAATAATTAGCTTAACTTTAAATCTTGGTAAAATAACTTCTTAAGCTAAACCCTGAATAACAAGTTGCACTCCCCAATGTGGAAACCAGGGTATAATTAACCGTCAACTATATGCTGGAAATATATGAGGTGTTTTTATGTATATCATTTCTTAATTATCCTAAATAACACGTAATTATCAGAAGCAGAATCTGAGACTCCTAGAATGATCTTATGGAAATTACTCAATTCAAAAGATTAGGGCTGGACACCTGTCAGACTCTAAAATTCAGTGTTTGTTGTATTCATTTGTTTAGGTTTCCTTCTTTTTTTTTCTTCTCTTACTTTCTTTTCTTTCTTTTTTCTGTGTGTGCTTGTTTCACGTTATCCAATCACAAGAATCCCATGTACCATGTGCGACAGAAAGCAGTATGACTCTCCTAAGGCAGATAAGGGACAAAATAATCCATGTGGCTCTTTGGGGAAAGATAGAAAACCAATGGGGAAAAAAGAGCTTGGAAATGTCAATGGCTCTCAAGGGATGTGAAGGGGATCTGGAGAGGCAGTAAGCGTTTGGGGAGGAACAGCCATTCGGATAACATGAACCTTGTTCTCACTTTATAGAGGTTATTGGGCACTTCCATGCCCCCCATCCACTGCTGAGAATCACTACTCCAAAACAGAGGTTGGAGTTGTGTTTTTTGTTTTGTCTTGTTTTTTGCTGTTAAAGGCCACATACGTATTTTACGCATTGTGGGCCGTATAGTATCTGTGACAGCTACTCACCCCTGTCAGCAGCATGAAAGCAGCCATCAACAATTTTTAAAACACAAGTGTGGCTGTGTTCTAAAAACAAAAACAAAGCCCCCCCCCAGGTGGCTTTATTTACAAAATAGGCAGCTCCCCAAATTTGGTCTGTGGGCCTTACAGTTTGCAGACCCCTGTTCTAAAAGATAAGGAGTGAACACTATATTTAAGTTGCATCGGCCTCATGTTTTACATGAAATATGGCTCTCTCCTAGAACATACTTGCTCTCAAGACCCACACACTTAATCTGAATTCTCTAGAATTTTTTTGAAGTATCAAGTCATTTTATTCCTTCTTCAAATATTGTCTTCTCAATATTCTTATATGTTCTCCCACCTTGTATGCTCCACTGTCTTCCTCCTTCTCTACCGTTTCTAGATGTTCTCTAGTCTATTGCCAGAACTAGCAATTCCCTAGTCCGTTTATCATTCTGACACATATGCCTTAGCAACTGCCAAGACTAGAGCACGCTGACATATCTCTGCACTTGGTGTTCGTGCATCTAGGTTTTTGAGTACATTAAGAGACTATTGCATAAGCAAACTTACAGACTTTCAACTTCACAGTTTTCAGCGTGCAGGATGCTAGGTGCTACTTGGTATTCATTTCATTTGACCTTTACAGATATGTGCCTTTCATTTCCTGCTCCATTTTTATTTCAAATCTTTACTCTGTGTGATGTTTCCCATCCTAATCTAACTTCTCGCCCTAAAGTGACCTTGTTTTTGAATCATGAAGGTCATACGTGTAATTAGCAAGTAAACCCAAATCGTTTTTCAGTATATATGCTTATTTAATCATCACACTTTATACCTTAAACTTACACAATGCTATGTCAATTATATTTCAATAAAACCTGGGAAAACAAGTAAAGCCAACTTCCTATTTCCATCTACATATTCACATTTATTTACTTCTCAAAGGAAACTCTCGGTTCTTTCCAGGGGAAAATCTCTCTTTTTTTTTCTTTCTGATTTTTACAATTACTTGATCATCCTTCCCCCACCTCCATTATCTGCACATCTTCTTTACTAACATTTCTTCAGATTGATGCATTGTTTAAGAAGAAAAAATATCTCCATTAAGTCCTGATAGTTTCCATCAGCAGCAACTACCTTTTCCTCGGTCCTCCTTTCAAAATCTGGAGAGGTTTTTTATATTTTCTTGCCTCCTTCTCATTTCTAAACCCATGGAGGCCTGATGGCTACAAATCATTTTTCTAAATGCCAAAAGGCCAAACTAATCACTAGACCTATGAATACATTTCAGTGACTTTCCTATACCTTTCTATGACTTTGATATTGTTGAATCTTCCCATACTTAGCTTTCTTTTCTTCTGTAGGATCACCTTGTTCTCTTGCATGCTGCTGATTTTTAGTCTCCTGTGTTATTTATCTTGGTTTGCCTTCCAATTAAACATCTCTGCTTTTCTAAGTGTTTACTTCCTCTCATTAACATATTGTCCCATCCACTGGCGCAGTTATTCAATCCATGCCTAGATGGGGACCTCACATATAAATGCTAACTAAGTATTTGCTGAATGAATGGATAATTAAATAACAGTAGTATTTTGTGATATGTAACCATATAGAAAGCCATATGGAATTTCACATACCTATGCACCTAGATTTCTGCTCCCTACTCACCTCTCATCTGTCACATTCTCTCAAAACTTCAGCTATTTTCTCTTGTTTTTAAAAATGATAATAACTATCTTACAAGGGCCCCCACTGTTTCACTGTTGAATCTGGAGCGTATCCAACCCCCTAAATGTGCCTTCCTGTATGTTCCTAGAAGTAAAGATATAATATGTTCATTTAATATGGTTTACTGCTATTAAATGGCCAAGAGATAACAAAACCAGAAACTAAATAGAACTTTCTTCACTGTAATTTCTATTAATCAGATCAATCCTTTTCTAAGATTATAGATCCTAAAGATGTAATCAGTAGATGTAAACATGTAAATTTGTTGGGTTTACTTCTATTAATATAGAAATTTGTAGGATTCAGGTTTTAAAGGTCACAATTCCTTTCATATGTCATTTTTCACTTGCAAAAATAAATTAGTAAATATTTCAAAAAGATTTATTTAAAAATGTATATTGAAACATTCACTGTTAAGGTGGAATAAGAAGTGAAGTCTATGTTTATACAAATAAAGCAAAAGTGAAAATACATTCACTTCTAGCATAAACTGAAGGAATTTAAAGCATACAATAAAGAATATAATGTCATGCGTCAGATACTCCTGTAAAATGACTTGTCACATTCTATCTGGATGGTGGAAATAAGATTTATACATTTCTAAACTTACTAGTATAATCATCATAGATACAACGGGTTTGCATTATTTAGATTACTTGACATTACAAAAAAATTTTTGTTTCCTACTTATCACATGTTCATTGTTATTATAATCTGCAAAATAATTGATTAATTATATTTATACTTAGACTATTAAAATGGAATATTTTATATATTAAAATTCAGTAAGAACATTCATAACTTTCAATCTCTGATACGTATTTAGTAACTTTTTTCTTGTCTCTTCATTTGCAAGGTATGCTACAAAATATTCACTAAAGAATTTCTGTACTATTGACACTCTCTATGATATATTTTTAAAGTTCGATTTAAACATTTAAATGGCCCCTTCAGAATCTATTCTATGAAGAGAGCCACAAGCACATCTGCTATAATTCATAGGACAAGTATTTTAAAGGTACATAATGTAGTATTTTACTTATCATCAAAATAATGACATAATGAATTATTATGACAAGATTATTATGTAAAGCAATAATAGTACTAAAGTACTTTATTTCAAATATAATGTCTTAGGAACAATTATATATATTTTTTCATATGCATGACATTTTGTTTCCATCAACTAGTTTTCTTTTTTTTTTTTTTCAAATCATGTAAACTCTGTTATAAATTTTAGTGTGAAGTTTCAACATAGTCATTTAAAGGGAAAAAATGCAAATAAAAAGCACCTTGCAGTGTGAGTTGTTTGGACAGCTTCGGTGTAATATCGATTCCATTCTTCAGCCAGCCAAGCTGAGGGTTCGGTATCCCTTCTGCATGGCACCTGAGACTTGCAGTTACCCCAGGTTCTCGAGCCTGGCTCTCTGGATACACTCGGATTACTGGAGGGACTACAAAAAGAAATGGGAAAAATTTGAATTAGTAAGCCATATTCTTTGATTTCCCAAAAATTGCAATGTGAGAAAATTAATGATTATATATTTTAATGATAAATATTTCTATAGTCTTAGTTTCCAAATTCATCATCTACAAAAATATGCCAGTCATCCTTACATAAAAGTTATTCTGAGACTATGCCAGGAAAAATACAAGCTGAGCCTGGGATATGCTGTTTTGGTAATAAAAGAAGTTTTCAAGGATGATAGAAACATCAAAGAAATACAGAAGTCAGCTTAAAGGGGTTATTCACCTTTATTCACCTCCTTATTCACCAAATGTGAGAAAATTTGAACATTAAAATTCCAATTACAAAGAAATATAAGGAATTAAATAAGACTTTAAAAATTCAGTTATATAAATAAATAAATGAAAATATAAATGAGAAAATCTTTTCCTTACCCTAGCATGTTTAAAAAAACAGGATAGCAATTACATTTACAGAAGCATCCAAAAAAATAAAATATTTAGAAATAAATTTCACCAAGGCGATGAAAGACTTTTATGCTGAACACTGCAAAATGAGTTGAAAGAATTTAAAGAAAAACTAAATAAATGAAAAGGCATATGTTTATGAATTGAAATAATTAGTAAGATAGTAAGAATTGGTAAGAAATGTCAGTAAGATGACAATACTCCAAAAAATTGGTCTTGATACACAATGTAATCCCTATCACAATTCCACCTGCATTTTTTTTTTCTTTTTGCAGAAATGGAAGAGCTAATCCTCAGATTTATATGGAATTACAGGGGACCCCCAAACAGCCAAAATAGCCAAAACAATCTTGAAAAAGAATAAAACTAAAAGTCTCATAACTCTCAATTTCCAAATATACTACAATGTATGTGTATAGTATATATATATAGTTTTATACACACCTATATAGTAATCAAAATATATATGCACATGTATATATGTACACTAATCAAAACAATGCGATATTGGCATAAGGAAAAAATGTAAATCTATGGAATAGATTTAGAAAGCAGAAGTAAACCTATTAATTTATGGTTAATTGATTTTCAACAAAGATGCCAAGGAATAGTTTTTTCAAAAATTGATGCTGAAACAATGGATATCCATATGGAAAAAAGCGAATTTGAACTCCTACCTTACAACATATATAAAAATTAACTCAAATATATTAAAGACCTAAATGTAGGAGCTAACATAATAAAATAATGAAACACTTAGAAGAAAACATAAGGGTAAATTTTCCTGACCTTGTATTTTTCCATTGATTCCTAGATATAACTCCAAAACAAGCACAAAAGAAAAAAAATCAAGAAATTGATCTTCATTAAAATTAAAATTTGGGGTGCATCAAAGGATATCATCAAAGAAGTGTAAATACAACTCACAAACTAAGACAATATTTACAAATTATATCTGATAACATACTAGTATCCAGAATATATAATGAACTGTTAAAACTCAGCAACAGAAGACAAACCACCCCTTCTGCATAGCAAAGGAAACGGTCAACATAATGAAAAGGAAACCTACAGAACAGGAGAAACTATTTATAAACCAGATATTTGATAAGTAGCTAGTATCTAAAATAATATACAACGAACTCATGCAATTTAATAGAAAAAAGCAATTAAAAAACGGGCAAAGTACTTAAATCCACATTTTCCAAGGAAACTGCAACCTCAGAAAAGATCTAATACCAAGACCAGCTGACTAAGCTGTTCTCAAATTCTTAGGCTGTCTCATTTCTCTACTTATTATCTCATATCTCTATTTTCCTGTTATTATCTCCTAAGATAACGTTTGTTGTTTTCAGCCACTAAGTTTTAGTATAGTTTATTGTTTGCTAATATATATAGTAAGTTTCTTGATAGAAGTGGTTTCGCATTATTTTGTCATTATATCCCCTTACCTAATTGAGCGACAAAAGTACTGTGGAACATGAAGAAATGTTCCACAAAAGGCATATTACAGGCCTAATTACCACACATATCTTTTATTCATGCTCACACTTTATCATTTGTTATTTAGAATGACTATGAGAACATATGTACCCTGCATTTGCCTTAGTAAGAATATGTCTTGGTAAATAAGGAGAAATACCCTGGTTCTCAGTGAAAGAAGTCTCTGCAGGAGCTATCTTAGCAAAAGGCAATAGATAGAAATATTCACCTGGACCATCTTGCTCATTGGTTAACTAATATACTTTGAACTGCCTGATTTCTTCTATTTTCACCCAGTGGAATGCCTGTCCAAGATGTAAGGTCCACACTGAGACTCTCTTTAGGGTCTCAACTCTAGCACAAAGTTAGTTTCACCATTGTTTTTCCTAGTGACTGGAGGAGCCATTGTATATACAAATTAGACTAACTGATGAATAAATATCAGCCTTCTAGATTTACTGAAGTTATAAAAGCAAATCAAATCAAGAGATGAGTTGAAGCCACAATCAGGACTACAGATATCATCCTATTGGCCCCATCATTTTGGCTATACACTAGACTCATGCCAGCTCTATGGGAAGGAAGGAATCCTCAGAAATGCCCAGTAATTCTTTCAATTTGTAGCTATGTCTTTACTTTGTGAATTGCCTTTAATGGTTTCTGGAACAGAAAAACTAATAAACTTCCAAAGTTCTGAGCACCAGATTTCTGCTGCATCCTTTCACCCTCCCCTAAATTTAATTTAAAACAAACACAATACACACAAACACCGGCAGCAACATGGGAGTAAAACCACACTCTGATTTTTTTAACCCTTATGAGTACTCAAATGGTTTATTTTGAAATATCAAACATACTTTCAAAAATAGTTCTCATAAAATTTTGCACATACTTTCCTGGGAACATAGAGCACATATTTAGGCTTTTGGCATATATCTAAAAGCACAGGGTATTTTTTTGTGCCATTTTATTATATTGGAGGAGGTTCAAGTAAATAACTTTTTAGAGATATGATAATATACTTCCAGCAAAACCACATTACCATAAGATCTAGAGTAAAGAGACTTCTTTCAAATACTCAGACCTAATCTCTAATCTCTTAACAATTCAGGAGTTGGGAGATGAGCTTTTTAAAAAGACTTACATAGAGTGCCAAAATGGAAAACTACTCTTTCAATAAACATTTAATAGAAGAAAGTGCATCTTGCCACAAAACTTATAGCCAAAGTTAAGGACCAATGTTTCTTACATCATTCTTGGAATAGCAAAAAAAAAAAAAAAAAAAAAAAGAGAGAGAGAGAGAGAGACAACCTGAATATATCAAAAATTAATTTGAAAGAAGCACATCAGTCAACTCAGTGATAACAAATTCTACATCATTCATATTTAAAAATGTAGATATTATATGGGTCACTTATACTGTCATTGATATTCCTCAAAGGACAACTTTTCAAATAAGATATTCAATCTCCCTGTATTCCTAGTTGTTTCTACTTTATTGATACATCTGCAAGTGAACTGAAAGAAAAACAGTGAAAAATAATTTTTGCCATATTGAACTTTTATACCCGAATAAACACTATTATATTTTGAAGAAAAATAATCATATATTATGCTTTTCCTCTAGTATGCTGGTATCAAGTGATGGTCTGAAAAATATCTTTTAATTTACGCAGAATTGAAGGATAAGTGATTGGCATAATGACTATTTAACCTCAGTGACAAACTACACATTTAAAAGTAGGTTATTTTTCCCGGGATACATATTATGAAATATAAATGAGGATTGATGGTAGCCTGAATTAAAAAGTCAATAATCCTCCAGAGAACATTTCAAGCCATTTGTTACAGTCATTTTTAGTTAGGAAGTGCACTCTATGAACTCGTCTTTCCTTGCTGTTGGTATTGCATGAATAAAGAAACTGATGAAGACCACCAAAGAGTTTTCACATTGGATTTAGAAACCAATCTGTGTGTTATCATGAAGATCTTTAAATAAGGCTCCCAATATTTTAAGCAAAAGGTAATATTTAAAGTAAATGTCTATACAGTGAAAATTTCCTAATGATATTCAAATTCTCACCAAAATTACTCAGGAAGAAATTTATTTAATATGATATTATCTAAGAAAATCAAATGATACCTATATTAAATAGTATATTATGTGCTCATGTATATAAACATGTTAAGTAGTTGAGATTATTACATACTGATCAATTTCATTCTAGAAAATATAGTTTCTGTCTCTTAAGATGGGAGCATATACAAGAATGTAAATATATGCATTGTATTCATAAATAAAATTTAAGAAATGTATAAAATACACCGTTCTTTCTGAATTTTAAGAAAATAATTTATAAATATTTATTGGGCAACTTCTAAGGGTAGCATATTGTGCTAGATGACTATCTCCTCATCTTTCAAACGCTCTGTTTTATGCATTGACATGTTGAATAAGTATTGAGTACAGGTTTTGACATTAACCGAATGAACATTAAAAAAAATGCATTCTTGACTTAAATTGTCTTATCTGGTAGCAATCATAAAATAAATGTTCCCATAGATATAATAACTACTGGAATATGATTATTTGTAAGTTAAATGTAAAGTCTGAAAATTAGATGTTTAGCAGTTATATATAAGGTATATTTGAAGTCCTTGAAAAATTATATTTTAAAATGTAAAGGTCAAAATATTATCAAAGCATTTATAGTAGTTTGGAGAGGCATTAATTAATAACTCACCTCAAATCGAGTAACTTCTCAAAGAAACTGAACTACTTCTTTCCACGAGCCAGTTAAGATAAAATTATCATATGACTATATTGAACTAATATAATAAAATTGTATTTAGTTTATCTAATGGTTCTTAGACCATAAAGCATAATCAGATACCGTATATGGGGGACTAGTTGCTCTAAGAATACATACCTAAGGTGAATACTTTTAAACAAGCTATAGAAATTAAAATGAAAACGAGGTTTTGATACTAAAAATTAAATGTAGAATAAAAAAAGCAGATAGGCTAAAGAAAATACAGTAAAAATAGTGTAATTATATTTTGCTCGGTCTCTCTTCCTGCCATGGAATCAGTTGTGAAGATTTATCAGCTCAAAACCATACAGTGCTGAATAATATTAATAGATATAAAACTTAGTAAAAGTTGGTGGATATATTTCTTAAAGCTCTATAATAACTTCACTGTATTAAAATAAATCAATGTTTTTCTCGATATCAGAAAGTATCTAATAGAATCTAATCATCTTTCTAATCTAGTTGAGAAAGGATCTAATGAAAAAATGGATGTCTATAATACTAAGCCCTGCTCTTTTCAACCTTTCACTTTCATTCTGTGATCTTTCTTTAGAAATCTCTGCATTGTTTCAGAAAGTATGAAAACAGCATAACCTGGGTGCTTTGGAAGTCTGACTTTAGAGTCAAGAAGCAGAGATCACTGACCCAATACAATGACTGCAATCTAACTGAAAACAATAATGAATTTAAGGTGAATTGTCAGGTCACTGGTGTGTAAACTAAACATTGGATTTTTTTTTTTCCCCTTTTTCTCCATGCCATTATCTTGTATTCTTTGAAGGACTCTATCACTGCTCTTCCACAAATTATTCACACAGCTGCAACTGTTAGAAAAGGTTCTTAGAAAGCTTGAGGCTAAGAATATAAATGTCTCTGAAGCAGTGCTGACTCACAGCGGCATCTGGATTGTTCTGTTTGCATTACGACTTCCTTTGTCATTAAAGCAACTTTCCTATGAAAAATTACAGACAGAGTTTAATAAATATTTTAAATGCTACTGAGCTTGTCCAATGCCTTTTGTCTCTGACATTATTAAAGCCATCAATTTCTCTTTAACTTTGTCCCAAAGCAGTCTTTTTATATTCATGACTTTCACACTGCCTCTTGTCAATATTACAAAACTCTCTGATCACATTATTGCAGCCTTCATAAAAATGTAGAGGATTCAACAAATGTTGGAGGCAAAACATAAATTAACAACAACATACTTATGGTCATAAACTTTTGTGATTTTTCTGTTAGGTCTTCCCATTTATCCTACAGTAGTCTAACAAATCACAACTTTTTAAGCTATTTTGAAAGGGATGGCAGTCTATCCTAGTTTAATGAACTTAGATCCATTCTACTAATCCTTAAAGTTAGTGGTCCTTTTAATCCCCAATTTTAAAAAATGTCAAAAGCCATCATTTACAAAAATGCTCTCTGACACAAAACATAGCCAAAGCATTCAAGGCAATAAGAGAGAACATTCTTTTTCTCAATCCATGAAAAAAGAATTAATGAAAAAAATAATTTAATGTCTGGCACATGATGGATACTGGTTTTTTTTAGACTTTGTTTACTTTCATTTAATATATATTTAATTTAAACAAATTTTCAGGAGATCCCACATTAATTATTTGAGGCAGGGAATGTGCAGTAGATACATTCTAGTAACCCCTTCACATATACCCCCGAATATCCGAAGGTATCTCTGACACATACTCTATGTTCTAAGGGATAAAATATCTAATTTCTCTAAGTTCCCCCGTTTATAAAGTTTGAAACCCTTCCTAGAATTAAACAGATTAAAAGAAACAATATACAGCAAGTTGAAATATTAGTTGTCTTAACTCACACTCACTTTGCTTTCCAGAAATCATATTTTTGCTATTACATGCAGAGTGACTGAGACTGAATAGGACAAATGACAAATGTATGTAATTTCACTACTCAATACCAGCTGACTAATAGAAATGGACTTTTTAGAGATTCAAATTGGAAGTGGCCTAAACCCACATATGGGTTCAATAGGATAGAAAAGCCATACTTGATCAGCTATATCTGCCAGGACTAGAGAAGGGGAAATGGAAGCAATAAACATTTTGCAAACTTGCTTAGTGTTTAAGATGTAAATAAGGACCCTATCCAAATACAATATATAACCAGATTCATTCAAAACTGCCTGTAAAAAAAAAAAATTAACGCAACAAGTGAAACTTTTAAGCTCTTCCTCAATCATATTTGTACCCCATTGGCCAGATAAAGAATAAATACATGCCTACCCTGTAAAAAGGCAGCTTTTGTGACTGGAGAGCAAGAAAAAACAGTTGCATTAGTTAGAGCTTAAAAAGATACAGAAAACATATGTCTTTCAATGTAATATTAAAATGTGTGGCAAAAAAAATTATAACTTTCCTTAAAGCTATTATTCTAGCTAGACTTATCTTTTTTCCACCACTTGTATAAGAAATGGAAAAACTTGAAAGACTTGTAAGACCATAAAATATAAAACACTTTGTATCAGACAGGATTACTCAAGAGGCAGAGGTCACATCACAACTTGGAATTGAGTGATTTGGGGAGACTTACTGTCACTCTTTCAGTGCTTTTTTCTTCATTTGAAAAATAAAGGTTACGATGAAACAGTGTGATGGCATTTTAAAATATAAAATGCCTTGCAGATAGCAAGAAATGAATTTATGATAATATTGTTGATGCAAATCCTCATGAAAATCTTTTCAATTGAGTGATGATAATTACAAATATTAAATAATTTTCCTCAGGGATTTTTTTTATTGCAAACTACTTTATGCAAAAGCAAAAAAAAAAAAATCTGTAGGTTTCGAGGGTTAAATTCATCTACAGTTATACCAGTGCTAACACACTGAGGATTATAATGTCCCGATTTCAAAATGAGCTTTCTGATAGGAATTATAGATGCAATCTACCTGTCATTAGAGTTAGCCATATAATTCTAAACCATAATATTAATTTACTAAAAACATACAGACCAGCTCATTTGAAAAAGGGACTCGAATTAAGCAGCAGTCAGCTTCGTTTTTTGTTGTTGTGTTTGTTTTTATTTATTTAAATTCAAGTTAGTTAATAGTGTATCATTAATTTTGGGAAAGAATTCAGCAATTCACCAGTTGCACATAACACTCAATGCTCATTACATCATGTGCCCTCCTTAATGCCCATCACCCAGTCCCCCCACCCGCCTCTCCTCCAGCAACCCTCTGTTGTTCCCTATAGTTAAGAATGTCTTATGGTTTGTCTCCCTCTCTGTTTTTATCCTATTTTGTTTTTTCTCCCTTTCCCCTATGTTCATCAGTTGTTTCTTAAATTCCACACAGGACTGAAAGCATATGGTGGCTGTCTTTCTCTGACTGACTTATTTTGCTTAGCATTATACCCTCTAGTTCCATCCACATCATTGCAAATGGAAGTAAGCTTTTATTTAAGCAAGCATTACTTTATATATATTTTAATCAATAACTGTCAAAAGAAACCTGTGTTACAAAACTATAAACAAAACTGCAGCTAAGTCTCAAATCTCAACAAAGGAAAAATGTGCTATTTTAGACTTAATGCATTTGATAATTTTTAGAATATCCCCTCACTTAATGGACAGTGACATGGGTTGTTGTTTTTTTCTCTCTAGCTGAAACCTAGTAATTTTATCATCTACAGACATTATCAGAATCTACCCCTGCTTCATATAAATCCATGAACCACATGAAACCAGACCAATCAGAGCTTGAGGCCCATGTTCTGCATGTACAGCCACCTGTAGCTGGAAACTTCTTAAACTGAGTCTTGTTTTTTTTTTCAATTACAAAATTAGCATATTAATAATAATTGCCTCAAGGATTTTGGGGAAAAAAGAGATCATGCATATAAAAAAGACATTTAAAATGTTGCAAAATAGATATTACTCATTCAAGTTGGCTCTAATTTATTTCTCTTTAATTTCTTGTTTTTTTTATTTCTGAATATACTGCATATTGATTATTAACAATACATTATACAGAGGAGGCGGATAAAATATTAATCACCTCTCTCACCACAGAGTTTTGAAATATCCAGTTTTAATCTTTCAATGTGCTTTAAGTTTCACCTCTATCCTTATACAGCATATATGCACACATTTGTTTCTCAAATGTGAATTTATTCTCTATATATTACTTTGTATTTATTTTTTAATTTTAGATATTTTAGACATATTTGAGGACAATATATGTAAATGGGTTTATTGTTTTTAATAGATTAATAATTTTTGCAGTTAAGAGTACATGATAATTTCTTCAATTTTAATGATGGCATGGGTCACAGTTTCATACTATTATACATAAGTGTGCATAAAAATCATTCTTGTACCAACATACTACTATTGCTTTTGATTTTCCAGATAAGCTGAATCAAAGAATTGCTAAATTGAAAAGTACATGTATTTAAAATCGAATGTTAAATTACTATGTTAATATTTTATAGAAATCCCTTCTCTCAAAACTAACCACAGTAGGGGAGGGTGCATTTTCCAGAAATTCATCTGAAATGGATGTTCTTAATTTGTTTAAATTTGGTAAATGGTTCCTCATTTTAAATAAATCAGATTTCATTGTTTGCTACTTGAATATGTTTTCCTATACTCATTAGTCATTTTGATTCCTTTTATGAATGGCCTGTTCATAGCTTTTACCCATTTTTTCTTGTGATTATATAGGGATATTTATTCTACTAGAGAAATGTACAACAATCCTTTAGTTCTTATTTGTGCTGTAAATGTTTCATCCAGTGTATTTTGAATGACTAAATATGGGATATTTTTATTTATGGTGACCCATGAAACAACTCTTTCATTACTATTGGATTTCTTGTCTTGCTAAAGAAAAACACCCATACACTGACACCTTCAGTTAAATAAATATTTTCCTTAACAATTAACAGCCTAAATTTATTTTTCTTTTTAACACAATTATATTTCTAATTAGATTATAATGTAGTTTATGCTCCAACTTGTGGGTAAATGTTAAAAATGCTTACATAATGTATGAGAAACCCTAATTTTCTTTCAGTGGCATTGATTATTTTAATATGTCATTCAAGAATGAAGCAATATATTTTCAATAATTGTATATCCTTTCTTCATCACACCGTGTATAATAATTTTTCAATCACTATATATATTTTTTCATTGTATATTTTATTTTTATTTTACATATCACATATATGCACATATATTTTCATGTTTAAAATGATTTTACAGGGACTCCTGGGTGGCTCAGAGGTTTAGCGCCTGCCTTCTGCCCAGGGTGCGATCCTGGAGACCCGGGATTGAGTTCCACATCAGGCTCCCGGCATGGAGCCTGCTTCTCCCTCTGCCTGTGTCTCTGCCTCTCTCTGTCTCTCATGAATGAATAAATCAAATCTTAAAAAATAAATAAATAAATAAATAAATAAATAAATAAATAAATAAATAAATAAAATGATTTTACATATTACTGCTCTTTTCTGTATTTTAACCACCTCATGAATCTGTACTATATTCTTTAGTTAATGTCGATTTATTTTTTTTAATTTTTTTGTTGATTTAAATTAAGTTTTGATATCCCTTACAACAAATTCATTCACACTACTGGTAATTTCATCAGGTTTTTTTTTTCCTACATTTACTCTTTTATTAGAAGAAGTAGCAGCAGAGAGGGGGAAAAGAAGTAAGGGGAGAAGAAAAAAAAGAAATGTAGGGAGGAAGGGAAGAAGAAAGGTAAAAACAGATTTTTGGAATTCTGGTTGAAATTGTATTAAATCTATAATTTAAAAAGCTGTGGAATTATTTTATTATTACCTTTTTCCCATGCAGTTATTTTAATACATGATATCTCCCAATATAAGAATATGGTATATTGTTCCATTTATTTACATTATTTTTGAAGTCCTTTAGTTAGAATCTGAATTTTTTTCTACTAACTTTTTTTAACATTTTCTTTTTTTTCTGTTAATGGAAAATGTGTTTATATAGATTATAAGTTGCTAAGTGCCTATGAGCCCTAATTTTCTTTTAGTAAAAAAGCTTTTAGATTTCGATCTCTTGGGTTTCAGAGTTAAGCCATCCTATCGTCTGCAAATATATATTAAAAAGTTGTCTATCTTCTAATATGTATATGCTTAAACTCCAAAACAATTGAGTGATAGTGGAGATGGATAATAGGTGGTACCCCTGAAAAAAAAGGATAACCCTGGCTTATTTCTCTTTTACAGGAAACATCCATTATATTAGTTAGCATTTTAAAAATAAGCATTGTAAGGTATAGGCTTATTCTTTTCATATCTAATTTAGTATATTATGGTATACTATTTTTTTTTAAGATTTTATTTATTTGAGGCACAGAGTCCCTGTGAGCACACAAGCACACACAAATAGGGAGTAGGGAGCAAAGGCAGACGGAGAAACAGACACTCCCCACAGAGGCTGGAAGCTCCACACAGGGCTGGATCCCAGAACCCGGACATTATGACCTGAGCTGAAGGCGGATACTTAACCGACTGAGCCACCCAAGTACCCCTAGGGTATACTAATTTTATCAGTTACATTTCAGCTATTTTTCAGCATTTTATATATATGTGATATGGATATACATGAGAAAAAAACATATATATGACAGCACTAATGTTACAGCCATCCGTCTACCTATAATCTAAACACAACATATATATCAAACACAGTCATTGAGTTACTACAATCTTCTTTACTTTTGCTTAGGTTTTGTTCATTAATCTGTTAATTTTTTAACTGTACATTAAAATCCTCACTATTATTATACCTTTATCAAAAAATCCTTTGATTCTTATATTCTCCTTGATGCAATTTTAATATATATATATTAGGTACATAAAAGCTTTTGATTCTTGTACGTTCAAATGTTTTTACTATGGGGAAATATTTTTTTTTATTCGAGCCAATGTGTTTAAGCCTAACTAACACTTCCGTAAAAGTTCTGGGCCTCCAGAACTCCTGTTTATTCATGGAGGACACACCACCAAGATACCAGATTTTAGTTGGAACCCCAATGAGCCGTGGGTCATTTGCTCGGTGTCTGAGGATAACATCATGCAAATCTGGCGAAAGGCTGAAAATATTTACAACGATGGAGTCAGATGTGATGACATTGGAACTGGAGGGGCAAGGATCTTAAAACCCAGGGTATAAGAGATGCTTCTATTGAATGTAAGGCTACACGGATGCTTGGTTTATCAAGCGCCGAAAAGGCCTTGTATAGTAGGAATTGTGTGATGGCACATGGCGTTCTTTACCTTCTGATTCTAGCACTTTCAAGTGAGCTATTGCGTACCGTATCATATCGTGGCTTTTAGGAAAGAAAGGAATGTTGTTTAAGAATAAACATCACCATTGTTTTAAAATACAAGTAGCAGGGTACTGCCTTTGATTCAACTATTTTAAGTCCTTGTTTTCTCAAACTAAGTGCTTGCTCTTCCCAAATATGCAAGGATGACTTTTACACTTTTTGCCTCCAACACTTGTTGATTGGCTTTGCAGAAATAAAGTTTTAAAATAATTTGTTTTCATTTACTATAGATTTAATTTACTATTGATTTCATTTAATTTATTTTCTACACAACTGATCAATCACTTTATCATCAATATGTTTTCATTTCTTTTTAGGTGTTTCTATCACATAACAACTAACTTTTTAGGTGCAAGTATCACATAGCTGAATTTTTATTCCTAAACATTCATTTTGAAGTAGAAGTTCAAACCACATATATCTATTGTCATGCACATAATATTTCTTTTAATTTTTCATTTAATTTTATACTTGTATCATACATTATTGCTATTTCCTTTTTTTTTTCGGACTTCCTCTTACCTATATTGCACCAACAAACTCCCTTCGTATTCCTTCTTCTTCAATCTCTTGTGAAATCTCCATCTTTAACTGTCATACGAAAATCTCTTTTGTCAAGTTATATCTAAGAATTAAATAATAGCTACTCCTAACTCAGGATGTAAGATCACCTCTATCTAAAATAGAGTTTTAGAATTTTTTGTTCCTTTGCTTCTTTTTACTCCTCACGTTCACTCTCAAACCTGGAAAAACGAAAACAGGACCAGCAAAAATGCGTACTCAAACACATGATGGAAAGAGGAATCCTTTTATTTTGGGGGCTTATTTAGGGATTAGAATTTAGAGATCTATAAGTTGTCTGAGGAAGAAGCAGATACCTGACTATAGCAGACATGGTCCAATTTGTAATTACTCAGACTTGGGTCACCCCTCCCATTGCCTGCTAATTATAAAGTCATATCCATAGTTGGAGGCTTTTATTTTCTCTTTTATTAGTGTTCATGTATTATCTTTCTGTCATGGCATTATCATTGACTCAATCTCACACTTTATACAAAAAATTAACTAAAAATTTAAACTGCAGGATACAGAACTATAAAACTTTTAGGAAAATACATAGGAAAAATTCTTCACTATTTAGGAATGAGCAAAGAATTCTTAGATTTGACTTTAAAAACAGTATTCATTAAAAAGAAAAAAAAAAGGTAAATGGACCTCATCAAAATTCAAAATTTTTGTTCTAGAAAAAAGGCCTCTGAAATGGATTAAATACAAGCTACAGAGTGGGACAAAATATTTCTAAACCAGATAAAAGAACAACAAAAGAATATCTAAAGAACTATCAAAACAAAAGAATATGTAAAGAACTATTAAAACTCAACAGTAAAAAAAGTAATTCAATTAGAAAATTGCTAAGTGATATAAGAGGACATATTATTGGAGATCATATACAGATGGCAAGTAACCACATGAAAAGATGTTTGGCTTCATTAACTATCACATAAATGCAAATTAACATGACAATAAGATTTCACCACACATATCAGAATGACTGAAATAACACCAGTCATAATGCCAAGTGTTGGCCATGTTGCAAAGAAACTGAATCACTCGTACACTGCTGGTGATAATGTACAATGGTACAAGCACTCTATCAGTCACACACACACACACACACACACAAATCTAAACATGAAACTACCATTTGACTTAGCAATTAAATTCCTGAGTATTTATCCCAGGGACATGAAAATTTGATTTCATATAAAAACCTCCACATGAATACTTTTTGCAGTGCTGTTTGTAATAGAAAATAACGAATCAGCCTAAATGTCCTTCCATAGGTACATGAACAAACAAACTCTACTATATCCATACCATGGAATACTATTGAAAAAAAAAGGGATAAACTATTGATACAACAGCATAGATGAATCTCCAGATAATGTGCTCAATGGAGGAAAAAAGTCCAATCCCCAAAGGTTATCTACTCTATTATTCCATTTACACAACACTCTCAAAATAATTAATTATAGAAACGATGAACAGATTTGTGAATGTCAGTGGTTAATGAGGGGGTGTGGACAGAAAGAAGTGGGTATGGCTATAAAAGGGCAACTTTAGGGATCCTTGGGGTGATAGAATTGAGCTCTTGTCTTTGATGTTATCAACTTCAATATACTGGTTCTTTTTTTTTTTTTTTAAGATTTTATTTATTTATTCATGAGAGACACAGAGAGAGGCAGAGACACATGCAGGGGAAGAAGCAGGCTCCCTGCAGGGAGCCCGATGTGGGACTCGATCCCCGGACTCCAGGATCATGACCTGAGCCGAAGGCAGATGCTCAACTGCTGAGCTGTCTAGGCGTCCCAGTATCCTGGCTCTTACATTGTACTATAGTTTTGCAAGATGTTACCAATGGGATAAAATGGTGAAAGGGATTAAAGGATGTTTTTGCATCATTTCCTTAAAACTGCATAAGAACCTACAGTTATCTCAAAATAAAAAAGTTTAATGAAAATGTTACTGATCTACTTTCAATAAAACATGATTTATTTCAGTAATGAAGAAAAGCCCACCCTGTGTAGCTCAAAGAAAATGATTCATCCTATTGCAACCATTATAATGCCATTCTAATTTTCCTGGGCAATCCTTCATTCCTAGCTTCTCCATACTCTGCGTTCTCACAGCTTTGGTTCCCTAATAGTGCACTTGACACATCTCTCTGCTGACGTGTGCCCGGCAGGAGGGAGAGCTTGCATGTGTATGTTCCCATACTCCTAGTGCCGGCTGCTGCCATCAACAACTAGAGGTGGCTACCTCTCAAGCTAATGTGATGTTCAACTCAGAAATGGCATGTTTCCTGTATGTTTATTTGCAAATAATGTTGCCACCACAGAGCCAAATTTAAAAAATGGGAGACAATGATTTGTCCCTCTAAATTATTCACATTCCCAAGCAATCCACTACATAAGTATGTACCACAACATATTTAGTCCTAATTTTCTCTCAATTTATTCCCCTTTCCTACCGTAAATTTACTGTGCAACTCCACTATTTCTAGCCTTTGTAATGTAAAATCTATTAAGTGATCTTATTTCCTACATTCCTGTACAAATCCATTCTCCACATCTTGGCCAAATTATGTTTAAATTGAGAGTAGGACGTTGCACCTACTCTAAATGAATGAATGATTTCTGCTTTCTGTGCCTTTCCACTCTGTAGTATTGTCCCTTAATTAGCATATATTTTTAAAAAATCTAACTCTCCTAAACTATTCAGTATCACCTTTGATAATTTGGCCAGAGAAGATATAGAATATTCTAACCAGGTGTACTGTAGCCAATTGGAAAAATTGAGAGTATAATTTAGAATTATTGAGAATAACTAATCTAAGAATTTTTTTAAAGTCTTTTTATATATAATCAAACAAAAATTAAAAAGAAATATTAAAATAATCATAATAGCATGCTAACAGGTAAATATTAATTTTTTATGTGTTAAAGTCTTTTCTGCATATTAAAATAGAATAAATAAAACACTGATTCATCACTCACTATATGAGTACTTATTGCTTATTTTTTTGCAGAAAACAGTATATAATATTAAAGTTAATTTTCTTCAGTGATTAAATTTGCTATTATTCAATCAGACAACAGCTTAAGTAAACTTAAATCAATAACCAATATTTATTATGGGAAGTATAACATTATTAATCATATATACATATACATATATACATAGATACATACATATACACACATATACATATACACATATACTCACGCAAATTTTTTAACATGTCTAGTACTTGATGCGATACAATAATAAAGTAATCACAACAATAAGGAATCATTTTTTTTGGAAATATAGTCCTATAAATTCTCAGTTTTCCTTAAAAAGAAACTGTAGTTTTCAGTTTTATCAATAGATGGCACTACTATTTACCGTATTTTTTTGCTACACTATGACTTAAAATATTTGCTAAAATATATCAGTTGATTAAATAATGCATTTTCTTCCTTCTAAAAGCTTACTTTCAGTAAACAATTATTATTTCCTTGACAGAGTTGATGTGTTAGCTTAAAATACTCACATTCAAACAGTTTTTAAAGCCATGATAATCACTTACAAAATGCTCGTTATCGTCCATAAAATTTCCCAGATACTTTCTAAGAAATATTTTTTAATCTTTACTTGTAAGACATCCTGACTTAAATTAGCATTTGTGAGAAAAAGGACTGTCGTACTTGTTAGGAGTAGTACTATCATTGGGTGTTTTGCTTGATAATTACTTGCTTTATTTTAAAATAATCAGTGCTCTTAAAAAGTGATTTAGAGGAAATGTGATATGATGGCATATATTAGGATTTGATGGCATATATTATCTATTGATAGTGACAGCACCTCTGATAGTCACAAATGATCTATTTTCTACTGTTAATCCCTTATGCAACTATATGACAGATAAAATTATTCGTATTTTTTATCATGGAGCCTACTCGCAAGTCACTATTCTAGATGCCAGTGTATTGCAGTCCTCCTACTTAACCTCTGACAAAGCTTACTTAAACTAATTTGTGTTAGCTGGGAATGTGGAGCCAGAACCAAAGGAGAACTTCTCAGGCTGCCTTATGAACAATAAATCAATCAGAACCTTCCAACACATACTCCCTTCTCATTTCCTTTTTGCTTATCTTGTCTGTCATTATCATCATATTCATCGTAACTAGCAGTAACAACAACATCTTTTATCACTTGCTCAATATGGAGTCTTTATATATGGCATTAAACTTCTAGAAGCATGCTTGCCTCATCATCTCAACTAAATTGAAACTACCTTGTGCTTAATATAATCTCAGTAAATACACTGCAATCAATACAGATGTAGATTTCTCAGGAAAAATGCTATTGCATGTCCACAACTTTCTCTTTGACTCTCACCTAAAATTATGAATCTACATGAGTGGTAATCCTCCTACTAAGGAGAAAATGTACTCAGTCTAGGATGTGTCTATGGCCCACTTTGGAAAAGTTCTTCTTTGCATTTTATACACATTTTTGAATTCATCTGACACCTCAAATTTCAAAAAGGCTATATGGGAAGGAGCTATGTCCTTGCTTATGCCGCCAAGTTTAATTAATGACCTTATCTACTGTGAGTTTAATCGGAGCACTGGTTTCATCATTAGAAGAGTACTCTGCAGCTGACCTTTGAACATCACAGGTTTGAATTGCAAGGGTCCACTTATATGCAAATCTGTTTTCTGCTAAATACAGGACTGTAAAAGTATTTTCTCTTCCTTATGGTTTTCTTCATTAAATTTTCTTTTCTGTGGCTTACTTTATTCTGAGAATGCACTACATAATACATATAATATACAAAAGATGTGTTAATTAATGGTTTATGTTATCGATAAGGCTTCCAATCAATAGTAGTCTATTGGTAGTTAAGTTTTTGGAGAGTCAAAAGTCATGCGTATATTTTCAACTGTGAGGGGGTTGACACCACTAACCTGCACATTGCTCAAAGGTCAACTGTGTACCAAGACACAAATACCATTGTTACATGCAGAACGGCCAATTCTCATCAGTCCAGAGCAATTTAGTTGGTTATTTTTTAGGAAATTAAAAAAAAAAAAAGTTTCCAGTTCAACAAGCAAAATAGATCAACATAAATCTATTTACTATGTGCTATCTGCAAAGTAAAAAATTAAGCCTATAGAGAACGCCAAGTATTTATGAAACATGACCCTCATTCTTTGGATATCTAATTGCAAAGCTCCATGTACATTAAAACCCTAAAGAAAGATGCTCTGAAAATCAACTTAATAGCTTCCAATGAAAAGAATACTGTATATGTAGCAACGCAGGGTGTCTAAGGTGGAAGAGATTACTATGAACTGCAATGCTCATGGATACCTGCGTGTAAAACATGGAACATGAATCGAGCCTTAGAAAATGGATCTGACCTTGGTCAGAGAAAAAGGGAGGACTGGGATGCCTGGGTGGCTCAGTGGTTGAGCATCTGCCTTTGGCTCAGGGTGTGATCCGGGTTCCGGGATCTAGGTCCACATGGGGCTCCCTGTGAGGAGCTTACTTCTCCCTTTGTCTGTGTCTCTGTCTCTCTCTCTCTATGTCTCTCATGAATAAATAAATAAAATCTTAAAAAAGAGAAAAAGGAAATAGGAGGCCCATCCATACTTATACTCATGCCCTAATGACTTCAAGAAGTAATGTGGTACAAGAGCAAACTGCATTGAGAAAGAAACATGAACTGCGTAGTAAAAATTGTGTAAACGAATTATAGCAATCACTCATAAGAAAAGCATAAAGAGGTATTAATTTGGAGAACTCATGAAAGCCTAAATATGAAATGTGAAAATGTAATTCTATACTTTCCCAAGGCACCAGAAAGCAGTATACAATTTACTGAATTACTGCTACAAACGATGTCCTGTTTTATTGTTAAATTAATTTCTAAAATGTTCTTTCCATTTGGACAAGTTTAAAAATGACACACGTATCAAATAATGAAATCACATTTACTCATATACTGGATGGCGTAATACAGTGTACTAAGTGACATAAAAAGGAGTTAAATGGTTCCAATCATGACTTGTCGTAACTGCCTGCATTATACTAAGCTATTGTTTCGTAATTTAAAACGTCTTACTATTTTGAATTGAACTACGATTTAAGCATAATATGAAAGAAAAAATCGTAAATAATAGATATCAAATGAAAAATTGAGAGAAACACCATCACCAATAACAGTAAAACAGCACAAGGGAAAAGATTAGACAATTCATTAATTTAAATGAAGTAAAATTTATTTTTAGAACATATGGATTAACAAGTACACATGCAAATTGTAAAAGGTGCTTAAAATCTAATTAAGCTATCTGGAGAGTTCCTTCATGCTAAATCTTTAAGATCAAATAAGCCTCATTATCACATTAACCTTCTTTCGACTCTCTTGTTATACAAGTGTCATTACATTAATTAGTCATTATACTGTTCTTTAAGTGCCGGCCACCTCATGAGTGTTTTGTAACATTACCTAGGACTTGTATACACAGAAATAATCTGTGAACTATCACTTCTACGGACAGGTGTAAACCAGCCCAGTGAACTAGGTCACGCTAATCTAATGGTGTGTGGAGATATAATCAGATTATAATTTTATAAAGAAATTTTTTTTAATATTTAAAATAAGATAATAAGATTTAGTACATTCATTTACCCATAAAAGTCCATAAATACATTCACTTGTACCATAAAAGAATTCTGGCCGAATAAATTTAGGTCTAAGTCAATCACGGGTGAATACAAAACCATGGTATCCGAGAATGAGTCATCTACTGGAGAGATTTGCTCCTGGTAACAAAAGACCCCAAGGAACTCTTTGATTCATGGAGAGGATTGTACCTCTCCCTAGACATCAGTGAGTCCACAAGTGGGGGAAGGGATGGCAAGCTTTGAGAAGGACTGAGCTTACTCAGTTCTTTCTTCTCCTACTTTGGATCTGTCTGTAAAGAGGATGTGTGTTGTTCTGCTCTGGGGAAGGTCAGGGGTGGACTTTGTTTCCATGTGCCGAGGTCCATAGCAATGCTCATGAGTTACTGGACACGTTAAAGTATGGAAACTAAACAACTGTCTTAGATCTCACCCACATCCGCCGAGCAGCTTTTGCACAATGCAGATGACCTCCTGTCCTTGACATAACTCACTATCTTTCCCTGAATTGCTTCAGAAGATCAGATCGCGAGGAGAAGAAACTGGTGTTATTTACCCAGCCCCCAAACGCCCAACATCTGATGCTTTGGGAAACCCTGACAAATGTACAGAAAGTTCGGTTGACATCATAACAGTAGGAGGAATCGTAGCTTTTGAAATGGCTCCAGGAGGTGACTTCGCTCTGATAGCACATGCTTTGAGGGTGGTTTTATAGAGAGAGGGAGAGTAGGAAAGCAGGTTTCTATATGCTGCAGCCTTAGCGAGTGGCTTTAGGCCTTAAGCTTTAATAAACACAGGCTAATTAGATTTGGTCCCATTGGGTGACTTTTTTTCCCCATAAGTGAATAGCTGTGTTTATGCAGGCGGAACTGTGTCTAACAAATACAGACCTTAAGAAGCAGGTCACCCTGTGTAGAGGCTGTCATAATTCAATTCTGAATTACCCAGGTGCACTTTGGTCTGGTATTTAAATCAAGGCCGAAGTAAAGGTAAGTCCTTTTTATATGTATCAGTAAGTGGCTTTCTCTGTGTTTCTCAACCGTGTCTGTAGGAAGTGTTTCTGTGTTTTTCCCCCCTGATGCACAGGCGGCTAATTTCCATTAGTGCTACAAAGCACTAAGTACAGGTTACTCCTCTATATGATTAGTGGCCCACCTAGCTAGGCAACGCTAAACTGACTACCCAAATCCCATTAACTACCTTTTTGTTACAAACGAGGAATCTTGCAGGGATGACTTCAGTAAAGGAGAGCTTTTTCAAAGACTTAAACACCAGCCCACTGCTAGTGGTAACAAGTATTCTGGTTTCCGTTTTTATATAAACTCTGATTGTGGCTTTAGATTGCAGAGATCTACAATGAGTCCTGAGCCAAAGAAAGAGCACACATTTTATTAATAGACAAAGGCAAAATAAAAAAGCATCTTATCTTTGTTCTAGAGAAATAAATCTCAAGGGTTGGATAGAGAAGCAACTGCCAGTGGAAGCACTGCCAACTAAAAACCTAAAATGGCAATTAAACCTCCATACCCCCACTGTCTCCAAGAATTAGGTTTGCTCAGGAAGTCAAGGAGGAACTGAAGTAATTTAAAAATATACTTTAATTTTCTATACGGACATGAGTAGTAGAAAATGAAAACAAAAGAAAGGAAGAAGGACTGATTAAACTGGAAAAGAGAGACTTACTTAGGACGACATCTTAGAGGACAGAGCAGCCTGATATGAAAAGGGAAAATTAGATCTTGATGTCCTGCACACACACGCACCCACATATACACCCCCCCACACACACGCACAGGCACGCAGGCACACGTGCCATGAGAGGCAGTTCTAAATAGGGTATCATTGAAAACCAAGGAAATGTTTTAGTTGTCTATTTAATAAAATCATAAGTAATTTCCTGCAATCTGACAGCTGAGGAAAATGGAAAAATCTCAGAAAGCAGACTAGAATGATTCCTCAAGGGGATCCTAAACTGGAACCAATGAGGAACATTTATTTATCCATTAATATGTATTTATCCAGTAAATGGCACTGTTCAGGGAAAATGCAGAGAGACAGACAGAAAGGGAGAGAGAGAGAGAGAGAGAGAGAGAGAGAGAGAATTTTCTCCAGTGAAGGAAGACCAAAAATAAACTATAAACATATGAAATAAGTAATTCAACTTACTTAACGAAGTCTAAGATGCTATTATTTATATATCAATAACAAAGAAAAAATTGCTTTTGGCTTAATAAACATATTGCTTATTACAACCCTGGATTGTGGAATGTATCCTTATTTCAAGGATGGTAAATACTAGGGGGAAAAAAAAAAAACCACTGTAAATAGTAGGTTAGGATGTATGAAGTTATTAGAAGGTAATAGCACTATGGGTAAATAAAGTCAAGAGTGACTGGAAGTGAGAAGGTGGGGACTAGTTATAATTTTATTTTTTTTATTTTTTTTATTTTTTTATTTTTTTTTTAGTTATAATTTTAAATTGTGTACTCTGCATAGGCTTCATTAAAAAAGGAACATTTAACCAAAGAGTCGAAGGAGGTTGGAACCGAGCCTGGTGGAGATCTGGAAAGTCTCCTCAGGCAGAGGGAATAGCCAACTGCAAACACTTGTTATATTTAAAGACAAAAAGAGCATAAAATGCAGCTGGAGTGGAGTTTGCGAGGGGAAGGGTAGCAGGATAAGAAGATGCCACAAAATCAGAACATTTCATGTTTTGAAGGGCATTCCAACGACTGGCTTTTAATCTGAGTGGCATTGGGGGCCACGGTAGGATTTTAGGCACAGTAGGGACATGACCTGACCCCACAAACGTGAAGTCAGGGATACGCAAAAATTAAGAATGATCATATTAATTTGGAAATACACAAAAAATGAGAATAATATTTCACAGACGCTCTATCAAAGTGTGTACACCAAGTGTGGAAAAAAATATTAGGAAGACAGAAGAGCAGCATAAAAGTCCTATGGCATCCCCAGATGTATTTCAAAATGACAGTAACTGCAGGTGGCCGTGGAGCCCTCCTCTGCAGCTTAGGGCACATGACCAGGAGACCTACAGACTGAAGAAGAGGAGACCCGCTAAGAGGAATCCAGGCGAGGTAACGATGGAGCATGTCTGCGCACAGGTTAGATATTAGTCTCATGGAAGAAGAACGTCTGGGTGGATGACTCACATCAAGAAGGAGAAGGTGAAAAATATTTGTTTGGACTGTGAATGCTTCCGGCAGATCCAGAAGCCATATTTTCAGATCTCTCCCTGTGACAGATCCCACAGGACGACATACAGAGGAACACACGAGAACAAAAATGTCTGGGCCCGAAAGCAGAGAGCAATAAACAAGAAGGAAGACCCTGATTTCCAGCATACTGCTCTGCCAAAGGAAAAAGGAAAGGGTCCAAATTAAGATGATAATGAAGTTGGTGAAACCTCCTGAAATAAATAATGGAGCATCTAAGAGAAAGAGAGCAGTAGAAGCTGGGGAAAATGTAATAGAAATAAATACAACCCGAGATCTGCAATCCTTCAGCTTGAGGAAATGGCACAGCGGAGAGCTCATGGTGCAGGTAGGGTTGGCAGCAGTCCCCTGAAGGCATAGTTTTCAGAAACGTTAATCTCAATTTTAGTTTCGGAATCAGCTAAAGGCTGTATGTCAGCTGGAGCAACGTGGGGCCTTGGGGAAATCCTTGAGGACCTGGTTTCACAAACGCAAGTAATTCCATGTGGCAGTGCGTCCAAAGATGTCTGTTCCCCAGAGACCATGTGATTGTCTCAAATGTTTTCTGAAAGACGTGGTGCCCCACACCACTTGATCTTTCTCCCAGAAAGCCTACAGGCACTGTGCTCTCATGGCCAAATCAGACTAGATGCACACTAAGACTATTCCCTTTCTTTTCTGAGCCCAGAGCCAGCTTCTCTTTCTCACACTCCCTTACAACAGAATACACTGGGGCTCCCGGGTGGCTCAGCGGTTGAGGGTCTGCCTTTGGCTCAGGGTCTGATCCTGGAGACCCGGGATCGAGTCCTACATCGGGCTCCCTGCATGGAGCCTGCTTCTCCCTCTGCCTGAGTCTCTGCCTCTCTGTCTCTCTTTCTGTGTGTCTGTCATGAATAGATAAATAAAATCTTAAAAAAAAAAAAAAAGTAGAATGTACTAATTGTGAATCCTAGTAGGGAGGCAAAAGTGCTGTTACAAGGCCTGTCCTATAAGCTGCCTACACATCCTTCAAGCATTGGCCCTTCTGTTATCTGCTAAAAAAAAAAAAAAAAAAAAAAAAAAAAAAAAAAAAAAAAAAAAGCACGGAGGATCTAGTGGAGGACTCCAAGTTTTCAGGGAAGTGATTCTCAAACTATCGACGATTGGGAGATCTTTTTTTACTTCGACTTCTGTTGTTACCAGATAATAGAATCCTTTACATAGATGGTGAAGAAATATGAAATTGGTATAAAAATTTTTTTGGAGCTTACTAGTAACATCTTCTTTTTTTTTCTTAAAGATCTTATTTATTTATTCATGACAGACACAGAGAGAGGCAGAGACCCAGGCAGAGGGAGAAGCAGGCTCCCTGTGAGGAGGCTGATGCAGGACTCAATCCCTGGACCCTGGGATCACAACCTGAGCCAGAGGCAGACGCTCATCCACTGAGCCACCCAGGTGCTCCTTACTAACAATTTCTCTACTTCAATTCATGGATTCGTAACAGTTCACAGGTCAGAGAAACAGTTCACAGACTATAATAAGGACATGCAGCAGCATGGTCTTACATAATACAGTGGCCTATAGACAGAAGGATCCTGGCTCACTGAATGCATAAAATAGAGCCTCTCTACCAATCTGCGGTTGGATTGTAGTAGAAATGAAAAGTAAACCCAATAAATAAAGATAAAATGCTGGCTGAACTGACCTAACGGACCAACGATACAGCCGTGGCTTAAATAAGATACATCTTCTGAGACATAGTCATAAAATGGTATGGTGGTTTGATAGTATGGATGTGGTTAAGTTGTTATAACAAAGAGATCCAAATTCAGTGATTTAAACCAAATATAAGTCCTTTTAGATGTCCAAAGGATAGTTTGGTAACCTGATCTTGTTATAGAACCCAGTGTCAACCCAGTGTCGCTGAAACAATTACCACAGATTTAGTGACTCAAAGCAACAAAAATTTATTCTCTTACATTTTTAGAAGCTAAAAGTCCATAAACAATTTTAGCAAACTAAAGTTAAAGTGCTGGCAGGGTTGGTTCATTTTGGAGTCTTAGGGGGAAATCTATCTTCTTGCAATTTCTGGCTTCTTGAGACCACCTGCATTCCTTGGTCTATGACCCCTTTATCAAAACACTCCAACCTCTTCTTCTGGTATCATATGTCCCATTTCCTTGTTTGATTTTCTTGCCTCATTTGTGTGAGGACCCTTCTATTTAGAGCGGACCTGAATAATATCTCCAATTCAACATCCTTAATCATATATGTAAGTCTCCGTATAAGCCATATAAGGTAACATTCACAAGTTCCAGGGATTAGGGTATGAATATCTTTTGTGAAGACATTATTAAGGAGCCTTCTATCTTTTTCTTCTGCTAACTTTAAAACTTGACTTCCTTTCTCTAAATTAAACATAGCTCCTCAGCTACTACTATCAGATTCATATTCCAATAAGCAGAAACAGAGAAAAAGAGAAGGTAAAGCATGTATCTTCCTTTTTTAAAAAAAAGATTTATGTATTTATTCATGAGAGACACAGAGGGAGGCAGAGACACAGGCAGAGGGAGAAGCAGGTTCCTTGCAGAGTGTCCAATGTGGGACTCGATCCCAAGACCAAGGGATCACGACCTGAGCCAAAAGCAGACGCTCAACCACTGAGCCACCCAGGAGTCCCCATATCTTCTCTTTTATGTTAATATCTAGACATTAAACACATTAGTTATTATTATACTCCATTGGCAAAAACCGTGTCACAAGATGATACTTGGCTTCAAAGAGATCTGGGAAAGGTAGTTTAAGATGGGTAGCCATGAAAGCAGCCAAAATGGGCTTCTATCACCAAAGAAAACTGTAGAGAATTATTTGGTAGAGAACATATACTCTTTTCTTGACACATAATCAAAAAATTAACCTACTGTGGGTGGTTATGATCAGTTAAGTATCAATTCTTTATCCTTAAGAAACTGACATAGAAAGACTCATATTTCACCACAGCCAGAAGAGACCTTCTGTTGCTATTTGTTGTTCATTCTCATCCCTTCATATTCTACTGAGTACCTGCTGTGCTTCTGGCAGATTATGTACCGGACACTGAGAACAAAACAAGTATTACTCACAATTTCTAAGTTTATTTCATATAGTGTTGATGATGGCAATATCAGACATATCTAGTAACTTTCAGAAGTTTTACGAACGAGGGTCATAACACAACTTGCCTTTAACTAATAAAAACCTCTCAGTCTTTTAAAAAATGGTTCCTGTGACCCCTGTTGCACTGTTGGTGGGAAAGCAAACTGGTGCAGCCACTGTGGAAAACAGTATGGAGATTCTTCAAAAAGTTAAAAATAGAGCTACCCTATGATCCAGCAATTGTGCTACCAGTATTTACCTAAAGGATACAAAAAATACAGATTCAAAGGGGCACATATGCACCCATGTTTATAGCAGCATTATCAACGATAGCCATTGATGAGTGGCTGAAGAAGTAGTATATGTATACATGGATGGATAGAAAGATGATAGATAGATAGATAGATAGATAGATAGATAGATAGATAGATGACTCTGACTCAGCCATCAGAAAGAACCATTGCTATTTGCAAAGATGTGGATGGAGCTAGAAAGTATTATTCTAAGTGAAATAAGTCAGTCAGAGAAAAATAAATACCACATGATTTCACTCACATGTGGAGTTTAAGAAACAATTGAACATAGGAGGGGGAAAAAAAGAGAGAGGCAAACCATAAAACAGATTCTTAAAAATAGAGAACAGAGGGTTAACAGAGGGGAAGGTTGGTGAGGGCATAGTACCAGAAAGAAGAGACACATGTTGAGATAGAGAGCAAGGGAATCTGTTGGGTCTTCAACTCAAACTATAGGATGAAACTCCACAAAGTCAGGCAAAGTTCAATGACAATAGAAAGAACCACAACTAGGAATCTATAAATTTAAAAGCTCCAAAAGCTTACTCAAGGATAGGTGGCAAGGTACATTAATGAGTCCCAACTGGAGAGAATTAATAGAAAAAAAAAAAAAAGATTGAAGGAATTTCATTAAACACCTCATAGAGACTCCAGAAACACTATAACTTAGTAAGGTAGTGAAACGAATCCTAGTGTAAAGGTTACTCTAGAAATACTCAAATAGGTTTAAAAAGAAAACCTCAAAAAAGGTCTAACAGATATGCGGGTAAGTTAATGCCAAAGCAACACTTTTCAAAGGGATCCTGCAAATCTCTCTCACTAATTTCTATCATCAAAAACTAAAACAAACAACAGCAAAAGATAGATGTGAGAAGAAGGAAAATGTGACCCATATGTAAGAAAAATATTGATCAATAGGGAAAGATCTAAAATTTCAGAGAGCATGGAATGATCTTCAAAATATCTGATATAGAGAGGTTCAAATATGTAAGGGGAACACAACTGAGGAGAAAATGGAGATTACAAAAAAACAAGTGAAACTTCTAAAATTGAAAAATACAATATCTGAAATATATTTTACAAAATACTTGGGTTAGGCTTAATGGCAGATTATACATACAGAAAAACAGATTTGTGACTTTGAATCAGAGCAATAGAAACTATCTAAATTGAAGTATACTGAGAGCAAAGCATGAAGAGGAAAACAAATAAAACAGATTTTAGTGTCCTATGGAAAAATGTCAAGCAGTCATGCATATCTGTAATTGAATTTCTAATGGAGAGAGAAAACAGAAATCTACTTAAAAACAACAGCCAATTTTTTTTTTTTTTACATTTGTTGAAAAATGTATATCCCAAAGTCCAAGAAGCTGAATAATCCCTGCAGGATAAATACAAGTGAAGGAAACAAAACCAAAGTATATTAATAATTAAATTGCTGAAACCCAGTGAAAAATGAAAACCTTAAAAAACAGCAAGAGGAAAAAAGAAGAGTAGAAATATAACTGACTTCTCTTTTATAAAGTATATAAGCCAGGAGATAATAGAACAACATCTGTTAAATGTTGAAAGAAAAACAGAAAACAGAAACTACCCAACTAAACTTCAATATCCTGCAGAAATATCCTTAAATGAAGGGAAAAAATACCTTTTTATAAACTAAGGCTGAGAAAATTGTTACCAGATATTTATTAGGGTGAAGGAAAATTGAGAAATTTGGATTTACATAAATGAATGAGGAAGATCAGAAATGGTAAAAGTTTTGTCGCTTGTTTTTTTAAAAAATCACATCTTTGAAGGATATTTATTTACTTTTCTAAAGATTTACTTATCATTTGAGAGAGAGGAAGAGAGAGAATGCCATGCACGTGAGTGGGGTAAAGGGGCAGAGAAAAAGGGAAAGAGAACCTCAAGCAGTCTCCAGCTGAGTGTGCAGCCCCACTTAGGGCTCAATCCCACAACCCTGAGATCATGAACCGAGCTGTAATCAAGGGTCAGTCAGATGCTTAGCCAACTGAGCCACCTAGGCACCCCAAGATATTTACTTAAAAGCAGAAATAAAACAACGTGTCGTAGAGTTTGTAACATACAAAAGTATTTGACAATATTATTACAAATATGGAAAGGGAGAGATCGGAGATTTCAGTAATTTATTAAGGTTCTTATTTTAAATGTGAAGTAATAAAATACCATTTGAAGATACATGGTAATAAGTTAAAGTTGCATATTGTAAATATAGCTTACAGCTACACTTAAAAAATTAAATGAGTCAATCCCGAAAATAAAATAAAATAGAATTCTAAAAGCTATGCAATCCAACAGAAGGCAAAATACAAGGAAATAATAAAGAATAGATGTAACCATTTGAAAACAAATAGCAAAATGTTATACTTAAGTCTGATGGCAATTTGCCCAAGATAAAGATGTTGAAGTCATACCAAATCCATAAATTTTTCAAGAACCTCTCTCGTCAAAAGGAAACAAAATAAGAAATTAAGGAAGAATTTGATTCTTGGACTTTACGTGTAATTAAAACATTTGGACTTTCTTTAGATTTTATAGTGCAAGGGCAGATACTTCAATTTTGGATATTGACTACTTTGGACTAATTTCTTTGAAACTTTAATCTTTAAAGTTTTATTTCTCTGGGGGGATTTTATAATTAGACTATATATTAAAGTTTGAGCATCTATACGCTCTTGTTATTACATAATCGTAGTATGTTGATGTCATGATTTAATCTAATTTCAGAAGCTCTGAAGAACTCTATTGAACAGTGTTACTGAACATAATTTGGCATGGGGAATAATAAAGATAGATATTTCAGACTCTGGAGTTAATGGATTAATATGATGTTAAATCATATTTCAAAGCCTTCTGGAAGCAAACATATGGTGCCTACCAGTAGCTTGCAGGGGGAGCTACCAAAAGGGAGCAATTATTATTAAGGTAAGAACATTCCTAAATGCGAGTCTCCCCAAAAGCAATTGTGAGAAAAGAACTTAGGTTCATGTTGCTGATTTGGGACATGATCCTAGGAAGCACACGTTAGAGACCAGGAAAGTAAGATGGAGGAAAGAAAAATAGGAAAGAAAGGAAAAGAAGAAGAAAGAAAAGGAAAAAAAAGAGAGAAGAGAAAGGAGAGAGGAGAGGAGAGGAGAGGAGAGGAGAGGAGAGGAGAGGAGAGGAGAGGAGAGGAGGAAAGAAGAGAAGGCAGACAGAAGAGAAGAGAAGAGAAGAGAAGAGAAGAGAAGAGAAGGAGAGAGGAGAGGAGAGGAGAGGAGAGGAGAGGAGAGGAGAAGAGGAAAGAAGAGAAGGCAGACAGAGAAGAGAAGAGAAGAGAAGAGAAGAGAAGAGAAGAGAAGAGAAGAGAAAGAAGAGGAGAGGAGAGGAGAGGAGAGGAGAGGAGAGGAGAGGAGAAGAGAAAGAAGAGAAGAAGAAAGAGAAGAAAAAGAAAGAAGAAAGAAAAAGGAGAGAAGAAAGAAAGAAGAAAAAAGAAAGAAAGAAAGAAAGAAAGAAAGAAAGAAAGAAAGAAAGAAAGAAAGAAAGAAAGAAAGAAAGAAAGAAAGAAACTAGAACGCAGAATCTTCCCTGAGTGGGGAAGACACTGACCTGTGTCCCTTGCTGAAGGGCTGCCCCTGTGAGACATTAGATCTCTGGCACCTCTCAGCTGCCTTGAGTCCAGCTGATAAAGCTCATGTGGCAAATAAAATGTTTAGGCGGAGAGGTCTGGGACGAGTTCCTATAGCATCAGACTGTCAGGGGACCGACGTCCACCAGACTTGAAGTGGCCCCATTGGGGTTGGGGGCCCTTTGGGGCAGGATGTCAACACCAACACCAACACCATCTGCGGCCAAGCCTCCTGAGAGGAATGGCTGCTCTGATGCATGGCTGGCCCACCCCCGAAGAGACGGCCACTCCCCAAGCTCACAATGAACTTGGTTTCAAGTCAAGGTTAAGAATCTGGAATCTCTGAGGACCCTTCCACTTCTCCTGTCTCGAGGGACTCACATCTCTAGAGCCCTGGTTCTTTATCTTGATCATGAGGAGAGTTTGCTAAGATGCGGATCACTCTACCTCACGCCCAGAGCTTCTGGTTCCGTGACCTCAGGCGCACCCTGAGAATTTGCACGGGAAACACATCGCTGCTGCTCCTTGCCCGAGAACCACAGAGAAGCTCTGAGTGACCTTCGAGCTTCTCCTTCTCTCCTCCTTTCCCTCGTCCTGGAGGGAGGAGGAGTGAGAGGGGGAGGCAGGTCTCCCACCAACTGTCTTCTGGATCTCACTGCTTGCAGGAGGGTTTTTTTGGTTTTGGGTTTTTCTTTCCCATCTGCACACTGGCCCTACAGGAAGCTTGGCAGGGAAGGCTGCCTGTGACTGGGGAAGGAAGTCCAAGTCTATGAAGCAAGAGGAAGCAGGCCATTGCCGCCCAGACTCCAGCCTCTTCCTCTAAACACCTTTGCCAGGTAAAGAGGGTGATGTTTCCATGTCTGCATATCTGGCTCCAGGGTCTTTCTTTTAGGTGTTTTCAAACTTTGAAGGAGGAAAATGGGGGTGTTGTGTCTAGGCATCCTATAAAACCAGCAACTGTGTGCAGGCCTTTCTGACATGGACAGGAGAAAGAAATGCACTGGACATTACGTGTGAGGTCTTAAACAATATGAACGAGAGAGACATTACAGCGTACATGTGGGGCTGCTGTGACTATGGACAAGCTCTCTGCCCAGAGGGTAGTGTAAACACGGGATGACTTTTAAAATTTCAAACATCCTGTATCATAAGCTGAAGATCTAAAGACGATTTGCTTTATGTAAAAAGAAAAAGAAAAGCGTGAAATGAATTCCACTGGCGGAGTCAAGCTCCTTTGATTTATACATAATGTTTCCCCTGACAAGGACACAGAAGCACTCTCATATTTCAATAATCTAATTTTGCATTGTTTGAAAAGAAACAGGGCTATTGATAGACTTATTTGGCTTGCACCCTGGGATATTTAAATAGACTCTGCACTTCAAAAACGCTTTCACAAACTCCAATAACTTGTGGTATTTTCAGAGCTTTTTATGGTAATTGGTGATATATTTTATTTTTATTACTAATTGTTCAGATAAATATGTTAAATTCTCTATGAAAACTTAATTTTCTAAAGGCCTTTTTTAACCTTTTCTGAAAAGTGGATGAAAAATAGAAAATGAGTCCAACCGGTTTAGAGATTTATTGGATCTATAAATGTGCCATTTGGCTAATCTGATTTGCACTTTCTTGCATTTTCATGGTATTTTTGCAGTGTCACAGCTCACTCCCTACTATTCTTTTGCTATTGGCCTATCACAATATTCTGAGTGATCTCAAGTTTACTCCAATTACTCATACACGAAATATACATTTAAAGTTATTACACCAAATATAAAATACCATAAAATCAAAGGAAAGCACCGAAAAAAATGAGAAATCACTTGTTTAGCAAATCACTTGTTTGGCTGCTGTTCTACAGCTAATTCAACCATTTCTAGATACCTTGATAAAATGTCATCATTCTATATGATGTTTTTGCAAAACGTTTTGATGCACCAGACATTTTTTTTGTGACAAAGATGGCTACCTACCTCAGTGGTATTTATTCCTGCTTGTAAATAATTGAACCCTCAGTTGTTGCAGATGGTAAAACAAGAAGGCCACAGAAATATACTTCAAGCTGTGCATTTAGAAAGGGTCAATGGAAGTCATTGTTGGTGCTTCCACTGAAGGTATTTCAAAAGTGCTCTCTCAGTTGACAATTGCTATTTTTCCTTCCCTTTTCCTTGTTGAAATAGGAACATGATGATTGGAATTTCCACTGCCATTTGGAAAGCATGGGATGACACTGGGAATGGAAACCATGTTCTAACCCCAGTAGGGGAAGCACTGGATAATGGTGACATGACAGGGTTGCCATTCTGAAGCACCTCATCTGGGCTTCTTTTTTTACGTAAGAAAAACACAGCAGTGTCTTCTTTAAGCCCCTGTTAGTTGGAGCTGTCATCATGCCCAAAGGTAATCTCTCACTGATATACGTAAAATACATTTTCTACTTAGCTTCCTGGCTTCTTCAAATAGGTTTAAATATTAAAGATGATCCTTGAAATGCACTTATTATCTTCCCTCATTGATGAAAATACAGTAGAACAAGGTTTTGATCTACTCCAGTTGATTTTGATAAATTAATGTTATTCTTCGCTTCATTTCTCCCTTTCAGCTAAGACTAGAACTGGCAAGTTAGACTTAGAACAGCTCTCCCTGAACGCCTATCAAACCTTAGTGGTTCATACATTCCTCTATATAAACCTGACCTAATTAAAAGCATTTCTGATAAAGAGAAATTGCCAGATGCCTTAAGAAAGTCCTTTGGGTGAAGGTACTGCATTTCACTCTCCCTAGTATCCCATTCTGGAAGTACTTGGAAACACCAGTCAGTATTTCACTTCATTTCCTATTTCTCATGGTCTCACTGCTTTCCTTACCTATCCGCTTCCTCACCTTACCCCCTATTCTGTGGTCCATCATTATAATCATTCTCTTTCAAAATTGTTTATTTTCCTCATGCCTGTCTCTCTCCCACTTACTCTAGCAAATACAATGCTGGTTAAACCCAAATCTCTTCTTTCTATGATTGCAAATGCACAGCCAACCACAACTGAAGGAAAACATACTAGTATATATCGCGTCAAGAAAACCCAAAGATCTGTCTACTATACCAACTACTGACTGCTATTTCTATCACCCTCCTGTTCTGCAAGATAATTATTTTATATCTCTTCCTCTGCTCAGACAAGCTCTTACAAATTCCTCACTTTCAATAGTTGGTATTCCTGACTGCACTGAAAAAAATCCGAGCAATGCAAAGAGGATTATTTCCTCATGCTCCTACCCCGAGCATCTGTTCCCAAACAGCCTGTCTTGCTCCCTGTTTCAACAGATTAACTATTCATCTTCCAAAGACCAATCTTTCCATGTGTTTACTAATCACATCAACTTTTTAAAAAATTTGACTACTGCAGTTTTCCCTTTTTTCTCTTAAACGATCTGCATTTCCTCTTGACCAGATTATTCACATCAGCATAAAAGAGCATCGTATGTGCAGTTTTTATAAAATCCCCTCCCTTCAACTCCCCATCACTCTCTGGCTAACACAGTTCTCTCTCTGTTCACCCTGAACCAATGTTCAGCAATAATATTATCATTTTTCCCTCTTTCTAAACCCCATTCCTGCATAAAAAACATAAAAAAAAAAAAGGAGTTTGAAGCAGATTAAACGTAGTAGGAGGTAATAGAGAAGGGTTTTACTCCCAGGTTCAAAGATCTTTGTTTCTAGAAGAGGGAAAGTGTTAGATCTCAGTGGCAGTCAATGCTAACATGGAAGTCCTCTAAAGTAATTCATAGTGTTGAGACCCATGGTCATGGCTCTGTTGCTGAGATCTCATTGTTCCTTTATTCCCACATTCCATCTTCAGAAAAACCTTGAGATCAGAGAGGAAGCAGTTCATTCACAAGGAGGGGATAAAGTAGGGAAGCTGCATTTCTCCAGTGCTGCTCAGGGCACCTCTTGCAACATGAAAGCCTGCAGTTTGGCTCAGAGCCTTGTTCCTGGGCTTCCTAGCTGGCGCATGGCAAATGAGTGAGTTATCTAAGAAGCCTGCTTCAGATATGAATGACGAGCAGAAACTCTTAAAGAGCAGTCATTTGGAATGGTTCTCATGTGTCACCCTGCATCACAATCACCTCGGAAGCTTGCCAAAATGCAAATTTAAAATCAATTTCCAGAAAGTGCTGGTGGAGTCCAGTGATCTACATTTTGGCAATTTTTTCGTGTCATCCTGATGCTGCTAGAACATGAACCATGCATTGCTCCACAAACTACTAAGAACTGGACCAGCTAGTTGGTCCTTAGACTGAAAGAACTAGAACTGGGAGTGAGTATAAAAGACAGAACTAATTGTTGACCAAAACAGAACCGCAGAATCTCTCACAGAACAAAACAAAACAAACAGCTCAGAGCATTAGTTTTGTCAAATAGACCATTAGTCTGCAAACAATCACAACAAAGAGCCAGATTCGCAACAACAATCATTTCCCCAGGATGAAGCATCTAGAGAGAGAACACCCCCCCCCCGCCCTTACAGACTAGTTCTGTCCTCTCAAGATCGCATATCCTCAGGTACAACTGCTGTCTCCAAAGTCCAACTCCAAACATCGGAGACCACTGGGACTAGCATGCATCATGTCCTCTGTACCTTGTCTGCTTTCTTCACTGGTTCCCTGAAAATTTATTTCCAAGCTTTGATCCATGTCTAGTTACAACTGGGTTTGCATTAGAAACCAAGGCCTAGATCTGCTTCTGTTGAGTGTCCATATAGTCAAACCATAAACTCTCCATTTTTCTCAATCTTTTTCCCAACATTTTTAAATTGATTTCTCAGGACACACTTTCCATCACAAGGTGCTTATTATAAGTCTTCTTTCCTCCACTTGTTAACCTCAGATGCAAGGCTCAATCCTCAGTATGAATTTTTATTTTTACGCATTCCAAAGGGGATCTCATCAAGCTCAAATTTATGGCTTTAAATACAGCTTACACACATTGATGTTATCTAAATACACAACTTTAGGCTCACTCTCCTCTCATCTCCAGACTTACATACTTGATTTCCACCTAGAAATTGTATTGAAGTTAACTTGTTGAAAAAAAATATTATGTGTGTGTATATATATAGGCAGCCCGGGTGGCTCAGTGGTTTAGCGCCCCCTTCAGCCCAGGGTGTGATCCTGGAGACCTGGGATCGAGTCCCACATCGGGCTCCCTGCATGGAGCCTGCTTCTCCCTCTGCCTGTGTCTCTGCCTCTCTCTCTCTCATTCCTCTCTGTCTATTCTCATGAATAAATAAATAAAATCTAAATAAAATAAAATAAAATAATATATATATATATATATATATATATATATATATATATATATTATATATAAATCTCAGTCTCCAAATGTGTTTCTTCTATAGTCAGTTACGATAGAACACAAGGATATATCTAAATGCTTGAAATTTCTTGGGTTTATTATTTAAAAACTACCTCTCATATTCACATTCTAGTCCTCAGTGATATCATCAGATGTGCTTTCAATAAATATTCCAAATTTAACCACTCTTTACCTCTTCATCATTAACATTCTATTTTAAGCCACAATTATCTCTTCCCTAGACTACTAAAATACTTTAAAAAAAAAAAAAAACAGGTCTCAATGCTTCTAGTCATTTTAAAACAAATCAGAATATGCCACTTCATACACTAAATACTTTGATGGCTTCCTATTACACTTAGAATGGGAATCCAAATATTTAATTAGGCCTTCGGGGCTTCCTGTGATCTGACCCTTGGCTACCTCACCAAGTTCCTATCTGTCACTCTCCACTTAATTCATACAAACCACACTAGTTCCTATGGAAGTGAATCAGTGTGAATTAATGCATCATACATACAATCTTACATCATCCATTGAACTAAATAGCTAAATTTGAATTAAATCAGAAAAGAAAAACCCTCTGATTATAAAAATAATATCGGGGACACCTGGGAGGCTCAGTTGGCTAAGCACCTATTTTCAGCTCAGGTCATGATCTCCAGGTCCTGGGATCCAGCCGGAGTCTAGCTTCCTCCTCTATGGGGCATCTACTTCTCCCTCTACTTCTACCCTTCCCCCCTACCACATGCTCTCTCTCTTTCTCAAATAAATAAAAATCTTAAAAAAAAAAAAAAAAAAGAGTATCAGCCTACAGGGCCAATGTTCACAGCCATGAATTAATGATTAAGAGTATAACATTTGCTACACATAAATAGCAGTTTTTTAAACCATTAATAAGATCAGATAATCTGATTAAAATTTCAAGATGCTTAGCTTTTTCAGCTTCCAAAATTTATATGGTTGTCTAATTGTTGATATTTAAATTTCAAAAAGTAATTTACATTTCTGATGCTTGAATTTTCCAATTAGAATGAATTACGCTGTTATACTTCATGATGAGAAAAGCGGTATAAATTTATAGCATTTATTCACTCAACCACCTGTTTTTTTTTTTTAAATTGAAAAAGGTTTTAATTAACAATAAGTCTCAAAAAAAAAAAGAAAAAAAAAAAAGAAAACCTGAGGCCTTGCCAAACTAAAGAAATTGAAACCTTTCCTTCCTAATCAACTGTGATATTCTTTGAATATATAGTGAAGCATAAAGCAATGATAACATCATGTTTCTTACCATTTACTTGGAAGATGTGAGTCTGAAAGACTTGTTCATAGCCATCTGCATAGCAGGTGTAATTGCCCATGTGAGTTGTGGTAACCTTAGTAATATACAAGGACCCATCATCTCCAAAGTCCTATAGAAATAAATTCAAATAAAATAAAACAAAATGAGATTTTTGTATTTAAAATGTATTTTAATAATCCACTTTTTAGAAAACATATTCAGAAGCAAAGTAAATAGACTAAAATAGTGTTTTTAAATTATCAAAATGATAATTGTTAGTCTTATAGAGTTGGATGGACTATAATTACCATTTTCTCAAGACATGTTTTGATTAAAAAGTGTAATTTCACTCATATATACAGCTTTTTTAGTATTTATTTGAATTATATGAGTTTATATAAACTAATTCAATTTCCATGTATTTTTTTCTAATTTAGTTTACAGCAGTCTCCCCTCATCCACAGTTTAGTTTTCCCCAGTTTCAGTTAACTAGAGTCAACTGCAGTCTAGAAATTGATAAACGTTCTCCTGATGTGTCATCACTAGCTCAGTAGTAGTCTCACCCTGAGTCACAATGTCTACCTCATTCACTTTGCTTCATCTCATCATATAGGCATTATAATCTCACATCATTACAAGAAGTATCATGAGTATAGTAAATAAGGTATTTTGAGAAAAACCACATTCACAGAGCCTTTATCATAGTATATTGTTATAATTTTTCTATTTTTATTGTTAACCTTTTACTATGCCTAATTTATAAATGAAACTTTATCATAGGAATGTATATATAGGGGAAAACACAGAATACATATAAGGTTTTATACCAGTTTCAGACATCACCTGCAGCTCTTGGAACATAACTCCAAAGATAAGAAGGGATGACTGTACCTTTTTAGTTAATAAAGCTGTAAAATGACTTTTTTCTTATTTTTAGCTAAAACAAATAGCTCTTAATTATACTCTTGACAATAATTGTCCATTAATTTTATATCATTTAATTATATATTTACCCAGAAAAAAAAAACCCAGTATGATGTCAGAGGTAAAATTTATATCTATATTGATAGAATATGATTTTTTAAAGCCCAGAAACAATCAATATATTAGAACAAAACAACGATACTATTTCAAATATATGGAGACAAATGTATGACTATTTTGGAAAAAAGAAAGAAAAAAAATCTCACACTGTTTGTCAAAATCAAATCTAAGAAGGACCTCTGGAAGAGCCGAGTAAAGACTAGAAAATCTTCTCTTCCATAAAGGCAATGAATACACTGCAGCAATTGTCAGAATCAACTTTTCAAAAATCTGGAAATAGATAAAAAGGACTTGCACCAATCTACAGAGCATTTACTCCAGAAAATAGTTGAATCTCTGTAAGAACAAAGAGATTTGTGGCATCCCTCTTTTCACAGCTGCATGGACGCCTTGAACCACCAGCTTTGTAATGCGGCCAGCTGTGAAAACCATCATCCCAGCACACACTGGAGGGAGAAGAGTAGGCTCCGAGCTCCTCCAAGGTCCCATCCTCGAAGAACTGTCACCATTTGACCCATCTAGCAGCCCCCTGAAAACTTCCATTTTTGTGATGTCCTTATATTTGAGCAAGACTTTGAGCTCAGTCTGTGTAAACAGCTATCAATACCTAAGGCCTTTATTGAAAAGAAACAACAGCAATTGCTTAACATTACAGCTTCTTAAGATGGCGCTACTGATGGGAGATAGCAACAGGTACACCAAACCAAACCAACCAACCAACAAACAAAAACATAAAAGGAAAAGTGAGAATGGGATGTCAATAAGGGGATAGGATATGAAAAAATCTGCATATTTCTGGGAATCTGGAAGGTCATAAATATGTGCAAGACTGTGCGCATACCCAAAAAAAGGTATACTTTTTTTTTTTTTTTTACATTTTAGAATTAGGATAAGAATCCCTAATCTCTCATCTCTAATTGGCTTTGAGACCCCACACAGACAGAAACTGAAGGCTAAGGCAAACTTGCTACTGCCTGTGGGAGCACTGAGGCACAACACAAAACAGAAATAGAGCACTTTGGCAAGTCTAGAAGACTTATTGATTCAACACATTTAATTAAATACCTGTTCAATCATTAGCTCATCACTAAACTGAGCAAAGTTTCAGTAACAGTTACTGTTTATAATCAAGACAATTAAAAGATCTCCAACAGAATGGGAGAAAATATTACAAATCATTTATCTTATGTGGGCTTGTATCTAGAATATATATATATACACACATACATACATATATATATCCAATTAAAACAAGCAAATAATTTGAATAGATATTTATTAAAAAAAGAATTTTAAATAGGTAATAGGCACAAACAGGGATAATCAGCATCATTGGTCATTAGGGAAAGGCAAATAAAAACCACTATGAAATACCACTTCATTCCTACTAGAATGGCTAAAAAACAAAAAAGACAGTAACAATTATTGAAGAAGATGTGGGAAAATTGGAACCTTCAAACATTGCTGATGAGAATATTGAATGGAATACCTATTTGAAATAACAGTTCTGGCAGTTCCTCAAAAGTTAAACAGAGTCTTGTATGTCTAACAATTTGATTCCTAGGCATATACCCCGCCCACAAAAAAAAAATCTATACATAAACTGTACATGAATGTTCATAGTAGCATTACTCATATAAACCAAAAAGTGAAAACAACTCAAATACCTATCAATTAATGAATGGATAAAACAAAGTCATATATAATTGAATATTATTTGTCAATACAAAGGAATAAGGTACTAATATATACTAGAGAATGAATGAATCTTGCAAACATTATGTTAAATCAAAAAAACTAAACTCAAAAAGGCACCAATTGCATGAGTCTATTTATAGGAAATGTCAATGGCAATTCCATAGAAATAAAAAAAAAAGATTAATGGTTACCAGGAGCTGAGGGGATGAGATGATGAAAATATTCTAAACTCTGATAGCCATTGTGGCTGCACAATTTTCAGAATATACTAAGATCCGCTCAACTAGACATTTTTTAAAGTGGTTAATTTTATGAAGATTGTACTTCAATAAAACTGTTACTGAAAATAAGTTATATATGGAATATTTAGATATAAAATATATATACATATTAAAATAAAACCACATATCACTTTGGCCAACCGAATCTTTATTTAGTATAAAAATCTAGAAATCAAGAAAAAAAGAATGACCAAAATACGCGTATATAAAAAATAGACACTTCTGCATTACGAAACATTGTAAGCATTAGAGAAATAAAATGAACCAGAGGTTATATATGCAAAATATAAAAAAACCCAAAGCATTTTAGTCCTTATTTAAATAGTAGTTATTACATGTCAGATACTGCTCTAAGTAATTCATAAATATTGACGGATTTGATCTGTATAACAAAGCTATAAATCTAAAGAGAATTTAATAAATTCCTCTCATGTTAAAGCAGGGGATACTAAGATGGTAAGTAATCTTCTTAGTTTTTCTTGGCCCCTAATTAGTAAAAGGAGGATTTGAAACCAGGTAGGCTTACTCGAGGCTGTGCTTTAAACCCCTATACTTATGCTACCTTCCTTGTCAATCACAGATTCAGTAGGAATAAGGACAGGAAAAGAGAAAAAAGAAGTCAAAATAAAATGCCTGAAACAAAGGAAGTCAATCACACTGGTTAGGCTGGAGAAAAGAAGCTAGAAATATAGTGAGAGCACGTGAGGAAAAGGAAGAAGGAAAGCTGATAGGCCGGAGGCTTACGTCAAAAGACAGCAGCACTTAAAATAAGTGAACATCCGTGTCTCTTTCCTTTCTCAGCAGCAGTAAATGAGGATGACTATACGGATGCTGTTGCACCCACTCTTTTCAAGATGTAATTGGCAAATTTTCAACATCTTTTACTACAAATACTATTAAAAGGTTTTATATGTACGCGGTAACCGTTGAAGAATTGTTTGGTGGGGAGCCTGAGTGGTTCAGTCACTTAGAAGGCCGACTCTTGATGTCAGCTGAGGTCACAATCTCAGGGTCTTGAGATCAAGTCCAGCATGGGGCTCTGTGTTGAGTGGGGAGTCTGCTTAAGATTCTCTCTCTCTCTCTCCCTCTCCCTCTCCCCCTCCTCCTGCTTGTGTGCTCTTTCTCTCTAAAATAAATAAATGATCTTAAAAAAAAATAACTATTTATTGTCTCTTCTAACTTTTAACTTTGGAGTTTGCTATTTTTCATGCTCATTCCCCCAATTTTTAATGAATTCTTTATCTTTTAATTTTGTGTAGACTGATTTGGTCTGAAGATTTTTTCATTCCTTGCATCAACTTTATGATTCAAAAGGCTTTATCATTCTGATTTCATATAAATATTTCCCAACATTTCTTTCTCATTTCCTCACACTTACAAAATTATTTATCAATCCTTTAACATTTACGTTTTCTTTTTAAAGAAGTGAGCATTCATCTTTACTTTTTTTTTTTTTTTCTAAACTATAACTAATTGTGTCAACAGCATTTGGTCAGAAAACCCCATCGCCATTTTTTTATCTTTGTATCTTTAAAATATAGTACCTAGTGACTTACCAATATTCATGTAGCAGTGCTCAAAAAACATAACTAGTATATTTCAGACTTTACCTATATTCATACCATGTGCATTTCTTTTAAAAATAGCTTCCTTCTGATACTCATACAGATTGATTGCAATCAAGAAAATTACTCTGAAGCTATTGAACCTGGGCCTGAAAATAAGGAAAGTGCACTCTCAGCCAAGGGAGCAGGAGACAGAAGAAAGGAGACAGAAAGAGGGAGTGAGAGGAGGAGAGAAGAGTAAGAATGAAAATAAGGAGGAAGGGGGCAGGACAGAGAAGAAAGGGGGAGGATAAAGAGAAGGAATGGCAGGAAAGAAACATACTGTATGCTCTGGCCATGAAATCATTTAGTTGAAGAATGATATTTCTTTAATAACTGTCAAATAAAATTCTTCAACATCATATAAGATTAATCGTACCACATTTCTACAGCTGCCAGGGTGAGCTTTCATAACACTAGAGGGAAAGTCTCATGATCTGCACAACAGGAGAGGATTTAGACCTTGAGCCCCAACAGGAGAGTCGCTGTGTGATACACATGTGTGGTAAAACTCCCCGCATCACTCCCAGGCCACCACTAAAAACACTGCTCATGCTTAGAGCATTCAGGCTAGAAAATGGAAATGCCAAATATAAAGACTGAAGCTGTGATTCTGGTTAGCACTGCAGCAGACAGTTGATATGCAGCAGGATAAAATGTGGAACAGCCAAACTTCTGTAAAAATCAATAAAGGAAAAAGAATCAATAACGATTAGAGTTACAAAATATTTTGCAGAAGATTATGATCCAAACATAACGACCAATAACCTAAGGACCCAGTGTGCATAAGGTAGACAAAGGCATGGGGGCTAGCACACACAGGAAAGATTCATGGAAAGCAGAACAAATCTTGGAGACCAAAATAGAACAGAAATCCCTTCACTGGACAAGAGTAATTGGACGTAATTGTAAAAACCCAAAGCATATATGCTGTTTGTAATTATTTTTCTATTCATGCATACCACCCTATAAATAGGTCTTGTAAAGTATATTTTCAAAAACTCCTCTTTTAAATCTCCATGAAATCTGAAATAAACAACTTTTCCATGTGTTGTTCTACATAGCTACCTAGGAAAGTATGACTCTTCCCTGTCTACTATAATCAGGATTCCTTCACCTAATGATGTGAAAATTATCTGAGAATATAACCGTGAGAATGTTTATTTAAAGGATCTTATCGCTATTGTGTTATTCTGTGTTACTCTGCAACATGAACTTGCTTTAACTTGGAATATTTTCTAAATTAGCATATGTGTGACCCTTTCTAGTCTATGTGTGTTTATGTGTTTTTCCTCTTTCTTCTAAATGGAAGCAAAACCTTCCAGTCTCAATTTCTTCCAATATATAACTTTATAATCTTCAGACAGCTTTTCTGTATAAACAAGACTTTAATATTCTCTCTTCACTTTGAGTAAGGCATGGATCTTTTCACTACACTAAAATTAAACCAAATAAATATTTATTGGGCACCTCAACATGTCAAGTACTATGCTAAATAATTCATATAAATTATCAAATTTCATCCTTTAGACAATCTTTTTCAAATGCACTACTGTTAGTCCCATTTTATATATAAGAAACCTGAAATATGCTGATGTTCAGGCTGGGGTCACTGACTCCTATGGCCTGAATGTTTGCGTTCCCTTCCCAATTCAGGTATTGAAATCCTAATGCCCAATATAGTATAATGAGATTGGGCCTTTGAGAGGTGATTACATCATGAGAGTGGAACCTGCATGAATGGGATTAGTGCTCTTTTAAAATAGACCCAATATAGATCCCTCATGCTTTCCACCATATCAAGATACAGGGCCACTGGCTATGAACCAGGAAGAGGCCTCTCACCAGAATTAATATGGTAGTGCCTTGATCTTTGATTTATAAGTTCCAGGACTGTGAGAAATAAATTTCTGTTATTTATGCTCTCCATTTTGTATGGCACCCCAATGGACTAAGACACCACCAAAGTGAGAGGTCTAAGATGACCATCCAAACCATCAGGCTGCAGGATTGAACTACTCTCATTACTATGCAATTCTTAGCACATCTTCCTCTTTCCAGATTCTCCATTATTTTAGCCAAACCTCAAAATTACCTTTGAGTTTTTTTTAATATGTATTCTGAGAATATATATAAGTATATACACCATATATATGTATACAGATATATCAATCCTACTCTACCTCTATCCTGACTCAACACTTCTAATCTTTGAATCTTTCTTTTTCTCAGCATTTTTCTCACCTTCAATAGATTAAATCAAATGTGCAATTTTGATACTCAGTCATGGTTGAGAATTATGGCCTTAAAATAGACAATCTTGAATTCAGGGAAAAAAAAATCTTGCACTTATTCTGGACCTCCATTGCACCTCTATAATCTTGCTGCCAATAGACACCCCATGGATATTTCTTCAGTGATTAAATCTTTATGAGATTCTACACAATTAAAAAGTTGCCTCAAGGCACTGATGTCTAGAAAGTCAATAGGAAGAAACTTGAAAACGTTTATTTTGTTGAGTTGATTGTTTATATTCTTTTCAAAGCAGTAAAAAAAAAAAAAAACAGAACTGTGGTAAAAAGAAAATCTGAAGGACATTCCTAAAATTTCAAGAACTTTTATGGTTACAGTTGTCTATAATCAATTGTGTAAAAGTAAAAATTAAAGCATTTAACAACCCATAAATGACAAGCATTGATCATCCTGAATATTCAAGAAGCACACATCAGGTATGATTATGGCAGAGCATAACAACTAAAATTCAGGCCTGTATTTAACCATGAGCGTTTGTTCCGATCTGAAAGAAAATCCCATCCATTAAAAAATGATAAATTTGAAATTTAAAACTTAACTTTCCTTTTTCAATTATGTTCTCCATAGTTCTAAATTGCATGGTACCAATGTTACCATACTTCAAATGATATTTTCTATGTAATATCCATTGCTTTAACATATACTCTCATTACAGTAATTTGTAATGTTGATTATGCTAGTGTGCTTTTACTTTGTAATCTTGTGCAAGCTATTTTCCTAGCTTTGTATGTATACAAAATATATTTTCATAAAATAGCAATAAAAGTAATTTAGGCAAACATCTACATATTGAAATTGACTAAGTGCTATTATTTTATGATGTTATTATTTTATGATGTATGTGGAACTACAGAAGATTTTCACTAGCCTATTAGATAATATATATAAAATACAATATGACTTAATGTATATAAAATTCAAACATGCAAAAATAAATTATATTTTAGATATGTATATATTATATACATTTATGGTAAAAAAAATTTACAAAACCAGCAAAGAACTACTTAGCATATAACTCATGGAAAGAATTGTATCTACAGAAAAAGAAGGAGGCTGTAATAGGGATGAGCCTGTAAGGGGCTTCAAATTTGTTGTTAATGTTATCCTTTTTAAGTAGTTATTGAGCCTATAAATTACAAGTCCATTATTTTACCTTAAATTGTATACACCCTTGGGTATGTGTAATTTTGAAATATAAAACAACCGATTCAACAAAAAATTCTACTAGACCTTAAATCATTACTTGAATATAATTGTTTCCCCTAGTACACATAAAATGTTCCAAGTGTCTTTCTTATTTATTCTAAATAGACTAGAATTTTACTTATTAAAATTTTAATGGGGAAAAAATAGACATTTAGATGCTATACTATATTCTGGCATGTTCTGAAAGAGAACTAATCTTTCTTTTGGTTTCGTCAAAAATATTAATAATACCCAAAGGTACCTGGAATCCTGGTCCCCTTGTTAAAATTAGTGAATTAATACAGTAGATTAGAGAGTTCTGGCTCCATCTTAGAATAGAAAAATGGAAAGGGTGTCACATCTATACAAACAATAAGAAGTTAGGCAATCTACAAAATCACACTGTGTTCTTGAACCCATCAGAGTACTGACTTCGAAGGCAACTGACTAGGGTAAAATTTGATTACATTTAAATGACCCTCAAAAAAGAAACAATGCACAGGCAATCACCCACCTATACCATAACACTAGAAGAAATCAAGGCTGCCATACAAATGGGTGTTTTAAGAAAAAATGAAGTGATTTTTTTAATGGATTGCTAAAACCTGAACATACACAGTTGTGAGTATAGACCCCTGGGAGCACACACACTTGTGTCCTCTTCTCCATGGACCTCGCTGTTTGCTCATGAAAAAGACTGGGAGCAGTGGAGATCAGGGAAAGCATCCCTCAAAGTGTAGTTCTGATGTTGTGTAACATATTGTAGTTCTGCTGCTGAGGAAAAAATCAACGATTCTTGCCTGGAGTCTTTTCCCAGTGGAACGAAGTTTTAACCTTCTGAAGAAAGGCAGCAAATCCTGTTACTTTCAGTGGGTGAAAACATCCTGAGTTTGGGAAAAGGAGAAAGGCAAGAAGTCCTTCTACTTTTAGAAAATTAAAGATCCCTTGCCACTGGTGGCAGGCAGGATCACCGAGAAACTTCTGCTCAAAAAACTCAGAGGCACATGAACAGCCTAAGGCTAAGGCTGAATAAAAAAAAAAAAAAAATACAGAATCCTTTCTTGCTCCTCAGCACCTCAGTTCCAAGAACCAGGAAACAAACAAGAACAGAATACCAGGGATCCCTGGGTGGCACAGCGGTTTGGCACCTGCCTTTGCCCAGGGTGTGATCCTGGAGACCCGGGATCGAATCCCACGTCGGGCTCCCGGTGCATGGAGCCTGCTTCTCCCTCTGCCTGTGTCTCTGCCTCTCTCTCTCTCTCTCTCTCTCTCTCTCTCTCTCTCTCTCTCTGTGACTACCATAAATTAAAAAAAAAAAAAAAAAGAACAGAATACCACTAATGGAGGGACATGGAACATGGAGAGACAGCTTCTCTGAGGCACAGGCTTACAGGGAAAACCTAAAGCTGAGGATGGACTAAAGGCAATCAAGAATTTTCTCAGATAACCAATCTAGCTCCCACCCTAACCAAAAGTGGCCACCAGAGGAACTTGAAGGTGATGGTGGATCGAGGGTAATCATAGCAACCAACAAAATGGAAACACGGCTCAACTCCTCAATAAAGGCCTAGCACAAAAAGAGTCATACCTATTTCCAGGCATGAATACTATTTACCTTGGTTTCTACCACCCCACATAGAATATGTGGATTTCAGCTACAAATTATGAGACACACAAAATTGAGAAGAAAAATAATCTGCTGTTGAGAGACAAAACAATCAATAGAACTAATCTCAAATATAAATCTATTGTTAGGAAAATCAGGGGATAAAATAACTATGATGAACATGTCACAGGCTCTACTGGAAAAATCTGAAGACATTGTGAATAGATGGGTAATTTCAGCAGAGAAATAGAAGCAATAAGAATGTGTCAAAGGACATGCTGGGAATAAATTTAAAAACACACAAAGTAGCAGAGATGAAGAGTGCTTTTGGCAGGCTCATCAGTATGCCTGACACATCGAAAGAAAGACTCAGTGAACTTGAATATAGGTCAGTAGACATTACTCAAATGGAAACACACATAGGAAATTACTGAAACAAAGAGAGAGAGAGAACTGAGCATCCAAGAGATGTAGGCCAATATCAGTCTAAAATATGTGTAATTGGAATCCTAGAAGGAAAAAAAAAAAGAGGGACAATGGAGAGAAAAATGCTTGCAAATGAATAGTCAGGAATTTTCTAGAAATAACAAACTAAAAAAAAAAAAAAAAAAAAAAACAAATAACAAATATATTCATACTGCTGAAAACCAAAGATAAGGAGAAATGTTAAAGGCTGCCAGGAAAAAAAAATGTATATAATCATCTTTAAGAAAAGTCTCTAGGATTTTTGAGACCAGGTATAACCAGAGTAAAGGTATCAACATATTTGGAAAAACATTATGCATAATGTAGAGGGGTGAATGATCTAATAAAGAGGTTAAGAAAATCAGAGGAGTGAGGGAATCATATCAATTTTCCAACATAAAATGAGAGAAGTTCTCTTTGCCTGACCAAGGAAAGTTGGACCATTCAGTCATCTATAACACTGTAAATATCAATCAAGCAATCAGTTATATGGCCATCTAAAATCAAAAATACATACAATCTTAATAGAAAGTGATCAATTCTGAGGCTATTTAAATTATAAAACTAATCATCTCTTGGTATTTGTATCTAAATAATATTCATTTCTAATCATTTCTTTTCAATAGCACCCACTTCTTATTTTCAATGTAATTTTGATAATTATCTTCTCCATATCTGCTTGGGTTGATTATAATATTCAGTTAAATTATGTTTAATATTAATTGATAAATATTTTAAATTTCTTGGATTAAATCAGCAAATGATATTATGCAAAAAATCCACTTAGCATTATTTCCATGAATCATCAGTCTTGAATCAGAAGAGCTCTGGGAACCAGAAGAAAGCAAGCACTTGATCCAAAACCCAATCAACAGGCAGAAACCACACACCAGGAATATGAGCATGGAAATTTCAATTAGAAATTACTGTTAACAGTAAATTAGAGCAATGGGTAATTGTCTACTAAGAATAATGGGTACTCTAAACAATACAGGAATAACAGATATAGGAGCAATCATTACCCCAAGAGGTGAGATAGTTAAGCCTGAGGAAGAGACTCCTCCTCTCCTGCATTGTTGATGCCCATAACTCTTTGTAGAGGACATGTCTATGGCTCATTAGAGGGTAGAAAAATTCACTAAGGCTACAAAGCTTCTATAGGAGAAAATGTTCATAGGTGGTACCCTGTTGGAACATCCCACTGAACAGCCACTATGGTGTTGCTGGAGAAATCTGCCCACAGGGACTATCATAAGCTGTTATAAATCACGACTTTTAGAGCCAAGGGACTAAGCCAGGGGTTACGTGAAGCCTCGGCACTAAGAAAGTTGCACACAGTGCAGGAGTCTGCCAAGAAATACACACCAGAACTTGGAAGAGAAACCTTCCTACTCGAATGTTCTAGTACTCCCTACTAACAAACCATGCCATCTGCCATAGCGGAACTGTTTACACATATATTATTGCAGAACTGTCATTTAAGGGTGATTAGAGAGGAGAGACAATGCATCAATAACTAGTACATCAATTTTCAGTATCTCTCAAGAAAAATGCCAAACTAGGAAAGCAAATGGTTAGCTGTCTGGTCTACTGCAAGCACATGTTTTGCACTACATACACTTGCTGTCCTAATCATTCACCAATAAGGGGGAAAAAAGGGGTAACATACGGAGAATAAATTCAAAAGTATCCCAGAGCTGGTGACATCGTTATTTGCAATTTATGAAAACTCATCAAGATGTAGATTTGTGGATTATGCATTTGTATCATTTTAAAAAAAATTTTGATAAAGACTCTTAAATAAAACATCCATGTTGCAAAGTTTAATTTCTGATTATTACTGCCTGAACATAGCACTCCACAGAAACCATGTACTTAGCCCTATTGACTCTTATTTCTCTCTGTTGTAATTGCCTATTTAATTGCAATGCTCAGAATTGAAAATAATTTTATTTCCAGGCCCTCAATAAAGGTTTGTTGAGAAAGAATTGAAGAATGACTTTACTTTGGAAGTAAAGACTTGTCAGTCATTCAAAACAGTTTTTTTTTTACATGACTTCTTGGGTGTTTCCCATTTTTCCTGTAAGTCAAGATAATTCTTTATATATCAAGAAGCTGCTGCCAACACATTATTTCATGGTAAACACCAACTGACCCCCATTTCATTCACTAAGTACTTGCCCTTCAATGAAATTTACTAGTTGGCGACCTTGTCTTTGCCCTTCAATGGAAAATCATTCCACATCTTAGAAGGTAGGTCTTTTCAACAGTGTTTGTTAACCTAAGAATCCCCTTTTGTGGTAGACTAATTCCATAGATGGTCTCAATTAAAGTCTTTTTTAAACAATGACATTTGCTTTATAACTTTCTAGTCATCTCCTCTTTGATCTTGAGTTTTGTTGCTTTAGTTACTCTGACCAAAGGAATGTTGGCAAATGTGATGCAAGCAGAGACTGGAAGGAAGGAAAGTGCGTCTCTGCTTGCCTTATTTCCTGCTGTGTCCTGCTCTCTTTTGGATCCTTGACATCAACAAGAGGATAAACTGAGATTAGCTTGCTAGAAAGTGAGAGACCACATGGAGCAGAGCTAAATTATCCCAACCACGGCCATTCAAGACAAGGCGGTTCAGAGCTTACGCACAACTTATTGCATTAAGAGTGAGAAAATTAAGCAAGGCCAGTGTAGTTCAATCTAGGTCAGCAGGACCTCCAAGCTGACCCAAAATCTTGCAAGAAATAATGAATGGTTGTGATTTAAAGTCATGAAATTTTGGAATAATGTGTCATGTAGCAATGTCTATTTAGTGTAACTTTTTATCTCTGGCTGAAGTTTTCTCTTGATTAATTTTTAATTATTAGAATTGTGTTTTGTTGTTTTATTTTCTTAAGAAATAACATCCTTAGCACTTCACTGGAGTTACTGCATAGGCAAACTGAATACTAACCAAGAAGTCACACTGAGATTGTTATATGAAATAGTCACTTGGATATCTCAATAGCTAGAGAGCATTTTTCTTCCTATCAGCGATGAAGAGATTGTAAATCTGAACTGTATCACAACCAAAATGCAGAATATTGTGTACAATACTTTAAAATTACTTAGGATTAGTTAAGAGCGTAAGTTTAAAATCTACAAATGTTGAATCTACTAAATAATACAATTGATGGGAAAAATCAATTAAAAATTAAATATACAATAGTAATGTTCTGATTTTATCAAGAAGGTTCACAAGATTTAAACAAAAAATGTTTTTAAAATCATTTGGAGGGATGCCTGGGCAGCTCGGCAGTTGAGTGTCTGCCTTTGGCTCAGGGCGTGACCCCGGGGTCCAAGGATTGAGTCCCACATCAGGCTCCCTGTGAGGAGCCTGCTTCTCCCTCTGCCTGTGTCTCTGTCTCTCTCTCTGTGTCTCTCATGAATAAATAAATAAAATCTTAAAAAAATAAAGTAAAATCATTTGGAAATCTTTTACAATACAAAGGTGCCAATTTAATAAATGTAGACTTAACTCTTTCACTAGATGGGAACTAACCCCCAGGTTGTTATTAAGTAACATAGTAAGTTTGATGATGGCCAATGAGACAATAATGATGAATAGCTGCATAAAATTGAGCAGTCTGATGCTCTGAATCATTCTGAAAACTTGGAGAAAGGACCTTGTGATTTCATGATAAGTTAAGAAATATTGTGTATATGAGACCTTCATTACTAAATCTTTCTTCTGTGTGCGCTAAGATGATACCACTGTAACTGGCTCAGCTGTCTTTTATAAGTTAAGAGGGAACGGGGAGTATTGTTCTGCTAATTGCACACACCACAGCTAAAATATAGATCCTATTTGAAAACAATGACTCTTTTTTTATATTAATGCTATCCATTTCCGAGATAAGAATAAATAAGACTTTAAAAAATGAAGAGCATTAAATGCCTTCTCTAAGACAATTTGTTTTTTTTCCAGAAATGTTTATTGGGTATCTCCTCTTCACCAACCACTCTGAACCTCAAGCAAAGACTGCTTAGCTATCTTTTCAGATGTCCTATGGGAAAGGATAATTTCCTTGTAACTAATCACAAAGAAAAAGATATAATCAGTATCAAGGACCTGAATAAGGCTGATTATTCTACTCCTAATCTTAAAAAAAAAAAGTTTCAACTCTCCTATCCAATGTATACTTATGCAGAACAAAGATGTTTATAGCATTTATAGGATTCGATTATTTATCCTCCTGAAATGTTTATTTTTCTTTCTACTTTTTCCTTTTTCTTCAGCTTTTTTGGATGATATTATGTATCCACGCATGAACACTTTTCCCATCAAAACTGTGCTTCTTAGAGAAGCCTTGCTGTTGTTTTTGCTAATAACACTTCAGTTCTAATTATTTATTTAAGAATTTATTAAATATTTTTGAAAAATCAAAACTCAGATTTGAAACCCAGCTTTGTCACAGACTGATTCTAAGACACTGGAGATAGTTGTTTCTTCTATCTTCGTTTTCCAAGTGTACAAATTGGGAATGAAAGCATTTCCTCTCTTTATCTCACAAGAAGATATAAGGAGAAAATGAAAATGAAATGATGTTTTGGAAAGCACTTTGTAAATTACAATACAATGTGAGATCACAATGATAAGGAATTAATAGTTCATATCCTGACACATCTAACTTGGCATGCACTGCAGGCTTCCAGATAGAAGGTAAACATTTTAAAATAACAAGAAATAAAACTTTATCATTACCTCGAACAGTTCATTCCAACATCAACCAACATCAGTCTAATTTTTAGTTGGTAAAATTAAGACGTTCTAAAGTTCCTTTTTAAGTGAAGCTGTATATTTTTGCTTCTGTTCAACAGAGCGACTGCTTTCTAACAGTTTCTTTTCTTTGGGTTACAGAGTCTCAGCTTCATTGTTCAGATGATAGTTTCATATTGAAAGAAAAATAGGTAAGAAACGAGTAACTGGAAATAAAATTATACTTCCGTATTTGGAAATTTTCTACAATTTTCTAAAAACATCAAAAGCGAGAAAAGTAGAAAGTCATGACTATGAATCTCAAATAATTAGTACATTTCTTTTAAAAACATTTTAGACCCAGGGATGCCCGGGGGCTCAGTCGGTTGTGCATCAAAGTCTTGGTTTCAGCTCTGGTCTTGGTCTCCTGGTGGTGGGATTGAGTCTCTCCTCAGGCTCTACGCTCAAACAGGAATCTGCTTCAGACTCTCTCTTCCTCTCCCTCCCTCCATTTGTGCACACATGTGCACTCTCCTTCACTCAAATAAATAAAATCTCCTAAAAGAACTAAAATAAAATTTAAAAATAAAAACATTTTAGACCTTATGTTAACATTTGTAGGAGAAAAGACATGTGGTACACTAATAGAAAATGTCTTAGGACAGTTTTAAATTTTATAAAAAAGAATATATGATTGCTTCCCCAGTCTTATTTCCTGCCATCAGGCACCATCTATAAAGGTCTCTTCTGGTCTCTTTCCAGCAGTACAGGATTCTTTCCACCCTGCAGTCCTTATACCTATTGCTTGGCATACACTTTCCAGAATAACTCCTCCATATCCTCGAGATACTACATTAAATCTTTTGTTGGATGACATAAATTAGGTCCCCTTTCTTTAATCTATCATATCACTTTACACTTTTTCTTCTTAGTTTTTAGTATAATTGAATCAGCTTTTAGATTTCATGTGACTACTTTTAATGATTGGTCTCCATAGCCTTATCCATGAAGGCAGATAGTGTGTAGTTCACTACATGTCTCAGCATGTAGCACAGTGCCTGACATATAGGAAGTGTGCAATGGGCATTTGAAAGTGTTGATAAAAATAATAATCTCTCTTTTTAAAAGTTCCCAGGCATTTATTTGGAAAATCACATATTTTTAAATAACATTTAAAAAACATATCATGCTGCAAACAAGTTTATACTGCCTTTGACTAGACTTTTTATTCAGTGATAGATCATTAAGTGTTGTCATTTAGATTTATCAATCAGGTTATGCTATAGCATTCCAGTTTTAAAACCAACAAATATTCTTAAGCCTTAAATTATCTATTTCATTGGATTCCATAGCATATATATTTTTAAAGATGGTTATCAAAATTACATTCAATCCTGATATAACATGTGGTCAGTCCACTGGATTAAATCAGTTCAAGCTGGCGAGAACTGTGAACAGTCTAACATTTTTTCCTATTTACAAACTAAGACATATCCTGCTCTAGTTTTGTGAATGCTGGCAGAAGACATGAGATTCCTGGGTCAGAGACAAAGGTGCTTCTTACTGGTGGTGCAGCAAACATTGTGAGCTTCACACTCGCATCAGTTTCCCTCGCCCTCTCAGCCTTGTGGGAGCAATGCAGAGCAGCCTGGGTCAATGCTGGAGACAGTAAGCAAACCCGAACTCTGTTTGGAGGGAGACACTATTTCTGTTTTCAAAGTCTGTATACTACAGAAATATCCTTACACATACATCCCAGAGCAAAAGCTGTCAGTGCCTCTGTTCACAAGATACTCAGAAATATTAAAAGGGCTTCTCATATTAATGCATATCTTGCAATTTACACTTTAAAATGATCACTGTGTTGAGTATTACGCCAATTAAAAAGTGTACTGGCTTGTCCAAACTCTTGTTGCTAATAAAAAAAAAACATATAACAATATGCAATCTTAAAAATGTTGAATGTTAGCTGTCCTCCTCTCGGATTGCATTTCTAGAGTCAATCATGTGGCACATTTGTCAAGTGTTCTGTTGGATGTGTAAGAGTTACATATGCTCTAATCATAGAATTATGGTTTTATTATAGATGCTTAAGCTGGCAGCAGTGATCAAGATGATTTAGAGGTGTACATCACGTATAACATCAAAAATCGTTTATATCTCTTTTCCTTTCCTACCATGTGCTATCGGCCTCAGAAGAAAACTGATGCTATTCCTGTTTCAGCCCAATTTTGCTCTAAATTTCAGAAACTTGAGGTGATTGTATGTATGACTGAGGTCAGTAAATGCAATCCAGGTCTCCCAAATCTAGTACAGAGCTGCTTTAAACAAGAGAGTGGGGAGGCTCATGTCAGTGGAGACAGCACAGTGCTCCTGCCATGGAAATCTAAATAAGAAATCAAAAGATAAGGGGTTGAAATTGAAGATGAAGACTCTGCCACAAATTTCATTCATTAAATGAAAAGGCAGCTTGCTTTCATATTCATATGGAATTACTAACTTAAATCAATTTCTTCCTTTTATATTTTGGTTGTGGATGAACTTTCTCTGTGGAGATTTTTATGGACATAGTTTCTGCATGGTAATTTCAGGTGCAGATATAAAAAAAAAATTGACTATGCCAGTCTTCTATTTTCTATAGCCCCTTTTCTTATTCATAAGACCAAATAGCCATCATAATTAAATTTTAAGGTTATGAAAGAAATATATAAAATTACTTGTAAGATAATTCAATTCAGCATATTTATTCCATCAAGGAACAGATGGACACAGAAGATTTGAATAATTTCCCCAAGGTGACGAAATAAGTGAGATCGAAAGATTACATATTTATATATAATATATATATTTAATATATATATATTTAATATATATATATCTTCCTATATGGGTCAATTATTTCATTCATTATCTAAGCTTTTATTTGTAATTTAATCATTAATACTCTATCAAGAAAACTGAGATATCTTTCTTTTCTTTTTCTTTTTTTTCTCTTTAGGCCCTTACCTGGCACAGAATATATGATAGCTATTATGATCAATCTCCTAAGTGAGGACTGTGTTTGGACAAGAACAAAATATAGACAAATAGCATCATGCATGGCATCAAAAGGATAATGTGTCCCAAGTAAGAGCTGGGGTCACTCAAAGTGTTGACTGAGAAAAATTCTTTGGAACAGAGATGCCATGATGGCCTGGTATGGTAGGCTTTTGGCCAAAGATGAAGAAACAGCAAAAATACCTCCAGATTAAATTGTGAAAGCTGAGGCTATAGGGAGGACAGGGAGAATGGAGGAGGAATGTCCAAAACTCTTGGGAATACCATGACCAATCTAAGATGCCTAGGAATCCAGGGCAGGGCAAGTGGTGTTTATGTGTAGAAAGTAAATGTCTTTTCACAGATGTCAATAAAACTCATGAGATGGGATGCCTGAAGAAAATAGGACACAGGCACATAATCCTGATGCAAGCAAGGCAGGCTTGAGTATAAATGGAAAGGACTTTGGGTCAGGCAGTGCTGGGTGCCTAATGTGGATCACCTTTTGCAGCCTCATAAGATTCCTGGGTGGTGGGCAAGATGATCTTCATTTTACAGCTGAGAAAACTGAGGCTCAGAGAGGTGACTTCCCACTGCTAGGAAGCAGCAGGGGCCAGAGCTTGAGCCAACCTTGCCTGGTGGGCTTGATTCTTTTCCAGAAGGTGCTTAGCTACAGCTAGGTACCTGCTTTTAGGAAGGCCAATGGATAGAAAGAAGCAAGAAACAGAAGTGAAATTGTGAGGGAGTTTGCCACCGGCCTGGGCTGATAGAGAATGAGGGAGTGGTTTCCTGATGCAGCTAGAAAAATGGGCACAGATATAAGATGTGACGAGATGTTCCACCTCAGCCTGAGTATGGATGGCTGGATCTCCTAGTCATCAAGGAAGAAGGAAGGGAAATGATCTTCCATTTCTTCTCAGAACCAGTGAAGCAGTCACTGGTTTAGTAGATGAGGAGAGGAAGAAGTGAGGAGTGAGGAGAAGGTACTTTTTTCTTCAGTGCCCAGAGGCAGGCAGCCACAGTTCAGCACCATGCCTTGCAGCCAAGGTGGCTTGATCTCCCACCACCCTGTGATCACATTTTTTTCTAATATTTATTTTAGAGAGAAAGAGCACATGTGTGTGCAAGTAGGGGGAGGGACAGAGGGAGAGACTCCTCACAGGCCCCCTGCTGAGTCTGATGCTGGGCTCCATCTCACAACCCATGAGATCATCACCTGAGCCAAAACTAAGGGGCAGGTGCTCAACCAAATGAGCCTTCCATCCAGGTGCCCCAGGGATCCTATCTTTTTAAAAAGCAATGGTCTTAGATCAGATTTCCCCAGGAATATACTCTGAAGCTTCTTTGGGAATGTTCTCAGGAGCAATACCTGTGACAGTGTGAAGGAAATAGTAGTGGGGAGGTGGAAAGGATGAATGGTGATGTGATTAGAACAGAGGCCTCAACTGACACCCGTGGAGCTTGGAGGGTAGGTAGATACAGGCTCTCCACCAGGAGCAGGGGTCAATTTCTATTTCTTTAAATAACTTCTTTAACCTTTTATTTGTTTATTTAACAAATAGTTATTTATAATTTCTATTCCTTTAATAACTTCTTTAACCTTTATGTGTTTATTTAGCAAATAGTTATTTATAACAAATAGTTATAAGTTATTTATAACTTACATACACTGTTATAGTAACTACAGCCTCTACCACTAATTAGCTTTGGATTAGCATTATGTTATATACATTTTTATTTATAAATGAATTTTTCTATCCATTGTAAATATTTGTGAAACACCTACTAGGGAATATACAGTATTCAAGGTCCTGTGTATAAAAAAATGAACCATTAACCAAAAAAAACTACCTACTATCAAGAAGCGTAATTGCAGTGAGGAGAATCAAACAGTAAACACACGAAAGTGCTAATATCTTAGAGCAAAATTATAGGGAAAAATTAGGCTGGAAAGTTTACTTTGGATGGAATGGTCCTGCAAGGCCTCTCTACGAAAGCGTCTCTTACTAACAAAACTATAAACTGGAAAAGGAACCAGCCATGGGAAGGGCCAGAAAGAACAGACCAGAGAGAGATGCTGAAACTCAAAGCCTCAAAGGCCAGAGTCACTAGAGTTGATTTTGTCACTGTCACAGCAGTTACTTCAGGCTGGCTGAGCTCATCTGGAGACAAGAGAAGGGGATTAAAGCTGGCATTGCCACAGTCTAGAGGTTGTTAGTGGAGGACGGGTTGGCAAACAAGAAGACTGAGGATCAGTCAAAAGTGAAAACTAAAACCAGCAATGTGTGGGAAGCCAAGAGAGAGGAGAGATTCCTCACATCATGTGCCTTCAACAATCAACAATTTCTAATGCAGAACTTCACTTAATTGCCAAACATGAGAAGAAAATAAATACAATAATCAAAAAACAAAGTACAGATTTATTGTTACTGTAGAATAAAGGAAAAGCAATAAAATAATTTATAAATACAAGTGACTTCAACTTAATAAGTTGAAAACCTGTATCCATATGTTTAAAAGAAAATATTTTATACCTACTGCTTTCAGGACCATAAATAGTACATAGTTCAAAAGCAAAGTGATAAAAGAACAAGAGTTTAATATAAAGTAAATTAAAATCGGTGGCATTTTATCGGGCTAGAAAAGTCAGATTTCCCTATCTTGCTCTTCACCAGAACTAGTGTATGATGAGGATGAATGAATTTGACGCGTGAACTCCACACTATGGTGCTCTACCGTTGTGATGTTCATTAGCGCCCAGTGGCATATTAACAGAAACCTGTGATATGATCTTCTAGATTCTTTTAACAAAGATAAAAGGTCATCTAGTTCACTTGGAGATTGGAAGTAGGGAAGACAAAGTATCTTTTTAGGGCATTACTTCAATGAGGGCATATTATGCTATAAAACTTCAGAGCAAACTCCTGCTTGTGAACTGAGAAGCTGGTTAACAGTGTTTGGGGACTGTGGGCTGTATGGAAAGGTGGTGAAGCAAAATCTATAATAAAAGAAAGAATTATGTGATGAAGGCTAGTCACATACCTCTTCTTGTCTCAGAATCATCATCTACAAAATGGGAATATTACTATAACCATCATGTTGTAAGATTGAAAGATTCCATTTATAAAATATACTTACAAGTATGTCTGCAATACCGCAGCTGTAACATAAATAGTTATTACTGGTGTTTTGTTATTATAATTTTAAATAGTTTAACAATTATACCTGAAGACTGAGTACTGAATTTTAAACAAGCTTGGAGTTAATTAAGGTACTAACAAATTGTTTAATCAAGCCTGAGGGAAACTATATCAACTCAAAATATAATCACAGAATTTCTTGGAAACCAAAAGTGATAGGTGATGATTCACTAATGCAGCATCTGGTGTAATGGCCCCAACACTTAACATGGCAGCCTAACATATAAGTGCTCACTAGATGCTGATGATAGAAAAAGAAGATCCAGGTGTAGGAGGACTAGAGAGCAGAGTGGAAAACAAGGAGACTAGAAGACAAAATCCCTGACAACTTCTTCAAATAGTATCCAGTTTAAGAAAACATATAGGTAGATCCATAGGCAAAACGTTTTATTTACATTTCAAAACTATTCATCTGAGGCTTCCTTTAAAGAACACATCCCCTCAGCATCTTTTAAATTATAAATTGCAAATTTTGTTTCACATGTAGCTTTTCTGGAGCATATCTGGTCAGTGAACTAACAATATAAGTATAGAGAATGCAGAAAATACAATTAAGTCTGAAGGTCATGTTTAAAATATTAATTTTCTGTGAAGGCTTTGAATTCTAACAAACATAAAATATGCAAAACATGAACTCAATGTAGCTCATTTATATTTCTTATATCATTGACTAATTAATCAAATCACTTTTATGTTTATTTTATTATTTAACCCTTGTATATTATATTACATTCTCAAATTCTTTTTATATTTAAAGAAACAAAATACCTTAGTGCTTAAATAAAAAAAAATAAATGGTATGGGCGTATACTCAATAATTGTTATTTAAAATACTCTTGCTTGTAATTTATTTGAACTCCATAAACTGGGAACTTCACAACGTGGTTTTAATAACAGATAAACCTAATCTCTTCTGTAATATTTGACATTCTTATTTGACAATTATCTTACCTTAGAATTATAAAAATCAAATTAATAAAATTAGTATCAATATTAAATCTTAATTATTCTGTATGGATTCTGAAAAACTTCCCAGTCTCGTTCTAGAATGAATGAAATGATCTGATGTTTAACAATTATGTGATCCTGAGAAAGTTGGGCTTCTTGAATCTCTGTTTCCTTATCTATAAACTAAGGTTGGTAAAACTGAATTTATTGGATCAAATAAAGTTTGGTCAGTAAATCTTCTAGTATACTATCCACCACGAAATAGGCATTCATTAAAGCTGAAGCAAAGAAGTAATTTGACAGAGTGACAAGAGCAAGAATTTTGAAATCAGAACCTTGGAAAGGACTTGGATTCCATTCTCTACCCTTGAGTTTCATTCCACAAGTTAACTGGCTTCACTGATTAATAAAAATAAAAATATCATGTTGCATGATGCATGCACGTGAAGTTTCTGGTAAATGCAAAAATTGTCACAATCATTGTCTTTATAATTATACTCCAACAATCTATTCTCATTAATAAACCTTTTACCTATACTCTGGTAGCAAATCATTCCTATATTCCATCCTTTATACAATACATTATATTTAAAATGAGTTTATTCTCAGGAACTAAATATTCATAATCACTACAAAGTTATCAGCATCTCATGGTTGACAATCTCAAAACTATGGCAATAAAAGAGAACTTCAACTGAAATGTAGGATTGCAATCAGATGTCCATTATTATCTCTTACTGAACCTCAATTAGAGAAATTCATTGAGATAATAGAAACTGTAATCAGTCAACAAAGATGAATTGATCAAGTAAAATAAATAAAAGAGAAGCATCCTGAATAATTAAGAGTCCATATGCATATAAGCTATATACAAAAAAAAAATGTAATTATATCTACGGTAAAAAGATTCTGATTTTTTTTACCACTTTAAATATAAAAATCTTTAAAGATGAAAAATATTTAAAGAGTTATGCAATACTTTTGTTATCTCACAAATACATTATTAATTTTTTCATTGTAAGCAGATCAATTCATGTAGCACAGTAAGGAATAGTAAAATAAGTGACAATGGGATTTATTTACTCTCATTAGATCAAATAACCATTATAACTAAAAGGTATAAATATTCCCCATTCTTCAGTGCTGCTATATTTAAACTATCAGTTTATTTTCAGAATCATCATTTTTTTCATAATTGTGTGTATATAAAGTTTTTACTGAGCTATCAGGCAATATATTTTTTAAAATGTAGCACACTTAGCTTTCCTTTGGTAAAAATTATTTTTATTAAGCCATCTTTTAAAATTGTTTGGTTTCTATCTGCTACTCAGCAATCATATTCTCCTCCTTCTGGTAATCTGACTTTTAAAAGACAACAAATTCCCTCTCTTTCTTTTCTGTTTTTCTTTTTTCTTTTCTTTTCTTTTCTTTCTTTTTCTTTCTTTCTTTTTTTTTTCTAATTGTATCTTCAGATTTTATTACTGTATTGTTAGAAAATGTGGAGAGAACTATTCCAAACATTTTACCAACCTAACCTCATGTGTGAAAGTTTATCATCCTCGTTTGACAATGAAGAAAGAGGCTCCAAATCTCAGCCTTGTTTCACATATTTAGTTAAGGGCAGAAAAGGACTTCACATGGCCTACACTGCCTTAGCTCAGTACTCAAACTATGATGAAGAAGAAATGCTAAGGGTACCTGGAAGGCTCAGTCAGTTGGGCAATTGATCTCTGATTTCATCTCAAGTCCTGATCTTATGGTCATGAGACTGAGCCCTGTGTCAGTGTAGAATCTGCTTGAGATTTTCCCCTTCTCTGCCCCTTCCCCTGCTCTCTCTTTCTCTCTCTCTAATAAAATCTTAAAATTTTAAAGAACAAATGCTACTCTACCAAAGCAATATTTTCCTTTTCACTTATTATTTTATAAATATTATAAATGTGGATTGGCATTTCTGAATATTTCTACAATTTGCTTCTTTCAATTTTTAAATCTATTCTTCAAGGGATAATTCCCAAGGTTGTATTTGTGAAGTCCACATTGAGCTCTCTACATATTCATTACATCATCTTTACACAGGGGCCATGCTAATCTTCTCTATCACTCCACTTTTAGTATATGTGCTGCAGAAGGGAACACTCTACATATTCATTACTGTTTAAAATTTATGTAGTTTGCAGGGCAAAGTATACATTAGGAGGATGCATAAACAAGTCTAAGTTTAAAAGCTATAATCATCTTATTTGTTTTATATTTCTTTAAGATAGGTCATCTGATATTTAAGAAATCAAGTTTGCATGATTATAGTTGGACAATACTCTTAGACTAAATTATTTTGATTTTTGTTGTTAGGGAATTTGACACTAGACTGCAGTATGTGGCTAAATAAACTGGGGCCAGAATGGTTCGAGCCACTACCAATCTAACCATAGCTATATTCATCTTGTGAATTTCCTAACAGTGTTCACAATTTTTTAAAGATTTTTCTAAAGTCTCAAGCTTCACTCATGAAACTATCATGATAGGCACAGAAACGTTTTAACCAATTTATAGAGAAAATGCATGTGCTCTTGTATCTTCTCTCCTTTCTTATTTAAAATACATTCCTGCTTTTTAAATGCAATCTGCATATCACTTATATCAGAATCTCAATGCGTGCTTGTTTAAAAATATAGATTACTTTATCCCCAGCCCAGGGAGAAAGTACTTCACAGTTAAAATCTCCCAGAGATGGCTTTTAATATCTAACAAATTTTAAGACCCACTCCATATATTTTTGCCTTTTTACCTCTCTTAGGGAAAAACAAATAAACAAAAAAACCTCTCCTTCATTTCCACAAAGGAAATAGTTTTCTTAACCATATTATCTCAGATTTCTTTTTGCCATTCTTTTTCTAAAATGTCCTCCTTCATCTCCAGAATGCTAAAAAGGCCTAATTTATTGGCTTATGCAAGGTTCAAGCCCTTTCTATCATGACATTATCTGATCTAGAAGCAAAAGTTTAAAATTAGCCCAAAGATTCAGTTATCAAAGTGAGAGATTAGGACGTTTGTTAGCACTTCCTCCTCCACTCTCTTTGTTTATTGGCCTAAAATGCCTACATGATGTCTAATGTACAACAGCCATCACAAAGGAAGGCACAGAAAAAAAAAAAGAAAGAAAGAAAAGAAAAAAAAAAAAAAAAAGGAAGGCACAGAATGAGAGATGAAGAAGCCTGGTTCCTGAAGCCATAGCTGATCAATCATTCCAACTCCAGCCTGCTTAATCTTGACATCTATTATGAAAGGCAAACACATCCTTATTTATTTAAGGCACTGGTTTTTGAGTTTTCTACTACTTGTAGTCATAGTCAACCGCCAGTTAAGAAAATGTGTAGATCTAACCAGGGACAATTTCTACTTTATTTTTTAATTGTTTTGATCACAATGTTGTTCAGGCATTTTCATTGCATTATTGTTCCTCTATTTTCTCAGATATTCTGTTGATATCAAGGTTAACACCTGGAAATTCTAGCTTTGGGTACAAATGGATTCTGGATATCAATGGATGTCATCAAGATCTGGCATTTTGTTGTTTCTGTACCTCTGTTCTGGTTTTTAATATGGTATTTTCATTTTTAGGCTGACTCTATCAACATGATAGCTCCCATAACATAATTTCTCAGGATGTGATCCCGGGTTTATAAATCTAAGTGGAGTGGAAAGAGCTCAACAAATCAGTCAGTTCATCCAAAATCTGGAAATGATGTTGACTGCATATTTTGATGATTAGACTGAGTTATGTGTACCCCATCTGGAACTAAGGATTAGGTCAATTTCTTCCAAATGCAAGGACACAGAGACATGGTGAGGTAGTTATCTAAGAAGATAAAGGAATGCTGGGTAGGCAAAATTAAAAACAAAACAAAACGCAACACTTTCTACTCTATTACTGCCTTGGTTTTGACTTTATATATTTTCTTGGAGTGCTACAATATTTATTTTTTCTTAAATCCTCTGTTTCCAATACTTCAGTTGCATTCTCAAACCAAGTATTTCTTCCCGTATCTAAATCCCTTTAATATCTTGCATTTTGAACTATGCTTGCATAGGGAAAACTGAGTAGAACTTTTTACTACTGCCTAAGTCAGAGTTTGGAATTTGAGTCCATTCAGTAATTTGCCTATTAGGAGGGAGAAAAAAAAAAAAAAAGCCCTCTTCAGAAGACAAAAAAAGAACCCAGAGAGTCTATAACATATTGTTCTTATTGTTCACTCTCCAACTAAAGGTTAATCAGACAGGCAAATAGAAGAAGATAACCAAACTCAAGCAATAAGTAAATAAGGACTTTACATAGGATATTATAAATAAGAACAAACATCCAAAGGAAAATAAGGAATGACAAGAGAAATAATTTCAAATAAATCATATATATGTAAATATATATAATCATAAATATATATGTAAAATAAAAACTCCAAATCAAAAAACTAGAGCTGAAAAGTCAACAAATAAAATTACATAATTAACCATCACTGAATGGACTCAACATCAGATCAATAATGCCTAAGGAAGTGTCAGAAAACTTGAATGTAATTAAATAGAAATTAAGCTCTTTGAAAAATAAAGAGAGAAAAGGCATCAAAGAAAAATTAACAGGGTGCTAGAGACCCATGAAAAAAATATCAATGTTAAAATATGTGCAATTTTAATACCAAGGGATAGAAGTGAGGAAATAGGAATAGAAAAAATATTTATTGGCCCCAAATATGGAAGACAATATCAACTTATGATTCCATGAAACTAAACAAACTGAAACTTGATAAATGCAAAGTAAATTATAATGGTACCTAGGCACATTATAGTCAAGTTGTGAAATTAAAAGATAAAGAGAAAATGTTTAAAGCAGGGAAGAGGGGCAGGGGAAGTGACACACTACATATATTAAACAGTAATGGGATTGACCACTTCATTCTCATTAGAAAGAACATGAAAAAAAGAAAAAGAGGCCAAAAAATAATAGACTGGCCTCTTCATATTATGAAAGGAAATGAAAATAAAATTGTGAGCACAGAACTATATATCCAGTAAAAATAATCTTTATGGATGATTAAGTAGAGACATTCAGAAACACAAAATAGAAAATTAATTGCCAGCTGATTTACTATATAAAAATATGCTAAAAGGGTTTCCTTAGGATGAAAATAAACACATAAGTAATTTATATAGTACACAAAATATGATATATAATATTTTATACATATTATATATACAAATATAAATTTATATAACTTAAATTGTATATAATATACAAGTATATACTATATATTTTAGATCACAGAAAACACAAGTTAGAAAATATTTCAAGCTAAATGATAATTAAAATATAAGATTTTAAAATGTGGGACGCCTCAGTGGCTCAGCGGTTGAGCATCTGCCTTTGCTCAGGGCATGATCCCAGATCCAGATCGAGTCCCACATAGGGCTTCCTGCATGGAGCCTACTTTTCCCTCTGCCTGTGTCTCTCATGAATAAATAAATAAAATCTTAAAAAAATAAATATAGGCATAAAAGCATTTATTAAAATTTTAGTACTTGAAAGAAGTAAATGATAATATATAAAAGATACTACAGTATGACCAAGTAAAGTTATTCCAAGAATGAACAGCTAGTGTAAACCTTACTAAACAGCATATTCTACTACATTATCAGAATAGTATTATCATCTTAATGGATGAAGAAAAAACTGGACATTTTTTAGCTCTCATTAATGATAAAATCCTCTGAATACTGGAAGATAACTTCCTCAATCTGTTAAGGGATACCTTGGTCACGACAATAAGTCATGCCAATTTGCTTTATCCAGGAAACCAAGGTTGGTGCATATTATACAAATCAAATTACAGTGAAAGATTAAAAGAGAAAATTCATAAGACAATCCCAATAACTGCTGAAAAATAACACATTTGATATAGAAGAATCATCAATGATAACATTTTCAGAACACTTAAAATAAAATTGATGTGCTAACAGGTATTCAGAATACCTACAGTAAATATCACATTTAAGAGTCGACCCTTAAAGCTACCTTTTGAGATTTGTTAAGAAGAGAAACATTCCTATTATCATCGTTTTCATTCAACATTGTACTGGAGTTTCTAAAAGGTGCAATAAGTCAAGGAAAAGAAATATAAGCAGAATTGGAAAGAAAGAGCCATCCCAGTATTCACTGGTGTTAAGATCAAATTATGAAGTTTCAATAGAGTCAGGTGAAAATACATGTAACTCAGACAGTTATGTGAAATATTGCTTAAAGCAACACTTACAGATAGCTTTCTTAAACTTACGAATAGATTTTTGAGGCAGAAAGCCTCAGTTCCATTTCTAGCTTTGTTTCTAGAGTTTCCTGATATGCTAACAGAAATACAAGCATCCCAATGGGTGGTGGAGATTAAAATTATACGTAAATACACACAAATACACACACAGCTGTACTTTATGTTACATCTGGAATGTAACTTAGACTATAGGAGTAGTCTCAACTTCTTGGCCCATGTTTTATTTTAAAAGATATAGAGTACAATTAGAAATTATATTAATGAAGACCATTGTTATCTCATTCTCAGGTTCACTAACAAAAATGACAAAAGCATGACTAGAAGGTGAATTTTTATTTTGTTTTTTAATTTTTTAAATTATCACTATTTACCAACATACACTCATACCAATCCCTCCATTTTTATTTCAACATTCTGGTGGAATTAAATAAATGACCACCAAATGATCACGTATTTAAAAAAAAATTAAATCTGAAATACTGTATCTGGACTCTTTATAAAATATATTATGATGATCAAGATGATTTGCAGTTTTTATATTGGTTAAATGGAGCTGCTGTTTATCAGAATATTACAGTGAAGTGTTATGTTATCAATAAAACCACTTCCGGGGTAATTTATTTTAAGATTTATGTATTTATTTTTAGAGAGAGAAAGAACATGAGCTGGGGATGGGGCAGAGAGAGAATCTTTGATGCCAACTCCTTGCTGAGCTAGAAGTCCAAGGAACGACCGAGCTGAAACCAAGAGTTGGACACTTAACCAACTGATCCATGTAATTTTTGATTATAGTTTAAGTTAGTTTTAGGTTCAGTTATTAGTAGGACATTTCTTTGTGTATGTGTGACATGGTTTACAACAGAAAAAAATATTTTTTTAAAAAGAAAAATGACAAAATCAGGGTATTGTATCTTATATCCCAAACGATTGATTCCTGGCATGATATGATATTTCAGGTCAATTATAAATATCTCTTTATTTCTGTTAGAAAAGGCTATTGTTTTTCTTCATTAAGTGGGACCTCTAAAAGCAGATTTATGCAGAATATCTTGCACCCTTTGATTGGGGAGCTTTAATTTAATGTATTTGAGATATTTGACATGGTAAAACTCTCAAGGACTTGCTTATACATGGCAAATTTATTATTTCTCTTTAATTAAATTCACATAAGCTCTTAGGCAATTACACTTGCAAGAGAAATTTTTAAGTGATGAGAAAGATTACAGGGAGGGATGTATAAAAGTGAAATTTTCCAATACTGGTTACATACTATTGTACATGAGACAGACAGTGGGGAAGATAAATGCTTCTTCATAAGAGATACGATAGTTATTACTAATTAAGAAAATGCATTTGAAGCAATTACTAAAGAACAACAGCATTAACTCTATCCATATTTGAATTTTCCCTGTCTGCCAAATTGAAGTGCAGACCTCCACTCCATAATTGACTGCACTAAATTTGATCCTCTCCACTTTTTTACATTAATAGGACTTCATGCTAAGTTTTTAAAGCCTAAATGACTTCCAATTCTGAATTCCAGAGATAAGCGCTTTTATTTTGATATTTTAATTTTTCTCATCATGTATATATTTACATAGCTATAGCAATGCAATTTGTTTGCAAGATTGAAATTCAGGATATCTTTTTTTTAAAAAAATATTTTATTTATTTATTTATTCATGAGAGACAGAGACAGGCAGAGGCATAGGCACGGGGAGAAGCAGGCTCAGGCAAGGAGCCAGATGAGGGACTCGATCCCAGGACCTGAGCCAAAGGCAGATGCTCAACCACTGAGCCAGCCAGGCACCGCAAAATTCAGGATATCTTCTATATAATCATTTAGAGAATATATATATATATATATATAATCATTTAGAGAGCATATAACCTTATGTGCACTTCCAATTTGATGGTTTTATTTTATTTATTTTATTTTTTATTTTTATTTATTTATGATAGTCACAGAGAGAGAAAGAGAGAGAGGCAGAGACACAGGCAGAGGGAGAAGCAGGCTCCATGCACCGGGAGCCCGATGTGGGATTCGATCCCGGGTCTCCAGGATCGCGCCCTGGGCCAAAGGCAGGCGCCAAACCGCTGCGCCACCCAGGGATCCCTAATTTGATGGTTTTATAATGTAGTTTTATCATTCTTATATAGAGATGTTTATTAAAAATTGCTTTTTATTATGAACAGAACTACAGATTTATAGCAGTGAGTATCCATTAGGGTTTTTTTTTTCCTTTTTTCTTTCCTTTTTTTTTAAAAAAAATACTTATTTTTATTTTTTCCACATTGTTATTTACATTCCAGTTAGTTAACGCAGTGTATTATTAGTTTCAAATGTACAATACAGTGATTCAACACTTTCGTACAACACCCAGTGCTCATCACAAGTACACTCCTTAACCTAGGCACCTGTCCTCCCATCCCCCCACCCTCTCTGCCATATATACTGTCTACAAAATTCAGTTGCAATCCTATGCAGACACCTGTTGCAGTCTAGATTGGAAAAAGCAGAGAAACAGGTGTTATGGTAAACAACATGAAAGTTGTTGCATTTGGAGTCCAGTGGGGAAACACCAATCCTAACTCTGCTATGACTGTCAATAGCATGCAGTATTTTTCATTAATGAGAAAGCAGAATGAAATATCCATCATATGGAAATGATAGCCTTCAAAAAGTTATCTTTAATCACATGCAAATTTTAGTCTTAATAAATTGACCTTTTTTCCATATTTACCAGTTTTTAATAGCAGTATTTCAGAATTTTAGGAAGTGTGTTTTTATCAGGCACCTTTGTGCAAAATATTGACCCTCAGAAATCTTAATGGTTAATTATATTGAATTAATTTTTCATAATTCACCACATTTTTGTATCTATTACTACACCACTAAAGGCATAAATAGTGTATAATCAGACAATGTTCCACATGATAACATCAATTTTTTTGGAGCATTAAAATGGAATTGACTAAAATAATAGCACATCTATTCTATAGATACTAAAACATATAATTTCACATCTGAAATACAAATTATCATAAAATTTTTGAATTTATACTGGTATTATATAGATATAGACTTTGGAATAGCTTTATGATGGCCACATATAACAAAATAATTCATTTTTAATTCAAATATAATATACAAGGAAGATTAGATATGTCTTATACAGACAAAAATAATATAACTTTGGAGACAACAAATCTAGCTTTTTTTTTATTTTTTTTTTTATGAAAAGCTTTGTGTAATTGTGTGTCATACTTGCACCAAGGCCATGCTAATCTTCTCTGTATCATTCCAATTTAGTTTTATGTACTGCCAAGCAAATACCAAACCTGGCTTTTAATTCTGGCTTTACTTCTAGCTCTCTTTGTATGACTTTGGTAAAATCAGTCTCTTAGTCTCAGCTTCTCATACGTAAATGGGATGGGGGGAGAGAAGCACTTTTCCTTATTGAGTTTGAATATCATGATCCAATGAACCAATTTAATATAACATGTTAGCACTGGGGATAGGCACTCAAAAATGTTAATTCTTCTAACGTATTTTTATTTTGCTGACTGGATTTGAAAATCTATAATCTCTATGTTTTGAGTTATGGAGACTATTTTAGTTGTGGGAAATTGTTTAAAAAAAAATAGTTGTACTTAAAATATCACTGAGACCTGATGAATCTAAAGGTTTTCTTAAGGTGGAAATGTTACACTATAATCAGAAATATGACCACAATGATAAAAACTGCTTAAAGGAAACACACAAATGGCAGCTCCATTTTTTTAGGTTATGCCTGAAGAAAAATTACTATATAAAACATAATTTCAAAGTATAATCATTTTACTTCCTCAGATTAACCAAAGATGAATGACAGCCATATTACCTTTAATGTGCAAAGAGATGCCAAAAAGGACATTGAAAATCACTTTAGTCCATTAAGGGTAACATTAAATCCCAATGAAATTTAAGTTTTAATTTTATAATGCATCTCAATCTGAAACCTTCATTTCTAATTAGCAATTTATTCCTTTGAACTTCCTATCAGGTTGGCGGTGCCAATCTTAAGCCCTTTATTACAATTTGTCACTTACTCATTTTGGATGTCAAAATTCATACTACTAAGGGACAACCATGTTATTTTGCTACCTGGGTGTACCAAAAAAAAAAAAAGTCACTGATCTCAATGACGAAGAAAGCTCTATGTCTTACTGACTGCTTAGCATATTCAACTCAATAGTATGTATTGGGAGCTTCCTATGAAGATAACACTTTGGTTTTTATTTGGTTATAAAATATGAATTAAGAAGCACTGCCAAGTGAGCAAAGACCTTAAGATATAGCGAGGGAGCTAAGGCAACATATATATAGATACGTATTAGACAAAGTAGAAAGACATGATATCAATGAATCACTAGTAAAATCTAGCTTTGTTTTATTTCTGGAGATCCATAATATTTAGGGTACATCCAGGCATCAGAATGCTATGGTTGTCTAACATACGTCTCATACAAGGATTTTCTTCCTCTTTTCACCATTTTTTCAAGTGGCCTATGGGACTACCATCTACATCTCTACTCCCGCTCTGTTTCCTATCCCAAGTTGCAGCAAACATTTCCAAACACATTTCTTATTAGCAAGGAATAGTAAAATTATGAGGTTATATAAAAGTCAATAAACTTATAGGTAACTTACTAAAAATGCTCTTAATGAGGAGAGCAATCTTGAATACAAGAAAATGGGATTCTTTTTCAAGCTAACTAATGTATAAGTTTGGCAAAAATTATTGAGGTGTCTGGCTCCTGGTCAAAAAAATCTATGTGTGATCTTTCAGGTCTGACCACAGGCAGTTACAAAGGTTTTGCCCGGCAGACTTTGTGAGAGAAAGTTGCCTTTCCCACACCAGACGCAGAGTGCAGCCAATGCACTGCCATCGCTATAGAAAGTTGTAGTTAAGAATCCAGGATCCCTTGGCCAGGATCCCTTGTATTACCAGCCCCAGCAACTCCTTTGGTTACCTTCCATCAAGAACCTACGTCAGAAGTACCTGTGACAGGCACCTCTGCTGAGAACGCTTTATGGGGTGAAGAGTGGAGAAGGGACTCGAAGACACAATTTTCTACTCTGGACCCAGTGTTTAGTACTTTGCTATGCCTAGCCTTTACCCATCCTTCCCCTCCTCCACTGGAGTCCATGAAACTGCAGGGTCCTTTTGTTCAGCTTTTATTTTTGGGCGTGAGGCAATTACTTTCATTTTGGCTAGCAATCCACCATGTCTGTGCTGATCCATCTGACCCTTGACTGGTGCCATTTCACGGAGAAAAATGAAACAGTGGGATATTTGGCACTTTCTCTAATTTAGCCTCTTGCTTATATTTTTACACTAAGTGACTAAAGGCTTGGATATTACTTTCATTTTGGCTTGTTCCATCAATCAGTTACTGTAACACCAGGCAGTCAGCAATCTCCAGCTCAAGTCAGGCCTTGAAGTTGTCTACCTTCTTTGAGTTGACCCTTTCTTGTCTGTAAAACTGGGATATTGATACCTTTCTCATCATAAGTATAAGAGATGATATAAGTAGATGTCTTAAGATAAAACTAAACTCAATTACAACAATCTCAAAACCATAATTGTAACTGGAAGCTGGAAGGATCTCCAAAGCAGTAAATAACAGTGACTGAACATATGAATCATTTTACACTTGGTTAAATTTTTATAAATATGAACAATAAATCTTGCATCCTCAAACTACATATGTTTTGTACTGGATGTCTGTAGATGACTTCAAAGTCATTATATTTATATATAAAGTGTATTCTAATTCCAACAAGAAACCAACTCAGAAGATTCTTTCAATTTTACATAATACTAGGTACTATATAGTACTAATAGTACTACACAAGAGTCACTAGGACCCAAAATTTTCCTAATTTGTTCCTGCTTTCCCCCTCATTTGTTGACAGAACATTGCTTCATATGCTCTTGTGAAAGAGGCCCCTCACTTGCTATCTATACCTGTTATATTAATAGGAATCTGACACAAAATGTCATCTCGTCTTTCTCCAACCTTTCTGTACCATATTTGCTCAGTAACAAACAAAGAAGCAAAACTTAAGCAAATGAATTCCTTACGGGCCATATTAATATTACCAGATGCACCCAGGCAACTTCCAGTATTGATTTAGAGTCAAGAAAATTTCATTCCCCACTGTTATCTTTATACTAAGAGTTACTATGGCAATGGAGTTGGTTGGTTCTATGCTTCCCAGATATTATGTGTCTATTTCTACCTTCATAAAATGTCCTTATAATTGGATTTTCTGGTTATTGTTTAGAATTATTCTGTTCCTCCTAATTCTTCAAGGCCAAAGTCTGAACTTCTCTATCATTTTTTTTGTCCACTAATTCTTAAACTTTTCTTCTATCAATAATTCATGTCACCCAGAACACTAATTTGGTACTTGACATTATGTTATTTCACTTATTTAACAATATAAGTATTATTCAAAGTGCCACACAGCCCTCTTAGGCATACACAATCACCACAGTGTTTTGACTAGACAACTTCAATAATAAAAAAAAAGTATATATTAATTATTCATTTAAGAAGTATAGTTTCAAATTTGAACCGGTGTCTGAATAAACTTGGTAATTAAAGCAAAAACTTTTTTTTTCTATAATTTTGTTTATTTATTCATGAGAGACACAGAGAGACAGAGAGAGGCAGAGACATAGGCAGAAGGAGAAGCAGGCTTCCCACAGGAATCTCGATGCAGGATCAAGTCCCGATCCCAGGACCCCAGAATCACTACCTGAGCCAAAGGCAGATACTCAACCACTGAGCCACCCATGTTTCCCTAAATCAAATTGTATAAGAGATTTCAGCATATAATTTACACGGGAATTTAGGTATTTCCTTTAACTCTTGGTTTATTCTTGAATTACTGTATCCTGATTTCTCATTTAAAGTTACCTCCAAAGGGATCCCTGGGTGGCGCAGCGGTTTGGCGCCTGCCTTTGGCCCAGGGCGCGATCCTGGAGACCCGGGATCGAATCCCACGTCGGGCTCCCGGTGCATGGAGCCTGCTTCTCCCTCTGCCTGTGTCTCAGCCCCTCTCTCTCTCTCTCTCTGTGACTATCATAAATAGATAAATAAATAAAAAAGAATAAGAAGAAAAGTATTTAAAAAAAAATAAAGTTACCTCCAAAGAAAATTAAATAAATAAATAAACGTACCTCCAATTTAGAAGTTTTAGTTGGTTCATATAAGATTTATTTTAGTGTGTGACCAGGTCAGAACAACACTCTGATTGCCATCCCACTGTACAAGAGTAACTTCTTTTTTTATTGTTGATTTTTAGAGGAAAGCAGATTCAATGAAACACAGATGCAGTAGTATATTTAGAAATCCATGGGTGTTGTTTCAAAGTCTTGAAAACTGCTATTATTTAAAAGCTAATGAGATTTTTTTTCTAGGTAAATTACAAGACAGACTATATCTTTCTGTTAATGTAATTGTACTCTTTTGGGTATTCTTCACCAGACTGTAATTTGTATATTCTACTCTATGGATTTGTGTTAAGGAAAACATATTTCATGGAATATTAAGAGTCTGAAATAGAAAGAACATTTTCTTGACAATTATTTTTGTGTTTTTCAGTTAGAAGGTGAATATTACATTTTCTTATGAAACATTCATTAGTGTTATATATACTTCTAATTTATTTCAAAGTTGATTTTTCAGTTATTTGATTAATAAAATATTCACATTAATAGGATAAGATCTTATTAGCAAATGAACAAGAATTAAAGTGAGGACAAAAGGAATGGGTAAACGTTCCTGTAAGGGGAAGAGAACTAGACCTTATTAAATTTTTACTATTTCTTGTGTTAGTTTAAAGATATATATTTCATTTAATATAATTTTTCACAAATCTGTACGGTAAGTTGCTGGAATAGCTTTTATTTTCTTTAGAAATACAAAGGCTGTGATTTAGAGAGATTTCATGCCTTGCCGACATTTAATTACCAAGGAACTGACAGAGCAATAACTTCAGTGTTTCATGGGTGCATCTCTCTCTTGGGCCAGGGATTATGTTTAAGTCTCTAAATGTCTTAATACAGCAGAGGCAATTAAGTTCCTTCCACTCACTTCACCAAAAAAAAAAAAAAAAAAACTGTTTCTAAGACAGAATTTTATCACTAAATTGTAAAAATAATAGCTCCCTCTTTTATTCAGTTAAATTGCTAAAAATGAAAAGTACATTTTACCAACATAATCCTGCTGGAGTGTAGAGTGCAGTCCATTTGAAGAGCAGATGTTTATATAATTTGTGAAAGGCATACACATATAAATTTGTGATGTTTAACACAAAATTGGTTAATGATTATTTTGGAGTTATCTTTTCCATAGAATAGAAATCATTTGCATCTCTTTTGGACAACATATAATAAAACTTAACATGCATATTCACAGAGTCTGTGCCCTAATAAGTAGTTAATGGACAAATGCACATCCCTAGTGAATTGAATAATCCTTGGGTGGGAGTATTACTCCATAGTTCAATAACATCTTGAAAAATATGTCATTATCACTCATCTTTGTAACATACAGTGTCCCAAGCAATTGACTCTAAAGCATTAGGCAGAAGATGGCCCTCTAGTTGGTTTCTCTACCCAAAATATGAAATAACATCATAACATATTGCAACCATGTTTAGTCCAATTTCTCTCTAAAAATTAAATTGTCCTTGTTCACCTCATACACTGAAGATTGTCTTTATTTTTATGCCAATATTTCTTGCCATAAAGTAAATCTTACATCTATAAACTCTAGAATCATAAAAGACATCATAAAAGATGATGTTAACTCATACATATTTGTTGACTCTAAACATTTTTGATAAATTGTCAAAAGAGCACATTCAAGCTAAATCAACAGACTTACATATGCTACAGTAGAATAGAAATTAATAAGGGAGTAATTAATATCTGCCTTTGGGACAACAGCTAGTTAATTTTTAGACAAAAGTAAAATCACAATGGATTTTTGCCATTGGAAGAAGGTCTTATGAATCATAATAATGTTAATATAGATATATTTGAACATTGGTTATATAAATTTAAGAGCATTTACTAGAGTTATCTATCATAAATATAATTCATTTTAAGTAGGAAAAACAAAATTTTTAAGCAATTGCCAATTAATGTACTTCACTAACATAACTGATTTCACATACCTCTGCATCTAATTACTTGAGTGATCAAGAAAAAAATTCATTTCATTGTTCTTTTTTAGAAGTGTTTTTACATCTTTGTCTTAATTTAATAGTGTTTTTACTATTTACTTATTTTACTGTTAGGAAGAAAATATATGATACATTTCTAACCTCTGCCAAAAACCTGCTAATTGAACAGAAATAAAATAATACATCTTTGAAGGAACAAAAAAAATTAGATTTTACAATTTCTTTTCTTTTTGATTAATCACTTCCAATAGTCTCCTTAACTTTCCCTCTCTAAAACATTGAGTACTAAGAAGAATAATGTTGGTAGCATACATGAGTACTGTTAGAAGACACAGATATCTATGATACTATTTTTTATTTTATATTATGTAACCTTATGTGTTATTGCACAAAAGGAGAAAGATAAAGAAAATAAGAATCAACAGTTACTGTTAAAGCCATGTCGTCTTTCTATATTAAACAATCTCCACCTAGTATGCCTTAAATTATACAAGATTTTGATTTTGAACCCTATGGTTGTTGGTGGCTGTGAAGCAATTATACCTAGAATTTTCCCTCAGTTTTTTTAAAAATGTGTAGCAATAGATAGCTCTTACAAACTGGGCATTATTTAAAAGGTTAGGAAGAAGTCAGCTATAATTAGAGGGCAATGAAAAGTCTACTGTGAAATGAATAGTATGTACTTTAGGAGGTCTGTAAGATCAATTGGCATAAGTTATATATATTTTAAGTGGTGCTCACTATTCTCCTTTGATACAAAACTGAAAAGTTGCTTAAAACTTTGTAGATGTATTATTTGTTTACAGTTCCATCTGCAAATATCGACCAAGTTGCATGGAGAAAGATAAACTGTAAAGAAAACCAAATTATTATTGAAATTATGCAGCTAAAAATCAAGTTAAACATCATCTTGTGTATGGGTATAAGTATGCAGGTTTCCCTTATGTTGAGAAATAAGTTAATATATTTTTTAAAAAATCGAAAATGTCAATGCTTGGCAAATATTAAATATCCAACCATTTTTATCATTTTGTTATATGTTATAAACATAAATGTACACCTTTATAATCAAATGCAAAAACTTGGGTTTATTTAATTATTCAAACCCTTTATCAATATATTAATAATTTGAAGCCCTTTATTAATCTATTGTCTTTGCTTACGCTTGTACATAACAAGGGACTTGCACTCCATTAAATACACCATGCTATCTCAAGCCTCCTGTACTTTTTCCTAAGAAAAGCCTGCCACTCCTGCATTTAGCTCTCGACTCCACTGCAGAACTAGCATATTCTTAGACATCTTCTGTGACTCTGCAACTTAAATTTGACTTTGTTTTTCTATTCTTTATATATTTGCATATAAAAGAAACAAATATATATAGATAGCCACAAACTTACGATTTTTCAACTTTACCATGGTGTGAAAACTATACAAATTTGTAGACAGTATACTAAGAATTTTAATTTTGATATATGTTCCTGGGCTAGCACTGTGTGGTACTAATACTCCCTGACAAAGCTGAGCAGCAGCAGTGGGCCAGAGCTCCCAGTCAAGCATGGGATCATGAGGACAAATCCATATACTTAAAACTCATTCTGTACCCATATAGTCATTTTGTTTTTCACTTTCAGTGCCATATTCATTAAGTTACAGTGGAAGTTCACCACTTTATTTTCAAATAAGCTTTATGTTAGATCAATTTGCCTATCTGTAGTCTACTGTAAGTGTTCGGAGCACATTACAGTAGGCTGGGCTAAGTTAAGCTGCTCAGTAGGTTATATGTATTAAATCCATCTTCCACTTAAGGTATTTTCAACTTACAATGGGTTTATTGGGATGTAACCCCATCATTAGTTGAGGAAGATCTTTATCTATGAAGCTTTCGTACTGCATTGTTAAATGTAATGCAGTTATGTTCTTTTTTGATTCCTTCAATCTGTGAGATTTTGAAGACTGGCATTGATGTCTCTTACAGGTATATCCTCAGCATTTAACTGAATGCCTGAAAAGTGTACCAGTTAAATCAATATCCGTTGAATATATAAAGACTAAACAATGATCAAATATGTGTTGCCCCTCATCTTTTTCTCCCTCCCCCTTATTGCATATGATAGGAGATTAAATTGAAACTGCAGTAAAAAATCAATATGCTTAATGAGAAATGTTATTAAAGAAATGGAATCCAGAAATTATTGAACTCTGTTAGGCTTCAATGATTGACTGTTAATAAACATAGGTTGATTGATAACCCTGCATGTGACTACAGTAAGTAAAGTCTCTAGCAAGATGTTACACCATACAAATAAACTCAATAATGCATAATTGTGAATATTAGAAATATCACCATGTCATTGGTCATTTGCACATTTAATTTTATTATCTCCTATGCGTCAGTACAGTACTAAACTCACATCCCAAGGTTGAATATGTAAAGGTCCTTGAGCTCTCAGTTCTAGTCTAGAGAAAAAAATCAAGAATGTTAATAGTTTTATTATGATGCAACGTGTATGATAATTACTAGACAACGAACTTAAAAACGAGTCAAATTTAGGGTAAGAAATATTTATTTGTTTGTAAAAAGTACACTGGATTTAGGTAAATTAAAAAGACAAGGGAAGATTTTCCAGTAGAGAGATGTGTTTGAGAATGGAAATAATAGCACAGCTTAATAGTCAGAAAGCGTTAGTGTTTTGGAGGTTTGTAGGAAAGAATGAATATGTATGAATAGTATGAGGAATTAATAAGAAAAATAGCCTTCCAGAATAAGCTAAATAATTTGAATCTTTTTCTTTTCTTCATGCAAGCTACAAGCAGCCATTAAAGGGTTTTGAAGAGGAATGAAAAATGACTAAATATAAATTTTATGTCGATCTGTCTGCCTGTAATATGTAGTGTAGGTTTAAGCTGGAGGGGCAGTCTTAGTAGGAAAGGATCAAGTTTGAAGGTGAGAAATGATAAGAGCTGAAACTATGAGATGACAGAAGAGATTTAAGAAAAAAATTTTAAAAAGTTAAATTCACAAGTTTTGTAATATTAGATTTGAGGGACAAATTTAGAGAGAACATTAGCAGGACTCAGATTTCTGGCCAAGTTTACATGGATTAGGAAACACTGCAAATGTTGCAGATTTGGGGATAAAGATAATTGGTTTGGATTTTGATGTGGAACAAAGGCAACAGAAAAATTAAATTTCCTTACTATCTACAGCCCATTGACAAGTACTTGAAACTCACAGAGTGATGTTCCTCTAGGAACTCAGCTGCCTCCATGTTACTACTTCGCTGAGGGCAAGAGAGCAATCTTAGCCCAATCCCCAGGACCCCGTTAATTCTATTTAGTATATAAAAAATTCCTTTGGAAATATCCTTTGTCTCTAGCCCCCAAGATATATACTGACAATCATCCCCCAAGCACATGGCCCATAGACACATCTGAAAGGTCCCATGACTCAAGTTTTATTAGACAGCGATAAATGACTTTTCCCCAACAATAGCTAGCTCCACCAAGGTCCTGGAAATCCTGCTTCCAAAATTCTTTAGAGACTTACACTATGCCTAACCTCCTCCCAAGTTAAAGGAGATAATGGGCCACACCTCATGACCCCTGTGCAGCTCTTTGCCCAGAGGTCCAGTCCCCATACTTTAATAAAATCATCTTTTTGCACCAAAGACGTCTGAAGAATTCTTTCTTGGTCCTTGGCTCTGAAACTCATCTTTCCTACATCAGATTTCACACATTAAAATGAAAAAAAAAAAAAAGAAAGAAAGAAAAGAAGAGAAAATTTAAATAGAATTATAACTTAGAATGTATTAGCTTAAATACAGTAGTTGAAGCCATGAGTTCAGAGACATAATAATGAAAAAAAGAGAAAAATGTTTCATCAATTTAATAATCTATATCGATATTTAGCAACAGTTCTTATAAAAAGAGAATGTCATAGTAAAGTCATGTTTCCATAGTAATATTTTTCATAAACTTATTAAAATAACATCCATAGTAATATTGTTCATAAACATTAAAATAACAAGATCCATCATAACTTTGAAACTGTACCTGAAATTTTAAAACTAAAAAAAATAGCATACATTACCAGGTACTCAACAAATTAGCATGTGAGTATTTCATTCACCTATCCACACATGAATATTTTCAAATTGTTATTTGCAAGAATAAGTTCCTAAAGAATAAGGTCAAAGGCATTTAAACATATTTTTAAATTTTTTATTTTAATACTTTCTGAAGAAATGAATAGTACCATGCAGTGTTCCAGAATATTAGCAGAACAATGTAATTTAGAATAAAATTCACTTTAAAGAAGTATGTTCTTAGGCAATGTTTATGATCATGTGCAATTTCACCAATTAAACACCTATATAGGTGGAAAATGAATGTATGTTGAATGTTTGCCATTTGTGGAAGAAATCCAACATCTTTAGCCTGGCCAATATTCCTAGCTTTCGTTGGCTTGGAAGATTTCAAATCATAAATATTTTCTAATTCCCCTTGGATTTTAAGTCACAATGGCCTCAGGCTTTTATTCAAAATAAATTAGAGACAAAAACTACATGGTGAATGATGTATTATACTACAAACATTAAATGTCTACATTTTTAGTTAAGGAGAAATAAGAAATGGATTGTTTATAGTCTAGAGAAGAAAATAGTCAATAACTTACTTCTTAATAACTAGCGTTGATGTTATACTCTAATATGTTCCATATTAAAATACAAAAATATAGGTTTCTAAAAAGTTAAAATGAAAACTTTCTAATTAAATTGTTTTTATTGGTGATACATACTTTGGGTTCTGTTATCAATGAATAGCCTAAAGGGTAAAAACACCCCTTTTGTTTATATGAGATCTCTAAAATTCATAGGCTTAAGGGAAAAAGTTATATCTTCACACTGCTGTAAGTATTAAAACTGAATAACAGAGTCAGAATTCTCTTCTACTAAAAATAATTTCTTTTAGTCTCTGGGAGCTAAGTATGACTTGGGGATTTTACTTCTAAATTTGAAGTTTAGTAACATATTCTGAAACATTTTATTTTTCATCAGAATATGGTATAGTATCCTATATTAAGCACTTAATGCCTTTAAAAATCTGGACATATTAAAATAAAATTAACAGTAAAATAAAATATCATGGGGTGCCTGGGTGGCTCAGGGGTTGAGAGTCTGCCTTTGGCTCAGGGTGTGATCCCAGCGTCCTGGGATCAAGTCCTACATCGGGCTCCCTCTGCCTTTCTCTCTCTCTGTCATGAATAAATAATATCTTTAAAAATAAAATAAAATTGTATTAAAATTTTTAATTTTGATACAATCTTATTACTATGCTGTGCTATGTTGTCTCCCAGTGTTAGTTTTGCCAGTTATGTACTAGGAAATTGAGCATTAAATAAACAAAAACTAATACGCAAGCTGCCACACATGCAAGTGGATTCTGATTTGAATTAAAGTGATTATTTCAATTGGTTTACTTTCCGTGAGTGATGTATCGTTTTTCAATGGAACGCTTTGCTTTAAATGGATGTTAACTGTACATGGTGAAAATTATTTCAAATAAGCTGTAGGGATAGAACCATCTTCAGGATGATCAGGGAAAAAGTCATCAGACTGACTACAAAATAAATAAATAAAACTTAGTAGAATATTTAAGGAGAAGCCTGTAAAAGCAAAATAAAACAATCAAAGAAGTAAATTGAAGCCTGATGAAACTACCAAAGGAACAAAGTTGGTGAGCAGAGCTGCTCAGATTTGAATTCAGATGGATAATCACGTTTGATGAATGCCGAAAAACAAAACAAAACAAAAGTATAAAGAAAAAAGTTAGAACATCTTCCATCCTCCTAGACGGACATAGATAGAGGAGTAGAGATTGCTCTCCTGTTCCTCTTCGGTAACAGAAGAGCTGTATGCCTGGCTAAACGATGGTATTTACCAGTCTCCTTGGTACAGTTATTGCTGTTATTGCTCATCACTGACCCATAAACAGATGCGGGACTTCCAGGAAAAAGATCTTTTATCTTTTACTTGCTTTGTACTGCTGTGAGCCTGGACTATAGAATGCTGGAATATAGATCAGTGGCTGGAGCTCCAACAGCCCTCTTGATCCCTGAGATGACCTTTAAGATAAAAGTCATACTCTTGGAATGCCAGAAAGAAGATAGAAGATGGAGGTCCTGATGCTTCATGGAGCAATCATGCCAGCTATGGAAGGGGGATTTTATGAAAGAATAAACTCCCGTGCATTTAATCCACTATTTTTCCTAGTCTCTTCTCAGTGTGAGACACAATTACTAACAGGTTAGATAGATGTAAAAGAAACAAAAATCACAGAATAAATGCAAAGATGGAAAAATAATATCTACAAAGCAAATGTATTAAATTCACTTTCAACAGTTCAAACTCTTAGTATCAGTGATGTAAGCCATAGTATCATTTATAAGAAAAGCTTTATGCAGTATTTAAGACAATTTGAGTTTCATGTAAAGAGAATGCCAGACATAGCAAATAAAATGCAGCACCTAATTACAGTCGAATTTCAGACAGATAAGAATGATTCTTGTGTAAGTATATACCATGCAACAGTTGGTACATACCTATTGTAAAAAATATATATATTTATTGTATATCTAAAATTCAAATGTTTTTATGAGTTTTGCATTTTAACTAGCAAGCATACCTTTAAAGTTGTTGAAAGTCATAATATAAATTAAAGCAAGTTACTTCAAAATAGTGTTTTCATAGGGCTTTATGCTTGTTATTAAGCATGACCAACAATGCCATATCACTAATAGTGATAAAATAAATAAAGTATATTTTATCTTCAACTTGGTATGCTTCATTGAATTTTATGACAATCCCTCCTTTCATAGATGAAGAGACTGCAACTTAAATTGGTTCAATCAATCCATTGAGATTGCATGGCAAATAAGTCACAAAACTAGGACTGGAATCTAGGAACCAGCTTGAGAGGAGAAGTAAGGTGAACAGGAGAGTCATGCTCTAAACCTCACTGCTGCTCATCTGCATCCCCTGGTCTTAGCTCATCAGACCAACATGACAATAATACCAGAATTGTAGTATGTGTGCCAAGTTCCACTAAAAATAGAACGATGAAAGTAAACCAATTCTCTATTGCAGGAATTTAGGCAGAAAGAGGATTGAGGACACATATAGAAAGAAAAATATATGAATATATAGTAGCTGAGTGAATTTAATAGCATATCTTTAGAGCAGGGAGTAATACAAGATTGCTAATAGAAAATTAAGTCAGCATTGTTCCTAAAGCTGCATTGAATAGAAAAAAAAAAAAATCTTCCAGCTTAGGAAACCATAACTTACAAATCTGGTGAGGGCCTTTTCTGTTGTCCCTAAACTCTTTTATTACCACATGTGTTCTAACATTGAATTCCTGTTGTTCTAGGCAGGTTGAGTGTTTCTGTGCTGTTGAAACATATATTAGAAGAAAGAGAAAGAAGCAGGAGGAAGCGTCGGGAGGAGGAGGACAAGAGAGAAGAAAAGACAGAGTCTAGTTTAACTGAACATTTACAATATGACTCATAGAGTGTTACCCATTTTAAAATGCTTTATCTCAGAACTTATTAAACTCAGCAAAGAAACAAACAATCCAATCATGAAATGGGCAAAGGACATGAACAGAAATCTCACAGAGGAAGACCTAGACATGGCCAACAAGCACATGAGAAAATGCTCCGCATCACTTGCCATCAGGGAAATACAAATCAAAACCACCATGAGATCCCACCTCACACCAGTGAGAATGGGGAAAATTAACAAGGCAGGAAACCACAAATGTTGGAGAGGATGCGGAGAAAGGGGGACCCTCCTGCACTGTTGGGGGAATGTGAACTGGTGCAGCCACTCTGGGAAACTGTGTGGAGGTTCCTCAAAGAGTTAAAAATAGACCTGCCCTACGACCCAGCAATTGCACTGTTAGGGATTTACCCCAAAGATTCAGATGCAATGAAACGCCGGGACACCTGCACCCCGATGTTTCTAGCAGCCATGTCCACAAGAGCCAAACTGTGGAAGGAGCCTCGGTGTCCATCAAAGATGAATGGATAAAGAAGATGTGGTTTATGTATACACTGGAATATTCCTCAGCCATTAGAAACGACAAATACCCACCATTTGCTTCAACGTGGATGGAACTGGAGGGTATGATGCTGAGTGAAGTAAGTCAATCAGAGAAGGACAAACAGTGTATGTTCTCATTCATTTGGGGAATATAAACAATAGTGAAAGGGAATATAAGGGAAGGGAGAAGAAATGTGTGGGAAATATCAGAAAGGGAGACAGAACATAAAGACTCCTAACTCTGGGAAACGAACTAGGGGTGGTGGAAGGGGAGGAGGGCGGGGGGTGGGGGTGAATGGGTGACAGGCACTGAGGGGGACACTTGACGGGATGAGCACTGGGTGTTATTCTGTATGTTGGTAAATTGAACACCAATAAAAATTAATTTATTAAAAAAATGCTTTATCTCATTACTTCTCATGCAAAAATGAGTTCATTCTACTATTATCTTCAATTTGCAGATAAAGAAGCTGGGCATAAGCAGGTTAAATACCTTGAGGACACATCAGTCCCTAGAGACTATATGTTAATTAGAAACCAGCCCATTTTGCAAATCATCCTTGTCACTGCCTCCAGTAATTGAGTAGGGCTCTTTTATTCACTTGGTGCAAGACAGAAGACAAGCCAAATGAAAGGCTTCTAACATCAAGTGGTATCAATTAGTCCCACCCATAATAACAGAGAATATAAAACCTATTAGTAATTATTTGGGGACAAATTATTTGGGATACATTTTGCAAAGGGTAGCAGAAAATGACAGACCATCCCACTTCCACACAGTGGTTAAGTTCAAGAATGAGAGTCAATAATGTATATAAACATTCCAACTGGGGGATGACTGGGTGGCTCAGTGGTTGAGCATCTGCCTTTGGCTCAGAGAGTGTTTCCAGGGTCAAGGGATCCAGTACCACATCAGGCTCCCTGCAGGGAGCTTGCTTCTCCCTCTGCCTATGTCTCTGTCTCTCTCTCTGCATCTTTCATGAATAAATAAATAAAACCTTAAAAAAAATAAATAAACATCCTAACTGTACCACTTATTAGCTCAACAACCTTGGGTGAATAACTGTCTTGGCATAAATCCCCACAAATGTAAATGAGGGTAAGATTTTCTGCACCACCAGCCCCAAAAAATTCCCTGTTTCACGGAGTTGTCTTTAGGGCTAATAAGATAATAAAGTAGTGACATAATGAGAATTAATATGAATCTATCCTAATAAATAAATAAAATTATAGATGCAATGCACGGAAGGGAAATTAAAAACGTACTCACAGGATTTCTTCTGCAGTTAAGAATGGGAATTAGTGGATATAAAAAAGGAGCCATTATAAGGCTTTTAAAAATATATCTATATTATTGTAATCTTTTGTAGTCAGAAAGAATTTATATATTGCCCAGGTAAATATGTATTAAATCCTACCTAATATATATTAAAGAATCAGAAATAATATTGAAAATTGTCATCAATTTCTTTTGACAGGAAAAGCACTTACGATTTTAACCTTACATAATTTAATGGGAATTAAGCTCGCTTTTGTGGGAATAAATATATACTGATTGGGTATAACATTGACTCATATCTGGAAGTTTTGAAAGTTCTTTTTGCTTATAAACAAAGGATGTATTTTATAAGAGTAAGGTCATCTTGATCTTTCAAGACATCCAAAATCTGTATCTAATGATGAAACGTACATTTTAAGAAGATACAATTATAGATGTTTCTTAATTTATTAATATGTTAGGATAATTTAATAATTTAATTTAATACTAATTTAATATAAAATTATTTAGACAACATTCTTGGGGCAAATAATAGAACCCATTCCAGCTAGTTTTAAGCAGGAATGCCATTTAAGGAAGCTATTCAGAAAGTCATAAGATATCCAGAACTGAGTGTCATCCTTAGGGAATGAAAAGCCAGGGAAAAAAAGCACAGGCCTCATCTTGAGACTGACCCATGAAGATGCAACTGAAGCTGAACACTGACCAACTCTAGAATTTTTATCACTGACGTCCTTGCAAGTAGGATCTGCTGCCACAGCACTCACCAGGTAGGAGGGAGGGGAGAGGGAATTCTGTAAAGCACCTGCAATTCCCTGTTCTTGCTACAAAATGAAACCTTGTTCAGCAGTGTCTTCGTTGCAGCCTTATTCACATATCTGCTCCCTAACTGTGAAGAAGGCTAATTAAGGTAACTAAGTTTCTGGCTTGGAAAAGCAAAGAACCAAAGCACTGCCAAAATATTTGTAGGGTTGTTCAAAAGATGTTGAATAATTAGATGACACATAAGATGTTCACTAGAGACAGTACTGACTCTCTCCTTCTCTGAATATATATATATATACATACATATATATAAAACAATGTAGTTAATACTAGGTTATTATATGACAAATATATATACTATAACATATAGTTGATTATATAATCATTTAATATATTTAATGCAGTTATATATAAAAATTATGTGTTTAGTTTATTAACTAATAAACTCTATATACAGATGGATAGATACCCATAAATAGTTTATTTACATGATGAATATTATAGCAGACTTTAAGCAGGAATAAGTATAAAACAAAACACGGTAAGTAATATTTTATTAAACTAAACTGTTTATTTCACACTTTAGTTACATTGGTAAAGGCATTTAAATGAAAACACCGTAATATATTGGGAAATTGAATAAATATCCCTTTCAAAGATATCTCTGCAGTTTTGTTTGGAAGGCTGGTAGCTTGTTATATGTACATTATGGGTTATGAATGTTTATCCAACTTATTTAACTATGACTTGTAGTGAAATGGAAACTTTCTAAATCTTAAAGATGTTTTTAAAATTCTCAAAATGTACCTGTTCTGTGCATGTAACCAAAGTAACTTTATCCAATACAAATCAATTTACTGATGCCAGAATTTATCTAATACTTACAAATTTTTTGGACACCTAACTTATCTATAATAATTTTCTTAGAAATTTCAAGTTTCTAGAACAGAATCAGAAGTTAGGAAGTAAAATAATTTGCAAGATACATGCACAAGAATGAGCTCTTTTTTTTACAGTTTTTCCCAGGATATTACTCATAACATATACTTCCTTATTGAAACAACTCAAATGAGATTTTTTTGAGGTATTCAAACCACAGCACATGGGCCTCTGGATATCACAGTGGAAAACTTGATAGGAGGAACGAAGATAGAAAAAGATAAAATGTAGACGTAACAACATATAAGAAAGCCCAAGGTGGCTTTATCTAAGACTGTATCTCTCAAAGATTATTGAATGCTGCTGAGATGATAGCTATTCTAATGCTCAGTGTTCTTGATATCATAAGAATTAAATATCATACTCCATATACTCTCTGTAGAAATTTCGATGTAAGCAAATTTAGACAAAAATGTTAAATAAAAAAATTAAAATTGGAAAGCTTATGTTTTGAATCATTTGAGGACATGAAACAAGAATATTAGTAAGATGTAATACATAGGAATGACTCTCTTGGATCTGTGTTTTAGGGGTTCTTTATGAAGCAACAAAGAATGAGCAAATAGGTGCTGGCTTTTCTGAGCAATAATAATTAAAAAATGAAAATGTATATGTATAGAGAACATAAATTCCCAAATCACCAAGACAACGGATTGTCCTATGTCATTTCCATGGGCATCCCATAGCAAACGAGCTTTACCTCTTTTCATCATCTAGGATGATATATACTTTTTAACCCTCAACTCGGATCACATAGCACAGAAGGAACAGATAATAACCTGTTTGTTTCCTTTTCAAAGCCGTACTCTTTCACACTGGTTTCAAATGAGAGTCCGAATCTCTAAGAGTGAACCTGAGTAGAGAAATTTATTCCCATTTCATTCTAGGAAAATAAACCATTTATTGCCTGATTAATATTCATTATTTCTAATACCTTATAAAGTGTTTGAAGCAAAGACTGCCTTTACCCCCATCTAAAACCTCACAAGCTATAGGCTTTTGCTCAACCACACCTGCAAATACGTAAGGCTTGATTGTTGGTAACTGTAGAAATTCTGACAGTCAGACAGCATTGGTTTAAGCTACTCTGATCCCACTAGCACAGTGCTCCATCGCCATACCTACACCAGTGATTTGGATCATTTCAAACAACCTATTGAGCACCTCCCAGCCGGTAGCGTGGCTACGACAATGCTCCAATATTCTCTCCTACTCTTCATCCAACATTCATTAAGCTCCTCAGGTTTCACCAAGTCACGAGCACATCATGTGAAATATGCAAATCAGAAAGCAACATCTATGGATGTACTCACATTGATGTCTTCCAAATCTAAATTATTTAGAATAATATTGTTCCTCTTCCAGATGATGGGGGGTCTCAGTGCCCCCTGAATGGCACAGCTCAGGACAGCACTTTGTCCCACAGTTGCCGCTGTGATGCTCAGTTTCTGATCTTCAGGCAGACTCAACTGGATAACCTCTGCAAAGATAAAGTGTCAGTAATGTTGATGAGCATGTCGTTTTATAAGGTTAATTAGTATAAAGTTTCTGAATACTAGTCATTAAGGCTTTCAGTTTGAATAAAATGGAAAAAAGCTTGTGATGAAATGAAAAAAAAAAGAATAAACTGTTTCCAATAAAAGGTCAGAATGACATTTCAATTTAATTGATTGACAAGCATCCTCATGAGGCAAAGAACTATTAAACATGAAATGACTATCAGAAGTAGAGTTATAATAAGCCTGGCAGATTGCACCCAAAAGAGGGATAAATTATTTAACTGCCAAATCGACATGTAGTGTGTCATCGGCATTGAAATAAAAATGATGTTGTTTATTCACTGATAGATTTATATTGTAGGTGAGGTGAGATCATTGCTGGCTGGCTTCGGAGAGCGCTAGCAGAGCTGAATGGGTAAAATGCATCATTATGCTGGGAAACATAAATTGACTCTAAAGGGATAAGATTTATTTGGGAAGTTGAAGGAGGAGAAGCTGAGGTTCACCAAGCAAACAACAATTTAAGCGAAACTCTGTCAGCGGCCTTTATAAACTAGACGATGTTGGCACAGTACAGTTGCTTCCTTATCCTTAAATTTTAAAATTAAGTACAATATTGTTAACTATTCAACACATTTCTCCTAATAAGTACGCTGAGCCAGAAAATATAATTCGTAACCTGGATCTGGCTCTCCTTTTCCTGTTTTCAGATAATCTTTACCAATCATAGGGATTAACAAATCTGGCCTTGTGGATTATCCTGAGAGATGACTAGATAATCCGACCAGTTCTGGGGCATGTGACAGCTGCCCATCAGTTCTCATCAGCGGATGTTCACAGATATTAACTTTTCTACCCTGACCGGGGTTGGCATTTTGACTTTTTTGACTCAGTCCTAGCTGGACTTTGACATTTTGACATTTTGACTCAGTCCTAGCTGGGTTAGAATATTCTAACAAATCAGTATTTTAAACTGAAATTTCCATGGGGGCAGAGTGGGGGAGGGCAATGACTGTCTTTTGTTCTTTTATTGTGATTGATGATATTTTTAAACATAAGCCCCTTTGAGGGTGTAGAAAGTGGTGGCTTTTGATTTGCAGCAACTATCAATTGGGTGCAATCTTTGCTGTCTCCTCCGCAATCCCTTCTCCCTTCCTTCACCATTCTATTTTTCTTTTTCTCTTTCTGATACTTACACCTCTTGAGAAGGAAGAAAAAACGTCAATCAAATGCATTTCATAGAATGAAACTATTCAATAAACAGTTACTCTACTTTTTGGTACCGTCACAAATTGTCATGCCAAAATTGGCATGCATTTTTGTACTGAATGACCAGGATTGAACATACAATCCCCCATATGCACAATGTTAAGCATTAATGTTAAATGATCTCTGTTGTCATGAACTCTGTCTGCCACAACAGCATCTGATGAATATAAATGAAATAAACTCACTTGCTGTAGAAGATCTAGTGTCTAAATCTAAAGGCCGTAATTACTTAAGGCAGCTGTGTGTTTTGTGTTGTTAAAGAAGGGGGTGGGCATGCCCTTGAAACTGAAAAACCTTATGAGAGAGACTCAGCCCAAGTTTATATTTTTGTCATTACATCACTTATAGAAATGATGCAAATGGGTAAGAAAGATCTTGCTCAGTCATTTTTATCAGCAGCCTAATGTTCCCTAATGACATTTACCCATATTCACATTTTATTTCAATGTTGACTGTGTAATAAGAACATAGACAATATGTTTAGTCTTTGTTTCTTTAGTACTTATTTATTTATTTATATAAAATCACTAAAATATGTTTGACCAATGAGGCATAGAAAAGATTTGAAATTTCCAGACGGTGTTTCTTTAGGTCCTTTAAAAGGGGGGGCAGGGGCATAGGAAAAGAGAGAATCTCAAGCAGACTCTGCATTGAGCAGGGAGCCCAACGTAGGGCTTAATCTCATGTTCCTGAGATCACGACCCGAGCTGAAATCAAGAGTTGGACGTTTAACCAGCTGATCCACCTAGGTCCCAGAAAAAGGAAGAATTATAGAAGTAATAACATCATGTAGAGTACTATAAGGATTATTAGTAATTTTCCGTTAATATTTCTCAATTCTAGCTTCTGGTTTCTCAGGAAAATCATGTAAGAAATAATGGGACACTGGTTCTAAAATCAGCATGTTAACATTGGTTATTCTGACATTTAGAAATATAATTGCTACTAAGTCACCTTGGAATCTCTTCACTAACTTATTGCATCTGGTATTAGGTCCCAGGCCATTCAAATTAGTTGTGCTTTTGGTAGTTATGCGTTAACAATGCTAATTGGATAATATGGACATGTTAGAGTAAATGCTGAGATTTGGCATAACACTGTGGGACATCTTTCTAAAATGCAATTTTTTTGAGAGGGTGCATAATGAGAAATAAGAATTACTCTTCACTCAAGGCATATTAAAATGCACAGTAAAAAAGCTTTTCTTTATTTTGGAGATTACATTTTTAAATTATTTTAAAAACTATCTCAGTAATATGTATTATTAAATAATATGTATTTTGAAGTATTTAGAATTTTTTCTTGCATATGTCATGCTATATATACATTTCTCCTCTTCCCTAATATGTCATATAGAACTATATACACAAAGCCTATTTTTTCACTTGCTACTTCTCAAAATCAAATGATTCTTTCTTTAAATAAATATAGCAGTAAGATTTCTTTTATCTACAAAATTGTCATGCTTATCTTTACTTGTTTTTCAGATAGCTATTAACAAGTAATGATTTAATCTCACATACTCATTAACATAAAACACATCTATTCTTATAAATTTCATCAAACATACTTTAATGGTAAAGAAAGTATACATAAAATGTACTGAATTTAAGTTTTATAAAGAAATGGTAATTAGAGCAGCCCTGGTGGCTCAGCGGTTTAGCGCTGCCTTCAGCCCAGGGTGTGATACTGGAGACCCAGGATCGAGTCCGACGTCAGGCTCCCTGCATGGAGCCTGCTTCTCCCTCTGCCTGTGTCTCTGCCTCTCTCTCTCTCTCTCTGTGTGTGTGTGTGTCTCTCGTGAATAAATAAATAAAATCTTAAAAAAAAAAAAGAAATGGCAATTATGTCTAGAAATGCATTAACAACCTAAAAGTATAACTACAAATGAATCTATAAGCCAATTTAAAATTTATTTTAAGAGCTTTTAGTGCAGGTTGGTTGTCTCTGAGTGTTTGTGTCACTTGTCACTTTAGAAAATAATTCCCGGGAAAAATATTGAAAATTTAATTCCTCATTAATTAGGATTAATCTACACATTCATAAATATACATTAATGATAGCATATTTCATTCTGTAAGAGCATTCTATCCACAAACATCTTATGCTAGTTGTATACGGATAACTGCTTTGGAGAAAATAAGATCATTTTAGCACCCTCCTCCATCTTTTCAGCACCAATGATAATGCACATATGAAAAGGCTTCTTTAAGTAAAATCATGTATCACATGATATCAAAAGTCAGTTGATATCTTGAACAAAGATAAAAACACATAGGCTAGGTATAACCGATGGTACTAAGCTTCTTGAAGCACCTCAGCACTTCTTTTGACCTATAAGCTTTGCCTCCTATTGCAGGACCTCTCAAGTATCCAAGGAAAGAAATCAGAGTTCTAGCTGTGGTGTTTCCTCTAGTCTCATGTTATGAAGACTACTAATGCCACTTCTAGATCAGTTTTTTCCTTTGATTACTTGGGAAAGGGAAGAGGCAAGTAAAATAGTGTCTCCCTGTGGAACCCTTTCTGCACTTTCTCCTTTTCACAACTTGACTTAGAGGAATATGAAGAGCTTGCTTTCAAAGTAATGGAGAATTCTAAGTCTCTTCTAGCAGAGTCTGAAGCCAGAGAGATAAGTATAGTTGAGTACAATTTCAACTACAGCAGGTAAGTATTTATGAAGCATTTATTCTAATAGCAACTAGATGATAGAAACAGTAATAGGAACATGGGTAAAAACTGTGTTCTAAAAATAGTACAAAAAAGGAATAAAATAGTATGAATATTTGTGAAACCACTTTAAAAAAGATGATTTTAGTAACTTTCTTTAAAATTAATTCTTTTAAACATCATCAGAAACATGTAATTTATCATAAACAGGATTCTGTTCTCTTCATGTCTCTAAATACATACTTAAGCTGAGTAATTTAATACTATTTTCATAATCTCATTACCCTAATTATGCTTATAATCATTATTACAGGAATGAAACAGAAGAAATTTTATCAGTAACATTTTCAAATTACATGTATTTTTCCCCTCTACTCCATTAAAAGTAATTACTAATTAAAAACAGATAAAATAAAATACTTAAGTCAAAAATGTATCACACACACACATACACACACACACACACCAAAAAAGGACAATTAGAAATCATAGGTGGAATAATTAATTATTCTCATAATAAAATCATACTTATTCAATGACACATTCCTTACCTAACTAGAAAATTCTGATGGTATCTTTTGTCAAGAAATAGGTGATTTCAAAATAAATATTGTTACCTAATTTAGACATGTCAAGATACACACTAATTTACTATGATAAGATGTTTATACTAATTGCTTATCTGTAAACTATTGTACGCTTATATCAGAAGGTGCATTACAAAAATAAAACAAAACAAATGTATTTATTTATTTTTAAAACAAAATTATTTATTTATTTATTTTAATTTATTTATTTATGATAGACAGAGAGAGAGAGAGAGAGAGAGAGAGAGAGAGAGAGGCAGAGACACAGGAGGAGGGAGAAGCAGGCTCCATGCCGGGACTCGATCCTGGGACTCCAGGATTGCGTCCTGGGCCAAAGGCAGGAGCCAAACCACCGAGCCACCCAGGGATCCCCTAAAACAAAATAAATTTAAAAAGAGATCTAGAAACTTCCCTTTGGTAACATTGGTTGGACAATTTGGACTGACTCTTCTATTGCAGAAGTAACATAATGAACAACAAACAAACATACCTGGAATAAATACAGATAATATTCATAAAGAATATAAGAAAGATATATATATTCTTTCTCATTCTTATCTCACATAACATAACAAGACGGTGAAGAACTGCCCAGTCTATGTCTTGAAGAAAACCGTAACTTAGAGACATAAGATTGCATATGAGTCTCACAGTGCCTCGGGAATTTTTCCACCTGGAGAAGATGGCTGAGGCTTAAAAGCCCTTTGGTGGCTTTGCGCTCCTCCAGGCATATGGGATGGGTGCAATAATGGACTACTCTCTGTGCTAGGACTTCAAGATGCCTCACGCTGCAAGTGAATTGTATGGACTACAGGTTACTTTTATCTAGTTGTCTTGTAAAACATAAAAATCTTCCCTCCTATAGTAAGATAATATCATCCTGGTCATCTAATCATTATTATAAACAATTCTTAAAATGTCCAGCAAACAGTCAAGGATAACATGGCATATATGTTATGAATTTGAATAAAAACAATAACGACAACAACAAGCTCACCACAAGGTAAATAACTTAGGAGTTTAACTACATTGCTATTTAGATCACCTATTCCTCAAAACGTACTTTTAAGAGACAGAAAGTGCAAGCCACCAAGTAGAAAAGATACTTTACATCTGTAAAACTAATGAAGATCTCATATACGGAATTCATAAAGATCTCCTAAAAATCTACAAGTAAAAGACAACTCCAAAAACCACCAATCAAAGATTTGAACAAATATGCTCTGCGCTAGTGAATCCATATGGCTAGGAAAAATCTGAAAAAGTACTTAACAATATGCGTAATCAGGGAGATGCAAATTTAAACCAAAACTTTCAGACTGGCATATATTATACAGTTTAGTGATAACAAGTGTCAAGAAGAATATGAAGCAACATAAATCTGATTCCTTGAAGAAAAGTGTACATTCACATATATGGTTTCTTTCTCCATTGGTAAATAGAGCCCCGTCTACACAGACTTGCCCTGCCAATTCCTGTTTCCAAGCACCAAGGTAGCCATGTGCCTTGCCACGGGTAACACAGAGAAGGCGGAGTGTTTAGGTGTTCTTAGAAACAAAAAATACTAGAGGTAGCAATGCATATATTTTCAAGATACTTTAAGTACACTGGACAGAGGGGCGGAATAAAAAGGAGAGGGCTAAACTGGGAGAGACAAATCTGATGAGGAATAGAATAAAAAATTCCTGAGTTTATCCTGAAGAAAAAGAGCCACTAGAGAGGAAAATTTGAAGAATGCAAGCGATAATGGAATTATTTCTGCCACAAGTTCTGAAAGAAACCAAAAGGACTTAAAATCAAAAGCATAAATAAAGTATTTAGCGGTTAGTTAAAACAAAAATCTCCTTTCTTCTAATGGCATTGGAGGAATTTAAAAGTCATGGGAAGATTTTTTTAAAAAAAAAACTTTTCAATAAAAGATTTTCTGTACAACAATGAAGCAAAAGCTCTTGCGCGAAATTGGAATTTCATTTTTCGATCTCTTTATAGCTCTATAATAAGGACAATACAGCATTATAGATAGGGCTGTACTGTGATAATACTTCAAGACATTGTACATGTTAACATGGTAAGTCACATTTTCTTTTTTTTATTTATGATTTTGATATTCCTTCTGTGATCTTATAAATGAAGTGCAATTACCATTCAACTGTTCAATTTTATTTAATGTATCTCTTTCAGAAAAATTACATGCAGTTGAATTTTAAACTGAAATATGTGAAGAATAAACAATCATTCAGTGGTTTGTAGAGCACTAGCAATTTCGAAAATAATTCTTCCTTATGAATAATAGTTTCCTTTTGAAATTCACCTAACAAAAATTGTATCCAACAGAGGGGACTGGATGGTCACCCAAGGTAATCTAGTTAATTTTAACATTATAATTTGGAAAACTTCAAGAGTAGAGACAATATTATCCACAGGACTCACACCTGAGATACCACTGGAATGTTTTCTCCGTTTGATCTAAATGTGAGACAAGATTCCATCAAAATCCCAGAGAAGAACTCAGGCAACACCCTTTTTGAACTTGGCCACAGTAACCGGAGAAGGACAAACAGTGTATGCTCTCATTCATTTGGGGAATATGAATAATAGCGAAAGGGAATATAAGGGAAGGGAGAAGAAATGTGTGAGAAATATCAGAAAGGGAGACAGAACATAGAGACTCCTAACTCTGGGAAATGAACTGGGGGTGGTGGAGGGGGAGGAGGGTGGGGGGTGGGGGTGAATGGGTGACGGGCACTGAGGGGTACACTTGACGGGATGAGCACTGGGTGTTATTCTGTATGTTGGTAAATTGAACACCAATAAAAATTAATTTATAAAAAAAAAAAAAGAATACCGTGAAGATATGATATTTTAAAATACTTATTACTGTGCTTGGTCTTTAGCAAATTCTGAATATGCTACATCTGTCACTGCTAGTAGAGAGCTACTGAAGTATCTGTAGGTTAAGATAGGCCCCATTTTACCACGTTTAGGAATTACGATCACTTTGAAAAAGGCACTGCTTACATAAATTGTATGGGTTCAATTTTCACAGATATCACTTAAGCATGAGAAGAAAAACCCAAGCTCATGACCCACAAGGCAATTTATTTAGGCTCTACTTTAATTCTACTAGTACATTCAAATTAAAGTGCCCTTAATGTTGTACTTAATATGCATGTTAAAAAAAAGCCTATTGAACATAATGATAATCACTCTTTTACCTTCAAAAACCATGAAAAATATAATGAAACGTTGAAGTAACCAAATATCCTTTTCCTGTATGATTTGTGGTATAAATGCAATGCGTGATTTGAGAAAATTTGATATTATTCTCTAAATGCCTAAATTACTGAATACGTTTACTATCTCTAATCATCTTTTAAAAGTTTCAGTGTGATCACTTACAAATTCAACGTAGTAACTTGGGAGGAGAAAGTGCACAGACACACAAAGGAAAGAACCTCACAGGAAGAGTTTGCTGTGAATCCTCATTTGTCAGTCAGGGCAGAGCAATCAGCTAATCACTCCCCATTTCCTGTGTGTTAACAGTGTGTTCAGTGGTGTGTTAAAAAGCTATTACGGATGTAAGGAAAGAATGTTAACCTGTGTCCATTCCTCCAACTTATCTCAAGGAAACCCCAGGATGTTAATGTTAGAGCCAATCAAATGGCACTTTATTTGCTCCATCTTTAATACATTGAAATTTTTTCACTATTTTTTAGATTACAGTCGGTCACACAGACCTAAACGAATGATCTATTCCCTATGTGACATAGATTTACAGCATTTCAGACTGAAAAAGATTTTAGTATTGTTTGCCTAGTTAAAATAATTCGGGTAAAGGAGACTGCTATTTGCCATAGCACACTGCTATTAAATGATAAAATTGACACTGGGATCCAGAACACCAGCCTACACTGTGCAGTTTTATAGAGTTAGAGTCTCTCTATTATGTTGCAGCAAGTAGATGTGAAAGATGGGGAATTGAACACTGGCTGTTCATTTTGGCAGCTCTTCATAGCTTCAGAAGACTGGGTCTCAGCTATGCAAATTCAGAAACAAATTTAACAATTCATCCAGAATTAATTAAGCTATTGGGGATTGACTGAGCTAATCAAAATCACAGGATACCTTTGTTTATTCTGGAATACCAATTTACTCATTTACAATTGGGAAAGCATCAGGTTTAGTTGTAGTGTCAGCCCTGAGCCTGGGAATCTCCCTTCTAATGCACAGGTCAAAAGCTTCTCAAGATTGATGAACAGAAAATTACAAAAAAGGGAGTCTGCTATTCTCAAGCCAGTCAAGCTCTAATCAGCTAATGAATTGCCCTTTTCAACTCTAAAGACATTTCTGTCTAGAGAGCCTTTCTTTTTCTTGTCACTTTCAAATTCACTGACAAATTCTTAGCTCTCAGCCTTCTGGTTTTTTTGTTTTTGTGTTTTTTTTTTTTTTTTTACACCATGCAAATCACCGTATGTTTGCAACTAGAGCATGAACTCAGGTAGGCTATAGAAGTGTTGACTATGCAAGAGTTTTCTTCACATTAGAAAATGTTCCCATAGTCCTGGGCTTGGTAAATGACGCCCCTGCACCAAATCAGGCTCACGGGTTGTTTTTGAAAGTAAAGTATTTTGTATTGGAACACAGCTATATTCATTTTTTACTGTATTGCTTATGGCTGATTTCAGTTATATAGGCAGAGCTAAGTAGTTGTTACAGAAACCTTATGATAAGCATAAGCCTAATATTTATTCTCCGGCCCTTTATAAAAGTTGCATAGTCACTGGGAAACTACTTTGCTGGTTTTACATACCTTCAGCATGCTTTAGTTATTTAAATGTGATCTATGTGACTCTGCTCATTTTCTAGATTCAGAACACTAAGCATAAAATAATCACATACAGAATACATGAAAATTGTTCTCATTTATGTATGGGTGAATTTGTAAACCCCCATTGTATTTTTTATCTTCTTCGAGCTTCCCTAAATAACCAAAGGATGAGTCTCTATAATAACTATGACAATTGCTACTATTAAAGTACAAAACAAAATGTAAAAGTGAGTCAAGTTTGTCCTACCCAAATGTAAAATCCTAGTTCCTGGTAGTAGCATCCTACCGGGTCTATCTTCTCCAAGTTTATCACGTAGAACAATGATCATTTCTTCTCTCTTTTTCACATCCAATCAAAATACTAATTCTCAGGACACATTTCTCAGCCAGAAGGAAAGCAATCTGATTATCCCATGTAAGTCGTTCACAGTACTAATCTGTGAACAAGCCTGATTTCCAAGAGAGAATTTACATTTTAATAGGGAACATTTTAATTCAAATGTGTCTTTAACCACCAAAATGCTTAGCAGAAAGGCTTACGAGAAGGAAAACCTTCTAAGGACCCCTTGTCAACTCTGCTACCACTTTCTCGCTGAGAAATCAGAGGGATCTACCTCGGACAAAGACAGCCTCAGATGAACTAAATTTGAGACAAAAGCTGTCGAGATTATAGGCCTCTGACCTTTCTTTGCTCAGAGCATTTGCTTTGAAAGTTTGCTATTGTAAATTCCTTCTCTGCCCCTTTGAGATGTAAATCTTCTCCCAGCCTCTTAGCCAGTTCCACCCCCCTGGAATGCCATTGTCAAGGACCTCAGAGCCATCCCTTTGAAATGTAATCATCCAGGAAGATGGTGTTTTTATCACAGTCTCTTTGAGAGGGTGAGACTAGTGCCACGGAGGAGGCCACTTGGCCTCCCTAAGTTGATCACCATCCTCTCCACCCCACTGCTCCTCTGTACCTTTCAATTTGCTCACTCTGGTGCTTCATGACTCCCCTGCCTTTTGTTTCAGCGAGGTTGAGCTCAGTCTTTCCCTTTATTGCAATACTTTTTTTTTTTTTTTTTTGCCTTTTAACTTGTGGGGTGCAGATTTTCATTGAAAATCAGAATTCAGTTTTCCTTTTCTGAAAAGTCACAGTATTTGCTTGCCTTTACTTCCTACTTCTCAATCATGCTTAATAGAGAGGGAGTTTACAAAGAATCAGTGAGAGCATGAGTGACATTTATTTATGGTCTATTATTCTGTACAAGTCTAGAATTGAAGAAAAATGGATTGCACTCATTAAATTTCACCTATCCCCCCAAAGGCCATAAGTTTAAGGGCTTTCACAAGCTTATGGTTGTTGCCATACAGTGATCGTTTTATATCACTTATAAAGCTAGGAATACATCTTCTCTGCATATGAATATAGTTTAAATTACTTTAAATATATACTTCCCTTAGGAACTTCTAGGCATAATTTTAAAAAATATCACTACCTCAAAACTACAGGTTCTTAAAAAATCCTATGTAAATACAATACAACTGGAAGCCCTCCAGCATAGCAAGGCTGTCTTAATGCCTAAGAACCCTCAGGTTTAGGGTCATTTATCTTCATCATCAAAACAAAGAAGAGGTGTGAACCATTATGCACTTTGCCCAGTAAGTTTGAATAGATACTCTATACATTGACTCTAAAATGAATGTACTAGATTTAAATTATACAAACTGAATGTGTTTATGTAAATTAGAAACTTGCATGGCTTTAATTGAAATTCTATATGTATAGATTTCATAATTGCTAAAGTACATTTGATTATTTGAGAAAGGGATCCAGTATAATAAATGTCAAAATCTACATTTTTGTGGCTTCTTTTATGCAAAAATTTCAGTCTTTTAAATCAATTTGATATCTGCAGTAAGTTTCTCAATTTTTTGGACATTTTACTAAGGTACTATATATGTATACTGCCATTTGAGCAAATTTTGCAAACAATATTGATTAAAAGAATAAAATATATTTCTTTTTAAAAGAAGCTGCTCAGATAAATCCAAAAAGATCTGGATACTTAAATAGTAAAACTACTTATTACAGCATCATATGACAAATAAGTAAAACATGTTTTTTTTTTTGCTTAAGTTGATAAAAGAACAGGACTGATGGATTCCAGCCTCTGCTACTGTATTTATTTCTTTATAACAAACAAATGTTGTTAAATGTCACCATTTTTATATTTAAGCCTGACTTTTCTATTATAAATTTGTGGTAGAAAATACATCATTTATCTTATCAGATGACATCTGTTTATATTTTTAAGTATTATTTTTGAGAATATATTTCTCTATTTTAAATTCATGAAAAAAGACAACTAGTATTAAAAATTACATAAAAATTAGTACAGTATTTCAATATACACTTATGAAATGTCAAAGAAAAAAAGCCATAGCATTTTAACCTTTATAATCTAATTCATTTAGAATTGAAGCTATTTTAACCTATAATCAAACATTATATTTCACATAGCATTGTCAACAAGAGTGATTTTGTTTTGGCTGGATAATATTTAGTAAAAGAAACTAATGCAAAAAAAAAACTATTGGTTTTCACTATTAATAGAAATTTTTTAATGAAAAATATATTTGGCAGGATGCTAAACTTTAACATTTTACAGCATTAGCACTGTAACTGAAGGAATTTCTTTGGAAAAAAAAAGCATGAGTAGAAAGAATAGCAATGAGGAAAGAAAAAAATGAAAAGATTTGGTAGAGTTGATTCATCGTATTACTTACTGGCTTCTTCTCTTCATTACTACCCTAGTCTTTGATGTAAATAATTAGAAATGATCCATATTGATGTGGGAAAGACATTAGAGTCTGAAGCCAACAGCCAAGAAAGAATTCTTGAGATGTCTTTGGTGCAAAAACGTGGTTTTATTTTATTTGGATTTTTACTGCCACACTTATGGGCCTGCCACTGGTTTCATATAGCATGTCACCATACCAAGGGGCTCCCTGATAGGCTTGTTTGAACGAGGTATCATATATTAAAGAGATAGCTAGTGACCAAGTTAGAAGCACAAGTGGGCAACTTAATAGTTTACAAGGAAAAATGTAACAAAGGTGAAGCCATGCTCCATAGATTTGAGGTTGAAACTAGTAGATAGTTTAAAGCTTGTTTTTCAGAGAATTATTTTCCCCTAATTAGCTGTTGTGTCTTTTCAGACCCCACTAACAAACTCACTAGCTGTCTCTACAGAAACCTGGACTTAAGGTGAACTAATATGGTTCCAACCTCTGAATAACCAAGTCTCTGCATTCTTTGCTCAAGACAATGAGTCCAAGACCGCAGCCAGTTCATACCAGCTCTCAGTTATCCTAAGATAACCTTCTGACGTCAGGGGCTGAATCTTGTCTGTTTTGGGTGTTGTCATCACCCCAAAGTTAACATGGGATGTATGCTACATATGTGTTTGTTCAGTGTGCTTGTTCCATCTTTCTTCATGAAGAGTCTTAAATTTCATCAATACATATGTCTCAACCCTTATGATTATAAAAAACATTCTCTCCCCATTCAGGGAAGCAGATTTTGAGGTTTGTCTTCCTTCTCCTGGCTGTCTCTCAGATAATCTCTTTCCTTGCTGCATCCCTGATGTCTCAGTGATTGGCTTTGCTCCTCATCAGGCAGACAGACTTGTATTAGGTTACAAGGGCAATCAATATACAGATGGCACAAAGAGGACTATTAACTTTGATAAAGAAACATTTTAGTCAAGACATGTACCATTATGTTTAACAGAGGGATGCGTGCAAATCTTGTCCTTGGGAGAATTCTTCTGGACTTGAGCACCCAGTACTATTGCAGCACTTCTGGGACTCCATAGGAGACAGTCCCTCTCGCCCATACAATATGCTGCAGTATCTGAGATCAGCTCAATCTGATCTCAATCTCTGCCTTACTTAGCTGAGATACCGATTATGAAACTAATTATTTTACAAATAGAAAGAAAAGCATAAACACAAGACTGTAGATACAGCAGACTACTTCATAAACATTTTGCTTCACCGTGTAGATATAGCTCTAGATATGCTTCTAATCGCTTCAATAAAAAAGTTAAAAAAAAGTTAAAAATATAGCAATTGATAATTACTTAGCTGCTCAATATTAATAAAATGATAGCATATGTAGTTTAAAATTATGTGGAAACATTTCATTAGTGTTATACCATCCATGAAAAAATTTGATATATGTATTACTTATTTTATTTTAAAGATTTTATTTATTAATTCATGACAGACACAGAGAGAGAAGCAGAGGCATAGGCAGAGGTAGAAGCAGGGAGCCTGATGTGGGGGTTGACCTCGGGATCACAACCTGAGCTAAGGCAGACCCTCAACCACTGAACCACCCGGCAGCCTCTATATTACTTATTTTTTATCTTGGTCTATAGAGAGTGTCACATCATAGTCTCTAAATATATATTTACTAGAATTTCATTTATATCGAAAACTGGCATACAAATAAACAACAGACCACAGTATTTCCCCAGCACTGCATAATTATCAATTCAATATTAGATAATACAGACATTTAGCTAACCATTTTGTTAAAATAGCAACATCTGGGAACACACAGAGATTCTTAACTAATTTGTCTTATGCTCATAGAGGCAAAGCTCTGTAATCAGCACAATTAAATAGGGAGTATCTTAATATAATCCATTTTTTATTTATCAAAATTCTAATTTGGTGGTTTTAAGAAGCAAGGATTTACTGGTTATCATGAAAGCATAAAGTTGGATGTAGCAGTTTTCTTAAGAGTAAGATAAGAACAAATATTTTCTTTTCCCTAAAGGCATGTCATATAATCAGATTTTAATACATTGCTATAAAATACTTCTATAAATGTGCTCTTAAGGAAAAATTTAAAAACAAAAGAAAACCTAGGATAATGATGTAATTTTTGTTACTACATGCTGTCTGATAGAAAATCTTTAGAAATTGTTAATATATATTTCATAGGAATGATAAAATTCATATTTTCTCAGAAAACGAAGAATCACAAAAATATTAAACTTAACAGCATGTAATATATTATTATTACATATGCAATATTACCTTGCTATGAGGCATATACCCAATATAAACTAATTTGTATGATATGATTCTAGGGAACAAATCATATTGGAAGAGTGCAAACTGGCTCCTGGTAGGATTCCGAATTTGAATTCTGACTCCAGCACTTTCTTGTTATAGGACCTAGGATAGAAATCACAAACTGCTCTCATAGAAATCAATAAAATTAATTAAAGACAGGAATATTGGCAGGAGGTGAAGGGAATAATTATAAATATCCTGTCTTGGTTTTCCTTCATGAAGAAAGATAGAATACGCACAATAATCTCTGGTCCCAATTCTTAGACATTTGAGCTTAGAAAAATGTAACAAAAGGACAGTAAACCAATCTTTGTAGTTTCTAAGGTCCACTTTCTTTCAGGTCCTATTATCATCATTTTTGCTACCATTACCGATCATATAAATTACACAAATAAATCACTGAGACTATAGAAAGAGAATGTAATAATTAAATGAGTCAAGTTGAATTCAGAGAGGACCCTATCCTTGTGTTTGATCAACAAAAGAAGAGTATGCATTTATCAAAGCTACAGATATATTTTCAAAATAAACTGTAAACCCAGTGGAAGGTGGAGAAAAGTTTCAGAGTGAGGAAAAGTGAGAAATGAGAAAACAGCAATACAAGATGAGATTTAATTTAGATAAATGTAAGGTAATACACACAAAGGATGCCTAGAGAAAGAAACAAATTGAAGAGTATTGGTTAGAGAACACCATTGGAGATTAACTATGGATTATTATGGAAGAAAATTTTTGCTACATGACAGAGAAGTAAAAACTAAATGAAATATATATTGTAGTAGATGAAGAAGATTATTACCTCTTTATCCATATATCCATCATTTTTAGCAAACAATAATAAATTTAAAATAATGATAATTTTAGTAGCCAGAAGTTATTGAATACACACTATACATTGTATTAAATTCTTCAGTACTGAACACTCAAGTAAATTTGAGGTACTGTTGCTATGTTTATTTTACTGATGGGGTATTATATTTAGGGATGGTAAGTAATTTTTCAGGGTTGCACGGTTGTATAAGTAGTGGAGCAAAGATGATATAAAATTTGAAAACATGCAATATAAAATTTAAATAAGAAAATAAAAGGAAGCATACAAAAGCATTGGATATTAATATGTAGGAATAGAGGGTTTTAGTGAAATATGGTTTTCACAAATGATATTTGCTAACATACATTGAGCATTAGCTATGTGCTACATACTATTTTTCATACTTTACTAGTTTTTATTTACATAATTCTCAAAAACCATAGGCGTTAGAATTAGTATTTCGTTTGGAAGGTAGGGACACTGAAGCAGGGAACAACTATGTAGTTAGTCTTGGATATTCAATACAGCTCGTAAGTGGTAGAGCTTAGATTTGAACCTAGCAATCCCACTCCCAGCTCCAGGAACACGTGCTAGTTACCATCATGTTATGTTGATTTTAGTATGGGAAATGGGAAAAAGGGGCAAACATAGAGTAGAATACAAGTGTAGAGATTGATTGCATGCAAGAAAATGGGAGTTACTGAAAAAGGACTGTGACTGATATATGGTGTAATAATAAATATTTATTAAATACATGGGAAATAACATAAATGAGTTAGGTAAAGTTTGGAATCAACATTCACTCATTGAGAAAATAAAAAAAATAATAAACCAATATGCTATCTTTCTTCTTTCATTGACAAGAGTTATTGAGCACATATTATAAGCCGGATACTCTTCTGATGTGAGGAATATATTTTTGAAACAGAAAGAAATGGTCCTTTCCTCACAGACCTTAAAGCCCAGAGAGTACAAAATAATATTTCACTAAGGTTCAGATATTTACATTTTTATTCCTGATTATATTCCTCTAGTTAGTTTTGAATCAAAACATAATTACACGATATAAGGTTATATCCACTATATGCCAAGAATAATTAAAAGATGCAATTTTAACTTAAAAACTTTTCTTTACATAAATATTGGTTTATGGAAGAAAATCATAATATCCTAAAAATGAACATAATCCAGACTTCATTTTAGGTACCCAGATCTTTGAGATTCAAATTAAACAGATTTGAACATGATGTTAGATACAATGCCATACATTTTGCTTGTCACATCATGTTCTGGGTCTACTTAATTAGATCAATGTTTGGGCTGCACAGCCATCTGCATGCATATTGTCCCAATTCCAAGCTATTCTTTGTTCCTTCCAGAACATATTCACTTATTTTGTCAACCTTTCCATGCCCTATCCAGCTTTAGGTTGACTGAGGTTTATACTAAGACTTATTATTGAATCTGCTTAATGAAAAGCTACCCCAAATCAGTTGAGGTGAAGCAACAGATTTAGCTTGTCTGCTTTTATTTCTCTCTTTTTTTTAAGGTTTTATTTATTTATTTCAGACAGAGAGAAGTGAGCACTCATGCACATGCTCATGAGGGTGGGGAGGGACAGAGGAAGAAGCAGACCTCCACTGAGCAGGGAGCCCAATGTGAGGCTTAATCCCAGGACCCTGGGATCATGACCTGAGCCAATGGCAGATGCTTAACCAACTGAGCCACCCAGGGGCCCCTCTTTTGTTTCTTTGTTTTCATCTTTGTCTCTCTGCCATCTTCATTTGTAAGGACAAGGATTCGGTATAGACGCATATTTCCCAAGAGATATGAATTACAACACTTCTCTTAGAAATTAGAGTTTGTTTTTATTTTAAACATTTTCTTTTTCTATTAAGTGAGAAAAAACTCAAGGAAGAATTATTACAAAGTGTATAAATTCACATTTTCTAAATTTCTAAGTCTCCCTGGGAGAAGTTCTCTGGAAATGAAAATATTTTGTCAGGCAAGGAATATACAAATGATTACTTAAAACATTTAGAGCACACACTAACAGTGACATGATGAAGTCTTGGAAAATATGAGGCCCTGAAAAACTGAAAATAGCAAGCTTCAAAGGAATTCGATGTTTTCTACCCTTCCCAGTTTGAAAGTCCCTCTCTGGCACTTAAATCATTCAGTTCAGTGAAGTGTAACCCTGCGAATGGTAATAATGTGTAGATGCAGTCCAAAAATCAAACTGAATTATAGTCAAAGCAAAAGTTTCACTACATGAAAGGGTAACTATGGAAATCAATTAACAGAGCAGTGCAATCCAGCCCTGGGTCATGTGAATCAAGTAGAATAGCCTCCGGGTGTGTGGCTGTGGGGGTATGTGCATGCACACATGCATGTGTGGGTGCGCTTGTGCGCATAAATTAAAAATGATCCTCATACAACAGAAATGACTCCATTAAAATCTGTTTAAATACTGGGATTGCAAACAAATACCTTAGGACACTGTTTTTTTGTTTCTTGCTTTCTGTTTTATAAAAAAGAAAAATCACAAGAACAAAAAACTATATCACAGAATTTGAGAAATATAAAATACAATCAGGGAATATCTACTACACATCAGAAGACTTTTGGTACATTTCTTTTGAGTTATTTTGCAGTGAATAGATAGATGTTTGTGGAGTTCAAAAATCTTTATGTTTATCTTTCATCCTTGTAATCAGGAGTATAGCAAACAAATTTGACAAACAGTATTATATTGATCAATCAGATCGTGCCAGTTGAATGTTAGTTCTGATAACAATCAGAATTTGCACAAATGTTGAAGTTGTATTCATAATCAGCATTTTATCTTAAGTTTTGAAGATTTATTTATCTATTTGAGAGAAAGGGAGTATGAGCAGGGGGATGGGTAGAGGGAGAGAGGGAAAATCAAGTATACTCCCTACTGAGCCTGGAGCCAGATTAGGGCTTGATCTCAGGATCCTGACATCATGGCCTGAGCCAAAACCAAATGCGGATGCTCAACCAATGGAGTTGGCCAGATGCCCCCATATTCAGCATTTTAAAATGACTAGATTATACTGTGTACACATAATTTATTTTATTATTCTTTTTAGTGTAATAAATATCATACAGTAATGTGCAATTCATCACTACTGATTTTCCCTTATTTTGTATTTCCTTATCCCTCAAAAAAGAAATGAAAAGGTCAAAATTAATAATAATATTTAACACTCCTGAGACATATTGTCAAATTATTTTTATAAAAGAAAACTAAATTATACAAAGATTATGTATATATATCTACATATATATAATCTGTTACAATTTTCAGTTTAGTACTTTTATAACTTTATATATGAAACATATTCACTGTATAATTTTAATAATATTTGGAGAAAATAAAGAAAAAAAACTGTTTCTAAGAAAATTACCCATTATTTAACTGAAGAAAACAAAAACACTAATTTGAAAAGATATTAGCATCTCTATGTTTATTGTAGCATTGTTTACAATAGACATGGAAGCAACCTAAGTGCCCTTCAATAGATAAATGGATAAAGAAGATGTGCTATATATACATACAATAGAGTATTAGGCATAAAAGAAAAAAAGAATAAGATCTTGTCATTTGCAAAAACGTGGATGGACCTAGAGGGTATTATGCTAAATGAAATCAGTCAAATAGAGAATGACAAATGTGATTTCCCTTAGATGTGGAATCCAAACAAACAAACAAACAAACAAACAAAAAAAAAAAACAACTAAAAAATAGAGACTCACAAATATAGCGACCAACTGATGGTTGCCAGAGGGTAGGATGATAGACAAAATAGGTGAAGGGGATTAAGAAGTACAAACTTCAAGTTGTAAAATAAATCTGACATAGGGACAAAAAGTACAATATAGGGAATATAGTCAATAATATCATAATAAGTTTGTATAGTGACATAGGAACTACATTTATCTTGGTGAGCATTTTGTAATGTATATAATTGTCCAATTACTGTGTGGTGCACCTGAAACTAATACAAAATTGTATGTCAAATACACTTCAATTAAAATTAAAAAAAAATAAAGTGTACCCATAATCCCATACTGGAATATTTTTATACACATATCAAATAATTGTATAATGAGATCTAAATTATGCTAAATACGTATGCATGAATCTTTACGTGTGTATGTATATAGAAACATATTATAAGTATATGCATATTTAGTAGCATAAAATATACAAGGTTAATGTTAAATCTGCAGGCTTCTAAACTTCTCACCAATAAGGTATTAGGCATATTTTTATATCGTTACCCATATTTTTTATCCTCTTTTTAATAATTCTACTGTTTCATTTCATAGATCTAAAATACATATAATTTACAAAGTCAACTTCATAGTTTTGGTATCTTTGTCAATTCCATCTCCATTTATTCTAAATTTATTCTAAATAAATCATAAGTTGTACACGAGACAAATTGATATTTAACAAATTAATTTTAGAATAAATTGCTAGAAGTAGAATATGTGAAAATTAAAAGTTTTTAATCATATTTGAAATTTGACCTGTCAAAATGAACATCAATTTTCAATTTAATAAATTGCACAAAAATTTGTGTGTTGCTCTGACTCTGCTGACAATATGTATTATCATTAAACAATGACACATACACAGACAATTAAAGAAGTGAAAAAGTGTCCCTCATGCTTTAATTTGCATGTTATCATTATTTGCATTACAGTGTAATGATAAAATGATTATGTGCATTTTCTTTATTATTTATAATAAATATTTGAAGCAAATAAGATGTATAATGAGTTAATAATGGTCACATAATTCTTATTATATACATAATGATTTAATACAATGTTTTAACATTTATTTACCTGACCTTTGTGTCACAAATAATTTTATAGTGGTTTATACTCTGGAGTGATATTTAATAATGTGCAGTTTAATATAACAAATATGCTTCAGTGTTCACTTCTTACACAAAGCTTTCTTTCTTTTCTAAGATTTTATTTATTCACTTGAAAGAGAGAGGAAGAGAGTGCGATTGCCCACACAATCAGTTTGAGGTGGGAGGAGGGGCAGAGGGAGAGGGAGAAGCACACCCCCATTGAGCAGGGTGTCCAATTCAGGACTCCATCCTAGGACCCTGAGATCATGACCTGAGCTGAAGGCAGATGCTTAAAGGACTGAGCCACCCAGGCACCCCACAAAACTGTCCAATCTGTGATTAAAATGTATTATTTTCTATTTCTTCATGTTCTTCCTTTTATCTTTTGGAACTATTTCACATTAAATTTCCTATCCGAGACTAGATAAGAGTATAAGAATGAATATCATTTTCAAATCGTTAACCATGGAAACTTCAATATCACTTTGAATTACATTCAGCTGTAAAGTGTAAACACAAAAGATTTTGTTCATTCCCAGGCACTGAGGAGAAGTGGTCTAGAATTGGTGGCTTTGCAATGCTACCAGAAGCCCAGGATCCTGGGGATCCCTGGGTGGTGCAGTGGTTTGGCGCCTGCCTTTGGCCCAGGGCGCGATCCTGGAGACCCGGGATCGAATCCCACGTCGGGCTCCCGGTGCATGGAGCCCGCTTCTCCCTCTGCCTGTGTCTCTGCCTCTCTCTCTCTCTCTCTCTCTCTCTCTCTCTGTGACTATCATAAATAAATTAATTTTTTTTTAAATAGGGAAAAAAAAAAGAAGCCCAGGATCCTTCATTTCTTGTGTTTTCCACCTTCAATGTCACCTTTTAATCCAAAATAACTATTAGCCAATCTTAACATTCCACACAGAAAGGAAGAAAATGAAAAGAGAAAAATGAACCTTTCTGGAATCTCCATACCCAGGTTTAAATAGACATGTGTTATAGATCACATTTGGATGGGTATTGCAAGACATTAAATTAATTAATTAAACCCTTCCTCACAATAGTTGTTTCAACTAATGGTTTTTGGGTAAGGAACTACCTTGAAACTTAGCGGCTTAAAGAGATAAACATTATATTAAATCATGATTCTGTACGTCAGTATTGCAGGCTCAAATCAAGTATGAAATTACTCTTTTGCATGACATTCACTTGGTAGCATTTTCCCAGTAAATCCACTGGACTGCGTGGTGCGAGAAATGCTCATTTACACGTCAGGGGAGACGTGTGCATCATGTCAGTGCTTTTCTACAGGTCATTCTCTGTCCACACTGGCCTTTGACTTCTCAAAGCATAGGGATCTCTGAATATTTGCATTTGCACTTCTTACTCATTACTTTGCTTGGCATTTTAATTTCCTCACACCTTTCAAAAATGTTATGGTTTCTCTCTTACAAAAATACTCCAATAATACTTGCAACTCTACAGGATTTTTCCTCTTTTTTTTTATTTTTAGGATTTTTCCTCTTATAGTTACTATACTTTTGTAGATAAGTTAATAGGAAATGTTTCATTATATTGTTGATAACAGTGAATGGTAATCTTTCTTTCATTGTATTTTCTGAATGTTTATTGCATTGCAATCAAGTTGTTATTGTCACAAATACATATTTATACATTCTGTAGATTTATAACACAGATTTATACTTATTGTTTCATAAATTTGTCTTTAAAAGAATTTAAGAAACAAAAAAGAGTTACAAACCAAAAATAAAATAATTCTACCTTTTATATTTATCTACATATTTATCTTTACGAGTGATCTTTGTTTCTTTGCAAGGCTACAAGTTACTATCTAGTGTCCCTTTGTTCAGCCCAAAGGAATCTTTTTACCATTTGTTATAGGACAGTTGTACACTACCAATGTACCAAAACTCTTATTTATCTGTGAATATCAGTTTCTCCTTCATTTTTAAACAATAGTTTTGCCTCATATAGAATTCTTCCTTTATTTTTATTTTCTTAAGATTTTTAAATTCATTTATTCATGAAAGACACAGAAAGGGAGACAGAGACAGGGGCAGAGGGAGCAGCAGACTCCATGCAGGGAGCCCGATGTGGAACTCGATCCCAAGACTCCAGGATCATGCCCTGAACCGAAGGCAGATGCTCAACTGCTAAGCCATCCAGGTGTCCCTCTTATCTTACTTTTTTAAAGATTCTTTAATTTTTTTTTTGGAAAGAGAGCATATAAGTGTGAGGGAGGGGCAGAATGAGAGACTCTTCAAGTAGACTCCCTGTAGAGTGCAGCCTTTTTAGTTATCAAGCATTCTCCTGGACAATCCAATTGTTTGACTGGATTCCAAAGGCCTGAAATTGTTGATTTTGGGCTCAATCCCACATGCCTGACCTGATTGAAACCAAAAGTCAAATGCTTAACCAACTGAGCCAGGTGCCCTATCTGTTGAATTCTTATTTTACAGGCATTTTAATGTATATCTCCTGAGTACTTTAAATATGCCATCCCACTATCCACATTCTCTGATGAGAAATCAGCTGAGGTAAGTCCCTATACATAATGAAATCATTCTTTTTTTGCTTCTTCCAAGATTTTCTCTCTGCATCTTTTGACAGTTGGATTACAATGCATCTTGATGTAGATCTCTTTTAGAGTAACTTTCTTGTAGTTCATTCAGATCTTGGATATGTACATTCATGATTTAATCAAATATTGTAAGTTTTTGACCATTATTTCTTTAAACATATTTTCTGCCCCTTTTTCTCCCTCTCTTCTCTTTTTGCAATTCCCATGACTATTTTGGTGTGTCTGGGGGTGCCTTAAACCGTGATCATTTTTTCTTTCTCTTTCTTTCTTTCTTTCTTTCTTTCTTTCTTTCTTTCTTTCTTTCTTCTCTTTCTTTCTTTCTCTTTCTTTCTTTCTTTCTTTCTTTCTTTCTTTCTTTCTTTCTTTCTTTCTTTCTTTCTTTCTTCTTTCTTTCTTTCTTTCTTTTTTTCTTTCTTTCTTCTTTCTTTTCTTTTTTTATTTTTCCTTCTATGTCTGGGAAAGTTCAATTGCTCTGTCTTCAAATTTGCTTGTTTATTTTTTTCTTCCTGCTAAAATCTCCTATTGAACCTCTGGTGATTCAACCAGGTTGTGAAAATCTTTCCCTTCAGCTATTTTACTTTTCAACTACAGAAGTTCTATTTGTTTTCTTTTTACAATTTCTCTCTCTTACCGATATTCCCTACTTTTTCATACATCAGTCTCCTGATATCCTTCTATTTCTTTCTTCATGGTTTCCTTCAGGTCTTTAAGCATCTTTCAGGTAGTTAATTTAAAGTTTTGATCTAATAAATTTAATATCTGGGCTTCTTTAAAATTTCTGACATTTCTGCTTCTTAGGAATGGGATATATTTCCATGTTTATTTTGGTATTTTATCAGTTTTTAAAAGAAGATTTTATTTACTTTTATGACAGAGAAAGAGAGAGCACAAACTGGGGGAGAAGGACAGGGAGAAGCAGACTCTCCACTGAGCAGGGAGCCCAAAACAAGTTTTAATCCCAGGATCGATCATGACCTAGTAGAAGGTAGACACTTAACTGACTGAGCTACTCAGGGGCCCCAGTATTCTATAATTTTTTGTTGAAAACTTGATATTTTTAATACTGTAATATGGTAAGTCTGTAAATCACATTCTCCTCATTCTTAGAGACTACTGATGTTTCTTGTTGAGGGTTGCAGTGGGCCACCTTTTTAGCAACTTTTTGAAACTTTTTTGGTAATGTTTTTTGCAAAGACTGTTTTTCTTATTGTGTGTGATCACTGAAGTCTTTGTTCTATTATCTATATAGTCAGAACATAACAAGATGTTTTCTATTTCTTTAAATTATTTTTACAAATGCTACCTAGGAAGCCACTTGAACCAACCTACGCACCAACCCCCAGTGAATAAACGGGCAAATTAACGTACTCCTTCTGATCTCTATAGGATAATGTTCATATTGTCCACACTCACCAGTAAGTCACACTCGGAATGTGTACTGCCATTCACACGGCTCCCCACCCTGATGCTCGGTAATAGGAATGGTAGCTGCTATATAAAATGCCAAAATTCTTCACACTTTACCAGCTGTTTTAGTTATCAAGCACCCTCCTAGACACTGTAATTGTTTGAATGGATTCCAGAACCCTGAAATAGTTCATTTTGAATTATTGTCAGTTTAATATTTGTTTTAGTGGCATGACCATTTCTGGAAGCTTCCTATTCCACCATTTTCTGTGAAATTCAAGAGGCTAATTTTGAAATGGATAACGAAAAACAATCAATAAGAAAGTCTGAAAAAACTGAAATTCATAACCGTAATGGAACTTTAGAGGAAGCTGGGGACTAAAAGAGAATAAATTAAAGAGAAGAAGTAATTTGATGAAGCAGTCCAAAGCTCCAAAGAGCAAAAAAAATCTGTGAAAAACATGAAGAAAGCAAATGATTAGGAAACAGCTTGAAGTTCATGGTCTGACCTTAAGTAGCTGATTAATTTTGACATGCCATTCAATATCAGAAAACTTTGTGTTTTTTTTTCTTTTTAGGATAAAGGCATTATGATTTCTGTAATTCTTTTCATCTCTAAAATTTTTAGATTTAAATACGTAAAATTAAAAAAAAGTATTATATTTTTAAAGTTTGCATTTTAAATCATGCCTAGTGCAACCTATAATGCATACATTTAAAAAAGATATACCATATAAATACATTATAGAAATATTTTTACCATTAATCATATACTATTCAACATTTGTTGAACATTTAATATGTACTACTTAGTGGTAGTCACATGAAATGATTAGTCTTTTCAGCTCAAAGACAAGACAAAGTGGTCTGCATTTTTCTTTCCCTCATTTTTACACACACCCTGTGTTTTATGGAAAGAGAAGACTGTTTTCCCTAAGCAACAGCCTGTGTTGTGATAATTTGGAATCTGCTCTATAATTTGCAGTTTATTCTAAAGCATAGATTTTCACTATTTAACAAAGATGATCCACAAGAAACACATTAATAAATTCACATTTAAGATATGCAAAGTGAATGCAATTTTGGCCAATTTTTTGAAGTGCATAAAATAATGAGTTTCTATAGAATACAATTATAAAAATTTATGTTAATCTGTACATTTATATGCCTGTATTTTTATAGTGCATACAACATGTTACTAACTACAAAATAAAAGATTTCTACTTAAAATGTATGTTTCAATTACATATTCAATTATATGTCCTATTAACAATTATGTGATTTGGAGCTTCTTATTTCTTTTTCAAGTTTTAGTTGCTTATTTCCTCAAAAATAATGCTAAAATTCTAAAATAACTGTAATGAAGCATATTCTTCATATCTGGAATTAAGGGTGAATTAAGTTTGCATTCATTTGGTTTGCCTCTTTAGAATATAGTTTAAAAGCAATCACCTTTGAAAACTATGAAAAAAAAATACCTTTATCTTACAGGCTATATTTCAATTCAATGAATATTTGGTCATACATATCTGCATGATTTGGTACATTTTAATGCATTAAAGCATTAGTAGAGGAAAAAATATGTACTTCAGTGAGATATTTGGTATCAATAATTTTAATTTCTAATTATATGGGTAACAAAGATACTTGTAATTCACCAGAATTAATATTTTGCATTTTCTTAAAAGTCTTAAATGCTTTTTTCACTCAGAAAAAATCTAAATATATATCAAAACATCTTGACATAACTTTCACAAGTAAAGCTTGTGTTTTTATTCTAAAAAGAAAATAAGATTACTTCAATATCTGATTATAAGAATTGAGAAGAAACTTGTAAATTCTAGTTTTATCATCTAGTATAAAGTCAGAACAAGTTTTAAGTAAAACAAAGTGTGACTACAAACAATACAGGTTTCCCTATTATCCAAAAATACAGTGCACCTATAAAACCCTTTGTAAACTGAAGGGACAAAAAGCTAAAATATCCCCCATTTCTGAAAGTTCATGTTAGATCACTTCACTTTCATAAAAGACCTACATTAGTATTGTAATGGCTTTTTTTTCCATAAAGTGAAAAATCTTTTTTGATTTTCTTTCAGTTAGCAAAAGCAAGTACTAAAGCCAGTCTTTTGTAAAAATGAAGTGGCCTAATGTGAGCTTTTGGAAAGTGGGATACCTGTATCACACAGTGATACAGTGATCATTTATTCTTACAAATGGTAATGCTCTAAGCAAATTCTCCATATTGTCTTTCTTATTCAAAGTATAAGTTAAAGATTTTATCATAAGAGCAGGTGGTTAGACTATGATTTGACTTAAAGAGTTGTGAAGTGATAGTTCATCTGGATATGATATTCAGACTATGTTTGAATACTCTGTGTATGGAATAGCCAACTGTTATCCCATAGTTCAAAAATGGTTTTATGTTTTGGTGCTTGATATAAGAAATAGTCATTTGTAAGGTGATTGGATTGATACTATACATGCATGTAACTATGTTAATATGCTTACTCACAGTGACATATTTTATAAGATACTGTGTGGGTTACCCATATCATAGTATATTATACACTTCCTTAGTACATATTTAAATATGGTTCAAAGTAGGCAGAGATATATTCGTGGTACCAGTGGATTCTTGAAAAGTTGCCCATGGCGTTCTCCTACTTAAAACTGTCAACCGTTTCCCTTGATTTACAAAATAAAATATAAGCTACTTTATATCATTGGAATTAGTTGTTGCATGACACTCAGGATGCAAATAAAACCACTCTAAAATTTAAAAATCTCTTTGAGCCAGATGCAAGTTTAAGTATGCCTGCAGTTGATGAGGACAATATGAACATTAATTACATAATGATAATCATTTATGTTTTATTAGGTCAATCTAGTTCATTTGAAATCTATTTCAGGTTGCTTGCCACTCCTAACATTTAAAAATTCCTCTGCCCCATGCTTAGTCATGGAGTCTGTTAGGAGCTCCCACGGACATAGCAATTTAATAGTGGCCATTTACCTATGGGCAGCCACACAGTCAGCCCCCAAAAGGAATGCCACCCCAGAGTGTCATTGTAGGATAAACGCAGGATTTTCTACACTCTGCATTTTATTTTTTGTGACATCCTAGAATGAAAGAATGAGATCAGTCCTGCTGATTATGAGACTATGATAACAACCATAGAAATGACTGGCTCCAAAGGTAATAAACATTTTTCCCCAGGCCACCCCTGCTGTAGAATGCTAAAACGGCCACCTTGTATTGAGTGATTTCTCCTCTCATACCACCGATGTCTTCAGATCCACTCTGCTGTTCTGGCTTCCATTAAAGAGATACAAAGCTGAACTCCACTTCCTCTAGTCCTTCCTCAGAAAAACAACTGATACATCATTGTTATGGACTGAGTTGTGTCCTCAATTTACATGTTGAAGCCCTAACCTCCAGTACTTCAGAATGTAAGTATGTTTGGAGATAGGCAGATGAAAACAGTAAAAACACTGAAATGAGGCCATTAGAGGGAGGCCCTAATCCATTATGACCTGTGTCCTTACAAACAGGGAAAGAGATGCCAGGGATATGCATACACATAGTGACAACTGTGGAGGTCACAGGGAGAGGGAATCATCTGTAAACAGGGAGAAAGACCTCAAGAGGAACCAAACCTGCTGACACCTTGATCTTGGAATTCAAGCCTCTGGAAATGTAAGAAATAAATGCATTTCTGTTGTTTAAACCACTCTGGCTCTGCTCTTTTGTTATGGTAGCCCTAGCTGGCCATGTTCTTGTTGCATTGCCTTTTTAGTAAAGGAGAGTTTATAACTGGTTGCAGCAAGTTATTAAACTTGAATTTTGTTTGACTACAGGTTTGTTCCTCGTGAACTTCACCTGTTGGGCTTTTCATCCTACTCCTGAGGTTCGAAACCATCCTTAAGGCCAGGTAATGCTGCTTGAAACAAAAACCTCATCTCTCTCTCTCTCCCCCTTTCAATGGGTAGTTTTATTCCCTCCACATTTGTGGATCTTTATAACAATAACCTTTTGATGAGTTGCCTTGTTGGGACACTGACTCTCATTGGCATTACTCTACTTTCCAGGCAGGAAATAGGTTCTGAAAATCTCAGACTCCATGTTGTTGAACAACTTATAGAGGTTATATACATATTTTAACATAAAATATTAAATGTATTACATGAATGATAAATCCATAGGACAGACCTTCATAAAATGTAAGTTAATTTCTCAATTACCTGCTATAATATTAGGATTTATAATGTATATAATGATCCAGCTCTACCTTCATTTCAGTTATAGGTCTTCCTCTTCTTTGAACTTGAAAATGTATTATTTCCTTTATATATTAAAAGCATAAATAAATAAATGCACAGAAAGGTTTTCACACCAAATAAATCTCTGTATTTTTATCCAACCCATAATTTTTAAAGTATATCCAACCATAAAAAATTTTGAACATAGTATCAAAACCCTATGACAATGCACATTGGGAATTTTATTTTATTTCATTTTATTTTATTTATTTATTTATTTTATTTATTTTTTACTTTGGGAATTTTAAAGTAAATCTTGGAAGAACTGATTGTTAGCTCTTGTCAAAATTTTATTACAAAATTAAAACAAGGGACTAAGGTCCAAAAAAGACAGTTCAAGATTTCTTTCCTGATAAACAATTTTTATAGTAAGAAAAGATGATTAAAAACGCTAGTAAACTAGGTACTCAGAAAAAAAAAAAAATCTTTGTTCCCTACAGACTGATGTTTTTTTATGCAGTTGAAAGCCAAATTCTGTTAAAATCAATTGTTTAACTCTATTTTCAGTAATGCTACCTTCTTGTCAACCATATGAGACAATGAAGTCCCCACAGACACACATACATTATCTTTCTCAGGTCTGAGACTGTCTTCTTTCTCAGCGTGATCCACTAGAGGTTTGTTTCTCTGTGCTCTTGTTCATGCTGTTTTGTCTGTACTTTCTTATCTCACTTATTTTTTCTTAAAAATTCAGATACTACTCATTCTTCAAACAGCAATCTATCCCTTGTGCAATCCTTCCTTGAACTTCTGATATATAATTTAAATATTGTATTACATTTCAAAATTATGTTATTTGCAATAATCTTTCCCAATAAATGGTACATTCCTCAGATACAAGTATCACATCTTCCATATATTTGCAATTCTATATTCATATTGATTAACTTACATACAAATTTATATTTACATCTGCATCAAGCATAAAGTAGACCTATTAAACGAATGTTGAAATGAACTAAACCTGTTTGTGACAACCAATTAGAGAAAATGAAAATATTTATTTTTATGAAAAATGTGGGAAATACTTTTTCCTACAAAAATATATTCATATGTATTAATAGCAAAGCAAAACAAAAACTATCAGAAGACATTAATTTTGAGAGAAAAGAGTGGTCTTGAAGTAGGGAAGGTGAAGGGAGCCCATTTTAGAAAGGCTTTATCTCTGTTGTTCTGCTAGGCCCCATGTACTCATGTTCCATAGTTTGCCTCTGAATAAGCCAAAGAAGCTATGTTCCCACTTCAAGGGGAAAGCAAGAAACTTAATCAATCTCTGAGATTTGTTTTAGATCCCAAACACCTAATAATACCTAACAACAGCCAGATCCCAAACCTATTCCAGGTCATTAGCATCAGACAAACCTGGGCTGATGCTGGCATCAATACACCTACCTTCCATAATTTATGAGAAAATACCTCTTGTTCATCTGACATTCACCTTTGATTGGACCCTATTGTGGATTCCTGAAGAAACCCTAGATCCTTTTCCAATATAAACACCTAGCCCCAAGCAACAAGATTCATTCTCTTTTCCTTTCCAAGTCTCCCACATACTCCATCTGCTCTCCTCCATCTGTCACTCACCCTATTCAATAAACTGTTTCACTTTTTCTGGCTTGCATTTGATTTCCATCCTGCATGAAGCCAAGGACCCTCCTAGCAGGTTCTGTGGGACCCTCCTCAGGGTTCTCGCGCCCAGCCTGCCTGTATCAGCCTCATTAGGAAACCGTAGGGGGAAAAATGTACAATTTTAGAAGAAATATCTGTGTTTTAAATTGACCTACACTTCAGTTGGAGAGGACAATAAACACAATATTAGGAAATCATGAGGGAAATTCATTTTTCGACCTACAGTCAGAAGGACTTGGTCTGAATTCCAACTGTGTTTGGACTCCTTTGTGCTCTATGATTTGGTCAAATCCCATCCTTCTTTTTTGTTTTTTTCTTAATATTTTATTTATTTATTTGAGAGAGAGAGAGAAAGACTGCAAGAGTAAGAGCATGAGCAGGGTAAAGGGTCGGAGGAAGAGGCGGACTCCCCACTGAGCAGAGAGTCCAATGTGAGACTTGATCCCAGGATCCCGGGATCATGACCTGAACTGAAGGCAGATGCTTAATTAACTGAGCCACACAGGTGCCCCAAATCCCAGCTTTTGAATTTCAGTTTGCTCACTTACAAAATGATAAAAGATCACCTGCCTTGCCAACCTTCTTTACAGAGTTACAGAAGTTAAAATGTATGCGCAAAAGACTTCATCATTCTAAAATAATTCTTAAAATTTTAGTTTAATGATGATTATAATAGTAATTATATTTTAATAGAGTGAAAGGATTCCACTTTTTACTTTGTCTGGATAATAAGTTCATGGAGCTATTTCTCATGAATCGTGGACTTTATGACAGTCAGTGAGTTGGGTTTAATTTAGAATAAAACAAGGATGGACAAAAAAAAAATCTTATTTCACTGGCACCTATTGAAGTTTAACCAACAACATCTATAGAAGCAAATGGTAAAAATAGTAGTTTAATAATGAACTACTATGAGTTTAATGCATTTGCTTCTAGAAGTATAAGGAACTTTGGGCACCTGGGTTGTACAGTGGGTTAAGCGTCTGACTCACGGTTTTGCTCATGATCGCAAGGTCCTGAGATGGAGCCCCACATTGGACTCCCTGCTTATTGTGGAACCTGCTTAAGTGAGTCTCCCTCTCCCTTTGCCTTTTCTCTGTTTCTCTAAAATAAATTAATCTTAAAAAAAAGAAAAAGGATAAGGAATTCAAGCAGCTATCTGGAAGGCAATAATCACTTCATTTTATAGGTAGAAAAGATCTGATCTTTAATAATTAATATTTAATAAAATTATTTAACTTTGAAAGCAGAAATGATTTATCAATATTTATAAAATATATTGAAAAAGAGTTATCTAAAAATGTTACTGACTTATCTGAGCTTGCAGAAATAATTAGTGCTTGAAAAAATTGGAAACTAAATTTCTTATTGCCAATCTAATGCTTTTTCATTAGAATAACTCCTGCTATGAATAAGAGGAGAAAATTATTAGGAGATATTACTGGATACTTGATAAAACTGAGGTGTTTCTTTTGCTTTCATTCTTCTTCTAAGTATATGTATTATCTAAAATAATATTTCTGTAGATTAAAAACATTTATAAATATTTTTGCATTTTTAACAAAAAAATGATTTTTAAAGTTAAGACCAGAAAATGTGTATTTAATTAGATTTTGGAAATCATAGTTATCACTACCTAAAAAAGAAAAATCTGAATGAATTAACTTATTTAAATTAATAAATTAATATCATCATCCAGGGTAATTCAAATCCTGGATTCTGAGCAAAGATCATCTTATTAGCAATATCAAACAGCTAGTAGAGGCATATTTCACTAAAAGGACACATGAGATAATAAAACATCTACACACACAATTACTGGTCTTCAATTCTTAAATTAATACTACTTTTATAGATTGTAATTCATCCTACAATATTATTTCCTTTATTATATGCCTATTCTACTGTATTTATTTAACCAAAAAATCATCTCCACAAAAAATTAATTTGTTTCTTTCTATAAATTAATTTGTTCAGAGAGAAATACCTTTCTAGAAATACAAATTGAGTATAATTACCAATAGTTACATGATACTTTTCACTTCTCAAGCAAGAAATTTAATTTTCACACATCAGAAGAACATTGTATTGAAATGAATTTTAAAACTAATTTCTTGGCCAAATTCCTATTATAGAAGCAAGACATGCATTATTGAAAAAAATCTGTTTATGCAGTTAATGACTCGGTTATTTTGTTACCAACAAATTTGTAAATTATGACAGTATATTTATTAGAAGATATATGACTTGAAAAGGAGAAAATCCTATAAAACTTTGAAAATGTATTTCACTCAGTGTCTGGGTGTCTCAGTCAAGCATCTGGCTCTTGGTTTCAGCTCAAGTCATGATCTCAGGGTGATGAGATCAAGCCCTCCATTGGGCTCTGCATTCATCACGGAGTTTACTTGGGATTTTCTCTCTCCCTCTACACCATCCCCAGGCTCTTTCGTGTGCTCCCTCAGCCTCAAAATAAATAAATATTTTTTTAAGAAAAGAAAATATATTTCACTCATTACAAATGCCTCAATGGCATAAAAATTTTAAAAGCACGAAGGCTGAAGTATGCACTACATATAATACTTCTATATAAATTAATCTAGCTTATTAATAGTAATGAAACAATTTAATATGTTTATTCCAGATCTTACTTCAATATTTCCTCATAAAACCTTGTTATTTTGATGTCATTATACCAAATATCATTATATTTATGATTATATATATTATATATATATTTATGATTATGATTAGTTTCATAAAATACTTAATTTTGTTCTTTTGAATTTGTAAATTTTATTCTTTTGATTTTGTAAACTTAACCTTATCACATAATGGAGAACAAGCATTACTAATTTTTATATGATGATTAAAATAAGAGAATATATTCCATTGTACAAATGGAAAAGACAGAAAACATTTCTGACCATATTTGGCCTTAAGGTAGTGCCTTTGTTTCATTGATAATTGGGGTTTAAACCTGATAACACTGAAATAGAGAAAAAAAGGCAAAAGAGCAAGAAAACATTAGAACGTAATTAAAACTTTTATTTTATTTATTTTTTAAGATTTTATTTATTTGTTCATGAGAGACACAGAGAGGGGAGAGAGAGAATGAGAGAGAGAGAGAGAGAGAGAGAGAGAGAGAGGCAGAGACACAGGCCTAGAGACCTGGGATCTAGGATCAGGCCCTGGGCTGAAGGTGGGGCTAAACCACTGAGCCACCGGGGCTGCCCAGTTATAGAACTTTAATACCTGCCTTCAAAATTCCAGATTGTGGAGAGCCGAAGTGAGGACATATTATTAGAGTTTGGAATTTTATAGCTGGGAGAGAAGTTAGACATTTCCCATTCCTCCTTTAACACTTCAGCACAGAAGGGACTCAGAATCTTGTCCCAAATTCAGAGTCAAAGAAAAGATTTTAACTCTTGTTTCCCTTATAATATGTCTAGATTGCTTCTCTATTACATTTTTTCACCCTTGTCTACTCGAGAAATCTATAAGAATTCTCAAAGTTTAAGGTTATGTAAAATAATTAATCCTTTTAATTGTAATCATTTTACTTAGAATTCACCTAAAATAAGAGGTATTTGTTTTATAGTTTGTATTTGCACTCAATATCTCCTAAAATAACACTCCTCTTTAAGAGAATATTTCCATACTTAATGAATAGTTGGTTGTATTCCAGTACATTAAAGATATTAACAAAAAAAAATCAAAATAAGAATCCACAAAAAAACTCAACAAGTGTAAGCCCTAAGTCAGAGGGAAGCGCTTCTTCTGTTGGATGTCTCCTTTAAAGCTGTTTCATGCCATATGCATCATTTAGAGGCTGCATTCCTTACTCATGCATTATGAGGCCATTTATATAAATTATTTTAAAAGTTTTTTCCAAAATTATTTTATATTTTCTTTCTTTGTGTGGCTATGACTTTGTTTCTAACAATTTCCCCCATTTCTAATGATTATGTATTTTTTGTAATTGGGGAAGGGAGATGAATTGTATAATGGAATGAAAAAATTGTTTTATGTTATTACTTGCCTACCAGGCACAAACATGATGCCAATTGTATATCTATGGAAATATATATTAGGAGTATTTCTTCTAAATAGATTTTTATATGTGAAATTTACATAAAACTAAGTACAATATTACACAGAATATTTATGAAATGTCAAATGTAAAATAATGCTAATAATTTGCTAATTTGCTTTTTCTTAGTGCATTTATCACAACTGCTATAATATCATTTATATATATGAAAAATCCAGTATGCATTGATTATTTATAATCTATAGTGACAAAAATTTGCCACTGTTTTACCTCTAACACATCTGTTGCTATTTTTCATTACGTAGCTTCAACAATTTCGCTTGGCCTGAGGCAACTTTTTTTTATAAATACAAGTTTATTCTACTTTTATTATTTACATATACTAATTTAATTTTTTAACATATTTTAGAGGAATTCTTAAAAATCCAGTATGATACACAATTTCAGAGACCTTAGATAAATGAAATACAAATTGGAGAAATGAATTCTATTTTTTATATGATCTAAGTGTGTCCAGTTAATTATTTATTTTATCAAATGAATTATTTAAATTGTATAGCTTCCATTTGTTTAAAAGGCTTTTCATTGAATACATGTGAGGAAAGATAGGAAATCTACAAGAGATAAAATAAATTCCCAAATACATATGACATAAATGATGATATTGGATTAGGTAAGTTAAAAAGTTGATTATATTTTATCGATTTATTTTTGAACCTCTAGAGTGGAACAGGAAAGAGGAAGCAATATTAACATTTTAATGAGAATAGTAATGGCACTAGCAGTAAAAATCACTTCAATATTATCTGTTTCAAAAACTTTCAATATTATAAGTCAGATTTTTAAGACAAAATGAATACCTGATAATTATTTGCTTAACAGTATATCAGCTATGGTTAAATAGCAAATTTAGCTCAAAATGGCTTGAACAAAAAATGGAATAAGTGCTTTATTTTATTTTTTGTCAGTTAACAGATATTTTTGTTCCCATGCTGAACAGTAGAAGGACTTTATTCTTTTCACTCCTCCCAACACATGTGTTATTGTCCTCCAATATTTAAGTTGCATCTTGAATGGTTTTATATTTTAACCTCAAATTAAATGCTATTATTTTTTTTCGGACAAGGTTTGTTTAGCTATGCCCAAATGTTTGCTGATTCCTTGCATCATAGATCTTATTTCTGTGATTTTTTTCATAAGTACATTCTCTATAAATTTATTTTATGAGATTATATTTGTAATCTGTTCATTGTTTATGTATATAAATATGTCTTTTTTTCAGTAGGAATAAGTGCTTTGTACAAAGCAGTTCAGAGCTAGATCTGTTCTAGCCCTAGATGTTCAAAAGACCCAAACTCTATTATCATGCTAGGTTTATTTCACCTTATGGCTTTCCCTTTTGCTCTATTATCTGCAATATGAGTCAGTGTCAGCAGGTCCAGGCTAATATTAGTGTTAGAGGATCCAACAGAAAAAGAACACTTGTTTACTCAAAACAACAACAACAATCCAGAAGCCTTAATTCAAAAAGATATATGCTCCCTTATGTTCATAGGAGTATTATTTACAATAGCCAAGAAACGGAAGCAACCTGTGTCCATCAACAGATGAATGGATAAAGAGGTTTTGGTATATGTATTTGTACAGTGGAATATTATTCATCCATAAAAACGAGATCTTGCCTTTTGTGACAACATGGATGGATCTAGAAGGTATTATGCTAAGTGAAGTAAGTCAGACAGAAAGAGACAAATACCGTATGATTTCACTTACATGTGGAATCTTAAAAAATAAAACAAATGAACAAACACAAAGCAGAAACACTCATAAAAATGGAGAACAAACTAATGGTTGCCAGAGGGGAAAGTGTGTGGAGGAAGGGCAAAATAGATGAAAGGGATTAAGAGATTTAAAAAACCATTATAAAATAGATAAACTATGGGATTGAAAAGTATGGAATATAGTCAGTAATACTGTAATAATGTATGGTGACAGATGGTGATGACAATTATGGTGGTAAGCACTGTGTGATGCATAGAATTGTCAAATAACTATGTTGTGCACCTAAAATTAAAATGAATAAAACACTGTATATCAACCATCCTTAAATAAGAATACATAAATAAATAAATAAAACTGTAGACACTTAAAAATATTTGCCTTTCTCCAAATGGGGCAAGAAAAAATATCTCATTGTGTCAATGGTCTTTACTGAGTCATGCTCCCATCACTGTGGAGTAAAAATGTGATCCTCAGATGGGCCAGACCTGGGTCACTATCTGTCTCAGAAACTAAGAGTGGGAGAAAAGACAGTTCCCTTGGAACAGTCACTCTCAGAGTTTGTCTTAGAAGGGCAAAATCCCAGCCATGCTCACACCTATTCAATCAGGAATTCTTGTAGCTGCTCCAGCTTGAGAACCAATGTGCTAATATAAAATATGGGATTTAGAACTGAAGAATACAGAGATTATGGATGACAAAAATAATAGATATCCATAATAATTTTCTCAATTAACTATTTGTGGTGTAAATATGTATGTAAGTGTATAAGTGTGGTTTTATTTTTTATTTTTTTTAATTTTTTTTAATTTTTATTTACTTATGATAGTCACAGAGAGAGAGAGAGAGAGGCAGAGACACAGGCAGAGGGAGAAGCAGGCTCCGTGCACCGGGAGCCTGACGTGGGATTCGATCCCGGGTCTCCAGGATCGCGCCCTGGGCCAAATGCAGGCGCCAAACCGCTGTGCCACCCAGGGATCCCAAGTGTGGTTTTATTATTAGTATGTCGAGTTATCTGACAGATATAAGTGATTCCTGTGTTCATTTGTATCAGTCTTCTGCAGAGAATATTAAGCTCTCTTTCTATATTATTATAACTTTGATTTTTCTTTAAGATAAATTAAATTCATACATATTACAGATATATAAATATTATGAGACACACTTCCCTCCTTTCTGTGTTTTTCTCATAATTATTATTTTTTAAATGCTGCAAGGAAAATACCTGGTAAAACCATAACTGGTAAAAAATCATTTTTTATAAAATGAATATATTTTTTAATTGTACTAAAGGCATACAGCAAATGGAGAGCCACTTATTTTAGGAGATCAGGAGATCTACTAAATATCAGTAAAAACAGAGACAGTCTGTGGCATTTGAGCTGAGACCTCTTCCCTCTTTCCTGAACTCAAGGTGGAAGCTCTACATCGGATTTAGGCAGCAAAGAAATGGTATTGCCTCCCTCTGCAACTCTTAGTCTAGAGTTACAGTTTCTTCCTGGGAGAGGAAGCATGCCATCATTTCTCCCTTCCTTCAGCTTCACAGTAGAGGGGCTCTTTTCCAGGCCAGCATGAGTGGGAAATCTGAATTACCTTCTTTTCCCAGTCCTCACTTCTAGGGTCCAAGAATGCTGGGCTCAACTGGATTCATCCCCACTCACTAATTGGGAGAAAACCCCACCTTAGAAGACACAAAACAAGATGATCAAGGCAATAATCCCAACCCAATAAACCTCTTATAGAACAGGAGGGCCATTCAGAGAGAAATAGGCTGCTGTTCTTACTACCAGGGTCAGTGCAGTATCATAGAGATTCTGCTCAAGGGGGGAGGCAAACCACAAGGAAAAAGATCCCTACAGCAGTGTCTAAGGTGACTAACATTATTTGGATCAGAGTATGGGGAAGTTCAAGCCTAAGGGGGCTGCTGAAAACAGTGAAAACTTTAGTGGTGAATGATTGAGATGGGCTGATACCTCCATGATAACAACACATGAAACTATAGGCAAGAGAGACACTTAACAGAAAATAGGGAAAGAAATAGCTAAGGAACCCTCCTAGGATTGAAGCCAGCCCCAAAGAATGCATCAAAATTACTCTTGCAAAATGACCCAAATTTAATTGTACCTGACTGTGGAACATTGATTGCTTTAGGATGTTATCAAACAATAGAACAATTAGCTAACAATTTGTGGAGAATAACAAATGGAAGTGATGTCAAAAAAGCAGACTGAGCTGAACAGAAATCAGAGAGAGAGGCAAAGAGAGCCCACCTTCAACACTGACATGCTCAGGATAGGGGTTCTGGGGGTGGGGGCGTGTACATGGGGATCAGTATTCAGAGTGGCTACTGTTTATTGTCCAAAATGCCCAATTTTCTTTCCAACTCATTATACAGAGTCAATATTATCCTAATACCAAAATTAGGCAACAAGAAAATTACATAACAGTACCTTTTTTGATGCAAAAAATTCTCAACAAAACACAAGCACACCTGATCCAGTAATATATAAAGTGGACTGACTATACATTACGACCAAATGGGGTTTATCCTATGAATCTGAGATCGGTTCAGTATCTGAAAAACAATTAATGTAATACACATCCCAAAAGACAAAGAACTAAAATACATGCTAATTCAAATAGATGCAGAAAAAGTACTTGATATAGCCCAAAAACGTTTGTGATAGAAATACTCAACAACTAGAAGGGGGCACTTCCTAAGTCTCATTGATGAAGGATATCTCTGAAAAACTCACAGCTAATATGCTTAATTTGAAAGACCGAATGGTTTTCTCCTAACAATGGAACAAGAAACAAAGTTTTTTAATACTTCTTTTCAATATTATACAGAAGGTTGGGGTGGTTGTGGACTGACTAACAATAGGTAAGGGATTTCTTTTGGGAATTGCAGAAATGTTCTAAAATTGGGGTGAATGTTGCACGCTTCTTGTTGTTTGTTTTTATGCTTAAGAGTCTTTTTTTTATTACAAATAGTAGCTCATAAAATGACTTTGTTAAACTAAAAAGGGTCATAGATAAGTAATAAGTAAGTGAATTTCCTTTTTTATTTTTTTAGAATTTTTTAAATTAAATTCAATTTGCCAACATATAGTGTAATACCCAGTGCTCATCCCATCAAGTGCCCTCCTTAGTGTTGCACACCTTTGTGAACATGCTTTAAAAAATACTGAATTGTACACTTGAAATGGGTGAATTGAATTATATTATGGTATATGAATCTTATCTCAATAAAGATGTTATTAAAAAGTAATACATATAGAGCCAAGATCTGTTATACATGCTGGTAAGCATTCTTAAATTCAGCAAGTTAAATCATTTGACACTTAGGTTAACTTCCTAGTAGTGACTGCACGGGACCCACTATAGATTTCACAAAGGCAATGAAGGTCCTATCACAAAATAAATTTAAGACTGATGGTGTTTGAAAAACAAAATCAGAGAATCGATGCCTGTGGTTGTCTAACATAAAAACACTCAGAACATGTATTTGTTTTCATAACCTACCCGGTTGCCACGTCCAAATGAAGTAAGTGTTTAGTAGTATGAGGCAGAGTTAATTATCTAAGGAGTAAGTCTGAACACCCCCTAAACAACCTCGTGATTGTTAACGTTCTATAAATAAGAAATAGTTGTCCAGTAAACTGTGGATAATAATAGTTAATAATGTGTAATGTGCAAATTGTGGATAATAATAGTTAATAATGTGAGGGAAAACTCAAATACCAAACCATATTTTACTCATCTGCAGCTATTACATGTCTGCCTGGGGATGTGCGAGGTGACAGTGCATAAACAGCTGAGGTGCAGAAGCTGCAAATGGTGTTTCTCAGACCATCTTCAGTAGACGCGGTTACATCAAATGGTGTTTCCTGGTTAAGTATTTAGAGAAATGTTGAGTAATTCAAGGTCAGATGGGTTTCTTTGTCTTGTGATATTACTTTGAAAAGGTAATATTTAGTAAGATGCTCAAAAAAATGTTTTTTCACACAACACCCTGACATTACTTGAGTGTAGAAATATCACATGCTTTAAGAAAGGAGGAAAGAGTGAATAGAACGTGAAATCTCACAAAAACAATGAAAAACATTGATCATCCATTCAAAATGACACACACACACACACATCCCTTCATATATATATATTTTTGAACATCCGTGGAGAGATATATATATCTCTCCACGGATGTTCAAAATTTTCCATTAATTATTCTCTATATGGTGTTTTACAATTACCATTTCTGCTAACATTGCAAAGTAGCCATATTTTCATCTATTTTTTTTTTCATTTTTGTAGCCTTTGGGTTTTTTTCTGTAATATATTGTATTTAATTAGTCCACTATCAACACGGCTTGGGATGTTTTATATTTTCTCTTCTTGGAATTGTGCATTGAAGAATATGCATGATAAGTTTTTGGCTTTTTTTTTTAAGATTTTATTTATTTATTCATGAGAGACACAGAGACAGAGGCAGAGACAGAGGCAGAGGGAGAAGCAGGCTCCCGGTGGGAAGCCTTGTGGGACTGGATCTTGGGACCCCGGGATCACAACCTGAGCCAAAGGTAGACGCTCAACCACTGAGCCATCCAGGTGCCCCACTTTTTGACTTTTAATGCTAAATCGCTCCCCAGAAATATGTCCTTTTCCACTCCTAAGGATTGAATACCTTTTACCCATACCTTTGTGAAAACTGTGCTGTCACTTCTCTTAGCCTATCATATTTATAACTATTTAAAACAATCTCATCATTTTTTATTTACTGCTGAGCTAAAGGGCATTTCCTATTTGTTGGTCACTTGCATTCCTACTTTAAAAACACCTCCTCCTTTCCCAGAACATTCTTCGGGAGAAACTTTTTCAGGAGCTTCCCATCCAAAGGAAAACTCAGAGGGCATGCAGAAATGCATTAGTGTGAGAAACTGACTGAGGTCACCTGACACACATTCTCAAACAAAGAGAATGCAAATCAAAACCCCCAATTCACCTTCAGTTTACTCAGAACCTGAACGCACATGAGAACATTGCATTCTGAGTCCCCTGTTGTGATGGTTGTGGGTGTTGGCAGTTAAGTGTCTCCATCTTCCTTAATTCTACATTCATGTTCTACTTAATGTCCTACTTAATGTTCAGACAGAAAATATTTCATAATCAATTTACACAATGGGGGCTATTGTGAGGAATAAAAAAGGAAAAGACAAAAAAAAATGGCATTTGAATCTCCTAATCCTTTAACAGATCTTCTAATCCACCAGCCGGTCTCCTGCAAGGAATGCTCCCAGTGAGCAGGATTTCCGCGCTGCCGACTGCATCCTCACTCCTTGCCTTCAGCCTGACACTGTCATCTGCTGAGTTTTGTGGTTACCCCAATGTCACCTTTACATACTAACCAGTCTCTTCTAGAAAGAAGAAAACTAGGGGGGAAAAAAGAAATACCCAACTCTAATTAAAAATGTTTGTTTTTAGACACAAGCCATAATTTCTGCACTGGGAGAAATAAAGTTTGCTTTGTACTTTGTTGATTATAGAGGCAAACAGGTGCAGCTTGATTTCAGTAGATAAATTGTGATTTTTTTTTCTTTTCAAAGAAAGCCTGAGGGTTATTTTCTCTATCCAACTTGTACTAGGTATAAAGATTAGTAGTTTTTTTTTAAAGATTAGTAATTTTAATGTCAATCTAAATATACCCTTTTCTTTCCAAGTTTGAAGCCTATTTAATAAAGAGTAAATTTAAAGATTTTACTAATTTTAAAGCAACACTATTTTATGGTAAAAAAAAAAAACTAGATAGAACATTAGGACAAGCAACCAATGACTTTTGGCTATTTAAAATAAATAATGTAGTTATACTATAAATGTAATTAGGATTGCTACCACGAGGGGCACCTGGGTGGCTCAGTGGTTGAGCATCTGCCATTAGCTCAGGTCATGATCTCCGGGCCCTGGAGTCGAGTTCCGCATCAGGCTCCCCATCTGCTTCTCCTTCTGCCTAGGTCTCTGCCTCTCTCTGTGTCTATCATGAATAAATAAGTAAATAAAAATCTAAAAAAATAAAAAGATTACTACCACAAGAAGCAGATGTTTTAAGGAGGAAGATGAAAGAGAAAAGGGGGAAAAACGCACTGGGAACTTACTTGTCAAGCTTCTAATTCAAATGTAGGTTTCTCCTTCCATTTGAAAATGGAACCCAAAGTGCAGCAAGGGCATTGGGATGACCCATGAAAAACTGATTATTTAACCATTATTTCACTTACAGAAAAAGGGCAGTTTCAAAAAGTTCAGAAAGCAAAACAATTTTGTCTAATGTCCAAGTATTTGATAACAGTTGAACCTTCTCTCCTTAGTGAAACACTCTCTTCACTTGGCTTTCTACAGACATAATTCTGCAGTTTTGCTTCTTTGTTTCCAATTTCCCTGGCTACTTGTTCTCATATTTTTTTTTTAATTTTTATTTATTTATGATAGTCACAGAGAGAGAGAGAGAGAGAGGCAGAGACACAGGCAGAGGGAGAAGCAGGCTCCATGCACCGGGAGCCTGACGTGGGATTCGATCCCGGGTCTCCAGGATCGCGCCCTGGGCCAAAGGCAGGCGCCAAACCGCTGCGCCACCCAGGGATCCCTTGTTCTCATATTTTTACTGGATGTTTTCAACCTCTTGACTTTTACACAGTGGAATGCAGAAGCACTCACAACTCAGAATACTCATGTGAGCTCCTCACTCTCTGCTAACTCCTGCTCCATGGTTTAAAAATCCAATCCAAAAGTTCATTGTTTCCAACATATACTTCCAATGTCAATTTCTCTTCTAAATGCCAACTCATGTCTGCACGTGGATGTTTACAGTTACCTAAACATAACATACACCAAATCTTCTCCTTCTCTAATCTTTACTCATTGAGGGGAACAACAGTTCCATTTGTTCAAGTATTCAGAGCAAGTTTCTAAAAGTTACCCTTTGATTATCCTTTTTCATCTATTCTACATCCAATCAAAAGACGCATTCTAACTTTGATATATGGATCCAATTAAGCTCTAGCCTGGGCTGATGCCAAAAGTATCTTTTCTATCTGTCACTTCCGGCTCTCCCCTTATTCCATAGACCATTCTCTAGAGAGCTTACAGAGAAACTTTATTAAGAAATAAATAGTTTCTTATCACGCTCAAAATCAAATCCACAACTCTTAACAAGGTTCTACACAACAGAATGACTGCTAATCCTTGACGAGCTCTCTGATCTTCCTTTCTGTACCCAACTTCTTGGTGCACTGGTCTCTACGCTGATCCTTGACCACAGAGAGCATCTACTTGCTATATTCTCTTTACCTGATAACACTGTCTCCTCCCCACCATACCACAGACGTGTATATGACTCGTTCTTTACTGCATTCAGATCTCTCTTCTTTGTCACCACATCCAACAGGTCTTCTGCAACTATCCTATAAATAATGGCACTTTGCCAGTTTCTAACTTTCCTTTCCTTCATATAATATCCATATAGTATTTTATATACTTTTCCTGTTTTCTTTCTCTCTCTCTCACATACACACCTAACCCAATAGAATGGAAGCCCTTTAAGTCTTTAGGTATTTCATTCACTCCTTTACCTCAGCACCAGCACAAACCTGGGGAGTGATTGGTGTATGGTACTTGTTAACAGAAATAATAAATAAATAAGATTTATTACTGAAGTCTAGAAAAGAGATTATTCTGATTTTATTCAACTCAGGGCACTGAGGATAGAGAGAAGTGGTTAAATTAAAATAACCAGGTAGTAATTCAATACAGACTTCAAAAAGATTTGAACATTTTTTATGCCTAGAATGGAGAAAAACTACTAGGTTAAAACCACAAATGTTATTTTTATTTTTCTCTGAGATTGCAATTCACTTTTTTGACACCAACACTCCCTTTCTTTGTTTTGAACAATTGCCTTTAGTGACCTTTTGATTCTTGGTTCACACATTAATGTAATGACATGATCTAGAGGTCCATAATTCAAACTAAGAAATTAAGCGGTCTTTTTGTTAATGGAAATTGGCAGATTTATGTGTGTGAGGTTATATTTTCTTTAGAGATTTCATTTCCTAAACAAATATTTAGACTGTGTTGAGTACTTAGACTCCTACAGCTGGGTATATCAATAGGAAAGGCAACTTCTTCCACTTCTTAGAAATCATTACTGGTTTCATGCCCATGTTAATAAAGACCCTAAAGTGTTAGCAGGTCTTACCCCCTCTGGCATATGCCCTGGGGATAGGACCTCGAAGCACACAGACATAGTATCAAAAATTGTACCTTCTGTGTAAATGTCTAAATGAATATATTATCCATCATCTCTATCTCAAAACTGCAGTAGGGTCAAGTAAACAGGATTAACCTCTTCAGAAAATTAGGTCTTTAGAGTCTTAGACTTGTGCAAAGGAGATCTACTTAAGGGAGAATGCAATTTTTGTGATCAGCTACATGTGATTGTTTAAATTTTATTTATTTATTCATAGGACACAGCTAGAGAGAGAGGGGCAGAGACACAGGCAGAGGAAGAAGCAGGCTCCATGCAGGGAGCCCGATGTGGGGCTCGATCCCAGGACTCCAGGATCATGCCCTGGGCTGCAGGCGGCGCTAAACTGCTGAGCCACCGGAGCTGCCCTATATGTGATTTGTTAAACATAATTTTTATGTTAAAATATGTCCTTTTGTGATCTCTGTTTAACATGAAGTTAAAAATATGCATTTATTATATAACAACATATATTTATTCTATTTAACCTTTTATTAAAGTATTTAATTTTCGATAATATAAGAAAATAAGTTTATTATATCTCTTTATAGGGAACTGAATATTTTTTACCAATTATATAATTACATATATACAGACAAACCTATTTTTCCCATTTAGTAGATTATAAAGTTATTTTAAATCATTTTATTTTACTTAAATCATTAAAAATGAACATATTTAACTAATGTAATATGTTAGTTAATGTAATAATGTAATATGTTATTTTGTATTTATCAATTTGACCTGGAAAATATCTAAAGTATTATAGACTTTTATTATGTGTTGCATCATCTAACAGAAGAAAAAAAAACCCTGCATTTATTGATATTGAAATGACTCCATTTTTGCCTTTAAAAATCAACTGGTATACTTTTATAACAATTATTGTATCTTATGTATAATTAATGATATAAATTTGGAAAATTCTGGCTGTTGTTTTAAAAGACTTATCTTTAAATATAGTGGATTTGACTGATCTTTAATTCTGTAACTGAAAAGAGAAACTGGAAATGATCTTCACCATATTTTTAGTTTATTATCAATGATCTTTGAAGTCTTAGAGATAATTTTATGCACTATGTAAGGAGTTTATTCAGATTAATGTCTCACTAATCTATGAATATCATCTCGGGGCAATTTGACAGAATTATTATCATTTTTATGTTCCCCATTAAATTGTTTTATCTAAAAATTAGTATTTCCTGTATTCCTATCTTAAATTATGGTACACTGAGGTATAAATTATACAATATGTATCCACAAATAAAAACATGATAAAGCATTAATACCACAGCAGCTATACTGAATCAAGTAAATATTTGAGGTGAGGTCTGTATCACTATATGCTTATTTTATTTCCGCTAACTCACATGTTTACTTAATATTTAAATTAAGTACTAAATTTTTGCTTTAAAAGGAAAGAATAATTTAGTTAGGACTCTGAAATTCTTATAGAAGCCACTAGAAATCCAACGGTTATATTTTGAAAACACTGATAAACCAACAATCCTTATACAAGTTTTCATCAATAGTGGCATCAAAAACAAACAAAACTGAAAATTTAAATGGTTAAATGCTGAGCTGCTTGTGTTGAGTCAAGCAGTGGGAGTCCAAGCCCCACCTGCCAGGTGTTTTCTCACTTCCAATGGACAACCTCTGAGCTTTTCCTTGCAACGCAAGGTCTCCTGGAATTATATTTTAAAGACCATGGCCTCATGGATGAGGATGGAAAACACACCGTATCAGAAAAAGAAAGTGAAAAACAAAAAAGAACACCATGCCACATAGACAAGGTTTTCTTTGGAATAAAGCTACTTCACTTGGCAGAAACTTTTCACTTTTCATTTGACAGATTATAGAAAAGAAAAAAAAAAACATAGTGAGTGAATTTTAAAATAGTTTGCAAAGGGAAAATCTAAAATAATGTAATCAGGTATCGTTATATTGGTGATCCAGGAGTCAAAGTAATTGAATTTGTAAAAAGACACAAAGGATATCTAGTGAATTAAATTATAATTAGAGAGTGATAACATCTTATACATGACATGGATGCAAATATAAATGAAAAAAAGATTTTTAAGAGGTCTTTTTCTTTTTCTCTCTGGAATAACATGTCTAGCTTCTACTTCCTTGCCTTAAGGATTATGTGGGTGTCTGGGATTAGTTCCCAGAAATATTAATATTGCTTTATTTTCATCCTCTCACTGATGTGAAAACACAGCTGGGAAATTAAATGCAAATGCAAACATTTTCCGTAGCAGATTTCTTTCTACTCTTGTAAAAATTTCTTGTATCTATTTGTTTTAATGATTTAATACTATTCATATTTGTCATTAGGTTTTAATTAATTCACAACATGAAATTGATTCCAAATGATTAGTTGGGTCATCTAAGTCTTTTTTAGAATAATGCTTTCCAGACGATTCTTGCCTATAAAATTACTAATTTCACATAATTTCTCTCCTACTCTACAGATAAATCTCATTTGATGTTCAGCTCATATTTCATATATCTCCTTTTAGTTCACTTACTTTAGGTGATCCTCCCTACCAGTGTTCCCAGTACCCTTAAATATTCTGATGTATGTAAATTGCGATGCTGTATTTCCTTAAATGGTACTGCTGATCCATCTATATGCAGAACTAACCCTGTGGCGCTGAACTAGCTACTTCCTCCGTCCAGACAATTTCCATTTTAATCATTTTCACAGTTTTTATTCACTTAAAGATATTGAATTATATTCTTGGCCAAACTATTTTTTAAATGGCATATCTCATAAGGCATGATTGATTAGCGTTTCAAGCAAATATACTAAATGTCACTCGGAGAAAATCATGGAGGCATGTTAATCCTTTTGGGTCACCAGAATGCCACTAAGGTTTCTGGGCCTTGAGTTGCTATTGTTAACCATCTTCATTAAAAATACTTGGTAGGAGCTATAGGTGACTTTTTTTTTATAAGTGTCAGCCTTACATTTATAGAAAGCCAGCTACATTGCTTTCTACAGAATACACAATTTTATAAGAATAGGAATCTCAAGGCCAAGTCATCCAAGGGGCCAGCCAGAAAGTACATTTCTGAAATAAGAAGGCATCTTTATAATTTATGTGCACATATAAGATGTATTTGTCCTGATGAAATGCTATTTGTAAAGAAATGAGGAAATATATATGTATAAAGCTTCTTAGATGAAAGTCAGGTTTATAAACACATAGGATTAGCGGCTCCCCCATACGCTACAATATGTGATGATAAGAATATCTAACCCAAAACTTAGATTGGTAAGAGATTTTATTGGCCGAGTATTGAGGGATTATCCACTAACTACAAGACTGGGCTGGATGGGAAAAACTATCAGTGGACAACTTATGCTTTTTATAAAATAGGCAATTGATTCTTACCCCTCTTTCTGTCCTTTAAGTAGGAGACGAAAGGACTGTATCAAACAAAATATTAGGCAGGGCACAATATCTCTAAGGGTGTTAAAATAAAAAACAGGGCAGCCCCAGGGGGCAGCGGTTTAGTGCCGCCTTCAGCCCAGGGTGTGATCCTGGAGACCAGGGATCAAGTCCCACGTCAGGCTCTCTGCATGGAGCCTGCTTCTCCCTCTGCCTGTCTCTCTCTCTCTCTCTGTGTGTCTCATGAATAAATAAATATAAAAATCTTAAAAAAAAATCACAAACAACTGATGACCAACCTTGAAAATTCCCTCACGCAGAGAAAACAAGTTTAGCCACATAAACAGAGCTCAATGTGGTTTATTTTGCAAGATTAACTTGACCTGGGTCATTTCTTGCTTATACTTCTGGAAATCAAAACTTAGAGCAAAACTTAGACTGTTTCCCAAGGTTGATAGGAAGTAACCACTGACTAATTCTATAATTTAAGAAAATTCTATAATTCTATAATTCTATAGAATTCTATAATTTAAGAAAATTCTAATATTCTCCCCAATTACTGTGATGAATAACAGTCATTGCTCTCTCACTATAATAAGTTTCTCTATAATCCTGAGGCTCATTCCATGTTTTGCTTTGAGTGCTTCCAGTTTGCAAACTGTCTTTCTGGTGTGCTCCCAATGAAGTATAACTAATTACTATTTAGATGATTTATTGGCTTATGGTATTTCTGAACTTTTGACAAGGCCATGTTAAATATATTTTTTAAATTTATTTATTTATTTATTTTAGAGAAGGGAGAGAAAATCTTTAAGCAGACTCTGCACTGAGCACAGAGCCTGAGGTGGGGCTAATCTCAGGACCCTGAGATTACGACCCGAGGCTAAACTAAGAGTCAGAGACTTACTCAACGGAGCCACTTAGGTGCCCTCATACATCTTAAAATGTGTTTTAACATTATATATTCCAGAGAAAGTCTTTAAAATAATTCATAAAAAATAAAATAAAATAATTCATCTTTTTATCCCTTCACATACTTATATGTTGTAGTCACATGGATATGGGTGAATGTTTTGTCTACTATGGATGTCTTTTCATTAATTCTTCTCATCTATATATCTGCAATATGATGAATTTTCTTGATCTATACACATAGGTATTTTTTCAGTTCCAAAAAGAAAGATTTGTTTTCCTATTGACAATGCTTGTTTCATTATTCTAGCATCTACCTGGGAACATGAATAATATTTAGGTGTGGCCAGCTCTCTGTCCTCCTTATCTATTACCTCTCTTCATTTGCATTTTCTTAACATTTTCTAAATACTTAGTAAAATTTTCTCAAGTTCTTTCTCAACATCATCAGTTATTTTTTTCATTATCAAGTCTGCTCTTACTTAGTTTTTAATTCTGCTGATATTATTTTGCTTTCATTGTGTTTTTTTTTTTTTAATTTCTAAGAGCTTATCATTGGTTCTCATTCAGTTTTACTCTTATTTCACCTTATATGTTTTCAAAGAGACTTCATTCATCTGACGGCTTTTAATTCTCCTTCATGGATTAATATTATTTTGAATTTCACTAAGCATTCAAAGAGTAACGTATTTTTTTCTGTAAAATTATTTTCAAGGTATTTTCTTCTTTCAGATTATTTTTAGATCATTATCTACTTGGGTATCTTTTCCCTCTGATTAAGTATCATTTTCAAAATCCAGAGTTGGTCTGTTTTGTTGTTGATTTTCTATTCAATACACTCCTTACCACCCAGGTGTCTGTCAGATACTAGTCCTGTGCAGTGGGCACTGGGCTGTGCTTAATTTCTACTTTCAGAGAAACAGTTGTATATTTTCATGTTCACACATCTAAGCCTAAAGCTCAGTTTGCAAGGAATTATTCTAGCTTTTTTTAAAGTATTCCAACTTTGAGGATTCGATGCAAATTTCATATTCACCTTCTGAAATTCCCAATTGTCTTTTAAATGATCACTTCTTGAGTGAATATGGAAAGATGAAGAGAGAGCAAAGGGAAGATAAGTTTCAATATTTAGGATGCACATAGCACCTCAATGTTTCAGTCAGTTAAGAGTTCAAGTCTTGGTTTCGTCTCAGACCCTGATCTCAGGATTGTGAGATTGAGCTCCTCGTCAGACTCTGCATTGGGTGTGGCCCTTGCATAAGATTCTCTCCCTCTCCCTCTGCTCCTACCTATCTCTAAAAAAAAAAAAAAAAGAAAAAGAAAACAATCATACAACATAGAGGCAATGCCTGTGATGCAAGATTTTATACCTATTTGCTTGTTTTACTTTTAATATGAAGGCAATAAAAAGCAATAAAATAAACATATACAGTTACTCAGAAAAGTAGGACATACTAACTGATGTCCTATCTGTAAAACTTTCTTGAAGTTATACCCAGGTAAATGAAATGGATCAAAATTAAATGCTCTGGCATTTGGGAAAGGGATATTAAGCATTAAAAAAAATGAGACAGAAACATTAATGTGAAACTTCTTCACAGTACAATTAATCGAAAAATAAAGATCAAGACCCAAGAACATTATATGCTAACAATTCACAATCTTTTTTGCATGTTTAGAATGGTATTGGAAATTCACCTAAGTGACTTGTAAAATGGATGTCTTCAGGGAGGTGAATTATTTGGGGAAAAAGAGAAAAAGCAAAACTCTTTTGTGCCATTGAGCCTATAAATTCTTCAACATTATTTTGTTGAAGTACGCTATTTTGTCACTTTGTCAAAAGTACACTATTTGAACATAAATAGGTAACTATATGAATATATAGTTACTATCTTTTAAAATCATTAAAAAGAAAGAAAATTCAAGTTTGCAGGTGTCATAATTGTTTGACTATATTTGAACACTTTAAAAATTAAACAAATAACTAAATCTAAATCCAGAATTAAAAATAGTTACTATATAAAAAGTTACTTGAAAGGTTAAATGGGCTATATAAACAAACTATATGAAATATGTAAACAAAATAAACGAAAATATCACATAATTCATAATATACAAGCATATTTTTAAAAATATACCACTTTCATAAGATTTAGTGACAGCAAGTGTTTTTGGTAATGTATCAGTGCATTTGTGAAAAGACAAATTTAATTTGAATAAAAAATATTAAAAAGTCAATACTTCAATCCTTAGAATCATCTGGATATTTAAGGAGAAAAAAGAATAATGGGTAGGAGTTACTGAGCATACTGGGGAGTGTTCTAATATATATGTATATATAAACATATAATAAACTCATTTAATTCCCATTACATGCCTATGAGACAAGTAGTATTATAATCCTTGTTTCACAGCTAGGAAAGAGGGGCACAAATTGTTTAAGTAATTTGCCCAAGGAAAAAAGCTAGTGAGCAGCAGAGTCAGGATGTAAACATAGGCTGCTGGCTCCATAGTGCACTAAGCCATTCTGCTTTTAGAATGGATTCCAACTAAAAAGACTATTTAATGACATGGAAAATGTTGATGTGATAATAATTGAAAAAAAAAAAACTGAATGCAACTCAGTTGAAAAAAACTGAATGCAACTCAGCTAAACAATCCGAACCTAATCCTGGAAAAAAAAAAAAAAAACAAAAAAACAACTAAATAAATACCATGTACATGAAAATAAACTGGAAGAAAATATTAATAGAAGTTTTAACTCTACAGGCATTACTTACGATTATTTTAAATGCCATATTTTATAAAGACTAAAATGTATAGTCATTCCTCTCATTATTGTAAATGTTAAAAGTATGCTATTTGAACATAAATAGGTAATTAATTTGCTATAGATAAACAGTTTATCTGGCAGCAGATATCCTCAAAATTTTATATATTAAGGAAATTATTATTCTAAAGAATAATCTAAGAAATTCTAAACTCCCAACAGTTAATAAATGCTCTGGTAAGAAATCAATACACTGAAAAAGAAAACCATTTTCATGTAATTGTTGTGTCTGTGTCTAGACAAAGAAAAGCATTTAAGTGCAATGAAAGCATGATTTTTTTTTTTTTTTGGATTGTATACACAAGATTTAGCTTAAAAATTCAGGAAAATTGAGATATTTTGAGGAGATAATCTGACTGTCAGCAGTACTGCCAGCCGTTTATGATGTTGCTGTAGGAGGTAAATATAATAGTTTTGTACTTAATCAAAGGTGAAGGTTGCTGTGGCTGAGGATTTATCCCAGGTGAAGGATCCTGCTGTTGCCTGACCTTATAAAGAGCTTTTGACAACAGACTTCTTTATTTACATCAAAAGACTCTATAGTTTGAAATAGTAGCTGCCTCTAGTTTTTCTTTGTCTCAGTATATTTTGAAATGCTTTGAATTGCTGTTCGCCCTGCCCAAGTAAGTCACCAAAATTAGAGAGAGAGAGAGAGAAAGAGATTATGTGTCAACATACCCACTCCCAATTTAGATTCATCCAGAATCAGATACAATTCCAGCGCAGGTAGCCACATGTGATTCTGCTTCGGTAGTTTCAGAAGGGAGGTAAGTTACTGAATACAGCAAGCCTGCCTGGCCAATTTGCCAAATATCTATCCACCTCAGTCATTTTGCTGAATGACTGACCTGCCAAATTGCTGAAGAGTCTTCCCAGTTTTCATTTGTTCCCTGATAGCTGTTGTCTCTGCCCCTGGCCCTGGGTCCTTACATGAAAATGGGTAGAAGATTTTCTAACCTAATATAGTGTCTACTGTGTGTTGGAAGCGCATACCTTTATTACATATGTCCCTTCCACTGCCCACCTCGGCATTAGCCTCTACTTGTTAAAATAGCAGCACAGAAGTAGCACAAATGAAAACTGTAAATATAAGAGCAGGCTTTCTGAGAAAGGTAACTTCTTAGTTTTGCAAAACTTGAATGAGATACGGGAGAGGACAATGTGTTCAAGGAAGAGAGCAGCTTTTTAAAAACCATGGTTGAAAACAAAGCATGGCAAGTTCCAAATGTGTGGAGTCAGAATCTGTGAGGTTGAAAAGTGCTACAAGTAGAAAAAAAGAGCAAAGCAAATAAAATGATGCTCAGAAGTTTAGCAGAGAAGAGAGCGTGAGTCTCAGCTTGATTTCCAAAGTCACTGAGAGCCACTGAGGGATTTATAACAAGATAGTAAGAGCTTTGAAATGTAGAAATATCACCTGATTGGCAGCTTAAAGATCAGAGGTTGAAAATAATTAGGATAGTTTGCAATAATTCAGACAATAAATGCAAAAGGATTAACCAATTAGTAAAAATGTAACTAGAGAGGGGATATTATTGAGAGATATTTTAGTGAAATAAAATTCTACTGTTGGCAACTGATTGTGGAAGCCGGAGAAACAACACGTTATGGGTGGTGCAAAGATCTGGACCTGGGAAACTGGCGCTTACCACCCGGAAGAAATAAGGGAGGAAGAGTGACTTGGAAAAGGTGATGAGAATGTTGGGTTTTTTTTTGGATTTAAGATGCCATTCAAGGGAACATGTATAAGAATTTATCAAACTCTGTGTGTGCGTGTGGGGGCACATATGGATTTCAGTTTAGAAGGGAGTGAGGGGTAAAGACGGGGGCATATCTAATTGAGGTCCTATATCACAAAGAACAAATGGATCAGTAATACAAAAAGTAATAGGCTTTGGAAAAAAAGAAAAACGAAATAAAGGAAAGTACATGGTGGAGCCAGGGAAGAGCTCATGGAAGTCTGTGTTCTTGATTCCCTTCTGTTTCAAAGAATTGAATGGGAATGTTCTAATTGCCCAATATCGTCCAAATGGCAGTTGTAACTATCCAACTGTCCGATTATACACACATACATGATATTCTCTGTCTCTCTCCCTGTCTTCCTCCCCCTCCCAAGTTAACAGTTATGGACAAAGAAGATTTGGTCAGAACTCCCAGGTACTGTAAACTTTCCCCCACTAGAGAAGGCTTTTCATTTGCTCTCTGAGTGCAGGTGTCTATGCGGACATCATATGATTTAGCTGCACTGCTGCTTAGATTTCCACCACTACCCAGCCCATATCAATGCAGTGTGCCACACATGGGAATGAGCACACAGCTGTAACAATGCCTCGGGAGGTCTCAAAAACAAACAACAGAAGCCAGTAGACCCGTCCTCAGAGTTATCAGACACTGCTCTGCCTACAGGAACATGGGGACAGCTGATGGTCAAGGAGAATGGGTCAATCGGCATAAGAAGTAGGACGGGAGCTAAGGAGAAGGCAACCAGCATGTTGGACACTTGCATTTGAGAGTCAAGGTTATCATAACCTCTGAAGGACTTCAAGGCCACTACGGTGTGCTGTCACAAAAGGCTCCAAGAGAGAAAGTCTCCATGAATCGATGTGTGTTCTGTGCTGACGATGTATATTCAACAAAGCCTGGATTTTTAGGGGAAAAAAAAATTGCTTCTGCTACCATGGTTATCTAACTTTGGAAGCTCGCCTGGATATAGGCATACTACCCACCAGGAGAAAATCTAGATGAACTAAGCCTTCTTTCTTTTTTAAAGATTTTATTTATTCATTCATGGGAGACACAGGGTGAAGCAGAGACATAGACAGACGGAGAAGCAGGCTCCCCTCAAGGCGTCTGATGTGGGACTCGATCCCCAGACCGGGATCACGCCCTGAGCCGAAGGCAGACACTCAACCCCTGAGCCACCCAGGCATCCCTGAACTAATAAGCCTTATCAGGGGCTTCTGGGTGGCTCAGCGGTTGAGCGTCTGCCTTTGGCTCAGGGCGTGACCCTGGGGTCCCATGATCGAGTCCCACATCGGGCTCCCTGCATGCCTGCTTCTCCCTCTGCCTGTGTCTCTGCCTCGCTCTCTGTCTGTCTCTTCTGAGTGAATAAATAAAATCTTAAAAACAAATAAGCCTTATCAAGCCTTAACTTGGGAGTCTTAAGCACAAAATATCACTGCAGCAGATGGGACAGGCATGATTAGCTACAGAGAAGATACCTGTCTGTATATACTGCTCAAGCTGGTGAAGTGGGATCTACTGCTTACCTAGTAGATGCACGAAATACTTCTCAGGATTTGGATTAGAATGCTATGTCATAAAAAAAAAAAAAAAAAAAAAAAGAATGCTATGCCATGCTGGAGTTGGCAAAATAATTACCCTCCAAAGATGCTATCCCATCATCCCCAGAACCTGTGAATAATATTATTCACCGAATAATATTATTTGGCCAAGGGGACTTTGCCGAGGTAATTAATGTGCTGCCCTTAAAACAAGGAACTTATCCTGGATCCAGAAAGGCCCAACCCATTCACACAATTCCTTAAAACAGAGAACATCCTTCATCTGGAGCCAGAGACATGCAGCAGAAGGGAAGTCAGAGAGATCTGACTCAACTGCCCATTGCTGGAGGCAACGATCCATGGAGAACATGAATGTGGGTAGATCTAGGAGCCAAAACTGACCCAAGGTGGACAGTCAGGAAGGACACGGAGACCTCAATCCTACAACTGCAATAAACTGAATGAGGCCAACCAGTTGAAAGACCTGGGAAGCAGATCAACGTGGGGGCCTCCAGAAGGGACCACAGCTGCCTTCCCTACACCTTGATTCCAGCCTGTGACTGATGCAGAGTACCCAACTGCACGACCCTGTACCAAGACTTCTAACCTGCAGAACTGTGGGATAATATATGGGTTAATTTAAGCTGCTAAATTTGATGTATTATGATAGCAGTAGAAAACTAGTATGTTCGTGCTAACTTGCAATATTGCTAAGAATTTAGATAGCATCGATAAAGTTCTGATGTCAAGATAATAGAGAATTTTTAGGCGCTCACAAAAGATAATCTGAGATCTATTTTATTTCACCTTGAGTACTCCACTGACTTGAACAAAACAATGAGTACCGAACACAATTTCGGATGACAAAGACAACTTGAAAGCTCTTTACAGGCATGATTTGATAATAGACACCAGGTAAGCCATTTCCTGTGAAAACTAGACAATAAAATCAAATTTTAAGTGTAATTAAAATGAGAAAAAAGGATAAAGACCTGGAAAAGTATGATGCAAGTGGGTAGTATATGAAAAAAAAAAAAAAAGCGGGTAGTGTATGATACCACTGGTAACAGTAGATGATGGCCTTTGAGATCTCCTAAGAACGCTTTAAACCGATAGAGGTTATTTTAGACATCTTCCTGAACATTGTGAGATCACCCTGCGAACTTTGGGGAGCATCGCTTTGCGTCTACACACGCACAGCTGCCTTGGGCACCTGTCCGATCCCCAATCTGAGAAGGGCCTCCCAGGTCCCAGAAGTTTGCCACAAGAGCCTCGCGAACCAACGATCACCATGCAAGGCAATTTATTAGGCATCTGGCGCTACATCTCGCTTCTCAACAACTAGAGCACCGTCTATACTCCAGCGGGGCCCCCGTGTTGGTTCCTCAGGTCAAGTGGAGCCCCCGCTGCGTCCCTCCCAACTGAGACATCCTCTCCAGGAGCGTGGCCAGAATACCAAAATGCATTCCTAAAATTTGAGTCCAAGAGAGTTTTAGTGCCTACTCTAGCACCTTCTCCACTTTTACAACCCCCCAAATAACTCCCGTGAAACGACTGCTTTACTGTCCTCTGCCCATCAGTTTCCTGCAAGTAAAAGTTAGGAAGTGCGCAGGGCCAAAAGGTGGAGAGGCAGTTGAGGATACTTTATGATGCCGAGCATGTCAGATTTGAAGCTTCATGGGTTTTAAACGCACACTGCTGAATAACTCTGCCCTCGGACCTGATCTTTCTAGCCCAGCAGTCTTAAAAAGGATGGCAATTACCACTTCATCTTGTTCAGGGATATATGATTTGTCTCCTTTTATTATTTTCAGTGATTTAAAGATCCAGAAGGAAGAACAAAAATAGATATTTTAAGCAAAGGCAATTGTGAATGATGAAAATCAGTGGCAAAACATAGGGAAGGCACGAATTCCCTCACACTTGACATGAAAGCAAACACACAATTTGCTCTTCTGTGTGCGACTCTTCATTTATTTCCACAGGCGTTTTTGAGGTTGGGTGGGAGCAGGTGGTCCATGATTAAAACTGAATTCCCAGTAATTTCAGGTACAGAAAGAGGGCAGTGATGGAAGGGCACCACACGTTCTTCGGCTCTACCCAGAAGATTCAGAGATACATGGGTGGTGAACTTCTAGAGCGTGTGATAAGCGAGGCAACAGCATCATCACCTCCATGTGTTGATGTAAAGCTATGGCATTTTTTTTTTTCTGTATATGTTTATTTTCCATGAAAATCAAGGAGTAATTTCAGCCTAGAATATTCGAAATCAGAATTTGTTGGGATTCTATGTGTCTGGTGTACGTTTGTGTGTCCAAGATGAATGTTTTTATTATTTTATGTCCGTCTTAATCATGTCTGTGAATGAGATTTGGGGCAATCTTATTCAGTTTCTGAGTTTTCCAGCTTTGTTTCTTTTTCGTGTGTTGCACATACTGAGTCCAGTGACGGAATAGCTTTGTATGAAACTCATATTCCTCCAAGGATTATAAAGGGTCCGTATTACATTGGAAAATCTGGTCACAGAATACACTGTCAAACAAAATGTAAATATGAACTGCTTTTGAAATAATACTTAGGCATGTAGTACTCTTCTGAAACCATTTACAACAAATGTGAAGCAGAAGGCATTAAGTATCAATCTAAAATAATTCCTTCTAGAAGAAAATGTTTTCCATTGTATTTTTGTCTATTTTATTTAAAATTAATTTTAATTTTTTTAAAAAAGATTTTACTTATTTATTTGACAGAGAGAATGAGAGCGAGCACAAGCAGGGGGAACTGCAAGCAGAGGGAGAGGGAGAAGAAGCACAGTCCCTGCTGTGCGGGTAGCCTGATGTGGGACTCGACCCCAGGACCCTGGGATTATGATCTGAGTTGAAGCAGATGCTTAACCGACTGAGCCACCCAGGAACCCCAAATTTTATTTAAGGTATGATCAAAATAACTTCCCACAAAGAACAGATTGCACAAATCAGTTTTCCTAAGGTGAGATCCTTAATAAGTGGCCTCTACCTTCCAAGGAAAAGTGAGTAGCCAAAGCGGCTGTCGGAATCCATCTTCACTTGTTGACCTTTGACTTCTTTCAGCCGGATTCTCACAGACTAACCCTTTCTCTGCAATGATGCATTGCCTCATTAGCCAGAATATGGGTCTACTATTCACAAATTTTGACGCGACACCAATTTACACTTTCTTGCTTGCATGTGAATTTGAAAGGATTTCAGATTTGCAGCTCAACTCTGAGCTGGGACTCTTATGCTAGATAAATCAAACTTGTTAATGGAAACGCTAACATATTCACAACAAAATAGAAGAAACAGATTTTTTTTTTTTGGGGGGGGGAGTAAGTGTCTCTTTCAAAACAAATAAACCATCAGGTTACCGGTGCCCATGCAAAGGAAATACATGTGTGTGTGTAAACTTTAAGGTCATCTATTGGTTTTATTATAAAGGCTTTTTCCCCCTTTCTTTTTTCTTTCTTTCTTTCTTTCTTTCTTTCTTTCTTTCTTTCTTTCTTTCTTTCTTTTCTTTTCTTTTTCTTCTTTCTTTCCTTCTTCTTTCCTTTTCTTTCTTTCTTTCTTTCTTTCTTTCTTTCTTTCTTTCTTTCTTTCTTCTTTCTTTCTTTCTTTCCTTTTTTCTTTTTTCTTTTCTCTTTTCTTTTCTTTCTTTTCCTTTCTTTCTTTCTTTCTTTCTTTCTTTCTTTCTTTCTTTCTTTCTTTCTTTCCTTTCTTTCTTCTTTCTTTCTTTCTTCTTTCTTTCTTTTAAGAAAAGGACTGCGTGTTGGACAGAGAGAGAATCTTAAGTAGACTCCACATCCAGAGCCTGTTGCAGGCTCAATTTCCCAACCCTGAGATCATGATCTGAACCAAAATCAAGAGTCTGGTGCTTAAACAACTGAACCACCCAGACACTCCTATAAAGGCTTTTTAAAGAGTGTTTTAGGTTCACAGAAAAATTAAGAGGAAATTACAGAGATTTCCATTATATCTCCTACTCTGCACATGCACAGCCTCATTATTACCTAAAGTCCATAGTTTGCATTGGGGTTCACTCCTGGTGTTTTACAATCTACAAATTTGAGATAATTTATCATAATTACTTTTTATCAGTAATACAATAAATTGTATGTTTTACAATTGTAATAAATACAATTATCAGTCACTATCAGTGATAGTTCTTGTTTTTGCTATTATTTTTAATCAGTGCATTGAATTTACACCTGTATTGAGATAAACTGAAGTAGATGAAACTGCATATGCTTAAATGTATAATTAAATGAGTTTCAATGCATATACATACCCTAGAAACATCACCCCATTCAAGATGATAAACACAATCATCACCCCAAAAGTTTTTAGTGTTCCCTTTTAACCCATTCTTTGCACAGTCTCCACTCAACTTTACACTATTCTCAAGTCAACCCTGCCTCTCTTTCTGTTACTATAGATTAGTTTGCATTTTCCAGAATTTTTGTAACTGGAATCTAGTCTATACTATGTTTTGGCCTGACCTCTTGTATATAAATGCACAATCATTTTGATTTATCCATCTTGTGTATATATTCTTGATTCATTTTTATTATGAGGGCCATTCTATTGTGTGGACATTACATAATTTGGTTATCCATTTACCGACTGATAGACATTTGAGTTGTTTCCAAGTGTTGACTTGAAAGAATAAAACTAATATAAACACCTATGTACAAGTTTTTGTGTGGCATATTCTTTCGTTTTTGTTACCTCCTAGGTAGGGCTATAAAGCAGTTGTATGTTAAACTTTTTAGAAGCTTCCTATTTTCTAAAGTGTTATTCTATTATATATCTAATCAGCTCTATATGAGATATTGGCTGCTCTGTATCCTTGTCCACACTTGCTATAGTCAATCTGTAATTTTAGCCATTCTAGTGGGAGTATAGCAATATCTGACTGTGCTTTTAATTTTCACCTAATAATAAAGGCTGTTGAATAATTTTCACATGAGGGTGCATGAAGGGTTCAGTAGGTTAAGCGTCTGACTTTGGCTCAGGTCATGAACTTGGGGTCCTGGGACAATGCCCCACAACAGGCTCCTTGCTCAGTGGGGAGCTTGCTTGTCCTTCTGCCCCTCCCTCTGCTTGTGCCCTCTCTCTCAAATAAATAATATCTTAAAAAATGTTTTTTCTTTAATTTTTTTTCACATTAATTTGTCACTTGTTATCTTCTTTAGTGAATATCTGTTATTTATTTTTTTAAAAAACATTTTTTAAATTGAGGTTTTGTCGTCCTATTATTGCATTGGAAGAATTCTTTATAGTTTCTAGATAATGATTTTGTTAGATATATGGTTTGAAAAATGTGTTTTATTTTGTAGTTGCCTTTTCACTTTTTAATGTTATTTTTTTGATAAATGAAAGTTTTGATATTAATGAACACCAATTTCATTTTTTTTATTTTGTAATTGGTGTTATGTATATTAAAGAAAACTTTGCCAGTACAAGGTAAGTAAAAAAATTCATTCTATATTTTCTCTTAAAATTTGGATAATTTCAGCTCTTAAATTTAGGTCAAGGATCAATTTGGAGTTAATTTTACCCCGTGGTGTGTTATAAGAAGAGAAATATAATTATTTATTTTGCCTATGTATATCCATTTGTTTCAATACCATTTGTTGAAAAGATCATTCTTTCTTCATTGCATACCCTTAACATCTTTGTCAAAAATCAATTGACCTTCTAATGTGCTATTCCTTGACTGTCTTTTCCCTATTCCATTATTCCGTATATATATATATATACACATACCCCACTGTATTTATTACTATAGCTTTAAAAAAACTTTTTAAAATTAGATGTAAATTCCCCAGCTTTGTTCTTTAAAAAAAAAAACAGTTTTGGCTACTCTAAATACTCTTTATTTCCATATAAACTTATAAATCAGCTCTTGAATTTTGTTAAGAAGTCTCCGAGGATTTCACTTTGATTTGTATCTATCCATAGACCAATTTTGATAACATTAACATCTTTTATTTCTTGAACATGAGCAACTTCTCTATTTATTTGTCTTCATGACATGTCTCTCATGAAACCTATCATTTTCAGTGTACAGATTTCATGCATCTCTTATTAGATTTACCTCTGACATATTTCATATTTTTTGTTGTTATTATAGATATTGTTGAGGCTATTGTGAATTTTTTTTAAGTTTTAACTTCCAATTATTTGTAGCTAGTTTACTGAAATCAACCGAGTTTTGTATAGTTGGCATAATATCCTGTGTCCTTACAAAAGGTATTAGTTTTAGTAGCTTTTTGTTTTCTTTTCTTGGGTAGAGTTTTTTAGGATGATAGTGTTGTTTGCAAATAAAGACTATTTTGCTTCATTTCGAACCCGTATGTCTTTCAAATCTCTTTCTTGCCTAATATATTCGATATATTGATAAAGGCTTATTATATAGATGACATTTAGCAGATGGCAATGCCTCTCCTATATCCTGGTTGCTGAGATTTTATCACCCCTGTATATGAGAAATATTATTTATATTTATATATAATGCATTTATTTATATATTATTTATATATTATTTTATTATTTATATATAATTATAATTATTTAAATATAATTATATCTAAATATTAGTATCATGATTTCCACTTTGTTTAAATGACTGTCTCACGGTCACTCAGTACTGCAAAGTAAATACACAGATTTCCTTCCCTTTTCATTTTTTCTTTTCTTTAAAGTACATTAATAATATTTTTGAATTTCGTTTTCAATCTACATTTCAATCTACTAATATACAGTATACATTCAATGGGAAAATATGAACAAATCTTTGCGAATTAAAGAATGCTAATATAAATTCATTTTAATGAGTGAAAGGTAATTTTTCTTTTAAGCTTTATACTGCATATGAGCACTTTCATAAATATGTATTTTACAAGTATTAATGAGATTTTCTGTCAACAGAAGAGGTAAAACTTAGGTGCCAGTAATATAAGTAAAGTTCTATAAAGTTCCTTTTGCAACGGCAATACAACATTTTTAAAGCAGTTCCATTTTGTATAATTTACAAGAGATAGGTAGAAAATATGCTACCTTGAAAAAACATTTCAGTATCCCAGTAAAGCATGAACTTAGTATCCAGAGAGCTGCAACCACGTTTTCAGTGGTAAATGACCTCTGAAAAACTGGACAACTTAACTCTTATGTCTGGGCTTCATTTCCTTTATTCCTTAAATATAGGTGCTAAATGATTTTTGGTTCAAATTTTTGTGACCTCTGATTAGGCTGACAGTTTAAGAATATACATTAATATATTTTTTTGAAATGTACTTCAATAGTTAACTAGGACACCTGGGTAGCTCAGCGTTTGGGCACCTGCCTTTGGCTCAGGTCGTGATCCCGGGATCCTAGGATTGAGTCCTACATTGGGCTCCCTGCATGGAGCCTGCTTCTTCCTCTGCCTGTGTCTCTGCCTCTCCCTCTCTCTGTCTCTCATGAATAAATAAATAAAATATTTTTAAAAAATTAAAAAAAAATAGTTAACTCTGTGTATCTCTAACCAATGTGGTTGTGTCAACATCCATTAGCTAAATTCCCTTCGATTGTATGAGAAAATGAATTTTTTTTTCTTACCAAGTAGTCAGTCTTTTGAACTAAATCTAGATGAATTAAGTTAAATACATAATTTTAAAAATCAGATGATTTTCCTGTCGGCTATTATTATCTTTTAGGAAGGTCAATTAGCTAAAGTCTAACTGAATCAGTTAATGCCATACACTTTTTTTTAAAGATTTTTTTTTTTAAATTTATTCATAGAGACACACAGAGAGAGGCAGAGACACAGGCAGAGGGAGAAGCAGGCTCCATGCAGGGAGCCCGATGCGGACCTCGATCCCGGGACTCCAAGATCAGCCCTGGGTTGAAGGCAGGTACCAAACCACTGAGCCACCCGGGCATCCCCTACTTTTACTTGTTAATTATGAATAAATCAGCAACAATGATCAGGGAGACAATTTAAAATTACTGGTTCCCTGAACATTTTTGTTTGCATGTAACTAGATGTACAAATTCCCCAGTAAACAAAGAAGTAAACAAACAAACAAACAAAAGCAAAACTCAAAAACTCGTATCACGAGTTCCTAACAGTACTTTGATTACTGCATGCTATTTTCTTACAATTAGCAAAATAAATGGTTTGATGTTGTGGGAATCTTTACAATATAGTTTGTGTCATTTAGCACATTCTTTACTACCATTTTGTATTAGTAAAAACTCACAGTATTACAAATGTTCTTAAGATAAAGCAGTAATATTACATAAATTTACTATGCAGATGACATGAAGCTCCCCTAAAAGCTATCTGGTTAATTGAATGAGTCTACCACTTAACAACAGCTTTGGCTTTATTAATACTGTCTAATATATTTTGTAGTACATAAAATACATCCATTTTATTCCCTCCCTAGATCCTATAATAACAATTTGGTATTGGACAATCAAATGTCATTGAAACAGTAGACCCCAAATAGCCCTCTCAGGAGACATGTAAAGAGAATAATATTGATCATGTAAATTAATTTTCATTTTTTCCCCTAATGCATAGCCAAGGAACAGTCATTACAAGAGTTCTTTTCCAATTTCTACAGAGCCAGGGGATGGGTGTGTAATCTGAAAGTGGTTATGAAAGAATTTGTCCTGCAAATTAGAGGTTGTTGGAACATATTCCTCTGTATGAGTTTATAGTTGGCTTGGCAGGGATGTTTGTGGCTGTAGGAGCCTACTAGTATCGTGTGTGTGTGTGTGTGTGTGTGTGTGTGTGTTGTGTTAGATTAAGTTGCTGGTCTGGAAAATCTAAATTATAAACAGTCACATATGCTCCTCAAGTTAATGGTGAACAGTAGTCTAAGAAACCTAGATTTACAGTGTCCATTACTGCTCTGGATGATCCTATGGAATTTAGATTGCCAAAAGGTGAGTCATGGATAACAAAATAGACACCAGAAAACAGAAAAAAAATTCCTAGAGAAACACTTATTAGAGAATAGGAAGAGCAAAGAAGGTTAGTGCCCAGTCAAGCCCATAAAGGAATCACCGTTAACTCTGTGTAGGCTTCAGCTGGGTTTATGGGAAATGTCAGATTTAAAATTCAGGTTTTAGCTTTTTTTCTATTTCAATTTATAATTCTTTTTAGTGAACCTAACCCTTTATGAATACCTGACATGTCCACAAAGCACTGTGTGTCAGCTTTGTGGAAAATCAAGGAAAGGCTACGGGAAGGGAAACAAAGTACGGCCATCAATCAACCTTTGTGGTTTCATACTGAGGGAGATACATGCAATCATAATGACTTGAAAAAAGAATTTGATCCTACAGTAGGGCAGGAATAGCAGGAAAGATCACCGAATGTGGGACAACTGTTCTTATAAAAACAACTGCTCTACCTTTAAATTCATTCTGCAAAAATAATACAAAAATTCATATTCTTACTATCTTTCAGGATCTTTATATTACCAGTTATGCACAAGCATGAAGTAGTTCTCAAACATTATTTTTGGCATATTTCATGTTAAATTAAAAAGTCCAAAGAGAGATGAAGAGTCAAAGACAGCCAAACTTCCAATTAAGCAAAATTTATATATTTGTTTTTTAAACTGGAAAATATTGGTACTTATTTTTTTTTTATGTCTAACACCAGTGTGGACTTCTATTCACTGATAGGTATTTTTTTTAAAGACAGAAAAAATGAGGGCAATTTCCAGATTTTTCTGAATTAACTACTTCATTATATGCTTTATAACTTTAAGTTTAAAAATGGCCAAATATAATGCACTTAAATACAACCATTACGAGCAATCTTAGAGATCAAAAAGGACCAACCCCTTTTTGACTCTCAGTGATATTCCTTTTTTGGAACATATGATGAGCAGATGAAGAACATATAGATTCAGACTGTGAATAAAAAATGAGAAAACTAGGTTTTGCCAGTTTTCTCAGTAATCATGCATATAATTTTTAAAGAGGAAGGTCATTATTTATCTGATAAAAAATGTATTACAGACTTTTTCTTGTTATACCAAATACATGACTTACAAACTATATTTTCTGGACAACACTTAGTTTTCTTCTGAGTGTCAATTTTATCTGAGAAAATAAGAGAGAGATGGTCCATTAAACAAAGTTCTTGTGTTCAGAAGTAGCCATTAACCTCTAAATAATTCCAACAACGCATCAACTTATGTTGCTGGCTTTTGAAAACCTAAAAGCTTTTATAATGCATGTAATTTGGCTCAATAATTGTGAAATAATAGCTCAAAATATACTTAATATTAACTTCTGTCATTTACAAAATAAGAAGGGTCAAGCATGAACATGGGGAGAGGATGTTCATTCACTCTTCCAGATAGCACACTGGAAAAAAGAGTATTATATGAATAATGGTAAAATAAAAATCAAAAAGCTGACACTGGAACTGATCCAGAGACAAAGATAATTAATATAATAAACTGTGATCAAAGTATAGCTTGTATTATGCCAAAACATATCAAAATGAATAAAAATATAGTGGGAACACTTAACTGAAAGATAACCAAATTAATTGCTGTTGATCAAATTAAAGTAATAATGCTTTACCTACTTGGAAAATTATATACAAAATCAAAACTGTTTGGCCTAACACAACATTAAACTACAAAATAAGCCTTTGATTATTTGCAAGTTCTTGATAATACTTAAAACACTTCATTTGTTTTTTTTTCTGACTATTCTTGTTTATTCGCATATTTTGTTTAAATCACTTGCATAATTTCCTTAATGGTATAAGTTGCAATCAAGCTCTTTTATAAGTGCTGTATTATTTTTAAAATTTACAGAGAGTAGCATTCTTCTCCAAATTTCATTCAAGGCACTATTTGTATAGGGAAATTCCAATAACTCTATTCATCTTATTTATGTATGCATAATTTTTAAGCTTCAGTTACTGAAAATGTATTGACACGACTATGTGTTGAATTGTATCCCTCTCAAATTTATATGCTGAGATAAACCCCCAGTATCTGAAAATGTGACCTTATTTGAAAACAGGATTATTGTAGATGCAATTAGTTGCATTAGGGTGGGCTCTAATCCATTATTAGTGATGTCCTTAGAAAAATAAAGCATTTGGACACAGACACATGCATATAGGGAAAAAGCCATTTGAACACGAAGATGGCCATCTATAAGCCAAGGAGAGAGACCTGGAAGAGATCCTTCATTCAGCTCTCAGAAGGAACTAACCTTACTAAAACTTGTAGTTTTAGACTTCCAGGATCCAGAACTGTGAGACAAGACATTTTTGTTGTTGAAGTCATCAAGTTTGTGGAATTGTTTTGGTAACTCTAGCAAACCAATACAATTTGTTTATCTCACTTTATGCTTAAAATGTTCATTACTGATTTAACTGCCAAATTTTCTATACACTCAGTCCAACCAATTTTACAAAGCTGAATTAAATGGGGAACAATTATAAATAGAGAAGGGCAAGGGCAGGAATCACCTCAGAGCCCAGTGCTACTAAGACTGTGACCCAGAGTCAGAGATTCATACCCTAGATCTGGGCAAAAATAAGGTGTCCAAATGTAAAGGAGAGGGAGGATAGGCATAGGATTATTTTTATTTTTTTAAAGATTTTATTTATTTATTTATTTATTTATTTGAGAGGGGGAGGAGGAGAGGGGCAAGGGGAGAGGGAGAAGCAGACTCCCCTCTAAGCAGGGAGCACAATGCAGGATTCAATCCCAGGACTCTGAGATCATGACCAGAGCTGAAGGCAGATGCTTAACCAACTGAGTCACCTAGGTGCCCTGCCATGGGAGTAGTTTTAAACAAGTAAAGGATATATCTGGCCTCTGTTTAATATTTAAATGTGTATTTAAAACCTAAGTAGCCAAACTAGTATACTTACAAAACAAAAAAACAAAAAAAAACAAACAAAAAAACCAACTGGATATAACTGGACTCCATAGAAACAAGAAGATTGTTGTCTGGTATTTTTTGTAGACTACTCTAAAACTTAAAGAATCTCAAAATTTAAGTTCCAAAGACAAATCAAGGACAAATAATCCTAGATAGTAATTAGGATGTCTAAAGTAAGATAACATCCCTTTTAGGCTTTGATTGATAATATTCTCAATGCATATAAAGGTTTAAGAAGAGTTTTAAATTGTACTATCTAATTTGATTATTATATTTTCATCGAATAAACACATCAAGTCCTACTTCAACTTCCATGTTTCAAGTAGAAAACAAACCAAAACAACACCGTACACACACAAAAACACCATTCACAGGAAGATAAATTAATTCTTCTCAAACCAAGAATAATAAGAAGCAGGGCTAACAGATGATTCTAGTTTTTTGTTTTAATTCCCATGTTATTTACACTATATCATAATTACTGGCCCACACAGTAGAGCCATGTCTGTGCAATTGTTTTCATAGATATTGCATCAATATTAATTTTACACCCAAATTATCATACTGAATTTGATATATTTTGAAATTCAGTCATTGTTTCATTCATGAAATATGTATTCAGAACACATTATCTATTTAGATAGTGTGGTGCCTCTGACCCCAAAAGTGTCTACATTCTAATCCACAGAATCTGTGAATATGTTAGACTACATGGCAAAGGGGAATTTAGGTTACAGTTGGAATTAAGATTACTAATCAACAGACCTTGAGATGGGAAAGCTATCCTGGAATATTTGGGGAGGAGCAATGTAACCACAAGGGTTTTTATAAGGGGAAGAGGAAGGTAAAAGGGAGAGAACCAGAAAGATTTCAACTTGAGAAAGGCTTGACCCAAAGTTGTGGGCCTTGATGACAAACAAATGGAGCTATACCTCAAGCAATGTGACTGCCTTGAGAAGAAGGCAAGAAAACCGATTCTATTCCAGATGCCCAGAAGGGATACAGCCTTGGCAATACACCTTGATTTTAGACCAGTGACACTGTGTGAGATTTTTGACCTATCATTTTCTAAGATAATCAGGTTGGGTTCTTTCAAGCCTATACATTTTTGTGTTCCTTATTATGGAAGCAATAGAGAGCAAATACAGATAATATCCCTGACCAAATGGATCTTACAGCCGTAGATTCTCTATGAATCTATTCCATGTAAGTGTAATCAACCAATATTTGTTTTTTGGTGACTGGCTTATTTCATTTAATAATATTAGAACATTTTCATGGTTCACCCATTTGAAGGATGTGTTAGTGTTTCTTGCTTTTTGAGGTTGAACAATACCCCATTGTACATAAATACCACATTTTGTTTATGCATTCATTCATCAATGGACACTTGATTGCTTCCACCTCTCCTATTTTGAATAATGCTATTACGAACATGGGTATACAAATTCTCTGCAGTCTCAACTTTCATCCCACAAGTGGGATTTCTGGATTATATGGTAATTTTATGTTTATTTTCTGAGGAGTACCTACCATTTTCTTTTTTTTTTTTAAGATGATATATATATATTTTTTAAATTTTTTATTTATTTATGACAGTCACAGAGAGAGAGAGAGAGAGAGGCAGAGACACAGGCAGAGGGAGAAGCAGGCTCCATGCACTGGGAGCCCGACGTGGGATTCGATCCCGGGTCTCCAGGATCGCGCCCTGGGCCAAAGACAGGCGCCAAACCACTGCGCCACCCAGGGATCCCTACCTACCATTTTCTATAGCAGTTGTGCCATTTAGATTCCCACCGGCAAATTTCTCATTTTTCCACATACTTGTTGACATTTATTTGCTGTCTAGTTTTGTTTTGTTTTATATAATAACATTCCTAATGAGTGTGAAAGTGTACTTCATTGTGGGTTTGATTGGAATTTCCTAAACGATATATGTACATATATATACATATATATATCTTCTTTAGAGAGGTATCTATTTGGGCATTTTACCCATTTTTTTTTAGTTAATTAGGTCATTGTTTTGTTGTTGCTGTTGTTGTTGAATAGTTGGATCTCTTTATATATTCTGGATATTACTTATCAAAGAAATTATTTACAAATATTTTTTTTTTTTTACCATTCCCTGGGTTGCCTTTTCAGTTTTCTTACAGTGTTCTTTGATGAAGTCCAATTTACTATTTTTTACTTTGTTCTATCATATCCAAGAAATCATTGCCCAATCCAATGTCATATGCCTTCCCCCTCTTTTCTTCAAATATTTTTTTTATAGTTTTACTTCTTACTTTTCAGTCATTAATCAATTTTCAGGTATTTTTTTTTTTTTTAATGTAGTGTAAGGTAAGGATCCAGGTTCTGTTTGTTTGTTTTTTGTATATGGATACTCAGTTTTCTGAATAGTATTTGTTCAAAAGACTATCCTTTACCCATTGAATGGGTTTGGTGTTATGTTGAAAGTTTGTTTCTGGGCTCTCCATTCTATTCCATTCTATGTCTGTCCTTATGTCAGGGCCACCTGTTTTGACTATGTGACTGTATGTTAAGATTTAAAATCAGAAAGCTTGAGAACACCAATTTTCTCCTTTATCAAGAGTATTTTGGCTATTTAGGGTCCCTTGAAGTTTTGCATGGATTTTTCTATTTTTGCAAGAAACACAACACTACAAAACAAAAACTCACTATCAGGATATTAATAAGAATTTCACTGCTTCTATAGATCACTTTAGATAGTACTTACATCATAATTATATTAGTCTTTTAATCCATGAATATGGAATATCTTGCAGATATATTTTAAATCTACCACATTTGCAACTTCTTTCTCCATAATCTCAGAAATGTTTACAAATAAAGAATAATACAAATATAGTTTGCTTTTAAAATTGTAAATTCACAGGTTGCTTTTTAAATGGACAGATGAGTATAACAAGATTCCCAAGTTTTTCAAGATGAAGAATTATGCTGTTGCATCTAAGATAATGTTTTAACTGGAGCTTAGTTTTCAAAAAAGTAGCAGACTTTTTGGAGTCAAATATTCTTCTTTTTTATGTTCTAGTAGAATGCAATATCTAAATTTACTTGGTAGCTTGCTGACAAATTTGAAACCATTTAATCTGTTATGCCCAACCGGGTGCAAATTCTTTCACTATTACAAGAATATGACAAGTACAAGGTTTTTAAAAATTTATTCTGTTCCTTCACTAATAGATGCTTTGTTCACATTACAATCAAGAGATATTAAAGCACATGGTCAGGGCTGCATAAGGAGTGAGCACATCATTGTGTAGACTCTTTTGGACAGTAACACTCTCTGAGAATCCTATTTAACTAATTTAAGAAATCAGCACCACAAATTCATGACTGTGGTTTAATTATGCATTCAACTGCTATAGATATATTTCTTGGCCCAATGAATTGATATGGTCAAAGCTGACACACTGTGTACCTTTCTTCAGTTATTATAATGTTGGGTGATGTTTTCTCTAACATTATAACATGGAGTAGTAACAATAATGATCTAACTTCATTTCTAATTATATCTTTTTCTACTTATGAAAGTGTGATGAAAGATGAAAGGAAATCTCACACCAAATTCCACCATATATACCAACATTCATATAATACCACCTGGCAGTAAAGCAAGCACTTTCTTGACATTAGACTTTCATCCATCTCTGATAGTATCTACAAAATACTATTTGAGGTCTCTGATCTACAAGTAACCTAGTATCTACAAGAAACCTAATAGTTCTTAATGATCAAATTGGCACAAGTCCAGTTCTCAACACTCTGATATCATGTCTCAGCTAAAATTAAAAGAAAGAAAATTATTATGATAAATTTTTTCATAAAGCTTTTTCAATTTAAATATACTAACACTTTTAGAACTGCATCCCTTCTAAATGTAAGTATACTCCTTTGATTGACCCTGTTTCTGTGGTGATAGTTACATACTATTAGAAACAAAGTTTAATAATTTTGGATATCAGTATTTTTTGAATAGCTGCCCATGTATCAAAAAAATAGTAAAAGGCCAAGTAACACAAATTATAAAATGAGTTATAAAATTAGGGATAGGAAATATCAGATGCAAGTGTTCTGACTTATTGGATCTAACAGCAAGACTGAGTAGTTTCTGGAGAAAAGAATGAAATTCTCTGCTAAAAAGGCATAAAAAGTAGCCAAATAGGCTGGATTTTGAAGAATAATTTCAAATAGAATTGATAAATCCTACTATTTCCATGAACTACAATAATGTCTCAAATATCCTGATATTTCAGCAAGTGATAACTTGATGACTCAAGTTTGAAACTAAAATATGAAAAAGTTCATAACTTTCAAAAGATGGAAAAATCATAGACTAAAGGAGCAGTATAACCTCACATGAAAATATTTTACTGGCACTGTTTATTTTGTACATCCGTAGCTATATGAAAATGTGCTACTTTTAAGTTATAAAATCTAGGAGTTCAGTGCCAGGGATCCCTGGGTGGCTCAGCGGTTTGGCGCCTGCCTTTGGCCCAGGGCGCGATCCTGGAGACCCCGGATCGAATCCCACATCAGGCTCCCGGTGCATGGAGCCTGCTTCTCCCTCTGCCTATGTCTCTGCCTCTCTCTCTCTCTCACTGTGTGCCTATCATAAATAAATAAAAAAAAATAAAAAAATAGGAGTTCAGTGCTAATATAAAATATTTTTCAAACATGGTATTAATATGAAACTTCAATTACAATATGGGGTGATAATAACAAGTAGATATATAGAAGAATGGTGTGTATAGCACTTTCATTTGTTGTTTAAACATAGTTAAAAGGTGTTAAATATTTAATTTTAGATTTTTAGTTGAGTGCCAAAATATCTACAAAGGGCAGGAAAATAATATGCACTTTTAATGAGACTTCACAAAAATAATATCCTTTATATAAGAGATGTGTCAACTCATAAGTAAAAAAATCTCACTCAATATAGCAGTAAGATAAACTCTTGATATCAAAAGAAAAGGTTACTACTTCATATATTATAGCAAAGATGCAATCTTTAAAAGAAATGTTAAGCTGTCACTTACATAGTTTTCAGAATGCTAATATAGGAGATTCTTATAAAAGATGATTCTAATAAAATAAATTGTGTCAATGGAAATGAATTGTACAAATACCATTAAACACAATCACTGGTTCAGATCTTTAGTTTGCTAAACTAATTTAGTTTGATATCATTTCAATGTCCATTTTTCATCAGTAAGAAAAAAGTTAATATATTTTTTTTACTTGAGTTGCTCAAAAATTTTGAAACAAGTTGTTCACGACTTTTTTCCATTATCAAAAATCTATCACATCATGTATATGAATTATTCCTACTATAATAGAATGTCACAATAAGATTTCTAGGAGATAATGAGAATATTTTTGAATGTGAAGTTGAACAAAACAAGAATTGTCACCAATTAATTTATTTAGATGTCTTTTGTAAATCACAGCAACCTTGTTGATACGATTATTACCAATACTAATTTGGGATTGCAAAATGTATATATTCTAAGATTTTTTTCTAGAAATCGTCAGCCTTATCTTTTACCAAGTGTTTTAGGTCTCTTCTCTTAAATATATATGTATATTTTTTTTAAATCTACACCCTCTTAATTACTCAATTACCCTTGTTCAATCTCTAAGATTTATCAGTAGCAGATTGCAGCCTTGAGTCAGGAGTGTTCTGGCAAGTATTTAAGAAAAGTACATCTCTGAGCTGGGGTTGGCTGGGATCAGGGGCAGGACTGTGATTTTGTAGACATTGTGATCAATGTCTATGGTGTAAAGGTTCCCACCATGGGCCAATTTCCAGTTTCCAATGTCATATCAAACTGATAGCAAAATTTCTGAAGATTTCATCACTGACTTCAACACACCATTGATTGCATTAATCTACCAATCTTGTTTCTTAGCCACATTTGCTCTCAGCTTTCTAAGTGATCCTTCCAAAGTTAGGTCTGACAATTCCATGTTGCTGCTAGTGCTTTCTTTGCCTGTCACTATACTGATTATCTCAATTTCTTAATATTGTATTTGTGGACTGTCAAGCTCTCGCCCCTACCTCCCTCTTAAACTTCTTTTTTCACTAATTTCCTCTTTGCACTTCCAGCTCCCTCAACTCCCACATTGTTTTTTGCAACAGCCCCACAACTCAGCCTTTGCTGATATGTTCTGCTTAGCAGAAAAGCCCCTGATGTCTTTGGCTTTCTCCTCCAGAATTCCTATAGGGAGGATACGCTTAATTCAGATTTTACCTCTTCTTAGAATCCATTCCTGAGAGTGGTCTCTTTTTGGTTGTGTTTTATACGAGTCACTTACTCCATGCCATATTATTTTGTAATTTTTTTTTCTGCTTAATTTCCTAAAGTTGAGAAGAGAAACTTTCTTATCTATCTTCATATTTGTAGTGACTTGCCTTGATAATGTCACATAAGAGTATAACAAATGTTGGCTGTTGCATAAAAAGTTAATAATTTTAACTTGAAATATTAATCTAGATATGTTAAAAATGTATCAGTGGATCATTGCACAGCTAAGCTTTAAACTACCAAATACTTCCATAAAATAAACCACACTTAATCTTCTTGGCCTGGCTTTCTTCTTTCTCTTGTCAATCTTTCTTCTCTGCCTTCTTTCTGATGTCTCTGCTTGTCTCTCCGTCTCCTTTTCCCCTCCCTCCATCCTACCTTATCTTTTTAATTTTAACTTTTTAGTTATTTTAGTGGGAAATGTTTAGACCAAGTACAATATATCATCCACTAAAATATTTAATTCCCTTATTTAATTAATACTATATTTCTGTCATTAAAGACCAGTTATAACAATAGTCAGAAGAAAGAGTAGTCCATCAATGTCCACCTGCCTGTGCAATAAATGTACATTACCTCCCGAGATGACCTGCAATCTGTAGCTTGTGTAATGCTTGAAACATCATAGATTTTTTTTCCATCCTATCTGGTTACTGCCACCAAAGGTCTATTTACATTACTTAAATGATGGGTAACAAGTTTGCTGAAATTTCTTTCCTTTTTGGAACAACTTTCATTAGGATGAGCACATTTCCCAGTGAGTACATTGCAGATGATATGCCGTATTCCATGCCTCACAAAATCTTCAATCAGGCAGTTAAATAGCATTTGGTATAATGTCTCCTTTCCCTTCTTGTTAAAAAATTTATCTAATTTCAATCTATTTTTAAGCTGTCACCTAAAAATATAATGAATATTCATTAAAATTTCAGGATAAATACCCTTTTCATAAGAAGTTATTCCAAAATTTACTAATGATGATAGTAGTAGATTATGCTAAATATTCACTCATCAAATAGCACTGCAGAGTTAGAGGTCTGTTATAAACTAAGAGAGTAGTAATAGAATATCTCTAAAAAATCAAAGTCCATTATTGAATAGAGTACAACAATCAAAAGATTGAACATTACTAAGCAGGGTGTCAGATATACAATTTATATAGGTAATATTCATCAAATTAGGGGCGCCTGGGTGGCTCAATTAAGCATCTGCCTTCTGCTCAAGTCATGATCTGAGGCCCTGGGATCCACCCCTTCATCGGGCTCTCTACTCATCAGGGAGTGTGCTTCTCCCTCCCCCTCCCCCTTTGTCCTTTCTCCCACCCCTTTGTGCTGGCTTGCTCTCTTGTATACACTCTCTCTCTCAAATAAATAAATAAAATCTTTAAAAATAAATATTCATCAAATTAATTAGTTGTATACAAGTGTAAAAATGGATGTATATTAATTTCTTCTGTCAATTCTTAAAATATTTGCTAAAAATTAATTTGTTACTCTTTTGGAATATCTATAAAAGGAATTGCCATACAAAATATCACACTGAATTACTATATGGTGTGTTAATAAGATATTTTGCATGTCTTATTAACATAAATACTTACATATGTACGTGCATTTTTTTTATTGTGATAGTCCTGTGCACTACAGAATATTTTAGTAACTCCACATTAAAGAATATTAGGTTATATTCAGTGTTCTACATTAAGTCTCCTAAGGTTCTCAGAGGTAAAAATACTCTAGCTGTTTTTATACTTCAAAAAAACTGAATGTAAACATTAATCCTTGTTTTACTGAGGTTTTACTGAGTCCCTGGACGTGTTTCACTGCTCAGAGGTGAACTGAAATAACTCAGACTAGTAAGACCTTTAATTCTCAAACTGAACAACTTCTCACTGAAAGATATCCATTATTGGTGTGTTTGTTTTAAATCAGAGAGGAAGAAATTGTCCTTAAGAACTGGGGAAATATAAGGGTGCTAAATGTGGGCAGGGGACATAGGATTTAAATGATTCATTGATAACACAACAGTTGGAAGACATTGGCTTAAGGTGAGTGACATTAAATATGTTTGTTGAATTCTGTTTTTATTTTATTATTATTTTCTAAAGATTGATATTTATTTATTTATTTATTTATTTATTTATTTATTTGTTTGTTTGTTTGTTTGTTTGTTTATAGAGCTAGACCATGGAGAGGGGCAGAGAGAGAGGGTTATACAGCATCCCAAGCAGGCTCCATGATAGTCCACAACCCTGAGATCATGACATGAGCTGAAATCAAGTGTTAGTTGCTTAACCGATTGAGCTGCCCAGGCGCCCCTTGAATTCTACTGTTAAACTAAATATCTTATTTATGTTGCATATGCAATTGTTGATTAGATGACTACATTTATTTTATAAGGTATGTATTTTTCTGGTTTCCTGAAAAATAGATATGAACACTAAGTTCACACTATGTGGTTTATTTACAACTGGAACATGTGCTTAACCTCATATTTAACTAAATTGTCAAATCAATATTTTGTACACTTGAAATTAATATAACATTGTAGGTCAATTATACATCAACAATAAAAAATAAATGAATAGAATCTAGATTTCCTGCATAGATGACAGGGTTGTCCCTGAATAAATACAGTTGTAGTTATTAAAAAAACTGCAATAAAATTTAAAACAGATTTTTTTAATACTCTAATATTATATACTGTCTAAGACGGTAGTCAATGACTAGTCCAAATGAGAAATAAGATATGCTGTAAATGCTAGATTTTGAAACTTGATAGAAAATGTAAAGTATTTCCTTTATTTTCATATTGACGATGGGTTGTGATAATAATATTTTTGGACATATTGGGATAAAAAATGTTAATAAAATCAATTCCACTCATTTCTTTTTTTTTTAAATGTGGCTCTTAGAAAATTAAAAGTTATTAGGATGACTAACATTTTTTGTTTGTATTATATGTTAAATGGACAGTGTTGATCTTTAAAGAGAGAAATAATAGCTTGTGAATAGCAATAAATGGAGAGTTATGATTATAATTTCTATAATTATGGTAACTTCATACAATGCAAGCCATTAAAATATGTAAAGCTACATTTGTTAATACTGAGATATGTTCCCCTACTTAACGTATAATTAAGATAAATCTTGAGGATATAATATCAATGTCACATTTCATAAAATATGTGCATATGTGTATATCAAAGTGATTATAACTGAATGATGGAATTAAAATTGATTCCTATTTTCTCTTTTGTGCCTTTCTGCTTTCTTTAACTACAACAACAAAAATTGTCATTGTTAAAAAGGATATGGAATTATGGTAGTTAATGAAAGCAAAGTCTGTTGGCCAAACTTTTAATAATATGTGATTTTGCTTAAAATGTATTAAAATTTAAAAGTTATTTCTCTTGTTTTGATTCATTTTTTTCTTCTTTTTTTTTGAACAAGACAGGATAGTTTCAAACTAATATTAGACACTCAACTTAAATCTTATGATTTTTATGTTATTGATAAGGCCTACTTAAATTTCTTGTTTTATCTGGTTACACCCATGTAATCACTCTATGAAAGTGATAGAATTCTTATACAAGAGGGCAGGCCTCTAGCTGGTTAAAAAAAAATGTGACGGTAATAAAAACCACATATTAAATTATATTTAACAAAAACTGTATTTTGAGTACTTGCTTCCAAATCCTTGAATTAAAAACCAATGTTTTTAAAGATTAATTGCCTAAACATGTATGATTTCTTATATATTTTTAAAAAGTACTTGATTTTATAGATCATAACATTCACTTTGCAGATAAGTGCCTCCATAATGGGTCATTTGATGGAGCAGAATCCTATAAAGAAACTTTCAACTGGAAAATGTAAATAAAATGCATTCTCTCAGACTAACCTTGGGTAGGGAATTCAGACAACAGCTAATAATTAAAGCATGATACATTGCATTCAAATTGTTAAACTGTTGAACAACAATTAGCCAGCAAAATTTAATCCCTTTAGTAGGGACACAGTTTGGAAATCTGACATAGATTAATTAATTAATTAATTGATTGATTAATTAATTTTTAAAACAGGTTCCATACCAACATGGGGCTTGAATTCATGACCCAGATATTAAGAGTCACATGCTCTCCTGCCTTAGCGGGCCTAGTACCCCTGAGGTACTTTAAGTTCAAGTCAAGGCTTTGGTGCCAAGGTGCAGTAACTCTCTCATGCCTGAATGGATGAGATTTGGGGCAGCGTTGCAGCAGGTCATCTGCACAGGAAAGCCATTATGAAGAAGATGCCATGCAGATAGGGTTTCAGAACCACACAAGTGCAATGTAAGGCTCAGTTCAAGGAGTTTCTGAGCAATCAGTATGAAGAACATGGAGTTAACAAAGCCAAAGTACCAATGAATTACAGAAATGATTTTGCAAGTCCGAAACAGCCCCAGGCACACACTATTGCTGAATACCACATTGAAGTCAGGGGAAAGTAATTTTAAGTCAGATTCGCTAAGTTATGATTGACAAGATATGGTGCATGGTGGCGAAATAAGAATGAATAATCAATTTCATTTTATTGTTTCTTATTTCAATTTTATTTTGTGTCAGGAAAGGCCTGACTCTCAATATCTGTATGATGAAAAGAGTCAATACTTTAAGAAATAAATAGAAGGGTTTCACCTGAAATAAAAGAGAAGCTAGAATATCTAATTGTGTCTGCTTTTAGGAGCACCAAATAGTTAGGTCAGCAAGCAAAATTACCAGTGAGAAATCATGATAGAGGCTAAAGGTAAAGAAGAATCATAAAGGTGCACTAGCTACAAAAGATTAAGGTAATCTTAAAATCAGGAAGACAGGGTCATCTTAAAATGGAAAAAAAAATTAAGGCTTTCATTCTTTTTAAAATGGAAAAAAAATAAGGCTTTCATTCTTTTAAAAATTCTTTTTCATTCTTTTAAATTTTTTTATTTTATTTTATTTTATATTTTATTTTATTTATTATTTATTTTAAAATTACAGTTTAAATTGGTATTGGCTTACCTGTTGTCTTTCTACTCACAATTGGTATGTAAAAATAATTCATTTTGTTTAGAACCAAAATTTGTCTTTTTGGAATATATGTCTATAGGGTGGGTCCAACAATCATGTTGGACAGTTCTTTCCCTATACAGTCCAAAGAACTTAGACAAAACAACAATAATATAAAGTGGAAATCACCTGTAAGTGAATGGTGCTAAGTTCTATTTACCAAAATTGTCAGGGCATATCTATAAACTCTAACATAGAACATTATAATTATATAAACAAGTGAATTAATTTTTTAATCAAAGTATGTAGTAAAAGAGTTATTTTCCCAAAGTGACAAGCAATTAAAGTTGCTGCAAGGTTTCGTATTACAGTGATCTATGTGTGAGGTTGTTCAATAGTAGCCACATCAGCGTCTAATACGGCATTTCCAAAACCAGTATGGGATTTTTTTTTTTTTTTGTAAGGCTAAAAAGTAGAATGCTATGAGCACCATAGAAGCCCTTTTCTCACCTGTGTTCCCAACCCATCACCCTCTAATTCCTACAAAGGCAACCATCATGTTAACTACTGAAACCATGGATGAGTTTTACCTACTTTGGATTTTATCTAAATATATACTTGATGTATGCTTGTGTGCTCTGCTTCTTCGCTCAGCATTTTTTCTCTTTCTTTCTTTCCTTTTTTACATTTAACCTCTTAATCGCAAGCACTTTTGCTTCTACTTCTACTTCTCTGCTGAAAATGCTGTGACCAAAGTCACCAACAACCTCCTTATTGCGAAGTGCAGTAGCCACTTATTTATCTGTCATATACTCTCTTGTTTTGAACTCAGTCATGGAAATTGCTGGTCAACAATTTCTTACTAAAATTTTATGATGATGTAGCCCTTTGGTTTTCTTCCTACCAATCGTGTTTTTTTGTTTGTTTTCTTGTTAAATTACTTAATTAATTTTGCATTTAACTACTTATTGCTCTTCTGCTCATCTCTTCTCTCTTTACATACTCACCTTTGGTACCTCATTCCCTGCCTGAGTATCAAATTTTAACTACCTGCCCTATAATCTCTATTTGTCGTCCTGAACTCCCACTTGAGCTCTAGGCCATGATATTCTCCAACCAAAAATTTGTATGTGAATATGTCAGTATGTTGAAAATTTAACTCAGTATATGTCCTCAAGCTCACTTCTCTTCCTGTGTGCCGTACCTTAATGACTAGCATCACTGGTCACCTCGGTATGCAAGCTAGAAAACTGGACATTATCCTTGGCCCTATCCTCTCCATCCCATGCATATGGAATCATTCATCAGGTTTAGAGGATGCTGCTTGTAATCTATTATCCAAATATGACCACTTCCCTGAATTATTACAATTGCTCCTTTAGTTCTGGCCCTATCACCTTTAACCCATATTACTGTAAGAATCTTAATTCTTCTCACTAAGCCCTGCTATTTTTCTCAAATAAATGTCTTTCATATACTAATGATCTAATATCTATGAATATTAACATAATATTCATATTTCATCACTCTGATTATTAGATGGTTCCAATAAGTAATATTTTTATTATAGCAACTGTGATTTCCTAGAAAATGATTTTTTCCTTCTAATGTCATTATCAAAACTATATCCCATTAAGAACTGTTTCATATAAAGAGAGATGACATTTTGAGTATAATCATGAATAGCTAGGCAATTTAAAATAATCATTCCATGTTTTTTAAAATATTTTAAAATTTTAGAATTCTAATTACTTATTCTTTTAAGGAAAGGACAGGGAACTATTATACAATTAGTTTAAATATAAATGCTCACAGTCGATGCGTTATGCTTGCAAAAAACTAATTATTTCATGCCTAGTAGAAACACATCTCTTTTTTTGGAACTTTCCACACATAAAGACCATTTTGAATTGATAGAGATTTATTTAAGTGTGACATTAGAACTTGAACTAATAGAATACATACATATCTTGAAGTACATCTATATGACTTTGGGAACTGCAATTCATAAGAATTTAATAGAATTTCAGGAATCTATTGGAATTGCAAACTCCTCATTTCATACAATTTTAAGTCTTAGCACTAGAGTCAAACGACTTATAATTTAACTCAGAAGATAAAGTACACAGAAAGCATTCTCCAAACAATTATTCTTTCCCTGGATAACCAATAGCATCATTTTTTGTTAGCTAGAAATAAAAACAATTAATAATCATATCATGGCACTTTATCACCTCAATTGAATTTGATGGCAAAAATAAGTAAATGTAAACATTTATCTGAGTATCACTTTTGAAATTAAATGCCTCAATTCAGTGTACAGTCATGTTGTTTGATGGCAAATCACTTGCATTTACCTATAGATTTAAGGCAACAATGTAGTGCCCCATGCAAATCAAACAAACCCTTTAATTTAATTTTGAATGGGAAGAAAATAAAGTGATGTTTCATTGTACATCAATTCAAGTCCTTGTGATTAATAATAGCACTGTGGACTCATATTTAATTCTATAAGAAACTTTTGCATTGAAAAACCTACACAGTTTATTGAAAATACTCAAGACAACAAAATGCCTGGTGAAAGGTGTTCACCATCTGACCAGAAGATTTAGTATTTCCTCTAAGTATTCAAAAACTATGTCACTGACCTCATTTAAAATTTATTTGATCCCATTAAATAGATCTCCAAGTTTGTTAACCAAATGAGGCATGATTTAGAATATTTGATACTCACACTGAGGATGTATTTTAAATACCTTTTTATTAAGGTAAAAAATTATGAAGAAAAACATACCATTCAATTTCGATTGTAATATTGAAATAATTCATCTTATCCAAAAAGGAAAAGAAAAGGCTATTTTATAGAAAACCTTATAACTGCTGTAATAGCACTGTAATAGTGATGATTTTTTTCTTTCTTTTTTCTTTTTTTTTTTTTTTTTACCATTAAACTTTTCTTGTTTGCCCATTTCCTTTTGCTTTACTTTCTTCTATTTTATACCATGGCAGAAAGAATATTAAACTGGAACTCCAAAAGTGTGTATCTACCAGCAGATAATTAATGGATCAAGAAAAGTTTGTGTGTGTGTGTGTGTGTGTGTGTGTGTATGTGTGTTTTAACTTCTCTGGACTTAATTTATTCCTCTGTACATTCATTTAGGGACTTTTTAGTTTTCTGGGATTTTTTTTTTTTAGGAACTATCTGGGGGAATCATTCTCTCTGTTAAAAAAATATTATTTTTACACATGCTAGATCTGTCATTTTTATCATTGTCTGTCTGAGATTATATATTCCTAAAGGAAAGAAAAACATTTTTTTTAGGTTTTTAACTATCACAGCATTCTATACACATAGGTACTTAATACATTATTTTTTTAATAGATTGCCTTTCTCACTATTGTTACACATTTTTATTCATGATACTACCTTAGTATTTCATAATATAGTGACTTTTTCAAATCACGCCATCATTAAAAGCCTGTCACTAACCTTCACAAAGCCAAAGTGGGTTTCGTTATAAAGTATTGTAAAGATGGAAATAAATAAATATATATATATATTTCCTATTCAAAAAGTATAAATACCTCTTGCTAATGCTGACACAATCCATACAAATTAATTCTGCTGTCTCTGAGGGATCATTGTATAGTTTGATGACCTGTTTCAATAAGTGCAACAGTGAAAATATAATACTTTCCAGAAAATTGCTTGTTAAGACCACAAAGAATATTAAAATATTCCATATAATTCCAGCATTACTTAGAAAACATTATATTCTCTAAATGATTATATGAATACTATTTTATCATTATTAAGGGATAGTTTTCTGATTATACAAAAAGGAAAAAGCTCATAATATGATTTCTGAGTGCCAAGTGCTTTCATTACCTAATATATCTTTATGACTCAGAATATTAAAAAGCAGACCTTTCGTGTTATACATAATTTTGACCAAATGGCAGAAACATTACAATATTCATTAAACGCATTGCATTTACTATAAATAATTTCCATAAAATTGTTACCATATTATCTTCTAATAGTTAACCCAAATCATATAGATTTTTCCCATTCAACCTCAGGAGTTCTTAGTATAATTTAGCTCCTTCATAGAGAAGACTTTACTATTTCTCTATTGAATGCTTTTATTGATGATACAAGATTTCTGAAATGTAAAATTTTCTTTATCAGAACAATATACTGATCTACCTTGCCTTCCTTAGCAACATCAAATCATATATCAAAACCCAGTATCATTTTTTCCCTGTGAGAGGTGCAAGCAACACTATTCTGGACAAGATTCTTATTTACTGATATTGCCAGGGATCTTTATTCAGACTTTGCTGTGCTGTCATAAAAATAACAGACTATTTATACATTATTTTTATTGTTTCAGTTTCTTGCTCCAGCACTTCATCAACAATAATTATATTTTGAATAAGAATTCTACACAAACATCTATTTAATTATTTTATTGATGCTTGATAAATTGCATACCATTAAAAATGTTACCTGCTTTTCCTACAAGTTCCAATTACTTTTAGGTAGTTAAATCCATGTATCTGCATTGTATAAGGGTGAGGGATGGGAGTTGGTAGGTTATACAGCTTATTTAATAAGACAAGTTAGTAAAACAGTAATAATAATTGGTATATTTTCATAGAATTTCACACCTGGAACAGATTTTTGCAGTTGAACTATTTTCTGTAAATACCTTGATATGTCATGCACTTGAGTTCTTATTTATGCTATTATTTTTGTCCAATTTCCCATGTCCTATTGCCTGAACCATATCCACTCATCCTGGAGACAAATGCAATTGATATCACCTTTAAGTCTCCTTGACTTCCCAAACTGTATATTACACTCTCAATTCACTTAATATTTTACTTAGGTCTTTTTATGATGTTTAGTCCTTTTATCTTGCATACAGTGTTTATATAATAATTTAAAAGGATGGTGTTAATATAAATATAAAACAATGTATGTATAATTTCTTTCCTGAAAAACCATAGTATCTTTTTGCCACCATGAGCACACAATATAATGCCTATTACAGAGTGAAGTTTAGTGGGAAACACATAGATTTCACAGTCTGACAAAGGTTTGATTATAAACTCAGCTACTTAGTTCTTAACTTCCCTGTGTTTCAGTTTCTTCATACAAATGTCGAATAATAATATTGCTTTCTTGTTATTTTTTAAAAATAGTCTCACCTTGTAACATACTTATAAGTGATTGTTTACAGAGTCATCCTGCCTTTTAATTTAATATGGAAATGCAATTTAATTAAAATTGAAGAATATACTGATAGAAGGCTTTAAAACCTGCAACTGTTTCTTTCACATGTGTTATTTTGCTTATACCAAATATTACATAACATATAATTTAATGTTTTAATATGAAATTACTATCCTTGTTTATATGAATTTTCAGAAATTAAAGTAATTCCCCGAATATCAGACCACTGATAGAGGGCAGAGGCATAATTCAAAAGAAATCTTTTCACATCAAGTACATTCACTTTTTCCTGTCTTCTGGAAAGCAATATATAAATGCATATACACATAACATATTAAAGAGAGTAGATGTATGATAGATAGGTAGATGTAAAAAATACTGGCTTCTGTGCTGAATTAGACCCTGTTGAACTTTGATTCTTTGGAGATTTTCAAACAACAGCCAGTTAATTTAATTTTTGCACACATCCCTTAAATCTTTCCCTTCTGGTTTCTGTCCCCAAGACTTTTTTCTTTGAAATATTTTTAAATAACAACCTGGCAGGTAGCTTTTCTAAACCAGATCGTCTTTATAACTCCCCTTTATAAAGCACATAAGGTCAATTTTAAGTAGTCGTTAAGCAATTTAAACATATATAAATTATTCCAAAGTACCCTAACATAAATACAATTTTGCATACTTATGCTAATTATTGCTAACATAACGCAAAGTCTATCTAGTAATCTACTTTGGGTTCCCAATAGTGTAAAAAAACAAAACAAAAAGGTCACTTTGTAAATGATTAAATTGTTTTTGCCATATGGTGAAAGTAAGTTAAGTGCTGCTCCTACTCCAAACCTTAGAAGCAATATTGTAGAATTAATGTTTTCAACTAGAATCAATAAGAACTGATATCTAGGGTTATCAAATACTTCCAGATTTTCATTTTAAAATTACCAAACTCCTTAGCTCTTACATATGTTTCAGTACAGTTAAGCACTTAAATGATCTTACTTTTATCACTTCTTTAAAAAAAATAGTTTGTACTCTGAGATCAAGCAAATATACTGTCTTGTTTAAAGAAATAGGAAAAAGAATGAAGAAGTTAGAGAATGAATATTATACTCACGGAATGTTCTATAAAATTCTTCAAGAACCAGGTGCTTGTCAGAGTTAAAATCATCGTATTTCAGTAGATCATACAAAGTACAATCAGAAAGATCCTGGCCAAGATCTTCCTGTTTTATTACCTGACAAGAAAATTAAACCATACAATTATAACCATCTTAGCATTTCTATAGCATAATTAATTATACATAATCATCACTTAATCATTTTAAGTCTGCAGTAGGGCAAAGAACTGAACCTATGAGAGACCCAGATTTTCAGTTACTGGACAATTATTTTCTTTAATTTTTTCAATTATTTTTTGGAAAGATTTTTATTTATTTATTTTTGTGAGAGAGATCATGCAAATGAGTACGACATGCACGTGATGGGGGGCAGAGGGAGAAGCAGACTCTCCTGAGTAGGGAGGCCAAGGCGGGACTTGATCCCAGGATTATGACCTGAGCCGAAGGCAGATGCTTCACCCACTGAGCCATCCAGGCACCCTGGAAAAGTATTTTTAACCATTCCAAAGATATAAAGTTAAAAAGTTAAGATAGGTATTTAGAATTTAGCCCAAATTTTCTAGTACAAAAACTTCACAGTAGGACCCAGAAAAATCTGAACTTTACAAGAACATTTTGTGTTTCACTCCTTTTCTCTGCTCCATTTATACTGACTCAAGGAAATATCTCCACATGAAAATTGCCTCCTATGTCTCAGTGACCTCTGTCAAAATAAAACAGGGCTCTTTCTCAACAAAAATAGTGAGAGCATTTGTTCCAACTTTCATCTCCAAATTATTTGTGAAAAATGAAGTTAGATTTTTTTTTTCCTCTGCCTAAACTCCTCCTCAGCTGAAAGTTAAGCCGTTTGGGATTGTGCATTAACTCCCTCGGTCACAAAAGAGCTATTAAGCAAATGACTGTTTCCAGGAGCCAAAGAGAATTAATGCACCAATTGATGATGAAAATCTATCCAAGTGTGGGTGAGAAAAATCATCAGACTTTTTCTCCTCTGTGCTCTGTCCTATGGACTGAGGCTGTAGCTTTTTTATACTCTACTGCTTTGACTATTGCCTCTCAAATAAAGGAGCTCCCCAAGACTTTTCAAACATTCCTACCCATCTGGGTGGCTGCATAGCTGTGCCCATGGCTTTTCATATTCTCCTACATGCAGAGGCAGTATTTCACTTGCTTCGAGCTGTGCATTACAGCGTGGTTTTAAAAAAGCGATGGCATGTAATCAGAAAATGCAGGCTCTGAGGTCAGCCAGCTTTGGGTTCTGCTCCTGCTAATGCCACTTAACAGTTCTATAATTTCTGGCAAATCACTTAACCTTTCCTCAACTAGAAATTGGAGGTAGTAACATTTATGTCTCATGGCTGTCGTGCAGAGTATACACACGCACATACACACACATGTACCTAAACAGACACACACATAAAGTTAGAAGACAACATATAATGTGTACTCAAAAATACACAATTTTAAGGTCAAAAATAATGATGTTTTAAACCTGTAATGTGCTTCTTATGCAAATAATTCACTGCCGATTTCCACACCAGCTTGCATATGCACTACTGTGTGTTCACCATAGATTACTGTCTTTGATAAAGCAGCATGCTTTGTTAGATCAGTGGCAGATTAGTGACACTAACTTCTAAAGATTCTCAGATGCTCTCGAACCATTTTTTTAAATAATCTTTTTGGGAACATTTCCATCTTAAAAGTTTAGTTATGCCAGATATTGGCCGAGCTAGAGAGGTAGCTCTGAGGATGGAGCTTAGCTTTAGGGTCACTAGAGCCTCCAGCCCCCTTCTGCAGCCACCTGAGCATTGCTAAATACAACTTGCACAATACACTGGGTTATCTGCTCTTGTGTAATGTATTCACATTTCGTTGGTTAAGCTGATATTCGCTGCCTTAGAGGGGGAGAAAAGGCAAAACATTTATCTGCTTTAATTGATCCATATACATAGATATTGTTGAGAGCGAGTATTAAGCCTTACACTTTTGCACAGTCCAGCTGGAGGGATTAACAAAACTACCTAACGGCTGAAGCCATCTCTCCTATAAGCCTAATGAGAAAACTAATACTGCTTTTCTATTTAGAAAGCAACAGAGCTCTCAGCCATTCTCCATCTGTTATTTGTTAGATCATGGAAAATGACTTTTTCCCGGGTGGTAAGGGGGCAGCATATTTCATCTTACCTCACTACGCTCTTCCTAAAGATCTGCAATGCAAGCAGTGTAGTAATTTTAAGGATGCAGTGACAGCAGCGTTTGGTCAGGTACTTTAATAATATTTTTAGTGGTTTTTATTCTCATACATGTTCATAAAGAGAAGGAGATGGAAAAACCTGGAGAAATTGTTCTTCATTTTCTGTCTCACATTTTCTATTTTAATAGTTTGCTCAGATTAAGTCATGTGCTAGACAAAGAGATGAACTTCTACCTTTCTCTTGAATGCTGGCATAACACTAGCTTGATCTTGATTTGATCCTGGTCTTGATTTGATCATGATTATACAACTTAAGCTGGATGTGCTGTTTTAATGAGTGTACCCTACAGAAGCAAATGGTCCTGGCTAGAAGTTTTCAAAAACAACAACAACAACAACAACAACAACAAAAAACCCAACTATGTCATCTATATTGGACCATACTCATGTACAGGAGAGAGATGATTCTTCCTTACCATCAATATTTCAAATACACATTTTCTTCATTTTATTCCATTTTTTTTGGTCAATGTAACAGCTTATTTAAAATATATTTCCTGGGATCTCTGGGTGGCTCAGTGGTTTAGCACCTGCCTTGGGCCCAGGGCGTGATCCTGGAGACCTGGGATCAAGTCCCACATGAGCCTGCTTCTCCCTCTGCCTGTATCTCTGCCTCTCTGTCTCTCATGAATAAATAAAAATATTTTAAAAAATAAGATAAAATGTATTTCCTAGTAACTTCTTCTGTCCGTTAGGTTTCCTGATGGGATCTGTGTACAGTCTGAGGTATTTCAAACGAGGGAGAGACTTTTCTATGACCTTTCAACCAGCATGGAGAAATTGCTTTAGATATCTAGAGTTTTGATAACCTTAAAGTAATGAGTGTTTGACTGCCTGCAAGAAAGCATGACAGGAAATAACCAGATTTCCTCCCCAAGGGCACAGTAACATATCAAACACTCTTTGACACAGGGGATCCAAACTTGTAGGGCTTTCATCGTTGACAACACTTCTTTTATGTATGTCTGGCACTGGTTCCAAGAACTTCCCAGTCTAGGCCCTTCAAAATACATGTGCTATTTCTGAACTAGTGATCATGTAGAGCCAGACTCACTGAATATATTGTTATTTAAGTATCTTATGATGAAGATTTAGTCAAGGAGCTCACTCATAATTTCGTTTGTTATCTACTGTAAAATATTGAATATGTTTCCCAAATTTACCAGTGTTTTGGTGAGTTTTCTAATGCTACAAAGATTAGAGATTCTTACTTTCTTTAGTAATCAAAAAATCAAGTTACATGAATCTTGGGCTCCACAGAGATTAGAGTCAATGTGACATAACAGAAGTATTAGTAGAATGTATGTCATCCAAGGAACCCAGATACACAGCATCCCAGAGGGGATATATATTTAATTTCAAAGTAATAGAACTGTCAAGGTTGCATGAGGAATTATAATAACTCAGGGATGATTTGATACTACATTCTTTTTTCTTCCAAAACATAAGAACAAAAACAAATACAAAACTGTCCCTCCCAAAGTAAACTATTCTTGTTATTATTCTCCTTCATTTGTTTAATCAGGTATCTATTTAACAAGTCATTTTTGAGTATCTGCTATGTGGCAGACTCTTTCCTAGACTCTGAAAACAGCCAACAAGATAGACAAAAGTACCTCCCATGTGGGACTTATATGCTAGTAGAGAGGGAACAAATAAATAAATAAGTAAACTACATAGTATGTCAGACAATAAGTTATCTGAGGATAAATAAAAATGGAAAGAATAAAAAGGAAAATGCTGGAGGTGGGTGTAGAGAATTATCTTTCTGCTGTGGAGACATATGGATGGGTATTAGTTTTCTGGGCATATATATTATGACTTGGAAATCAAAGATTATTATAATCACTCTCATAAAAGAGGTTAAATACATAGAATTAATTTTTATATATGGACTTAATAATCTCAAGTCAAGTCATAGTGATGAAACCACTGTTGTGAGGGTATAGGAGAACAATGGAGTAGAATCTTCCAGTTCTGTGTCTTTTTTTTTTTTTTACTCTCCTTGGTAGAGACGGACAAATAGCAACTGTAAACTCATGGAAGGACACACTACTCATATGTTTAAAAGCTCAACTGAGGGCTGAGCTTTACCTCATCCTTTGCAAGCTTTTCGCCTCAAACTAATCATGACCATTTCACAATCACAGTGATCTCAGTTATCGGAGCTCAGTGCTCCTCTATTTTAAAGAAAATGCATCACATTTGTGAAGTTGAAGAGAAAATATTTTCACTCTTTACTTGGCAAATTGTGCAGATTGCATCAAAGCCTAAGGGGTCAGGAAATAAATATACTTTATAAGAAATACGTATCTTTAGGCATTATCTTTAAATCTCTCCCACGTGCTCTATATGGATGGGTTGGCTTCTCTACTACTTAGTTCTCTGAACATTTCCTTGTACACTTCCTTTCTGCTTCTCTCCTTCTCTCCCTTCCTCCTTTTTGTCTTTCCCTTCTTAACAACCAACATGTGACAAGAATTGTGCTAGATGTTGGGGATACAGTAGTAAATAAGAATGACATAGTCTTTGTCCTCAGGGAGTTAATTTTCTAGAGAAGATGAGTGGGAACAGGTAATCAAATAATTAAATAAACAAGATAATTACAGATTGCTAACAGTGCTCTAAAAAGTAAACAAGGTGAAAGGGCAGAGGATAAATGATTAACATTACAAATTATAGTAGTTTACTCATATATAACCGATGCTATCCTGCAACGGGTGTATTAGAAGGAGAGAATCATATAAAAATTAATTACATCTTTAAGTTCTCTTTTAGATTTTGTAACATTTAAAAAATCAATAGGGCCAACATTAATTCTTTTGAAAGACCTGCTGAAGAGATTACATTATTCAACTACCGGTGGGAAGAAAAATAATTTATTTTTAAGGCATTATATATGGTTCACAGGGATTGTGTAAATGTGAATGCCTAATTATTAACTGCACTTTAACATTCCAAGGGAAAGATGCTATAAATGATATGTTTATTTAAAAAAAAAAACAAAACTTCAATTTTCCAATTGTCTTGTGCATATTATTATGAACAACATTAAAAAAAAAGAATATTTGAAACTAGTTACTAATGTTTCTAGGTAGAATTGAAAGTACTGTTTCTTAATTGTAGCCCCAAGGGGCTCCTAAACCAACAATCACAGGCCTTACCTTTCTCTGTTAAGTGCTAATCGTTGCTGGAAACCTTTAACGCTGGAAAGGAAATTGCCAGTACTATGAAGATCTGACTACTGGCATTGCCACTGCCATTCTAAGTCGAACACCTGGTTTCTGCTGTCTTATTTTGTCTAGCGGAAAGTTTATGGGGTTTTTAAATGTTAGATAGGATTAATTACCATGGCATTCCCTGGAAGTTCTCACTTATCTCCCTTCTCTATCCAGACAAGTGCTTATTTATTTGTTTTTAGTTTGTCTTCACTGAAATAGCTTTTTATCTATTAGACAAAACAATTCTTACCAATCTTATAGTAAATAAATATGTTGACTAGGCACCAGAACCTTTTAAGAAATCTTTAAATTTGTAGTAGGTTTTATCAACTCAAAATAAGATTAACTGTCCATTCCCTATGTAACAGTTCTAAACATTTTTAAAGAAAATTGTATGTACAAAGGTTGCGAAAACATCATTGCCATGCCCATCCTGATAGCTTAAAAATATCCAGTCTTATTTATTCTTGCTTTTTATTTAATTTTGTAAATGTATTCACATATGGTAGTCATTGAGCAAATAGCTTTTTAAGTCAAATATGTATAACATAATAATCTAAATCCTGTGAACAAGTAGCTCTTTTTATTATTTTAATAAAGAGTTGGCATGTGTGCACATTAGGGAAATATTTCATTCTAATATGCATGCCTAATGTGAATCAGCTTATTAAGATGACAGACTCTAAATGAAGAAAGAGCTAAATCAATATACTCAATACAGCTGCTTATTTAAACTCAGAATCACAAGGGAATGGTTTTGCTTACTTAAATTCTACGGGTGGTTATTTTATGAAATAGGGAGAGGCCGAAGGAGTAGATTTTCCAAGCTGTTAGCACTATTTCACTTTAAGAACCCTGTGTTTACTGCTGTTAAGTTTACCAAGGAAGCCATTAGGCTGAGTTGGCTCTAATGCCCTGGCGCCTAGGTAAACAAGCCCAGATCTAAGCTGTAAATGCTTCAACTTTTCAAAACTGACAACCCATCACAAATAGCCAAGTAGGTTTTAGGCTACAGCCAATCAGTGAGTTCCTTACTTTGCCTTCTCCTTTCCTCCATGAGTTCTCCCCTAGCTCCCCCTCAGCGGAGTGCTTCTTCACCATGTCTGGTTTGGCACTGCCCAACTCAATTTTTGCTCAAGTAAATTCTTAAAATTTTAATACGATGCAGCTTATCTTTTAACACGGCTAACAAACCCAAGGATGCCATTCTACCGGGTGAAGGCTGTAGCCTCATCTTACCTCAAAGATCCAACCTATCAGACCACAGTGCAAGACACAGTTGTCCATTTCCCTCTAAGGGACAATCTGGACAAATTGCTTTGTATTTCAGATCCTGGGCTGTTCTAAGTCAAACACCTGGTTTCTGCTGGACTTACTTTGCCTACTAGAAGGCTTATGGGGTTTTAAAATGTTAAATAGGATTAATTACCATGGCATTCTCTGGAAGTTCTCACTTATTTCCCTTCTCTATCCAGACAAGTGCTTATTTATTTGTATTTAGTCTTTTCTCACCAAAATAGCTTCGAACACCAAACAAGTGAGTTTTCACACCTTATCAGAATGGTCCTCAAGAAAAGGCAGAATGTTTGGTTTGCCTTTAGTACATGGAATTCGTTACCAGCAGACACTACTCAGTTCTATACCCTCCTTATGAATGGGATCCAGGCACTAGAGCAGAGATTCAAGAAAAGATATAGAGCACTAACTAGAACAAAATAAATGCCAATTTACCTGTTTTCAATAAAGAGAAGAGAGACATTTAAAGACAAAATGCATAAAATTCATTAAATGTGATTGAAATATTACCTTTGTCATATATTAATTAAGACACTTATATGGGAAAGGAGACAAGGGTAATCTGTTCCTATAAAAAAAAAACAATTTGATAGACACTCCACTTTACCTACCATCCATCTCCATATCATTTGGGCAATAGAAATCCTCATCCAAAGGGTGAAAGTGGGCCATATACTTGAGGAAAGAGTTGTGGGACATAATTAGGTTCTGAGGGTAAAAAAAAAAAAAAAAAAAAATAGGGCACAAGACAGATGCTAGGAATTTCTTCTAGTTTCAAAGACTGATGATATATTTCTCCCTAAGGGAAGAGTATGATGGATATTGGTTTTTGACGTTGGTGCTATATCCTATAACTTGTTATTAGTTTTTTAACTAAGATAGATTTTGGCAACCATAGAATGTGATGTATTTGGTCATATAAATTTAGTAGTAGAATCTGAAATAGGACATATTTTTTTTGCATGATAAAGAATTTAGAGCCCCAGGTTGAGGGATAGATTTGGGCACTGCATCTGTGGTGCAGGGAATGCCAACCACACCATGGACACAGCACAAGGAAAGGAAAAGGGTACAAAATGCTTTATCTAAACTGGATTTCAATTTGGGATTTAAGTAATTTGTGATATAAACACCTTATATCTTCCTTGCAAGGCTACAATGTTTTTTGCAAGAATCTATCTATCATCTATCTATATCATCTGTCTATCATCTATCTATCTATCTATCTATCTATCTATCTATCTATCATCTATCTATCTATCATAATCTATGCAATTTTTGTATGAAGCTCAAAAAGGAGTGCAAAGAGGACACAGATTTCTGAATTACAGCAAAAAAATAATAGTATCACTACTATTATCACTAATATTACTATTGATCAGTTACTATAACATAGTACTCAGGATTTAACAATTCATGCTGACTATATGAGATAAATATATAAGTATTTTGAATGAGATGAGCAGTATAAAAACATACCATCATTTCTTTTTTTCTGATTTCTTGGGATAACCAAAACTACTTATTTTCTTTTGCAAGAACCACTTTTTTTCTTTTTTAAATTTTTTAAAACATTTATTTATTTGAGAGACAGAGTCTGTAGGGAAGTGGGGGAGAGGGGTAGAGGGAGCTAATCTTCAAACAAACTTGCTGCTGGGCAGGGAACCCTACTGGGGTTCAATCTCCTGACCCTGAGATCATGACCTGACCCAAAACTAACTGTTGGAGGCTTAACCAACTGAGCCACCCAGTCACCTTTTTTAATTTTTTTTAAGACTTTATCTATTTATTTTATAGAGGGATAGAGGAGTATATATGCACATGGGGGGAGGGACAGAGGAAAGGAAGAGAATCTCAAGCAGAATCCTTGCTGAGCCAGGAACCAAAGAGGGGGCTCTATCCTCTGACCCTGAGATCATGACCTGAGTCAAAATCAACAGTTGGATGCTCTACTGACTGAGCTACCCAGGTGCCCCAAGCCATTTTTTTCATTGTAAAAGTTGGTATTAAAATATTTTTCATGTTTAATAATGTGCATATAGATTTCTGGGTCATAATGGCTATGACCTAACAGTGAACTAATGGTATTTAAGTTGTTATCACCTAATATCCACGTGCAAGCATTAAAAAAATGCAAAGGATGGGCATAATGGAAATATTGTTTAATCACTCATTGACTAACTTCAGTATGTGTGCCCTCTTTATTTCCATGATCATCCATGGCAATCACATGAAAGTTATCTTCATGTATTTTCTGTATTTTCACTGTATTTTCTATATGCTAGTCATGTTTCTTAGAAGCGTACATATTATAAATGATATGAATATTATAAATATTATACCTGTTATTGCCAATATATGGAAAGGAAAATAAAGTCACAGAGTTTAAGTAACTCACCAAAGGTTCACAGGTTGTAAGTAGTAAAGATGTGATTTGAATTCAGGCTCTATAAACAAAGTTCTTATCCACTACACTTTGATCATAAAAAAAGATTATTTTGAAAAAAAATATCCAGGACTTCATCAATTTAGAACCACTGACTCTTTTTCCCTTTGAGACATTGTCTTTTTCCTTTTGAAATGCATATATCACCCTCTTTGTTGATTTTTTTTCTTCTGTTACCTGTTTTAACTCTTCCAGACCCTCCATTGCCAATGGCAAATCTACCAGTGTGCTACCATCAATTTTATCAATTTCATAAAATACAATTCTCTTGAAAGTCCAAAATCTCACTTTGCTATAAATTTTTATTTTATAATTGGGTATTCTAATATACAAAAATGAGCATCAGACTGAAAGAGTAAATGTGCAGGGACAGATGCTTATGTTAAGCTAGAGTGGTGAAGAGATAGATTGATTAAGATTTATTTCTATAACTGGTGAGTTCATTTTAGCAAATATTTTCTTGCTGTGACACATTGTTAGCTGTGATACTAAAGATCTTATTCCTTTTATCTATTACATTTTTATGCATTTTTACCCTCAACTAGAAAGACCTCTAGGTTCTAATTTACTTGAAAATCTGCAAGAAAAACTCTAGAATATATATTCATTATATAGAATAAAAATAGAATGTGTGCAGCCAGCTTTCATGCTGCAATTATAAAAACCTCAAAGCCAAATTATATTATTTAATTTTTACTTGTCACTGGCAGTATCTTAGAGTTACATATTACATTTTTGCTAATAATGGCTTGTAAATTATTAAGAGACACCATTAAGATCCTTTCCTTTTTTACCCTTTTCAGTTAAATTATTTTAAAATTCCATATTAAATTATGATATTATATGTTTCAAAATTTATTAATAAAACCATATGTATTATTGGTTATAATAGCTGGTAAAAAGATCTTAAAAAGAGTACCTGTAACCTAAAAAATACACAAGTCAAAAACAGTATTTGTTCTAGACATATCTAGATATTTATTATATCTTTTCAAGAGGGCTTCTTATAACCCTCTGTTGTTGTTGTTGTTTTCCTCCTTTTTTTTTTTTTTCATAGTTGATTACTGACAGATGAGATACATTTTCACAACACACCACTGAAGGTGTGAATTATTTATCTGGCATGGGATGTACTCAGAAGGAAGTCAGTAAACCTCCCAGAACTTTCCTTGCATGTACTTCATGGATAGCCAAGATGTAAATGGGTTTCTGAAGTTTCTGAAAATAAAGTTTCTGAATTTAACTTTCAGATAAGTTGGAAGGGCACTTTTCAGACTTAAAGCAAGTCCAAATCAAGGGAAACAGAGAAAACAAAACTGTATTTTGCAGCCTATGAACCTCATTGTGGGTTGAGTTGTATCTTCTCAAAAGATATTTTGAAGTCCTAATGCCAAGTGCCTCAGCATGTCACATTTTTTGAAACTAGGGCTGTTGAAGATGTAATTAGGCAACTTAAAATGAGGCCATACTGGAGTAGGGCGGCTCCTTAATTCAATAGGACCGATGTCCTTTTAAGAAAACACAAGGCTCTGTGAAGATAGACACACAGAGAGGATGCTCTGCGACCATAGAGGCAGAATGACGTTATCTGCAAGCCAGGGAATGCCAAGCAATGCCCAGCACTGCCATAAACTTAAAGAGACAAGCAAAGGTCCTCCTCCAGGTACTTCAGAGAGAGAATGGCTTAGCCAGCTTCTTGATTTTAGACATTGAGCTTCCAGAACACAGAGAGGGGTTGATTTAGGAACCACTTTGCATTACTTTGTTATGGCTGCCCGAACACAAACTTCAAGTGGCAGAAACTTGAAACAGGTAGATTCTGTGTCACTGCCATTTTCTAGTGAGGAACAATTTTCTATTTGGATTTAGATGTAGCTACTATGATAACAACTGGATTGGGTAAGATCGATGTTTTGTACCCAACCAGTGGTTACACCAGTATGGAGATGTGATATATGTGATATATATTATATAAAATAAAAATAAAAGTGAAAACACATTGCATTCCAATATGTCAGGCCCACGTAGATCAAGGTGACAAGCCTTAATTTTAAATTCATTTTAATTAACTAGTCATTTCTCATTGTCACTATAAATATAAAATTCTAGAGTTTCTTTCTTGAAAAATAAATGATGAGGTAAGTGATAACAGATATTTTAATTAAAGGTTTTATAATTTTACCTAAAATTCCAGAATTTGATTCTTTAAAATCCAATGCCTGGATTTAGTAACTAGTCGATGAATGCAGGCTGAATTAAAGAAGATAATGAAAATGATATATATTTTAATTAACTGGAATGGGAAGAACTATAATCAACTTAGTTACAAAGTCACTTTGACATAAAGTCTCTAAGCTAAGTTACACTATTCCAAAGCTAGGAAATTCTTGTATAATAAAATCAATATCCCACAGTGTCAGATTTTATTTTATTTTTTTAAAGGTTTTTTATTTATTTATTTACGATAGTCACAGAGAGAGAGAGAGAGGCAGAGACACAGGCAGAGGGAGAAGCAGGCTCCATGCACCGGGAGCCCGATGTGGGATTCGATCCCGGGTCTCCAGGATCGCGCCCTGGGCCAAAGGCAGGCGCCAAACTGCTGTGCCACCCAGGGATCCCACAGTGTCAGATTTTAAAGAGAAATCATAAAATTAACCATAAGAGATGAATGGCATGATGTTACAGAGATACACTAATGGATTTTTTTTAACAATATTAACTGCTAATCACTGGAGGAAAATCCACCTGAATATACACACTACAGGGATTATCAAGAAGTAAGCAGAATTCCTCCGTGCTATCACCATTTTCCTAGATTGGTCTAGATTGGCTTCTTTCTCCATTACTCCCTAAAACCTGTATACATTTTTGGAGTAGTCTTATGTCTCACTTAACATTTCTACTTCTAACTACAACTAGTTTAGGTTTCTTGAATCTGGGTATTACATTTTCCTTCAAACTAGTCTGTCTGTTTTCATGACACACACATGAAAGTGTTTCTATTTTTCCAAAACGGCTTAAATAGACATTCTGTTTATTCAAATATTCTCTTTAATAACAATTTTCTCATTACATGTTTCATTTTGGTGACAATTTTCAAATAAATGAAATTTAATAATGTGGACTTAATATTAAACCTAGATTGACTGTATCCTAATTGAACTTTCATTATTTAAACAGTAAAATATTTCAGTAATTTGATACCTTCTTAAATGATTTATTTATATTATGATTATAGATGTGCTCAATTGCTGGTGAATAGTTCCCTTGAATATTGGATACATAAATTTTTATTGACTGATAGAAAATTAAACATTACAATAGCTCCAGAATACATCTGAAGATACACATTTTGTAAGATAAACAACTGATTCCTTTAGGTATTTAAGGTAGAGAAACCTATCAAAAATAGTTACCTCTTTTTAAACTGCACAACATCATATAAATGTTACTTGAAATTAATACTGCTGATAGAGTAGTGTTAGAAGAAAAACAATACCAAAACCTAAAACCAAACAAAAAAAAAATCCTAAAGTGACATCACTTAGGCCACATGCCCAAACTGGGGTTTAATACATAATCTACTTGTAGTTCAATCTCCCCCAGAAATATAGTCTTAGTAGGTCAGTCAAGAATTTTTCAGTCAGCACCAATAAGTCTGCAACACGGGCCCTTTCCAACCCCCAAAAGAAGATGAAGTAATCTACATGATAATGGCCCTTTTCTTACCCTCAAAGGAAAAGCAGCCTTGTCTGGAACAATCTTTCTCTTTTTGCTAATAATTGTTTTGCCACACTCTCCTCTACAAAAACTTTCCATTTCGTACAATTGTTCCAGCCCCACCCCCCATCTGCTTAATGGGATGCTGCCCAATTCATGTATTGTTCAATAAAGTCAATTATATCTTTAAAATCTACTCAGTTGAATCTTATTTATTTAACACTAGTCAAATTTTACACTTAAAAATATGTTTAGTCCTCACTCTCAAATAATATAGATTAAGTATATATTTTATTAATACCGAATAAATTCACACAGATGTAAATACATTGTGCATTCTATATTTAAATAAACTTGTTAATTTAATCATCAATCATACCTGAGTTAGTTCATTAATATCTACAAGTCCGTTACTGTCAGCATCAAAATATTTAAACATCTGATCCACCAACAACTTCTTCCAAGATATGTCATCACCGTTAGGGTTGTCATTTTCTTGTGTAATATATTTTTGATTTTGTAAATCTAAAAGCATGCTTTTCATCTTGCTGTATTCAGTGGCCTTGCAGTTATCTCCTGTAACAAAAGAATTGAGTTATTTTTAAAACAATATTATTGAAAAGGAATCATTTATTGTATCAATATTAAGAAGCTGATATCTTTTATAGATAATGTATTTGGTACATAATTTTTATGTTCCTACTTTGCATACTTTACACATACATAAGGTAAAAATAATGAGTTATATTCATGGTAGGATAGAAAATTTTCATTTGTATCAAATCTAGCAACAACATATTTACTGTGTATTTTCTCTATGCCAAGGTAATTTGTTCCTCAGTATACATTCCTATATAGATAGTTCACAGGTTTTGAAGCACAGGGAGATGAAATGACCTGCCGAAGGCAAAGGGTTAGATTGTGTTGAATTTTGCACTTGAACTCATATATATCTGGTTTCAAAATAGAATAAGATATTTTTAACTGGCAGTATGCTTTTTCTTTTTGAATTTGTTTTGAAGAAATTTATATATATGTGTGTTCGCATTTTTAAAAATTCTATTCTTAATGATGCTAAATTCATATTTGTGTTCCTATAAAAGTCTTTATTTTTCTGATATTCGTTTATCTCTCCCTTCAGAGCACTCGGTGTATACCATGATATATGTTTGCATTTTGTATCCTGAAGTTTCAACTTTGCAAATTTTATCTCCATAAATGAAGTATAAGCTCGTTGAAGTAACAATGCATTACAGCTTTATCAGTATTTCCCACAGAATAACCAGGGCAACACTGGCAACATCAGAGTTAGTGAAAATAATTGCTTGGCTTAATGTCTTAAAAAATAACTGCAAATGCTCTAATATGTTCACATAATTATCTTACAAAGGATTTTTTCTTATACTGTCCCCATGATAGTGTCTTTAAATAGTAAGTTGAAAAGTAGCATATACCACTGGTAACATGTGATATAAAATATATTACAGAAAATACAGCACCTAATGTAATTTGTAAATGAAGAAGTAGTAGGTATTGCATCAGTCAAAAATTTTTAGAACATATTTTTAGGGAAAATACCAACTTTATAATTGTCAATTTTGACAATTAGACTTTAACAGAATCTATAATTTTAAAAGATTTAACAGATCTCTGAAGATTTTTAAATATATGTTTGAGAAGCATGGAGTTGGAAAACAGTATTCATTCTCTTTCAAGACAAGACGGAAAACAATCTCTTCTAGAGAAATGAGAGACTGTCTTATTTTTCAAAGACAGCAAAATAACTACTGTTGTTCAGCAATTTTAGTGTTTAGCAATCCTGTCAAGAACTTCTTTTTTACAACAAAACGTAAACTTTGTGCTGCAGATTAAGTGAATTTTGCGTTATTCTGTTCTCGGTAAAAAAATAATACTAAAAATGTTCTTAGGATAGCAAAGAAATCACTGACAAAAAAGAGAAGTAATCATATCTAGAGGGATAGGTAGTGATTTTAGTGTCCATGAAAGTGGCACAAAAGGAGCCTTCCGACATGATGTGCCTGTGATTGTGTGTGTGAACATGTGTATGCATCAGGAAGTGAGAGAATGTTCGAGAGAAGCATGTGGAAAAGGATCACAGACTATTCCAATAGCCCTACCTGGGATTTCTGTATTTGACTTAGGGTCTGTGTTTCCTTTCATCTGACTGTAACGAGTAGGGTGCAGTTTGGAGATGCTGACCTGGGGCTATAGGCAATGTGAAGATCAGAATGCTGGTGAGAGGCCATAGTAACTAGGGTTTAAATGCTGAGAACCTGTTAACTAATATTTGACATTTGAGTGAAGAGGATACAGTTTGAGTTGTTAACACTCTAATTTTGATCTAGTTGAGTATTGTCATCAACACAATGATCTCTATTAATACTTTCATTTTTCAACTTGTAAATGTCCGTGAAAGTTCAAGTGGTTGCCTGCAATCCAAAGAAAATAAAAATAAAAGCATTCCAGTTAAGGCATTTATAGTCTATGAAAATGGACAAGAAGTAGTTATACACATATGCAAAATTTTGTGGAATTTATAGATTTAATCAAATTTCTCACAGGTTTTTTTTTGTAATAAATAGGAACATCTGCTATTAATAATAAATAACATGTAATGCAAGTTTCCTATGTGTCAGGAGCTTTATACATATTAAATCAGTTCACCCTCACAACAGTCCCAAAAGAAAGACAATACAGTGTCATCATTTTATAGATGAGAAATTGAGGCATAGGGAAATTAAGCAACTTGTTCAAAGCTACAGGGCGAAAACGGAGCGCAATGATTTTTACGTACAAGCAATATCTCTTTTGTCCTTTCTTCACTACTTCTCTCATCTTCAGAACTGAGTTTTAAAATCAACATATATATGGGATTCAGTAAATTCGTCCATGGATTATTTGAAAAGGGCAAATAAACATAATAATAAACTCTAGGCAAATAGAGGGAAAAAAAAACCTCATAATGGAAAAAGAAAAGGACTGTCCGAGAAGTTGCAGAAAATAAGAAAGTACTACTAAAGGGGAAAAAAAAAGAAAACTTTCAAAGAAGAGAGCATGAGGAAATGTGAAATGTTGCAGAATAAAAGTAAGATAAACAATGAAACATGCCCGTTGAAGTCCTTAAACTGTAGGTAATTGGACCCCTTAAAAAAATTTTAGTAAATAAATGGAGTAACATTCTTTAAATCTAGAATCTCCTTTTGTTTAAGATTTATTTATTTGAGATAGAGAGAGAAAGAGAATCCCAAGCACACTCCCCACTGAGCGTGGAACCAAGTGTGCGGCTAGATCCCACGACCCTGAGATCATGACTTGAGCCAAAATCAAGAGTCGGATGCTTAACTGACAGAGCCACCCAGGTGCCCCTAGAATCTCCTTTTTTATTATATACCTCCTTCCCATTGGAATCGATATATTCTCTATTTTGTTTTATGTTATTTTAATTACAATATAGTTAGCATACATTATTTTATTACTTTCAAGTGTACAATATAGTAATTCAACACTTCCACAAAGGACCTAGTGCTCATCAGGACAAGTGCGCTCCTTAATCTCCATCACCTATTCCCCCATCTTCCCACCCACCTCCCCTCTGGAAACCATAAGTTTGGTCTCTAAAGGTAAGAGTTTGTTTCTTAGTTTCCCTTTTTCACTCTTTCTATTGTTCACTTGTTTTGCTTGTTAAATCACACATATGAATGAAATCATATGGTGTTTGCCTTTCTCTGACTTATTTCTCTTAGCTTCATATTCCCTAGCTATATCCGTGTCTTTGAAAATGGCAAGATTTCATTCTTTTTTATGGCTGAATAATAGTCATTGTGTGTGTGTATATATATATATATATATATACCACGTCTTCTTTATCCATTCATCAATTGATGGACACTTGGGCTCCTTCTGTAATTTGGCTACTATAAATGATAGTACTATAAACATATAAACATAGAAGTGCATGTTTCTTTTTGAATTATTGGTTTTGTACTTTTTTGGGGTAAGTACCCAGTAGTATGATAACTGGATCAGAGGGTAGCTCTGTTTTAACTTTTTGAGGAACCTCCAAACTACTTTTCATGAGTGGCTGCCTCAGTTTGCATTCCCACCAGTGCATAAAGATTCCTTTTTCTCCATATCCTCCCAGCATTTGTTTCTTGCATTTTCATTTTAGGCATTCTGACAGGTATGAGGTGATATCCCAGTGTTGCTTTGATTTGTGTTTCCCTAATGAGGAATGACGCTAAACATCTTTGCATGTGTTCATTGGCCATTTGCATGTCTTCTTTGGAGAAATGTCTATTCACGTCTTCTGTCCACTTTTAATTGGATTGTTTCTTGGGTGTTGACTTGTATAAATTCTTTATACATTTTGAATACTAACATTAATCAAACATGTCATTTGCAAATATCTTCTAAATGGAGTAGACTTCCTTTTTACAGTGGGTTAAGGAGCAAAAACAGCATTTGGAAATATTAAATATTTACTGACTTTTCAGTGAAATAAAAAGAACTACCATTATTAATGAAGAAGAATAGATATTTAGAAATAAACATCAATTAATAGATATTTGGAAATCCGAGACTCTTCCATGAATAACACAGGCAGGAGGGTAAGACATTTTTGTTTGTTTATTTATCTGCTTTGATAAGATTCCTTTCTCAAAACTTAACCAACAGAGAGTGTTAGATTGGTGTAGCTAAGGGAAAGAAATATTTTCCTGGATTTACCTCCTATTCTAGGAGACAAGTAAGAGATCTCCTCTGCTGTTCCTACTCTAGACACTGAGAATAAGACAAATGAGATGCCTATTTGGTGGTGTCTATACCATCATCATTCCCATGAATGTAGTGACACTGGGGCCATGTGATTCTTGATTCAGTGTCGTTCTAAGGGCAGTTAAAATCCATCTGGCCTTGGGGGATGGGAAAGATGCAGAATCTCTGACATTCAAGTGGCTGCACCTGTGTAGTTGGCAGTGCCTCTCCAAGTCTCTATGGAACCAAAGATAATTACATTTTATATATCCTATAGTACAAGTATCCATTTCAGTACATGGCAATTGCTAAAATTTATAGATTATACCAATTATGCTTTGTATTATGTTTTTTCAAAGGCTGTTTTTATCTTTTTGAAATTATAATTTTATCCATCTCTTCTATCCATCAATAAAAATGACCTATTCCCTTCAACACAAAAATATTCAAATCTGAGTATACTATTTTTCTTTTTAACACTTATATTTAGAATTTGATTGATTTTGTTCTAATATAAGCTGAAATCTTAGATATTAAAGAATAAAAATTAAATGCTTTGATTTAGTGTTAATTCTATCCATTTATTAGAATATATATTGGAACTGTTTTTTTCCTCATACTGTTCAATAATTGTTAATAAAATTCTTTCACATATTTTTAAAAGATTTTATTGATTTATTTATGAGAGACAGAGAGAGAGAGAGAGAGAGAGAGAGAGAGAGAGAGGCAGAGGGAGAAGCAGGCTCCATGCAAGGAGCCTGACAGGAGACTCGATCCCGGATCCCAAGATCACGCCCTGGGAGGAAGGCGGTGTAAACCACGGAGCCACCCAGCCTGCCCTCTTTCACATATTTTTAGAAAAATATTTTGCATTTAGAGCATAAGGAAAATGTCAAAACTTTAGTATGTTGATTTAGTATGTATATATGAATCAAATTCAACATGGAAAACTTATATTAATTTGTAAGTTGTTAAACTGTGTATGAAGGAAGTAAAATTACCTTTATTGAAAGTTTTCTGAACAGAATTAAAACAAACTTTAATCTCTAAGTGGAAGATCTATTTAAATGTGAAAAAAATAGGAGTATAAATATTTTTGTGTTACTCTACTTACATGTTCGTACCAAAAAGTATATAATAGTTATATACAAAATTAATGTAAATTTATTATGCCTCAGATACAAATCTAACTTTGATAATTCACTAATACAAACACACATCGCATACCATTTCACAACTTAGTACATTTAAAAAAAAAAAATATATATATATATATTATGTTCCATACCCAGGATGGACCCCGATGCAGGACTCAAACTCACAATCCTGAGATCAATACCTTTGAGCCTAAATCTAGAGTCAGTCACCCAACTGACTGAAATACCCAGGTGCCCCCACAACTTAGGATATTTTAAGAATCATGATTTTCTCCTAGAGACGGGGAATTTTATTTTTAATTTTTTTAATATTTTTATTTATTTATTTATTCATGATAGTCACACACAGAGAGCGAGAAAGAGAGGCAGAGACACAGGAGGAGGGAGAAGCAGGCTCCATGCACCGGGAGACCGACGTGGGATTCGATCCCGGGTCTCCAGGATCGCGCCCTGGGCCAAAGGCAGGCGCCAAACTGCTGCACCACCCAGGGATCCCCATATTTTTAAGTTTTTTTTTTTTTTTAATTCCAGTTAGTTAACATACAGTATAATATTAGTTCAGGTGTACAATCTAGTGATTCAACACTTTCTTATAATACCCAATGGTCATCACAAGTGTCCTCCTGAAAGCTCATGGCCGATTTTACCCAACCCCCACCTATCTTCCCTCTGGTAACCATCAGTCTGTTTTTTATAGTTAAGAGTCTGTTTCTTGGTGTGAGGCAGGGAATTTTTTTTGAAGAACACACTTGTGTTTTAGAGCAGTGTTAGGTTCACAGCTAAGTTGAGAGAAAGTAAAGATTTTCCATATATTCTCTGCCCTCCCCATGCACAGACTCCCCTACTATCAATATCCCCCAACAATCAGTGGACATGCTAAAAGTCCATTAGAAATCAAACAGAATGTAGCCTTCTAAGGTCTTTCACTTAATAATAAGCATTTAATATTCTTCCATGTTTTTTCATGGCTTGAGAATTCACTTCTAGTAGCATTTAATAATATTCCATTGCCATTGCCTGGATGCACCACAGTGTATATATCCATTCACCTACCAAAGGATGCTTCTAAGTTTTGGAAATTATGACTAAAACTGCTATAAGCAACCATGGTCAGATATTTATGTGGCCTTAGTTTTCAGCTCTTTTGGATAAATATCAAAAAGCATAATTGCTATAGCATATGGTAAAATTATGTTGTTTTGTAAGAAACCACTAAACTGTCCTCCAAAGTGGCTGTACCATTTAGTATTCCTATCAGCGATGTATAAGGGTTCCTATGGTTACACATCCTGCTGACATTTTTTGGATTGTTCTGAATTTTCACCATCTAATACATGTGTGGTGACATCTTGTGTTACAGGCAGTTTTTTTTTTAAGTTAATAAGTGACTATATTTTACTAGAGACCTTGGTTCTTTTACCCTTCTTTCCCATGCTCTCTACACACGCACAATTAGATTTAGCTTAATTTAATATTTCCTTAAGCATTGTTGAATGCTTAAAGGAAAATGATTAAAAATACAATTAATTCAATTAGTATGCTTACTAATTAGTTTTGGGAATTAATCCCAAATTATTTAATCCCAATTACTTCCCTTACTGGAAATAAAAGGAAAGTATTGTAAGTTAAATATCTATTTTCCAAACACTTTGTTACTTATGATTACTTCTGTCAATTACATGCTACACTGTCATTGACAACAAATTTCTATAAGCAGCATTAAAAAAAAAAAGATTTGGATTTCTGGTTTGGCAAATGTGATTGTATATTAGAATTTCAATAAAACTCCTCTAGGTCACTTTGCTCTCTTAATCCTAAGAGAACATTGATTAAAATGCCTGTGAGTGGTCATATTAGGCACACTATGCTCTTTCCAACTATACCCTTCAAAGGTGACACACTTCGGAACAAGTGCTCAACTCAGCTGTTACTTACTATCACCACTCTCTCTCATCATCCTCATAAACACAGTCATGCAGAGAATGCTGACGGAAAACACAACAAAATAAAAACAGCACAGAACAATGGTGAAATTGATCACCTAGAATGCTTGGAAACCTAAATGAAAAATGGACATTTATCTTACCCAAAGTAAATACAACTTACAATATTAATCATCATAAAATTGGCCAAATGCATTACTCAATTGTTTAGGGAATTTAATGGTCTTTTAAAGCATTATCTTTATAGTAAAAACCAAGAAAACATAATAGGCTTCATATGAAAAGGCATGCCTCCAATACAATACATGAAAGCTAATGGTGTTGAAACACTTTGTGAATTGAGTTTGTCCCACTTATTTTTTTTTTTTTCTGGAAAGCTATCTACAAATATTTTGCACATGAATATGTACAAAGTTCTTCCATCTTCTTAAAATCTTACAATTACTGTTAAAATGTGAGCACATATTGCCTTACATATTATATCTTAAAGCTCTTGTGGTAGCTTGTGTTTTATGAAGATTATTAATTTTCGTTTATATTACTTGTATGTATATCACACTTCTCAGAGTTAAGATTGCCTAAGTAAAAATTGCTTAATTTTTAAAGACTTTGACCAAATCATTTAAAATTGACCAGATTACAAGAAAGTAAATCTATCCTTATACTGATTATAGTAAAAATTAAGACTCATGTAACTCATTTGAGGATAGGCCTCTTAGTACTTTTGAGCCCTAAATAATCTTTCCCTACAATTTTATCACATCAGTCAAATATGTGGTTGCCAATGAAAGTTTTATTTTTTGCATTTAAATTACAAAAGATATACTATTCATCTGTGAAGCCATAGTCATATAATGATTTCTAATACAATATTTACATAGCAATTGTGTGTTGATATTGTTCTAAGTATTTTACAGATAACTCATTTAATCTTTATATGACCTTATGAGGTAAGAACAATTACCATATCAATGAAAGCATAATAAGCCCAATAATAGGCTTGACATTTGACATTACATGAAAGGTTGAGAAACTTCTAACCCTAGGATTGTATGCCCATCACTCAGAAATTAACTCAGCTTTAATTGTTTTTTCCTCTGTTATTATACAGAATCATGTGAAATTCTGTCAAGAACTTAAGTCTTCTGAAGACTGCCTTCATGCATGAAATCTGATATGCATAGTCAATGATAAATCATTTTTTTTGTCTTCTATATTGGGACAGAGAGGTCTTTGGTTGGTAGGATTTTTAATTTCCACAATAATCAATCATTAGGGGCACTATCTAATAATGACATGAATGACATACCAAGCCTATCTACACATCATGACTGTATGCTCATAGCTTCAAAAAATGTAAATCAAGTGTGATACAATTATCAGGCAAGCTTGATAAGCCACAGAGAAAAACTGTAGTACTTCCATATGGGAAATGTAGTTCAACAGCCATTGAGCATAGTACTTTGGTCTGGAACAAATCCAGAAATGTACTCTTATGGACTATAGTACTCTTCCTTAAGCCTCAAGTTTAATGTTAAATTTTTCTGTAGTGGAAGTTTGAGCTTGAGTTAATTTCTTCCTGAAGTTTATCTATGAGCCCTGGGTCCTTTGGACAGCTTGGTGTTAAAAGTTCTTACTTATGAACATAAGCATACATCTTTTTTTTCTGGTCACTGAATAACTTAGTCAAGACTTCATAGACATCTTGCTTCTTAATATCTCAGCTACTCTGTGTCTTATTTATCACAGTAAGTACAAAAGTGTCTTGAACAGACTTCACACTTGAGAGTGGAGCCTGATGCAGGGCTCGATCTCATGACCCTGAGATCATGACCTGAGCCGAAACCAAGAGTTGGACACTTAACTGACTGCACTGCCCAGGTGCCCCATGGATGTTCATCATGTTTTAACAATAGTTTATCATCAAGTTGACAAAAGATTACTTAGGAAATAGAAAAAAATAGAAGGCGAACTATATAAGCATTGTAAATAGAAAGCCTGGAAAGCTTGGACATTAGGTGTAGATTGTGTTTGCCATCAGTAGAAATTAGGCCTATAAGACAGCAAACACATACAGAGGAAGTAATACATTTTTAAATCATAGGAGTATGAGGTAATTTGGGGATATTCTGGTAGAGGTCTCAATGAGGGAAAAGGAAATATAATTCAGAAGCTCTATAGTTCAGAAGGAAAAAGGGCTTGATAAATTGGACTAATGAGTCTTTGGCAAATGCATGGCAGTTGAAATACGGCTGACCAAGGAGGGCACTTGTGATACTACAGGTGTGATATGCAAGTGAAGAATCACTAAATTCTACTTTTGAAACCAGTATTGGACTGTATGTTAACTAACTAGCATTTAAAAAAACCTTGAAAAGACAAAAAATAAAGGATGGCACTTATGAGGTATGAAGTGGATATGACAATGTCAAACCATGACCATACATTCTCAAGGAGTATTAGGACGCAGACTTCTTAAAAAAGAAACTGCTAAAGCACTCAGTAGTTTGGTGGAGAAGAAATGAAGACAATTTCATCACACAACTTTATGTGCTAAAATCTATTTCTTGAAAGGGGGATAAATTGCCTAACTGCTGCAAGGTAATGGAAAAATATGAGGAAAAGAGTTGTTGCCTTTCTCTGAAATGCAAAGCTTACTATGACATTCAGCTGATATTTTTATTTTCACCACATGCAAGAATGTATGTGTGTGTGTGTGTGTGTATACACAAAACAAAATCTGTGACTATATTAATGAGTAATAGCAAAGCTTGTAGAGATATATTCCTTTGATAGAGTATGACCAATGTTTAGAAAAAGCCTAAGAAATGCCTTATCAAAGGTAAGTTCAAGCTAACTTTGTGTGGTGAAAAGTTGTTTTTTCATTAAACTGACTCTTCTCAAGTTAATTTTAAGACAAATTAAATGCATATGAGCTATGAATATGTTTACATAAGAAAAAATGTATTAAAATCTGTGCAATTTCTAAAGTCGACAGAAATGTAAAATTCCTAATTTCCACATTATGAATAAACAGTAAAAGAGAATTACTTAAGTACTTGTCCTTCTCATGTATGTTTTCAGATGCAAATGAATTTACAAACTCCTTATTTTTAAAGACATTCATTTTACAAATGAGCTGCAGAATTATGTAATAAATACATTTTGAAACAATGCCTGACTTTCTAGTTTATAAGGAAAAAGAAAAACCACAATGTCTGCCTTTACATTAGCTTTAAAATTCTTACTCTTTTAATTTCTTGATTTGGTTACTTGTTATAAACAATGAAAACAAAAACACCCTTTCTTTGAAGCTAACATACACTAATATTCATACACCTATATTTATGTATGTCCATATAGATACCAATGCAAAAATATAAAATATATATAATGGTTTAGTAATATTATCTGTTCTTCAATTAAATTGGTTTATTCTTGACTCCATAATTAAAATAATGACAGTGGCTTTTGTAGTTTCTGTCTAAAGATTTTCCTTTTGTACTATTTCAATGTTGCTTGGGCCACATACTGATTTCTAGTACTACAGTTTGGTTAATAAGTTGGGGATGAGCAAAGGAATTATTAGGTGTCTCCAATGGAAAATTATTCAATATTTATAACATGACTTGCAGGGTTATCCACCTTCAGGCTTTCGCTGCCTTTGAAATATTTTAGTGCTCTGTAAATTGTAGATAACCGATACCAATGAAAAGTAATTCTTGTCTATGGATTTGCAAATGAATTCTGACTGGAAGAGATTCAATTGATTTCTCTCCCTTCTTTTGTGGAAAAAACCAAATACATGTCTACCTGTGAGTGCATTTCCACAATCGTTTACTCCATATAGGTACCTGGCTCTTGGGCTTCTTTCACCTGATTATAACATCTGCCCAAGGCCCCTCATAAATAACAAGTTAGTCGAATATTCAACATGTGCTAAACCATGCCAGCAGGTTGGCTGGTATCCAATACTTGATTCAGGACCAGGTTCCTAGCACAGACCCATCTTTTTGGAATCCTGCCAGATTTAGAGACAAAATAGAAAGCTACGTGAAGCATGATCCAAATTTTTATTTTATTTTAACGACTCTTTAAATCATCCTTAAATGATCTTTCCCAGACTCGGTAAACGATCTCAAGGGAAAGCAAAGAAAATTCAGCACTTGATTTCTGGAGAGATGGCAATCATTTTAAAAGTCAAGGAAGCACGCTTTTTAAATAGTCCAGGAAAGATAGGAAACTACCACAGAAGGGCAGGGGGCGGAGGGAGCACAAACACGACACAACAACAAAACAAACAAGACAAGGGAAAAGAGGACGGGTGACAGAAAAAAAGAGAGGAACTGGAAGATTATTTCAGATTGAGGAATAGACCTGTTTCACAAATAACACATTTTCCTTTTATCACAAGGAATTGTCAAAGACTCGTATCTGTGGGAAGTAGTTACCTCAAGTTCTCTTAAGTAATAGATTAAAAAAAAAAATCTATAGCAGTTTGGACAAACTTCCATAAAGGGCCAGAGAGTAAATATTTTAGGCTTTTTGGTCCACAGCATTTTTGTCACCACTACTCAACTTTGTTATTGTAGGGCAAAGGCAGACGTAGGCAGCCTGTGAACACATGGTCATCGGTGTGTTCTAATAAAACTTTATGTACAAAAACAGGCAGTGTGCCACACTTTGCGACCCCTGGGACATAGAATAACAGTATAGCATAGATAGATATCAACATAAAATTCATTAACATTATTCCTGGGGTTTTGTTCTTTGGCTCTTTTCTTGAAATTTAAGTGTAGAGATTTTGGGAAAAAAAAAACACATAGATACAGATATACTCAATGTTGAATTCAAAAGCAGCATTTTTTAAATTTTAATTTTAAAAGCTCCTTTAATTTGTCATATAAATGTAATTCGCTGAAGGTGTGAGAAATTAATATTTTACATAAATTTAAGGGATAGTGTCAGAATGAAGGCAGGCTACTATATCACATATACCCCGGTAACGTCATTGACTTTTCTCCTTTGTCATAAAAGAGTAGACTAGACTTTTTACTTTTATTGAAGTAACCTCTTGGTCAAAAGGGGTTGTTTTGGGCAAAAGTATTTTGTTAAATGTAGTCAGGGTAAATTTGGCATTTTATTAACTTGTGAACATAAGAACGATTTGCCATTTGCCTAGTGGGGATGGTCAGGAAAGCTAGACAAACAGGTAATTCAGAACCCAAAGAGTATTGTTGGCACAGCTTGAAGTTGCTTTTAAGGTGTACTAAATGAGAAAATAGGACTCTCAGAAGCAGTAGTTTTTAGTTCATGTTTCGTATTATAGCCACTATAGCCACCTGAGGAGCATTAAAACAAGTGATGCCTGGGCCTCTTTCTCAGAGTCTGATTTAATTGATCTGTGGTAGGGCCGGGGCATCAATATTTTTAAAAAGCGCTTCAGATGATTCATATATGCATCTAAGGTAGTGAACACACTGCTTCAGAGTTTAAATAAAGTAGATTATAACCATATCCCTCTAAGCGGAAAAGCAAACTTGACATTAGCTCAGGTGCTAAATCTAGGCCTGATTTCCTAGCTGCTTCTTCACACATAAATGGGCCTAGGAGCTCATGCAACACACAAATGCCTTGAGCATTCAGGGCTTTATGATTTCTGTCTATTGCAATAATTGTAAATCTGGGATAAATTTGTAAAGCTGAAGAAAAATATGCTTTTATCAATGAATTGCATTCTAAGTCTCATCCAGCTTAGGAGCAACCTAGGTAATTTCCCCAGTTCCTAGGGTTCAGAAACATACAGGCCTTAGCTGGGGCCCAAGTTGGTCTCTCCCTTTAAACTTCTATAATACTTTGTATTAATCATATTCATTGCAATTGTCTCTCTCTTGCTCACTTTCTCTGTCATTTTACATTTTTTTTAAGATTTTATTCTTTTGAGAGACTGAGACAGAGAGAGAGAATGAGCTGTGGAAGGGGCAAAGGGACAAGCAGACTCCCTGATGAGCAGGGATCCCACAGGCTCCATCCCAGGACCCTGAGATTATGACCTGAGCCGAAGGCAGAAGCTTAACCCACCTAGCCACCCAGGTGCCCCTACCTTCTATTTTTTAAAACAGGACATTTTGGGGACAATACATTGTTGTAAATTAAATACCAACATGTTGTTACACTTCTTTCCCCCTATTCTCCCATTATATACATTGCCTTTATTTTATTACTATACTCAGGTAAGCCTAAAATAGCTTATTCAAGAAACTATATCTAAAACGACATCTATCTACCTACACACACACAAAGACAGAATTCGTATTTTGTATACAAATATATATTGTTATTTTCACTGCCTTCCTCAATGCTGATACCTATTTGCTAAATATTTGTTGAATATCTTAACATCTACTTTGAAAAGAGAAAGAATAGAAATGACTTAAAGATTGCAGTAAATGAGGGGCCCTGGGTAGCACAGTTGGCTGAGCATCCAACTGACTCCCGGTTTTGGCTCAGGTCACAGTTTCAGGGTGGTGAGGTTGAGTGCCACACTGGGCTCTGCATTTAGCAGAGTCTTCCTGGAGTTCTCTCTCTCCCTCCTCCCCTGCCTCTCCCCCTGCTCATGTGCTCTCTGAATGAATGAATGCATAATAATAGATAGATAGATGATAGATAGATAGATAGATGATAGATAGATAGATAGATAGATAGATAGATGATAGATAGATGATAGATAGATAGATAGATGATAGATAGTTAAAAGAATGCTGTAAATGAGCATTTCAGTATTCCTAGCATTGCCAGATTTAGGACATAAAAATTCAGCACAGCCATTAATTTAGAATTTCAGGTAAATAATGAACAGATTTTTCACATCCATATTCCCAAATCCTGCACTGTATTCACTGTATTTTATCTGGCAGCCTTAGTGACTAACTGTGCCCTAACTTATCCAACTACCTTTAAGACAGTATTTTATTCATCCTAATCTCATATAAATGAATTTTTAAAATCTGGCATTCTCTTTCTTTTCATTGGCAAATTAGTCCACTTATATTTATTATTGTTATGGTCTGAATGTTTGTGTCTCCTCAAAATTCCTATGTTGAAATTCTATCGCCCAATGTAATGGTAATTAGGAAATCGAGCCTTTGGGAGATGCTTCGGTCATGAGAGTGGAACCCTCATGAATACAATCAGCGTGGCTATAAAAGAGAGCACCCCGACTCCGTAACCCCTTCTGCCCTGTGAGGAAATAGTGAAAAATCAGCTGTTTGTGAGCTAGGAAGCCGTCCCCAAACACTGAATCTGTCGGTGCCATAATCTTGAACTCTCCAGCCTCCAGAACCATAAGAAAAAAATTTTTGTTGTTTATGAACCACTCAGTCTGTGGTATTTTGTTATAGCAGTCTGAACAGACTAAGACAATTATGATAATCGGTGTCTTTAAATTTGTTTCTGTAACTTTTATTGTGCTCACTATTTTTTGGCTTTTGTATGTTTTCTTTTTGAACAAATTTTGTTGATTTGTTTTGTTTTTATTTTCTCATTTTCCTGTTACTGATTTGGAATTTATATGCTCATATTTTTTTTAATTTTAGTGCTTGTCCTCAGTATTTTATTATATACATTTATTGTAGAAATACTTTTTTTTTCTTTTCTGTGTCTTTGAGAAATTAATTTAAGGTTCCTTTCATTAATGGCCCAACTCTTTTATGGGATTATTATTTTACACTCATCTTATGGGAGTCTTGAAGGAGGTGAGAAGATAAATGTTTAATTTCATTAGCTTTCTTCTACCTTTCCTTCTTAATTTCTATTATATTTCTCCGTCCATACTAGTAGGTAAGTGAACTCAGGACTCTATCATTCATCTGATCCTAGCACTAATTTCTTAACTGCGTAACTTGTAACCCTCTATACTTTCAATCTCGCCAATTTCAATCTAATTACTGTTAATCCATCAATTAACATTTTCAGGTGTCTTTTCTGCTTAAAACTTTTAAACCCTACCAACCCTTTCTATGTTAAGTCCAAACAGAAAAATGTGATGCAGCTCTGCCTTTCATCAACTCACTAACATCACTTTTAGCATAGTTCAGATACTTTTAAATTTTTGAGAGCTATCTGCTTATTGGCTACTCTATTTCTTTTAGCAAAGATTTCATATTGCCTATTCAGCAGGGTCATGGTACAAAAAGCACACTGAAGATGCATAGTAAGCATTATGTTTCACTCAAATTGTTTAAATGTCCATACACATAATAAAATTATTATAAATGGGCACTATAACATTCTGGGAACTGCCTAATGATATGCAGTACAGCATTTAACTTTCCTAGAATAGTTTGATTATGTTAATTTGGTTTTAATCAGGTAAAATGCTGCTCTTTACCACACTAGCACTATTAGCTATTTTTGCATTAAAATGACAAGTCTTCCACAAAATTAGAAATAAATATTTGGCCAAACAATTGATACATTCTGGTGATTATATTTTAATTATAAAGTACATAGAACAGGATTAGGAAAAAATGAGCTTTAAAACAAAAGGTGGATTCTGTATGCTGTTTTATAAGTACTGTGTTTATTAAAGAATTTGAAATAGGTTTTTTTAATGAATGCAATACTCTCAAGAATAAGAAATGCATTTTCTCATAAGTAGCAAAGCCTATTTGTTGCTTTATTAATATGGTCTTTTTGAAGGCTTTTGTATTGGAAATATTCCAATCATAACATTTCCGGGAATATTATGGTTGAATTAAAAATATAAAAGTAATGTAAAACATGTCAAGCTGAGATTTGAATTCCATTTGATCCTTGATAGTTGTGTCTATCATACCTTATCAGTTAATAAACTCTACAAGCAAAATATTTAACATTATGTAAAGCATAATACCACCATCAAAGAAAAGTTAAAACTCCTATATCCCTCACTGTAAATATGTCGAAGTTCCTTTCATATATTAATCTATATGACACTAAAACTACCAAATAGGATAGATGCTACTATTATTTCCCTTTTTTTAGATTAGGAAACTGTGGCTCACAGAAGTTAATTTAATCAGGGTGACAGATGTAAGAAATGGTAGAACTGGAATTTGGCCTTCAGGTAGTTTGGCTAAGAGTCTGTGCTACTTTACAAGCTGCCAAATGATAGTGATTGACATTAGACATTTGTAACGAACAAACTCGAGTATAGCTTCCTGTACCACTAAAGCTTTCCCTAGTCCATAAAATCTACAAACACCTAAAAAAATGGAGAAGGAAAAAAATAGTCTTAGAATCAAAATTTTATCAATTCCTAATTAATATAAGTAGTTAGAATTTTGTCAAGGATTAAAAATAATGTTCATAATATTTTTTTAAATACTTAGAATTCATGGAAACAAAGCGATTGAAAGCATTTTTAAAATGTAATATATTAGTCTCTACCAGTGGTCACTCCCATTGCAGCCCAAATGCAAATTCCCGGCACCACGTAATATATACCAATTCAGAAATTCTATGTGTATGGCCCAACAGTCTGTGTTTTAACAAGTTCTTAGGGTGATTCAGATGAACACTCAGTTTTGACAAAACCTGATTTTAGTCACAACCATGTAATCCAGTTAAGAGACCCATTTGGAAGTATAAAAAACATGAGCCTAATTTTTAGCATAGCCTGTGTGCCAAACGCAAAAGTGTTGTGTTTTAATACTCTGAGTTAATAAAGAAAACATGTTGAAAAAACTTGAACTTCTAAACTGTGTGAAAGAGAAAGAAAAGTGGAAATTGCACAGTCGGGGATCGGGGGGTAGGCGGATTTAGACAGACCAGACACCTGAGGGCAATTATGATGGGTGAAGTCATTATAATAAAACTCAAATGAAAGCTCAAGAGATGAACCCTGGATTCAGTTGGGTATTGAGACTGCATATTATTAAGTGGCTATTCTCAATTACTAAATGACAAGGTGCCTAGGTTAAGAACCTGCTCCAATATATGCTAGCTGTGAATGTTTGGCTCTTGCTATATTAGCATTCTTAGTTTATGTAGTGATATCAAAACCTAACTCATGAATTTTTGAAATGACTAAATTATATGTAAAGAACTCACCATAGTTTATGACATATAACTGACCCCCCCCCACACACACACAAGGTTAGATTTAGATTCTCTTTTTAATATAAACAGAATACATCACCATAGTGATGAACGAGCTAGGAGAGATAAAAAAAATATGGATATTCTATTTACAGATATTTTGGATATAGACTAGTAATTCAGCATTAAGATATTATTTTTTAGAATACTTTTTTATTGTAAAAGCTCAAACAATATAGATGAACCTGATATTCCCTTTGCTTGTCCCCAATCCTAGTCCCTTCCTCATTTACATAGATTTTTTTTTTACCTGAGCTATTTTGATAGTAGGATCAAAGAGATGTTTGACTCAGATGACTTTGCTACCTACCCCTATACCTTCATCTCATTCACAAAGTCAATATTTTAGTTCAATGTATTTTGTCAGACTCCAAAAAGGAAATGTGGAAGCAAGACCTACTGCACACATAAATAAATATAAACAATTATAATTGAATGTTCATCATGTTATGGGATCTCAAACTGAATACTAACACATTTAATCCCTGCAACTATATTATGAGATGAATATTACTTCTTTTCAATGGATGGGCAAACTATGGCAATAGGGTGTTGAGCAAGTCTCCAAAAGAGATATAGTCAGTGAATACTGGAGCTGGGTTATAAAATCAGGCAATTAAACTCCAGAGTCTGTGTATTTAACCACTGTGCCATGATTCAAGCCTCTTAAAATAAGGATGTTTACAAAGTAATATTGATTCATAGCCATAATAGCAATTCAAATATTGACATAACATTCAGGACATCTGTTCAAATTTAGATTACCATATCATACAGATGTAGTGCAGAATGCCTTAGACAGGCTAAGATTAGACTTGGCTAACTGATTATTGAAATAGTGATGCATCATCTTAAAGCACTAATTATACATTTTATTTTTAGCCTTGCAATAAAAATCCCTTTCCTATCTTCATCTGGTTTGTTCCTAGGCTTAACTTCTAGATATAAATCTCTGAGGATCTGGGGAAAAGTTTACCTGTTATTTTTAAGCAAATTGATGGGAGAAAAAGCTTATGTCCTAAATCTTGCCTCTAATTATTAATCTCACTTAATGGGATAAATATAGTAAATAATACACAAAACCAGCCTAAGTCAGAGAGAAGCACCTCTTAAAGAAGAGACTAGGAGGGACATTTTCAGGAGACACTTGTTTCTTCCTTTAAGATAGAGGATCTAGAACCGCCACTGTCAGCAGCTATCCTCACATGGCCTGGCCAATGTCCACCTTTCAATGTTTATGTCAAAGGACATTACAAAGCCTTCATGGAGACTACCTTTAAATTTTAAAAGAATCTTTAAAAAAAGAAAGTCTTCAAGCTGGCAGATGGAGATGAATATACAAAGACCATCAGTTTTCCTCAATTGAGACAAAATTGCCCTGATTTCTTTACCTCTTAAGTAATGCTAACTTTCAATTTAGATTTTACTGAGATAAAACTTCGATAAATTAGCACTTCTAAATGACTCAAATAGTAATTAGAAATTTAAGAAGTTCATTTCTCTTAAGCTTCAGTCATATTTTAATTCGGAAAATGACACAGAAAATAATTTTGAAAAACAAAGCGTAAACTGCATAAGCACGACTATTATCATAGGTTGTCTTTAGGGACAATGTTTATACAACATCTTTAATATAAACAAATATTTTATTTATTCTTAGAAGAACCCAAACAATCCCTGATAAAATAACAGAATCGGTGACTGTTGCGAATTCTATTTTGGTCATATTTTTAAGTAGTAGGTAGGTTATCAGAGCCTCTGTGAATATATTAATTTTAGTTCCATTGGATAGGAATTTGGAAATATTGAGAACTGTTAGGAAATAATGATAAATGGCAGTGGTTATGTTTCATTAAGCAGCTTCAGGGATTGGTATTAGGTGATGAAAAGTGCTACACTTGTCACATTATGGAGATGAAAAATAAATAAAGCAGCATTTTTGCAGTCCTAGTTAAAAAAAGAAAAACTTTTGTAAAGATCTTAGTGTTTAGATTTTTGTTGCTCGTGCATTTCTTGCAGAGGGAGGAGTGTTTCTTGGAGGACAAGAGTGATGAATAAACTATACATTTTCTATATGAACTATATTATTCCCTTTAATCTTTCCACAGCTGGTATGTAGCATAATTGGCAAATGGTAGGGATACCATTTGGGTTTATGTATCACTCAAAGCGCATTTATTTTGTGGAGAAATGAATGGAACCTGACAGTCTTTCTTAGATTTATGCTTTCCTGGGGTCTGGGATTTTCTTTAAAGGAAAACTTTCTCAGAGAAATAAGAGAAAGAATCATCTCTGCGATATCAAGAGATCCTTCTGTTTTATCACTCTATGCTCCTAATAGAAAAGCAAAATCCTCTCCTCCTTGCAGATATTCTAGGTCTCAGATTTAAGATCTCTTATCCAGAACAGCATTCAGTTTTAAACATACTGTAATCAGAATTTTCAGTGACTGATACATTCTGGTGAAACTGTAGTTGAATATATCATTTATTACCATGTGATATATAAATAAGTATCTTACCTAGCTAATATGGTATGGATAATAATAATAAAAAAGCCTTTGGAGCAAAACATCTCTACATGGCAAGCATTCCATCAAGTTTGTTGAACACCTGATGAGCTGTGACTGAAACGTAGGAAGGACTGACTAAAAAGAGATTCCTGTTGTGCTCTGGTACTAATGCTCTTCTCTCTGCCCAGCAAATAAACTGCAAGATACAGCATTCTTTAAGGATGTCTTTCATCTTGTTTGCACAGTATTCAAGGATTGGATGTTACTTTAGGATGGTACGCAATCTATGACAGCAGGATAAAGTCACAGTCATCAAAAAGTTTCATGTCTGTGCATACTTTTGAAATAAATTATTTAGTGGCGGGCAATTCTTTACATTGAAAGAAGGCCATCTTGGTTAACCTTTAGTATTTTCTTTATTAGGAAAGCAATGGATTATTTGGATTCTCTCTTCACATGAGCTTAAAAATGCAGCCACCTCATATCTATGTTACTTCTGTTATGTGGTTAAACAAGTTGTCCGTGGTCATGAGATGAAGAAAGCTAACTGCCCTCCACAACAGTTAGCTCAAGGACACCGATTATAGCCACTGTAGTCTACATTTCTAAAGCCAGTCAGTTTAAAGGTACTGTGTGTGTGTGTGTGTGTATTGATAATATTTTCTGAATCTAACACAGTGAGTCCATTTACAATTTTCCAAACCAGAGGACTCTGACAAATGATAAGATAGGCAATGCAGTCAGGGGAAATGATGTGGAACTCTCACTTTGCTCTACTCTGATAACCATTCGTTGAGTTAGTTAAAAGGGGATAATAAACTTTACTAGACGAGCAGTTTTGCTAAGCCTGTATGTTCCATCTTTCCAAATCTCATGGTATTAATTATCTTTATTATCAGGTCATTCCTAAGATGCTCTGCTGTATTTTAAGTAAAACTTGAAGCCTCACAAGTGCTATGTTTCAAATAGTGTCTTTAATTCATGTATTGTTGCTGCTAGAACATAGGAGACAAAGAATACAAATGCTGTTATTGAAGAGAAACTCATTCACATGTGGATGGGAAGATTAAAAAAAAAATCATTCTGTTCCATCACTAATGATATCCATGGCATTATTGAGTAGAAAGATGCTTCCTGAGATTCACACTTGAAGATAGCAGGATTGAATATATTTTGTGGCAATAGCTGAAAATAATTTTTGAAACAATAATTCACTACCTGAGCAAGTTTTTTTTTCTTCTTCTATTATTATGGTAAGAATCTACACAGAGAATTAAGGCAGAAGATGCATCTATTGACCTCTGAGCTTTCCTAGTATCCTAGTACCTGGTATATTTTATACTCGTTGGTTTACAAATTCAGAAGTGAATTAATTTGCTGCTGTGTTGAAAAGAATACTACATGATTTCTGCATAAGGCATTCCGAAAATTCCTTAAGCCTTTATTCTATTTCTGTGCATGGTAGTGCTCAGTGTTTATCACTGACTTCGTGATTGATTAACTGGGTAAAATTAATCTTCTAGCATAATAAGCTTCAGAGTCATGCTTCAAATCCATTTAAAAGGACCCATATAAATAAAACATTGGGATTTAATAGGTTGTAACTTCTAGAAGAGAGATAATATACAATCTGCACAGTCTTTTAAGAACTATGAGTCTGTAAAACACTGATGATCAAATATTCTGTTACTGACTTCATAATAGCCAAATATCAAAGTTTCAAATTTCAAAATATTCAAAAATATTTATGATGGTGAAGATCATTTTTATTATACAAGTAACTCTGCATGAATGGATACTTTCCTCTGTGCAAAGATACTGATTAATAAGTTATATAATAATTATAGTAATAAAATGTTCATTAATTTCCAATTGCTGTCCTAACAAATTATTAATACTAACTTAGCAATCTAAAACAACTCAAATTTTATTTCACAATTTCTCTAAGGTCAAACATCTGGGTATACTGTAGTTCAGCTGGGTCCTCTGCTTTGAGTTTCTCAAAGCTTAAAATCATGGAGTCAGTTGGGTTGCATTCTTTTTTAGAGGCTCTATGATAGATCCACTTCCATGCTCATGCAGGTGTTGGCCCAATTTAGTCCTTAAATTTGTAGAACTGAAGTTTCCTTGCTGTCACCCTTAGCTCCGAAGGCCCCTTCTATGATATGTGCTTCGGGTCCCCTATATCTTATGACCGTCAATAGCATGTCTAATCCTTCTTATCCTTCAAATCTCTCTGAAATTCCCTTCTGTGGCTTCCTCTTGGCTTCAGCAAAGTAAGCTCTCTGCTTTTAAGGGCCCTTATGATTAGCTAACCCCATCAAGATAATACAGGGGACTCTATCTTTAGGTCCCCAAGCCTAACTATACCAGTAATGTTCATTTTCCCATATAACATATTAAGACATTCCAAGAATTGGGATATGAATATCCTTTTTTTAAATATCGATTTATTTATGGAATGGATGGGGTCATGGAGAAAGAGGATCCCAAGCAGACACCCTGCTGAGCATGGAGCCCAACACAGGGCTCAATCCCATGAACCTATGATCAGGACCTGAGCCAAAATCAAGAGTCAGACACTCAACTGACTAAGCCACCCAGGAGCCCCTAGGATGTGGATATCTTTAAAAGTGGAGGAGAGCTTCTGCCTACCATAAATATTTTATTAGTTATTTTAATATCATATTTCTTTCACTATTAAATTGTTTCAACTACACTTTATTTTCAAACTCTAATTACTCATTGTTGTTCATTAAAAAATCATGTACCAAAACATATATTGAGCAGTTCCTAATATGACCAAACACTTTCTGTACAATTATAATTTTTCTTCAAAGTGAAAAACAATGATCATAATTTTCTTATTTATGCAATAATGTTTAAATATGGGTTGATTTTTTATCACTTTTTAAATAAATAGATATTTAATAAGATTTGTTGATTGGAACAGATGCCTAGAGGGTTTCAAAGACGTGTGCCTAATGTAAATTTTAAAACTTAAATTCAGTTTCTTAATAGAAATGAAAAAGGTTAATTGTTCAATTGGTTAAGTACAAGATGAGACTGGATAGGAAAGTAGGGTCAACTATGAAAACTATGAAAGGGCTTTTAAGACATTTAACAGTTTTTTTTGACATTATCCAATTATGAAAATCTTAAGATCCATTGACCTTGAGGTGTTTAACAGAAAGTTTTGGAGGCCATTCCTAAACCTTATAGTATATAGATAGTATTACTATGTGCACAGCACTGTTGCAGTACTTACATATATTAACTCATTTAATCCTAAAAAAGAGATAGGTATAACTATTATACTACATTTTATAGATGTAGCCAACAGAAGTAAGAAATTTTCTCAAGTTATATAATAGGTAGTGGAAGCAATTGGATGAATATCCTTAACATTAAGTTATATAAAATATTTCTGTGGGGTATGTTCTTGTATGTGCCCATTTCTCCCACTACCATACCACCGTAGGTCATATAGTCCATCAAGGACTCAAAGAAGTATCAAAAGTAGTTGGAGGAAATGGAATAGGTCAATTCAAGTGAGAAGTGCTTTAAAAAATGTTCAACAGTGAAGGGTGGACATTGAGTCTCAGGAGGAAAAAGATGGAACATAGCAAGAAGCAAATCACAGATGATATAAAAATATCTTGGAAGAGTGGGGGTAAGTCCAAATTATAGTTAGTGCCTAAGTTAATTAGAGGTAGTAGAAACATTCAAGAGTGATTGTGAAAGGGATAAAGAGAGTTGTGGGTTCAAGGGAGAGGTGGGTTCAAGGGAGGTCTCATATATATTTTATGTACTGTGACAGATAGAATGATGATAGATGATAGATAGATAGATGATAGATGATAGATAGATGATAGAGAGATAATCGTATCTATGTTTGATTATTAATAGGAAGAAGAGTAGAAGAAATTAAGGCTAAGAAAGAACAGATTGATGAGTAAAGTATATGAAAAAGGGAGTATGAGCTTGCACATAGTTGAGAAATCATGCTTGAGTTAGAGGATTATTTCCTATTAAGAAAGGAAGTATTTAGAAGCAATAAATCTAGATATTAGTTAATCAGTTGGGTTAACATAAAATTAATGGAAATAATTTTCACTTTGAATGATGAATCAATGCTGAAGCACAATGGAGATCATTTGAAATAGTGGACTATGGAGATAGAGATAACCCAAAAAAATGTAGAAACATTGCTGGGCAGAACTGATATCCAAGTCGTGGTTGAATCTGCAGTGGTTATTTTGAGAGATTTGTCATAGGCAGTGATTGGTAAACATACTGTATAAAAGTTAGATAGTAAATATTTCAGGATTTGTGGGTCATAGGTTTTTGTAGCAACTATGTAATTTTTGTTTTAACATGAAAGAAGTCATAGAAAATATATAAATAAATGGGTATGGCTGTTGTTCCAATAAAACCCTACTTGCAAAAATAAGTGGTAGGCTAGAGTTAGCCCATGGATTAAAGACCTTTGTTCTGTAGGGATGTAGATCCATTTGGTTGTAGACAAGGAAGCAGAAATTCGTATTAGCCTTGGACAAAGTTTGCCAAGCAGTGAACAGGTTGGGCAATAAGGCATGTGTGAAAAGAATGTAGGCAAAAGAGTGTTTAAGTGCTGACCATGTGGGATGGACTGGCCTGGAAATGAGAACTAGTTAAATCAGGAGGCAAATATACAGTGAGTAATTAAAAGAATCAAAAGAAAGAGAGAACAGATAATATGTATGTTGGGGTTACTGGATTGAAGAAAGGGAAACAAAAGAACTAGATAAAATAAAATATAGTAAAACCAGGCAATAGCAATTTTCTATGTGTGTAAATAATGGAATGAACGATTTTGGTGGGGGGCAGTGTAATGAAGAAAATAACCTAAGTGCTATAACCTTCAGAGAAAATTTGAGAGAAAATTAAAATAATGTGGGACTAAATTAAAAATAGTGATAGATGATAGATAGATGATAGAAAAAGAGAAGCATATGATAGCAAAGTGAAAGAATTGCACAGAAATTCCTCCAAAAATTAAATGCAGAATTACTATATTATCCAGCATTTCCACTTCTGGGCATATTCTCAAAAGAAATGAAATCATGGACTTGTTCATGTTCATAACAGCATTGTTTACAATAGCCGAAAACTGGAAACAACTGAAGTGCCCATTAACAGATAAATGGATACACAAAAATTTGGATTTATATACCATTTAAAAATTAATTCCCAATGGATCAAGGGCATAAATGTAAGACCTAAAACTATAAGACACAAAAGAAACATGGGAAAAAGCCTCATGATACTGGATTTGGCAATGATTTCTTGTATATGACAAAAAAGCACAAAATAGTAAAAATAGATTAAATGGACTGTATCAAAATTAAGCATGTGCATCGAAAGATAATCAACAGAGTGAACAGAAAACCTGCAGAATGAGAGAAAAACTGCAAATAATATATCTCATAGGCATTAATATCCAGAATTTACGAAGAACACCTATAACTTAACATCAATAATAAACTGTGTTAAAAAATATGTAAAGGATTTCGACTGATATTTCCCCAGTAAAATAGAAATGGCTAACAAACATAGGAAAAGATGCTCGACAAACTAATCTTTAGGGAACTGAAAATCAAAACCATGATATTATCTTATACCCATTAGGATGACTACAATAAAATCACCCATACACATAAAACAGCAGAAGTTGTAGCTAGGATGTGGTGAACTTGGAACTCTTGTGTACTATTTGTGGGAATGCAAAAAGGTGCAGCCCTCTATGGAAAACAATATGGCAGTTCTTCAAAAAATTACCAGTAGAACTACTATATGATACACCAATTCATATCCGAAAGAACTGAAAACAGGATCTCAGATCAAAAAGATATCTACAGCATTATTCACAATAGTCAAGAGGTGGAAGGAGGTCAATTGCCCTGATCCATCAGTGAATAATCAAAACATGGCATATATATACATTATGTGAATTGTATATATATATATGTATACAATATATGAATACTCTTCAGCTTTTAAGAAGCAAAAAAAAAAAAAAATCCGATGTACACTACAGCATGGAAGGACTTTAAAGACCCTATTGTGGTAAGTGAAATAAGCCAGTCACAAAAGGACAAATATTTCGTGATTCTATTTATATGTAGTACTTACAGCAGTCACATTAATAAGAAGAAAAGGTAGAACGGTGGTTGCCAGGGCAGAGGGAAGAGAGAGACAGAGGCCTAATATCTAACGGGCATAGAGTTTCAGTTGGGAAATATGAAAAAGTTTTGGGCATGGATGGTAATGATGGTCACACAGTAATGTAGATGTAGTTATGTTATTCTGTTGAAAATGAATTCTATAGAGTCAAATAGTTTGATCACTAATTTATTGGCTCTCAAGGTAGGATGTGTAGGTTTGGGTCAAAATCTCATTGTTACAAACTGGTGAATCTGGACAAGTCAATTAACCTAAGAGTCCACTAAACATTTGTAAATGAGAACAGTATGAAAACTTAAACAATAATGGTGTTTTGGGATAGAATGAGATAATACTTATGAATTACCAAACAGAACACGTGGCACATAGAACGAAATCAACACAAATAAATTATTTAATTATTATTATTATTATTATTATTATTATTATTACCTCAAGCTTCTAAAGCTAACATGTGTACAATGATAATGGAACTAATAAAATAGAGAATGCAAGAGGAGAAAAATAAATGTTCTATAAGAAATAGCCCCAGTGTTGTGTGCATTTGCTTGAGTAGCCAAGAAAACAAGCTATAGAAAGGTCAACAGGAAATTGAAAATTTGGTACCAGAGTATGGAGAGAATGATCCTGACCAGAGACATTAAATCGGTGGTTGTGTTATGGCAAAATGTTTTAATTTCCTACAAAGCTAAAATGTATAGCAAGACGTAAATAGATTATGATTTTGAATTCTACTACCAATGTAAACTTTGGTATATTGCTTATGTCTCAGTGAGAAAAGCCATATTTACTCCATAGCTTTGTTCTAAGCTTATTTACTTAATTATAACAATATTAATCGATATATGCTTTATGTAATGTAATAATAACAGTAATTTATATAAACTCCTTAATATAAAAGGTGGTTAGAAGTACTCATGACAAAAACAATTATAACTTTTGAGATTAAGTGATTTAAGCACTTGATAAGCATCCAATAATAATAACAAAGTGACAGCAACAAAACAATGCACCACACCGAGTAGCCACCATGTGAAGGCATGGAAATCTCACTACATGATGGTGTCAACCCTGTCCTAGACATCTCACTTGAATTTTCTCCTCTAATCTTCAAAAACCTTTGGAACCTATTTTTACTCCCCTCTACCATTTCTATAAATCAGGAATACAAAGTGACTATATAGAGAGGGGATGAGACGTGTTGGCAGTATCTTGGAGAATCCCTAAAGGAACACTGAAAGAAGCGGAAGACTCAAAGAATAACACAGCGCCAACAATGACTGAACAAGTGCACTTTCATCGAAGTCAAAGCAAGAGAGAGTTAAAAATTATAAACCATATGAATTTTCTTACAAGATAATCAAATTATAACATTATTTTATAATGAGATTTTTTAATTGTTTTCCTTTCACGTAGATGCCAAGCACTTGAATTATTGAGCGACTTGTACATTGTGACAGCATTTTAATGGACTTTCTACATACACTACAATTGAATCTAAATTTCCTTCACTCCGCTTTTGCTGAAACAAGCTACAGAGTTAATCTCAAAATGACTCTACTGAGAAGAGAGTGAATTTTGCATACTGTACACTAAGTCTGAAAACATGGAGATGAAATCAGAAATGAAACATTGACCTAAAATCCTACTTGATGTTTAAATCAAGACAGGGTTTGAAAAACAAAAATATGTCATTAATCATAGTTATTAATCTATGAAACCACTGCAAACACAGTATTGTACTGAGATGCCGTTATTCTATTGTAAATCAGAAATTTCATACACAACAGTTCGTGTAAAATTCGATCTTATATACAGTGTGGCTTATAATCACATATTTATCTTAAGAATTAAATATAAACATAGGATTTATCTAAAATAAATAAATATCACCAATTGGCTCTTGGGTCTGCCTCACTGAATATATAAATTAAATGCTCTGAGGATTACCATTACTAAAACCTCTTCTACTACTACCCTATAGGTATTTCTAAACAATGGGTTAAATGTTAAAGTGAAACTTGACAATAATCCCTGGGAAATGTTTGGATATAATATAAATATTAATAAGAAATATATATCTTTCGGAATCCCAGAACCTGTTTTAATATCAAAGTACATGAAATGACAATGTAGCTGAAAATTCAATAGATGCCACAGAGATTTGTTCCCAAATTGTATTTTAGGAAACATTAGTTCTACAAAATATTAATATATGCTTCATTAAATAAAAATTTGTGGGACAAATATATTTGGGGAATACTGTAGCCAGTATCTGTAAAAAGACTTTTTCTTAGGCCTTTTAAAAGGGTACTGTGAATTTTCAAGAGTGGATCACGTAGTTGTAGCTTTCTCCATTTTATTTCTCTGGTCGTAGAGCTGCGTACAATTACTTGTACAAGTACAACGAAGGAGTGGCTAAGAGCTGAGCTCTGGGGCCACACCGGGCCACACACCCAGGTCTGCCATTTTCCAGGTGTGTGACGTTGTATGAATTGCTTAACTGCTTTGTGTCTCAAGTTTTACAACCAAAAGAAAGAAAAAAAAATACATAAAAATAAAACGAAATGAACTCCTGTGGCTCTAATGAAGACTAAAAATTAATATTTTGAGGATTTTAAATACTAGTTGGCACACAGAAGGTGATTTGTTCTCTGAGTTGATTTATTTTATGCAATAATAGTCAAGATACTTCCCTGAAATTTTATTTTGTAGAACTAATATAAAGAGGGCTTACAGTTTCTCAAAATTAATCTTCAGTTTCCACTATCATTTATCTTTCTCTCTGTGTGAATTTCAAGCATTCCAAAATGCAGTATTTGCATTTTGAATATTATATAGGTGGAATGTTACCTTTTTAGCAAAAGTACATCAATCAGATACACTGTAATTTATTTTCAAGTCATTGCATCAGATAGAAGGGAATTTTGGACTAGAAAAAGAAATTCAAAATCATTTTTGATCATTTTAAAAAACATTTTAACTGTGGAAATCTACTTTCAAATTTAAGTATAAATATCATATTCTAATAAAGTTGGCATGAGAAATCTGTGATTTAATCATGCTTTTCAATAATAGTAACTTAAAGGAAAATTTAGTTCACATCCTCTGAGTCAATTATTTTTTCAAAATGTTATGTCTATATCAAAAACTGATGATACTTGGAGGTTTTTTTTTTTGTCATAATGCAACAAAGAGTCATTTGAGTACTTTTCTAAAACTTCTACAGCATTTTTCTCCAAAGGGCACTGATGCTTTTTGTTCCATTAAGGTGCTAGAACCTTGTATCTTTTACTCTATTATGGGATGTGTTTTTAAAGTGGAAAATATTTATCTCCTGATACTTGCCAAAAGTTGTTCTTAATAACACAGAGGAGCAAACTATTTACAAAAAAATTACCAAATTTTCCTTTTACATTGCCTACTGTTTTGAGTAGTATCAACTGATATATTTTATAACAGAAATAAGATTATAAAGTATTATTGGAAGATAAAGATTACAGGAAGTGTTCTATTATATATTCCACCCCCCCCCCATATTTAAGGAAGAACAATAATAAAAACAATGAAAGAAGGGGGAAAAAGGAAATTCAGAATCACCATAAATAACTTCTAGTGATTCTCAGGATTCAAATAGGTACATTTTAAGGATGAATTCCAATATGTGCGGAGTTTAATACTATGTACATACATACACCCATGCAGACATTTCAATTGAATAGGTTTTTGAGACACAAAACAAATAGCTGTTTATTTTATTTTTAAATTTAAAATATTTTAAGTTTTTGTTTAAATTCAAGTTAACATACAGTGTAATATTAGTTTCTGGTGTATGATATAGTGATTCACCACTCCCATACAGCACCAGTACTCATCACAAGTGCCCTCCTTTATCCCCATCACCTAGTCCTCCCATCCTCCCACCCACCACCCCTCCAGTAACCATCAGTTTGTTCTCTATAGTCAAGAGTTTTTCTTGGCTTGCCTCTTTCTCTCCTTTTTTGTCCCTTTGTTCATTTTTTTTTTATTTTTAAATGCCACATATAAGTGGAAATCATATGGTATTTGTCTTTATTTGACAGATTTCACTTAGCATTATATTCTCTAGCTCTATCCATGTCATTGCAAATGGTAAGATTTCACTCTATTTTAACGCTGAGTAATATTCCTCTGTGTGTGTGTGTGTATCTGCTTTATCCATTCATCAGTTGATGGACACTTGGGCCGTTCCCATAATTTGGCTATTATAGGTAATGTTGCTGTAAACATTGTGGTACATGTATGCCTTTGAATTAGTATTTGTGTATTCTCTGGGCAAATATCTAGTAGTTCAATTGGTGGATCTATTCTTAACTCTTTGAGGAACCTCCACGCTATTTTCCACAAGAGCTGTGCCAGTTTGCATTCCCACCAACAGTATAAGAGGGTTCCCCTTTCTCCACACTTTTGCCAACTCCTGTTGTTTCTTGTGTTATTGAATTGTAGTATTCCAGTAGGTGTGAGGTGATATCTCATTGCAGTTTTGATATATATTTCACTGATGAGCAATGATATTGAGCATCTTCTCATGCATTTGTTGCTTATTTAGATGTCTTCTTTGGAGAAATGCCTCTTCATGTCTTCTGCCCATTTTTTTAAATTGGATTATTTGGTGTTTGGATGTTGAGTCTTATAAGTCCCTTGAATATTTTGGATAACCTTTCATTAGATATATCATTTGCAAATATCTTCTCCCATTCCATAGGTTACGTTTTGATTTTGTTGATGTTGATTTTGTTGATTGAAACTTTTTATTTTGATAAAGTCCCAATAGTTTATTTTTAATTTTTTTTAATTTAAATTCAATTTGCCAACATATAGTATAACACCCAGTGCTCATCCCATCAAGTGCCCTCCTTAATGCCCGTCATCAATAGTTTATTTTTGCTTTTGCTTCCTTTGCCTCAGGAGACATATCTAGAAGGATATTGCTATGGCCAGTATCAAAGAAGTTAATGCCTGTGCTTGTTACCAAACCCATTTTTTATTCTTCCTGGATTCACGGGGGTGTGCAGTTTTTAGTGTTTCCTATAGTAAGTAGGTAGTTGAGTGACAGATATTCAGGCAATGGAAAATGAGCACAAGTGATATGTGGTAATTTTAGGGTCCTGGACCTATAGATGATCCCTGTTGCTCATTTCCTCTGAAGACATATGTTGAAGATGAAGCCATAAAACGGAAGAAACCTGAGTCCCTGAATCGCCGCTTAGAGAACTACTTATCTTTTAGAGACATACTTTGTTTTTTTAGAGACAAACTTTGGTATTTATATGAGCAAGAAAAAATATTTATCATATTTGAGCCATCACAATTTTTTGTTACAGCGCTCCAGGATTCAGTGATTAATACAATGATATTTTAAAGATTCTTACTTGTTAGAACTCAAAGGCTGACTTACCAAAAAAAAAAAAAAAAAAAAAACCCAAAAGACAAAACTAAAAACAAGAAAACAACAACAAAAAACTTTACAAATATATAATACATATATTTGTAAATTTTTTTGGATAATATCACTTGATTAAAAACAGGTTTAAGTAAAGGGTAATGAAAATTTGATAGGTTCTTTGGGGCCATATTAGGATTCTTATTTTTTTTAAAAATGTTTTATTCATGAGGAGTTTTTTTAACTACAAAAAAGGCATTTAGAAAAGTTATCTGATAATTTTGAATCTGTGAATTTTAGAATCTTTCTTCCATTAGACTAAATAATCTGAGTGTGAAGTTATATATCACTAATTTTTCTAGGCCAGAGTTGAGTTATTTTTAGCAAATGATAGATGTTTAATACATTTTTATTGAATGATTGGATAAATCTATGCATTTTTGTATCTAATTTTATTTTAGCCATTATATTTATCATATATCATTATTCCAACACATATTTATTAGTTTTTACAAACTTTTATAAATGTGATGATATACACGCAAACAGGAGGGGAAATCAATAGAAAGCAGAGAAAAATATTTTGATTTGGCCTGATTACAGACTGGTTCAATTCCAGTACAGAGTTATGTCAAAGACTATGTTAGTAACAGCAAAATATGAAGCACTGTCCTTCAACAGGCCTCAGGTGAAGAGTGAGGTTATGAGAAAAATGAGCTTTGAGAACAATGCACTTTGTAGGTGTCAATAGTAGTGAATTTAGAACACTTGAGAAGCTTAACCCAAAGAGGAAAAATTGAACATAGAGCTAAAAGAGCTTTAGTTACAGTAGATATCATGAGAGGCAAGTGGACACTACCTCTAGAAACAGTCTTTCTGTATTTTAGATTAATTATTTCTCTGATGATAAAACTCCTGGTAGTACATTACTTAAAAAAATCTGCAATAAATGTATGCATTACATATATTATATTTTTAACATATTATATTTATATTTGCTTAGGACTGTATATTTATATGTTCTGATATTTAAGAGCAAAAGCTCCTCAAAATATTAATTTTAATTAGATAGTAAAAATAAGGAAATATTAAACTTTTCTATTTAGCGAGTGAGAGCTGAAGGAAAAAAGAATCAAGTAATCATTTTCAGGATTGTCAGTGAATAGAAAGAATTCTGCCCAAACAATAGCAAATCAAAAGACAAACAAAGAGAAAACAAGATTTTTAAGCTCTAAATCAACACAAATCACATTATGATGAATGTATACAATTAACTATGATAGCATGCAATTCAAATTTGCACCGATTTTTTCTTCAAAATTATATTGTTTCAAGCCTTTCTTATGAATGAAAAATGATTTCCAGTTTTGTTTTGAGCCATCAAATAAGAAACACCTTGTAAATGAGAAGGAAACAAGAATCCATTCGGCTACTGTGCCAGGAGGGACCCTAACAGCAGGTGATTACAATAAAAACCACCTTGTTGTTATATAGTTAACATCTGTGCTTTCTAAATGGTAAAGTAAATGAACATAATGGATATAGTTTTGGATTCACATTTTGCCACCTGCCTTTACACAAGCGTATGCAGATTGTCTTCAAACCACAGAGCCAAAATCTCAGATACATCCTGCCAATTTTCCTTAAATGATTGTATGCAACAATGACAGGGAACAAACACATTTTGCAATTTTGTTCACAAGGAAAGAGCAATAATTAAGTTTACCACAGTGAAAGCCTAGAATCAGAAGCATTTTTTGAGATGAATAAAGACTAGAAAGCAAAGATTCAGTAGGATTCCAGAATTATCTTATTGTTATGAATCTTTTAAATATATGTATGCTATAAATACAACTGATTAGGTAAAGAACAAAGATCTCTGAACTTTTTGACTGATGTAATAACATTCATTGAGAGGCACCACGTGGCTCAGTGGTTGAGCATTTGTCTTTGGCTCAGGTCATGATTCCAGGGTTCTGGGATCTAGTCCTGCATCAAGCTCCTTGGAGGGAACCTGCTTCTCCCTCCCCCTGTGTCTCCGCCTCTCCCTCTGTGTCTCTCATGAATAAAGAAACAAAATCTTAAAACAAATTGTTTTTTTTTAAATAACATTCATTGAGATTTAACTTTGGTAAAATATTTGATATTGTGCAAGCACAATTCCTTGTATGGTTACTCAAGGTCTTCAACTATAGGATAGAGAACAATTGGCCAATTATTTTCAGACACCTTTTTTGCCCTTTTGGAGCACCTAGCAAACTCAAAGATGTGTGCTTTGAAAATAAATGAACGTGCTGCCAATTAATTCCCGAGATTTTGCTGTCTGTTATGATATACATAACTATATCCTAGTTATTAAGAGGACAGTAAGAATTAAAAGTAAAGATAGCTATAGTTGACCTTTAAGAAATTTGAATGTCTGTTGTTTTTGTTGAAAACATTCAATTTGACCATGTTTGCTTTACCCTGCGTAAACTAAAATTTTTGATAAATATTAAATTGTGTTTGCAGCCATAGTTTTGCAGTGGGTAAAACATTTGATTATGAGTGAAGAGAATCCTAGCCTCTCTTTTTCTTTGTTTTGTAGTCTAGAGAAGGTCTTAAAGTGTTAGGTCTTGAGATTCCTTGTCTATAAAATTAAAGTATTAATATCAGTAGTGTTAAACTCAAGATGCTCCTGTATGTTTCAAAAACATTAAATTAAATGAAAAGTGTCCCTTTGACAATGTTTATTAGGAAATAGTCACTGTGTAGTCTCAAACAGAGACACCATGAATGTCAGAATATGAGACTTCAAAAAGTCTTGAAGAAAAACCTAAATGAATAAATGAATGAATCAATAAATAAATCAATCTTCATTTCCTCAAACTGTTTGACCAGACTACTTCCAAAAACTGGAACTGGCATAATAAGGTTAGATAACATATTAACATATTCCCAAGCTAGGAGGTGGCATTGTTATTTTGAGGGGAAGAGTGGTATCGGATGATACATTGGTCCCTTTCAGTAATAAATTGCGCTGATGCAAACCATATTTGAAAATCACAATTCTTACATGTTCTCCAAAAGGTGAAATGCGACTTGCATGACTTAGCATTAAGAAACATTTTGGCTCTTTGCTCATTTCTAAATATCTAATCAGTGGACATACTGTACATTCTTATTTGGACATTTAAATGCAATTTTCCCCCTTTGAAACATGCCTCACATTATGCATCTGATAAGACAAGCAAGCACCATCTGCTTGGTTTTTAAATTGACGTTTCATCACCTGAATGTGTTCTCTTGTATCATTTTCAGGAGGAGATAATAGAAAATTTGAAAATAAAATGGAAAGTTTTAACTTTCTAAGATTACTCTCTGTACCACTAGGAAGTACATATGAATCATATAAAATGACATTAAAATATGCTATGATTTTATTAATGATTCCAAAAGTTATACTATATTTGAGAGCAAAAGATAAAGTTAAATTTCTTATATATTCAAATTCAATATTGTATCTTATTCTAACATGCATTTCCAGTTGATTTTCATTTTGAAAAATGAGTTGTTTAGGAATATCTCTTTAAGTAATGTCATTTATTAAGTAATTTATATTGTGTTTGTAATATATATTTATGAATAGCATATTAATAGATATCTAATGCCATTCTAATAAAATTTAAAAATATTCCCAGGGTTTAGAGACAATTTGCTGAAAAATGTATTTTAAAAAATCTTGTAATTACTTGTGACTTTACTGACCTATGAAGTGATTTGTATATCAGTATGAGACATTGCCCTGTTAAGACTATTGCACTCAACATATTTTTAATGCCTTCATCTTAGAATATGCCAAGAACAGGTAATATAGAGAGGAAAGATGCCTGATAGTAAGGCTAGTGGAAATTCCCACATATAAACAAACCACTACAAACACCCACATAATATTAAGACAATTTTAAGTATGGTATACATTTTTTTTATGGCATACATTTGTAAGGTTTGATAACTCTTCAGGTGAGGGGATGACTAACCATCTCAGGGCAAAGATAAGAGAGGAATTTATAGATAATATGAAAACTGAACTAAAAGAATGAACTGTAACATAGGACAGTGTGGTGGTGTATTTTGTGAGACATGATTGTTATACCAGAGAGCCAGAATATGAGTAGAAATGCATGGAATGGATAATGAGTAAGATGTATTCCTACACCAGCATATAGTGCATTATCCCTCAGGTAGAGGCTGCTGATGGAGTCTGGTGGATAATGAGGGTTCACGGGGAGACTTAATATGCTCTTCTAAGAAGTCTGGAGGGGATTTTAAAATGGCATTGCATTGCAGATGGCATTGTAAGTCTATGACAAAGGAAATTTGGACATTAGAAAAGTACTCCAGAAGGAATGTTGCAAATAGGCTGTCCAGGAGGAACGTTTGCGATATTGTAAAAATTTTGTTTTTAGACTTATTTTTCAGATATTAAAATAAAGGGTGATATTACACATGTAAAAAAGAAGTTATGATGAATGATGATATGTTTAAAGGTCAGAAAGAATTTATTTAACAAATTTGGAATATTTCCTTACTTCCTGATTTGAATAATTGAGTAGATATTGATTTCATTGTTTGAAATATGAAAAGGAAAAAAGGAGGACAGTTTTTGAGAAATGGTATTGAGCCAGTTCTGGATGTACTAAATCTGAGACACATCTGCATGACCTCCAACTGCAGGTGCTAAATACATAGCTACACTTATGAACCTGGAAGCTTAGGACAAATTTTCAGTAAGAGTTAATTAAAATGTAAATGTTAGTTGAGTGTCAGAGAAAATTATTATTTATTTGAAAATAGGGTATAAAATTAGTAGAAAATTCATTCAAACTCAACACAAGTGATGTTGAGGTAGTCAAAATAGAGGGTGAATAGTGGGAAGGAAGAGCACTAGGTGAGGTATCTGATAATAACCTTTTCTTAAGACCAAAGGAAAAGAAATAGGAGCCCATAAAAGAGAATAAGATGTTGTGAAAGAAACACTGAAGAAAATGTGGAAAATAATACCGTTGAGAATTTCTAGATATATAGACTGCTTAAGAATTTCAAATACTGGGCACTTGAGTGGCTCAGTTGGTTAAGCAGCTGCCTTCAGCTCAAGTCATGATCCCGGTGTCCTGGGATTGAGTCCCCTGGTAGGCTCCCTGCTCTGTGGGGAGCCTGATTCTCCCTTTCCCTCAGCTGGCCACTGCCCCTGCTGGTTCTCTCTCTCTCTCCCTGTCTGTCAAATGAAATCTTAAAAAAAAAGAATTCCAAATACTATGAAAAGTTATATCAAACCAATTCTGAAAATGATTAGTTTATATGGTAACTAAGCTGGATGCCTTTGTAATTAGGGGAAGATGTTTCAGTGGATTTTGGGAGCAGATGGCATTGCATTAGTTTTAAGTGAAGAGACAGCCAGGAATTGAAATAATGAAATTAGACAAGATATTTTAAACTAGACAAAGCCTTTTCATATCATTAGTCAATTAAAAAGATCACACTATATTATTTGTATATCTATGATTCATGAAGACAACAAACCCTAATATTTCAAATCCCATAAACCCTAATATTTCATATCCCATAAAGAAAAACAAAACTACGTCATGAAAGTTAACTTTTCCTGCAAGCTATGAGTATGGTTAAAAAGGCATTATATGGTCAAAATAATGGATGCATTTAATACCCTTTTATCTACACATAGAAGCAATGCTGATCCAACTGAAATTATGAATACCTTTTTATTTATAAAATACATATATTATTGACTTCAAGGTCAGAAAAATAAATACTAATATATCATTATGGAAGTCACAGAATATTAGCTATTTTACCTGTTGATTTTGTCTGCTTAAAAGAGTTCCCTTTATTACCTGAATTTAATATTGTATGTGTTATTTTTTGTTTTAGAAAGCAGAGGTGGATTTAACAAGATATACCCAGGATACACACACACACACACACACACACACACACACACACACACACACACACACGTAAGAAAAATTGATGATAATTCAGGAAAAATTTTAAACAAAAAATAAAGTAAAATAAGCAAATAAAGAAACAAAAATGCTAAAATAATACTACCTTCATGATATTGCCAAGTAATGATAGATGGAAAACTGCATACGTTTGTCTCTCCATAACTCCACATACATAAAAAATTCTAATTTTATAGAATATCTTTTATTTCTAAATTTCATTGATCTAAGAGAAGAATATTAAGAAATGACATTGGTGAATGTTATAATTTTTCCTCAGAACTGGTTATTTATATCAAACAATAGTATCACTAACTGTCTAGAAATGAATGTAAATGTGAAATATAAAGTATAACATTCTTTCTAAAATACATTGCAGGCTACTTAGAGTAATTAAACATCTGTCCATGAAGTTTTAACTAGAAATACAGATAACAAATTTAAAATGTCAGAAAAGTAGAATAGATTTTGAGTAATGCAGAGATGTCACATAAAAGCTACTATAAAAACTGGGAAGTGTTATGGACTTCATGAGAGTGGTAATTTAAGTCTGGATTGGAATGGATGTGAACGATGTAATGAAGACAGCATTGTCTCAGGATACAATACAACTAATCATTACTGGTCACTTAGAAAATGATGCTATTTCTTCAGGGATGTTGTCATGTGGTCCTGTACTACATGTGATCGTAACCCATATGTTTTTCCAGCGGCTTTCCTGTGGGGTCAGGGTCCACAGTAAAACCTGGGTACCAAGAGACTTAGTCTTGGCACTCTTGAAGAAGCAGAGGGATTCGTGCGAATTTCCACCTCTTTCCCTGTCTCTGTATGTATACATCATAGAGTCACAATGCAACCTTCAACTGGTTTTATTTGCTCATCCTTTTGGAGTTGGGCACATTTTGAGACACCAAAAGAAAAATTAAAGAAATCAAATAAAATAAAGGTTCATGTTAAGAAATGTACTACTCTATATAAAAATTGCACCTGGAAGCATAGTAACATTATTGCTGATTGCATGAATAAAGCACATATATTATATATTTTATGATTTCACTTTATATGTTGCTTATAATTTAAAATATATAGTCATTTTAGTTAATGTTTTATTAACTTAATATTTTATTAACTATTACATTTATTATGTATTTTATCAGTAAACGATTAGGTATTTACCAAAATATTTATTATTAAGTTGGTATTGATAATGTTTACAAGTATGTTATATGTATTTGTTATTAAATATTATAAAATTACTATTTATTATTTTATATTAACTTTAAATTACAGTTTACTTATATTAAACATATGCTTTATCACTACTGCAAGTATCTATCTTGAGGTTTCAATTTTGGATTACTTCATATTTTTAGATAAAAACTCATTTGTTTTATAATAAAACATTTTCTCATAATATAGTAAGCTGTTTGGCACTTAAAATATTCAAAAGCTGACAAAATTATGTCATAAATTCACGTGGTTATTTTCATTCTTGTTACCACAAAAACAGTAAAGATAGTAGGACTGGTGCTAGTTCTTTGGGGAGTCTGGGAGAAGGTGGGATATTAGATACATTGATCAATTATTTTCTCCCCAGGGGGCAGGTGAGAGTTGGGATGTTTTCTTGTCTGCTCACTCTGTGCTCAGGGCAGGGTTGGGGGTGAGAGGCTAGGCTCTTGTTGGAGGTGAGGATGAATCCATAGTCTCTTGCAGCCCATGCTACTGTTAGGGCTAGACTGTACTGGGACTATCAGAGCTCCAAGATTGGCGAGACAAGTGACATGGTCAACTCTTTCCCTCCTGAGGGAGAAGCTGAGAATGAGGATTCTTCATCGCTTGCTCTGTGCTGAGCAGAAGGGAGTGTGCAAGGCTTCTGCTACCCCAAGGTACCGTCTTCATTCTCTTCCAAGGTACCCCATGGGGGTCCCATCAGAACTACAAGAATGGTAAGAGAAGCTAGTCCTCTGAGGAGCCCATTAAGGAAAGCTTGTGGTGCTAAACAAGTTGAACCGATCTCCTTCTTCCTTTTGGAGAACCTGGGAGCTGGGGGTTCTCTTCCTGATTATATGTTGCTGCACAAGGACAGGGACCCAGGAAAGAGGATGTCCTGAATCTCCCTACCTTTTTTGGTTAGTCTAGTTTCACATTTACCCAGTGTGCAGGAGCCACTCAATTTCAATTCCAGATTTCTCACAAAGAAAATGTATCTATGAATTGTTGTTGAGTCAGAGTTTTAATGGGGGAAGAGGAGCCCAAAGCTTTCCTATTCTGTGTTGAATAACTTTATTTTCAATGATAAATAACAGTGGACTTCACATACAAATGTGTTTAGAATAATAGGTTAGCATTTATGTTGGCAGATATAAGACAAATTCATTCTTATATTTTTTTTACTTAGTTTTTTTTTTCACTTGTACTTTGGCAACAAATACTTATTTAAGTAACTGTGAAAGCGAAGAAAGAAAGTAAAAATAAAGGGAGAAGAAAAGAGAGGAAAAAATTGTGCAATGGAGTAAAGCTTCTCCCAGAGAATAGCAGTGAAAGGAAGTTAATATTAAAAAAGAGGAAAGAGAAAATAAGAATTAATTATAGTGCTTCATCATTTTCAGAAGATAAAATGAAGTCATAAGAATAAAAATATCAACTAATAGGAAGAAGTCTGTATTTCCTAAATATATATATATATATATATATATATATATATATATATATATATAATATGTACAATTCTTATGTTGAAAAGGAGAATGCTTCTTGGCTCTTCAGCTTCTACTACACAAAAATCTTGTTTTTGATCTGTAACTTCTTTTGTTTGTTTTTTTTTTTTACACCAAGTTATATATAAAAAATAGATATGGGGAAAAATCCATCATTCTCAACTGGCTCTAGAAGAGGGCGGTATTCCTTTATCAAAGTGGACTTGAAAGCTTTTCTGAGTAATGGTAAAGAGTCTTCCTACACCCATTTAAAATGTGTACTATAGTAAAAAAGGGGTTATATGAGAAAGATTCATCATTCAGACTCAGGTTCAATAAAAAGGAAAAATGTAACCAAAGGCTTCTTTGCAGACAATCCTCTCTTGCTTTGCAAATGTATGGGGACATCATTAAACCGGATCCTCAGGTTTGTGCAACCTCTTCACCCAACTGCGGAAAGTACCTTATTTCTACTTCCACTACTCATTCTTTCTTGCTTGAGCCAGCTCATATCAGATCAGGGAATGTGTTCACATTTTTTCCCACAAGTTCAGTAACAACAACCCATTGTAGCCTAAATTTGACCATGGTGGGAGAATTTACACAGCTAAAATCAGCAAGGATACCAAATCAAGGTTTTCTCCACAAAGGTTATGCATGAGGACTGTTTTTTCTCTTTTGTTTTCTGTCAAGCAAAGGATGTTCAGCATTTACTCCCACAGCATTATTTGCACTTTGCCAGTCATAGCATTCTGGAATTTAAGTTCCTTCCAAATTGTATTCCACTTTGGACCACCATGTATTCCATGGCTTGGACCACCGCTGCCATTATTCAAGCAACCAACATGAAATTTTCCCTGAATAGCAGAAAGGGAAAGAGAAATCCTCTAACTCAAATCATTCTGAAATAATTTCTCAAAACTCTCTTCTTCGAAAATTTTTCCATAGCCAACACCTTCTACCTCTACCACCCTTGTACTCATGATTGATGTGTAACCACTTCTCTACATTTATTTTTTTAAGATTTTATTTATTCATGAGAGAGAGAGAGAGAGAGAGAGAGAGAGAGAGAGGCAGAGGGAGAAGCAGGCTCCATGCAGGGATCCTGATGTGGGATTCGATCCTAAGTCTTCAGGATCATGCCCTGGGCCGAAAGCAGGTGCTAAACCGCTGAGCCACCCAGGGATCCTAGTTCTCTACATTTTCAAATTGTTGACGAAGTGCAACTTTATGGGACAATTAGTGATCATAGAGCCATGCAGTCTTTACTTTTTAATTGATACTGAATTTTGAAATAATTGTAATTCACATGAACTTATAATAAATAATAAGGAGATCCCTGGTATACTTTGTCCAATTTCTCCTACTGATAACATTTTGCAAAATTATGGCATAATGCCACAACTAGTTTATTAATATTGTTACAATCTACCTATCTTATCAGATTTTACTTGTTTTTTACCAGTTTTAGTTATACTGACATATATTTATGTAGGGGTGTGTGTGTGTGTGTGTGTGTGTGTGTGTGTGTGCAACATTATCACTCATGCAGGTTATGGATGCACTACCACAATCGAGACAAGGAACAGACCCAGTATTACAAGGATCCCTTGTGATGCAGTTTTATCACCACACCCAACACCCTTCACCTTCCCCCTGCACAAACCTCCCTTGACAACCACTAACCCATCTTCCATTTCTAAAATGTCATCATTTAAAACTGTTATATAAACAGAAATACCTCAGTATGTAATGTTTAGGTTCTTTTTGTTGTTTTTGGTGTTGATTTATATCCTGGAGATTTATCAAAGTTTCTGTCTTTGTTTTTATTGCTAAATAGTATTCCTTGGACCACAGTATGTATGTATGGACCACAGTCGGTTCCACCATTCACCAGCTGAAGGATATCTGGGTAGATCCCAGTTGTTGGTTATTACAAATAAAGCCGGAATATTTGTGTACAGATTTTGTATGAGCATAATCTTTATTTCTCTACAGTAAATGACCAACAGTGCAATTGTGGGGTTATTGGGTATATTAGTTGGCTATTGCTGTGGGAACAAATACCACAGACCAAGGGGTTTTAAACAACAGAAATTTATTTTCTCACATTTCTGGAGACAGAAAGGCCAAGAGCAAGGTGCCAGCAGGATTGCTGTCTGAGGAGAGGTCTCTGCTTGTGCAGGAGATGGCTGTCTCTCACTGTGTGCTCATTTGTGTATGTGCAGAGAGAGAGAAACCCATGCTCTCTGATGTCTCTTCTTATAGAAACACTAATCTAATTGGATCAGGGTTCCATTCTTATGACCTCATTTAACACTGATCAATTCTTCAGAGAACTCATCTCCAAATACAGTCATACTGGAGGTTAGGGTTTCTACATGTGAATTTGGGAAGGATAAAAGCTGTTCAGTCCATAATATGTGGCTACTAGGCATTTTGTTTTATAAGGAACCACTAAACCATTTTCTGGAGCGGCTGTACCATTTTATATTTCCATCCAACGATGTGTAAGTGATCCAAGTTTCTTGCATCCTAATCAGAATTGGTGTTGTCACTCTTATTTTAACCATTCTGATATGTCTGCAGTGATAGCTCCTTGCAGTTTTAATTTGCATTTGCCTGATGACTGATGATGCTGAACATCTTTTCATGTGTCTATTTGGTACTTGTATATATATTTTTTGTGCAATGTCAATTCATATATTTTGCCCATCTTAAAATCGCATTGGATTGTTTATTTTTATTGCTGAATTTTGAGCATTCTTGTATTTCTGAATGCTAGTCTTTTGTCGGATATGTAATTTGCAAATATATTTTGCCACTCGGTAGGTAGCTTGAATTTTTTTTTATCCTGGTCCCATGAGTTTCCTTAGAGTAGACATTTTTTTAAAATTTTGATAAAGGTAAAGCTATCACTTTTTTTCTTTCATGAATAATGATTTTGGTTTGAGTATAAGAAATAAAAAAAAAAAGAAAATTTTATCAAATTCTAAGTCCTGAAGATTTTTACCTATTTTTTCCTAAAAGTTTTGTAGTTTTACATTTAGTTGTGAGGTTTAAGTTGAATTCTGTGTGTATAGGTGTGTGCACATGCACACGCATGTTTGTGCTTTCTTTCTTTTTTTGGCCTGTGGCTGTCCAATAACCTCAGCACCATTGTTGAAAAGGCTATCTTTCCTCCACTGTATTGCTGTTGCCTTTTTGTAGCTCTATTGGTGGGTTCTCTATCCTGTTCTATTAATGTATGTGTCTGTCACTCTGCCATTACCACCTAGTCTTAATATATGGTAAGATCATTTTCCAAACTTATTCATTTCATACAGGTTGTTTTAGCTGGTATAAGTTCTGTTGTTTAGGAATATTAGTATTCCTAGTTATAGGGGAAAAAAAACTGAATATTTAAATGTTTATATAAGGAAAAAGAAGTTTAAAGTCAATTATATTCCATCTTAAGCAGCTAGAAAAAAGAAAAAGTAACCTAAAGTATGTAGAAAAATGAATAATAATAAAAGTAAACATAAACAAAATATGTTATATAACAGAATTTAAAAGCCAAAGTTATTTCTTTTAAAACATTAATGGAGTGTAAATCTCTGACAAAAAATGACCAGAGAGAGCAGAGATTGAGAAAGAGGAAGGGAGGGAAGTAGGAGGTAAGGGGGGGGGAGAGAGATCTAATAACCAGTATTTAAGGATGAACAAGACCACTGGCTGAGAAAGGAATCTTAACTAGAAAGAAAAATAAAAGACTTTTTCTGAAGTGATGAGCATATTCTCTATTTTGATTGGACTAATGATTACATAGTATACGCATTTGTCAAGGAACTGACCACTTAGGTTCATGTATGTCATTGCATTAAATTTTACATCAATAACACAATTTTAAAAAGAAAAAAAATGGGGCTTGCTTTAGGAGAGCATGTAGAGAGAGAAGCATTAAATAAAGGCTGGAATTTTCAATAATAGAATACTTGGGAAATTTTGAATTTGGAATGCAATTCCAACAATACGACAGTATTACAAAACCTAAGGTATAATAGAGTCTTAATATTGCTGCTGATGTTGACATTTTTGATTCAATCATGTTACTGACAGGATTCTCTTTTGGTAATGACTTAACAGCATTCATTGTATTTAACAGTTATTGACTGAATTACAGGATTGTAAACCCTATGTATTCTTGGGAGCACAAGCCAAACAGAGCATTGAGATGTGACTGGGAAATGAAGAATAAGGATAATAAGCAAATATTCATATTTTCAATATGCTTGATTAACTTGGAAAGGAGAGAAAAGTGAAAACAAAAACAACAAAACTCAGGCTTTAAAAAAATTCAGAAAGAATAGTGTTGGATCCATATCTACATACCCAATGTAAGTGCTGTATTCTGTTCAGAATTTGTGTGATACTGTCAATTGCTCCGTGTGTAATAAAGTTTTATTTTATTTGAATGAAAAGTAGAACACCATAAACAGCAAGATCTCCATTCTCAAGAGTAAGTCTCTTTAATCATCTCAAACATTTTGTTAGAGAAGAGAAATATATTTTTATAAGACTGTCTTGGATATAGTGCATTATTAAGGGAATATACAACTGTTTAATTTAGTGACATTAGGTGTAAGGTTGAAGTTAGACTTAAAGCAGATGGTAGACTTGAAATACATAGATGGTAACTCTCAAGTAGCATATTCTTATGCAGCCCATTTATCAAATACAAGGAGAGATACACATTTTATTTTTAGATGAGGATGTTTGTGTTTTATTTCGTCTTATATGTGTCTTATATTTGTCATCTGTAACTTGAGAAATAACCTGAAAGAACAACTATACCAGTGTTCACTTGTAGAAGGCCACTTTTGGACTTATAGTTGGTTCTCCATAACTGTATAAATGAAGTGTCTAAAAGAACAGATGTTTTAAATTATATAAGCAAGTATGGACGCTGACTTGGTGAGGTCACAGATACGGTTTGGAATGAGTCTATAGTGTTTATAATGCAAATAGCCATCCTGATTACACACAGGAAGATTCACAGACTGTACCTTCAAAATACAATAATCACCATCACATTTTAGTTCACATTTAGCCACCTGTTTTTGATTACTTGGTACCAGCTGTCAATTTGCAGCTATTTATATTGATGTCACAAGGTGTGTCCTCATGCTGTTGGAGTCCTATAGTTGACACCATACAAAGGCCCCTTCTTGTTTTCCCTGAAGCTCACTGTGAAGACAGCCTCACATCCTCCTGTGCCAACATACACTTGAATCTGAATAGACATGCAGCCCAGCTGGGAGCAGATCTTCAGGCCCATTGAGTGGATGCCAAAGCCTTATCAACATCAAAAACAGTTACTGAAGAGCCAAGTGGAGGAATAAACACTAACATACTAAATATGCTCTTACTCCTACTGCACTGGTCACTTTTTTATTCTTAAAATTACTCCTTTAAATAATTAGGAATGACAGTTCATATAACCTATGAATGACTGATTGCCACCTATATTATTTCATCTAAACACAAAATCTGTGAGACTGGTGGTCTCACCTCTTCTGTTTAACAATATCTCCATCTCCTAAGCTGTTCTTTATAAAAATCCATATTTTTAAAGATTTAATTAATTAATTTGAGAGGGAGAGAGAGAAAAAAAGAGAGTGCAAGAGAACAAGCAGGGGTGTGGAGGGGTAGAGGAAGAAACAGACTCCTAGTCGAGCAGGGACCCAGGATCCTTACGTCATGACCTGAGCCGAAGGCAAACACTTAACCGACTGAGACACCCAGATGCCCCTATAAAATAACTGTTGAGTAAAAAAAGGAAATCATCCCACGTGTTCATTTATGGGATTTTGATCTCAAATATTGTACATCAATGCTTTAGAACATATTTTATATATACAAAATGGAACTGATTTTAAAGAATAATTTTAACAGCAGATGAACATATATGCATTCTAATTTCTGTTTCATTTTAGAGTAATTAGGTGACTCTGCTAAATGAAACATAGAAGCTTTTCATTAACAAAAGACTGAAAGACATAACTTAGGTAACTTTTCCTGCCTTCAGAATTTGTTTATGGCCAATATTGAATCTATTCATGCACACTTCAAATACATGGGCCACTCTGGCCCCCCAAATATATCAATATATCAATACAAAAAATATCGATACATTTTGTACAATGCTTTTTCATGATAAAGAGATGGCTAAGAAACTGTACCAATAGTGCTGTCATTTCTCTTTTTCCTTTCATTTATATTTTTATCAATAAAAGAGGTGAAACGATTAGAATCCTAGTAGGGATCAAATGGTGCTTGCACTTAAGGCGATTTGAGGATAGTTTAATTGAGAAACTATTTATAGGAGTGCAGAAGAACCCAGTAACAGCAAGGTGCCATTCCCAATTTTAGGCCTAAGCAGGAAAAACAAAAACAAAAACAAAAACAAAAAAACAGCTTTTTTCAGAAAGAAGCTGTGTGAAGAGTGCCCCCTGACAAGAGATGTGATGATGTTAGGTCAAAGGATGTAGCTGACCTACTGCCCCCACAAGAGGTAAGGAGGCGGGGTATCTAGATATGTAAATCTATTTATACCTATCTAATAATCTCTACCTACCCATCTATCATCTATTATCATTTATCCACCTACCTGCTGCATTATCTATTATCTATCATTATCATCTATCCAACTGTCTAATTTATCTCCCCAGTCTCACCCTCCCTCCTTCTTCCCTGTGCTCCTCATTTTCTGAACCCTACCAGACACCAAAAGTCAAGACACCTTGAAGTTATCTATACAACTCAAGAAGATCTGAAGAGGGAAAGAGAGGACAACAAGCACAGGAAAGATGATCCGAATTAGAGACTAAGGCGTCTGTTGCCCACTTTATTCTGCAGAATCACTTATGCAATGTTTATTGTGGTAATTCACAAGATTTGGTTTGTCATATAACACAGATTAGGTTGGAGCCATAATAAACAGAAATACCTGAGAAGAGGTAGATGACTGAAATTAAATTGAACAGTTTACCCAGAGAGGTCTCATTCTTACTACTGTTGGCCTCTGCAGATATCATTTTTTTTTTTTACCTAGCAACTGCAAGTAATCATTTTGTTATTCTTCTAATAATTCCTCCTCTTCTGCAGTTCAAATATCATAAGACATAGATACATGTCATAAACCATACAATCTTTTAAGATCATCACTTTAATCTGCCATGGGTTCTTCAACAGAACTACTGGTGCTCAGGATGCCTGGGTGGCTCAGTGGTTGAGCATCTGCCTTTGGCTCAGGGTGTGACCCTGTGGTCCTGGGATCAAGTCCTGCATTGGACTCCCTGAGAGGAGCCTGCTTCTCCCTCTGTCTATGCCTCTCTCTCTGTGTCTCTCATGAATAAATAAATAATATCGTAAAAGAAAAAAATAATGCTCTCAATAATTCTTTACCTAGTGTCCTAAGGAGATCAGAATGACTTGAGTACCTATTTGCCAACTTAATTGTGTTTGTTATCCTATATTTTTAAACATTTTTCATTATTTCATATGATTTAATACATCTTTCTTCAATCATTAATGTAATGCAATAAAGCTCATTTCTTTTTTTCTAGCTTTGAGATATTATTGCCAAATATGTAACTTTAAAGTGCATAACATGATTATTTGACATATGTATAGATTAAGAAATGATTACCACAATAAAGCTAGGTAACACCTCCATCTCCTCACTTAATTACCATTTTTGTGGTGATAACATTTGAGTTCCACTCTCTTAACAAATGTAAAGTATATAATACAAAATTGTTGATTATAGTCACCATGATGCATATTAGGTTCTCAGAACTTACTCACCTTAGAGCTAGAAGTTTGTACCTTTTGACCAACATCTCTCAATTTCCTCCATCTCCCAGACTCTAGCAACCATCATTCTGCTCTCTATTTCTATAAGTGGTGGGTTTTTTTTATTATATATGTAAGCGAGTACATAAAGATTTGTCTTTCTATGATTTCTTAGCAAAATATCCTTGAGCTCCAGCCATGCTGTCCAAGAAGCACATTTCCTTCTTTGCTTGGCTGAATAATATTCCACTGAATTATCGTGTATAGCACATTTTCTTTACCAATTCTTCCATTAATGGATGATTAGGCTGTTCCCAAGTCTCGGCCATTGTGAATAGTGATGCAATGAACGTGGGAGTAGCAGATATACCTTCAAAAAGGTAATTTCATTTCCATTAGATACAGGTTTGCTAGATCATATGGTAGTTCTAGTTCCCATTTTTTGAGAAACCTCTATACTGGTTTCCATCGTGACTGTACCACTTAGCATTCCCACCAACAGTGTACATGGGTTCCCATTTCTCACACCCTTGCCAGAATTTATTGTCTCCTGTCTTTTTACAATAACCATTATAACAGGGATAAGGCCATATTTCATGGTGGTTTGGATTTGCATTTCCTGATGATTAGTGACATTGAGTATCTTTCATATTCACTAATATGGTTTCTTTGGAGCTATGTCTATCCCAATCCTTTGCCCATTAAAAGAAAAATCAGATTGTTTGCTGCTAAGTTGTATGAATTCCATATAAATTTTGGATACTACTTCCATATTAAATAGATGGTTTGCAAATATTTCCCCCATTCCATAGATTGCATTTTCATTTTGCTGATTATCTCCTTTATTTTACAGAAAAATGTTTTTTTGTGTGTTTTTTTGCTTTTTTTTTGTAGTCTATTTATTTTTGCTTTTGTTGCTTGTGCTTTTGGTTTAATATCCACAAAATCATGCCAAGATCAATATCACAGTGTCCTCTGTTTTCTTCTAGTAGCTTTACATTTTCTAGTTTTACATTTAAAGCTTTTAATCTGTTTGAGTTAATTTTTGTGAGTGGTATAAGACAGAGGTCAGATTTCACTCCTACCCTTTCACAGATGAGTATTCTTTGCTTTCTTGTCAAATGGACTGTTTATGGTGGCGTTTATTTCTGGGCTCTCAATTCTATTTCATTGATCTATGTGTCTGCTTTTACCATATTACCATACGGTTTTGATTAGTATAGCTTTGTAATAAAGTTTGAAGTATAATGCGTCCTGCTTTATTCTTCTTTCTCAGGATTGATCAGCCTAATTATTATTATTATTATTATTATTATTATTATTTTACAGAAACCTCCTTTACACACTTTGTGGATATCCATTTAAAGGGCTGAATAACTATCTTATTATTTAGGTAAACTCTTGTCATGCTACTTATTCTCCTTGTCTTAGGTTACTAAGAATTAGGTGATAATAATGTACCTGGTAAGTTGTTCCTTGAGTTCGTATTAAAAGTATAATTTTTAAAAACACACAAAGAATCAGAACATAAAACAAGAAACACTGTTCTTATGAATTCAACCATCTACTAAACTTATTTCTTTCCTGAGTTTAATGCCCAGATCTTCAATTTGCATGCTTGAGAAATTAATGTACTTTAGTACCACAAGCTATGAGATTAATGTAATCTTTTTAATTATAATAATTGATTCTTAAATATCTTTAAAGCCAAGTAAAAGCACTTTTTTTTTCTTTTTGAGTTTTATTTTAACTAAGGCTGTTACTTCATTTTATTCATACTGTCTTTTCCTGCTGTGAGAAGGTAATGGGTTCTTAAAACAAGCATGGATATTGTGTGTCTTTTCAGACTCAGAGTACGTAGAAGCTGTCTTCTGGACTAGCTTATAAATCAAAGTGGAAAATCAATCTCATTCTTTAATAGACTATTGCATTTGTGACTGTAAATGACATTATCAAGGTTGATCACTCATCTTATTCACATGAAATAAGGCATGAAAGAGTTCCTCTTTAAAGAAAACATATTTACCACCATCAAATATATTGAAAACTTACCTTAGGATTCAAACACAATTGTAAAAGAGAAACTCAGACATGTTTTCAGAAATGTTCACATCTTAGATTTTCTTTGTAGTTGAGGTATATTAGTTTATAATATGGTCTGCTGTTTAATTACTTCACAGATCTTAATGTTATTTTTTACAGGCACCTTTATTTTAACTGATGTTAAGGACAGAAAATGTGTGTATATGTGGGTGTGCATGTGAAACAAATGACATGTAATTTCTTGTCTACAATGTTACTATTATTGGAATAATCTTTATTTCTTGTAATTACATCTAAAAATTAAAAATAAATGTATTTTAAATCAGTCGGTATTTCACGTTGCCTTCTTTGTTCAAAATTATGACATTTTATATTCTTTTCAAGTGCACATGGAACTGTCTCCAGAATACATCACATACTGGGTCAATCAACCCTCAACAAGTATAATAAGACTGATATCATACCACGCATATTTTCAGACCACAACTCTATGAAACTTGAAGTCAACCACAAGAAGACTTTTGGAAAGACCACAAATGTGGAGGTTAAAGAACATCTTATCAAAGAATGAATGAGTTAACCAGAAAATTAAAGAAGAAATAAGAAAATACATGGAAGCAAATGAAAACAGAACAGTCCAAAAACTTTGGGATGCAGCAAAGGCGGTCATAAGAGGAAAGTATATAGCAATACAGGCCTATCTCAAGAAGCAAGAGTAGTCTCAGAAAAACAACCTAACCTTACATCTAAAGGAAATAGAAAAAGGAATGGTAAATAAAGCCTAAAGCCAGCAGAATAAGGGAAATGATAAGGATTAGAACTGAAATAAATGATATGAAAGCAAACAAACAAACAAAACAAAAAACAGAATGGACAAACTATGGAGATAGTCCAAATTTCTATCAACTAACTAATAGATAAAGAAGAGATGATATATATTATATATTATTATATTAACTATATTATAATAATTAACATCATATTATATATTAGAATATTATTCAGCCATCAAAAAGAATGAAACGTTGCCATTTGCAACAACATGGATAGAGCTACAGCATAGTATGCTCAGTGAAGTAAGTCCATCAGCGAAATTCAAATACCATATGATCACACTCATAGTGAAATTTAAGAAAGAAAACATATGAATATATGGGGAAAGGGAAAAGAAAAAAAGGAGAGAGAAAAGAGAGATAAGTGACTCTTAATGATAGAGAAAAAAATTAGGCTTGATGGAGAAAGGCGGTGGAGGATGGGCTAGTTAAAGAATGCTAAGGTTCTAATCTTCCCTTCAACTTTGACTAGCCTACTGGCCTAGATAAATACTCAAACTATCATTGCCTCAGTTTCATTGTCTTACAATGTCAAAAATATAAAAGGTACTTGATATTGTATTTTTAAGAACAAAATGAAACACTGAAAACGAAAGTCTTTACAGAATGAATTGTGATTGGTTAACTAAAGTGGCAGAACTGAAAATTAATGGCCGTTGACCTTGCTCCAGAGCTGGCTCTCTCAAGCACCAGAGCTTATTGACCTTAGAATCAAGACACCCAAAGGTTCACTCCCATTTGTTTTTCCAGATATCATAGTTGTTTTGTTTTTAATTTTATTTTCTCTCTTTCTCTATTTAAGTGGAATTGCAATAAAGAACAAAATGACTTCCAGGTACAGCTTAGTATTTATAGCTATAATCTTAACATTTTAACTTTAGCATAATATTAACCATTTCTTTTTTCTTAAAATTTTATTATTTATCTGAGAGAGAGAGAAGGAAAGAGCCACCACAAGCAGGGGGAGAAGGAGAGGGAGAAGCAGATTCCCTGCTGATCAGGGAGCCTAACAAGGGGCTCCATTCCAGGACCCTGTGATCATGACCTGAGCCAAAGTCAGATGTTTGACCAACTGAGCCACCGAGGCATCCTTTAAAATCATTCTGCCTAAGTAATCTCTAGAAATATCTAATGGTGCATACAATTTTATTTTAAGAAAAGAAGATAGTTTGTAGTACTGTAAAGTTACAGTAATGTAAAGACACTAAAATGACTTACTATTTATCAGAAATATACTGTTTTCTAAGAATAATCTATAAAAATGATCTCAGATATAATTAGGTTTTTCATAAATGCAATAGCCACAATGAAAAGGTCATCTGCCCTTTAATTTTCAGGATCTTGATTTCTTGGTTGTTTTAGCTTTGATTTAGGAGATGGACAGTTAGTATTCACTATTTTCAAAATAATATTTTGCTATTAAGTCTTCATCATTCTTCTAAACTAATATTATCCCAAATTCATTTTCTACAATAGGAACTTAAAAAAAGTAAACCCCATCATTCTTTTAAGTATACTACATAACAAATGCTTAAGGAATTGTTAGTATTTAATATACTAGCATGTGCTATGAGATTTCAAGAAGTTAATATCATAGGTTGTGTATTTGCATAATTTGTATAATATATATTAATATACATATTATATAATATATATAATTTGTATAATATATATTAATAAGGAAATAAAGTTATATATATATATTATATAACTTTATTTCCTTATTAAGTAGTTCAGAAAGGATACATTTTTCTGCAGTGCAAAAAATTCAGAAAAGCTCTTGCTACATGTGTATAGTTTGTTAGATAAAGCTTTGTTCCATATCATCATCATTCGGGGCCCAATTTTGTGATACTCCCTCTAACCTGGAAATTTTCTAGTTCTCACAACAGAGGGTGAAGATAGTGTTGGCAAACCATGAATCCGTCTTTAATCTACTAAAAAGTGTCACTTATGTCACTTTTGCTTCCCTTAAAGTGATGAAAGCAAGTTATAGACTTTCTAAGTTCATTAGAGTGTGGAAGTATAATAGTTTGCACTTGAGAGATGTTGCAAATCATATGGTGAGAAATACCATCGGTGGTTAAGGGATAAGAAACATATTAAAAGTACTACAACCTACCATTGCCCTTATAAAGGGATTAATGACAAACCTAACTAAACACAGTGGTTGTTAAATAAATATTTATGAGTCAGCATTTAGGTAAAATTGTTTCTTTTTTAAAAAAAAGATTTTATTTATTTATTCATGAAAGAGAGAGGGAGAGGCAGAGACACAGACCGAGGGAGAAGCAGGCTCCCTGTGGTGAGACAACCTGGGCCAAAGGCAGTGCTAAACCGCTGAGCCACCCGGGCTGCCTGGTAAAATTGTCTCTAAATTAAAAATATTTTCTTTAGAAAAAGTATCTATTGACCTTTGAACCTGAGAAAACTAGAAAAACTAGATATGTCCTCAGAAAAGAAACCACAATAATCATCAGAAACATGATTGTGTTTCTTAGATCTCTGCCCTTTAGAACATCTAGCAGTGATAGGGTATCAACTTTCACATGATCTCATCTCTTTGACTCACACACATGCACAGGATCTTGAAAGTTTACTGAATATTTCCCCCTTGTTTATCTTTTCTCTTTGTTTCTTTCTTTGCTAAACAAGAACAGTGTTATTTATGATATAAAGTATTATTAAAAATTAAGTAAGCTCTTTACATGAAGTATAGAAATAAATTAGATAATTGAATGTAAGAAAGCAAAAACAACTTTCAACAATATGAAATATTAATATCTTTAACACACTGTCAGCCTATTTAACCTACATAATCTGTAAATGTCTAGGACTTTTTCTTTTATAGTCATGAAACTGTTATCTCTGTTTTCTTTACTACTACTACTGCCATCATAGATCATCCCTAGGCAAAAGCAGCTCTTCTAGATCTTACTATGACAAAGTCAAGAAAATCAATATCTGTGTCTATCTATATACACATATATGTATATATATACATATATATATGTTCTCTGTGTGTGTGTCTATATACATATCCATATATATGAACATATATATGTTCATTAAAATTGAATTGCTTGATATTGTCAAGATCAAAAAAGGAAAAGCTATATAGATTAATAATGTGTTTTAGAATATGTACCACTGAATGAAGACTGCAGTGTCTGAAGGGAAGAGGCACTAAAATGCATGGATTGTGCTACTGTGTACTGTTATGAATTTTTAAAGCATTAGTCCATTTAATTATCAGTGTGACCATTCAATGTAATAAAACAAGATGGAAGTAATTGTTTTTCTAACACAATTGAATTATTTCATGCAAAGCATAGATGTGCATGTGTGCATGTACACAGCATGCATGCCGAGTGAGGGCAGCATGGATGTCTGTGCTACTCTTCCTAGTAGAAGAGAATCATGAGTTTGGCCCAAAGACATTTAGAAGGTTGCAGAGCATGTGGCAGAGACCACCAGATGACATAATTAGCCCCCTCTCTCCCTCTCCAAGCCTGAGAGGGGGCCGACTATGCATCAAATAAAGTGACTTCTTCCAATAACCCAGTATCTTCAAGGGTTAATCAGAAAAAGAAAGCTATGAACTGCGTATTAATATGAAAGGGGATAAAGATGACTATAAGAAAATAAAGTCAGAGATCTAGAAATTTTAAGAAGAATAAGGATATGATTTTGGAAGTTTTGAGTTAAATTTCCCCATATGTTCAAGGGCAAGAATGATTCAAGTAAAAATCTGGTCTCCTGTAGAAATGATTATTCTCATTAATTACACATGACCGAGTTGAAGCTTAAAAAATATAAATTCCTTTCTCACAACAATTTAGCTAAAAACAGAAAAATTGGAATTTGGAAGTTAAGTTGATCATACTGACTCCATAGTTCTTTTCATACAGAATATATAGAAAAGCAGAAATTACTTTCTTATGAAATGTTTATAACATAAATCCAGAAGTGAGTTTTTCACATAGTCTGTGTTGTTATTGAAGTGCCACCATTAAACTGATCTGTTGAAAGAATCTTCCAATAGTACCTGGTTAATAATAATATGTTTTACAATTAGCACCACTGAATGAAGATTGCTCAGGTTACCTGAGCACACAAAACACAGGTGCATACAATCACAAGCAATACAAGAAATATTATCTCAGTATATCATTCCTAATGACAAACTGCCAAAACAAAGGTATGCACACATACACACACATATATATTTATATAATATGTGTATATACAATAAATAGCATTTTTTCAATGATTATTCCTATATCTGAAATAACTTAATTCTGAATGTTTGTATAGGCATTATAAGAATGTTTAAATGCTAGTGAAACACTATAGAGTAACTCCAAAAACAAATGTTAGTCATACATATTACCTGTATTATTTGAGTGTATTTTCCTTTGAAGGCTATATTATTAATATTTTTAGCTTCTCTCAAAATTACCTGTTAAGAACATTTTTACTTTCTTCTACAACCATCTTAAGTGCTAAAGGAAAATAGTATGCAGGAAAATCCAGTTTATAATATGCGCACACGCATGATTTTTCAAAGCATTTAACTTCCTATACTTTTGTTTCATTCACGTGAGTATTTTCTCTTCTTGACAGTTTGGTCACTTTGTTATGCTACAACATTATCAGAAAATGCATTGCACATTACTTAATTTATGCCATTTTTGAGGCTTACCTAAGGAATATTTCCTTAAGAATGACCACAGTTTCTCATTTTAATTGAGGTTAGTTATATGACCCTCAGCCTTTCAAAGTGCTCACCAAATACACTCTTTGAACTAAGGCAGATGTAAAATTTATACACATATTAGAAATTATACAGATACATTCTAAAGGAAAGGCCTGCCAAGTATTAAAGAATCTAAAATAACTTATTTGAAGATGATGGAATTACTTAAAAACCAAGCCAAACAAACAAAGAAAACAACAACAACAACAAAAGAAAAACACCCACATCAGGCATCTGACCCTTTACAATAAACAGAGGTGAAATTAAGAATGTCTAATCTTTTTCTTTTCTCATATTTTACATCACTTATGTATTATTTATATTATAGAAATGAGAAAAAATTGTTCCCTAACAATTCTTCTGAAAAAGTCTATCAAATTACTTGTTTCTTATTTTGTCTAGCCCATCCATTTTCTAAATGTAATATCAGTATAATAAAATTCACCTTTAGGGAGGTTTTAATAAAAACCATATAATTAACTACATAGATGAATGAATGTTAAGAGACTACTGTTTTTTTTTTTTTTTTAATTCACATTTCACTTTTAGAAGTCTTTCCTAAAGTCAATCATTATTTTTTTTTTGCCTTTACTTGGGTATATGTCAACATTTGTTAGCTTTCTTACAACTTGATATTATTGACATGGTCAAGGGAGCAAAGCTAGTTCTTGGGTATTTACTCCTCTTCATCCTGGTCAGAAAAAGAAGTACAGTTAAACCAACTTCCAATGTTCTTATGTATTTGTGTATGCTTGATTTAGATCCTGACAACACAGGACAGGGGGGCATTAGGATTCTGGGGTTAGAGGGTTAGATAAGAATATCTAGATTCTACAACTCACTGTCTCATAACATTAACTTACAGAGTTAAGACTCACTTTCCTCACCAATACAATGAAAGTGATAATCTTTGTTTTATGGGTCTAGGATGATGTTTGAATAAAATAATCCACATTAGGGGCACCAATACAATGAAAGTGATAATCTTTGTATTATGGGTTTAGGATGATGTTTGAATAAAATAATCCACATTAGGGGCACCAGGGTGACTCAGTCTGTTAAACTATCTTTGGTTCAGGTCATAGTCTCAGAGTCCTGGCATTAACCTAGCATGGGGCTGCGTGGTCAGTGGGGAGTCTGCTTTCTCCTCCCCCTCTGCCACCCACCCCCCACTTGTACTCTCTCTCAGAGTATTTTTTAAAAATAATCCATGTTATAAGACAGTAAATACAATAACTAACATCAGAAGATACATTTATAAATGTAGATGAGAACCTGCATACATTTCTTTGTAGTGACAGCTTAAGAGGTAAATGCAAAGTTATTTTGGAACTCGGAATTGGATGAAGGTGGGATGTCTGGGAGGAGAGGAGCAACCTCTTACTGACATCCTAGGAAGGGCTACTGTTTCTGGGAATAACTCAGGATGAGTTGGACAGTTATAGTTTCATTAAGGAGAGGAAAAAGAAGACTAACATTCACTTCTGAATTGAGAAGAGCCATTGCTCAAAAGTGTATACATTCAGTCCTAGGAAGGAACTTCTGGTGTGGAATGAGTCATCCAGTAGACAATCTCAGCACTCAGCACAGAGGCTGCTTGCACAGGAAAGAGCGGTATTAGTTCTCTGGATGAGTGCCATGGACTGCTGGGGAGTCCCTACACAGTAATTCCTCTTGACAGGGGTTTTGATTCTAAGCTTTCACAATCACTGGGAATGATTACATGTCTCTTCAGTGGCCTAAGAGAACAAAAGATATTTGATTTCATATCAAATCAAATAGGGGTGATGGGAGGTTTTAATTCTCCACGGGGATTACAAATGTTACTCTAACAAAAACACCAATTTTATAGACAAGCACGGACGTCTTGAGTGAGAGAGTGTGACTCAAATGAGAAATACTAGCAAGGAATGAGGGAAAACTAGTGTATGTAAAATGGTAGCTGGCGTTCACGAGAATATAGGGCTCATGAGAAACACTTTACAAAACTGTAAGACATAATGAACCATATAAACTATAATATATAAGGTGCAATATTTGTTATATATGTCTACTTAAAGAAATGGGTGTATAGTTACCATATAGATATAATTTCAAACATATTGCTAACTCAGAAGGTGATTTTAAAAATATTCAGATCATACTAACAAAGAAGCCACGTCATTTTTCTAAATCTAAACCTAATAATAACTAATATGGAAATAGCAGCTAAGCCGACCTTTACCTTTTTTTTTTTCCCCCAAGGAACACAGTTGTGGGTTTTGTTTTGTCTTTTTCCTTCTAGTCTTGTTACCACTAAATTCTACCGCTTGGAAGAAAAGATTGAGAATGTTCTCAGAAATCTGACTCAAGGAGATAATATTAAAGGAAGAGACTGTGATTAAGCCCTAATTGTGCTATTTGGGGAAAATTAATTATATTGCAATAAATATAAAGATTAAGATTAGCAAAGCTTTATGCCCTGGGCTATGTAAACATAGGGTAACATTGCCATAAGGTATCTTTGGAGAGCTTTCTAACTGGTTTATTCAGAGTTAGTCTATATTCCCTTGAAATTTCACAATAGAAGAAAATTATATATTCAGGTCCATAAGGAATACATGGAAACAAAACAAACCTCTCCTTTGAGTATAAAAAGACTCATTTATTTCAATATAATGTCAATGTGCTGTTTGCAATCAGAGGGCTGATTCACATTTGTTATGGAATTTATAGTTTGGAAAATCACAGAAACACATAGAAATCTGCTCCTAATTATTCATTGTATCAATGCCAAAAAATATAGGAAGTTTAGGAAAAAAACAAAAGGCATGGTACTTTGTTTCAGGCCTATATTTGAAATTCATGGAAAAGGTAAAAAAAAAAATCTACTTACTCTGAATATTGTTCAATTCTTTGTTTACTGGTCATAAGCAACTGGATGACACTAATCATATTACCCTGAAATTAATTTAATAACTTAATTTTTTCACTTTTATTATAAAATAAACACTTCAAGACTGAATAAAATCTCAGGTCAATGGATATTTTTTGTACATATAAAATCATGAATAATTTTGGCTGTATTGGGAAGGGTTGATTTAACAGAGAGCAGGCAAAGGCACTAAAGAACCAACATCTAGGTTTGAATAAGACATTAAGATTCAACAGAAAGATAAAAAGTAAGATATTTAAAATCTTGTTGTTTGTTTGCTTGTTTTGTTTTTAAGTGTTTATCTGCATCAAGCCTTATAGTTTTACAGGAACACAATATAAGCCACAGTGAGTAATCTATTTATAATAAAGAACACTAATTATTAGGGAAAGCATAGGAAAAACATTTTAATGCTGAAGGAATTGTGAGTTACTTTCATTTGGAGGATGGGAAAATTCTCATGAATCACATGGAAGATGAATTTTTCTTAAGAGATAATTCAGGTCTGATTTCTTGATATGGAAAATGGGAGGAACGGCACAGAGAGAGGTACGGTAGTGGGCAAATGTGTGTGCTTAAGAGAATGGAGAATATCACAACCAAAAATACATGTAGTTTTCAAAAATATATGTTAAATATACTGATATTTGGAAATTTAATAATATATTTAATTATAAAATTAAGAGAACAATGATTTCAGGAAGGTCTACATTAGTCATTTTGAAATAGCCATTTTGAAATAGCTTTGGTTTAATTATATGCATTTATCAACCATTTAGTAAGCATAGACTGGACAAGATAGTTCTTGACCTGGAGATACAAGAGTGAATAAGGCAGCCAAATACTTGTGTCTCTTAATAAACTATATATTCTAATGGGGGAGAAAGACTGTGTCTCTAGCTGCGCATCTATGATTCATTTGCATGCTCATGTATCTATGAATGTGTGTGCATGCGTATCCACAGGTAAATAGGTAATGTATATTCCAATATTAATAAGTATCAGAAAGAACAAAACCCAGAAGGAAGATTGAAAGTTTGTTTGGGAAGTAGAGACAGAAGGCATAAATGAGTCCAGAAACCTGACTGCTATGAGAAAGGAGGTTTGCAAAGACCTGAGGAAAGCGGATGGGGACAGAGCACGCAAGGCTCCTAGGCCAGAATGAGTTTTGCATGTTAAGGAATGGGAGACTGGAGCCCAGGAAACTCGAGGAGGGAATGATGAGATGAAGACTACAATTGAAGTAGAATCCAGATACCTCATCTTGGTAGATCATTGCCTGGAATTTAGAATTTCCTGTAAGAGCAATTGGGAATTCATTGATTGGGATGTTCAGAAGTGGCGGTGGTATGGTCTCACTTGCCTTTGTAAAAGATCATTCTGATTGTAAAGCTGGAAGGAGAGGATCAGTTTTTAAAAACCTACTGTTGCAGGACGGGTGAAAGTGGCTTCGATTAGGTGGCAGAGGGAGACATGATAAGAATTGATAAGAATCTCAAATTGGATTATATTTGGAAGATGTCTCCATTAGGAGCCAAGGATGGATTGAATGTGAGATAGGAGGGAAAGAATGAAGAAACAATATTTTCTGTATTTTGTTCTGAGCACCTCAGTGAAAATATATTTCTAGCCATTAAGATTTTTTTCCCAAAAGACAATTTAGGGAGTGGGGGAGCAATTATTCATAACATTCTTAACTGCTGCATTATACTTATCTGCCTGAAACGTTGCTTCCTTCCAGACCACCTCTATCCCTCCCATAAATCTAAATGCTACTTGATCATCATTGCTTAGTATAAATATATCTTCCTACAGATTATTTCTCTCCAAGCCTACATAAGCATCTTTTAACACATTTATCTCTGTCTTAATTACTTAAATTTTAATTTAATAATTTAACAATTTAAGGTTTGCATCCCCAATATGAATGCTCCAGAAGGGCAGGGCCTGTGTCTCTTATATTTACAAATTATTCTCAATACCAGGTACCTTGCAGAGAGTGGAAAGTCAGTAACTTTTTGAGAACTACCAAATTTAAAGTCTTCTGAGCAACTATTCATACACTGACCTAAAAATCCTTGACTTATTTGCATTATTCACATTCACAAAAGATTTATTTAGGATGCCTTTGCTATTTTGTCTGACAGACATGAGGATAGCATAGTAGCAGAAGCAGACATGATCCTTGTTATCATGCAAATCAGGTTCCATCAGAGGAAACAGGTACTAAAAAAAAGGCCATAAAATAGCCTGACCTTCAGTCCACTTCAACTACCTTCTTCCATAGACACTGCTTTGAAACGCTTCACCTCCATAACTGCAGTTCTAATTCTCATTCCCAGACCATAAAATTGAGCCCTCCATCATTTCTATTCTATTGGTCTGCTCTGTGAATATACTGAGATATCTAGTATCTAGCACATGGTTGTGTCTCCCACTCTTAGAGGAGTACTTTGCTCCTGGTTTTTCTCCCCTGTTGTGTCTTTTCTTGATATTCCTTGGAGCTTCTCTCTTGCTTAGAGTTTTATTTCCTTCAGTTCTGCTTTGAGCCACAAATTCTTGGTAAACACCAATCTATAATACACTTATGTATCTTTCATCCTCCATGACTATGGGAACAGTTGAACACTGAAGGATAAAATCATAGAATTTTTAATTAGTGGCTTTGCAAATTTGTGGTTTCCCATCTCCATTGGGATAAATATTGTTCAGTAGACTCTGTATATTACTTATCACTCCCCTCTCATTTCTACCTCCTTCAGGAAGCTTTCTTAATATTGTTTTCTAGACTCTTAAAGATGATACTGCCTCCAGTGCTTGGAATATTTGGCCTATCAGAGTGAAATGCTTAACTTATTACTCTGGTATAATCCTGTAGTCACAAAATTCCCCACTTCTTTCATTTCTATTCTAGAGGATTGGATGGGTATTTTTCCCCTCTCTCACATCACAGCATCACCATTCTTAAGGTTTGCCAAATGTTAATTTACAAATCTCTTACATTCTTTCTCAGTTCTTGAACTTTTATTTTTTGAATGACCATATCTTTTGCCACCAGACTAACTGCAGTAAAATGTATTTCATTGGGTTACATCCATGTACCAAAAACTCTGACATTTTCTTTAAGTCTTTAGTATGTTTCCCAATTTCCTTATCTGGTTACCTAAACCTCTCTGTAACTTTACTTAACGATAGCTATCAAAGTTGTTCTCTACACTCTTACTCTAACATATGAACTTCCAATTCATAGATCCTTTGTTTTTTTTTCCCCTAATATTTTGTAATTTTTTGTTAAACAGCTACACTTGTTCCATTTTAAACATTAGGAAATGAATTCAAATCAAGATATCCATATGGAAAGAACTCAAGTATCCATTGATTGGTGAATACACACACACACACACACACACACACATATCCCACTGTAACATTACTCAGCCATCAAAAAAGATGAAATCTTGGCATTTGCAACCATGTGGATAGAGCTAGAGTGTATTATGCCAAGAGAAATAGGTCAGAGAAAGACAAATACTGTATGATTTCACTTATATGTGGTATTTTAAGAAACAAAACAAAATGAACACAAGCAGGGGGTGGGGAAGAGAGGAAAACCAAGAAATAGATTGTTAACTATGGAGAATGATCTGTTGGTTAGCAGAAAGGAGTTAAATAGGACATGAGGATTAAGGAGGGCACTTGTGATGAGCACAGGGTGTTGTATGTAAGTGATGAATCACTGAATTCTATATCTGAAACTGATATTACAATGTATTTTAACTAAATGAAATTTAAATAAAAATTTGGAGGGAAGAGTCAGTTATGTGAAAGGCATAGCATTAACTTCTGAGGATAAAATAATGAATGAGGCAGGCCTGTTCCTTACCATTACTAGGCTTACAGAAGCAGATGGTTACATTCCAACAATTGAATACTATGATATGCAGGTACAGAGGGCTATGGAACACGTTGGAAGGAAATGGAACTCAGATGAGAGGATAAGGTGGGATGTCAAAGAAGGCTGGGAAGTTTAAACCCCAATTAAATTAAGGGCTACAATATAAGAAGAATGTATTAAATGAGAGAGAGATGGCAGTGAGGCAACACCAGTGCTTTCCAAGATGTTTAAGAGAATAGGGTTGATTTAAAACCAAGTTTGGCTGAAATGCAGAGCTAAAGGTAAAGGATGAAGTTGACCAAATAATAATGTTATTGCATTGTATGTTATGGAGTTTGGATATTAAAACGAAAGCATAGGGATGCTCTGAAGAATTAAGAAATAATAGAGTCAGATTTGTCTATTTATATCAGTCAATTTTGCTTTATGGTAGAGAAAGCTTCCAGGGGCTTAGAAATGGGGGCAGGAAGCTGAATTAAGAGGAATTCCTATTAAAGGTAATAGTAGCATAAATCAGGGTAGAGACAATGGGGCTTTAAAATACTCTACCTTGAGGTTATATGAAACTTAATTTTACCATCCCTCTTGTTTAGGAATTTATATCCTGTCTGGTGAATCTCTAAGAAGGGTATAAAGTATGTAGCATATCTTACATGTATTTGCCCTCTTTGTTTTCCACAAAACATCTCATAATGCTACTATATTTACATGCCCACACTCCAAGTAACGCTGACAGAGTATTGTTCAGCAATGAATAAGTACTCAGGTATATATGTGCAACAATGCAAGTACTTGCTTTATAAGCCCAAGAGAACTTGGATGGATATTAGGCATTTATTACTACCCTCCCCTCCACAAACACAGCATATTATATTTCTCAAAAATACAACATTGAAGGCAATACTACAACCAAGTATTCTTAAATATCATTTCTTTGTTCAGTGACTTGTGTGTTATATTTGTAAATACTTGTATTGATATAATTTCCCTAACTAGCTCCCCTGGAAGGTAATTCTCTTTTTTTTTGGTCAGAAACTCTAAATGATAGTTTGGTGGCATCATTCAATTTTTTAAAAAAAAAAAGAATTATTCTGATATTAATCCTCATTTGAATGTGGTACCAAAAATTCGGCGGCAGTATCATATTTGTCATGCATAGAGGTTGACTCTTCCTTCTGGATTCTTGTTAGAGAAGCAGCTGGAGGATTTAGTGGGCAAACTTCAACTCATTTCAAGCAGTCTTTGGAAGTTGCTTTCTCCCTTTAATTCTCTGATGATAAATGTGGTATAATAACAGTTGACAGCAAGATGGAAAGAAAATATATAAATACATAGAATAAACTACTCACAGACAATCTGATCAATGCATGTGTCTGTGGCTAAGAAATCATTTCTCCCTTGATGCAAATTTAGTTCATTCTATCCCAGTGAAAAATAATCTGACATCATTAGTCTTTCTTTACCTGGTAAAACTGACATAGCATATGTGAGAGAATTCAATTTCCTTCTTTAGAAGGAACTGTTATACAGAGATCAAATCAACTGTCAATGGGAATGAATTCTTTATGCAAATACTTCCCATTTGATAAATACTGTAGAAAAAAAACATTTTAAATAATTCATTTAATTATGTATGGATAAAATACACTTTTGAAAATCTTATGAAATATATTCCTTTTCTAAAAGCAGTGGTATTTCATTTTTCTTTCAATAGTTAAGATAGAATACAACAAAGGGAAAAATAATTATCTTGCTTATCAATGAATGAAAGATAGACTTGAATCTATAATTAGTGGGCAATTAATAGCTTGGGTGCAGTAAAAGAAGTTCAGTGTTTTATTAGAATTTCAATTTTAAAGAAGTGAGAATGTCACTACCCCAATCAAGCATGTTAAATATCAATATTTAAAGGGTGTAGATACCATATTCAATGTGTGCAGGAATGATCTACAAGAAGTCAGTATAAGAGGATTTGGAATTGCAAAGAACTTGGAAAGCCTACGTTGTAGTCTCTCCTCTTTTCTGAAAGTAGGTAGAGAATTACAAATGCACCTTTACTGTAATTTAAACTATCAAAAAATAAAAGTGATATAACTACAAATGAGTTTAAAAAAAGCGTGTGTCATAAATTCTCCATCACTACAAAATACTCTCTGTACCACATGTGGTAATGTCACAATTTGATTTGATTGAATTGGGTCTCATATGCAATATCCCTAAGTATATATATATAAAGCTCATTTTACAGAAATCCCTACTCCTCATCTATATGCAACAAAGCAGCCTGCCATTTTTCTATCGGTTATGACATTTAAGCATTCATATTTCAATATAAATATAAATTTTGTACGCTGTCATATTGTTACAGTTATGTAGGAAAAACAATAAAAGGGCACATTCTTAGGAAATGAATGGCTGTGCTTAGGGATAAATAAATGATCATGTTTGAGGTAAACAGTGAATAATAATAATAGAATAGGTCGGCTTATGTCAGAGGATAGAAAACCTTGGATTGGAGACTGATTTTTATCACACGTGACGACAGATCAGGTTTGTTTGTTTGTTTTATCCAGGGGTTTCAGCATCAAAACTGTGTAGGAGGATGAATATTTGTATTCAGCTCCTGGAGAAAGTCAACACAGAATAAGAAAGGGGAGAAGCAGGAGAATCAGAGGTTGTTGCAATAGTCACAACAACAGCAACAGAGTACACTGAGAGGCTGCATGAGATGCGCGAGGCGCGCTGGCAGTGGAATTGACAGATTGGACATGATGCGAGCAAACAAAAAGAAGGGTGTCAGAGAAATTCAGCCTGGGTAAGAGGGATAAGAGTGTTTGCTTCTTCTAGTTCTTGATTGCCATGAGACGTGATTTACCTCCCCCTCTCATTCTAACCTGCTCCGCTCCTGAGAAGTAGGGTTCTTGATCTTGTTTGTAAATTTACAAAGTATAATTCGGCAAACTTGTCACAGCTCCACTCACTTTTCCCCTGAGATCTGTGCATCTGCCAGCAGGGGCCTACTCAGCTGCTCCGGCGGGAGCGTTCAGTCTGCGGAAGAGAGATGTCAGCACTCCTGGGATGGGTCTGGCCAATTCTGTGGTCAGGATTTTCAGGACCATTAGGCTCACACATTGCAAGCCATGTCTTTCAACCTGAATTTTATCAGTGGAAGAAAGAAAAGCCTTTGTTGTTGTTGTTAAAATTTGTTATAATTCCAGATGGGAAGAGGAATCCCATTTAGATGGGCCCCACCTGCCCCCCGAAGACACCAGGAGCAGTGTCAACATTTACTCTCCTGTAGGTCAGCTTGCCATCCACCAATTTCATCCTTACCTTTTAGAAACAAACCATTTCAAGTTAGATCTTGAAATGCCTTTTACTTTTTTTAGATTTTTATTTATTTTTTTTCTTTTTTTTTTTTTGAAATGCCTTTTAATCGAATGAATTACATGGAATTGTGAAGGCGCTATGGGAATCACAGAAGGATGTTATGAAGGGGAATAACATATTTATTTCAGCTTCATTCTGCCAGTAATACGTAGTTGGCAGCCAAGGATCAGAGCTAGTCACTAGCTCTGGCGTCATGTGGACCAAATCCCAAATCCCATCTCTAACTCTTATTGGCTACGGAGCTATAGAAAAGCATCTAAGACACATGATGCTCAGTTTATCCAGCAATATGATGGGGGTATTGTGACATCTCATAAATTGTAAGGATTAAATGACATAAGTGTAGCACTTAGTGCAGAGCTGCATATACAGATTAAATTAAAGACAGTAGTAGGAGGACAGGTAGGAAGCTAGTGTCATAAATCAGAGTAAAATTGTTTTAAAAAATATTGGCAAGGGTGAATAATGAGTTCAATTTTGGTTGTACCATGATTGTAATATTGGTGAAATATTTCATAATAGATGATAAAGGATAGAAGAATGTTACAGGAAACACAGACCCATAGAGATGCATAGTAATAAGCTTAAACCTACGGATTGATGTACGAGGACCAAAGAAATGAGCGTAACATGAGAAGAGAATCAAAATGTTTCCCTAGAAAGAAATGGAAAGTGAGAAAGAGAAGCCAAAAAATGGGTCTCCACAAGATTTTGGCGCTTAGCACATATTACCTAAACAAAGAATGCATTTTTCAGTGTAGCCTTTAACATCGGTTGCGAAGTAATTATATTTGATGCCGACAAAATGTAGTGATAAAATTAAAGGGTAAAACATATTTAGTTACATATACATTTTCCTTCCTACATACGAAAGCTCTTTCAGTAACTTTCTAATATCAAGTTGTTACTTTCTATGGGACTAATACCAAATCAAACCATTTTGCTGGATATTGCAGTTGGACAAAAAAAGTAAGATTAAAAAAGCTGGAAAAATGGTGATTTTCACATTTATTAATTTGTGTTGTGCAATTAAATGGCAATTTTTTTCACTCTGTCTTAGGCTCTAAAGACAGACGAAAGGAGAAGACCATGAGAGCAAGCATCAAGTATGATTTATACTTGGCTAATAAAATGTCTTTTTTCCCTCTCTTATTTGCCTCTGGAAATACTGAAGTTTATTGTTAATTCAGGAAAAGAGAGTCAGAAATAGTATGAAGTATCCAGACTTTAGTTAATATCCCAATCTTTTATCATTTGAGGGCACTTACTAAGTAATCTCCATTTTATACATCTATGTTTAAATTTATATATATATATTCTTGCAAATTTTACAATATTATATTTTTATATTTAACTGTCATCTTGAAATTATCTTTTATTTATAACCTATTTCCTTAAATAGGTAATAAACTCTTTTAAAATTAATGCCCTAAGGAATACATGGTATTAATATATTTAATTTACCAATGCTTTAAACCATTAATAACTAATTAATTGCATTTTCTATGTGACAGACACATGGATATTTGAGGAAAAGCATAGGTAGGGAATTTAAAGATAAATGTAGGGATTTTAAAAATATATGGACATGATTAAATATATAAAAATATATATATACATTTTTTGCAAGAAAGTTCTTGGCTATCATATAAGCAATGAAAAATAATTGTGTTAATGTTTGACATGGAGAAAAGTATAGAGCATACTTAGATATTCCTTGTGAGAAAATGATTTAATAAATCCCTTTATGAAAGAAAGGAAGTGATACAGACTAGGAACAATAGACATGCATAAACTCTGGTTCCATAAAACCAATTGAGATCTTATCCTTAAGAAAGAGTTCAATATATAGAAAATAAATCATACTCAAAGATACTAAAAATACTAAAAATACTTCAGGATTTTTTAGTGTACAACTTAGAGAAAATTAAATATGGACTATAGGGATTCGCCTATAATATAATGCAAAGTGAGAGAAGCAAATATCGATTTCTGCCTATTGTATGCTGTCAACCACAATTCATAGACAAAAGCTTCAACAAAAAAGAATAAAGGTAATCAACCCAAACTCCTATCAAATACACATGTCATTACATGTTTATAATATATATAATACGTGTATATATAAATGTATGTGTATAAAATATACACATATGTAAATATATGTATACATATGTGTACATGTATAAATGTACATATACATTTATATATTCATATATTATATATGAAATGTACATATTTAAATACATATATATTATATTATAAAATGTATATATTTAGATGTGTGTATATATATATATACACATTTCTACATATATATGTAGAAAGAGCATAATTTTAACAGAAATAGACTTCTAAAATTAGGGAGACAGTTAAATAAACATTGTGTCTGAAATGAGACAAGAATACATTGTGAGGTAGTTCTTCATCTCTCCTTCAATTCATCATCTACAATCACGGGTCTTCCTCAACCCCTCTCCTTCCCCATACCATCTTCTTTTCCCCTGATATTCAATTATCAGTGTATTGTACCAATTAGATGGCCAAGCTAAAAACCTGTGTGCTACCTTTTCTTTTTTTTTTTTACTATTTCAAATTAGTTAACATGTGTGATCGATCTTTTTATACTCTGCCTCAAACTTGACTTTTTTTTCAAATCCACTGATGTCACTTTAGTTTACATGCATATACATATACACATATATATACATATTTAAGATTTTATTTATTTATTTATTCATGAGAGACACAGAGAGAGGCAGAGACACAGGCAGAGGGAGAAACAGGCTCTCTGTGGGGAGCCCGATGCGGGACTCGATCCCAGGACCCTGGGATCATGCCCTGAGCCAAAGGCTGATGCTCCAAACCACTGAGCCCCCCAGGTGCCCCACTTTAGTTGCTTATCATCTCTCACCAAGTCCTGGCTAAACCTCCTTATTCTTCTCTCTGTCACATAAACCCCACCTCCTTCACAAACCTAATTTCTACAATATTGTCAAAGTGATTTTCTAACAACTTGGAACTATTATTAATTTTTTGGTCCTATTCTTTAAATGATCCCTTATCATCAACTGGATAGTATCTAAACCGATTAGCATGATGTAGGTGGTTGTACCTTCTGTCTCTTCCGAGCACCACACGTACAGTCTATCTGCAATAAATCAGTGTAATTCATTAACAGCACGCCTTTTCACAATTGTGTCTCTTTGTAAATGCTAGACCTAGACTCTCTTATTGGTGTGGCCCTCTTCGGATATGGCCCAGGTCATATTTATTCCTCTAGTCTCACAAACTATCATCTCCTTTGGCCACCTTTTTAAATTTTAAAAAAAGAACTTAAAAGATACTCAGATAAAGTTATTAGAATATTGGTTTCATATTTAGGTAGACCAAAGATTACTAGTTGTGCAACCATAATAAGCTTTTTATCTAAGTCTTAGTTTCTTTACCTGCAAAAAAGAAATAATACCGCTGTTGCTGACCTGCTGACTCTCTCCACCCCACCTGTCCTGCTCTAAGCCCTGATTTTTCTCTAACAGCAGTGGGTCACCATCAAGTGTGAGTTGCTCTCAAGAGAATTTTTAGTAATGTCTGAAGACCTTCCTGGAAGTCACAAACTTGAGAGTATTACCGGCATCTAATAAGTAGAAATCAGGGGTGCTGACAGACATCCTACAATGCACAGGAAAGCCCCCTATAACAAAGAATTATTTAACTCAAAATATAAATAGTGCTGAGATTGAGAAACCATGGTCTAATAACCAATCATGGATATCCCAGGCACTGTGCTAGTTCTAAAGTATCACATATGGCATTCTCCTGGATGGGTATTTGTCCCGAATGTGTGTAGCTTAAGTTGATATAATTGGATTTACATGCAGAAATTATACTTGAGAGTAGAGTCTCCCTCTCATCCTCTCCATTCACCTCCAATCTCGTTCTCCCTCCCTCTTCCGCCCATCTCCCTTTCTGCATTTTCTACCTTCTTACTGAAGGTCGATGAGAAGGCTTGTAGATCTGAAAAATACCAACACTCACTTCCAGGCTGTAAAGGGAATCTCTTATAGCAGATGCGATAGAGAAAAGTGATAGAAGAGTGTGAGGTTTCTGACGACCTCACTGATTTCATGAGCTATCTCCCTTCCTAGACTAAATGCTGTAAGAGAGGTCATTTATTTGTTCACCATTCAATGCACAGAACAGCATCTGGCCCATATTAGGTGATATATAAATGGTGTTTGTTTTATTGTTTTGTCTTTATGTTTTCTTTTCACTGAAGAATAAGTTATTTAGGAGTTTTCCTTTTTCCATCACAATATAAAATATCAATTGTTCAATCATCATATACATATGTGTGTGTATATATATATATATCAGCATAATACAAATTTCATTTTAAAACCCATAAAAATCATATATGTGTTTTGTACATATATATCAGAATACCTGGCTTCTAGGAGCGCCTGGGGGCTCAGTCCATGAAGTGTCTGACTTTGGTTCAGGTCACGTTCTCAGAGTCCTGGGATTCAGCTCTATGTTGGGCTCCACACTCAGTGGGCAGTCTGCTTGTCCCTCTCCCTCTTCCTTGGCCTCTCCCCCTGCTCATGCTAGCTCTCTCCCTCTCTCTCCTTCTCAAGTAAATAAGCAAAATCTTAAAAAAAAAAATACCTGGCTTCTAATCTTGGGCTTGTCTATTTTATATCACATCACAGTGTTCACACATGCAGGACATGTTTCTTTCTTTCTTTTTTTTTTTTTTTTTTTCTGTTAAGCAATGTATTCCAAGTATCTGGATGAAGAAAAGTCTGGCATATACTTGGCCCTCCATAAATTCTTAATGGATTAATAAATATCACTTAACCTTTCCGAGCCATGTTTGTTTCTGTAAAATAAGGCTAATAATACTTACCTAGAGGTTTTATTAGGATCCGTTCTATTAATTAAGGTAAGCTAAGCGTTAGACACATTACAGGTACTCAATACATATTAATTCCTTTTCTGTCTTTATTTTTGCAAACAATTTTCTGCTTGAGAAACATCTCAGACAGCTGGATGCTAATCAAGTGTACTAAGTAGGTCAAATTTTCCCATAATGAGAAAAAGCCCAAAAGGAATGACAGACACAAGAACGAGTAAAATTTGCTGATGCGTAGATGTGTTTTAATAATGTGTAAATATGTATTAAATCAATAATTTTATTTAAATATAAATTATACTTTAATTTATATTTAAAAATATATACGTAGCCACAACTTGAGAACCATAGATTTAGAAAAGAAACATTATCTTCACATTACGTTTTCCAAGTCAAGAACAACCGACTCTTGTGCGGATATCTAATCAACCTTTCAAACAAGTTATGTACAACTCTCCAATTCATAAAAGCAAATACCCTTACGAATAAATTATAGTTGTTTGGTATTATGAAGAATTTTAAAATGAGATTCATTAGCATATGCTGTATCTGTTAATATAGTTGTACCTCACATAATAAATGTAGAACATAACAGATGCCAGCTAAATAGTCTATACCTCTTGCATTCTCAGTAATGAAAATTTTCCATCGACCTATTTAACTACTTTCAATTTTAAAAATCAGGAACAATTTCTGAGTTTGTTTTATAGATAAATGAAATCTTAATTTCTGGAAAATCTAGTATTGAAAATTTTTGTAGCTTTTAAAAAACAATAATTTGAAGAATCTCTGCAATCAAGATTGCAAATTTGTCCAAACATTTCCAAAAAGCAGCACGGTAATAACAATGGATGGTTACCTAATATAACACTATATATAACATAATCTACATATATTTCCATATATAATAGTCATGACATTTCCCAATATATTATGTGGCCCACAGGAATTAATATTCTCCATTTTCAAGGAAAAGACTCAGCTATCAAATATTTGTTATTTTTTTAAGATATATTTATTTATTTATTCTTGACAGACACAGAGAGAAACAGAGAGGCAGAGACCCAGGCAGAGGGAGAAGCAGGCTCCACACAGGGAGCCTGACGTGGGACTCGATCCCGGGTCTCCAGGATCATGCCCTGGGCTGAAGGCAGACGCTAAACTGCTGAGCCACCCAGGGATCCCTCAAATATTTGTTAAAGGTTTATTTGACCACTTGTCAGCAGTATACACTTTCTAAATGGAATTATTTTTAATATAACAAGTATGTAAGTTGAATTTATGACTAAGCAACAGGTTTATTTTTTAGTATTTTATTTATTTATTCAGGAGAGACACAGAAAGAGAGGCAGAGACACAGGCAGAGGGAGAAGCAGGCTCCATGCAGGGAGCCCGACGTGGGACTTGATCCTGGGACTCTGGGATCATGACCTGAGCCAAAGGCAGACACTCAACTGCTGAGCCACCCAGGCGTCCCTAAGCAACAGGTTTAAATCATGTTTCTTGCTTCTATTATCTATGTGACTGAGCAGCTACAAATATCGCTATACCTTACTTCTCTGGTCCGTAAAACAGGGATAAATATAGTGTCTGTCTTATAAAGTCTTTGCATGAAATAAGTCATTTCATTCTTGGAAAGCACACATAAAAATGTCTGGCAATCATAAATGCACGGTCTGAAAGCTAATATTAAAATTATTATTATTTCAAGAGTGTAATAAAATTATCTTTTTAACACAAAACTGTTACTGTTTGTCCATTTCACATCTATACATTTTTAAAAAGATTTTCTGTATTTATTTTAGGGAGAGAAATAGAAGAAAATAGAAAGTGAGTGGAAAGAGGAGCAGAGGAAGAGAGACAAGCAGACTTCACACTGAGTGCTGAGCCCTGCACCGGGCTTGATCTCCAGACCCTGAGGTCATGACCTGAGCTGAAACCCAGAGTCAGATGCTTAATTAACCGAGCCGCCCAGATACCCCTTGACACATTTTATTTGCACCAAAATATATCACTTTGTAGAAAAACAAAGTTTATTGAATCCAGAAGGGCCTTTCCTACTCTAATGCAGTAGCTCTTAAGAAATCACTCAAGACCTTTATACAATTTCATGTTTCTGCTCGCTTTTCTGAAAGGATTTGATTCAGAAAGTACTATGCAAGATTTTATCTAAACTATTCAACTGCCTGGTTGGATAGTATATGTGCTGTTCAACCAGAAGAAAAAAAATGTACATATATATATATATATATATACACACACACTGGACAGATTCTATAATTTCTACTTAATTTTAAAGACTCCTTGTTCATTTTATAGGCTTTTGTCCTTCTTTTACTATGCTTAATAACTGTTTTCTTTAACTTTTGTATATGTGCAGAGATGATAACCCTATCTCTTATTCTCTTGGCTCTCACTTAGGTTCTCCTATTACATTATGTAAACAATATATATATATTTTTTAATTTGGAGTTATATTTGATATTTTTTTTTTCTCCTAGGGAACTGCACAGAGGCCTAAAGTAAATGTTTATAAAGAAAACCTTTGGCGCAGCCCAGATGGCTCAGTGGTTTAGCGCCGCCTTCAGCCCAGGGCCTGATCCTGGAGACCCGGGATCAAGTCCCATGTCAGGCTCCCTGCATGGAGCCTGCTTCTCCCTCTACCTGTGTCTCTTCCTCTCTCTCTCTCTCTCTCTCTCTCTCTCTCTCGGTATATCTCATGAATAAATGAATGAAATATTTAAAAATATATATTAAAAACTAATAAATAAAAATAAAGAAAACCTTTGTACTTTTGCCTTTACCTGGCAGTACCATCCCCAAACCTATTTAAAATGGAATCACTGAGGCTTTTCATATTGTGGCTGTTGTGTGAATGAAAACCAGAATTTCAGTGGAAAGACAGTTTGTAATGATTATTTTTAAGAGTATTTTCTTCTTCTCTACCTATTGTGAAGATTAAGGTAGACATTATACTTACAGCTTCCTCCGGAATAAAATTATATTTTTATTGCATTGAGGTCATGGCTTTTGAAAGTCAACATTAGGTAAGAGCGTTCTATCAGATGCTCCTTTTTTACAAGCACTTCTTGCCTAAGATAATTGCAAATATGAAAGTTCAATATCGTCAGATTTGGCCAATGCTTACTGATCAACTGGTGACCTCAGAGATTGTTTACAATCTTGAATTCCCAATATTAATTTGCTTTTGACCTATGAAAATTGTTGTGTTTCTTTTGTTTTGGGGTTTTTATGCCTTTTAACTAATTGATTTACAGTTACTGCTTTGGGTTTTGTGGCATCTGTAGCATTATGTTCTATTTGGATGATTGCTTATGTTACTTATTACATTATACAGCCACAATTGAAAGTCACTCTTTTTCTATTTTAGAAATGTTCAATTCATTCATATCTTCTCATTTTTGGTATAATACTCCTTATACAACTGTAAAGATATGGAAATATTAAACTTGTTATGAATTAAATGTTTTAATTAAAATCACAGAATTTTAGACATAAATCTAAGCAAAAATTCTATTCCTATTCAATATAGAATGAGAAAAGCAGGCCTTGGATTATTAAATAAATCATCAAAAATATCTTAAAGATATTTTGAGTGTTTTACAGTATGTGTGTAGAGTGTTCAAATAATTTTTGAACCTATTTTCTAAATTATCATCAAGAGATAGTATTAAAGTATACTTGATCAGTGAAAATAAATTACATAAAAAAAGGTTTCAAGAGATGATTAGGGTAGCACTGTATGCCTCTGTATCACTTTTATGTCGGTTGTGCTAATAATGATCTCTATTTGAATAGCACTCTAGGGCAGCTAAAATAGTCATTTCTTAAATATAAACTAAAAACAACAACAAAAAAAATGTCTATGCCACAGTGAAACATTTAAATGTGTTGTTGCTTAAAATGGTTAGTAATCAAAACTCATTTTATAGTAATTTCAGTATTTTTGAAAATTGTTCGTTATTTAAGTTTCTTATATAAACTCATCATCACTTTCTCCTCTGTATTATTGCATAAAATGCATAACACTATTATAAATAAGAAACACCTATAATAATGTGTCTATATTTCTATTTACATATAATTGCATTGTTAATATAATAGAAAATTTTATTTTTACCCAGCAAGTGGGAAAATAATTCTACCTTAAATAAACATTTAAATTTTCCATACTTCACTACTTAAAAACAATTGCTTGATAATATTCTTGTCTTGAGTAAGTTCCTAAACATTTAAAACAATGCTCAGTTTTGTTAAGTGCATTGTTATTTATATTTAAAGACCTCTCTATATTTATATAGATTTATGTACACATTCATAATTCTGTAATGAAGAATAACATAAGCTTTTTCTCCCTTCCCTTTTCCTAGTTTGATTGTATTATGCGAATAATTTATATCCACATATTGTAGTTTAACTGAGAAGCTCAAATACAAGAATCAACCACGATTTTGCAAATATTATTGGTGTTTATTTTTATTTTAACAATATGTAATTTCCTCAGTTCTTCCTCTGAAGAACTCCTCATGCAAGAAATACCACACAGGGGGGAAAAAAAAAAAGAAAAAAGAAATACCACAGAGGAGCTCGATCCCAGGATCCTGAGATCATGATCTGAGCTGGTCAGATATTTAACTGACTGAGCCACCCAGGCACCCCTACATTTTTCTCAATTTAAATGTCCATCCCTCTGGATATAAATTTAAATGTAATTAATGAGAATGATAGTACATTCTAGAAACCTCCTCTTTATAAAATCGCAAATAATTTTTCCATTGATTATTTAACATGGATATCATTATCCTAAGATCACAGATGATGCCACTGGGCTCAGGAATTTATATTTTTGATTCTCAATTTTTTTTCTATAGTGATAACCTCTCCCCTAAATATTAGATTTGTATTTTGAATTGCCCACCCCAAATCTCTGTTTAAATAAGTAATATTCACTCTAAAATGCAATTTCCTGAATTTGCTCTTTTACAGTCTTTCTTTGGCCTAGAAATAGCTAGCTGATTTCCGAGGTTGGAAACTTTGATGTTATCTTTTTTCACCTCACACTCATCCCATATTAGACCAGCAGCAAATCTCATTGGATTTACTTGCAAATTACATTCAGAATCCAAGAAATTCTTCTCACCCCCACTGCTATCACAGTGCTTTAGCTGGCATCATTTCTCACCTAGTGGATAGCGTTTTAATAGCCTCCTACTTGGGTCCCTTTCTTTCAGCTTCCTCAACCTGCAATTTAGTCATCATAATAACACAGGTTTGAACTGCTCAGGTCCACTTCTATGTGGATCTTTTACAGTACAGCCCTGTTCATGTATTTTCTCTTCCTCATGAATTTCTTCAACATTTTGTCTTCAGTTTACTTTATTGTAAGAATACAGCATATAATACATATAACAAAATAAGTGTTCATTGATCGCTTATGTTATTGGCAAGGCTTCTGGGTCAATAGTAGGCTATTTAGTAAAGTTTGGACAGAGTCAAAAGTTACATATGGATTTTCGATTTTGCAGTGGGTCAACACCCTACTAACTTCTGGGTTGTTCAAGGATCAACTGTGTGAATCTGTTCATTGTACTTCCCCAGGCAAAACATTCGGTGACTCTCTCTCACAGAAAGGGATAAACCCAGACTGTTCAGCGAAATGTAGAAGTCTCTGCAAGAGCTCATCTCGGGCAGTGCTCCAATATCATCTGTGTTCAGCTTCCTCTTCACTCTTCTCCAGTCACACAGACCATGTAGTAACTTCCTGACACAAGCTGTATGCTTTTGTCTCAACTTTTTCAATACCTTTACACTTTGCTGTGAACTTACTTTTCTTGAATTGTCACATAACTAGCACACCTCACTTCATTCAATTTTCCACTCAAATGTCATCTTATGTGAGGGATCACCCAAAAAACTTCTAACACTAGGACATTTCCCTATCAGTTATCCTTGCTTACAGTTACAGTTACATTTAATATTTATTTCCTTATAGACTAGTCTCTGTCACTAGAATGTTAGTTCCACAGAAAGAATAGAATATTTCTGGGCAGCCCAGGTGGCTCAGTGGTTTAGAGCCGCCTTCGGCCCAGGCGTGATCCTGGAGACCCGGGATCGAGTCCAACGTCGGGCTCCCTGCATGGAGCCTGCTTCTCCCTCTGCCTGTGTCTCTGCCTCTCTCTCTCTGTCTCTCTCTGTGTGTGTGTCTAATTAATAAATAAATAAAATCTTAAAAAAAGAATATTTTTCTTGCCTGTTTCTGAACATAGCAATATCATAAATGTTAGTCCTCCCTAACCCTTAATTATTATTTGTTAATCATGTCGGCAGGCATCTCTCTTAAGATCCTTAATCAAATTGGCAAAGACCTTTTTTCATATACGGTAATATTTAAACTTTCCATAGAGTAGGTCCTGAATATCTTTTGGAGGGCCATTACTCTGTCTACTGCATTGATTAAACACAAAGCATAACTATTAAATATAATAGAAACTTGACTCTTCTATTTAATATTTGTCTTTTAAAGAATATATTAAGCTAACACATATATATTGCTACACTGTAAAAAAGCACAAATACTCTAGAAAACAATTAGGCAGTTTCTTAGTAAGTTAAACAGACACTTACCATTTGACCTAGCAAAGCCATTACCAGGTTTTTACTTTGGAGGAATAAAAACTTATGTCCACGCAAAAGCCTGTACACAAATGTTTATAGTCACTTTATTCTTATTCACCAAAAACTCAAAACAGCCTCAATGTCCTTTGGTGAGTAAATGAATACATAGACTGCCATACTCACTCATTTGGTGAGTAAATGAATACACAGACTGCCATTTACTGAATACTATTCAGTAAAAAGATACAAATCACTGACATACAAAACAGAATAAATGAATCCCAAGGGCATTATGCTGATGATAGATGCCACTTTCAAATGCTCCAATACCTTATGATTCCATTCATATGACATTCTGAAAAAGGTAAAACGATAGGGAAAGAGATGGGATCAGTAGTTGCCCCAAAGTAGGGTTAGGCAGAGGGTGTGACTACAAAGAGTGAGCAAAGGCTATTGGGGTGGTTAAGGGATCTCCATTGTTTCCTGATAGTGAAGGTGGTTACACAAATCTATGAATGTGTTAAAACACATAAAACTGTACAGCAAAGAAATAAAAAAGACAAATTCGTATCTGTAAAATTTAAAAATATTAACCTTACGATGTTCTATGATACAGTAATCTGTGGTATTGCTGAAGAATGGAACTTAATTCTAACAGATCTGATTGGTAAAAGCAAATAATATAGCTACTTAGTGTATCTAGCCAATGGTATGATAACTCTATTTCAACGCAACATTCTGTTGTTTACTCACGATGCACACGCACCACATATACACACACAGTTTTTCTTAGAGTAAAAGTAATTATGTACTGAAGTAGCATCAGAAAACTTCAGAAGTTGGGGATTCAAGAGTATTTGATGAATATATTTTTATATTTTTAAGAACACAGTATACTAATTACCTGGAACACAATGTAAAACAGTAACACACGAAACAAAATGTATACAACCATCTTTCTCATTCACAATGAAGTTTTAGAAATTACCATTCAACGCTGATTTTTCTAATCCTGACCTATCAATCCCATTTCTTGCTATCTTTTTCTTTCTTCTGATAGCACTGTCTCATTCTACATACTCCTAGTGAAGAAATGCACAAGTCCTGACATTCTGCTAATATCAGGTAAAGACTCAGGACACCGCCCATTTTTGTTTGTTTGTTTTGTTTTGTTCTCCTTTTATGAAAGAAAACTACTTTCTCTTTCACAGGTTTATCTCAGGCCATCTGGTTTGATTACAGTCACAATAGGTGTTAAACATGCAGTATAATATTCTGTGTTACAGTCAGGGTCAGAAAATAGTTTTTTCTCTATTTGGTTTCTTCTGAATGATTCCTTGATTCTGAATACAGCAATTTCTTAAATGTTAATTTGCATTAACCCTCAAAGGCTATTAACCATGTCAGCAGCTCTCCAGAGGATTTTATAAAAGGCCTTAAACTAATATTTGATGTTAGTTCTTAAGTAGGTCAGGCCCTTTTCTTTTTGATAACTTAAAATTCCTATTTAATCAGACAGTTTTAAGACAGAAATATACAGCTGCATTATAAACAAAATAGTGTTTTAATATCTATTATATTTGATTAGATAGTATTCAATCACTATAAAAGACCTTTACCAGCTTCCCTTTACCCTCATTCTCTGGTCAACTTTTTTTTTTTTTTCCAGACTCTGTGAGCACCAGTAATATATATTCTTTTCATCTTGTAAGACCTAAGCCAACAGTAATGGACTTTAAGCTGATCACTTGTCGTACCTTAAATCTTTCCTCTCTAATTCAGGGTTTTCTCAAATTTTTAGTGACCTGCTACTTGAAAACCATAAACCTTCAACTAATTCCTGACATTAGATTATTTGGAAACTTCCTCTGTTGTGCCAAAGTGAAATTGTAATACTTGGAAAACTGAAAACATTCATAAAGATTTTGGCATATCTCTTAACTAAGAATTTTCTTATCTGGTTATTATTTTATACTTTTTTCTCCCAATAACATAATGCTAAAAATCCAGAATGAATATTTCAACCCAATGATATTATTCATAAATCCAAAGTAATCATGGCAAGTTCTTTATTAAGGAAGCATAAAACTTTAAACAATGATGTATAAGAATACTATATCTCAGATATTTCTTATTTAGATAGAACAAAAAAACTAATTAAAAATAAAAATGATTTTAGGCATGTTTTATCTTTATTTCTTCTATACATTTCTATTTCCACTTATAATGGAATTATTATTTTACAGAACTCAATTTATATTTCTGGCTGAGGAAAGAGCCACATACTCTAGGCAATGGAGGAGGCAGTATTATCAGTAGAATTCTCTAATTAACTATGTATGAAGCTCATTGCTGGATGGTTCACTGAAATGTATAAGTAGTTTGGTTTCGTTTTTACTCCAGAAGATATCACTCCAACATGCCCCAGGTATTATTCCATTTGGATCAATAGTGAATTATTGATGTTCAGTGACACTGCTGAATGATCTAATTGTGTCCATTAAAAATATGTGTTGGATGTCTGTAAAGCACATAATTTTAAGGGGAGGTTGATTATTTCCTTCTTGCTCAGAATACAGTTGAAAAAAAGAGGTGAAAAATAAACTAAGCCAGAATATATGGACATCTAATTTCTAGTTCCTCTTGTAAGGCCTTTGGAAGTCACCACTATGTCCTAACAATAAGTCGAAAGCTGAAGATACTAAAAAATCAACTCTCCCTGAATCTGTTAGAGAAGGGAGGATACCAAGCAAACTGCTGCTTCCAAATTGGAAAGACAGACATGCAATATAGGGAGTCACAGTTTTCCAGAGCAGAGACTCACCAGCAGAACCTACCAAGGGAAGCCGTGCCAGAAAAAGAAATAAAACAAAACCTAAACTATAACTTATAAGTTGCTGAGGTTGAGTGTGAACCAAGTCTGAGAGTTAAAAACTTCAGGGATCCCCACACATAGGGAAGCCCAACCTTTTTTAATGAGTTTTACCTGTAGGAGCTTAACCAGATTCTCACAGTAAATACTGAAGAAAACTATCCTTGTGCTTCTGCAGAGAGAGGGGAAAAGTAACAATTTTCAAATATGAGAAAGCACTCTGCTCTTAAGAAGCCCTGATCTCACAATTAACTGTTTAAGGAGAACCCAATCAGCTGGAGTTTTATCAGACTCTAAATAACCTACAGAAGAGAAATACCCAACATCAGCCCATTCTAATCGTCCTTCCCAACCTAAGAAAATGGGAAAAACTGAGAGGCATATGTGAAGTTGACAATCCAGAGGCAAAGCCTTTCTAGAAGACTGAGACCTTATCATAGGAGTGTAAAAGCTTTTCTTACCTGTGGATCATACCACCAAATTACTAAAGGCTTAATTATAGCAGTTATTTTCACCTGGTACACTGTATATCATGTCTATCAAGAAAAATTCACATGACATACTGAGAGGCAGAAAATACAATTTGAAGACATAGAGTAAGTAGCATAATCAAACATAGCAGGGATGTTGTGATTATCAGACCAGAGATTTAAAACAAGTATGATTAATATGCTAAGGGCTCTATTGGATAAAGTAGATAGCATGCAAGAACATATGGGCAATGTGAGCAGAGAGACAGAAATCCTAAGAAAGAATCAAAATGGAATTCTAAAGATTAAAAACACTGGGATAGAAATGAAGAATGCCATATATATATACTAGCTGAGGAAAGAAAATTCTCTGAGCCAGGGGATATATGAGTGGAATCCTCAAAACCTAAAAGGGAAAGTAAACAAAGATTTTTTTTTTAAAAAAGGAACAGACTATACAATATCCAAGGACTGTGGGACAACTACAGAAGGCATAATGTACACATAATGGGAATACCAGTTGGAGAAGAAATAGAAAAAGGAACAGAATATTTTAAGCAATAAATGACTGAGGATTTCCCCCAAATTAATGACAGATGCCAAATTATAGGTCCAGGAAACTCAGAAAACACTAAGCATAAGAAATAAAGAAGGAGAAGAAAAAGAAATAAGAAGAAAGAGAAGGAGGAGAGGGAGGGGGAAAAGGTGGAAGGGGAAGAGAAAGAGGAAGAGAACAGGGAGGAGGAGGATGAAGAGGAGAGGGGCTTGAGGGAAATCCTACACCTAGGCATATCATTTTCAAACTACAGAAAATCAAAGAAAAAGAAAAATACCATGAAACAAGGTATGTGGGTAGGGACAATTTACCTATAGAGGAACAAAAATAGAAATTATATTTGACAGCTTCTCAGAAATCATACAGCAAGAAGAGTGAAGTGAATTATTTATGTAGAGAGAAAGAAAATCCAGCAACCTAGAATTATGTACCCTGCAAAATTATCTTTCAGAATTGAAGGAAATAATGACTCTCAGACAAACAAAAATTTAAGGAATTTCTTGCTGACAGATCCACTTTGTAGGAAGTTATTAAAAGAGTTAAGAGAAGTTTATTTAGAGAGTAGGAAAATAATATAAGTCAGAACCTTGGATATACGTAACAAAGACAAGGAGTCAAAAGGAATAAATTAAAATAAAACCTTCAGGGATCCCTGGGTGGCTCAGTGGTTTAGCGTCTGCCTTTGGCCCAGGGCATGATCCTGGAGTCCCGGGATCGAGTCCCACATCAGGCTCCCAGCATGGAGCCTGCTTCTCCCTCTTCTCTCTCACTCTCTCTCTTTCTCTCTCTCTCTCTCTCTCTCTCTCTCTCTCTCTCATAAATAAATAAATAAATCTTTAAAAAAAAACCTTTAGTTTTTCTTATTCTAAGTTACCTGACAAATAGTAACTTGTCCAAAATAATACCAAAAAAGTATTTGGTTATGTATGATTATGTATATGTCATATACAAGTATGTATATGACATACACATAATATATACTTACTTGTACATAATGAAAAGAATGACAATAATGATACAAAGGATTGGAGGGAGGAAACAGGATTATTTTGTTCTTATAACTTATTCATGCTACCTGAGAAGTGATATTCAAATGTGCACTTGGATAGGCTGTAAGTGTATATCATTAACTCTAAGGAAAATGCTAAAAAAATAAAAAATAAAAAAATAAAAAAAACAAGAGAGAGGGGGGGGGGGAAAGAAGTATAATCTATCTGCTAAGAGAAAAAATAGAATTATATGAAATGTTCAACTAAAACCAAGGCAGCAAAAAAATGGAAGAAAAAGTAGAAACAGAGAACAAAGGCAAAGGATAGATGACAGTAACAAATGTGATGAATGTGAAATACAAGTATGTTAAAATCACTTTTCAATGTCAAGAGTTTAACTCTACCAATTAAAAGATAGTAATTGTCAGAGAAGATCCATCTATAAGTTGTGTACAAGAAAATCATTTTAAAACATAAAAACATGTTTAGATTAAAAGTAAATGGATCAAAATTAAAAGCTGCATAACAAAGTAAACAATCAGCAAAACTAAAAGACAATCTACTGAATGGGAGAAGATATTCGCAAATGACAATTATGATAAACCGTTAGTATCTAAAATATATAAAGACCTTATACAACTAAACACCCAAAAGACAAATAATCCAATTTAAAAATGGGTAGAATACATGAATGGACATTTCTCCAAAGAAGACATCCAGATGGCCAACAGACACATGAAAAGATGCTCAACATCATTAATCACCAGGGAAATGTGAATCAAAACCACAATGAGATACCACCACACACCTGTCAGAATGGTTAAAATGAAAAACACAAGGACAAGTGTTGGCAAGAATGTAGAGAAAAAGGAACCCTTGTGCACTGTTGGTGGGGATGCAAACTGGTGCAGCCACCATGGAAAATAGTATGGAGGTTCCTCAAAAAATTAAAAATAGAATTACCATATAATCCAATAATTCCACTACTAGATATTTACCCAAGGAATATGAAAACTCCAATTCCAAAAGATATCTTAAAACTGCAATGAGATATCACCTCGCACCTGTCAGAATGGCTAAAATTAACAACATAGGAAACAACAGATGTTGGCGAGGATGTAGAGAAAGGGGAACCCTCTTACATTGTTGGTGGGAATGCAAACTGGTCCAGCCACTCTGGAAACAGTATGAAGATTCCCCCAAAAATTAAAAATAGAACTACCCTACAACCCTGCAATTGCACTACTAAGTATTTACCCAAAGGATACAAAAATACTAATTCAAAGGGATACATATACCCCATTAGCATTATAGCAGCATTGTCAACAATTGCCAAATGATGGGAAGAGCCCAAATGTTCATATATATATATATATATATATATATATATATATATATTTACTTATATATATATATTTATATATATAATTGATATCTATATATGTAAAATTGGTGAAAGGAATTAAGAATACATTTATTATAATGAAAGCTGAATAATGTATAGAATTGTTGAATCACTATATTGCATACTTGAAACTAATACAATGCTATATGTTAATTATACTGGAATCAAAATTTTAAAAATCAACACCAGAGAAGTTTTTATCAGTGTAATATTTTCACATGATGCAGAAAAATTAAATATACCAAAGAGCTTCTTATATAAAATAGCAGTTCTTGTCAACCCATCCCTTCACCTGCCTGAGGCAATATCCATGATACTAAGTAATATGATTATTGCTCTTCCTCGATTTATTAAATTCAGACAAGTTTCATTTAAAAAAATAAATAGAGAAAAATATACTACATTAACACTAATCAAAAGGAAGCAGAGGGATAGCCATAGTAATTTCAAACAAGACAGACTTGGGGATGCCTGGGTGGCTCCGTTGTTGAGCATCTGCCTTTGGCTCAGGGCGTGATCCCAGGTCCAGGATTGAGTCCCACATCAGGCTTCCAGAGAGAAGCCTGCTTATCCCTCTGCCTCTCTTTCTCTGTATATCATGAATAGATAAAATCTTAAAAAAAAAAAAAAAGACTTCAAATCAAGGAAGTTATTAGGAATAAAGAAGGCCATTATATAATGATGAAGGAGTCAATTCTCCAAGAAAACATAATAATCCTTACCATGAAGGCACCTAACAACAAAGCATTACACTCTTTGAGGCAAAAACTAAGAGAGTGCAAGGAGATATATGAATCCACTATCATAGCTGGAGACCTCAACACTCCACTATTAGAAATGGACAGATCCAACAGGCAAATCCTCAGTTAAGGACATGGCTGACCTCAACAACACCATCAATCAACTGGATATAATTGACCTCTATAGACTACTTCATCCAAAGCAGCAGAATGTACAAACTTCTTAAGCTCTCATCGAACATTCAATAAGATAGATAACATTCTGGTTCATAAAACACCCCTAACCAATTTAAAAATGCAGAAATCATACAGTATCTGTTCTCAGATCATAATGGGATTAAATAACAAATCAATAAAAAAAGATAACTGGAAAAACTCAAACTATGTGGAGATTAACAACATACAAGTGTTAATGAATTCCACTTGATCATGTTGTATGATCTTTCTAATGTGATGCTGATTTGGGTTGGTTGGTATTTTGTCCAGGATTTGTTCATACATAATTAGAGATATTGACATACAGTTTTCTTGCCATTCATTTATTTGTCTTTGGTTTCTGGGTAATAATTCCTCTTAAAATGGGTTGAAGAGTATTCTAGAGGGATATTCATATCACTGGGTACATATATCAGGGAAGAAGAAATATCTAAAATCAATAACCTAAGTTTATACCTCAGGAAACTAGATCCTCAGAAGCTATTTATCTTGTAACTGTTCCCAGTTTGCACCTTTTGACAAAAAGAACAAATTAAATCTAAAATAAGCAGAAGAAAAGAAACAAAAGTTTAAAGAACAGCAAAGAAATTGAAAATAGGAAATCAATAAAGAAAAATCAAAAGCCAAATGCTGATTCTTTGAAAAGATGAATAAAATCAATAAGCCTCCATCCAGGCTTAGGGAAAAGAGAAAGAAAAAAGAGAAAAAAATGAGAGAGAAAGGAAAAAAGGAGAGAGAGAAGAGAGAACACAAATTAATGCTATCAGAAATGAAAGAGAAGATATTTCTACAGAGCACATGGATGTTACAATGACAATAAAGTAATGCTATGACAAGAATTGGCCCACCAGATTGAAAGTCACATTCTGCCAAGATTCACACAAGAACAAATAGGCAATATGTATAGATATATATCTAAAAAAATTGAATCAATAATCTAAAGTGCTTCAAAACAGCACAAGGCCCAGATAGGTTCACTGTTGAATTATACCAAACTTTTAAAGAAAAATCTATACCAATTCTAAACAGTCTCTCAGAACTTACAAACAGAGCTCTTGACTCATCCTGTGAGGCAGGCAAATAATACCAAAATCAGACAAAGACATTACAAGAAAAGAAAGCTATAAATCAGTATCTCTCATGAACAGATGTAACGATCTTCAACAAAATCTTTGCAAATCAAACCCAACAATGTATAAAAAGAATTATACATAATAAACAAGGAGGATTTTAAGAAATTTTTTATTTATTTATTTATTTTTTTATTTATGATAGTCACACAGAGAGAGAGAGAGAGAGGCAGAGACACAGGCAGAGGGAGAAGCAGGCTCCATGCACCGGGAGCCCGACGTGGGATTCGATCCCGGGTCTCCAGGATCGCGCCCTGGGCCAAAGGCAGGCGCCAAACCGCTGCGCTACCCAGGGATCCCCAACAAGGAGGATTTATTCCAGGTATGCAAGACTGGTACAATAATTAAAAATCAATTAATGTTACCTATCATACTAGTGAACTAAAGAAGAACAGCCACATGATCATATCAATAAATGAAGAAAAAGTTCTTGACAAAATCCAACAATGATTCATGATTGTAAAAAAACCTCAGCAAATTAGTAAAAGAGGAAAACTTCCTCAACTTAGAATATCTACCAAAAAATCTAACACTAACGTTATACTTAATGGTGAGAAACCTGAAGCTTTCCCACTAAGATCAAGAACAAGACAAGATGACTCCTCTTACCACTACTTTCAAATATCATACTGGAATTCCAAATAATACAGTAACAAGAAAAGGAAATAAAAGGCATGCAGAGTGGGTTGGAAAAAATAAACTGTCTTTGTTCAAAGATGACATGATCATCTTTATGGAAAATCTGAAAGAATCTACAAAAAATGTGGAACTAGTAAACCATTTTAGCAAGGCTGCAGGATATGGGGATTATAAAAGCCAATCACCTTACTACATGATAGCAATGAACAAGGAGAGTTTGATATTAAACGGCAATGTAATTTACAGTAGCACCCTAAAAATGAAATAATTAGGGAAATCATAAAACTCTGATAAACATCTCAAAGAAGAACTAAATAAATGAAGAGATATTCTGTTCATGGATAGGAAGACTCAATATTATCAATATGTCAGTTCTTCCCAGTGTGATCCACAGGTTCAATGTAATATCAATTAAAATTTCAGCACGTTACTTTGTAAATGTTGATAACAATGATTCAAATAATACTGAGGAAGAGCAGGAAGAGCAGGACTGACAACCTGATGCCAAGACTTATGTTAAAGCTTAAGTAATACTTAGATTATATTGACAGGGATGGAACTGGAGGGTGTTATGCTGAGCAAAATACATCAATCAGAGAAAGATAATTATCATATGGTTTCACTCATTGGAATGTAAGAAACAGAGCAATGAATCATAGGGGAAGGGAGGGAAAACTGAAGGAAAAGTCATCAGAGAGGGAAACAAACCATGAGAGACTCTTAACTATAGGAAACAAACTGAGTGGTGCTGGAGGAGAGGTGGATGGGGGGACGTGGTAATTGGGTGATGGGCTTTAAGGAGTGCAGGTGATGTGATGAGACCTGGGTGTTATACACAACTGATGAATTACTGAACTCTACATCTGAAACTAATGAGGTACTGCTATATATTGGCTAATTGAAAATACATAAATACATAACTACATTAATAAAATATGGTGTGGTATTGGTAAAGGAAAGATAAGTAGATCAATGGAAGAGTCTAGAATGCTCAGGAAGAGAACCACCTAAATATACTTAGCTGATCTTTGATAAAGAAACAAAGATAATACAATGGGAAAAAAAAAAAGTCTTTTTTAACAAACGGTCCTGGAACAACTGAAAACCCACATACAAAAAAAAAAAAAAAGAATCTGGACACAGACCTTCCACTCTTTACAAAAATTAACTGAAAATGGATTATGGATTATAAATGTAAACATAAGATGTAAAACTATGAAACTCTTAAAAGAAAACAAAGGAGAAAACCCAGTGATTGTGGGTATGGCTTAACCTTTGTTACAACCCCAAGGCCATGATCCATGAAAGAAATAAAGAAGCTGAATTTCACTAAAAATAAAAACTTCAGTTCTACAAAAACATGATATCAAGGGAATGAGAAGACAGGTCGTAGACTGGGAGATAATATTTGCAAAGCAACACAGCTCAAAAAGAACTGTTATCTAAAATATGCAAAGAATCCTTAAAACTTAACAATAAGAGAATAAACAACCTGATTAAAAAATGGGCCAAATACTTTGACAGCCACCTTACCAAAGAAGATACAAATATGGCAAATATGCATATGGAAAGATGATTAATACCATATGTCATCAGAGAAATGCAAAATAAAACAATAACAGGATACCGCCACGCTCCTACTTGGAGGGCCAAAATCCAGAATCCTGACAGCAGCAAATGTTTGCCAGGATGTGCAGCAACAAGAACTCTCATTCACTATTGAAGGGAATGCTAAATGGTGCAGCCACTTTGGAAATCAGTTTGCCATTTTCTTACAGATTTAAACATATTGCTACCATATAGTCCAGCAATTGTGCTCATTGGCATCTACCCAAATGAGCTGAAACCTTATGTCTACAAAAACCTTACGCACAAATGTTTACAGCACCTTTGTTTACAACTGACAAAACCTGAAAGTGACAACGATCACCTTCCTTAGGTGAATGGATAAATCCTCGTGGTACATCGAGACGACAGAATATTACTTGGTGCTCTAAAGAAATGAGCTATCAAGCCATAGAAATACAAGAAGAAATCTTAAACGCATAATATTAAGTAAAAGAAGCAAATCTGAAAAGGTGGCATAATGTCGAATCCACCTACCTGATGTTCTAGAAAAATGATGAGGACAGAAAAAATGGTTAGGGGTTGCCAGGGGTTGGGAGGGGAAAGGCTGGGCAGAGCACAGACGATTTTTAGGACAATAAAACTATTATATATGACACCACGATGGTGGGTACCAGTTATTGTGCATTCGTCAAACTCTAGAGTGGAACACACCAAGGGTGAAGTCTAAGGTAAATCATGGATTCTGGATGATAATGATATGTCAGTGTAGGTTCCGGGATTATGAAAAATGTAGGATATTGACATGGGGGAGGCTGCCCAGATGCGGCGCCAGCAGGAACACAGACACTCTCTGTGCTATCAGTTCAATTTTGCTGCAAACCTAAAGCGACTCTAAAAACAATCTTAAGAAAATAACTGCATAAGTGTATGTACCTATAGTACTTTAATCTCGAATCCATAAATTCTTCAACTCTCCATTGATAGTATCAGTAAGGATTTATTTTTGAACCGAATAGAATCAAGGGAACTAGGTTGAATGAGACACAATCACTTTACAAGAGTTGGTAACAAAACATTCTTTAAGATCCTAACTTATCAGGAATTTATTTGGTTGTATTAAGCATATATAAATTGTGTCCTCTATCCATTTCATTTCTCACTGTCACATTAAAACTGAAACTTGGATTATATTCCTTTTTTTACTTTAAATTACCTTTATCCTTAAGAGATGCTATGATGAATGGAAACTATAGGATATTAATTTACAACAAATAGTTGAGTTTAAGATTGAGGGTAGTCCTACTTTTCAGACACAGTAATAAGACAGACATCACTTTATCTGTGTTAAATGAGTGCTCCTACCATCCATTTTTTTTGAATCTTCGATTGATCTTTGTCATATTTTAAGATCCTAACAATGTAGCCCAATTTCAATTTCTGCAATTGAAAACTGAGAAAATTCAGGAGAAAGTTTTAGGTGAATTATTCAGTGATAGTCTTTGCAGCTCATCTCAATTTTAAATATTTGAATAATTTCTATGACTGAAGAAGAATGATCAGTGCAAATGATATAAATAACCATTAAGGGGACATTTTTGATTGACAGCTACTCCCCAAAATGTTCAAAGTAAAAGCCAGTTATTATCAACAAAATTATTGAATATAATAACTTGAAGGGTGTAGTATAGTCTAAAATCAATGCATTTTGACACACAAGAATGATTTTTATAAAACTTGCCATTTAAATTGTCATGAGCTGGAAAAAATGTGGCTAAAATCATATTTAATTTATATTCATATAAATTGGATAATGAATAAAAGTAAACAAGGGAAGACACTTGAACCGCTTCTTTCCTCAATACATTTTTTTAATGGTATAATTTCACTTTTGGGAAGCTAACTGCATTTTGTACGTTGCAGACAAAGTAAGCCTCAAAAAAAGAGTATATACAGTGATAAAACAAGAAAAGAACATAACAAATAATCACTGCATTTCTAATATTTTTGTTTGTTTCTTTCCTTTTTTGATGTGTGTGTGTGTGTGTGTATGTGTATGTGCATAAAACACATGAATTCATCAAGAATTTAGATTAGTTAGGTAACATAACTAACGCCATAGGAGTCTACTGTTATAACAACATGAAAGCTATCAGAGGAATGATATGGGGAGTTATTGAAGAACTTTAGAATAACATAGCTGGTTAGCCGGAAGACCTAAACAGTCCTTGTTTTATTTCCTTTAATAAATTGTTATTTCTAAAACACATATTACATACCAGCTCTTGGAGTAGACACTATTTCAACAACTGAGGATACTACAGAAGTCTGCACTGTGAGGAAATGATTATCTAGTTTTGGGAAAGAAACAATTAAATAAAGTTTTATAATTCATTTTGGATAGCTTATCAAATTAACTTTATATTAGAAGAAATTTTTATTTTGATAAACAAGAGGCATTAAGATAAATATCCTCCATATTCTTTAATCAAATTTAGAATCAGGTAAAACAAAGTCGGTACTTTAAAACATATGAATATACTGTGAAATAGGCCACAACAAATTACTCCACCATCTCCGTACACTTTTACCTTTATCTGAATCTGAAGGTCATCACTAATAATTTATCATAAAGCTCAGTATATTCTGAAAAGCCCACCGCCTTTGTAGGATGCCATTTAAGGATATACACGTACTGAATCTCATATGAACACACATCACAGACATTTGTACAGCAATTCAAGAATCCCTGGGTTGTAAATACAACAATCCTAATGTAAGCTATCCCCCACAAAATGATTGTGGCCCTGATTGGAACTTCAGCATTTAAACTTATTTTTCAAGCACGGTCAACTTAACCTTTAAAATAAGTAAATTCATGACTGCTAACATTTTATTGGTTGGTAATTTACAAGTAATGCAATATTTAATGGTTCTGAAGAAAGTCTGTAGCAAATTTTCAAATCCCAAATCCCATAACAGCATTAGCAGGTAAGGCTGAGAGTCACTTAACCTAACTTAATGTTGCTTGTTTTCAAGGGTATCACACAGTTATTTAAGCATAAATTAAATTAAACATTTAGACCTCTGACCAAGAAAGAGAGAAAAAAATAGCAGAAAGGACAACACAAAAACAAAAACAAAAACAAAAACAGTGCTACTTTACACATTATTGCCAATCTTGTCAAAATATAGGAACATTTTTTGATCATTTATGATTTGTTTCATGAGTCAGTATTTTATTTCTGAACTTCTCTGTTATGTCTATCTCTGTCTATCCATCCTACTTATATAAGAGAGTCTCCTTACTTCCCAATTTTAAACGCTTCTCAGGCTTTTTCATCTTTTGCTGTAATATTCTTTATGGTACCTATAGAATCTTTTAAAAGCCTTTTGTTAGGACAGCCCAGGTGGCTCAGCGGTTTAGCCCCACCTTCGATTCAGGGCCTGATCCTGGAGACCCAGGATCAAGTCCCACGTCAGGCTCCCTGCATAGAGCCTGCTTCTCCCTCTGCCCGTGTTTCTGCCTCTCTCTTTCTGTCTCTCATGAATAAATAAATAAATAAATAAATAAATAAATAAATAATCTTAAAAAAAAGAAGTAGGATCTTTTAAAAAAATTTGAAAAAAGTTTTTTTTAGGTACATTTCTCTTAATAGTTTCTAGAATTTACTCCAATATTTACCTACTTTAATACAGCGACATGCATAAAATTTATGAGCGATCTCACTTATTGATCAAATATACACTCGTATTCAATTGTCAGCCTTCCATTGTAATTCACTTTCTCCCTAAGACTAGTTTTCATCAGACTGATTACAGTTAAACTTCCACAGGAAAGTGTTCTGTAGGGACCAGGTATAGTATAGTTCATTCATTTTACAGGTGAGGACATCTAAGTCCAGAAAGAATAATGCCTTGTCAAAGTGCCAAGCCTCACCCAGTCCCTGAGTATAAGGAACATTCAAGCTTTTTTTTTTTTTTTTTTTCTCCCATTAACCCACAGATTTCACAAAAGTCCAACTGGAAGTTGTCCCAGTTCTACTCTAGTAAAATAGATAAGGTCATGTGGCTGTTAGAGATTAATTCATGTTCCTCAAACCCAATTCTTTTCCTTCAATGCATACACCACGCTTCATTTCCCACCCTCGCTTGAAGTGAGGTGCAGCAAGTGACGGAGTGTGGTCAGTGTGATGTAGTAGAGTGCTGCGTGCCACGTTCAGTTCGGCTGCTGAGAATCTCCCAGCAGTGCTCCTCATTGCTTCCCCATCCACTGACTGAATGGAGAGAACTTACAGGATCTGATATAGATCAGAGGTTTGACATGGAAGTGACCCGGGTCTCTGAATTACAACATGAAGCAGAGTCCAACTAAACCTGGAAAATGCATATTGGACTATAATAGGTACAAGCAATAACATTTTATTGTGTTACATCACAACTGATTTGGGAATTTTTTTGTTCTAGGAAGTGGCATACTTGAGTAATAAGTCTGTATCGATAATACACATTGATTACTTTGGATTTTTGCCTTTGGTAATTTTTAGGAGAGAGTCTTGCCAGAACTTTCACTGAAGTATACATTAATGAAAATGCTGTCCTTATTTAAAAAAAATATTAATATTCTAATGGATAATGGGTGGCAAAAATGTGAAATTGTATTTAATATATACTTAAATTTTAGTAATTAATTTTTACACTTTAGGTAGTCAAATTGGTGACAAATTCTGTCACTGTTCTGTTGTAGGACTACATTGAAACAATAATGCACAAAATATCTAGTTAGTGCATTAAATTCTTTTGGCTTGACATGTTCAGTAGCTTTGCTATCTCTATTAAAAATTATTTCAATAGGGCACTAAGTATATATGTAGTTTTCTATAGATCTGATGTTTAGTTTTCTATAATTTCAACTATTGCATCCTTTATTGGAAAAAAAATCACAATGGTAAGCTATAAATACTGGAAATTATTATTTTTATGATTTTAAATTAACTCACTGATGATTCAAATTTCCTTTACAAAATAATAAACTCAGGATTTCTTTATGGGTCATCTATGTATACAGTATATTCTTTTTTTAATATTTTCACAAAACATTTCAAGAAGAGAATTATTCCTGTGTTCCAATAGATATTGTTATTTGAATTTCTGATATTGGTTGTAGTAGCAAGAATTAATTTATAGATGTAAAAAAATATTTATGGATGTGAATACAAAATATATGTTATTTTTTGTTTTGTTTATAACACTTAGCAAACTATCTTAGATTTAGCAAAGCTTTGGAAAGCGATTTATGATCACTTATCACATAGAGGAGGTCTGAATGTTTCCTTTAAAAAAAAAAGATTTTATATATTTATTCGTGAGAGACACAGAGAGAGAGGCAGAGACAAAAAGGCAGAGGGAAAAGCAGGCTCCCTGCAAGGAGGGAGCTCGATATGGGACTCCATCCTGGGACCCTGGGATCACGACTTGAGCTGAAGGTAGACGCTAACCACTGAGCAACCCAGGCGTCCCCTGAATGTTCTTATTTAAATAATATTTGGTTTTGTTCAAAGAAAAAGGCTCTTGGAATGCCTGGGTGGCCTAGCGGTTAAGCACTTGCCTTCGGCCCAGGGCGTGATCCTGAAGTCCCGGGATCAAGTCCCACAGTGGGCCCTGCATGGAGCCTGCTTCTCCCTCTGTCTATGCCTTTGCCTCTCTCTGTGTCTCTCATGAATAAATAGATAATTTTTTTAAAAAATTTAAAAAGATAAAAGCTCTTAGAGTAATACATTGAAATCATTTGGATATCATTTGATTGAGAAATCCAGGGTGATGGTAATTCATGTTTGTCCTTGAACATCCTGGAGAAGCATGAAATAAAAATTTTAAAAGGATTATGATAGCCTTATTTGAAATGTAAGTAAATTCACTTACATGCAAATAAGTTGTTTCTGCGCCTATTTCTAATGTGCATGTATAGTCCAGCTGATTGAAAAATATGATAGAAATTTGGGAGTTAAATGACCTAGGAATACATGCCATCTTGAATCACTAAATTCTACACCTGAAACTAATATTACACTGTATGTAAACTAACTGGAATTTAAATAAAAACTTGAAAATATCTGCTATCTTTGCTTACCTTCTAACAGAAGTTTTCTCTAATAGACTTTCCATGAATAATTTTGCCTCTTTCCTATAAATAACCATAAGATTTTTTTAATAAGAGAAATTTTTTTTAAAAACTTTCTATTTCTATTATAGCAAAAATCTATGTTTTATAACCTGATCTCATAATTTTGAAATATATCAGCAGGTAAGAAAGTTAGTATCAATAACAAAGACACTGAAGGTGAGATTCCAGCTGAAATGATTCTGAACTATATAAGATTTACAAAGTAATACATCTCCATTTTTATCCCTCTTTGCTCTCTGAGTCAGGAAATGGAAATGAATCCACCTATATAAATATTTATAATCAGCTCCGATGAACTCTGTTAAGATATAAAAGGAAAGAAATTCAGGGGCATCTGGGTGGCCTAGTTGGTTAAGCATCTGACACTTGATTTTGGCTCAGGTCATGACCTGAGGGTTATGAGACCAAACCCTGCATCAGGCTCCGCAATGAGCATGGGGCTGGCTTAGGATTATCACTCTCCTTTTCCCTCTGCTCCTCCCTGCTGCATGCACACTCTCTCTCTTGCTCTCTAAATAAGAAAAAAAAAAAAAAAAAAAAAAACTAAGGAAGTTCACATGCCACAATTTGCCTGATTGGCACTTAATGTATGTACTTTATTAAGCTATGGGTTAATGGCATATTGAAGATTAGATACAAAATGATGTCAAATATCATAAATTCAAGATTGAATAGCCTTTGTGTAAATCTTAAGTCCCTATTAACCAATGATATGAAACAAATCTTAAGAATAATATATCTATTCTTTTATTTCCAGGATTATTTTGCATAAAATGAGGGAAAAAAAATAGGTGGAAATACTTTGGACCAGTAAAATGATTCGTAAAAATCAGTTATTTAAAACCACACGAAGAGTCTGTTTGAAGAAGTGTTGTCACCTGTGTCTTTTTCTATTTATCTATCCCTTTATTTTTTTTAAGATTTTATTTATTTATTCATGAAAGACACAGAGAGACAGAGGCAGAGACACAGGCAGAAGGAGAAGCAGGCTCCATGCAGGGAGCCTGATGTGGGACTTGATCCCGGGGCCCCAGGATCATGCCCTGGGCTGAAGCCGGAGCTAAACAGCTGAGCCCAGGCTGCCCTCTATCCCTTTATTTATACTGTTATGATCCTATTTGTTTTATTTGGCAAAATTCCCCCTGTTCAAGTCATTCATTATTATCTATGCCATTCCTGAGGAATTTACTCCTTATTTTAAGATTTTATTTCTTTAGTTTTGTGATCGTTCTTTTATACACCCAGAATAGGATTAAGAAAATTTAGAAAGTCCCGTTCTCTTCTTTAAAGACAAAATATATATTTTTTCTATTTGCAGAAATATCAGGGTAAAGTCGGAGAAGACAACTTGCTTACTAAGAGAAGGAGTCTGGTATAATAATATTAGCAATGAAAAAGAGACGGTTTACACATATGATTTCAAATCCTCATTTTTCTACTTAAATTAACTAGCTCTTGGTCTTAGAGTCAGTACTTGATCTCTCATAAACAAAATAATCTCTCATAAGTAATACGTGGGTAATACCCCCAGCCTATGATTATGTTTTTGATTTCAGGCAAAATCGCATTTGCGGTCATACAGTTAGAAATCTATAAATTATAGATGTATCATCACTTCAGGGAAAATTTTGAAAAAATTAAATTATTCCATCTTTTGCTACCCATATGATGAGTGAATTGGCATAACACTAATGGTGCACACCTTTTCCAGTCAGGGAGGGATTTCATTATACCCAACTTTCAAAGCATGCCTTTAGGTAACGCTACAAAAATCTAAATGTGTCTTGATGATGAAAGACCTTTTTATGCCCAGCAGGAAGAAAAAAAGGTGGGTACTGTTTCTCCTATTTACCTCCCAACCGCCTACTCCCTTCCTTCCCAACTCTTGAGACTTAATGATATTAATCATCCTCTTCAACACAAGTTTCTGCCATCAGAGAAGCCCATTTGAACGATCAACTTTACATGACAGTGTAACTTCCATTTTTTTGAGCTCTTCATATCAGCTCTCTCTGATTGCTGTGCTTTCTTATCAATCATACTATTCTTTGAACCACTACCAGCTTAGACTTTAAAATGACCACCAATAACCACCTCATCTTCTACTAACTTTTCACCTTAAATCTGCTCTCATTTGCAATGACAGCTCTACTGAAGCTGGATGTTCATTTTGTTATGCGGGAATAAAAATCTCTAGTTATGTCATTTTAGTCATTAAACTATCAGGATGCATTCACTTTGCCATTACATGATACTTCTAGTAGCGCAGTTTAAAAAAATAAAACAAAACAAAACGAGGACAAAAGTTTGTAAGTTTGTTAAACATTTTATCATTCTTTCCAGTTCATACTTACTACTCAGAACATCCCCAAAGCTTCTTCTTTGCCACAGAGATTTTAATCCTAGCTGTCTCTAAATATAGAAACCCTGTAGAAGTCTATAAATTTAAATATATCTATGTAAATATTCTCCACAGTTTTTCAAATTTGAAGAATTAACACCAAATCAACTGCAAGAATTTACTATAAACTCTTATCAATTTTCATATCAAACTATAAGTTTATTTGGTAACTGTGAAATGCCATTTTACACATGTGGCATTTTACAATGTGAAATGCCATTATTTATATGTAGAAAATTAAAATGCTTTGAATATTATGATTTCTCAGCCTATTATTCTAATAATTTAAATTAGCAGTTAAAGAAGATAACAAGCGGAAATTCTTCATATTTTTTTTGAAATATATGCCAGGCATTGCATAACATTTTATACCAATATTTTATGCTTTGCTTAAATTTTAACTAAAAGTAATTATTCATATATTTAAGTACATATAATGAAAGTATTTGCTACAATGTTGTACTCTTAGGCTGTAAATATTCGTATCTGCTTCTTGCAATAAACAAAGAGAAACCACTTACTGTATGATACCGGTCTGTGTTTTCCCACCATAGCTAAAATTTCTGTTTTACCACTTAGTCATACAGTAAAAAAGACGGATGTAATCCCCTTACAGCCATTTACCATCTGGTTAAACAAATACACTTAAAGATACTTCTGCAATTGTGATCAAGTGACAGCAGATCTAAGAACAGACAGAGCTTGGACTCTAAAATGATGATTGTACAGCTGTAGTTAGCATCATTAGAGACCAATAAAATCTTTATGTTCCGTTTGGATGGCAAGGACCTTTATCAAAGAGAAGCTCAAATGGCTAAATAACAAAGAAATGATCCATTTAGCAGTTGTTTTAAATTTAAGGCAGATAATGGAACTTCTAAGTCATAATTAGCTTTTAACATTGGAAAGATTGTTTTCAAGTTCTATATTCCAATCTGATATTTTAAACGTGTCTTCTTACCATAATTCTGTGATTATGGTTTAGCTTCATTTTTTTAATGCCATCAATGTAAGCTAAAGCATCACATAATAATTAACAGCCAAACCACTGAAATTATCAGAATGCTTTCATACTATTTCCAATTAAATAGCACAATAGAGAAACAAAACACCAAATGTCTTTTGCCCGGTAAAAAAAAAAAAAAAAAGCAGATATACACTTTTGTTTGCTTATCAGGTAATTCAAAACTGTTTCTGAACATTGGATATTTATCGGGTTCTCTGTTAACAGGATAATTCCTGGGAAGCTATATAAGGTCCATTAAAACAGAACAAATGAGCACAGCAAACTGCTGACTGATTTACAATATCAGCAGTAATCCCTTTGAAATCACACTCAGGAATTTTCAGTGCTCAAAATTGACATCAGGAATTTTTATTTATTGGCTTTTTTTTTTTCTTTCTGTAAAGATCCGATACTCCTGGTGCCTAAATATTTTAATGATGTTCTGGACTGGAGGGTAAAACCGACTTACCACTTCTGCAAACATAATAGTTGTCAGACTTCTCTAGGGAATGCCTGCAGAGCTTAAATTCTATCCATTGCAGAAAACCAGGTACGTTTTTCCATATAGGCAGTACTATAAACGTAATGAAGGCAGAGGCTGGTATACAGTTCTCAGTTTTAGAATTTTACGTAAAGAGGACACTACCATTCATCTAACTCAACGTTATAACCATGAATGTGGAAATTTAAGTCTCAGATGAGTGTCTGGATAAAAATCACACAGTAAGAGGTAGCGCAGAGAATAATGTCAGGCCTCCCTGACTCCAGAGTTCCGGTTCCTGTCCTTTACACTAGAAAAGTATGAGTCCTGACTTTAGAAAAGTCAGAATTCTTCTTAATTCATGCTCACATCATTACTGGATCACAATCAGAGTCCATTTTAGTGTGGTATTTGAGAAACTCAAAAACAAAAACAACCAACCTATCTTGGTCATTTCTATGTGTCTGTCTGTGAATAAAGATCCACATGCTTTTCCAAAATATATTCGTGAGACACACATGCACACCCGTGTTAATTTATGCAGTGCATATTTGTACTATACCCCACGTTATACAGGAAGCTCCTCTAAGACAGGAGATTCTTTTCTTCAAGAATGTGCACATTATTTAGAAAAGCTCCCTTGGCTATCTCAGTACTTGCCGAAAGTAAATCAACGCTTAGAAAAATCAATCGTAATGATAATTTGCATGTACAAGGTACTTACTATGTGACAAGCGCTGTGATTTGTGAATTGTGCTCTTACAGAAGGTTCAGCCAACACAACAACAGTGTGGGGCAGGTATTGTTATTATTCCCATTTTGCAGATAAGAAAATTCAGACTTGAATGTTGGCAAACTTGCCCAAGATCTCACCACTAGGAAGTAGCAGGAGTACAACCACCAGGTGCAATTTGACTCCAGTGTCCTTTCTTCTGACCACTTAGCTACACTGAATTCCATGATTACAGTTCAATATTGTATTAGAAATGTCCTTTCTAGGCTGTCTGGGTGGTGCAGTCAGTTGAGTGTCCTACTCTTGCTTTTGGCTCAGGTCACGATCTCAGGTTGTGGGATCGAGCTCCACGAGGGGCTCTATGCTCAGCATGAAGTCAGCTTGAGATTCTCTCTCGGCCCCTCCCCCAACTCTTTCTGAAATAAATAAACCTTTAAAAAAGAGAAATGTCCCTTTTTCTGCATGAATAAGGAAAAAAAATCTATTGTCACACTTCTTTCTACCTTTCAAAGAAGTATTAATTAAAAAAAAAAACAATTATGTGTCATGTTCTTTTATTTGGAACCAGCTTTTAAGTGAGATTTATGATTCACATTTACTTGAGGAGCTCGGTTAAGTCGCAAGATTTTCCATACTTTCCATATTTTCCATAGTAAGTAGCAGACACAGAAACTGAACCCAATCTTCTGATTTACCTCCAGATCTATCTTAAGTAGAGAAATTGAATTCATACAGATTTTTTTTTAGTTGCCTGAGACTCCATCCAAAGCAGGTGTAATTGTGATGCTATATATGATATATCAGAGAAGAAATACAGCAAAAAGCAAAAAGGAAAATAATAAAGTTAATTACTTTCATTCACTTTAGAGTGCACTTACCTTTGTGCCAACCACCAAGATAAAGGTGTTTACACATTATGCTGTTTAATCCTCACTACAGACTATTAGAATTATTTTTATGTGTCACAATATTTTTGCATTTCTTAATTATTGACCAGAGGACTAAGTGGCAGTGGTGAGTTTCAGAATGAGTGTTCTGGAATCCAGACTTTGCATTTTTCTGGTGAGCAACAAACAAAAATACAGATGAGTGTATCTGCTGCTTTCTTTCTTATATTTTTTTTCCCTTAGATATCTGAAAATATTGTACTTTATCACTGATATAGAACAGCCACCTGAATCACAAAACAGTAATATTTTCCTCCTCCACCTATATATGATTATGGAAATATACAGTTGATACATAGGATCAGTATGTGTCTAGATAATTAATCATCAAGTTTCAGTTTAATCTTAATATTTTTGATATGCTGCCATGACCCTTGAATTCCATAATAATGCTAACCTCTCTAAATACTGCCCGTAATAATGTAAGTATCTTTTGACATCCTCATTGTTTTGCTACTTGAACCATTGCATTCCTTAACTAATGGTAAAAATAATACAAAATTGTTTTGTGCGTGAAAATGGTAAATATTAATAATTTCTTATGTTTTGAACTGAAAATATTATTTCCCAAAATTATTGTTATGTTTTGACCTGTTATAAGGTAATATTTTCCTAATTGATGCCACCAATGTATTAATGCTTTATGAAAATTTTAATTCAAATGCTGAAGAGATGTTTCCTACCCCACTGCACATGCACCCAAATTAGTATTAGAGCAGATTAATGTAACTGAGAAAAGTTCATATCTTTGGTTTTGTTTTACACTATATTAAGAATTGTTTTCCTTTCTCAATAAATATTAACAATCATAGTAAATACAATGGGTTTGCATCTAATAAGGCTGCAGCTCCATAAGCTGATAAAACATGAAAATTTTGATATCTTAAACCTGAAAAAATATTTTTTTCTAATTAGGTAATTGGGCCTTTATATAATTGCATAAGAAGAATGTTTATCAGTTTTTTATTTATTTTTTTTTGTTGTTTATCAGTTTTTTTACAAGATTCTGTTCTTATTCCCTTAAGACTTTTTGAACTATAGGGATTTTATTGTGTATATTTACATTTCACATTTTTAATTCTGGTGTGAAAGCATCAATACATGAAATATATATATATATATGAAGTTTATATATATGAAATTTGATATATACATATGATACTTGAACCTTTTCAAAGTAGCAAACATGTTAATATTATATGTCTTTAAAATAAGGAGAACATCAAACATTAGAATTCAACTGGATCGTCCTGTCTGTGAATTAATCTTTTTGGAGGAATAAATTACATATTTCATTCAATTCGTTTGTAATAGGTAACTGGGGGAATATAAGTAACATATATTTTAATAGCATGTATATATTTTAAAGTAATTCATTCTTTTTTATTTTTTGTATTTATCTACTAGGTAACTAAAGTTCCTAAGTTCTTTGTGGCAATATTCCTGTAACTTATAGTGAAAATCTGTTGTTGTTTTTATTTTAATTAATAGGCCAATATTTAGAAAAGTTTGTGTTTACAGTGAAATTGCATAGCACAGAGAGATCCTTCTATCCACCAACTCTTACATTTTCTTCTATTGTTAACATCTTGGCTTATTTTGGTGTATCTATTACAATTAATGAACTGATAGTGATACTTCAGTATTAACTAAAGTCTATAGTTTAAGTTTAGTCTTTCTGTCATACAGATCTATGGGTTTTGGCAAGTGCATAATGTAATCATCATTACATTATTGTACAGAGCAGTTTCAGGGCTCTAAAAATCCCCCAGATTTCACCCATTCAATACTCCTTTCATCTCTAAGGACTTGACAACACTAATCTTTTTATTATCTCAATAGTTTTGCCTTTTCCAGAATGTCATATGGTTGGAATCATGCAATGTGTATCATTTTCATTTAACAATATGCATTTAAAGTTCCTTTAAGCCTTTTTGTGGCTTGATAGGTCATTTCTTTCTATTTATTTTTATGCACATATAAATATGCATATTTATTTATATGCATATATCATATTTATTATCTTTTATCAGTATCATGATATTCATGTTAAAAATAAGTATAATATATAAGCATGTTCCCTGTGTTATAAATATATTATCATTTGTATTATAAATTAAAATATATGATATAAATATATTAACATATCAATATATCTTATATTCATATTTATATTATATATACATATTTATTTATCACATGGATATGCTAACTCTATCCATTCACCCATTAACAGATATCTTGATTATTTCTAGTTTGAGGCCACTATGAATAAAGCTGCTATAAATGTTTGTGCAGGGTTTGTTGTTTTTTGTGGATGTAAGTTTTCAACTTGAGTGGACAAATACCTAGGTCATATGGTAAGAACATGTTTGGTTTTGTAAGAAACTGCCAAACTGTCAACTATTTGGTGTCAGAGAATTTGAAATTTTGAAGCCATGGATATTATAACAGTAGGGCACATTTCTGACTATTCTACATTTATGTTTTAAAACTTGCATCTATCAACCCAAAGTATGCTTTCTTACTTTTTAAAACCAGATATTAGTTCTCAGGAAACTTTCAACAGTTATTAAGATATATTCAAATTCTGAATATTCTGAGGGCTAATCTATGATTGAATACTATTACCAGTAATAAACCAGGTCTATGGTACACTGCACAGAGAGAAAAAGTATATAATTCAATCTCCTTATATTCAGATTGCAAAGAGGTATAATTCAGTCTTGAGAGTTTAATTACTACGAGGTCTCAACTGTAAAGTGTAATTCTTATATTTTTTTTAAACAACCAAAATGCAAAAGTCACTAAGAGGCAGCAAATGGAAGGGTTCCATTTCTTGTAGAATCCAATTGTGTGTCAAGTCCTTTAGAAACAAAACACCATTTGTTATTGTCAGTTTGGGAGTATATTTATTTAGTTAGTTTAGCTATTCTAATAGGCATGTATTAGTATCTAATTGTTATATATATTTGCAATTTCCAAGTGAGAAATGATGTTGAGCATCTTTTCTTACACTATTTGCTACCCTCTTATCTCCTTTATTGAAATGTCCATCACTGCTCAGTCTCTATCCCCTTGCTTCAGCTAATTACATTATAGTTTTCTTTTAGGAAGGTACCCTTCATCCATTCCATATCCTCTTAGATGGAGTAATTCCATCTTAATATTTGAAGCAAGCCAAGCATAGGGAGTGAGGTGGTAGGCAAAGAATCAGGGATATCATACAACCCAACTGTGTCAATTATGACATTCTCATTGGAATCTGTGTGAACGAGAAGCTATATTTCCATTGGACAGGAAACTAGGAAAAATGAAGTCACCAGGTGCTGGAGACCCATGAGAAAATGTCTGCAGAACCATGAGACAATGTCTGCTGATATGTCTGCCTCCTGCCTGTCAGGTAGAGCTGATGCAGAGAAGCACAGAGGCAGGACATGGACAGAGGACACACATATTAGTAGAACCTCTGTACCCAGCTGTATTCTACTCTTGCAATTTTAATTGTAAATACCACTAAATTTCTTAATATTTGCTCAATCCAATTCATTGGATTTTTCTGTCAGGTCTGAAAGCTGTTATTAACAGATACATTCACACATAGATGTCATTAAAAGGCCTAAAATTCTTCTGCCAGTCACAGCAGAACTTTCATGAAGCCTCTTCTCTCTTTCTACCCATCTAGTTATTGCAGCTGGTGCTTATTTATTGAACAACAGTTATGTGTCAGATACTGTTCTAGGGTTTGAGGGTATAATGAAGAAAAATCATAAAAATGTCCCTGACTTCATGAAATGTCATTTTAATGGAAAAGAAAACCCCAGAAAATCAGACAATATATGTCAACAAGTAAGCAAACCAAAGACAAGTAAACCCCTTGAGACTTTTGTGAAAAACAAAAACAAACAAAAGCACCAAAGCAACTTGCCCATAAGAGCTTCCTCATTTGAAAAAACATGTTAACAGGGGCATCTGGGTGGCTCAGTTGGTTAAGTGTCTTTCAGTGTTTGCCTCTGGCTCAGGTCATGAACCTGGAGTCCTAGGATCAAGCCCAGAGTCAGACCCCTTGCTCAGCAGGGAGTCTTCTTCTTCCTCTCTCCTTCTCAAATAAATAAAGTCTTTTAAAAACACGTTAATAGCATTACCACAAAAGTTCTGAATCCAGGAATGCAAAAGTGAGGCTGTAGAGTGAGCTTAGAAAACCTCAGCTTTCAACAGTAGTTGAACAAGCATATCATGTTGTCCACAGAAGACACATTTAGAGAGTCACAGAACAAAACCACACAATAAAGGAAGCACAGGGAGTGGCAGGAACAACCAAAAAAGCGACTAATAATGAATTTTCAGAAAGAATAGAAAACCCTTAATAAGCATAGCAATGGGTGGACACTGAGCCTTGCATGACGTGTCTGTGTATACCTTGAAACATAAGAAGATTGAAACACTCAAAACAGTAAACTGTGGTATTTGTCTGGTTCTATATGATTAGTTAGCACAATTCTCAATTGTCAATGATTATAGGAATAGTCAAATATGCCTGGTATTATCTATGCTATTTACCTCTTTAGAAATCAGTTAGTCATTTATTCAGGCCATCACTGTTTTCCTACACTACTTTTACTGTCGTTATTAAAGACTTCTAAAGGATATTTTTGAATGTGTGTTCATTCATTCTTTCGTCCATTCATCACACATTTACTGAGTGACTGCCTCAATTCTAGACTTGGCATAGATGATCTACAAGAAAGCTGTCCCTGCCCTCATTGAGGTTACACTTTAGTAAGTAAAGCCCGTCGAAAACCAGAAGACATAGATCAGTAATAATATTTCTGGCAATATTTCAAATGTATACTTAAAACATTTTTAATCTTAAAACATGAGTACAGAATACTTAATGTATTTTGAAGAAAATATCAAAAAGTGTCTTATAAATGGTATCCTGTGAGGAGGTGACATATGAGAGCTGAATGAAGTAAGGGAACGAGCCCTGTGCAGATCTGAGGAATAACATTACTAGTGGTGCAAAAACAGGGAATGTAAAGGTCCTTAGGTAGGAGTGAGCTGCTGTTTTGGTATCAAGGATAATAGACTTGAAGGCTGAAATGAGTAAGCAGTTAGGAAGAATTATAAAAGAAGAAGGACACAGATACGTACTGATCAGGTCACATGAAAACTTCTGGATTGTGGCTAAGACACTGGATCTTGTTTGGGGTATCAAAATGCATCTGGGGTGTTTTGAAAGAGAGAAACATAATCTTGGGTTTTATAACTCTCATTCTGATCCTTGAAATCGATATATAGTTAGAAAAAAAATTAAGTAGGCTAATACTAGATTTACATAAATTAACCTCCAGTAAAGATGAATATTTGTGGAATGTTTCTAATCTTATCTTTACTTTCTTTATCTATATATCCTCTATTACACGATAAATTTAATTGTTCTCAGTCCTTTAAAATACCCACCAACTTAATAGTGTTACCAATTATAAATTATACATAACATTATTTTGCCTAGTTTTTAATGTTTAATGACTATTGTACCTACCTAAAAGACACTCCGTAAAATCCACTTACTATATAAAATCATATAATATCTAATCTGATAAGTAAGCATTTATTCAAGTCCACTGTGAGAAGATGGAGAATCCCACAGACATATTTCATGTGTTAATAAGCGTCAGCCAAATCATTTTTCTCTGTTTGCTACAGTAGCAGAGAGAGTTTTTAAATACATAATATCTAAATGGTCAGGAAAGGGAACATATGCATATTTAAAAAATAGATGAAGGCTAAATTTGAATGTAACAGCAATTCTTTTTCTTCATCTTCAATGAATTTGTGTCTTATTAAAGTGAGGATGAAAGGATTAGCATATAAAGCCTTTCTTTGGTACATAATTTCCAAAAGAATACATTTTGTGAATATACTTAATCCTTGCTACTCTCACATCTGCTACGTTACATTTTGCTAGCATGCCCACCAATATTAAGATTTTGATAACTACTTTGATACGTTTGAATGGTGAGGTCTAATTAATCAGCAAAGTCAGGCTACTCATCCTAGTGAGAGTTGACAGTAGACTGTATTAAACACCTTTTTCAGGATTTTTATTGTGATGGTTTTAATAGGTGTTATTCCTACAGGATATCAAATCCCAAGCTCTAACATTTTTTTTCATGTAGTTCATTCATTTTTTCCTGTTTGATCAGGTTATTAAGTCTTCTATAACCTTCCCTCCTCATCTTATGTGCCAGAACTTTTAACACATTTTAAAAGACACTATTGATGTGACTGGTCCCAAGTGTTCTATTCAACCATAATTTTCATTTCCTTCTGGCATAAAGAGATAATTTTTTAAAAACCTTCCTTTTCTATACCCCTCAAAAGCCATTACACTTTTGTACCATAAAACCAAGAAACATGAGAAACCCTTTTTATTCATTCATTTCCTCAAGCATTATTACATGAAACCACCCTTTCATTTATTTTTTTTCTTTAGTTCTACTCCATTTTAGGTATAATGTATTAAAACACCCTTGTAACTATATTAGACCTTTAGCAAAATGTGTGCATGTGCGTGTGTGTTTTTAACAGCTACAGTCATACATCATGAATCTTAGGTATAATACCTCAATATTTTTATAAAATTCTTATCAAAAGATCAGTTATTGATGTCACACTGGATTTCCCCCAAATTAGACATCAATGTGTTACTGAGGGCATGGGGCATTAGTGTGTGTGTGTGTGTGTGTGTGTGTGTGTAGAACTATAGGTATTAGCCTTCCTCTCTTGGGGAAATAGTATAGACATTTTCTTAAGGTATACTTAGTCTTTTTTTCTTCAAAAGCACAAGGTGCATAGATCAATCACTAATTAACTGAAATTCAGACACTGCATGTCCCTGACCACCCAAAGCCTTAAAGTATTACCCTGGGCCCCTCATTTATCTTCTAAGTCTTCAGTCTTTGTTTCAATCATGTAAAGAGAGCAGAAGGGGAAAGGCAACTTTATTATGGTGAAGGAAATAGTATTGCCTGACAAACTTAGGCAAAGTTTTGACGAGAAAAGAAAAATTTCCTTCGATATCCTAAAGTGAATTAGAAAAGTCCTATATGAAAAAAAAATGATTATCTTTGTCTATACTCTCAAATTCTAAAACTTTAAGGAATAAGTTTTCTCAATTTTCATTATAATTTCCAGACCTGTTAACTTAGATTCACTAGCAGACAAAATTCTGATAAATTGTCACTTTTATTTTAGTTTTTAAAGATTGATTGATTGATTGATTGATTGATTTAGTGTGTGAGTGGAGGGAGGGGCAGAGGGAGAGAAAGAAAATCCCAAACAGTCTTCCAGAGCGAGAAGCCTGACATGGGGCTCCATCCCACACCCTGAAATCAGGGCCTGAGGAGAAATCAAGAATGAGATGTTCAACTGACTGAGCTCCCCAGGCTCCCCAGTCGTGTCACTTCTAAACTTACATGCCTTGGCAACTGAGGATCGATCTTAGTGTAAAATTACAGGTGCACAACATGTGATGATTTTTCCTTAAAACAGTTAAGGATTCAGGAGGATCATTCTTAAACTGGCTCACAATTTAATCTGTTCAAGTGCTTTAGAATTGATCATTAGAAATAGGAAGTTTATTTTCTCAAAATCCAACCCATTATTAATTAGTGCTGAGGGCTAATTACTTAAAATACCCCCATTATTCTCTATCTCAGAATAAGAAAATTTATTGTTGAAACTTTAAGTAATTTATGCAAAGCAATACTAATAGTGTTCAATGTATATAAATTCTTTTTTTTTTTTTAAGGGCAAGGGCATGTTTGGTATTAAGTAGAAACTCGGACCAATAAAGATTGACTATAAGTTATTTTTAGAAAACCAGAGACTACAAAAAACCTATGAAATACACACATTTTAACTCCTGCTTTCTTTTTTTTTTGACCCAGAATGTGGCTGAGGCTGAAAGCTTCCCAAGAACCTACCTTTGGACAATGTTTTAACCTGTGAGGTTGGCATATGAACTCTGAAATTAGAGCCCAATCTGTGCAAACCTGAAGTTAAGTTCGAAGAGTCAAGGTTTCCGAACTCCTGAGTCCGTAGAGAAGGCACAGGTTTTGTGAAAGAAGAGTGGGAAAGAAGACTTGAATGTCCTGAGAAAAAGACATACTTAAGTGCCCCAAGAAAATGACAAAAAACCACCAAGTCATATCCTATGAATGTTCCCGATACTATTAATGATAACCATCTTTAACCTCCTTCATTCCTAGTTGTCAGTGATAAGATGAAGTAATGAGACTGTGCGGACATCTAGGAGTAGAAAAAATGACAGCAGTAGAATGACAAAAACAAAGGAATTCAGGGTAAGTGCTTTGGTGAAAAGAAGATAAATTTTTGAAATAGCTAAAGGCTCTAGCTCAAATTGGTCCATTCACTTTAATTTGATTGGAAATAAGGTTGGAATAGAGGCTGCTTTTTATGAATTTAACAGTTTGGTCCTTCTGAGCTTTTCTTAAGAATAGGGTCAGCAGATTGGGTTATAAATGGGGTTGATGCCTTGGCCTCTGCCAAAAGCCACAGAGTAATGGCTTTTTTTTTTTTTTTTTTCCCCTTGTCAGGGCCACTGCTTTCAAGTCTCAGAGAACAGTGGGATGCACTGGGCAGGGAAGCAAGGACGACTGGGGCAAGGTAGGGTAACAAGAGGCTTTGAGTACAAACCACTTTCTGAATCTGCAAGTAAATGTCCTAAATATTTAGGATAACCTAGGGTCAAATAGAGTAATCCTCCCCTCCCTATTGCTTATAACATCTGGATGTCTAAAAAAGATATTGATTGATTGATTGATTGATTGATTGTGGTATTCTGGTGTTGTAATAATTAGAATGACATAGAAAAGGCATGGTATGATCTTTCTCTCATATATTTATTGATATGTTGAAATGAAACTCACTTCCATGCCTCCTGCTTCCTGTAGATGTAGACGCAGCACTGACAAATTCATACAGGAGCCCGTGTGCATGTTTACTATGGAATTAATGAACAAAGCTGTTGCTGAGTCCTATACTAGCTGTTTCTGAGCTATGGAGATTGTGCCAATGTGTCATGTAAATGTTTCCACTTGTTAAAATTTTTAAAGGCCAAAACATGTGCTGTATTATTCAAGCATATTTTTCCCCAGGATTTGAAAGTGATTTTGACATAAATTTAATTAAACCCCCAAATCCTACTCTTATGTTTTGTAGACTGTCATCACAGCTAAATGCCATAGTTATTATTCCGAACTCTAGAAAACACATCCCATACCAACCTACATATTCTTCTATATTTCACTAAAAGTGCAGCTGATTCACACCTTTTTTGCACTGAAAATATTAGTATTTTTCAAGTGAAAATTAAACAGTAATCACTTTGTCTTATATAATTAATTTACACATATGTCTGTTTTGAAAATAAATGAGTAAATGTGGGATGTACAAAAGAAATGATGGATTTGGATAAAGCGTAAAAACTCCACCACAAAGCTAGAGATTTCTAGTGTTAATATTCTGTGCTTGTTTTGGAGTAGATGAGGGTCCAATGACCAGAGATCTATAATGTCAATAAGTAGTGCCAAATGTCTTTCCCCTCAATGGAACATTTACGTAGTCAAAACACGCCATGCACTACATATGGGGCATTAGGTTCTCTGGGTTTTTAGAGACATGCAATAAACTCAGGATCTACTACATCACTACACCTTACTTAATGTCATCCTCTACCTGAAAGTGGAGTGAATGGCCAGTATCTCCTGGGTTGTTAGAGTGAACTTTGTCAGAATGAAGATGAGAAGCTTATAAAGAAACACTGTCCACTGATAAGAACAACATTTAGTGCCTTCCAAAGCTACAGGAGCTAACATACGTGATGACAAGGTAAAACTAGTTCTCCAAACATTCCTTTTGAGTTCTAACTTCCCTGTTGTTGTTTTCTAAATTTGATTCTTATTTCTTGCCAATTATGTTTCTCAGGGATCCCTGATCTCTCTTTTAATTTGGACTTCATACTCCATAAACTGCCAAGAGGAAAACCTAAATGTCCGTAGACAGCAATTGAACGTAATGTGGCACATATACCCTATGAGGGAAAAAAAAATGTTTCACTTAAACAGAAGGCAAGTGGGTTTGTTATGACAGAGTAATTTCGTGTCCTTGAATATTCATTGTACAGATGTTAATCTGACCTCATATCATGAGACCAGAAATGCTGGAAAACATCACTGGTCATTAATTGATTTGTCTAGCCACTCATCTCCACTCAGCAGAAATAAGAACTGTGTCATCTCTATTCTTGGGCATAGCATTGAGAATGGGTCAGCCACAGGATTAAGCGTCAATAAATAATCACTGGTGAATGGTTAAAAAAATGTATTTGCTCATACATACCTATCCATGATGTACATATGCATATATTTTATTTTTGCAATATTTTATATTAATTATTACTTGAAGTCTTTTGACAAGCATGTAACATTTTGAGCTTTTATAAAATTAATCAAGCATATGTAATATTGTTCCTTTCAATTAATTACACTAATGGTCAATTAAATTCATCAAATCCTCATGCATCTTTCGGAATTTTTAATAGCATTTTCTTCCTCTTTTAGGATAAAAAATATTTCAAAACTGAATTAAATGCCAACAACCCCAGAAATAACCACATTTAATTAGTCTAACATTATTGGCAGCCAGACTGATTAAAGCATATAAAAAATTGAATCTGTTTAAATATAGAAATATTAGGTAGAAAATTTTGAGCTACCTAAAATTTTCAAATGATTTGATTAGCTAAACAAAGCAGTTTCAACTGTCAAGAACACTGAGTTATAGAATTAATAATAAAGTAATATTAAATTAGGTATCTTTTCAGGATAAATTCCCATCCAGACTCTGTTTTGGAGAATTACCTGACAATTGTTCTTCTTTTTTTCTAAAATGAAAGAAAGGAAAGAAAGAAAGAAAGAAAGAAAGAAAGAAAGAAAGAAAGAAAGATCTCTTATCTCCTTGCCCATCATAGTGATGGCTACTTGATCAGAGAGGTAGAGAGCCATTGAAATAAAAGAGCTATTATGAGCCTATATGCTTTCCAAAGATCTTCGAAAGGTACAACCTGGCTAACTAGTTTAAACACATCTCATTACTGGGAATGTTAACCAAGAGGCACAGATGTAAACTGAATGTAAGCATAAAGAAGTTAAGCCAAAATATGTGATGCAATTTCCAGATTGTAGAGATGGTTGGGGAACTTGTTCTCACCTATATGCAAGCCAAGGCAAAAGACACCCACCAGGACGTCTCTGAATGCCAGAAGAGGTATACGCACAAAAGCAGAGATAAAATAATCATACCGCCCCTGAAAGATATGGACAATATGGCTTCGGACTCTTTTCTCATCTATAATTCTTTCCTGGGGAAAAAATAATCCTGGTTAAACCTAATTTTTCATCTTTTCAATGCCTTAATCAAAGCAGCTGACTATATTTGTAGAAAAGTACATAATCACAAAAGAACTTTCACTTTAAATTTATGAGCAGAGATAGAGAGTTCTTCAAAACTGCTGGAAATCCTACCATAATGCCTTGTTTTTTTTCTCCTTTTGTCTTTGTTTATTTTTTTACAAGTTCTTTTGTTCCTTTGTTTTCCTCAAATCTCGAAAACCTTCTCCTCTGTCACTTTCATAAATATATACTTGTCCTTCTCCATCTCCTGACCTCTGAAGGTTGAAATACACTTCTATCCCCAGGACTCTTGGCTTCCCAATGCGTGCTTCCTCTTTGGTTGATCTCGACTATAGAGTCCCTTGCCTGCTCTCTTTATTAATATACTTATAAATCCAAATGTACCTATCTTCCTCCAAATTCTCCTTTGATTTCCTGACTCATATCCTACTGAATAAATGGCATTTTCCCTTGCTTGTCTAAAAGGGATTTAAACTTATCTTAAATGCATGTGTACATGTATATATTTTCTCTTCACATCCACTTTCAAAAGTGGAGTCCCTCAGTGTTTCACATTTCTGTAAAAGATTTCTCAATTTTTTTTAGGTTAGCTTATTATTATTTTTTCATTTCCCATACACTCTATGTCCACTCAACAGCAAATTGTGTCAGAGAGCCGGACAACTTTGTACTGCCACTGGCACTTCTGTCATCTTGGTTCAAACCACTGTCATCTCTCTCTTTTTGGATAACTACGATTAGATACTAATTGACCTCTTGACTTAATGCCTTACTTTTCTGTACTAATGAATTCGCATCCAACGTCTCCTTAGATGTTCTCAAGAGGAAAAAAAAAATACTGGCAAAATGTAATCACAACTCATGCCTAGATTTGGGGGGAAGACCTTTAGAGAGATGCTATACAGATCACTGGAAATTCATATATTGATGAAAGAAACATATAGAATCAAGTCTTCAAGGTGATTACCACATGAGGGAACACATGAAATGCTTCACATTTATCTGAGTACACACCACCCTCTGTTGTAACCATGAGGTTGATAAATAATTTGTAGCTAGATGATGTGGTGTCTTGAACTAAAAACAAACTGATTACATTATTGCATTAAATTAATTTGAACTTTTATTAATTGAACTTTCTTATACTTTGCTTAACAGTTATCAAAAGAGCTACACTCTTAATTACCTATGCCTTACATTGTGCTGGAAAATGCCAAATTTCCTTTCTTCAATGTGATTCCCTTCAAGTATTTTTTTCACATAATTATCTGGATGATAACCACAGGCAAAGCTCTTCATTTTCCCACTTGGGTTTAAATGTTTATCTTTAATAGGTTTTCAAAAGTCTTCTAAAGTATCGATAGACACCCCTCAGAAAGGATTTCATTGATTGATTGATCGATTGATTGATTGACTAATGAGAGAGAGAGTTGGGGAGGAACAGAGGGAGAAGGAGTGGGAGAGAGAGAAATCTTAACCAGACTCCACATGCAGCACAAAGCCCAATGAAGAGCTCTATCATATGACCCTGAGAGCATGACCTGGGCAGAAATCAAGAGTTGAATGCTTAACTGATTCAGCCATACAGATGCCACCCCCTCCAAAAGGAATTTACAAGTGAAATATAAATCAGGCTAATAGAGAAAATTTTTCAATTGCATTTTCTAGAACATATTATCCCCAACTATATATGCTGAGTATAATCAATGGAAAGTTTTTCATCATCCTATTTTGCAAAGAAATATTAAAGAGAAGATTTTAACTTCATTAAAAAGTAATGGTTGTAAAAAAATGTTCTTCACTTTCTAAGTTACAGAAATGTCACCTTCTGCATTTGAAAATAGGATAGTGACAAAGTAAACATAAGTGAAGGTGTCAGTGAGAGGTAAAGACTGATATAATATTTAAACAGTCTCAAGACAGATGAAAATTTATTTGAACTGATAAAATGTTCAGGTGCTCTCATTTTTCTAGCACTACTGAATATTGTGCTTATAACTATTAATGGAATATTCATACATGCATAGAAAACATGAAATAAAATATTAAACTAAAATATTAATTCTATAACTTGAAACTGAAGAAAAATGGTATAGCATGAAAATATATGAAAACAAGATAAGACTATCCATGAATTTAATGTTAAATTTAGTTCCTATAACAAGGGGAACAAATGGGAAAACTTGACAAAAATTACATGCATCAAGAAATGAACTTAGTAAAAAAAATGCACTTAGTTTCTAAAGTTTTGGGTTTTTTTGGGGGGTAGGGGAGTAAAATAACGTTGTCATATATCTAATAGATATTATATTTACAGCATAACATAAGCAAAATCAGCCTAAAATAAATCTGTGAGAAAGGTGACTATAAAAGTTTCTCAAATGTCAACTGAGAAACTAATAATAAATACATTTCTAAAGTCGAAATAGTTGTTTTTCTTTAAGTAGTTTTATCTACAATCAGAAAATTTGCTACCATAAAGTAGCCAATTATAATCTGGCAAATTCAGTTATGTAATAATTTATCCAGAATCTTTTGATGCCAGATTATAACCTAATGTAAACCTCTAAGAAAGTATGTGTGGTTTCACAGATTCAAATTTTAAAATGTACTGCAATCAAATGTTCATAGGTATTGTATAAAAGTTACAGTCTTAAATAATTATTATCTGTTACTATGTTCTTCAGTTGGCTAAGAGTGGTATCAAATGCATTATTTAATCCTTAAAAATACCACCGTAAGCAAGAATGTTTCTAAATAATGTCACATATTCACTATTAAAATGAAGCTTTAAAAATCATAGGCAAGTAAGATATCATGGTATTGTATATTTTGGCAGAATATTTGGAGCATATGTGCATTAAGGAGAAGAGAGAACCCCTTTTTTTCTTATCTCAGTAATATTAATTCACTATGTGACTGTTGGAAGGTCATTTTAAAAACCTCAGTCTTATTTGACTTCTCTATAATACAGGGGCTTCTTATTATGATGAGACAATAATATAATACTTCTGAGAGTGTTTTAAAATAAATAATATTCAATGTATTATTACTACTGGTTGTCTCTCTCTTCCCTTCTGGTAATAGTTTTTAATACATTTGTTAAGTAGTCAATATCTAAATTTCTTTTTTTATCATTTTTCATATTCTATGTAACTATCATTTATTTACTATCCATCTCTCCATGGAAGGTAAGCCCATATAATATGTAATGTTTACAGAATTCTTTACAGAGTTTTCAAAATCAGAGAAGAAATAAACATTTCAAATGATTTTAATAACAAATGGTAAATTTCTGAGTGTGCACATTACAATGATTTCTATATATGTAATATAATGAGCAATATGTAGAATTCTATATTTCGCATTTTTATTAGAGTTACAACAAAATATATCATTAATTTGGATTAAATGCGAGATAAATTTTAAAAGTGAAACACAACTCAGTCAATTTCACATCCCCAAATTCAGAAGTTTTTACTGTAAATCTACTCAAACATCAGGAATTAATCAAATTGGTTTTGATGCTGTGCCTGCTGAGGGCATTCAAGAGAACTAGACCTTCCATTAGGCTAATACTGACCAAAAGCCAAGCCAAAACAAGCAAATATCTGAGTACTACTTCCAAAGTTTAAATATTTATCAAATGTTTTTCATGAAATGGCATAAAAGACTAGACATAAAATAGAAGTTTTACAAAGCTTCTCTTCAAAAAAAAAAAAAAGGTAATCTAAAGCCCACGTCTATTAACACAGCAATTCCTGTTATATTTTAAAATATGATTGTATCATTGGCAGCTTAGTTTTCTAGCCTAAGTTCTCTAAGTAATATCTTCAAAAAAAAATTCAGGTAAAAGAACCAATTAAAAAATGGAATATGAATGCCTCTCAAGATTATACCAAGGAAAATAACACAATGTCAGATCTCATTCAAATAGTACACACATAGCCATAAAAACCATATTTCCCAAGTTGTTATTGTTTGTGATGCACATTTAAGTGCACAGAACATTTGCTTTTATGGCAGTTTTATTCTCAGCACAGTAAATGGCAAAAGGGTTTCTGTTCAATTGACTTTCTCATAAAAGGTTTAATTCCTTATTCATTTTGGCATAGGTTATATCTTGAGTTTCTTACTCTAGCTTATATCTATTCTCTGAGTAAGTAAATTCTGCTGTGTAAGACAGTCTGATCTGGAGTCAGAGTGAGAGAAAATGACACTTCTTATTAGTGATGTGAGTTGCAGAAGTTAGAAGCCCCTTGGGGCTGGAGGTGGGGATGGAGATGACTTTAAGCCAAAACTGCCATCACAAGGAACAACTAGGCATTACACAAAAAATAGAAAGTTTCATACTATGTGATGGGGTTCAGTACAGTTCACTTCAGAATGTGCCACTTTTCCATGTGGATTATTTCCAGTCTTATTTGAAGACAATAAAGACTCAAAAAGAGCTTTTTGGTCCCCCCCACCCCACCCTTAATTGCCTAAAAGAATTTAAGTAAGGGGCCTGCACCAGGAAAAGGGTTATTACTGTAGATAACTTTTCAAACATAAGAAAAAAACTGCTCAGCATGACATAGTGAACATTCCTTTACCAAACTTTTGCTTAACCATCTCCCTGTGAATTGTCTTTTCCAGTTTGAAGTCCCAGATCCTTATCCTCTTCTTATTTCAGGACACATATAAACCTCAATTCCCTCTCAATGGGTCTCACATTCTTATGTGGCTCCATGTGTATATAATTACATTTATTTTTCTCCACTTATCTGTCTCATGTAAATTTGATTATTAGCCCAGCCAGAAGAATTTAGAAATGTCCAGAAAAATTTTTTCCTCCCCAACATATGTCAAGTATCATCTTAAAGCATTTGATGCCAATAAGCAAATACTACAATATTCTATATCAATAAGATATATATATATATATATATATCCAGTTTCTTTGTAATCACATAAATGTGAATAGTAATAAATTTAAAGATGTTATATTCCTAGATCTATTATATATTTTATTTATAGTTCCATCATGATCATAAATCATTAAAGAAAATTCTTAATGAAATCTAATTGTCTCAAAGAGTCAGTAATACTAAAAGCTAAGCATACTACAGAGGCATTTAAGTATTTAAGTACCTAATGTAATAGAAGGAAGATATATATAGTTATAAGTACAGATATATGCATAGATGTAAAGATGTAAATATAGATATAAATCTTTTTAAACTTGCACTCTAACCTTAATTTTAAAACAATCAATAAACATGATTGTACAGATTAATCTATCTTAATAATTTTAAATATAAATGGCAAACCTGATAAATTTGATATGTGAAATAGGACTTAACTTGAAATAAGTGAAATAATTAATGAACAATGCAAATCATACCTTCTTTAACATTGTCTTAAGTATTTGATAGTATTTTTCCAGTTTTTTTTTTAATAATCAAACTATTTTTATTCTGAGAGAACCGTAGAGTCATATGGGGTTTTAGGAAATTAACAGAGATTCCATGTGCCGCTTACCCAGTTTCTACAAATAGCACATTTTGAAAATAGTACATAGTACAATATCATAACCAAGATGTCATCTTTAGCACTACCTATTGATCTTACTCAGATTTCTTGTTTTGCTTGCATTCATTTGTGTGTGTGTTTATTTTTATTCAAATATAGCACATAAGTAGGCCCTTATATTCACCACCATAAACAAGAAGATATGGAAAAGATCTTTCAATATTTTTAAAAAGTAATTTTAAGGCACTGGTAAACTTTTAAAGCAGATGTTAGTAAACTTGTTATGGGAAGATCCAGACAAAATATTTTTTATGCTCTGCAGGCCATAGTATCTCTGCTATAAATACTCAACTCTTATTTGTTTTACAAAAACACCCAAAGAAGTTTTCTAAATCAACAAATGTGGCTCCGTTCTAATAACACATTACTTTATGAGAAAAAAAAAAAAAAAAAAGGACTGCGACCTGTGTTTGGCCTCTAGGTTCTTGTTTGTTGACTCTTATTCTAAGGTTTACATAATTACCTTTTATTAGATCTAAAATATGAAATGCTTTTTTTTTTGAGGGAGGAAAACTCATTCTTGTTACTTAGTTTGTTGTGATTTTTTTCTATTAAAAAATCTAATTAAACTTAGGTTTTTAGCAGTTCTTGGATTTAATATTTTGATTTGCTTCTTCCTTTGGGCCATTATTGAAAACAATATAATTACAGACATTCTACGGAATATAAAGTTCACAATCACAAGGATTAATTTTGGTCATTACAACTATGTCAGGCCTTTAGCTATAATGGCCAACTGCACACCAATAAGACAGACAATTTATGGTTTTGTTCTATATTATTTAGTTCATTTCTGTTGAAATAAAGTCCTTTCGTGAGATATATACATGTTAGGCAAAACCCAAAAATGAATAAATAGAAGACAAGAGACCTGAGAAGTATGTAAACCCTTGGTAGCTAACCCAGATAATATAAATGAATTTTTAATACTACAAATACTTTTTATAAAAAATACTACAAATACTGATATAAGACAGTATTTTGACTTACAAGTGATGAGAAAGTATTTTGAAACAACCATAGATTTGATTAATATACTTAGTATAATCTGAAAAACAAGAGTTTTTCAAACCATTGTTTTATGATTTCACAAGGAAGACCATATTCTTGGCTATATCCAGTTCATCTATGTCCATACTGATATTCATATGGAGTTGCCTTATGCCTAAGCATCCAGCAATAAAGGTGAACATTAGATATACCAAATGTTTTTCCTTACATGATATTTAATATCATACGTTCCCACATAATCGATTGCTGGGTGTCAGTTGGACAAAACCTCATTTTCAGAGTATGACTCTAAATTACCTTAGAGAATATTATTCATGTTTTATGATGTCATGCATCAGTGGCATAGCAATATTTCCACTGTACCATCTTAGATCAAAATGATAGAAAAAATATTCTTCTCTCTCTCTCTCTCTCTCTCACACACACACACACACACACACACCACTCTTTCATGAGGTTTAAAGCACAATGCTAATAGAATTAATTTTAGTTATTTGTAAAATAGATTTGATAGAAGGGAATAAATTGAACTGAAACCAAAGCAACCGCTATTCTTTCTGCAAAAGAAGAGAATCTGATATGATAAAATTTTCTGTGCATGTATTCAAGGGCACGTAGTTCCTGTGGTAAGGAAACTACTATAATTTTACTTCAATTATATCAATGGGCCTCTAGTCGCCACACTGATTACAGAGTATTGCACCATACATCATTTGAAAAGCTCTATGTATCATTTTATTCTCAACTTGGAAATAAAACTTTATTTACTCTACCATGTTTGAAAAGGGAGAGACATTTTACCTTAATATCAGGCAAGTCTTAAAGTGTAAATAAACGTTAGGAAGATTATGAAAAAATAGGATGGGAACCAATTGAAAATTAGAAATCAAGTTGATCACTAACATTCAAATGATGGAAATTCTGTATATTTAACATCTCAGAATTTCAGTCTGGGCTATGACTATTAATAAGCAAATATTTTGTCCAGTAGAAACAAATAAAGATAAAATAAGTTTATGAATAAATGATATAAGAAAGTTCAATGATTTATTTATTTATATAGAATGTTAAAATAATTTCTCAAATTACTAATTCAGCAGTACGTTTTCATAAACAGTAAACAATGGTTTTGAGTACCTTGAAAGTAAATACCAATATTTTTAGATTTTAATTTGTTGCAATCTCAAATTTACTAATTAAATTTAGCAGAGTTATTCGGAGTTATTTCAATGGACATTTACAGGTTCCATATAATCTGAATTATGTGGTGAAAACTAAAACCCATCATTTTTAATCAGGAAGAAATGAGATGTTATCACAGCATGGCTTGGCATTCACTATTCACTCAGTTCCACTCCAGGTGCTTTTTGCTGGGTGGATTTGGCCTGTTGACTGAATTGGCCTCCCTGTGTCCTAAGATAACTGCCATGATTGGGAAGCCATATGGTGCAATGCTGTAAGCTATATTAAATTTGAGTCATATTTTGGCCAACTTTGTGCTCATAATTGAGATTCAGAATTTTATCCATGTAAATTTCTATATACTTACCGATTATTGATGTAATTACACTCACATTTTTTCTTTTCCTTTTTAAATGCTTGCTGATATAAAATCATGCTTAGAGTTTAAAGGCAGTTGTTGAAAAAAGGAAAGTAATAGAAGGTGACATTTTAGGTCCACCTTTGTTTACCTTTAAAGAAGCAGTCTTCATTGTGAACAATGGTGATCTTTTGTTTTTTCAGGCAAGCAGCTCTATGCACTTCACAGTGGTTTTCATAAAATTCTCCATCAGATCCACACACAGGTTTGTAGTGCCGCTTGCAAAGGTCCATGCAGGCGCATTCTGCTTGCCCTGTCTCTCTGCTGATGACACAGTGCCTTCCCAAGCCACAGTATTTATTTTCACAAGACCCCAAAGGACCATCCTGAATCAGGAATCCTGAGGATAAAGAAGAGGAAAATAACTTGTATTCATATGTCTAAATAATAAGTGCATGTCAAAGTATGAAATAAAAAAAGTCTAAGAGAAATATAGTATAATCAGGGTTCAGTTGTTCTCAGTGGAAAAGAGACTTGTATCAGACAGGTAGATGACCTTTTGAAATCACTCTGAAAATCCTCCGCCCCCCTCTCCCACGCTGTGCTGTAGCACTCTCTTCTCCCTCCTCAATGAGTAGTGTGGTCCTCAAGAACATGATCTCCCAAATTAAACTGCTCAAGTTCAAATCCTGCCTCTACCACTTATTAGCTTATGTCTTTGGATAAATTACTTCTTGGAGCCAAGGTGTCCCATCTGTTATATGGAGGTAATTATAGACTGCCTCCTAAAGTCATACAAAATATAGCATGTAATGATCCACAGGAATCATGTCCCTGCCATAGAGTAAATGCTAAATAAATGTCAACTTTCACAGTAATAAAATTCTGGATAGGAGAAATGACATGTATGCATATAAAGCAGGAAATAAGAGCATAGAAAGTAATTGTGCCTTGAGAACTTCTTGGTCAGCTCTGATAGCTGATCTCTTTTTGTTTTAACCTTTGCCACTGGACAATCACAAGTACACTTCTCAACTAATAGAATAAATAGCAAATAATTCAGTTTTCTTGTTACTTATTCAGGTTAACAATCTCTATCAGCACCAAAAAAGAATAGATGGATCCAGCAGTTTTGTACTAAAACCAAACTAATCAACTTGAATCACTCTGATAGGCAGATCTGGCCTTTCTCCTTTGAGAATTTATTTGACTGGAGACTAAATATATATATATTTATATATATATATATATATATATATATATATATATATATATATATATATTTATATTATATATATATCAGTAAACTGAATACACCACACACATGAGACAGACATACACATAGATATAATATAGACATACATGTTTACATATGCATGTGTGTATATGTGAGTATAACCATCAGACACATATTTTTTAAAAAAAGAAATAATTTGTGAGGTAAAAAATACAGTAATTTTCTTATTTTGCATATTTTTATTTTATTGATTTAAAACCAACTCTCCACATGGTAACATCATAATGATGAAGAACATAGATTTCCATCCAGAGTTCAAATCATAACCCCACCAGTCACAAGCTTCAGGATCTTGGGCAAGTATCTAAGACATCTGTAATTCAGTTTGCACATCTGTAAAATAGGCATAATGCCATATTCTCCTAGGTTTATCAAAATGAAAGGGCTTGGCACATATAAACCTCTGTTTAATTGCTACTTATTATTATTATTATTATTATTATTATTATTATTACCTTTCTAGAGACTAATTTTCTTAAGGACAGATATGTACAAATGAACAAGTATTTTAAAAAGTAATTTTGTTTTTAAATGAAACCTATATAGTACTTTTACTTTAATACATACATGTATTTCCAAATGGAGTACAGCAAATTTAACATTACAAAAAGAAAAGGCCAATACTATTGACTATTTTTTCCTAAAGCATGTCTTTTGATAGCAGTATAAATTGGAAAAAATTTATCTTCTTGAACTCTATGATACCATATACCAATTATTGAGAAAAGTCTGTAAAATTTTTAAAAATAAGAAAAAGAAATAAAAAGATAACATAATTTACTGAACAAATCTCCTTGATATAGTGTTATTTTATATGATAACTCATTGAAATATTTAAACAAATTTTGTAAAATATATTTAATAAGTTAGTTCCTGAAGTTTGGCACACATTAAAATGGCCTAGAGAAGTGGTTAAAACATTCATTCTGCCTCTAAGCCACCTCAGAGTTTTTGATTCAGTAGATCTAGACTATGGCTAGCCCAATATTTATATTTTTAAGTTGCCATGTGATGATGATACTCTTGCTTCTGGGATCATACGTTAGGGTCTTTGATTTATTGCATTCTATTTTATATCCAAAATAAATAAAACACAAAGAAAAAGACTAGGTAAACATTTAGGCAATACGCTTTAAGTGGAAAAGATGAGAAGTTTATAATGTGATTAAAAACATAAAATAATGCAAGTATTTAGGAGTAACTAAGAAAAGATAAAGAAAAACAAACTATTAACTAGGTGGATATAATACTGGGCAAATTTTTCTGTGTTTGCATTATTGTTATTTAATGTTCAATGCAATACATTTTTAAAAAAATCCAAAATTGTATCAGTTGTAACTATAAAATATGACTGATTTCAATTTGGAATATCTTTTTCCTCATTCTTATGCCAGCTTTTATGCCAGTTGTTGATCTAATGTTTATAGAGTCCAAGATGTGACTGTCAGGAATCTGACTCACATACTTATATTTTGTATAATTTTATACCTTATATTTTCTTTGTGTTCTTACTAATTCTAAATTGTTTTTTTTTTTGCTATCAAATAGTCTAAGATTTACAAGAGAATAATTTATTTTTTACTATCAAAGAATGAGTTTAATGTTTATTGAGAGTCTGACCATTTTACATTTTAGTCACAAATGAGTTGGCTAACTGAATCGGTAGTTTTCTTTTGGGGGAGGAATGCTTTGCTAAAAATGAACTCATTTCTGGTGTATCTGGGTTGGTGAATTGTTTTCCCAGATTCTCTCCTTTTATTTTGTTCCTCTCAAAGCCTGTACTCCAGTTCGGAGATTTGTATTGGGATATTGGCCATTTTCTAGAAGTTAATGAACTAGCTAGAAGCTGCATGTTGCATGTAGTTGCTACAATTAAAGGAAATATAATTAATTCATACGCAATCCAAAAGAAAGCTCATATTATGTAAATGAACAGCTAGAACATATCCTTTCTGACAGTAATTATCCATGACTAACGCTGAACTTAAGTTTCAGCTGAGATTAAATCAATTTAATCTGATCAACATGTCAAAGATTTCTTTTAAGTATATTCAGTCAGATGACACATTAAATGAATTTTAATCAAGAACTTATATCCTGCTCTCTCATAACTTGATAAAACAGGCATTTGTTCCCAAAAAAGTGCTGTATATGCACATCATTTTAGAATTTCTATGCCTTCAGATCATTATAAAAAACAGATTTAAAACAAAAATGAAACCTTAAAAGATGAAAGACATCAACTCATAAAGCAAAATAATTCTATGGAATTCTAAAGATGGTTATTTCAGATTCTCAATCATGAAATCCTCTTCAAGTCACACACACACACACATACATGTATATATACAATTTATCAAACAGTACTTAATATAGCATGGATGTAGATTGAAATAAACTTTATTAAATGTACTCATTTTTATTTGCAAGGTTCTGTTACTTGCTATAGGGTAGATAAGGGAACTATAGATAAGGTCACTTCCTAAAGGGTAGAAAAGAATAGTCATTGTCATTTTTTTTAGTGGCTCACAAAGGGTATAAGGCGGGATTTGAGGGTGCCCAAGTAGTGAGGCAAAGATTTAGGGGCACATTTAGGGACACAAAGGAGAGTGAGATGGATAATAACAGGTAAGATCTCACAAGCATTGTATCATGCACAGTTGAGTTTATGTCCTACAAATGGGCTAGGAGTTCAGAAGGCTGCTCTAGGGATAGACAGAGTATGAAACAGACTGGTACTGAATTGAAAACAGGAACTAATAGTGCAAGGGATCATCAGGGGAGGGATAGGAAACTGAATGAGAAAAAAATCAGAGAGGGAGACAAACCGTGAGACTCAGAACTCTGGGAAACTGAGGGTTGCTGGGAGGGGAATGGGTAACAGGGTGATGGGCATTAAGGAGGGCACTTGATGGGTGTTATATGCAACTGTTGAATTATTGAAAACTACATCTGAAACTAGTGATATACTGTATGTTGACAAATTGAATTTAAATGATAAAAAGAAATTAAAAAAAAAAAAACACAGGAAGAGCAGAGGAAGGAAAAACCCAGATTTGATGAGCTAACTACCTCTAATGATTCCAATCGAATATAAACATAATTAAGTTAGAGTGCCAAGTTACTTGAGGTGTTAATTGTCTCATAAAAATGTATAATGCTGAAGTGCAAAATATAAGTATTATGTTAACTTTGTTGAACAAAACAAAAGGTTTTGGTTAGAAAACAGGGTTATAGTCTTTGCTTCTCTACTACCTAGTTGTCTGACCTCATCCAGGGCGTAATGTCTTTAGGCCTGATATTCAAATGGTAAGATGGGAGGTAAGTTCTCTTTAGATTTACTCTCATTCAATCCCTTCATTTAAGAATGCTTGGCAAAACACAATTTTAATAAAAGCTAATATCTGAGGAATATATTAATAAGCTCTCACTAGCATGTTTCATATTTAAACTCACCTGCACTAAACAATCATATACTTCTAATTCCCTAGTTTAAATATTTTCATATACTAGAAACAGCCTCAGCCATACAAAATGTAAAATTATTTTAGCGTAGATTTTCTAATTTCTCTTTTCTAAGATTTTATTACTATGTATTCTATTTCTGTATCATGTTAATAATTACAACAATGGACCATAAAGTCAGAGTCCTTTAATTTGTATTCCAACTGTCACTACAAGTGTAATTTTTAGGCAATCATTTAAAATTGGTGACCCTTAGTTTCCCTAACTAGATCATAGAAGAAAATCTGTATTATTTATTAAATTAATAAAATGAGGATAATAATAATAACCATAAGATAATATGATTGATCCCACAAGAGGATTCTGTGAGATAATGCACTTGATCTGCTTGGCTTAGTATGTGTTTAACAAATATAGTTATAATTATTAAGAATCATCATTTACTATAGACTTGACATGTAGACTATATTGACTTAAAACACTGGAATGAATAAAGAACAACTTTTGACAACTCTACCTTTTATTATGTCCATTAGAAATAAATTTATGGGAGTGTGGAAATGTGTTTTTCCCAAATAACCTATATAAAATTTTCAAGAGTACCACTACATAAGAATTTCCCTCATCTGCAAAAACAAGACAAAACACAACAAAAAAACCCTCAAATTTATATGATTACATATTTTGCTTTAAAAATAAGTATAATACTTTGGTGACATTTTGTTATCCACATATGGAAAAATTGCAAAACTCTTCAGTAAATACAAAATACAGTTTCTTGTTGCACACTGTATTTTTGTAAACTCTAACAAAATACATTCAGTCCTCACAAACTTCATGGCAAGTACCAGTTCCAGTAAATATTCCAATGCCTGCAGAAGATTGAGCACAGTATGACCTTTTCATGACCTTTAATGACTGGGATATGTATGTCCTGCTGTTATTTTGTGAAGTTGGTCAAAACAAGGCTGTCTGAATGATAGGTGGCCCAGTGTGCCACTATTGAAAGACAGTTTGGTCACATGTCTGTACTTCAGTGAATCTGGAACCTTCTTCCCCATATTATTTTAGTCAGTCCATTGGACTTCTGCAATCACCTTCATGTAATTCTGCAATCAGATTTATTTTAAAAGAAGTAAATATGAAAAAAGGTAAGTAAAAAGAAAAAAAAAAAAACACAGGAATTCAGTTAAATTCCAACCATCCAAGTTACAGTTTCTGTTTAAATCGAAAGAAATTTTTGCCAGCACAGATGATTGTTGATGTGTCATTTCAAGAAGTTCGATGATTTGAGATCACTAGCTAGCATGCTAAGTAAGTAACTTCTTGTTTAATGTTCTCAACTGCAGTATAATTCCAACAGAAGAACACTGAGAGAGCCTAAGATACACTCTTAAAACTCCAACCTCAACTAGGAACCTCGCTAACAAAGCACACAAAATTTTTCCTCATTATTAATTTTATCCTTTCCAAGTCACATCTAGGAGCCACGATTTTCATATTAACTTAATATTTCTATCTTATTGAGAACTTAGAGTAGTACTTGTGGTTAGACACTTTACCAGATAAAAATACTCTCATCATCTGTGTGATTTATTTAGATTACAGAAATGGGTTGGAAGCTAAAGAAATCTCACTTGATAATACTTTCCGTTAATAACTGGAAATGCAATGGCATTATAGGTAGGCTAGTAGAGAGATAAACTGAGAAACAGACAGATCACAGATGAGAATATGGCATTTAAGACCTTTTTTTTAGATGACAGTGATTATTAAAAACAAAATATTTATTCTTAGATATTTTAGTTCTGTAATGATTTTGAGTGATTAAAAGAAAAAAATATTTCTTTTGCTTAGTAGTTAGATGCTACTGTCCTCTATAAATGATATTGATGGATAAAATAAATAAGAAAATAAATCAATTAGCAGACATAAAATAAAAGTTTTATTTTGTACAAGTTTATGCAATGAGAGTAAAGACATATGCTAAATCATCTGTGATACTTAAACTATTTCAGGCTTTGGAATAAACCCAAAACTTTACAAAAATATTATTTCTTATTTATTTAAAAATTTAAAACCGAAGATGGATTTTCTCAAATAATGTAGATATTTTCACACTTGAGAAAGAATATTAAATAACAAAATAAAATATTTAAAGTGAAGATCAAACACTGTAATGGAAGGGTAGAGTTGGGTAGGTAAACTTCAGATTCATTTTAATGCTGATTGTTGGAGTCAGACCAACCACATGGATAATAGGGAATTGAGGGAGAAAAGAAGACAGCAATTTCCACTAGAACTGTTAACAATGATTGCCAGAAGAAGAATATTGCTTTTAGAACTTAAAAGTTTCCATTTTAAAACCCACTTTAATACATTATTTTTAAGATGTATAATTTCCTTTAAAAAATTATATTTCTTGGGGTGCCTGAAAGGCTCAGTTGGTTAGATGTCTACCTTCAGCTCAGGTCATGGTCCCCACGTCCTGGGATCAAGCCCCCATTCGCGCTCCCTGCTTAGTGGAGAGCCTGCTTTTCCCTCTCCTTTTGCCCCTCCTCCTCCGACTTTTGCTGTCTCGCTCTCAAATAAACTAATAAAATCTTTTTAAAAAAGAAAAATAATTCTTCTTTACAAAAAGTGTTTTTCATAGCTTGATATTTATGTTTTTAGTTAATAGACTTTCTTTTTTCGAGCATTCGTAGGTTCATAGCAAAATTATGTGGGAAGTACAGAGAGTTTCGTAACCCAATCACAAAAAGGCAAATATGATATGATTCTAATTATGAGCTCCTTAGAGAAGTCAAAATCATACAAAGTAGGATGGTAGTTTGGCAGGGTCTAGGAGAGGGGGAGCTGGGGGTTACTGTTTAATGAGTATAGAGTTTCAGTTTTGCAAGATGAAAAGATTTCTGGAGAACTGAAGAACGGGAGTGATGGTTGCACAATATTACAGTACTTAAATACCACTGGTTTGTATATTTAACAATGGTTTAAAAAGGTAGTTTTAGATGTATTTTACCACAATTAAAATTTGGAGAAAAACATTAAAGTAGAAAGAGTTCCTGTATAGGAACTCTAAAAGGTAGAGTAGTTTTAGATGTATTTTACCACAATTAAAATTTGGAGAAAAACATTAAAGTAGAAAGAGTTCCTTCCAAAGCACACAACCTTCTCTACCATCAATGAAACCTGAGCATCCACTATTTTCAAAAAAGAGCCTTTGTTTCCTAAGAATCAACTTAATAGCACACCCAGGACTCTATATTTCCATGACTAAGTTATAAAACTTCAATCTCTGTCATTTTGGGGGTTCTTTTTTTCCTCTTTGAGGGTGTAAATCAATGTAAGGGAGGGTTTTATGAAACAGCAAGGCATGAAATATCAAATACATTTAGTGTCAGTTTCAGAATACACAGTTCGTTACTTTATAAATCTAACTCCTATTCCCTTGGTCACTCAAATGCTTTGTACATTAAAAAAACAAACAAACAAACAAACAAACAAACAAACAAAAAAACAAATAGGGACACCTGGGAGGCTCAGCGGTTGAGCGTCTGCCTTCATTTCAGCCTGTGACCCCAGGGTCCTGGATTGAGTCCCACATGGGGCTCCCTTCATGGAGCCTGCTTCTCCCTCTGCCTGTGTCTCTGCCTCTCCCTCTCTTTCTCTCTCTCTCTCGGTGTGTCTCTCATGAATGAATGAATGACTAAATAAATAAATAAATAAATAAATAAATATCTTAAAAACAAAACAAAAGCAAACAAGGGGCACCTGGGTGGCTCAGTCCATTAACTGGCTGCCTTCCACTCAGGTCATGACCCCAGGGTTTTGGGAGGGAGCCCTGCCTGCACCCGACTCCCTGCCCAGCAAGGAGTCTGCTTCTACCTCTTCCTCTGCCACTCCCCCTGCTTATGCTCTCTCTCTCCTTTTCTCTCAAATAAATAAAATCTAAAAACAAACAACAACAAAAACAAAACAAAAAGCACTGCCTCTACTCTCGTCAACTTATTTCTTTCAACTAACCACCTACTTGTCTCTTCAGCTAACTGTGGCTTAAATCTAAGTCAGATACAGTTTCTCCAAAAAGTTTATCTTCTGAATTCTATCAATTCCCTTGGCTTAGGTGTTTGGAATAAAAGCAGGTGTTTTTGGCTTTTCATGCATTTAGTTTATTAGAGGTAACAGACACAGGTTCAATCCCCAGCTTGAATGGGACAAAGGTCAAGGAGAAAATAAAAGAAGACTACCTCAAAAGTATTATGTCACCACCTTATAATCCAGACCAGTAGGGTTCTAGAAGGCATTCTAGAGAAGAAAAGTTTGCATTGTATGGGAATTAGTCATGTAAAGAAGAGAATCCAAAAAAAAAAAAAAAAGATTTTTAGCAGAAGTATGAATATATGCACATGATGATTCTTATGTTACCAAAATGCAGAGGTTATGGCTGAGATTGTTAGACGATATGATTAGCAAATTAGGGAAAGGATTTATAATGAACAGCCCTGAAGGCTAGGTTAAGGATGTGTTAGTGTGGCAATGGAAGCTGGTATTTGGCAGTTTTAAGAAGGATTATTTGTGGTGGATAGAAATGAAACGCCAGTCAGGAAGCATACGCCAGCCTGGCCTATGTGGCAACAATGAGTCAGAACAAGGAGAGTTATAAGAAAATCGATATATGGAGCAATAGGGTATCAGCCATAAAGAGAGGAGGCCAAAAGAGTAGCTTTGAACATGAAGAGTTTAAGAGTAGTTTTAATAAAGGCAACCTTGTGAATAGTATTGTAAGTGGTTGAAGACTTAACAGTCTCAATATTTTTGGCAATAATAACAGTAAGCACAATAAATAATTGGCTGTGGATTAAAATGACACAATTGAGGATGGAATCCAAGTGCTTTTAATTGCATCAATTTACCTCACTGTGTTATTTTTCATCAACACTCAGTCATCTCACATAGAAGAGTGGGGAAGTAAGACTATGGCACTCTTTAGAGAAATGGTTTTACTTGTCAAATGTGGGGGAAGGATTTGACAGGCCGGGACACTCACCACAATACTGATGAGGAGGACTTGGTGGAAGGACAGCAACTCAAAAGAAAGTGCTGCAAGCAAGGTACAAAGAACAGGCTACAGATAGGAGAAATATGGAGTTTTCTGAGTTCTTGCCTAATAAATTGTTTTGTATCACTTATAGTCACGGAATTAAGTCCAACACATTCTTTTCAGCTGAAATGACAATCTATTATGATGTTTCTCTAATACATATGGAACATTCAAAAAAAATTATCTTTCCATCCACGCAGATAAACAAGAGACTTTTTTATATGTAAAATCCCCAAGGTCTCAAGTCTTCTCTCTTTTTTAAAAAAATTACTGTTTATTATCTCCTTTATATTAATTCTATATTAAGTTCTAATACATACGCGCTTTTCTCATGTGTCTGAAAATTAAGCTGTATGTAGCATATATACGAGTTACATAGCTTAAGACTGATTATTTTAACAATAAAATGATTATCATATTAGACTTTTTAATGTATTTGCCTTTAAAATCTTATTTAATTTTTTTTAAATTCCTACTTAAGTTCCAGTTAAGGAACACACAGTACAATACTAGTTTCAGGTGTACAATATAGTGATTCGACGCTTCCATACAACACCCATGCTCATCAGAGAGAGTACACGCCTTAATCCTCATCAACTTTTTAATCCATTCCCCCACCATCTCCTCACTGGTAACCATCAATTTGTTCTCTAAGAGTCTGTTTCTTGGTTTGCCTTTCTCTCTGTTGTTTTTTTCTGTTGCTTGTTTTGTTTATTAAATTCCACATATTGTTTCTTCCTTTGACTGACTTATTTCACTTAGCATAATGCTCTCTATCTCTATCCATATCATTGCAAATAGCAAGATCTCATTCTTTTTCATGGCAGAGTAATATCTCACTCTCTGTGCGTATGTGTGTGTGTGTGTATCACTTCTTTATCCATTCATCAGTGGATCGACACTTGGGATATTTCCATAATTTGGCTATTGTAGATAATGCTGCTATAAACAGCATGGTGTGTAAATATCACATTGAATTAGTATTTTTGTACCCTTTGGGTAAATATCTAGTAGTGCAATTGCTGGGTTGTAGGGTAAATCCAGTTTTAAATTTTTGAGGAACCTCCAGAGTGTTTTCCAGATTGGCTACACCAGTCTGCATTCCCACTGAGGGCAAGAAGATTCCTGCCCCTAACTCCACATCCTCGCCCAACACTGTTGTTTCTTGTGTTGTTGATTTTAGCCACTCTGACAGGTCTGAGGGGATATCCCTTCATATGTAGCAATACAGGCCTACTTTAAGAAGTAAGAAAAATCTCAAACAACCTAATCTTGTACCTAAAGGAGCTAAAAAAGTGCACCAAACAGAGTCTAAAGCCAGCAGAAGGAAAGAAATAATAAAGATTAGAGCAGAATTAAATGATATAGAATCTTAAAATAAAAACAACAATGGAGCAGATCAGTCAAACCAGGAACTAGTTCATTGAAAAAATAATAAAATTAGTAAACCTTAGCCAGACTTATCCAAAAGAAAAAAGACCCAAATAAATAAAATCACAAATAAGAGAGGAGAAATAACAACCAACACCACAGAAATACAAACAATTATTAGAGAATATTATGAAAAACTAGTGAATTGTACCACCTGGAAGAAATGGATAAGTTCCAGAAACATATAAAATACCAAAACCTGAAACAAGAAGAAATAGAGAACTAGAACAGACCAATAGTCAGCAAAGAAATTGAATTAGTAATAAAAAAAAAAAACCTCCCAAAAAATAAAAGCCCAAGGCCAGATGGTTCCACAGGGGAATTCTATCGAACATTTAAAGAGTTAATATCTATTCTCCTCAAACTACTCCAAAAAATAGAAAAGCAAGGAAAACTTCGAAATTCATTCTATGAGGCTAACATTAGCTGAATATATTTATATTTAAATTTTTATTTAGCTTATGTTCCACTATGATTTCTAGGTTTTTGGTCTTACTGTTTTACCTCTATTCTGTAGCTCTATATATTCCTTTTTGTTTTTTGTTTTTGTTGGCGTTTTGCTTCATATCACTGTTTATTATTTCACACTTCCTAAAAAAACTAGTTTTCAACTTATTCCATGTTTATCACATCTACATATTTGCAATCTCATTTTTCCACAAAATAAGATAATATTTTAATTTATTGTGTAACCAATGCAAAAGTTTTTCAATTGTTTTTGAAAGATCGTTTTATTAATTTTATTAGATAATTGAATTGTTTTCTTAGCATTCCAAATATTTTGATTGTACTGTTCTCATCACTGGGTGTAGATTACTATCAAATCACTGATAAACTCTCTACGAGTTACTTAACAGAACGCAGTATCACACACTATAATACATAAAATAATATTTTATCATTTTATAAATGTTGTAATTTCCATATGCACATGATAGTCTCTACACTCACCTTTATATCATGCACAATGTGCTTAGATAATATTCTTGTTTCTGTATTTTATACTGCTGGCAGACAAATATGGCAGATTTGGTATGAATTTAAAAGTTATTTCATGATTTGGCACCTCACTCTCCCTACTCTGCCAATTATCGGGCATTGATGCTCTTTTCCAGGGGTTTTTCTCTCATTTTGCCTTTCAGGCTCTAGTGCGGTAGGAACTCATGGGACTGGTATTATGTGGTGTTTATAACTTGATGACTATTATTGTTCCTTTCCACATCTTCTCTTTCTTGGATGTACAAGTTGTTATAGAACTTTCTACAAAAAGGTAATCACCCAAGTACGGAAAACTATGCTAATATACGTGCCATTTGTATTAAGCTCCAAAGGACCTTATGTTGTAGTAGGGATATGACATAATTAAAACATAAATATTTCTTAAGGTGTGGAGATACAAATTGTTACAGAATTTTGGAGTAGGAGATTTATTTTGAGTAAAAGTAATAACAAAAGCTTCCTAAAGGAAGTCATATTTGTTCAGAGATTTTGAGAATTGGCTAGGATTTTGATAGGTAGAAATTGGTTGGAAAAGGAAGAACATGAAAAGACAAAAAAGCAATATTTTATGTCCCATAAAACTTGGCTCTATATCATTTTTTAAAAATTTTTTTAAAGATTTTTATTTATTCATAGAGACACAGAGAGAGAGGCGGAGACACAGGCAGAGGGAGAAGCAGGCTCCATGCAGGGAGCCCGACGTGGGACTCCATCCCAGGTCTCTGGGATCAGGCCCTGGGCTGAAGGCGGCGCTAAACTGCTGAGCCACCTTGGCTGCCCTCTTGTATCATTTTTATATGACCCTTACAAGTAGTTTCAGAATAATAATTTCTTGAGTTGGGAAGCCAATCCTTATCATTGTCCCAATGAAGGAAAACTAACAGCGCTTATGATATCTCTTCTTAAATGATTTATTTTTGGGTAATTATCATATATTTTCAAAAATTACACAAAATAGAGTTGTTTCTATGTAGTTCTGAGTTCTAGCTCTGAAATACAGAATCATCTACAAACCAAGCTTCCTTTCTTGACAATCATTTATGAATACTAACTAAAGTATTCTTTAGTTAGTTGTTTTTAGTATTCTTTAGTTATAGTATACTAACTAAAGTATTTTCCTAAGTATTTTCCCTTTATTAATATTTGTAACCTATATACTAAATTTTCTTTATTTTCTGTTTTTTTTAAGATTTTTTTTATTTTTTTTTTAATTTATTTACGATAGTCATACAGAGAGAGAGAGAGGCAGAGACACAGGCAGAGGGAGAAGCAGGCTCCATGCACCGGGAGCCTGACGTGGGATTCGATCCCGGGTCTCCAGGATCGCGCCCTGGGCCAAAGGCAGGCGCCAAACCACTGTGCCACCCAGGGATCCCTTTATTTTCTGTTTTACAAATAAAAAAGAAACTAGCTCAACATGGTTACTTATCATGTCCTAGGTCACGCAGTAAATGATGACACCAGGCTTCAAACTCATGTCTGTTTGAAATATTGATCATTACATTATTTTTTCTGGATTTTGTTCTTATTGATTTTTTTATAATTCTGGTGGAATATTTAGGGGATATGTATTATAGGCAATTGGAAAGGTAAAACTTGATCTTAGTAGAAAGTCTAGAAATCTCAATTTTACAGTCATCTATAGAAAATGATAGGTGATAACTGAATGAATGAATGCTTTGTAAGAAAAAAAGTATATATAGAAGGAAGAGTTGGAAGTATAGCAAATTGGATTTTGTAAAGTTTTTCACAAGACTGAGAGTATCTTTAACTTTAGTAATAAAAGAACTTGTAATTAAAAAAAAAAAGGGTCATTTGCTCATTAGTGGTTAGGAGCATTGGACCAGGAGTCCCGCTGCCTGGATTTGAAGCTCCATCAGTAACTGGACCTATAATCTTGAAAATATTCTTGGTTTCTTTTTACTTTAGTTTTCTCATCTGCAAAATGGAGATGGTAATAAAACTGATTTCATAGACTTATTTTAAATCAATACATGTAAAGCCCTTAAAATACTACCTGTGGGACAGCCCTGGTGGCTCAGCAGTTTAGTGCCGCTTGAAGCCCAGGGTGTGATCCTGGGGATCCAGGATCGAGTCCCATGTCGGGCTCCCTGCATGGAGCCTGCTTCTCCCTCTGCCTGGGTCTCTGCCTCCTCTCTCTCTCTCTCTCTCTCTCTCTCTCTCTCATTCTCTCTTTCTCTCTGTGTGTCTCTCTTGAATAAATAAATAAAATCTTAAAAAAGAAAAATACTACCTATTAATAAGTGCTGTATTACAGTTAGCTATTATTTATCTTAATATTATTGCTCCTGTTGTTATTGCTATTTTATTTCATTCTAATGGATAATCGGGATCCCTGGGTGGCGCAGCGGTTTGGCGCCTGCCTTTGGCCCAGGGCGCGATCCTGGAGACCCGGGATCGAATCCCACGTCGGGCTCCCGGTGCATGGAGCTTGCTTCTCCCTCTGCCTGTGTCTCTGCCTCTCTCTCTCTGTGTGACTGTCATAAATAAATAAAAATAAAAAAGAAATAAAAAAAAGGAGGTGATTTTCAAAGAGTAACACTCCAAAGCTTAAATGCTAGGTAATACTCATTGGGACAATATTTGACAAGATTAGCTTCAGATTATCCTTCAAACTCTACTTAACCCTTGATGATTTAATAGTATGGTACTATATTGATGATATTACAGAAAATGTTCTTCAACAAAAGTATGGCCAGCAGTTTAACCTCATAGCTTATGACCATATGTCTTCTATTGTAGAAGATTTCCTATCCACACTGTCAACTTATCAAGTAATGTCAGTGAGAACACCTCCAGCTTCTATTTAAAGATTTTATTGACACCAGAGCTCCAATTTTGCAGGGCATTCAGTAAGGGGTTGGTAAAAAGAAAAGTGAGAACATCAAGATAGTAGAGAGAGAAAACTTTGGAGACCAGTCATTATTGTCAATTTTGATTCCCAGAGAATTTTTGTTTCCAATTTATTCTCTATTCTAGGGTACACAGCATCAACGATGCAAAACTCCCTGCCTTTCCTCAGTAAAGGGTGTCCACCCATCCCATGATGTCTTTCTGAAAAAGGCAATCCTATAGTGCTTCATATCCATCAGCATACCAATGTCTGTCCTCATCAACATAAGAAAGTTGGTCATTATTGAATGAATCTCTGTTATGAAACTTTAGATTGACGTCTAGGGTTACATGGTCAGAGCTATCTCTTTGATTACCATTAAGAAGTAATTAAAGGTTGGGCATCTTGGCAGGATTTTCAATGAACCCTTCTAGAGAATAGGACTTCTTCCAAACTATTGGGTGTCACCGTCTGCCTCCTCCTTTGTACATGTCTCTGTTGCTTCTGATTCTCAGTGTTTTTTGTCCTATATCAGTTTCCTTATATTCAATTTTTATCCATTCAAGCCTGATTAGCAGACTTTTTTTCTTAGGTTTCTTTTTTTTTTTAAAGATTTTATTTATTTATTCATGAGAGACACAGAGAGACAGAGAGAGAGAGAGGCAGAGACACAGGCAGAGGGAGAAGCAGGCCCCATACAGGGAGCCCGATGTGGGACTCGATTCTGGGACTCCAGGATCACGCCCTGGGCTGAAGGCAGGCGCTAAACAGCTGAGCCACCTCGGGATCCCCTTTTCTTAGGTTTCTTAATGGTCTTAATGCAACCAATACGATAAACCAATATATCCTTCACAAATAATCGTATGAGAAATGCATAGACTTAAAGATCCTCCTCTGAACGTTTGTTTATTAACAACAAACAAGCAAAAAACAGGAACTATATTCACCCAGTACAGACTTTCCCTTAATGAAATACAGAGTAAAGTTTCTTAATAGTTGTTACCTAAGGAATTGCAGAAATTAAGAAAGCAATGAAGCTTCTTTTACATATATTCCACACTATGTACATAATATAAGTATGTGTATGTATATATCCATACACACTACCATACATATATTTTCCTCTTTAGTGCACTCCTGGTTTACTATGGCATGTTGAACATATGAATATCATTTTGCTCCCAGCTTACATGCTTCAAAACCACTGAGAGGCAATTATATTAAAAGATATATACAAGGATGAGGAGAACTGGAAATAATACAGCAACAAAATATTAGAAATTTGAAAGCATTTAAATAAGTGGGAGCTGACTTAGTGGCTCTAAGGAAACTGAATCTGAATCCTATGTTGGTAAAGTTGAAAACCGTATTTACTAGTTTACAGATTTACAGATTTACAGATCTGTAAATTTGAATCTACAATTCAAATTGATTCAAATTCAATCTGTAAATCCGAATTTATGGATTCCTCACAAAACTGTATAAGCTAGCAAGGTCAAGTATCTCATAGGAAGTGAGAGTGGCAGTGATTTTATTTTATTTATTTTATTAAAAAATATTTTATTTATTTATTCATGAGAGACACACAGAGAGAGGCAGAGACACAGGCAGAGAGAGAAGCAGGCTCCATGCAGGGACCCTGACGTGGAACTCGATCCAGGGACTCTAGGATCACATCCTGAGCCGAAGGCAACGCCCAACCACTGAGCCACCCAGGAGTCCTGAGAGTGGCAATGATTTTTAAATATAGAGAGGGCTGGTGACAAATTTTGGAGAATAGACTAACTTGAATTTAGATAAAATCAAAGAAAGAAAGAAAAGGAAGAAAAAAAAGAATAAAGAAAGAAAGAAAGAAAGAAAGAAAGAAAGAAAGAAAGAAAGAAAGAAAGAAAGAAAGAAAGAAAAAGAAAGAAAGAAAGAAAGAAAGAAGAAAGAAAGAAAGAAGAAAAAAAGAAGAAGAAGAAAGAAAGAAAGAAAGAAAGAAAGAAAGAAAGAAAGAAAGAGAAAGAAAAGAAAGAAAGTTATAGGATAAGTTGTTAAATTACTAGGTTCTCTCCACTGAACAACCCTTGTAGAAGTCTCAAGGTTAATTCACTCAAGACACAAACTATATGGAATCTGAAGAATACTGAATTTTGAATGTAGTGAAGAGATGTGCTCTCGCCATAGTGCCTTCACTCCTAGCACCATGCAAGAATATAGGCAGTCATAGGCATAGCCCTCAAGCAGGTGATTCAAAGACCCTTCTCTGAGGAATTTATAACCTAGCATTGGGAGTTCTCTAAAATTGACCCACCCAGGTCACCCACAGTGAAGTTTACAGTTGAAAAACCTTATCTGGTACTCAGAAATTCCAAGTCAGCCTTTTGCTATCTCTCTCATAATCAAAAGCAGAAAGCCAACATTAACTGGACATTTGAGTAAACCATCTAACATAGAAAATAAGGCCAAAATAAAAATGCAGACAAAGACAGTGTGAAATGAGAATGTACAGGGAGACAAATACTACAAAAACAAAACAAAACTTGTAATTTATATTCTGATAGAAATGAAAGATAGTAGGTAATCCTTGAAATAAGAACAAGAAGAAACTCTATAAAAACCAAAACAGCTAATGGAATTGTAAAAACCTGATAGTTCAATACAAACTTCAGAAAAGCCTACAGAAAATAAATAAATAGAAAAAATGGTAACATAGGAAAAAGGACATTAAAGCAACATGGATATCACTTCCAGAATTCCAAAGTCCAATAATAGAAGGTCCAGATGGAGAGGGAGTAAAAACAGATGGTAGGAAATAATTAATAAAATTAGTAAAATATTTCCCAGAACTAAAGGACATTAATTGCCAAATTGACAGTGTTCACCCAGTGCCCAGTAAAATGAATTAGAATAGACTCATACAATGACATTGAGAAACTTAAAAAATTGAAAACAAGAGAATTTTCTACAAGCTTCCAAAAATAAAAAATAAAAAAAAATAAATGCTCAGTCACACAAAAATGGATTAGGGATTTCTCAGCAGTAACAGGTAAATCAAGAAGGCTGTAAAGCAGTACAAAATTCCGAAAAAAAAAAGAAAAAAGGGCCTCGTACTAATGCTGTCCTTGCACCTACTCTGTTCTTCATGTCCTGCTCCTGAGGACACCTCATTCCCTCCATAGAGGTATTTCTGCTTTGACTTATTTCTGAGAGCTAGTTAGGGAATGGTAAATTTAGAAGCAAAAAATTCAAAGACCTCTCTCTCTGCCCATATGTCTGCTGTACTTCAGTACTTGGTTCACACTACAGCTCTGCCAACTGCCTTATTGCAAACTTCCTGGTCTTTAAGATATTCTACTAGGGTGATCCCTCTGAAATCCTCTCACCTCCCTACCAACACATCAACATTCTTTGTCTAACTCCCACTCACCGCACAGGTCTCACATTACATGGCTTCTCATCAAAGAAACCTTCATTTACACCCTCCTTCATGTCTTTCCTTACACTGCTTTACCACTACAGTAACTTCACCACTGATCATCAATGGGAATGTATTTTTTTTAGCCTCTGTGTCTTTTCTCCACAACACCTAAAACAAAACTGTGATTATAAGGCTACTTGTTTGAATCTTTGTTCAATATCCGTGTCTCAATAAATCCAGGTTCAAAGAGACCAGAGATGCTGTCTGTTTGTTCAACAACTCTCATCCCCTCGCAGAGTCCATGTTGAATCTCAATAAGTGAATAAGTGAGTGCTTGATACACTAGTTGATGTTATATCCAAAAAGATCAAAGGGCATCAACAAATTGAATCACATTGTGAAATATTTGCATAAGTCTTTTATTTTATGTATACACACGTTATCCTTTAAAGTGATAGATACATATATATTCAGCTAAAATTGTTATTTTAAAACTCCATAAATTTGGCACAAACTTTATCTATGAGAAACATTACATGAGAGGATTTGTGATATGAAATACTGGTGCACAGTTTCATTTTCTGTATATCATGGTGGATAAAAATGTAATATCAATAGTAAGTCAGAGCAGTAAAATGTACAATGCTAAAAAATAATAAATTGATTAAACAAAATAGTTTACAAAAATGTGGCATAACTAAAGAAATACTGCATATATAAAAATGATTGTCCCAGATCTCCATTTTCTCGGAGTACTGTGGTTATAAAGATGCTTTTAATGATTTAATAGCACTCTTATGAATAAGCATTATATTTATTTAAAGCTCTTTGCTATAGGGAATGAATTATTCTTAAACTTAAGTTTCCTCTTATTGGTGATGTAAGTCCAGAAAAGGTTTTCCAGTAGTTAATTTCATTAACTTACTAATCAATAATTTAAAAAAGCACATTAGTTGATTTAGTCCTCAGCAAAGAGAGTAGTTGGTAATATGAAAATATATTTAGAAGATTTAGTCATAAAAAAAGAAAGTGACAATGAACATAATACATCATCTCCCTAATTATAAGTTCCCTAATTATTAATTATATCATCTAAAGATGGAAAAAAGTTGACACAAGTTAATTACTATAGGCTTTCACTTTCAATATTGGCACAGAAAATTGTTGAAATATTTAATAATAAAGGAGAATGAATTTGGAAAATAAGCTTACCTTATTTTCTTAAAATAAGTGTAAGGAAATTGTGTTTTTATGTATTTAAATAAAACAGAACAAAAATTATATTGAATTTCTAAAATTCATATTCTTGTCATTGTTAGAGCACCTATAACTTGAAATTATATTGAAAATATTTGGTTTTTTTATTTTTTATATTGAAAATATTTGTAAAAAAATAAAGAAAAATATTCGTAATATGAGAAGCTTTCTTTTCCCTGTATATATATTTATGATATTTTCTCTTTACTTAAATCCCAAATAATCAAGGTAAGACTCAATTCTATTTTAGGTTTATTCAGTCAATGGTTTTAGTAAGTTTTCTTCTTCATAACCTTTGACTGATTCTAGATACTTCATACTCAGGCTCATTAAGCTGGCTAACACACTTCATAACTCAGCCATAAAAATGACCATGTAATGAAAAGGACTGTACAAGAGGACTTGATTTTTGTTACTTATGTGTAGCAATTCTTACTGCCAGTTTGGAGAGCTTGGCTAGATTTAATAGGAAATAAGGTATCATTCTGGATTACTGAACAAGTGGTAACATGAGTAAAAGAGTGAATTAGGAAAGTTACTTTTAAAGTTATGTGTGAGATGACATCAGTGATAATAGTACTAGGTAGCTCCAAGGGCTTAGTTCTTCACACACAAAAAAATTAAAATAAAGTAAAAATAAAAATAATTGAGCATAAACTCTCAGAATCAGCTTAATCATAACTCTAGAAAATAGTCAAGAATTTATAGAAACCAAGAGAGGGCTGAATCCAGAAAATGTCAACTTAAAAATAGTAGAAAGGCTTTGTGACATTTTCACTCACCCTTCCTCTCTCTCTTTCCCAGCTCAGTGGTAATGTTAAAGATACCAGTCCATGTTCCCAACCATTCTGGCTCTGATCATTATAACTAAAATGAAAAATTCGCTAGAGGCTTTCAGTAGCAGATTTTAGTAAGCAGTGGAAAGTATCAGAAAACTCAAAGTTAAGTCAATTGAAATTAACCATTCTAAAGAACAAAAATAAAAAGGAATAACAATAACAATACTAAATAACTAAAAAGGAATAAAGCCTAAGAGACCCATAGGACACCATCAAACAAGCAAAATGAGTATAATGGTAGTCTAAGAAGGAGATGAGAGAAAAAGGGGCAGAAAGAATATCTGAAGAAATAATAACCAAATTCTTCCCAGATTTAATTTTAAAAGCATAAATTTTCACATCCAATTGAGTACAATAAAAATAAATGTACAAATATGCACACTGCATACACATTAAACTTTTGAAAAACAAAGAATTTTAAAAGCATCAAGATATAAGAAATTTCTCCTATAAATTGTCAATAAAAATAACAGTTGATTTCTAAGCAGAAACCATGGGGGACAGAAAGTAGTGGCAGGATAACTTTAATTGGTTGAAATAAAAAATACTGACAAACAAGAACTCCATATCAGGTAAAACTATCTTTTAAAAATGGAGAAATTATGATACTCTCGGACAAACAAAACCTATGAGAATGTGGTACTTGTATACTTGACCTCCAAGGAGTAACAAAGGGATTCTTTTGACAGAAAATAAAGGATACTAGGTAATAACTTACTGCTATATATAGAAACTTAAAATGTTGATAAAGGTAACTACATAGAGAAATAAAAGTCAATATTAAGGCATTTTGGAGGGTAACTCTTCTCTATATGATTTAAGAAAAAGCAAAACCCAATATTTTTTAATCTATATTAATATACCTAAAATGGATAAAGATCTAACTTGTGAAAACAACAATAAAATGAGTGAGGAATGGAGCTATCTGAAACAGTGGCTTTATGTACTATTAAGATGATATAATACTGACAAACATATATGCAAGAAACATTGGACCTCCAAAGTATATGAAGCAAATACTGATATAATTGAAGAGAAAAATTTGCAGTTCTACAATAATAATTGCAGACTTTAACAGTCCACTTTCAATAATGGGAAATTTTTTTTTAAAAAAAGAAAAACTAGGGGATCCCTGGGTGGCGCAGTGGTTTGGCGCCTGCCTTTGGCCCAGGGCGCGATCCTGGAGACCCGGGATCGAATCCCACGTCGGGCTCCCGGTGCGTGGAGCCTGCTTCTCCCTCTGCCTGGGTCTCTGCCTCTCTCTCTCTCTCTCTCTCTCTCTCTCTCTCTGTGTGACTATCATAAATAATAAAAAAAAAGAAAAACTAGATCAATAATGAAATAAGAAAGCATATAACACTGTAAACCAACTACACCTAATACACATATTCAGAAAACTTCACCTCCAACAGCAGAATACGAACTTTTTCTTTCAAGTACATGTAAAAGTGTCCCCAGGAAAATCTATATATTTAACCATGAGAGAAGCCCCAATATATTAAAGAGAAATGAAGTACTCCGAAGTATCTTCTCCAACTGCAAGGGAATAAAACTAGAAATAAATAACACGATAAATTATTTACAAATATGTAGAAACTAAACAACACATTTTTAAATAGCCAAAGAGTCAAAGAAGAAATCAAAATGGAAATTTGAAAAATTCCTTGGAGATAAGTGAAAATGAAAATGAAAACATAACAAACCAAATTTATAGGACTCAAAGGAGAATAGCTAAGAGGGAAGTCATAACTACAAATGTCTACATCAAGAAATATGTTAAATTGGTAAACTAACTGTACACTTCAAAGAACTAGAATAAGAAAATAAAAATAAACTCCAAGCCAGCAGACAGAAGGAAATTATAAAGATGAGAGCAGAAATAAATTAGAGAATAGAAAACCAATGGAGAAGATTAACTAGACCAAAGTTTATTCTTTGAAAAAATCAAAACATTTATCTTGATTCGCTAATAGAAACTAAAGTGGGGTGGGGGGGAGAAGAGCCAAATTATTAAATTCAAAATTAAAATGAGGTCATGACTACCACCTAACTGAAATAAAAAAAGATAACTGAAATAACAAAGAGATCGATTCAGTGATCAAAACCTACCAAAAAAAAAAAAAAAAAAAGATCAGGACTAGGAGATTTCATTGGTTTTATCTAACAATCATTTGAGGAAAATACCCAAACATTATTTTCCATCAATTTCCAAAAAAACAGAAGAAGAGACAATACAATACAATTCACCATGTTAATAGAATAAAAGAGGGGAACAGACGATAATAGAAGTTAGTGCAAAAAAGAAGGGGGGGACAGAAGGACAGGAGAGAGAGAATCTCAAGCAGACTCCGTACTGAGCATGGAGCCCAACCCAGGGCTCAGTCTAACAACCCTGAGATCATACACTGAGCCAAAATCAGGAGCTGTGTGCTAAACCGACTGAGCCACCTATGTGCTTCTATTTTAACCTTTTTTAAAAAAAAATACTGATGAGAAACATGCTTATATAGTATAGCTGTCATTATTTTTAAAGTGTTCTGGCTGTTTTTATAGTTTTAGCATGATATGGAAATAGGAATCTATTTCCATTTATTTTGCTCAAGTGCTTTCTTTTATGATCATTCAGATGATTGGAACATTAAAAAAAATCTGGAATATTACTGGCTAATATCTCTTGGAACTATTACTTCAATCACATTCCCAGAAGTCCTAAAGTTTTCTGTTGGGTCTTTCCCACCATAACCTCTATAGCTTTAACTAATCTATAACTGATTTTTTTAAAATTTCCTCTCCATCAACTTCTCACACTTAGAGTTGATTTTCTTTTTCCACTGCCTTATGTTGAGGAGTGGAGTTTTGGAGGTTTTCTGGGTCTCTTAACAGGCAGAGAATCAGTTCAATGCTTCAGTCTTTCTTCAGGGTTATAGTATAAGTTTCCAATCTTCTGAGGTATAAATTAATTGCTCCTTTCTCTGTAATACCAAATTTCAGCTTCTAAGTTCTATCTTGATATGAAACTCTTAACTGATATGAAACTCAGTACATCAGCTTGTTTTTCATTCTGAAATTCAATGTATTTATAGCTAAACGTTGCTTGCTGATAACAACATAGTCTATCATTTTGCATAAAGATTCCAGAATTTAATTATGGTTATCATTATGCTTATACACCCTAATGTCAACTGCCAGTAATCTTCTGTGTTAGCCTGGGAACTCATGTTGAAATATTTTTGCCAGTTTAAAAGGCGAATGTATATTTTACACGTATAATTAAAAATTGAACAGCAATTTCAAAAATGAAAACTTTGTCTTATATTGTTTCATAAAATGAGACATATTTGACATCATAAAATAATATAATGGTGGAGTGTAACTGATTGGTTGTTCTTGGCTAATTAGAAAAGTATAGAAGCAGACATAAAGAATGCAGCGTGTATTTTAGTCAAACACCGCCACATGGAGTCACAGCATGCTATCATAATAAGCATCATATAGTCCTATAAATGGAGAAACTGGGTAGAAAAATTGTTTTATAAAGTGAATATACATATTTTTTATTCAGAGCTATCGTCATGGTATCATGTATCATATATACATTGAAAATAATGTTTTTACTTTAGCAAAATAATGCTGGTTAAATTAAATTATTGATATAAAATTTGATATTACTGGTTTTATAGTTCGGTTAGCAGATAAGATGCTAGAACTCAGGAATATTTTTTCAGAAAATCCCAAACATTTAATTAGCAGGTGTGAGGAAACTAGCACAGTTCTGTCTTTCCGTAGTGTTTATCTCAGGTGACACTTTTATTTGTATCTAGGAGAAATTTATTCTCTATATCACACACAAAAAAACTGTTGTTAAAATAATCCATTGAAGGCTAAAAGCTGAAGGCTTCTGATTAGTATGACAAAGAATGACATCTATTATATTCTTTTCCAAAGCCAAATGCTACATTATATGTAGGTCTGGAATCTTTTCCTTTAAGAATCTACCCATGGTCAAACAATGAAATTGCTGATTTTTTCTATTTCCTTTCTAGGAGGGAGCATCCCATCCACATCTCTTTTCCCCTCCCCAATTCCACAAACTATGGATGAGGAATGAAGAAATCCTGTTGCAGAGTGTTACAACATTCTTTGAGTCGAGTCAGAGAAACCTAAGAACAACAACAATAACAAAAAAAAAAAAAAAAAAAAAGCAGAATTCTGATGGAGGGCCTTAAGGGAGCTAAAGAAAGTTTTTAGAATATTTCTGAACATTGTCATATAATTTTACTTTAAAATTTTGCTCATCTTTTCCTGTTCTAATCAATGCTACTAATATTACGTATTTGTACAGATAAAGTGATTTCTGGTACACATTTACACAAAAAAGGATTTAACCCAAGCTTGTCAAAGGTTTCTTTACAAACTCACCACATATTTCTTCCTGTATACTGTAACCCATATTTCAAATTACTTTGTCAAACTGGTTATAAACCAGTCTGATATGTTCATTCATTAACTTACTTGTCAAATAACATACCCGGATTGTATGGTCTCCAGTTCTGTCTGGTAACCTTTGAACTTTGAGTCGTAAGTGAGTAATTTTTGTATTCACTAATTGCTCTTTTTCCTTCACCTCCTTCTATCAATATGGGCTCAGAAAACATAAAGCTCTTAGAGAATTCTTAGGCAATATAGAATTCTAGTGAGCAAATTTCCATCATAGATATTATTAAACAAATAAAACAAGGAGGCCATTAGACAGGTAGCTCTAGTGCTGTGACAGTTTACATAAGCAAACCAAAAGACTAAGCCTGTAAATGCCTCAAAGTTCTGAAATCAAAACACTAAGGACCACCAATCACAGTCACAAACAGCCAACTAGGCTTTGAACTATAGACAATCAAATAATTCCCTTTCTCTGCTTCCACACTTTCCCTGTATAATTCTTTCTTGGCTCCCAGCGGCAGAGTGTTGCCAAACGCTTCCAGTTTGGTACTGCCCAATTCAAACTGACTTTTGCCCAAATAGATACAAAGTCTTGATATTCCCCAGTTTACCTTCTCGCAATGTTTTCCATTTGTTTTTGCAGAACCCCGCTGTGAGTCCCAGTGTTGGTATGAAGATTATTTTTATACTGAAGACATTTGAAATTCAACATATGCCGAAGGAAGCCTACTCTGAGCTTCCCTTATTTGACTAAAACCAGCAACTTCCTGGAAATGAGGCTGCTATAAATTCCCTCTTCAAGGTGGAATCTGCCTCCAGGAGGAGGAATAAAAATAAGTCGACATAAAGCACTGAGGAGGAGAGAGACCTCTCACATCTGTATGGACAAATATTATGTAAAGTTCCTTATCTTCCCTTTGTTCTCCTAAAAACTCATTTATCTTTCTTAAAGAAACCTTTTTAATCTTCCTATAAGAGCTTTTTATCCCTCTTCCCTTTTCCCAACTAATTAGGTCTATAAACTTATAACTTGAATCCTTGAAGGAGACAGTTACTTTTTTTGTTGGCTCCATGCATAGAATACATACATATAAACATTTTTCTCCTGATAATCTTTTTATCAGCTTAATTCTCAGGCACCCAGGTACTGAAATAAGAGGAAAGGGGAAAATTTGCTCTCCTTTCCCACATTTTTTAAAGCACTACTATGATTTTATGCTACTCTCTTAAAAGTTGTTGTACTGTTTACATCTGAGTTACCTAATGCAAAATATTTATTGAATTTCGATACTCTGATGAACTCAGATTGTGAGTTTAAATTCCTTTGTCTTTTTGAAATTGTCTTATTGCAGTTGTAACTTGTAGTAATTTCATAACTTTGAAGACCCCCCGAGAAGATTGAGGATCCATTCTTTAAGATCTAATTCTGTTTTCATTCTATACTTAAAATACTATTAATTGCAAGTCCACAGAGAGTAAAAATGTCTCACAGCTGACTATTAATCGTGTTAGCATACCTTCTGGAATCTCTAAACTAAGTAGAATGTAATAAGTCATTCCATTTGCTTATTTTAATAGGCGCATCTAGAAAGGCGAGGTGTTTGGACTATCCTATTCTAGATAAAGTTGTAACTAATCTTTAAATTTTGAACTCTACATTTGATAGAACCCTTAGATTCGAACCAACATTCGGAACCTCGCAGAAAGAGGAAATAGGTTTATTCCGTTGTGGACTTGTTTTTAATACAATGTGACCCGGTTTATGGAATGCAATTTAAGAACAGTGGGCGTGAGATGTCTTACAAAGATCTCAAATAAAAACCTGCACACTGGACTATAACTAATTGAATAAAGGGACAGGACTAACCCCGCATCTGTTCATTAGATTTTGCTTCATCTCTAATTTGGAATTGGAACTGAGAGACTACTAGAGGGTTTCTGCATGTGGTTAAGGAACTCCACGCAAAATTAGAGGATGTAGGGTCGTCAGTGCTTCTATACAGAGCATGGTCAGCTTTCTGCTGAGGGAACTGACAATGGCAAAGATCAAAAACAAAAAACAAACAAAAAGATCTGTCTGGATATCTAATCACTCTTAGTATCCTTGTTCATGTCCCTACTTATGGACCAAGTACAGTTCTACATCATGCCTTTTGCTGATTTCATAAGACAAGCTTAACTCAACATTCTCTTATTCTTGCTATCACTTAAAGCAACCTGAGTTCATTTCTAGTCTAGCAAATACAATTATAATTTCTTAAAAAATTATATTAATGTAACTATGGAGAAAACAACCCTTGATTTTACACTTAAGATATGCATAGTGTTTCTTGAGTTCAGCATACCAACAGGAATATGGGATAATAAAAGAACTGGCCCGTGTCCTACTCCTTAATATACATAATGGATGTGGAATTAGAGAGCACGCACAAAAATGTTCATGGAGTAATAGATTACCTTTTAGCCTTCCTTGTCTAAGAAATTTTGCTCCAAATACATCACAAAGCCACAGATGTTAATTTCTGTTAATGTATCTATACAGTTGCTTAGCTCTGCTTTATATTGTTTTAAAACTTTACCTGCAAAAGTTTATAAAATATATCACAGTAATTTAGGATCTACTGAAAAATTAAAATGCAAATGTACTTATTGGAGAAAAGTTAACTTTATTTTTAAACAATATATAGACGACAAATATGTTAAAATATCTTAGCCATGGATGCCATTTATTTATACCCATATGAATGTGCATAAATATATAAAAATATATATAAACATAAATGATTGCTCATAGTACTTTTGCATTTATTTTATTTAAAATTAAAATTTAATATGCAATGTGTGTTTTGTTTCAACCCTGCATTTGTTGTAAATAGCTAGTGATAATTATAGCTGTAAACAAGATTATATTTCTAACAATTCTTGAAAAATAGAAAGATTTTAAGTGTAGAAATGTTCATGGCCTTCCTTTCATTGTACACAAAAGAGAATCTCTGGCCCTTGTAACTGAAAACCCAGTGTTGTTTCTAATATTAGACATGCTCTTTTCAGATACTCTTCAACGTCATCATGAATCTTTTTTTCCCCCTCACAAGCCATTTTCCTGACTGTTGGCCTCATTTTCTACAGTAGTACTTTCACGCAGCAGCAATGATGATTCTAAGTAACTGCAGACTTACGTGGGGCTATCCACCATTTATCTAAGTAGAAGAGACAACCATCATTTGGGATATCAATCTCTTCCAAAGGTTTCTAACTGGTCCTAATTGGAGATGTCCATGCCTGATCAATCCATTTCTCTAGAAAAAAAAAAAAAGATAACCTGATAGGTCAAGTTGAGTGGCATATACTTCCCTTCTCTCTAGTAAAGCATGGGCAGGTTGCTCAATAGCCTTACCAGATTGACAAGGGGCAATTTCTAAGAATAAATATTATAGGGTAGGGAAAAAAAAAGAGTACCACATTTTTTTTCCTGAGAAACAGAAGTAAATAAAATTTCCTTTTTAAATACTTATTATTGTTTAGCTCTGCTGATTTATAGAGATGGAGCCACTTGTTTTCATACTCTGAATTGATTATGTTATGTCCATAAAGCCAATATTAAGTTGGACCAAAAGCATGGACTTTGTGAGGCTTTCATATTTCTTGGGACATCTGGGATAGGAAGCATAGAGCAATGAGAATAAAGGTATAAAATGGTCTTTTAGGAACACAAGAATTAATTTCTAATCTCACCACTTATTATTTTAATTTTCTTTAGACATATGTTTGAGCATATGATAACTCTGAATTTGGACATCTTGATTTATATATTTAGCTTATTTTGAGATTAGCAAATGCACAGATCTCGAGTGAGCCAATTTTGACAATCTTACACACTATTAACACTACCCTTATCAAGATATAATATTCCAACTACATCAAGTTCACTTCTGATTCTCTCCTGTCAATTCCAAGCTCAACTCCCCCACCTGAAAGAGAAGCACTGTTCAAGATATACTTTCTAGTGTTCTCAGTAATCTTTGGAACCCATAGACATGTTTTATTTTAAATCAAGAAGGAAAAGTAGGCTTTAGGCCAAAGGAAATGTTATATAATGTTACTATTTTTGTCATTAATAAAGTATATACATATTTTTTTTAATTTTTATATTTTGCAGATAAATACCCATCAAGGTAAATGTGCTTAGAGCCCAAAAAGTTATAATGCAGTCCTGATTTCTTTCACCATAGAAAACTTCTGTCTGCTCTGGACTTCATGAAATCAATAATACAGTATGTGCTCTTTTGTGTTTGGCATCTTTCATTCAACCTTTTTTTTTTTTTGCTGAGAATTATCCACGTTGCCATATTTGTTCTTGCATTTGTAACGATAAGTGGTATTCCATTATATGAATATATTAATATCCACTTATCTATTCTCCTGTGGATGATTACTTGAGTTGTTTTCCTGGTTGGGGCTATTATGAAAAAGGATGTGATGAACATTTATGGACAAATACTTTCAGAAATATGTTTTCAGTTATTATGTGAATGTATAGTGGTGGAATTTCTCTGTCATAGGTAGATGTATATTTAATTTTATAAAACATTACTAAACTATTATTCAAGGTAGCTTCTTATTTTACACTCACATGCGAGTTCCACATGTTGTTACGCCTTTGTTAAATCATGTTCTTACCATCCTTCTGGATTTTAACTTTATAAGAGGTATTTCTAGGATGGTATCTCATAGTTACATTCATTTTAATTTTCCTGATGAAGGATGATGATGAACATCTTTTAATATAGCTATTGGATAGTCATATTTTCATTTTTCAAAGTTTCTATTCAAGTGTTTTGTTCATATTTATTGGGTCATATATAATTTTATAGTGATTTTTATAAGTTCCGTATATACCTCTTTGGTAGATATATATGTACATGTGTATCTTATTCTGGGACTTGTTTATGTCTATTAATTTCTTTAGTGGAGTCTTCTGATGAATACAAACTTATTTTTATGGAATTCTGTTTTTTTTTTTTTTGTCTTTTTTTTTTCACTTTTTGTGTGCTACATAAGATATCCCTACCTATGTCAAAATTGTGAGGTAGAGTAAAGGCTATAGCATTTCTTTACTTTATTTCCTTCTTTTTTCTTAAAGTAGTTTTGTACAGTTTCCATTTGTTGGATTCCCATATATATATGGAAATCACATATATCACATATATTTCCATATATATATATATTAGAATCATTGAAATTAAAGACGAAAACATCCCAAGACATTGTCTCTTAGGATCTTGAGCTTTATTTAAATCTGTAGATGGATTTGGAAGAATCAATATCATAATAATATTATTTCCCAATACATGAATGTGGTATGTTTTTCCATTATTTAGATTTTCTATAGAAAGATCCTTTCTATAGAAAGCTTTTTTAGTCTTATGCTTATTTACTGTTGTTAAAGCTATTTTAAATGGTGTTTTATTTAATTTTTTTAAATAAGAAAGAAAAAGAGAGATTGATTCATCCTTTCTTATACTCCTCATTATTTTGTTTCTGAATCTAGGTTTTGATCTAATGTAATTACTCCTCAACCTGTACAGCTTTTGTTGCTATTGTTATTTTAATGTTAATTGTTATTTTAATAAGTCTGTAGGGAGAAAAGTTGTTTTTCTTTTTTCATTTTTTTGTCCTTCTGGAAGTTTTGTTTTTTTCACTTCAATTTTTGAGTAATATTTTTACTAGAAATTGAAATCTGGATAGGCACTTTAATTAGTTATTGAATCTTCACTAGTTTATTACTTTTTTTAATTTAGCCCTTTGTTTTTTAAAGATTTTACTTATTTATTTGAGAGACAGAGCAAACAAACAGAGGAAGAGGAGGAAGCAGGCTTCCTGTTGAGCAGGGAGTCCGATGTGGGGGCTCCATGTAGGGCTCAATGTGTGGTTCAATCCCACGACCCTGGGATCATGACTTGAGCTGAAGGGAGACACTTAACTAAGCCACCCAGGTGGCCCCTTAATTTAGCCTTTTAAAGATGTTGTTCCATCATATTCTTAATTACATTCTTTATGATGAAAATTTTGCCATTTTTCTTTTCTTACTGTTTTTCAATATGATCTGTGGGTTTCTCCTTTGGTAACTTGTATTTACTATCTTATTGATGCTGTGACAAATCACCACAAACTGGATGGCTTAAACAACTCAAATTAACTCTCATAAAATTCTGGAAGTGAGAAGTTCCAAACTATTGAGCTGAAATCTAGCCAATGGCAGTACTGTGTTTCTTCTGGAGGGTCAAAGGCCGCCTGAATGTCCTTGGTTTGTGGTCCCTCCCTTTGTCTTTAAAGTCAGCAACACAGCATGTTCAAATATCTGTCCTCTATGTTCTCAGCTTTCATGGTCTTCTCAGACTCTCAGGCTTTTGTCTCACTTTTTCCCTTGTGAGGAGGATCTTTGTGATTACATTGAATCCACCTAGATAATCCAGGATAATCACTCATACCCATATCTTTCACTTAATGTCATCTTCAGAGTCCCGTTAGCCATATAAAGTAAGGTATTCACATGCTTTGGAGACTGGGATATGGAATTCTTCGGGGAGCTACTACTGTGTCTACACAGTTTTGTTTATTTGTTTTGGTTTTTTTTTTTTTTTTTTTTTTTTTTTTTTTACAAATGTTCTCTTTATATTTGATTTGCTTCAATTTCACTTTGATATAGCTGTGTATGGTTTCATTTTTTCCTCTTGAATAATTCCTACTGAGACTCTTGATTCTATAAGTACTTTTCTAAATTTTGAAAATCTTAGCAATTATATCTTCATTTTTTTTCCTATTCCAATTCTTTTTACCTCTTCAACTCCAGTTTACATATATAGGAATATATCGTATTGTACAAAAGATCTCAAATGTTCTGCCTTTAGTTATATTTTCTGTAGGCTAGAGTTTAGATCATCTTCAAAGTCATTATTCAAATTCACTGAGTCTTTCCTTTTCTATGTCCTTTTCTTCCTATATGCAAAGTGAAATGTATTTTTCCTAATATCTCCATTTGGATTTTTAAAAACAGTTGACATTCTCTGCTTCAATTCTTCCTCTGTTCACTCAAGTTATTTTCTTCTTTGCCATATATTTAAACATTTTTACTACAGATTTTTAAAATTCTCTGTTTGATAATTCTAATGTTTAGACCATCTCTACATTGGCTTCTATTAATGGTTTCATCTCTCTATGATGCTATATTTTATGGCTCCTTTTCCTAAGTTTTAAAAAGCAATTAAGAAGAGAATGAAATAAATAATATTACCTTCAGAAAAGGGCATATCCTTTCTCTTTCTGAACAATAATGTGAATCTTTGAGACAATAAATGTGTTGTTGAGAAATCCTAGGCTAGGCTAATATTTAGGTTGAGTTCAGTACCGATGAGGTTCATTTACTTCAGTAGAGCATGAAATCTTACTACCAAGGACACTGTAAAAATCTCTTCGCTGATTTACACACAGAACTAACAGTCTAAGCCACAGGAGATTTGGTTCTCAGCTATTCGGGTTATGAGAAATTCTATTTGCTCTCTAATCCTACTCTGTCTTTATGATATTCAGGTTCTCTTGCTTGCTCTCCTCTGCCTTGCTGCCCCGAGCCTGCCCTCTGTAGGGCTGCGGTCCAGCGTTCAGTGAAAGCCTCGAAAGCCTTGGAAAATTGGTTTCTCATCTTTCCTATCCTGCCACATTGTTAGGATGCAGTGCTTAAGCCTCTGAGAAGAAACAATGTGCCTCAGAGGCATTGTTTCAGTTCATGAGATATACACGGCCTGTAGCAGCAATGCCTGTTATTTCTTATTGTAAGAATATTTATCTCTGTGGAATTTAGCTTAATTGTTTCTCCCTCCCTACAGTGTTCAACAGTCACAGCCTCCTGGTTACTGAAAGCCCAGAAAGCCTCATTTTGGCTTCTCTCAGTTATCCTGACCTGCCCACAGTCTTCGGTGGACTCCAAAAGCCTCAAGAAAGTTCTCTCTATCCATTCTTCTACTCTCTTTGGCCTTTTGTCTCCAACTCCAGCTTTTGCTGAAGAATTTGGAGAGTTGGCAGGTAGATGAAGACTTGCTTGGAGGGTGGCGCACCCCAGGATTCTAAACCATCATGCCAGACACCACTTGTCCACCATTATTGCTACTGCAACTAGTCGTAGTGGTGTATTTTAATTTTGAGTCATTTCTCCTTACCCTCCTTACCTCAGTCTCTGGTGACTGTCTCCTCCACCATCCACCCCAGCAGGGATGGAAGCAGATTTAGGTCCCTTTTCCCCCTAGAAGTGTCTTGTTGTTACATGGGTTTTTAGTTCATTAAGGTTTCTTTGCATCCTCATTTCTCTAATGGGTTGTTAAAACTGTGATTTTGACAGTTATATTTTTTCTCATTATTAAAGTAAAAGTGATACTCTCTTGAAACATTCTACATGGGAACCCTGGGTGGCTCAGCGGTTTAGCGCCACCTTCAGCCCAGGGCATGATCCTGGAGACCCAGGATCGAGTCCCACATTGGGCTCCCTGCATGGAGCCTGCTTCTCCCTCTGTTTGTGCCTCTGCCCCTCTCTCTCTCTCTCTGTCTGTCATGAATAAATAAATAAAATCTTTAAACAAAAAAAAAAGAGAAACATTCTACGTCTTACTCAGAAGCAGAAGTCTGAAAATCTTAGAAGTCTTCAAAATTAACTTAGTTGTGAATATCAAAATGATTTTCTCTATTAGATAAATTTAAAACAGTAGTGTAAATAAAGTTTAAAGATCAAGTAATATGGTGTTTTGAGGTCTATAACTTTTAACTAAAGAATTCTGTAACACATTTTCCTGCAAAATAATTGAAATACATTCTGAGATTTTAAATTTATCTATCTTGTACATGGGAGTTTTCATAGAGCTTTATGTCTTTACATGAGAATATAGCTTTTTTTAAGAGAATTCCTTTTTTTAGATGTTTCATAGAAACATCTTTATTAACATAATTCTCAACTAATCTATATTGATAGAAGGGTGTCATATTTTATAAGAAAGATTTAGATGTATGTATAGCCAAATTGATGGATTCCTTATTTGGTTGAAATACACAGTCTTCAAGGTATTATATGTGTATTCATGGAAGGTAATGAAAATATAAGCTCCATGATAGAATGTTAAATTAAAAATCATCCCTGAAAAAATAAAGCTTTACAGAAAAAGAACAACAAATAACTAAGGGTTTAAGTGTTATACATGGGGAAATAATGGATCTTTCTTTCTAATGTAACACCATCCGTCTCACTAGCTTTAATTAGACTTTTAGGTATTGTTCTCTTCTATTCCTTTTTAACAGAAAATAGGTTTGACACTTGTCAGACACAATCAATAGTTGTATTTTTGACCTTATTGAAAAATATGTCTCAGGAGAAGTAGAGATGGAAAGTGAAAGAGAAGATAAAAATTTGGACAAGGGAAAGAAAGGAGGATAAGATGTTGTAGTTTTCAGGTGATCATTACAGACTGATCTGAGGTCATTGGAAAATAGTTTAACTCATCATCATCATCATCATCAAATACTGCAGAGTGCTATTAGCCAAAGCCTTGAAAAATATCTGAAGCTTCTAGTTAAGTTTTATTTTGTATTAGATGGTAACTTAGAAAGTTTAAGAAATTATCTCATGTTTTTAATGTAAACATTCCTATGCAGTAAAAGATGCTACATGGCTTTGGAAATAAATACAGTAAAAGTCTTGGATTAATTTTAAAAATCTATGCATTAATTGAATTCATTCATTCATTTAACAAATATGGAAGGCGCAGTAGTAAACTCAGGAATAAATTGATGACAATGGTAAATGATACCTTTTAATTTTGATCAGGTCAGGCGAATGGAATCTCACTATTAACTGTTTCTGAAAATATCTTTATGTAAATCAAGTTTAGACATTACAGTCATAACCTTAGGAATTATCATTTTATTAAAAACATAGTCATGTACAAAAATATGACAGGTTTGTAGAGGGCTAAGCATACATTAAATTATATGACCATTTACTGTTGGCTCAAGGCAAGGTTTCTTATCTTCATGAATACAAGACACAATTCTTAGGAAGGATTTAGACATTTATCTGCCTAAAGGCCCTGAAGATAGATGGTTTATCACAGGATTATTTTACTTCCTTTTATCCCCTTAAAAATGTATTATCACAGGCAATCTAAGTAGGTCCTTTACACCATAGCTTAAAAATATGGCTGTTTGTTCTCTATCTTTAGAAGATTTGCACTCTAATCTGTAATATAATGTGAGAGTCTGTGTATTTGAGTATACAACTTTAAGAGCAGTGCTACAAGTCTGTTAACTTTAAAATGAACTCATCTAAATCATAGTAAGATTAGATAATTATAAAATATATTCTGTAACTTTTTATTTATGACTTCAAAATTTAACTCTATATTTCAATTAATTTGTAATAAATTATGCTTATGTTATTTGAAATATTATGGAATATAGCAAAATTTACCTTTAGGACAAGACCTTTATATTATGTATGTAGACAGTGTATAATAGACACCGTTAACTTATAAGCTGTATGGGTCCATATGAATTCAATTCCCAAATTAGTCACATATTTAACAGAACTGACATACTTCTTTAAGTAAGTAACTTGATAGAGTCAAATAATAATAATTTTATGTTATTTTGATAAAATTGCACAATTTTAGGTCACCACAGAATTACCAAACACATCTTTTCAAAAACTGAGTAGAAATAATTTGAATTCAGAGGAAACAAAAACAAAGTTGCTTCATTTTGTATATTCCAAACCCTACAATTATCCCACATTTTTTTTTCCTAATGATTTTCAACTGTTTTCTATATAAGGTATAAAATTTGGTAGATCTGGGAACAGATTTAAAAAGTGCATTTATTTTTTTTTAAGATTTTATTTATTCATGAGAGACACAGAGAGAGAGAAAGGCAGAGACACAGGCAGAGGGAGAAGCAGGCTCCTCGCAGGGAGCGCGATGGAGGATTCAATCCCAGGACCCCGGGATCACAACCTGGGCCAAAGGCAGGCGCTAAACCACTGAGACACCCAGGGATCCCCTAAAATGTGCATTTAAATTTGAGTTTTGTTTTGCCAAAGAGTAACTAATTTATATCCATTATTTAAAACACTAACAAGTAAAATAATTTTGACTATGTACTATAACTTACTGAGATATTATATGCTAGATGGTCCATTGAATATTAATATTCATTATTCACTTAAGTGCTATGTATCAGAAAATAATATAAAATAGGCACATTATGAGATTCAGCTGTATTACAGAAAATTAGAATAATAATATTAGAATATTTAAAAGATAAAAATGAGCATGTATAAAATAAATATATATTGTGGATTGATTACCACAACAAAGTTAGTTAACACATTTATTATCTCATATAGTTACTGTTTGTATGCATGTGTTGGGGGGGGAGATAACATTTGAGATTTATAAACTCAGTAAATTTCAAGTATACAACACAATGTTATTAACTGAAGTCACCATTCTGTATATTATATTCCCCAGAATATATCCATCTTATAAATAAAATCTGTACCCTCTGACAAACATCTTCACATTTTTCTCATGTCCCAGGTTCTGGCAACCACCATACTACCCCTGTTTCTATGAATTTGACTTTTCTAGATTACCCATATAAGTGAAATCATACTGTACAGTCTTTTGTTTGGTTTTTCTGGTTTATTTCATTTAGCAAAATTCCCTTCAAGCTCCATTCATCTCACAGATGGCAAGACTTCCTTTCTTTTTTATGGCCTAAGAATACTCCTTTGTATATATACACATATATTACACTATGTAAGTCTATCACATTTTCATTATGCATTTGCTTGTCAATGGACACTCAAGTTGTTTCCTTATCTTGGCTATTGTGAATAATGCTGCATTGAACATGGGAGTGGACTGCAGATATATTTTTGAAATAATAATTTCTTGTCCTTTATATACATAACCAGAAACAGGATTGCTGGATCACACAGTAGTTCTATTTTTAATTTTTGAGGAGCCTTCATACAGTTTTCCATAATGGCTACTGCACCAATTAACACCCTCACCAAGACTGCACAAGGGTTCTCTTTTCTCCACATCCTTTCCAGTACTTATCTCATCTTTTAGATAATAGTCATTCTAACAGCGTGAAGGGACATCTCATTGTGGGTTTGATTTGCATTTCCCTGATAAACAGTGATGTAGAACACCTTTTCAAGTACCTGTTGGCCATTTGTAGGTTTTCCCATTCATATGATTTCTTTAGAAAAATGTCTACTTGGGTCATTTGCACATTTTGTATTTGGATTATTTATATCTATTATTGTATTATAGGAGTTATTTTCCCCACTGAGTATTTTTCATTCCCTTGTCAAATACTAGTTGACCATATACATGTGGGCTTGTTTCTGGGTTATTGATTCTGTTCTACTGGTATCAGTGTCTTTTTTATCCTAATTCTATGTTGTTTTGATTGCTATAACTTTATAGGTTGAAATGAAGACACAAATAAATAAAAATACATCCCATGAAAAAAAAATAAATAAAAAAAAATACATCCCATGTTCATGGATTAGAATAATTAATACTGTATAATTTCTATATTACCCAAAGTAATCTATAAATTCAATGCTATCCTTATCAAAATTCCAATGACATTTTTCACAGAAATGAATTATTCATAGTTTAGCTAATTTTTGCAAATAGATCTTTTAAATCAGATTGTCAGTTACATATAAAGAACTAGAATACATATAAAATTATTAAAATATTTTAAGAGGTTGCTTCAAAATTCCCAAAATATTCATAGACCAAATGCTTCCAGTTTCTTGCCATGTATAATCATCACAGATAGTTTTATAAACTACTGAGAAATTAGTGCGTATAAATTTGGCTATCATTCTTATTGATCTCTTCAAGCCATATATACTTTGGAGTCTACACATAAAGTATCCATATTCGTGTGTGTCTTTGTGTGTGTAAAATGCATCTGTGCATACATCTCTCTCTCTCTCTCTCTCTCTCTCTCTCTCATGATGCTAGACCTGGCAACTTCATCCTTCTTTTCTTAATTCTTTTTTCACTGTTTTTATGCACCTATGCAAAACACATTACATATTTCTTCTGGAACTGAAATCAATAAATTATCATTTAAATACATCTACCACTTAAAATATGTCTAGGGGCATCTGGCTGGCTCAATTGGTAGAGTATGTGACTCTTGTTCTCAGGGCTATGAGTTCAAGCCTCTTATTGGGTGTGGAATCTACTTTAATATATATATATATATATATAATATATATAGACATATATATATGTATTTTACTCCACACTTAAAATACATCTCAATAAATGTAATAGGCAAATTAAAAAATTTTAAAGTATATAATAAACAAAATCAGACATGAAAGGACTAAAGTTAGGTAATTTAGGAATTTAGGGCCAGATAGTGAGAAAAGAGGTGATACTTCCAAAGATAAAAATTTTAATATACAATGAAGAGATAATACATATTAAGACACTGAAAAATAAATAAAATACATAAGGAAAATTTACTAAGAAATGCAAGCATTCAAAATAAGGCTTACCCCCCCCCCATTTTAATATTTGCTTCTGGAAATTTTATGCCACATTGATATAAAAGTATTTTAAGTAGTACAGTTTCAATTTACGAGTCAAATTATAAAATATGGAGTGTCTGGCTGACTAATTCAGCAAAGCATGTGCCTTTAATCTCAGAGTTGAGAGTTTGAGATTGGGCATAGAGATTACTTAAATAATCTTTAAAAATTATAAAATGCATAATTCTGTTTAGGCAATACTTATTTCTGGGAGAAAGAAACAGAGAGAGACACACACACACACACATACTATGTCCCATACAAATATGATTATTTGTATAAATAAATATTGAGCAAAAAAATACATTAAAAGGGAATCTCGGGAAAATATAAAACTAGCAAAAGACACATGACTCGCAGCCTAGCTAAGAAGGACTGTTCCGTTCTTCTACAAACAGAACCTGCATTTGGAGTTAGGATGTTCAGCATCTGGAACTCTTGCAGCTGGGTTGGTCATGTGACATGGTTTAGATTAATAGTAAGAGAAAGATAAGAGGACCAAAAATGTTGACCAATAAAACAGACACTTGTTCTTTGCTCTTCTTCATTACTGGAACACAGAGAGATGCCTGGAAGTGCAGAAGCTCTGAAACTGGAAGAATGAGAATGACACATACAGGGAGAAAAAGGGCATGGAGATTGAAGTCATAGTGAAGCTGTTGGACCAGCTATCTATTCTGTTATTACCAAGAAACACAAATGAAACTTTTTATTCATTTAAGTCTATATAAAGATTTCAGTTACAAATGGCCAACTGAATAAAGTAGAACTGGGGAAGGAATGAATAGTAAAATAGAAATAAATGAATTTCAAAAGTAAATAGACCTAATACCAAAAGTTTTAACTCTTTAAAAATGGAAATATGTTTCTTATTAAGAAATGAGGATACAATTGAAATATAGGCAAAATAGGTGAAAATTGATAAATGACACAGAAAATGACTTTATATCTACTATAATACAAAAAAATAATATTTAAGAATGCATGAAAACCCCATACAAATCCCCAAAATTAAAAAGGGAGACACTGACAGATTTTATCAAATAAAATTTGGATATTTCTGTATTTCAAAAAATAAAAAATATTGCAACACACAAAACACAAAGGATTAGTACTCATAAGTAACTCAAACAAATGGTAACACATAATTGGAATTTAGTGAAAATTGTTGAAAATGATGCTGCCAAATAATGCATGGAAGAGGAAACACAAGTCAATGTGAAAAAACCTGACACTTTCTAATAAAAGTGTGCAAAATATTGCTGATGTTTTACCCATCAGATTGTGTAAATTTTTAAAAGGTGTTAACACTGAATGTTGAAGAAAATTCATTTAAACTGGCATGTTTCAAATAATGAGACATTTAGGTTGGTACTATTTATTAGAGTGATGTGGCACTACTTAGCAACATTTTAAATATATAAAGTCTATAAGCAATATTTTTCTTTTAATCTATTGACAAAAAAACAAAACAAAACAAAACAAAAAACCAAAATCAAAGCCCTGTGCTTTATCAGCATACACATTAGGGAATTTCTCACCATATTGTTTTTAATAATGAAAAATATCATTGGGAAAAGGGCAGATTATAAAATGTATATAATTCAACAAAATAAACAAAATTAGATTTTTATGTACTGATTTGCAAAGATATAAAGATATCCCTGCCCTATAAAATAACACTTATTAAAAAGCAAAACAGAAACAGAAAAACCTCTGAAAACATGTAATTGGATTGAATGGGTTGATGGAGTGGTAATTGGGTTTTGTTTTTTTTCCATTTTTACTTCTGTGAATGAACATAATTTATAGACTATGTATGAAAACATATATAGCGCTATACTTTTGAATTGATGTAAATTAAATAGCAGACATTTGCATAAACATATTGTTCTTCCATTTATTTGTAGTTGTAGTACTTAAATTCTCATGTCAGGACTCAAAATATGTGGATGATATGTTTTGCTCTTCCTATTCATGTGACCTTCTTTAGCTAATAGAATTTTTAGAAATGAAGATGCAAGCAGAGACTTGAAAAACTCTTGTTCTCTTGTTTTTCTTGCTCCTTAATGAATGAAAACATGCCTAGAATAGCAACTGAAGGAATGTGAGAGAAATGTGGAAAGAGCAAAGGCCATCCTACAGCACACCAGATAGATTAAGCCCTACTACATGAAATAATATATTTAAAATAATCATTATATGGAAGTTTTATATTTTTAACAGCTATAAGGTATAATTAATATGTGTTTAACTGCATTTAAAGTATACAATTTTGATTTTTCTGTAAAATTTTGATAGATTGAAAAATTATAACAAAATGTGAGCTTTAAGAATTAAACTGTGATTGTTCACATACATACAAAATTGTCTTTTTTAAAAAATTTTTACAGGCTTGAGGGATTGTTGAGCTTAATGGATATGTTAGTTTACAATTTTTATCAAATTTGAAAAGTAATTTTCTGAGTTCCAATTATACATATCATTTCTAGGACTCCAGTTACATATATATTAGGCTGCTCAAATTGCCTCATAGCTCAATGATGTTAACTTTTTTTTAATAAATTAATTTTTATTGGTGTTCAATTTACCAACATACAGAATAACACCCAGTGCTCATCCCGTCAAGTGTCCCCCTCAGTGCCTGTCACCCATTCACCCCCACCCCCCGCCCTCCTCCCCCTCCACCACCCCTAGTTCGTTTCCCAGAGTTAGGAGTCTTTATGTTCTGTGTCCCTTTCTGATATTTCCACACATTTCTTCTCCCTTCCCTTATATTCCCTTTCACTATTATTCATATTCCCCAAATGAATGAGAACATACACTGTTTGTCCTTCTCTGATTGACTCACTTCACTCAGCATAATACCCTCCAGTTCCATCCACGTTGAACTTTTTTTAAATCCTATTTTTATCTTGTTATATTTTAGATGATTTTATTAACATAAATTCAGTGTTAGCAATCTTTTCCTCTACAGTCTGATTTGCTGTCCATCCTTCAATTGTATTTTTCATATCAGGCATTGTACTTCTCAATTTTAGAAGTTCCATTTGGGTCCTAGTTAATTCTTTCATACTTCTAGTTAACACATTAAATCTTTTCTCTAGTTTTTTTTTTTTAAGCTTTTATTTATTTATTCATGAGAGACACAGAGAGAGAGAGGGGCAGAGACATAGGCAGAGGGAGAAGTAGGCTCCCTGCAGGGATCCTGACTTGGGACTTGATCCCGGGACCCCAAGGTCACGCCCTGGGCTGAAGGCAGAGTCTTAACCACTGAGCCTCCCAGGCTTCCTTCTCTAGTTTCTTGAATGTGGGGAATACAATTATAATATTTCTTTTAATGTCCTTATCTACCAATTTTATCATCTCTATTGTGGATGATTTCCACTGGTTGGTATCTCTACTCATTGTGTGTTTTACTTTTCTGATTCTTCCTATGTCTGGTGAATTGTGATTGAATAGAAGACTTTGTGAATTTTACCCAAGGTGCTTGATATTTTTGTATTCCTTGAAGTATTACTGAGCTTTTTTTTTCTGGGATGGAATTAAGATACATGGAAAAACTTTGATCCTTTTTGCAACATGCTTTTAAGCTTTGTTAATGAGGATTAGAACAGTGTTTAACCTAATGCTAGATCTGCCTCATTCCTCAAACCAGACACTTTTGAATACTCCATCTAATGCTTTGCTTCTGGAATTGTAAAGTACTCTACTTTGAACGGCGGGCAAAAGAACTATGCCCAGTCGTACGTGAGCTCCAGCGACTGTTCCCTCTAATGCTTTCAGAGACCATTTTCTTCATTTCTACCGTTCAGAATTCAGATGAAATCTCAAGGAAGAATTTTGTCAGATGTCCAAGAACTTTTTCTCTGTGCAGTTGTCTCCTTTCCAGTACTTTGTCTTTTGAACTCAGCTGTTAGCCTCAGTGTTAGCCTCCCCACATTCCAGCTCTGTCTCCTTAATTCAAAGAGACTAGTGGGCTCATTCTAACACCCCTTTCCTGGGCCACGATCTGGAAACTTGCCAGCTCAAGACCTGGGGCAGGTAGAGTGCTCACATTGTTGATTCCAGGTTATTAAGGGATCACTGTCCTTTGTTCCCTGATGATTAAGCTCTTTAAGAAAAAAAAAAACATATATTTTGTCCTGATTTTCTAGTTGTTAACAGGTAGGAGACTAAACCTCCTCCTGGTCCTTCATCTTGGCTGGAAACACACATTTTGTCATAGAGTTTAAACATTTATATAACCATTATATTGTTTCAGGTGACAATTGTTGTTATGGGCAAGAAAGACTTATGTAACTCTCAAAGAAGTATACCCATTTTACTGATTCTAAGGTGCACATATTTCTGCATTTTAATACAGATATAATTATTTAATTTACAGATTTTATTTTCATTACTGTAGTAACCAAATAAAGTATTACAATTAATAGCATTCTACATTCAGTGTGATATGTTACTTCAGATAGTTATAAAATGCTTTAGGAAATAGTTTTAACTATTTAATGAATGATGGCTACACTTTCATGTTAAAAATACATAAACCTGGGACGCCTGGGTGGCTCAGTGATTAAGCGTCGCCTTTGGCTTAAGGTGTTATCCTGGAGACCTAGGATCAAGTCCCACATCGGGCTCCTGCATGGAGTCTGCTTCTCCCTCTGCCTGTCTCTCTCTCTCTCTCTCTCTGTGTGTCTCTTATATAAATAAATAAAATCTTTTAAAAAATCCATAGACCCTTATATAACAGAAGTTCTAATAATGATTGAAAAAAATGTTAACAATGGCAAGGAGTTCAGCTAAGCTTTTAAATGAATGCATTTTAATAATGTCACAATATCTAACTACTTTGACAAAAAGTAGTATATCTGTGAGAAATTTTATTAATTAATTAATTTATTTATTTATTTTTTAATTTTATTTAAAGTCAATTTGCCAGCATATATAACACCCAGTGTTCATCTCATCTATTTAGATTAGAGATATTTCTTGGTATGTAAATGGTTTTGGAGATTTTTTTCAATAATGTTTCACCCTTCTGTGCCTCACAATTTATGGGGTGAGAATTAGCTGTCTGAGAAAGCTAATTCAGGGGTGTGCTATTGAATTGGCCTTTAACACAAACAGTAATTCACTAAGTGGTGCCCTGGTTGCCTAGAAGAATGAACCATGTTTTAAATTTACATCCAGGGAGTAGTTTACACAGAAGACCAATTCTGGCTTCTTATATGCTCAGCATGACAAAGCTAGCATTTCAAAGTATTCCCAAACCTCAAACTAAAATCACCAAATCAAGCAAAAGAAAGCAGATACACATTTATTATCCACACTGTAGTTAAATAAAAATGTTTGGCACATGAATGTTCAGTTAGCTTATTTGACTTTCCAATATTTAGTCCTACGCTAAAACAGAAATAGACAAATGGATGTACACAGAATTTTATTTTATGTTTTCTAAAGATTTTATTTGTTTATTTGGGAGAGACAGAAAGCACACGCAGGAGCAGGGTGGGAGGGGAAAAAGCAGACTCCCAGCTGAGCAGGAGCCAGTTGCAGGGCTCAATCCCAGGACCCTGAGATTATGACTTGAGCCAAAAGCAGATGCTTACCCAACTGAGCTTCCTACAGAATTTTAATATACTTCATTTTTAAATCCTTTTTAACTTTTTAAAGACTTTATTTATTTGAGAGAGAGAGAGCACACATGAGTTGGAGGGAGGGGCAGAGTGAGAGAGAGAGAGAGAGGCAAACTCCTGCTGAGTGAAGAACCCAACATGGTGCTAGATTCCAGGACCCTGGAATCTGACCTGAGCCAAAGGCAGACACTTAACTGACTGAGCCACGAGGCACATCTAGAATTTTAATGTACTTTAACCAATGAAATCTCTCTATATAAAGTACATATATTTATTTATGTTAAATTATCCAACCTATTATTATGTATTATTAAATCAAACAAATAATTTTAAAATGTTATTATTGAATAATTATTTATTTTAAAATAATAATTAAATATTATTAAATAATTAAATTTTAACTTTTAAATAATTATTTATACTTTAAGTATACTAAATATTTTATTCAAATATTTATATATAATTTAAATTTATATATATATTTCAGGACAGAAATTAATCTGCTGCTGAAGTATCTACCTTTCAATAAATGCAGTAGTAAAAACTTTTGAGAAGACAATTTAAAGCAAAAATACTTTTAGTAGGTTCAGATATGAATAGGAAAACTAAGTTAACAACTCAAAATTGTAAAGATTCATCAACTATGTCGAAAACAAATTAAGAGAATGTAGTGAATTCATTTGTAAATAATGTAAAAACTTTTTTTTTGAATTGTATTTTTAAGTAATCTTTACACCCAAAATGGGGCTGGAACTCACAACCCTGAGATCAAGACTTGCATGCTCCACCAACTCAGCCAGCCAGGTGTCCCAAATATGAAAATTTTTAAATTTAAATTATTACTCTACATGTACGTCTCATCAAATATAACTACTTGGTGCAGTTTTCTTAAACATACTCTTTTGATTAAACTGCATATGTTTTTAATTTGTACTATTTTGCTCTTTATTTTTAAAAGGAAAGCAAAGTTGAAGAGATAACTTTGGTTATAATAGATCTTAAAATTTTAAACGATAGCATTGTGTAGTTCCTACCTTAACTGGTATATTTGGCCCCAAAGAGAAAATAAGCAAATAAATAATGTTATATTCATCATTTTACCCTGGAAATAAAGATACATTATATATATATATATATATATATATAATTATATATATATATAATTCTGAGATACATCTTCTTTTCATTTAATAGCCAAAATTTCTTACTCAATTGATAGTATCTTAACCTTTTAAACTCTCAATTCCCAAAATTGTTGGCAAAGTTTTCTCCATAGAACAGAACAACGTCAATGTCTCCAAAGTTGATAATTTGGTGATATTAACTTTTTTAATACATTGTAAAGCTCAAATAGTATCTGAATACTAAGGTAAAAAAAAAAATCTTACTACCAACAATTGTATCATGGTCCTTATTTTTATTACATGGCCTAATTCCACCAAAACTTTTAAAATTCATAAAACATACACTGTAATTATAAAATTTGCTTAATTGTCCCAATTGGGGGAGTAACTTAATATTAATTAAAAACTTAATGTTTAATATTTAGATAATTATAATTTAATATTAATAATAATATTAAAATCAATTTATTAGTTCAAATAAATTAATTCTCTACCAACTAGTCTGACATTTATTTTACTTATGCTCAATATAGCGATATATGTTCATACTATATGTTAATAGCACACAATATTGATCTTTATTTTAATAGAACCCTTTTTATGAAAATTGAGCCCCAAACACTCATAGAAAAAGTCAAATATGAGTAATGAACTAAAGTATTTAAGTATTTGTGTACTCTCAAATTTAAAAAGTTTTTACCATAGTATTAAGAAAGCTACACAATAAAATTTGACTATTTCTTTAAACATTCCTAAATAGATTGTAGGTTCCCTAAGAATAGAGTCCCACTTGTTCTTTTAAATATTTTGTCTAAGAACCCAACATTGTTCTCAATTGTAATTATTTTGATATGAATTAGAAAAGCTTTCCTGCTTGCTACTCCAGCCAAAACTGTTCCTTTTTTTTTGAAATCTAATAAATCTCTTTCCCCCTGTTGCAACCCTCAAACACTCTCATTTGTACCTACCTTCCTATGAACTCAGAATAACAATTGCCCTTACTGCTCATTTGAAATAGATTACAGGCATTGTATGATAGCATCTTTTATTATTACCTTTACTGTTGATTATCTGTCTTTTAATTTTTGTTAAGTTGATGCCCTGTCTTTTAAGATCCTCTAGGGCAGGCCCTATGAATTAAATTTAATTTTGTCACTGAGACAGCTTATTAACTGAGCCCTTAATACTCTTTAAACTGCTATTTAGATAATCACTAACTGCAATTTCAGGCATGTCCATAGAACTAAAGAACTTTTATTTCTCAAGGCACTTGAAGGACTTTCATTTAAATACATTCATTTTCCAATTGAGGAAAATTGATGTAAAAATTTTACATTCTAGACAAGCGATTTGGAGATCAGAATCCATTTTTCCATTCTCACAACTAGCCCCTCTATTATTATAATTATGGATAAAAGTGACCAAACCTCTAAAGGCTGAATCCTACCAACAACAGTAATATGTATTTTCATAAGTGTATGTATGAAAAAAATAAAAAAATCAAAAATAAAAAATAAAAAAATAAGTGTATATATGTAATTAACAAGCATTGCTTGGTTATTATATACAAATAGTTATTTGAAATACTGTTCATATATATGTAAATTTTGCTATTAAAAAGTTTAGAACCCAATTAAGGAATATTTTAATTTACAAGGGTATTTCAAGAGAGGAAATAAAGGTGTGTATATGTGTGTTGTATACTATACTTTGAACGGTAGGTCTTATTATGAAAGATGAAGCATAGGTTTTAGTATTAAACTAAGTTTAAATTCCAGCTATGATACTTGCTAGCTGCATTGTTTGCCCCAATTTACCACTAATAGAGAAGAAATACAATAGCTCCCAGATTTGTTGTAAATTTGAATGAAATCTAAGTAAAATATTATGCAGAACATCTTAATATAGTAGATGATAGTTACTGGCTTTTTTTCCTCATACTTTCTTGTAAATGAATTCAAAATCACTGTAAAATAGGAAGTCTCCCTTTGTTCTAGTAAGTTCAGAGAGTCACCTTCAAGACATCAAAAATGTTCTTCAATAAAATGATATCTTTTCTGAAATCTCACATATATTGTATATACTTACAGGAAGCATATATTTAAGAAGTTGATTTTGCATTTTTAAAAATATAAATCAAAACAGAGCATTCACAGCTAGTGTCCTCATTTGCAGGGTTATTTATTTTGCATAATGCTTGCTGCAACTAAAATACTTCAGTAACCTTGGGTCTTCCCAGTTAATTACCCTTTAATATGTTCCCAACTAAAAGAGTAAAACATTATATTGCAGAAACTTGAATGAGGATACATATTTGAACATTCATATAAAGAAAATTATAACTATTTTATGTTATTATATATATGAGATTCTTTAAACTGTGTGCTGCAATGAACTCTCCATTTCTAATGTATGACCTTTTGCAAGAGACTGACGCAATTCAATACAAAGTCCATAAAATTTACTTTTTCACCAACGTTTGCCTAACTATTGTTGTTTTCAACAGAGTGCAAACATTATTATTACTAATTAATGGCCTTGCTTACGTATTATCCCGATACTATGCTATGTTGAACAAATTCAAGGCATTTTTTTTCCTGCTCACGCTTGACACATGGCTAACTATAAAATATACTGTTAAGTGATTTAAATAATTTCTGAACTTGCTAAGACACTTCGGAAATTGGTTGCAATAGTAATCTTAGGAGAACACTTTCATTTAATAATACATCCCCATGAATTCTGAATTAGGTACAGTTTCTTTTTTTTTTTTTTTAATTGGGACAAAAGATTTCAGGAATGATAACTTTTAGGTGTCCTTTTTTTCTCTAGTCTTATTTAAATTTGATGAATGTTAAATACTAACTGTTCACACTTGCAATGATGTTAGTCCCTATTGAATTCTAATGTGACCCTGAAATATGATGGATATCAAATAAAGACACTGCATTGAAGGTGACTTTTATTATAATTTGAAGAATATCTCTGAGAATATGTTCTGGATTTGCAATCATTTGACTGAGGTGGAAAATTTCAAGTCAGATTTCACCTCTAGCAGAAAATGACATCTTCACACTTCAGCTCACTGATATTGGTTTTTAATTATTTAATTAATAACCAACTTATCAAATTCTTTATTAGACTCTACAGAGCTTTGTAGCAAACTCCTTAAACATGGTTTACAAGTAACATGCAGATTTTGAGATGAAAACCACATAGTACAATGAAGCTACATTATGTTGAATTAAAGAATAAAAGTTTTGGCTGAAAATCTAGGGATTAGCTATTTATTATTTACCTCAAGAAATCTCGGGCTCTTGCATGTAGTAAAGTGAGAGATTTAATAATATCGAAGGTTAACAGTTTTAAAGACCCCCTGTGGTTTTTGTTTTTCTGTTACCATAGGAAATCATCTGCCAGATTTTTGGTCAGTTTACTGTGCTCTTCTATGAAAACAGGTAATATTTAATTTATAATGTCTCCTTCATTCTTAGTCTATAAATATTAATAGCTTCCTGTGTTTGCCTTCTAGGACACAGCATGATAGTAATAGAAATTTTTGAAACATGAATTTTGGCTTCTAGTTGTAACAGTTACATTTAGAATAAAACATTTCCTAATTTTGTAACACATATGGTCACTATTTCTCAGAATTTTTTTTTCCTAAGCTCCTAGAAAAGCATAATAATTTCTCTGTAACAAAAAAGACCATCCTTAATTGTTGGTTCATCATTACATTGCTTTATTTTATTCTAGAGTAGGGTAATGCTTATCTAATTATAAGAAAGCATTCAGAGCCTAAGTAAAACTATTAAGATATCCCCTAAAGCATTGTTACATCTAAAAGAGAACTGATTATTAGTAAGCCTACATTAATCGTTTTGAATATTTTTAAAACACATGTTTATTCATGAAAGTGTTGAATTTTTTATTATAGCTTAATGCTTCATATCTCTAATGGATCCATTACCTTTGTTACTTGACCTTAACTTCCACTCAATATCCATGGTCCCTTTTGAAATTATATTCAGATTCTTAAGCATATGGCCACCCTATCGACACTTTTTCAAGCATCCCAAATTTACAGGACTAGAGAATAGGTCTACCTTTATATATTTTAAGGAGTTACATCTTCTAGCAATCTCACTTGAGTCCAGAGAGGCTCAAAGAGTTTTGGTAATTTCAATTTGGAATGGTAAATAGAATTTTTGTCCAAACTAGAGACAGAATCAGTATTAGTTGGTGTTGTTCACCTTTCACTTCTTATGTAATTAATTGCATTTAATTTGGGGAGAGGGGAGAGAGAGAGAGAGCAAACTAAGTGGTAACTCAGAATCTGTATAAGACCAGACAGGATTTGTTTTGAGATATGCATTTGCTATTCCCAGTATAAATAAATTTGGAAAAAAAAATATGACCTATATATCTACGGAGGAGGCTATCACTTTTTATTCCTTTTTTGAAAAATTGATATGACTGGCATAATTTTATAATACATCAGGAGTGGCCACCCCAAAGAAACTGCCTTTTGTTTTGTTTTGTTCTGTTTTGAACTGGGCCAAAACCTTTGGACAGGGCAAAACTGCAATTTTTATAAGCAATTGCTTGAAAAGTCAACAGGGAATGGACATCCTGATCATAAGACTGATGATTGTGAACTTTGTGAAGTTTAAATCAGAGATCAAATTATAACCCAGAGTAGTTCATCTAGTTAACACCCAAAGCAAACTTTGTTTTGCTTTCTTTAACTTACTTAATCATATTACCCCTTACTCTTCCTCATAAAAACCATTTGCTTTCATCCTGCAAATGGGACATTTTTTATGTTTCTGCTAGAATCTCGGCTCCCTAAATTGCTATTCCTTGATCCCAAGGGAATATTCATTTGCCTATCATTGTGGCTCCTTATTTCATGTTAACACTTTGCTTCCTGATTCCCTTAGAAAAGATGTTTAAACAAATCAGGGAGCAATAATTCACACTTTGCTTAATATTGAGCATAGCAATCTTCAGGAACTTGTTTTACAACACTGGGCGCAAGCATTTAAGGGATGAAAAATTATGAGAGTGGCATCAGTGGCTCAGTCGGTTAAGCATCTGCCTTTGGCTGGGGTCATAATCCTGGGGTCATGGGATCAAGGGTCCTGGGATCAAGCTCCGCATCAGGGTCCCTGCTCAATGGGCAGCTTGCTTCTCCCTCTCTGCTGTCTGTGCTCTCTCACGCATTCTCTCAAATAAATAAATAAATAAATAAATAAATAAATAAATAAATAAAAAAAATCTTAAAAAAGAGAAAGAGGAATTATGAGAACTGTCATTCTCTAAAGGTAGATATCCAATTGAGATGCCTTAGAAATAATATTTCTCTCTTCACCACTTATCAGTAGACTATGTCGCAGTTTATAAACTTCCCACACATTTAGTTTATTAATTTAGGAACTGTTGAGTAGGCAGATTGTGTAGATGTCATGCAAATACCTGGGACTTAGTACATTTTAGTGTATGTATGTGTTTATGAAAATTTATTATTTTTTGTGTGTCCATTCTGTGTGTGCCTGTGTGTTTGTGATTTTCTTATTGCCACAAAGATAGCAGATCTGCAGTAAAATCTTGCAGTAGGCAATACTGAAGCTATCTCAAGAAAACAGGCTATTTTATTTGACTCATACTAAGTAGATAAATGAGATTATTAAGGCTTAAGTTTCAGTTCACACTAACATTTGAAACACAGCTCTACAATTGGTGATCATCCATCTTGATTTTGTTGATCTCTAGCATTTCACTGTAGGCTCCACTAAATCCCTTACTTTGCACTGCTATATATAAAATGCTAAATAAGTTACTCAGGAAATCTTTAAGGACAATTTAGAAGCACTTAAGGAAATATCTAAAGGGCCATTAATGAAATAAACTATGTCCCTCCCCCAAACTACTATGACATAATTTTGTCTTAACCCCTAATACTTGGAATGTGACCTAATTTGAAAGTAAGGTCCTTAGAAAGGTGATTAGCTGAAAATGACTTCATTAGGCAGACCCTAATCCATTATGACCAAAGCCCTTATAAGAAAAAAAAAAAAAGAAAAAAAGAAAAAACACAATGGTAGACAAAGCAGAAACAATGTGAAGACATAAGGAGATGGCTAGCTATAAGTCAAAGAAAGATCCCTGGAATGGATCCTGCCCTCATGGTACTCAGAATGAACCAATCCTGCCAAAATCTAGATCTCAAACTTCTGGCCTCCAGAACTGTGAAAAAACAAATTTCTGTGGTTCTGTGTGGTAGCCCAAGCAAACTAATATAGAACATCTTCCTTGTCATCGTGATTTTATTGGGGTACATCCACTTCATAGTTACAAAATAGTACTTAATTCAATTTAGTGATGACCGACTCATTGCTTGACATGCAAGAAAATCTAGATTTTTTTCAGTGGAAATATTTTACACAAGATGGACTATGTCATAACTAACTTACCGATAACAAATCTGTTACCACCTCCACATAAAAATATATAAGATTGACTGACTTGTTTTCTATTTCCCTCTAGCCGTCTATTCTGTATATAGAACCAGGTACCAGCTAAGCCTCATGAGTTAAAAATGTCATTCATAAAACCTAGAAAATGCTTTCTTAAATCAGGAATGACATAACTTAAATACAAGATAGAGTACATTCTAGTATTCCCTCTTTTGATTTTTATTTGAATGATCTGATAACAATTTTTGAGTAAATTATCTCATTATATGAGTAAGAATAATTTATTTTATATATTTTATTCTCATATTTTATTTCAAGTTTCAAGTTTCTAAACAGATTACTGACTATGCTAAAGGGGACACAGATAAACTATTTTAAAATTAAAGTTGTTGCTTTAGGTAATCCTCTCAATATTTAATTTTTACAAATAAGAGATGCATACAAAGTCAGCTGACTTTATATGTTGAATTTAATAATTTGAGATTTATATCTAAAATACACAAAAATTTTCTCATAATTAAAACACATTATAGCATTACCTAAAAATAGAAATTTGAAGAAAACTTTTGGCTTTAGTTTAGTTTAGCTGAGATAGTCATCTATTACATCCATCTTAAATTTTTCCAGGCTAGAATCACTGTTTTGAGGGAAGTTTGGCATATCTCTGTCATGTACTGTTGAGAAGCTCCATCTAATGGAATTTCTTTTTCAATCATCTTAAAGGTTTATTGAGGCAAAAACAAGATTAGTAGACTGCCTCCATATACTGTCAACAAAATCAATACTTTCCTCAACAAAAAAACAACAAAAAATACTTATTCCCCAGAAGAGAGAGAGAGGGAAGGGGGAGGAGGGGGAGAGAGAGGGAGAGAGAGAGAGAGAGAGAGAGAGAGAGAGAAGAAGAAGAAGAAGAAGAAGAAGAAAAAGAAGAAGAAGAAGAAGAAAAAGAAGAAAAAGAAAGAGAAAGAAAGAAGAAAGAAAGAAAGAAAGAAAGAAAGAAAGAAAGAAAGAAAGAGAAAGAAAGAAGAAAGAAAGATAAGAAAGAAAGAAAGAAAGAAAGAAAGAAAGAAAGAAAGAGAAGGAAATAAAGGAAGAAATGGGGTGAGGGGAAAACCCTTAAGAAGAAAGTTAAAGGGATCCTGGTGGCTCAGCGGTTTGGCGCCTGCCTTTGGCCCAGGGCGCGATCCTGGAGACCCGGGATCGAATCCCACGTCGGGCTCCCTGCATGGAGCCTGCTTCTCCCTCTGCCTGTGTCTCTGCCCCTCTCTCTCTCTCTCTCTGTGACTATCATAAATAAATAAAAATAAAAAATAAATAAAATAAAAAGAAGAAAGTTAAAAACAGGATGGTCCTAGGTCTAAGGGATGGAGAAAAAAATTTTCAATTAAATAAAATAAATTTGTATCTAGTTGATTTGTTAAATGATATAAAGGAACTAGATATAATATGATATAAGTTTTTGTATTAAACTGTAGTGTCTTAAATTAAAAGCAGACAAAAAGCATCCTTACACTACTACTTTGGAGTCAGAGTTTATGGAGAATAAATTAACTTGTCTTCTCTAAAATCATTAATCACTGGAATCAGTTGGTTCAAAGAGGCTCACAATTTAGATTTTATTCTAAAAATTAGAAAAAGGGTTTTTTTCTATTTTTTTACGCTAATAGAAATTATAGAAAATTATAATTAGGAAATCTCAAGCCTTTATATTTATTTTTTAAGATTTATTTATTTATTCATTCATGACAGACACAGAGAGAGAGAAAGAGAGAGAGAGAGAGGCAGAGACACAGGCAGAGGGAGAAGCAGGCTCCATGCAAGGAGCCTGACATGGGACTCGATCCCAGGACTCCAGGATCAGGCCCCTAGCTGAAGGCGGCGGGTCATTGGGGCTGCCCCAAGCCCTTATATTTAAAGAAATAGCTTCCTCCAGACAATCTTAGTAAAGAGAATAGTTTGTGCTGAAAATAAACTAGAGAACTTTTCTTAGAGTTTCCTTTTAACAATTTTTGTGCTTATGGACATTTCAAAAAGAAAATAAATGCTTCTTTATTGTTGCTACTTGTTTAAAATTTGATGTAATTGTTAAGAACTTCTGATTTTTAAAAACATACGCTCTCCTATAAGCCCAATTTCTATGGGTAGTTTATTAATATGCACGTTTCTTCAACTGTAAAGTGTGTTGTTCTTAAACCTATATGATATGACATTGACATGATATGATATGATGTGATACCAAGAACAACTCACTGTCTGGCAAAAATGTTAGAAAAACCTCGTGATGAGAGAAATATAACCTTATAATTAAGTACATGGGTAATATTAAATGCAAGTGTAAAATACAAATGCAATTTTCTTGAACAAATGTTATACTTACCATTGCAATAAGTGAAAAAGTCTACAAATCAGGTAAAAACATACATATGTGAAAAATAGTGTATTTATAAATCAAATAAATACATTATATCATACATGCAGTACTACATGTTACCCACAGAAGTATATAATAAAATATTTTATTTTTCTCATAGCAGACATTTAGGACAGAAATTTCCTACTTAATATTTAAACTGGCCATTTGGGAAAATAATATTTTTTAAAAATAGGTAATGTGAGATTTAGAAAGGACCTCAGAGACATACTAAAACAAGTCATCCATTTGATATCTCAATCTTCCCCAAAGCTTTTAAGTCAACAATTATTCCATATATATTTGAACACCTGTTAAAACAAGCAATAACACATATCAACTAGTAAGTTTGTCTCTAGCATCTCAATTATTTAAACCTAATATTTAGTTTATATAGAGCGGAATATATTCACTTTAGTCTCTATTAATCCTGTTGGGTATTCCATTCTCATTCTCTCTCTTTCTCTCTCTCACTCTCTCTCTCTCTCTCTCTCAAAAAGTAAATAAAATCTTAAAAAAAAAAAACACTCCTGTTGGGTATTAAAAGAGAAGAACAATTCTGCTGGCCAAAACAAACTTTATATAAGCAAAGACAATTATGTTGCCCTTAACACCCATTACACACACACACACACACACACACGCACATACACACATACATACATTCCTTTGTCTTCAAAATAAATGCTTAAGTACCAGCGAATTTATGAGTTGGCTGTGAAACTTTTTACCACCTTCACTGGCATTGCTTATACAAGTTCCAGGGTGGTGGTGAGGAATGGAGGCTATATGTGTTTGAGAGTAAAGTCCTACCGTATGTGACAAAGATACTCTATAGTTAGTGTTGGTAGAAAGTGCAGTTTGTAGTTCACCTATTACGTCATGTGACCTATTAAGTATGTACAAATAAGTCTGATTCATATCTTCTGCTACTTCACTGTTTTCCTTTCTCTATATTTCTCAAGTTGTTTTTTGTCTGCCAAGTACTGGAACTAACATATTTTATCTGGTTATATCAAAACTACTTTGCCAAGATTTTGACATGCTTAAGGCAACAAAATATTTACTTACTTTATTTTCTATCAGAATTTCAAGATATACACAAATTGACAAGCATTTCCCCTGTAATCTAAAAATATAAAATAACACCAAGTCACAAATGTCCAAATATACTTCACTTTGCTTTGATTTTAAAAGAAATGCATTCATAAGGAGACATTTTAATGTATTTGGGTCTTATTCATCATTGAGCAGGATTAGCTAAAATCACAGATACGGAAGATATATATATATAAAATTGAATATCACAGTTAGTTCTTCAAGAAACAGCCTGTAATAGATTAAAGAATAACATATGCACAGAGGACATATTTCAGTACAGCATCAACAGAAGGGTTGAAGACATAAAGAGGAACAACCTGGCATATGGGCTCTGTTGATACAGATGTTGGTAAAGTGAAACAAGCAGTGAAAATTTGAGAAAATGATCAGTACATCATATGAACATCCTCTCTCATAACAAAAGCTTACCTTCAAGCATTGATGAGTCAACCATTTGGAATAAAGAATAAAATGATAATAATTATGTTTACAGTCTGTAGGGCAAGTGTGTTCAAGAGGGCAGAGGATAGGACCAAAACAATAAATAGATTCCTGTCCCTACAGAAAGAAACAAACATACAATAAAATAATTATCAAAACTATTTGGTTGTGATCTTCAGCATTTGGGGGGAAACAAAAATGAAAGTTGAAAGTTAAGTCTATATAAATGAAGGCAAAAATATGTGTATGAGACCATGTAAAAGATTTAGTCTATAAAAGGACAAATAAGAGCTTCTGGGTAGCTCAGTCAGTTAAGGATTTCATTTGATTTTGGCTCAGGTCACAATCTCAGAGTCTTGAGATTCAGTCCTGTTTTGGGCTCTGTACTCAGTGGAGAGTCTCCTTAGATTCTCTCTCTCCCTCTTTTTCTGTTCCCCCATGCCCCATTCTCCCAAATAAATAAAAATAAATAAATAAATAAATAAATAAATAAATAATAATAAATCTAAAAAAAAACTAAGAAGGAGGACAAATAGCAGACTTTGTTAGGGAGCACATAAAGATCAAAATACTAATTTACAAAATACAAATTTATTCTGCTCTGGAAGAAATCAAGTTGCTATATTGTCGACCAAGTATGTAGTTAGGCTTGAGAGAAGGAAGATACAAAATGACACCAAACAGTCCTTAAATCCTCATACTATGTCTCCCCCTATTTCATCGAATCTAAAATACAATCAATTATATGATACACCTTTATTTCCAGCCGAATGAAGAAAGATAACACTTGCTAATATAGATGTTTTATAGGATGTTGTAGGGAAATAGAAGAGGAAGGACTTGGTCTTGGCATGAGTGAAGACTTTCTTTGGAGGAACTGATTCATTAGCCCAATTAAAGGAGGAGGAGAGAAAAAAAATGAAAAAGGGAGGCGGTGATGATGACTAGTAATATATCCAGAGGAAATGAGGGAGGACTAGAGGAGATAAAGGATATGGTGTGTGTTTGAAGAAATGTAATTTGTTTATTAGTCCAATAGTGTAAGTCTCCACGCAGAGAATGAGAGCCTATGAGCTGAAGAGGTTGGTGAGTACCAGACTTTTATGTGTGAGGCTGAGAAATTTGGACTGGATTTGGTGGAAACTCAGGAAAATTATGTGGTTAAAAAAATAAGAACAGTTGTAAAATGTAGAGAATGTTTTTGAGGGGAAAGAGTGAAATATGACTGGGTTATTAAAATAGACCAGATGGAGATAATGAGGATCTGAAGCAAAATCGTGATAGTAGGAGTAAAAAAGGTAAGAATAGATTTTAAGAACTCTAAAAATTTATAATCCCAGAACTTATTCTATATTTTGAAAGCTTACATTGATTATATTAATAATAATATTTTTCAAGATTGTAATGGAGCCTTTGCAGTGTAGAGCCTTTAACTGATTCTGTATATCAGTGAGTTGAGTTTGGATTTAGGAAGAAAAGAGCAGTAAGAAGAATACAGACTTATGAACTAAATGTTTTGAAATGCAATATTGTGGTGACAACTAAAGTTTCATTAGGGCACATTGCATTTCCTTTAAGACACATTTTTTTTTAAAAAAGGCTTAATTTGCATAAGATTATATTATTTAAATTTTTAGGAATCTGGTGTCCAGATTGAACTAAGAGAAAAAAAGCAAAATGTTGCCTTATGGAGAAGGCATCTGTGCAGCGAGAAACAAGAGATTTTCCATCCTGTACAAAAACTCTCAGGCTGGAATACCGAGCAGAAAGCTTTCTTAAATGCACAAATTTAATCCTGGTTTAAGGAAAAGACTATTAAAGACAGAATATTAGAAACAAAATTCCTATGGTAATGCATGCAAATATTCACAATACAACCTCTGAAATGCAAAAGGAATAATATGATTTCAATAGAAGGTTGAAAATTAATTTATATTCAAAGCAACTGAGTGTATCAGTTATATTTGAACAATGAAATTCAAGCGGATCGTGTAGAAATTAGAGTTAATACCTAGTATGGATTCTATTTCATTTGTGTACTCTTTGTAAGTGATGTAATTACATAAAAAGGGAGCTGGTTCATCATTAAGAAATGACTTTTCCTCCTGGGCCTATGAAATATTTTACTAGGAAACAATAATAGTTTCCTACTAATGCATATAACAATTACTGCCATAGTGTAAAAATAATAGCAATGGTAAATATGAAATACTTATTTTTTTTTGAAATTTTACTCACATAAAATGACTCAGAATGGAGATTTCATGAGGTAGAGTGAAGTTCTCAAGTCAGATAACAGATTGTCAATGATCCCTGCAGTGTAATGTCATGTTGAACTATATAGAAATACTTTTTCAATAGGTCATAAGTGGAAATAACAGAAATGCCATATAGTTCTAGTTTATTATACCAGAAATAATTTTATAAATCCTATATTTAAGATTTTCTAAGCTATTCTTAAGGATTCTAACATATTTTATATAATACTTCATATATTATGGATGATTTAAGATAACAGTTAATCAATTTTATTCACAAATCTTCTCTCTAAGGAACCCAGAGAACCATTTTCATACATGAATACAAGTTTTATGGGGTGATCAGGATAATGGAGTAAGAATTTTGATTGCCTCAACATTTCTGAGGAAAATACTGAAATAAATATTACGGATTTCCTCTTTGAAAACTATACATTTCCTGAGTTTAAATATCAGAATACAAAAGGCAGCAGTCACAGTCTATCAATTGACATAATGCAAAAACCTCTTCTATAAACTGTGCATGTCTTAAACAAAAATTCAAATAAGAAATAGTAGAAATAAACACTGATTTATGTATCAGTAAATACCAACACCTTTCCTCTAATTGATTGTTGAATATTCTTGAAACCATCCTCCTACCCTTACCTCATCCAATTCATCACCAGGCTGAGGATACTATTTAATAATCTCAAAAATTCTTGTATAATATTTTCCATCCATCATAGTAAATATATCAAGTCAAAGTGACTACAGCACACAGATTCTAAGACGGTCCTCAATGATCACTACCTGCTGGTTATCATTCACTGATATAATTCCTCCCCTCTACCCTCCACCCACTGCTTGACTGGAAACTATGACTTGTTTCTTCACAGCGAGATATGAGAAATGTATCGGGACGTCCTAAGGTTCTGACACCTGTCTCACTAGCAGTCTCTTTCTCCTGCTGACTTTACTGAAGCAAGCTCCCATGTTGGGAGCTGCCCTATGGAGAGGACCGTGTGACAAGGAATTGAAGATGATAGGTTCTGGTCAACGGATAGCAAGAAACCAAGGCCCTCACTCCAACAGGCTTCTAATACCTTAAGAAACTAAATGCTATCAACCACTCAGTGAGCTTCTAAGTAGAACTTTCCCCACTTGAAGTTTCAGTTACGACTCCAGCCATGTTTGACCCCTTGCATGTGAGAGATCCAGAAGCAAGAGCCCACTTCAACATTTGACTCACAGAAATTGTTAGATAAAAATGAGTTTTATTATAAGCTCCTTTGTGGTACTTCCTTACCACAAATAAATAATACAATCACCATCACTCTCACATGGACTACGAATGTCTTAATAGCTTCTCCTCTGGCACTGTCCAGAACGTTCTCCACTCAGAAACAACTGTTCGTACAAAATGCCAACCTCATCACAACACCTTCTCTTTTTCCAGCCTCACATACTGCTTAAAATCCTTTCTTTTTTATAATTATTTTTTATTTTTTTATTTTTTTTTAATTTTATTTATTTATGATAGTCACACACACAGAGAGAGAGAGAGAGAGAGGCAGAGACACAGGCAGAGGGAGAAGCAGGCTCCATGCACGAGCCTGACGTGGGATTCAATCCCGGGTCTCCAGGATCGCGCCCTGGGCCAAAGGCAGGCGCTAAACTGCTGCGCTACCCAGGGATCCCATTATAATTATTTTTTAAAGATTTACTTATTTGAGAGACAGCATACAAGTGTGTGGGTAGGGAGAGTAGCAGAGGGAGAGAATCTTCAGGCAGACTTCCCTAGAGCATGGAGCCACGGCATCATGACCTGAGCCAACTCCAAGAGTCCAACGCTCAACTGACAGAGCCACCCAGGTGGCCCTAAACTAGTGTCTTTAATGTCTTCTCATTGATCATCAGGAATTGATATTTCCTTTAATAGGACCTAAAATTTTGTACCTGTGGCCTTTATCTAAATCTCCAGTCTGATCATTCTTCCTCGGGAGACTTTTTCAGATCCACTTACTGTCAAGCAAAGTCAGAAAATCATCTGCTAAAGTGTCCCGTGTTTTTTGTATTACTTAGGAAAGTTATGTTTCATGACGGTTTTAAATGCCAAGATAAAACCATATAAAAGAAAGGTGATTTAGGCATAAACAGTATCAAATAAAGCTGCAATGTCTGTAAAGATATCACTAGGTTCGATAATAGGCCCTATTCTCTTAAATATTTTGATCACATGTAAAAGAAATTGCAAATAATACATGCTTATTTTACAAATAGCACAAAATTGAGAGGGATCGTTAAATCATGGGAAAATAAAGTATTTCAAAATATTGGAAAAATAAAATCAATAAAACCAGTTTCTTCACTAGCAATTAAGAGTTCTTCATCACCAATACAAATAACACTTGACATTATAGAACCCATAAGGTTCCACTGAAGATTAAAGGAGTTTGTGTGGAAAGCGCTTTGTCTTATGCATATTACAAAGTCTGTATTCAGAAATATTCCCCCAAAAAGTGTTTAGAAATGTAATTCAGTACAATGTGAGGCCCCCACTTGTGGTAATGTTAGAGAAGTGAGACCACGAAGGAGGGACCCTTTGACTGATACCCAGAGTGGAGGGAAAATCTTCACTGTGTATGTGGTACTGAGACCCAGCTCCTACCACCAAACAATCAAATACAGGCAGGGACCAAATCGGAGTCAGTTCAAGACGACTTCTGTGCATTTCATCTTCACCCACATTTATCTCAAGTGGAAAACTTAAGATTATGAATATATTTTCCTTTGCAATAACGATGGGAGATTATGGTTATGGGAGATTGGTATTGATTGCTACTTCTTGTTTTCTTTACTGCATCCAACCAAGAAGGCCTCTCTTTGATGGTATTTGTATTGAGTGATTAATTCAAAATATCCATAAGAGCTGATAAAGGAAGAATAAACTGTTTCTCCCAAAAATAAGTATCAAAATTTGTGTAGGACCAAGATATGAGTAGTTTTTTTTTTTTTTTTTTTTGATTATCAGGTGACTTTTTTTAAGGATTTATTTATTCATGAGAGACATAGAGAGAGGAAGAGACATAGGCAGAAGGAGAAGCAGGCTCCCTGTGGGGAGGGGAGCCTGATGCAGGACTTGATCCCAGGACCCCGGGATCACAACCTGAGCCAAAAGCAGATGCTCAACCACTGAGACACCCAGGTGCCCCAATTATCAGATAATTTTAAGACATACCTAGATTTGAGAAATCTGCATGAGTTCATAGGCCTGAAGGGACCTGTGAAACAAAAGAGTCTTCTAGATAGGCAAGAATTGCAAATTCATCCAAGACTAAATTTTCATCATTCAACCTTTATTTCTATCATTAGTTTCTCCAGAAATGGGCACCATCTTTTCTGTTTTCCATGGTGACTGTTATAGGTATCTTCATTTCCTTCATTCAGAGAAGAGCAGCTGTAAAGTCCTAGTTATAAAATCTCAATTGTAAGTGATCCCATCATCTCTTTATAATGGGCCACAATTCACCCAAAGCAGAATTAGGAAGATCAGGAGCTTCCAACAATGTGATATTTTTATTAATCCATATCCCAAATAGAGACTGAAAATCCTTAGAGCTCATATACATTTTTATATTACCACAAGGAATCACCGTATAAGAATTGTAAGTTATTTTGATGCTGTCATAACAATGCAAAATCCATTTATTACTCGTTATTGTCCCAACAGCATCAAAATGAAAGTAATTTTACTGGCCTTTCCACTTTTATTTAAATTATAAACCTCCAAAGGCAACCTATTGTTTTTTAACATAGTTTATATATAATAATCATGAAAAATAATGGCTAATAGAATTTCTTATTAACAATATTCAAATCTTGACAATTTTCTAGACCTAAACTATATTATTTATGCCTCATTTAAGTAAATTAAACTATAAAATATTCAAATGTATGTTTATATGTATATATTCTATAACCAGCTCATGAAGCTATTGATTATATGTTAATGTTTTCTAAAGTATTAAAATAACACTCACTAACGACACACAAAAAGGACAGAAACCAGAAAACTGTTTAGTGGACACCTATGAATATTCAAAGCTACTTATTCTTTTATTTAAATAATCACATTAAGGTGATTGATATGTTTTATTTACATGCAAAAAATAATACATCAGTCACAATGTTTTATTTAATTATTCACAGTCTGAAAACAATTTTAAGTATTACCACACTTGCCCTATTTTACCTACCCATCCATTTATCTATTGTACCTACATAATGCATTTGAAAGGAAGTTACAGATATCATGAACTTCATCCCTAATTATTTCAGCATGTTTCTCCTAAGAATGGTCTATATAACACATATAGCATTATTATAACACCATATGAAATTAATCTTGATTTAATCATAACATGGAATGTATAGTCCACAGCAGTCTGTACTTAAGTTTTCCAGTGTATCTTTTTTTTTTTTAACCTAAGATCTAATCAAGCTTCATAACTCGCATCGGGTTTTATGGCTTCTTAGTTGCTTCTGTTTCACAATAATAGCCCCATCTTCTAGCGTGTTTTGAAGATTATATTCCACTTATTTTCTAGAATATTTTACATTCTAGATTTGCCTATTAATGACTCATATTTAATTTAAGTTAAAATTAAGTACTTTTTTGGACAAGTTCACTATGTAGGTGATTTGTGTACTTATTACATCATACTAGAAGATACATAATAGGTTCATTTTATCAATTAAATTAAATGGTGATGGCAAGATCTCTTCACTGAATAATTTTTCTCTCTGAACCAAAAAAGTAATCCATTTGTAATATCTGAATATAAATATTCTGATGTCCAACAAGCTTTCAGACTATTAATTAGTTAGATCTATCCAATCTGTGGTAGATAAACATAGAGGGACGGTCTATTCCTGGGGGCACCTGGGTGGTTCAGTCGGTTAAGCATCTGCCTTTGGCTCAGGTCCTAGGATTGAGCCCCCCATGGATCCCTGGAGCTGGCTTTCTGCTCAGCGGGGAGTCTGTTTCTCCCTCTCCCTCTGCCCCTACGCCCACTCATGTGCACATGCATGCTCCCTCAAATAAATGAATAAAAATCTTAGGAAAAAAAAAAGGAATGGTCTATTCCTTCCTTTTGAATGTGGACTTGGTTATGTGGTTTGTTTTGGCAATGAGATGTCAATGAATGTGATGAAAACAGAGGTTTGACATATCCTTGGCAAGCTGTGCTTTTTCTTTCGCTCTCCTGTTTTTCACCATGAAATAAAAATTGTGAGTCAGATAGCCACTAGTCCAGGACAATGAAAAACACATGAGAGATAAATAAATGTTCTTTGTATATGTGACAACATCAGACTTCATTAAACTGGAATGTAGCAAATGCTGATGATATTTATTAGATTTAGTAATTACTTCAGGGCTTGAAAAATAATGATTCTCTAAATTTGCTTTCCTTCTCTATTAATTTGCCTTTAAAAAACCCTCTCCACCCCCCCCCTTTTTTTATCAGTCACTATGAGGTCAAATATTTTTTTATTCAAAAAATATATATCCATTTACATCCATTTCTATCATTATTCTTTTTGAAACTTAAATTGTGTCAAATTAAACAGGTGGATACCCTTAACATACCAATTATTACACTTTTTGGACATGTCCCTATTGTCTCTGAGCAATTCTTTGCTTTCTGTACTAGTAGCATATTGGTGCTGCCCAGACCTGGCCTCATATATTTCTCAAGGATCTCTGATCCAGAATAGTGGGAAATGATACTTAAAAATCAAGATGCGGGCTCTCTATATTTTCAGTCATACTGCAGTTGATTGTTCTAGTCCTATTGGAAGACAAAGTGAAGGAATTTATATTTTTTTAAGGCATGATTTCATATAAATGCCTCCAGTGCAAATCCACCATTATGCATTTTTTTAAAATCTAAAGGCCAAAACATTTTCTAGAGAACTATACTTGAATTATTCCCCAACAAAAAAGAAAAAAAAGGACAAAGAAGTAAGTTTAAGGAACTGAGTAAATCACCTAGAGACAGGTGTATTTAAAAAGAAACGTTGGGAAAGAAGCAGCAGCTGCTTAAGACCAAAAAAAAAAAAACAAATGACAAGTTATATCCATGGCACCTGTTCTTTTGTTTCCTTTATTCCTAAACATGGCAGATTTTCTTCCCTTGCCCCATTTGTTTCTTTCTTTGCTCACTGTAATTCCTTCTCTACAGTTTCATATCCTCTTTCTTCTTCTTGTTTACTTACAATTTTCTGTTTAATTTCTTCTTTCCCATTTGTCTACGGTATCAAATGGAAATTCTAGGGAAGGTGAGTGGTATTTTTATGCCCTGGCCTGTTCCATAAATTCATCCATTCAGGACATCTAAACCTTCTGTAATATTATTAATTTTTATTACACAATTCATAATAATAATAATTATTTGGGGAAATAAACTAACACCAAATCAACTAATAAGAGTAATAGGATTATACATTATTCAAGTAATTTTTGCAAAACTTAGCATGCATAGATCTTTGTTCTTTTTTTTTCTGCCAAAAGCAAAAGAACACTTTATAGCTCTAAGATACAAATTTTCTAAAAAATCAGTACAGGAAAAGATTTGATGAGACAACTAACTAAATCACGTATGTTACCTCCTCACTAAAATACAGATATAAAATTCTGGCTTCCTCAATTGAAATTCACTATAATGCACAGCGCACATCCTAAACCAGAAGTTAGATCCATTAAAAGATAATGAAAATGTTTTACTGTTATAATGATGATCTTGCATTTTATAGTAACTTTGCAATAAGGAATCAGAGTAGTAAAGAGACTTCCATAGGCTATCCATGGAAATCTAGCAAAACTCTTCCTTTTGATATACTACACCAAAAATGTGAAACTTTCATATTCTCAGGACATTGTTTAATTCAGAATTATTTATGTAATTCTGGGGTGCAGATAACTGGTATAAAATACCAATTTACACTTTTAAATATAAACATACAAAGTTATACGTATTAATTAAATAAATATATATTAAGTATATAAATATAAATATATGTACCAGATTTATCCCATATTTTCTTCTTTTACCCTAGTTATATGCCATTACTTCCTTTTCTTTCCATAATGATGTGTAATTATAGTCTTACCTCGCAGCACATGCCTAGTTCATCTCAATAATATTTTGTAACAAATGTTTGGATTTTTGCCTCTGAGGTCCTGGGAATTTGTCTTCAACTTGGTATTTTAGTACCTATGTATAATCTTTACCTTTTTCCTTCTTATACTATATATATATATGCATATATATGCAGATATAGTAAAATTGACATTCAAATGAGCTCTTAAAATTAACATATCTTTATACATTTAAATTGCACATTTATATAATAATTGCAAACACAAGTGATTTATATAAAATTCTATAGGTACCTTTAAGTTGGTCTTGGTTTTCTTCAGTTAGAAATAGATACATTTTGAAATAAGTTATATTTAACTTTTATGAAATCTTCAACAAAACAAGTTCATTAATTCTGATTTCTTTCTCCTTGATTATTGGGATTTTAGAGGCTGTTTTATGATACTTATGCCTCTAGTGGGTACTCAAAATCAAATTTAAGCTACAGCAATTTTGTTGAAGGTTAGGCTGTGATTTTCAAATATTACACATGACTTCCTAAATAACAACAAAGCCACAACACATTGAGACCTGGTTCTGGTAAAGAATAGAAGCTGTGTGAGGAGGTCACCTTGTGAGAATGAATAACACAAAAAAGGGATCTGCCGGACTGATTGTTTATTTGGGATTAAGGCTTGTTTTTGAGAACAGTTGCCAGCCCTCCCCCTACCAACAGTATCCACAGGAAGTTGAGACCAAAATTGTAAAACTGTCTATCAAAGGATAAAAAGGCACTTCACAATTAGAAAACAGAATGATTCTGTATGTATAATTGCTGTTTTTCTGCAACACAGATACTGACAAGGGAGAGAAAGTTGCATTTAGGGAAATGAATGCTCTGAGCGCCTGGGTGCTTCGGTGGGCTGAGCTGCCCATTCTGGATTTCAGCTCAGGTCATGATCTTGGGGTCCTGGCATCCAGCCCAGCATTGGGCTCTGGGGTGAGAGGGGAGTCAGTTCAAGGATTCTCTTTCTCCCTCTCCCTCTGCTCCTCACCCAGGCTGTGTGTGCACACTCCCTCTCTATCTCTCTCTCAAATACATAAATCTTTAATAAGAAAAAATGAACACTTTCTTACTCCTGTCATTGAGCTGAATTCTACTGACTTTTGTACATCCCTGTCTATATTTTATTATATATTCTTATGGTTAGGAAAACTATCATATACCTGCGAAAGACTATCTCTTTTGATATTAATAATATTGAATAATATTTGAGTCGTGTTCCACATGTTACATGGAAAAATACAGTATCCGTTTATATGCATAATAATTATGGCCTTTTATATTCTATTATGGTCCACTTCAATAATAAATTAAGAAAGTTACAAAATAAACTGCCAGTTTCTTCAGTCATTAATTCATTAAAAAATAATCATGGGTTACTTTTTAGGCCTGTGTAGTACTTGTTTTTGTTTTTGCTTTTTTTTTTTACTTCTTAGGAATTCGATATTGCTTACAACACATTAACTATATTACAGCACTGTTTAAGATACTATATTATGAAAAAAAGAGGTATTATATTCATACTCAATTACCATCAAAATATACAGTGCATTCCCTAGGTTTTGGAAGCTTCTACAATGTTATACAATTCAAGCCTAACTCAAATACTATGCTGATGTATTTTAATCTTTTTTTAAAGGAAGATATTATAAGAGCAAGTAATAAGTCAACAAAAGGATTCAGAAACAATCAGTTTTGCATGAATTGCACTGACAAATTAGGATAAGACAAGAGAAAAACAATTTCAAGAAGGTTTTTACAGCATGGGGAAGAATACTCTTATGGAAACCATGCATCATTCATATCAATTATATGTGCATTTTTTAATTCTCGTGTCTGTGGTTTGAGATTCATATTTGTTATTTTAGCACTAATGCAAATTACATATCTTCTCTTAGAGAGTTTAAATATCTATACATTTCATGAAAAGGGCAGAGGATGATTCAAATTAGGACCCAGAACTCTCATTACATAACAAAAAATGTGAGATATATTTTCTTGATTTATTTGTTTTCCAGTATTATGCCTTTCACCAAGACAACTCTGGGGAATGCAAAAGAAACTTCTTAAAAATCCCAGAACACAAAAATATATTGTTTGGATTAAAGTTTCTTCTCATCGTTTACCTCTTGTATTTGACAAGTATCTATGGAAAATCTTCTCACAAAATGAATCCATAGTCAACCTTCATATAACACCATTCTCTTACTGTCTTTTACTCTTCAACACAGCATCCAAGGCATAAATCTTTTTACTTCTTGTCTGATAGACACATTTCCTTAGTGTTTCCATAATGAAATTTAAAAGAACTCTAGTAAATACTATATCCTGTAATATTGCAAGGGAATTTTAACTTCTATTTTGCATATCATGCTATTTTAAAATTTGTGTTTTTCCATATATGTTTTTGTTTCTAGAGTCATAATTATTCTTTTTTTTTCTAATTGAATACTACGTAAAGTGAAATCAATTAGCAATTAGCCAGTATTATATACTTTCAAGCTCACCGACTATATATCTTTCTTTTTCTTTCCTTTTGTTGTTAAGTTTTTCTACTACAGGTTTCACCTCACTTTTTTTGACATATAGTTAATTTTATTTGTATTATAGAGACTATACACCAATAGTCAGTACCTACGATATGAATGTTGTACATTTGTTATTTATTCTGCCAACTATTTTCAGATTAAACTTGATAAGGAGGAATTTTTAAAAAAGAACAGTAGAAATAATCTCATTCAGTGTAGAATCAAGTTTCTATAATGCTATTCACTGTTTTTAATTGACTTTAATTTCCAGATCCTCAGTCATTTCCAAAAGATTAAAATAATACTAACAATAGTCAACATGTACTTCTTTTCATATATAAGAAGAAGGTAAAGATATCTGTATTGTTTTATTATTGCAGTTGTGGTTCTGCAAATGTCATTATATATCAGAATAATCAGAATAGCTTTTAAAGATCCAGATTCCTTGGCTTCATTCTGGACTATGGCATCAAAATCTTTAGTAACAGAGCAAAAGAGTTTCTCTCTTACTCTCCCTCTCTCTCAACATGTTTTCCAAGTGATTTTGATGTTTATCCAAGATTTCTTTTCTTATTAACCAAAAGTGCTGTCAGGATTGATTAGATTCATTGTTTTTATAGCTCATTATAAAATAGTGTCTTAAAATATTTTAAAATTCTTTAATCTCAGTATCAAGGATGTTAACATTTTGGCCACTTTATGAAAAACTCTATTGAAATAATGTTAGTTATGAATCATTTTAAGAAACAGGGTGTATTTATTTTGAAAACTTTGTATTTTTTATAAGACACATTTGTGGTTTACCCAATTATTCCATCTATTAATACTATGTGGCTTCTCCACAAATTTCAAAGGTTGACATCTGAGTGTGTGTTTGTGAATAAAATAACTCTTAAAAATATAATTGATTCAAAGCCTCACTGAAATGAAGACTAATGAAACATCTTGGTTATAGAGGTAAATTTAATTTTGAATATAATTATACTTTTAAATATCCATATACTATTCTATAAGCATTTAGTAATAGGTTTTGATGGCACATATGGTTTCCTTTTTTTTTAAGATTTTATTTATTTATTCATGAGAGACACAAAGAGAGAAGCAAAGACACAGGCAGAGGGAGAAGCAGGATCCTCACAGGGAATCTGATGTGGGACTGGATCCTGGATTCTCAACTGCTGAGCCACCCAGGCATCACATTATAGTTTCCTAAGTTGAATGGCATCAAAATTATTAAGGAGAGAGCAATTTTGTGAACATTTCCATATAAAATATTTATTATTATCCACATATCTGTATTCCATGTATATTCAATAATTTGAACATGTATTTTTTTAAATAAAACAAACATTATTTTGATACTCGTTCATTGGAGACATAAGTCTTCCATGAAACTACTTTCCTCGACCACCTAGTCTTACCATGTGTATCTACCACAGTTTCTCAACTCTTTATAAAGGTTTTCAAAGTTTTTGTTTGTTTGTTGTTTGTTTCTAGAGGAGAGGGAGGGTCAGAGAGAGAGAGAGAGAGAGGAAATCCCAATCAGGCTCCACACTTAGCACAGAGCCTAACATGGGGCTTGAACCCATGACTCTGAGATCATGACCTGAGCCAAAATTAAGAGTAGGACACCTAACCAACTGAGCCGCATGGGCACCCCAAGCTTTTTACATTTTTATATATTTTTAAAAATGTTTAAGGATTTACTTATTTATTTATTTATTCATGTCATGAACATTTATTCGTGTCATGAGAGACACAGAGAGAAAGAGAGAGAGAGAGGGGCAGAGACACAGGCAGAGGGAGAAGCGCGTTCCACACAGGGAGCCCAATGTGGGACTAAATCCCAGGACTCCAGGATCACGCCCTGGGAAGAAGGCAGGCGCCAAACCTCTGAGCCACCCAGAGATCTCAGCTTTTTACATTTTTAACTGACAAAATGTGACTATGTTTCTCCAAGTTCCTACAGACTTTTGTACCTAAAGTAATTACATCACAGTGCTATTTTTTATATACCTTTGCTGTTAAAATATAAGGAACTGAATGAGACTCTTGACAATTGTAATCTTAGTGTTTACCAAAGATCATGGTATGTAGTAAATATCAAGTAAATATTTATTTAAAGACTGCATGATAGCGCTCCCTGCAGGGAGCCTTTTTCTCCCTCTGCCTGTGTCTCTGCCTCTCTCCCTGTGTCTCTCATAAATAAATAAAAAAAATAAAATCTTAAAAAAAATAAAGACTGAATGATAAAGAAATTAGAATAATGTACAGAATAAATGTACAGATTAAATGAGTATCAAAAATAATAATTGGGAGATTTCACAACTACTTCAAATATAAGGAAATTTTTGTTCAAACTTACTTTGAACTAAGATGACTAAATAGACAGTGGAGGTAAAATTTTTCACCTCAAAAGCTTCTGAAAAGTAGAAGGCATGATGTGATGGTGACCAAGACTCTAAAAGATGGAGTACAAGCACCACATTTGACATTTATGGCGCTGGTATGTGTTTAGCTCTTCTAGCTCAAATAACTCCTGAAGACAAACACGGGATTTATTAAAAAATAAACCACAGGCCCAAAACAGAGTCACCTGTTCTAGACCCAAGTCACCAAACTGGGGCTTAATACTTATCCTAATTGAAATTTCAACCTTCTCCAGGGCAGCCCAGGTGGCTCAGTGATTTAGCGCCACCTTCAGCCCAGGGTGTGATCCTGAGGTCCTGGGATTGAGTCCCATGTCGGGCTCCCTGCATGGAGCCTGCTTCTCCCTCTGCTGTGTGTGTGTGTGTGTGTGTCTTTCATGAGTAAATAAATAAAATTAAAAAAAAAAAAAAAAGAAAGAAAGAAATTTCAACCTTCCCCAAGAATGCAACCCTAACTGGTCAGTTTGGAATCTCCTGGCTACCACTGATGAGGTAACCCATGTAATAAGATCCATTGTCCCCACAAAGGAAGAGACTTTGGCCAAAACAATCTTTTTGCTGTTGTTTATCACTTCCTTATTCTGCCTTTAAAAACCTTTCCCTTTCTGTAACCCTTTGATGCTCCTTACTACTTGCCAGATGGGATGCTGTCTGATTCATGAAATGTTCATTAAAGCCAATTAGATCTTTAAAATATACTCAATTGGATTCTTGTTATTTGACCAATTTAATTAACACTTTCCACAGACTGACCATAAGCCTTAGAATTTAAATCCTAAAAATATGATATTTGAAATTTAGAAGTTGTGAAATTGGCATTGACAGAAGGAGCCAAGAAGCAGCAATTCCAAGGAAACACACATTCCCTGAATCTCCTACCCTTGTCCTAATTTATCTGCCCTACACTTAGTTTGGATGTGTCAAAGCTAATGTATCAAAGCTAATCCATTAACTTTCATGTGTGAAAACCTGTTGTTGTTTTTTTAAGCCAGTTTCTTTTTGTTTTTTGTTTTTTTTGTATTACTTATGTATTTCTGTGTAATAGCTCACAGATGATGAAGCTGGTGGTGATGGTTGTTTTTATTTGTTCATCTTCTGAAAAGCACTTCTGTAACCCAAATAAACATGGCTCCTCTGGTGAGTTTTCAGAAAGTTAACAAAGCTGTGAGGAAGATATTTTGGAATGATAAGGGGAAGAGAAGAAACGTTCTAAATACAAGAACAAGCTTATAATTCTTAAGTAACAACATAAATACCACATAAAAAGAGAATCCAGGGAGCGTGGGAAGCCTAACAGAGGAAATAGAAATCTGGAGAAATATTCCTACTCAGTGGCTCCAACAAATTCTAATTTGCAAGGTTTTAGGTTCTCAGAAAAAGACTCCATACCTGAGGATGCCTTCATGGAAAATGCCCCCTAAGCAACAGATCTGCCACCTTTAGCTTGATTTTGAGAGATTCAGAAAACCCAGATTACCATATCATAATAAAAATTAGTATTTACTTAGTCCAACTTCATCATTTTACAGACTTAGAAAGTGAGTCTCAGGGCACTAAAGAACCTGTTTCTCAGTTATTTCAGTTTGAAATTTCAAACTGAAGATACAACGAGCTCTACAAATTTTATAGTGAGAGAATAAGTGACTGAATTCAGAAACTACTAAAAGAAAAACATAGGTAGCTCATGAGAATTGAAATACGCTTCCCATATCAGATATGGGTTACCGTTTTCTTTGATTTCACAAAATTGGAAAGGCAAATAGGATCTAGAGGAAGTAGTCAATTTTGGTGTTATGAGGTACTTACAAGATTTCTTTGTTTTCCTAGGTTACAAACCACAAAATATGAGATTTAGAATTGGGAAGCCAAAGACAGCCAAGCAACCAAAAGTATTCCCACTGCTTAAGTAACAGAATCACTGACAACAGAAAATGTATCATTTGCCCTGAGACAGGGTAAAACAACAACAACAACCAGAATATATGTAAATGGATTATAGTGACAGTTAATAATTCTCAAGACATGGTAAAATCTCTAAAAGAAGAAAATTCTATAGAATATAAAGCATGGAAAATTGTTTATCAATAAAGAACTGTCATATTATAATTTTAGTAGAAGTTAACTGTGTTTATTAAAATATGAAACATTACCCCATCCCCCGCCTGGAGAAAATGAACTCATTCAATGCATACACTTGAGATTTACAAAATCAAAAATATGAAAATTCTGAAAAGTTAATTTCTACATATACATCCAGCAGTTACTTAATTTATAGTTATTTAATTTATGGTTATTTAAGTTATTTAATACCATACTAAATAAATAAGCTATTTTTTTTAGTTATTTAAGTTTCCCCCTTTTTTCATGATTTACTATAAATTAAGTGATACAAAATGCTAGGTCGGTTTAATTTAAAGTTGCAGCAGAACTAATTCTAATAATGAAATAACCCCTTACAACAAGTCTTTCAATGATTAGAGGATTTTCAGATAATTTCTTGTGAATGCAAACAAGATAATCATAGAAGTGCATATATCAAGTAGCCCTTTCTTCAAACACTAGTGGTTATGCATATTCAACAGAATGCAAATATTGACTTTTCTGATAGCAAGTGGATCAGATTGAAAAGTGTCTGATGGGAAACTATAATCATTTGTGGAATGCAGCAATGACCTTCACACCCTCTATGCCAAGGGTGTATTCCACTCGAATCTCTGATTCTGCTAACCTTTAAACAATTTCCACAACTTGAGAAATAAAACAGACATCTGGAAAAGAGCAGACTCTGCCAGTACAACAAAGGCTTAGTAAAAATAAACAGGCCTCATGTCTCATAATGTTTCTCAGGAGATCCAAAGCAGGAAAACCTAAGGTGGCAATTGACTTCTCAAAAAGACAAACTAGCACATGAAAAGCTTCGTCCCTCTGAATAAATAGAGAAGACAAAAGGTCAGTCAATTGTATACCAAATAATCAATATGCTCTAGAAATGAAACCCTCAATTAGATTTAAGTATTTAATGTTTCAGTGGGAAAAAAAAAAAAAAAAAACCTCCTAGGACATTTCAATCAAGATATTGTTAAAAACATTACAGCGTGTTTTATACTTCATGAACATACACTTATCATGCTTCAAACAGCAGCCAAGGTATAGCTATGGAATCAAAGCTTAAAGAAATATGGCTGACTGTAAATAAAAATCAAATGCTATTTTATTAAAATATTAAATGCTTAAAGAAATATGGCTGACTGACAAATAAAAATCAAATGCTATTTTATTAAAATATTAAATGCATTTGATAGTAAAGATGCCAGTCCATTCTCAAAATATTACATACTGCATGAGTCCATTCATATGTTATTCCAGAAAAGGTGAAAGTATAGGGACAGAAAAACAAATTGGTGGTTTGCAGAGGTTGTGGGGAATGATCTGACTATAAAAGATAGGCATTACAGATTAACACGGGTAATGGATCTGTTCAGTATCTTGATTTTGGTGGTGATTACGGGATGCTAAACAGCTCTGTGAATGAAAATAAGTGACAATAATAAATTTCATATATATGTGTGTGGGTAGATGGAAATATAGATACAGAAAGATATCTACTCACGTATCCCTAATTACATTGGTAGGTAGTTAAATGTGAGAATATGTTGTTAAACTCAGAGAACACATCCCTGAATGTTTACAGGAGCTTTATTCATAATTACCAAAACTTGGAAGAAACCAAGATATCCTTCATTAGGTGCATGGGTTTATAAGTTGTAGTGTATCCAGATAATGGAATATGATTCAGCACTAAAAAGAAATGCACTATTAAGTCATGAAAAGACATGGAGGAAAATCATATACATATTAGAAACCAGTCTAAAAAGGCTATGTACTGTATGATTCTAACTAAATGACATCCTGGAAAAGGCAAAACTATGGAGACAGTAAAAATATCAGTAGTTTTCAAGAGTTAGAAGGAAGAGAAGGGTGAAGAGGCAAAACATAAAGAAATTTACGGCAGTGAGATCACTCTGTATGAGACAACAATGGTGTATATGTGTGATTAAAAATATACATATATGTTTGCACAAATATATACACAAGTGCATATATATACATATCACAAAAACATAGACTATGTACACACACATATATATACACAACACACACAATTTAATTATACCTCAAAGTTGTTAAAATCATATTGAATAGATTTAGATATACAGAAAATAACTTCAGAGAATCTATCCCCATAATTTTAAAGTAAATTTTAAATACTCGGAATAAAACATGAAGCTTACACGCTACACAGTCCGATGGCTTCTATTCAAACTAGTGATGCTGGATGCTTATTTAGTTAACTCTGTTTTAGGAAATTAGACTATTTAAACAATCTTAGGGCAGTTTCCATGTGACCCTCATATTGTAATAAAACTATAAAAGAAGTTATGTTTTTGACAAGAGGGATATATTAGACTACATATAAAATACCTTCCTAAGCTAATGGTGTTATAAAATAATGTTATAAAATCATGATCAATAAAGTTAATTAAATTTTGAACACTCTTAAATGTGCATGAATTATTGAATAATACTTTTTAAAAACACATAAATAAAGTAACATAGTAAGTGAAAATAGAATAAGGTGCATCAGCTATTCTCTTTTTTGAAATATTTTGTTTATCTATTTATTTGAGAAAGAAAAAAGAGAGAAAGCAAGCAGAGGATGGGAGGAATGGAGGATGGAGGGAAAGGAGGGAAAGAGACAAACATACCCTTCTCTGAGCATGGAGACAGTGTTGGGCTTGATCTCACAACTCTAAGATCATGACTTGAGTCAAAATCAAGAGTTCGATGCTTAACCAAGTGAGCCACCCATCAGGCACCCCTCAATTATTCTTTTATATATTTAACATTGAGATAGATGTAGATGATAGATAGATAGAATTAGGGCCGAAAACTCATAGGACAAGAACATAAATCCTATGCTGAAAGACTATTTAGCCATTATCTTGTTATTTTCTTGTATAAATATTTTGAGTGGGACACCTGAGTGGTTCAGCAGTTAAGCGTCTGCCTTTGGCTCAGGGCATGATCCCAGGGTCCAGGATCGGGTCCCACATCAGGTTCCCCATAGAGAGCCTACTTTTCCCTCTGCTTGTGTTTCTGCTTCTCTCTTTCTGTCTCTCATGAATAAATAAATATTTTTTTTAAATTTGTTTAACTCCCTATGAAGCATTATGCTAGAAATGATTGAATCAACTTCTGAACTCTTTCCAATGAATGAAATATGTGAGATACAAGACACAAGATTTTAAATTGAAAATCACAGCTACCAAATGATTACTTCTTCTAGTTGGGTGCTAGATGTGCATGTCGAGACTTGCTATCTTCACCAACCTAATGATCAAAACATCGCAGCTACTAGTAGGATGTTAACAATGGAGTCCTGGAAGTGAGTGAATGGAAATAGCCTTTGTTAAAAAAAAAAAAAAAAAAAAAAAAACAACGAAAACTCTCTAGATATGGACCAAATTCCCAACACGAATTTCCTAAAAAGATTTATTATACTTTTATTGATTTGAAAATACTATCAAGACTTAAAAATATAAAAGGGCTATCAAAGTAATCAAAGTGGAAATACTATGTTTTAATTTCATATAATTTTCATTTTAATATAAAATGACACACAATGCAGTGGTTTGTCTCATACCTACTGAATAATCAATGTTATTTCATAATTGGCATCCAATTTTATACCTAGGATAAATGAACTTTGAGAAAGCAGAAAGAAGTGTGTTCCTAGACAACTAAGAGCCGACATCGTAAAATCATGTCACTGGCTACAGCACCGACTATCCCTGACTCTGCATGTCTTCTCTCTCATGTGGTCACTTCAAAACTTCAGCTGTTTAAAATTATGTAGAAGATTTCCTCACGTACCCTATCAAATATTTTAAAATATAAATACAAGTCAAGCCTCAATATTATTAACGGTTTAAAAAAATATCCATCAAAGATCTATAATATACTAATATTCTAAAGACAAGGTGCACAATAGTGATCCAAGCAGATGGAATTCCTGCCCTCAAGTGGCTCACATTTTAGTGAGGAGGCAGACAGAAAACAGAATAAACAAACAAAATGCACAGTTTGTTAAAAGGTGATAAGGCCATGAAGGCAAAGAAAAGCAGGAGTAGCGGAGAGGAAATGCCGACAAAAATAGGAAGTTTCAGTTTTTAATACAAGAGTCACAAGGGTGTTGGTGTGACCGGAGCAACAAGAACAAAAAGAAAGTGGTAGGGATGAGGTCAGAGGGAAGAGGAAGGGACATGGCCTTAGGGCCTCTGGAGAGGGAAGCCTTGAGGGCTTCTGAGCCAGAGAGTGCTTTCATCTTACTCACTCTGGCTACTGGATTGAGAAGAGTCTCCAAGGAGGAAAGGTCAACCCCAAGGAGAGTAATCGGGATCATCTCCACGGAGGTCAGAGTGGCTTGGACAAAAGGGGCAGAGGCAGATTTCTTGGGCAACTCGGAGCTTTGAATCCATTTTGAATATAAAGACTTAAGACGGGATCCCTGGGTGGCGCAGTGGTTTAGCGCCTGCCTTTGGCCCAGGGCGCGATCCTGGAGACCCGGGATCGAATCCCACGTCCGGCTCCCGGTGCATGGAGTCTGCTTCTCCCTCTGCCTATGTCTCTGCCTCTCCCTCTCTCTCTCTCTCTCATGTGACTATCATAAATAAATAAAAATTAAAAAAAAAAAAAAAAAAAGACTTAAGATTTCCCAAGAAAGTGGGTGAAAGAGAAGAATCTAAATGGATTCCAAGATTTGACTGAGCACATGGAAGGAAGGAGTAGCCATTAATTGGAAAGGGAAAGACAACAAGACAAGATGTATCCTGCTTTGGATCGGATAAAGTTGAGATGTCTCTAGATATTCACGCACAGATACTTTTCAGTATGTCTCACAAATGGTGTGTGTGTGTGTGTGTTGTTCTCTACCTTTGATATCAAGTGGTCATTCCATGGCTTGGATGTCAGATGTAAACGAGAATGTTTTTTAAAAATTGTCAAGAATTGTTTTTTTCAATAATTCAGTGATATTGTTGGTGCACAAACTGAAAAAAAAATATGATACCATAATATACCTGAACTCATTTCTCAAGGCCCTTAGAGATTGCGCTTCAAAAAAAAAAAAAAACTTATGAGTTAACTTTATTACTGAATAGCAACAAATCAACTTAAAAAACACTTGAAAGTTATATATGAGTCATAAAATAAACGGTACATGATCTTTGAAAAGAAAAGAATATGATTGGGGAGTCTGGGTGGCTTAGTCAGTTAAGGTCCTGGGATCCAGCCACCTGTGCGGAAATCCCTGCTCAGCAGGGTCTGCTTCTCCCTCTGTCCCTCCTCCCCCTGCTTGTCCTCTCTCTCTCTCTCTCTCTAATAAATAAATAAAATCTTTAAAAAATAGAATATGATTCATAACTGACAAGAACAAGGAAATCCTTGTCCTTCTCAAAACTACACAATAAATTTTACCTTTGCATGAGTTTTAATCTGAATGTAAACTACTCAAAAGTAAATGGAAAAAAACAACAAACCATTTGCTTTCAGTGTCTAAGGAATTCAAAACCTTGAAAGTTGTGTGATTATAGGACTTTGTCACACTTTCTTACAGGCTCACCATGGAAAGACTTTTTAAATGAACTTAGCTTTTGAGATAAGAATATCAGGGATCCCTGGGTGGCACAGTGGTTTGGCACCTGCCTTTGGCCCAGGGCGTGATCCTGGAGACCTGGGATTGAATCCCACATCGGGTTCCCGGTGCATGGAGCCTGCTTTTCCCTCTGCCTGTGTCTCTGCCTCTCTCTCTCTCTCTCTCTGTGTGTGACTATCATAAAAAAAAAAAAAAAAAAAAAAAAAAAAAAAAGAATATCTTTAGTGGAATGTTTTTTGTGTGTGTAGATTGGGGTAAGGTGGGAGTGGTGGTGAATAAAATTAACACTATATTTACTTTGACCTGATTTTCAGATTTTGTGAATGTGTGTTTGTGTGTGTGTTTGTGTGTGTGTGGTGTGCAGATGCACGCTGGTAACATAGCTGTTTTATTTGGAGTATCTAATTGACTCAAAAATGTTAGCATTTTGTGCATTAAGATTACAGGTTATTAAGGGAGGGCTACTCTGGTGGGATGCAAGTGTAGGGAGGGAAATCAAGTTCTCTACTTAAAAAATGATGATGAGTAATTAACAATGATACTTTATACATCATAGGCCGAGGAAACTGCATAAAATTGCATATATTGCTGTGCATGTGCACAGCATTGATTATTATTATTTTTTATTTATTCATTTATGAAAGACAGAGAGAGAGGAAGGTAGAGACACAGGCAGAGGGAGAAGCAGGCTCCATGCTGGGAGCCCGACGTGGGACCCAATATCGGGTCTCCAGGATCACATCCTGGGCCAAAGGCAGGTGGTAAACCACTGAGCCACCCCGGATCCCCAGCATTGGTATTGATAGCCAGTCTATAGATAAATTTGGAATTATTTTCTTTTACGAGAAAAAAAAAAAAAAGTGAGAAAAAAGTGACTTGCCCAATTTCACATGGTGGTAAAGCAGTGGAATCAGGATTCTAAACCAGACAGCCTAACACTAAAGCCCGTGCGTAGCTTGCTATTAATGTGTCACATCTTTATGTTTCACCTATATCCTTTGGGTGACCAATCTTCTCTGAACAAATGCTCCTTTAGTACCTAAAGGGAAGATCATCCTTATCAGCCTTAAATAGATGGACCAGGGTTACTAATTTGTTAGCACTTAAGAATACAATAATGAGCAATCAGCATCAGTACTTTTGTACAGAAGATACGCCTAAAAATATAAATTTTTTACCACCTAAAAATATAAGTTAGGATACTGACCACTAAGCTGTTAATGAATTATTAATTTATATTCTCTAAATATTTCCCTAAATATGTTGACGGATCCCAAAGTATTAACATGTAGTGAGGTTTTGGCATTTGGATTTATATTCCCTTTGATATCTAATGAAAACATGCTACTTCTTAAGCCGAAAGAGCCTTTCTGGAGACCCATACTACACTTGGGATCACCCACCCGAATCTTAAGGTATGCTATTTTCCTAAAAAGACCACCTGGTACTCTTAAAGACAGGTCACCTCACACGGATATTAACCACTTTATTAGAGAGACACACGTACAATAGAGCTAATGCAGTAACAATTATTTGCTAACCAAGCCCCCCCCCCCCCAAAATGCCAGAGGGATAAAGGCTGGAGCCTAGGAAAAGGTAACTTTAGCTAATTAATTCAATCCTGAATTCATTATGTGTGAATTCGCAATTACAATCTCCATTACACAGGAAGAGAACTGAGACTCAGAGATATTACATAAGTTGCCCAAGGTGGTGGCTAGGCCACATTTTAACCTTGAATTACCTGACTTCTGGAGTAGCCTGTAGATTCCTTACACTAAGGTTGCTCCCCAGTGAAATAATTTTTCTCTCCAGAACGTGCTTTTCTTCCAAGAATTACTTTCATAATGCACAGCAAATATCCAGGCACTTGTGTCATCTGCAGCATCTCTTCCCATCCTCTCCCATCCAGATGTTCACCTCTGACTCTCTCACTTTGATCAAATTTCATTGTTGTTGTCATAACTTAGGAAGCCCTATTATTCTCACAAAATGCCCCTTCACCTGCCTTACCTGTTTCCGCTGCTTAATCCACGTTCCACACTGCTGCTGCTGCGTTCCTCTGGATATATAAACGTGATTATATTTAAAACCATTCAATAGCCTTTGCCTTACAGGATCCTTTATTTTTTTCTAGGCTTGGAAATTCATCTTTTTTTTTTTTAAGGTTTTATTTATTTACTTGAGAGAGAGAGTGAGCAAGAGAGGAGCAGGAGGACGATGGAGAAGGAGAAGCAGAAGGGGAAGCAGGTGTCCTGCTGAGCACGGAGCCCTGCTCAGGACTCATTCCCAGGGCCCCGGGTTCATGACCTGAGCCACAGGCAGACGCTTAACTGACTGAGCCACCCAGGCTGCCCTGGAGATTCATCCTTTTGTGTACCACCTGGTGTGCACTCTCCCCCACTATGGAACCACTGGTTCACATTATGGTTTAATAAATCTGCCAACTTTATTTGCTTTCTACAATTATCGCACTAAATGCCTGTATTTTTGCAGGTCTTGAACATTTGATGATAAATAAGGAATCCAACTCTACTTCAAGAAGACTGTCTCTTGCCAATTAGAAAATATTTTTAACCTCACAAAAATCATTCTCTTGGGATAGATGTTATGGCAGGGGAATCTTATTTTTATAGTTAAAAATGCATATCACATTTTAGTAGGCAAATATATTTAAAGTGTGAAATCACCATTCCAACAAAATTTATGTGAGTACAATCAAAACACATGTTGATTAGATCTTTCATGAGTGAGACAGATGTATATTATCTATATATTGTATTATTTTATACTTCTACAGTGTTTTAATTAACTTTTTATTATTACTTTTGTGAAGAGCAAATGATGCACCTAAATTAAATTTTTAGAATTAGTTTGAGCTAATTAAGTCCTCAAAGATTAGAAATATAAATATATTTAGAAACATGATTTTCATCACAGAACTTACTTGATGAATTAAACAATTTGCTTTTTTTCATATAAAGGTTTTATGCTTTAATAGATTTTTTTCCTTATTATTTTCGGAATATACCCGAAGATGTGTAGCATAAATGAATACAATTGACAAAATAATAACTTACAGGAAGCACTGAGGAGGGAATGAAGGGTAAACACATATCCAATTATCAATCCCTAAAGAGCGTAGGCAGCCTATATATATATATATATATATATATATATATGACACATAATATATGTTATATACAGCCATGCACATATAGTAGGCTTATTGTATGTATATATGTTCCTTGCAATGGATATTTCATTGAAAGCAAGTCAAATATACCCTACTACAAATGACAAAGATTTTTAAGTCTCTACATTTTACCACATGTGTGCACTTGTGTGTGTGTGTACATGTACACGTAAATGTGTGAATGTGACTGTAGATCACAAGTCTGTACATGCCCAAAGGTCAAGACTGAAGTAACAGTGGCCTTGATACCACCGGTTAGAACAATGCAAGAAACAGAACTGGATGTCTGTAATAACCTTTTATCTAAAGCTCCCCAAAGGAAGAGACTCTCTCTATTCTTTTATTTTTTCACTTTAAGGTTTTTATTTAAATTCCAGTTAGTTAACATACGGTGTAATATTACTTGGGTGTACAATTTAGTGACTCAACACTTCCATTCAACACTCTGTGCCCATTGTAACAAGTGCACTCCTTAATCCCCATCACATATTTCACCCATCCCTTCACCCAGCTCTCCTCTGGTAACCATCAGTTTGTTCTTTATATTAAGAGTCTGATACTCGGTTTGCTTCTGTCTCTTTTTGTCCCTTTGTCATTTGTTTTGTTTTTTGAGTATCACATATGAGTAACATCATAGGGTATTCGTTTTTCTCCGACTTATTTCATTAAGCATAATACTCTCTAGCTCCACCCATATCATTGCAAGATTTCATATTTTTTATGGCTGAGCAATATTCCATTGTATATATTCACCACTTCTTCTTTATCCATTTACCAGTCAATGGACACACACTGTTTCCATAATTTGACTATTGTAGGTGATACTGCTATAAATATCAGGGCGCACATATCCCTTTCAATTAGAAATTTTGTATTCTTTGGGCAGATACCTAGTAGTGTAATTGCTGGATGGTAGGGTAATTCTATTTGTAACTTTTTGAGGAATCCCCATACTGTTTCTCAGAGTGGCTGCACCAGTTTGTATTCCTAAGAGGAAGTTTAAGAGGAATTTCCCCTTCCCTGCATCATTGCCATCACCTTTGGCTTCTTGTGTTGTTGGTTTTAGTCATTCTGACAGGTGTGAGGTGACATTTCATTGAAGTTTCGATTTGTATTTCCCTGATGATGAGTAATGTTGAGCATCTTCTCATGTGTCTGTTGGCCATCTGTATGTCTTCTTTGGAAAAATGTCCATCTATGTCTTCTGTCCACTTTTTAATTGTATTATTTGGTTTTTGAGTATTGAGTTTTAGAAGTTCTTTATATATTTTGGATACTAACCCTTTACAGATATGTCATTTGCAAATATCTTCTGCCATTTTGTAGGCTGCCTTTTAGTTTTGTTGATTGTTTCTTTGTTGTGCAGAGGTTTTTATTGTGGTTCATTTTTGCTTTTGTTTCCCTTACCTCAGGAGACATATCTAGTAAGAATTTGCTATGTCCAATGTCAAAGAGGTTACTGACTATGTTCTCTAGGATTTTAAGTTTCTTGTCTCACGTTTGGGTCTTTAATCCATTTTGAATTTATCTTTGTGTATGGTGTAAGAAAGTGATCCAGGAATATCTGTATTAAGGACTTGGTAGTTATTTCTTTGAAATGTGATTATCAAGAAATTTAGTGCTATGATCTTTGTGGGAAGATAATCTTTGTGGGAAGCATAACTTTGATAAGCAACCATTAGCAAAAACAGATGGCCTAATCCCATCAACCAACTTCCCTATTAAAGGAGCTCCTTAGGTACTTTTCCATTGCTTTACTCTGCCATTTACAGCCTTCCCAACTTTTCTATTCTAGGGGGAGTTGAGATAATCTCTCTCCCCATTGCAAGGGTCTGAACCACTATTTTAATAGTTTTAAATAAATTTTTGCCATTTTTAACAAGTATGTATTATAATTTACTTTATAGTAACTATTCAATATATGTAGCTAAAAGAGAATTTCATTGACTTGCTTTTGGATGAGTAACAATTGAGTCATTCATACAAACAGGGCCTTAAATAATTAGGTCATAGATTCTCCTACTATACAAAATGAATTGCACAAAGAAATACATAGTTGTATTTATTTATTAAACAAAAAATTTGTTCTCAAAGGAATATAAAGATTTAAAAAATGATTTGTCAATTTTTCAAGTAATTAAAGCTGAACAAAAGTGCCATTTAGCAATATTATTCCAAAAAAAGTGGCAAGCTAGAAAATAAGTTTTTTTTTTTAAGATTTTTTATTTATTCATTCATGAGAGAGAGAGAGAGAGGCAGAAGGAGAAGCAGGCTCCATGCGGGGAGCCTGATGTGGGACTCGATCCTGGGACTCCAGGACCATACCCTGGGCCAAAGGCAGGCACTAAACTGCTGAGCCATCCAGGGATCCCGAAAATAAGTTTATTAATTCAAATTTTACCACTAAAAGTGAAATAAATAATTTTAATTTTAGTATGTTATTAAATAAATTATAATAATCAAATTATTAAGATGAAATATCTACAATAAAATATTAGATTCTAAATTTATGCTTATATTGCTCTCCTCTATAGTTGTATTTCAAACTAAATGTTATACTTCTGTTTAGCAAACATGTCTAAAAATACTCCCAATTAGGACGCCTGGGTGGCTCAGTGGTTAAGCATCTGCCTTTGGCTCAGGATGTGACCTGGAGCCCCGGGATCAAGTCCCACATCGGGCTCCCTGCATGGAGCCTGCTTCTCCCTCTGCCTGTGTCTCTGCCTCTCTCTCTCTCTCTTTCTCTGTGTGTGTCTCTCATGAAATAAATAAATAAAATTTAAAAAATATTCCCAATTATTAAGATAAAATGGTGAATGATCTATGGCTTTTTTAAATTCTAATTCTGGTTTTACTTATAAATTGTTTTTTTCTTAGGTAAATTATCTCCAATTTTTCTGTGAATTACACTGTTTTTTAAGTGCATTGTTCTATAAGTGACAGGACTTTGTGACCTCCACTCTGGCATATAAGTTTATTACCACAATGTCATATAACTAGATGAAACTTTCAAAATGTTATATAATCCAAGATAGCATTTAAAAAAAAATCACCCAGGGATCCCTGGGTGGCGCAGCGGTTTGGCGCCTGCCTTTGGCCCAGGGCGCGATCCTGGAGACCCGGGATCAAATCCCACATCGGGCTCCCGGCGCATGGAGCCTGCTTCTCCCTCTGCCTATGTCTCTGCCTCTCTCTCTCTCTCTCTGTGACTATCATAAAATTAAAAAAAAGAAAAAAGAAAAAAATAAAAATAAATAAAAAAATCACCCAGGGATGGCTGGGTGGCTCAGTGGTTGAACGTCTGCCTTTGGTTCAGGGCATGAATCAGGGATCCTGGGATTGAGGCAACTAAAACAATAGGAATATATAATACTGTAGTAGGAAAGAGCATATGTGAGTTTTCTATTGTCTACAGAAATAATAGGTGACACTTAGTGATCAAAATAAACTATAAGAGATCTATTAAAAGCATGCCCAATACCCAAAATATCAATAACAAATCACTGTTACATTTCAAGTCTTTAGACATGTTCAACTTTTAATAAAGGTTATTTATAAAGATATTAATTTATTTTATTTCCACTCTGAAAGAAATATGAAGTTAGCTCTTTAATATAAAGATTATATGCTTTAATAAAAATATATTATCTATGTAGCTAAAATGCTATGCCACAAAGACGAAAAGTTACAAAATACCTGGATATTTAAAATGCCAATTAAAAAAATTAACAACAATCCCCTGAAAGTAAAGTTAAACATTGAAAATAGAATATTAACTTTAATCTGGTCATATAAATTGATATTGATGAGAAAACAAATTCACTTTGAAATTATCTCCTTTTGTGTATAGTAAATCTCTTTCTAATTAACTATGTATAGAAAACACTTCATGGTGCCACTAAGATATTTGTACTCATCAGCAAATGGATTGTCTAAAAAAGTCTAATAAGAAGAGAATTATACTCTTCCGGGAAAATTGCAATGCATTATGTATGCACAAACGATCATTTGGATAAAACACTTTAATGTGCCTGAATTAACACCATGATAGCCAACAAATTTCATTTATGCCTCAATTATATGTTAATTTTAGAAATGAAAAACACAAGTATAATCCATAAATTTTATAAATTTAATTGCCTACATGAAATAATGATGTAAAAAGTACATTTCTCACCATTCTTGCCTAGACAATTCATGAGAAAATCATTACAGTCACCTCTAGTCTAGTCAAAAGTTAGCAAAGGTTTCAGAAGTCAAATTCAGCTCTGATTTCCCAGATAAAACAAGTATATTTTTCAATGCAAGTAACAGCTTTTGCTGGATATTTCAGGCATCATACGATCAGCTTGTACTAAATGATTGAAGATTGAAATTGATTCTGATAAGCTGATCTGATACATTGGATTTGAAGTTCTTTTGCTTAGGGGCTGTCAAGAGAGCAGATGTCAAGAGGTTTGACTTCTGGCAGCATCAGCCAAAATCTATGTGCTTACACTGATGCCTGCCAGACACAAAGATACTAGTATCCACAGATTCAATAGTTCATGCTTTCTTTAAAATTGAAGACCAAGTATTTTCTGTTTTTTTTTTTTGTTTTGTTTTTAGTGTACCATTAAAAACCTTGAAAGAACTAAAGATGCCAAATTCGTGACATTTTTTAAATGTAAACTTCTGTGAAATAAAGTAATAAAGCCAGAGTAGTATTTCTTTATTATTGTGCAAAACCACCTTTGTAAAATTGCCTTCTAATCTAACTGGGATTGAGAAATTATTATTAAAATACATGCTATTATTTTCTATAAGAAGTTCAGAATTATAAACTGTCTTATAGGGGTTGTGCGAGTAGATGTATAATAGAAATCACACCCCTTTTACAAAATAAGGGAACACTAAAATAGAAAAAGAGAGGTGGGGGGAGAATATGCCTGGAAATGCTTCCCAAGATCTCGAAACAGTAAGTGTTGGAAAGAGATTAGTACAAGTAGCATTCAATTGTGCATAGACGATTTAATTTGATATCCCATTGAATCAGATCTATTAGAAATTACGTATCTTAAACTAAGTGGGTCAAAAAGTATAATTTTTTGATTCCCAAAAATGTCAAACGATAATGACAAGAGTCCCAATATTTTGTAATTTTGATTTAGTTTCATAATAACAAACAAATAAGAATTAGTAGCTACTAGTTATTATCTACAGGCCAGGAACTGAATCCTGTATTTTATGTCATTATCACATGCATTTTTTTTAAGATTTTATTTATTTATTCATAGAGACAGAGAGAGAGAGGCAGAGACACAGGCAGAGGGAGAAGCAGGCATCATACAGAGAGCCTGATGTGGGACTTGATCCAGGGTCCCCAGGATCACGCCCCGGGCTGCAGGCGGCGCTAAACCGCTGCGCCACCAGGGCTGCCCTGCATTTTTTTTTTTTTTTTAAAGAAGGAAACTCCTCAGCAAGTTTTTAGGTGTATTGGATGCAATGCAATCCAGTTAAAATAATAAAGATGTTGTATTCTCATTAGGGAGAAAGAAACTCAGTATTTTATAAGTGCGTGTGTCTGCTTAACCACCTATTTTTTTTTAACATACTTGGAAAGGTAGTTGGTGTTATTTCCTCTTGTATAGATGAAGAACATCAAAGATGTGGAGTAGAACTGAGGAGACAATAACTAGTAAGGAAGGACTGGGAAAATGAAGCATTGCTGAATAGCAGTTAAGAGTCACCTAGTCATGAATTTGAATCACAATTCTGTCATTTGGTAGCCATTAGGTCTTAGAGACATTGCATTGTCTCTATGATGTTTCATTTTCTTCATTGTACATGAAAGTGTAGGATAGTGAGCATATTTGTAAATTATGAGCTGTCAACTACAAAATACACTGGGGTCTCCTTCTGATAAGAGTATAAGCCTAGTGTGTTTGTGTATGTGTGCCTGCGTATAGTGTATATACATGGATAACATTCAGTAAGTGTGGATACACATGCTCAGTACCTCAAGAAATCATAGCATTATTGCTAAATGTTAGCACCAGGATTCAAGCCCAGTATTATTTTTACACCCAAGCCAGTATTTTCACTGCATTGGTGACAAAGCCAGAAACTCTCATTGTCTTCCTGCTTTGATGAAGTTTAAGAAAAATGATTTATTCTCCTTTCCCTTTGTGTTTATTTAAAATTCTATATTTAATTGGATATATCATTTCAGACACTGTCATAGTTGAGGAAGTATAAGGAGACACTGTCTATCCATTAGGGAAAAAATATGTATATATATATATATATATATATATATATATATATATATATATATATGTAAACAAAGGTGATCTTAATGTTATAAGGTTGTAAGATAGAGTTGAAAACACCTACTCATTTGTTAAAAGGTATATCATTATTGGTTTGATCAATTGTTACAAATTCAACATTTTAATAGGAATATTGTACCTTAATTGATGATATACACAAATTCTACATTTGAATTAGCTGTATTATACACTCAAAGAGATTGATATTTCAAGCTTTTATGTACAACAATTTTTATAACTAATGAGAATGGCTGCTCCATTACATAGTTATAACTAGTCAACTGACTCAAAAATTCTATTTTAAATAATTTCAGAGGAAGAGACTTACTCTAAAATCAGTAAAAGTCTTTCTCCAAATCCAACCAGCTAGCCCATGCTTACTCTGTGCACATATTTCAGGTATCAGATTAATGGCTACTTCCTCTACTAAACCTTCCATGAATTCAACTCAGTATCCAGACTCCAGAGGACAGTGACTTCTGCTACACATGTCCATAAAATGTTGTCTTATCCTATCAACTGTTTAATTACCATTATTATTTATACTTTGTTTTTTAGTTTATTTTTAGTCTGGTAACTATGGGATTATATGTGCTTTGTTAACAATTTGGCTACAAATCAAAATTGAAACAACCACCATTTTGCTTTGGGCTATGTTCCATGGTAATCATATAGGAGAATACCAGATTCTAGTTCTACGTGTATGAAAAGACTTAAGAGAATCAGATAAAATAGTAGACCCAAACATATTTATTTTATGTGAAGTTTTCACTATTATGTCAAAAAGCTTATCTTCTATCTTACCAAGTTTGTCTTTTATCAAGTTGGTAATCACATTATTATTATTATGGCTCTTTTTCTTCATGCTCGACTCTGATTTTTTCTTCCATAGACCTTGGGCTATGAGAAGTTATTAGCAGGGGTCATTTATTAGTTTATTCATCTTGACTTATCTAACAAAGTATCTGGCAAGGAATAATTATATGTTGTTACATTTAACATTTACATTCCCATGTGCCAGATGTTAGTCGGTCTATGTGTTTTACTAATTTCATTCTCTAGCCACTTAAGAGATGGGAAAATAAGGCATAGTGACCAAAGCCATTCAGAATTTTCATTCAGATGACTGGCTTTGAAATTTGGAGTCTCAATTATTTTGTCATGTTGTCTTGGCAAATTTGGTACTAAATAAATGACTATTAAATAAATAGAAGAGAAGACAGTAAGAAAAAAGAGGAAAAAAGACAGCAAGAAAGGAAGGGAAGAAAGAACGAAGATAGCAAGTCAGGCAGAAAGGAAGGTAGGGAAGAAAGAATAGTATTTAACTTACAATGAATTAAATTACGAAGACAGAATAAATAATAATTATTCATAGGAATGACTAATATCATTGTATATAATGATACATGTAAAATATTTACAAAAAGAGTGTTATTCAATTAAATGTAAATTATTTTATTTTTTAACAATTTATATTCGGTGTTTTTTACATAATGCTTCTTTTTTTTATTGCACCTCACCCATAAATCCTATTGCTATAGGTGCACATGTATTATTGTGGCCATTTGGCAAATGAGAATATTCTTGAATAGATGAAATAAGTCTTCTGAAAACAGCTAGGTAGCCAAATCAAGAAGTGTAGGGTTAGACCTAATCGTTTTTACCCTTTCTTTACCACTTGATGCATCATTTGGCAAGTTAAGTAACTTCACACTTTCTGTTCTTCAATTTACAGGATGAATCTATTTTTTTCCCTAAGCTCTAGACCCAAGTATCAAATTTCCCTACTTCCCATGTTTATTCACCTGGATAGCATACAGCACAACTTCAAAAAAAAAAAAAAATGGAGACTATGTTCTTCCCTATGAACCTTCTTCTCTTTCTATGTTGCCTACCATAGAAATTATTACTAAAATTCTCTAGCCAGAAATAAAAAAAAATATTCATAATTTCTTCTCTCCCATCCATTGCAATAGTTCATTGCTAAGTCTTACTGACCCTGCTTCCACTGTTCTCCCAAATCAGTCCACTGAAAACTACTGCGGTAACTCAAGCATAATCATCCCTGCTTACTTCTTGGACTTCATACCAACCTCCACTTCATTGACAATGATCTGATTATATGTGTCCTTTCATTTTTGAACATGCTAAATTTATTCCTACATCAGAATTTTTACTTTCATCTTTCCGTATAGCATGAACTTCTTCTAAGTTATTATCAGTTAGGTCTACCCAAGCATTATCATGTCAGGTAAGAATTGCCAGAACACTTGTCTTAGAATATCACACTTCTTTTTCTTTCCACTTTTTAATTAAATCACATTATGATAATTATTTTATGGGATATATCACTATTTGAAATAAACTTCTTGTGATGGGCAATTTTATGTGTCAACATGACTCGCCAGAGGTGCCAGATTAAATACTATTTTTCAGAATGTCTGTGGTGGTATTTCCAGATGAGGTTAGCATTTGAATTTGCGGACTTAGTAGATTACCCTCCGCGATGGGAGTGGGCACCATCCAATCCACCGAAGGCTTGAACAAAAAAAAAAAAAAAAGAGGAAGAAAGGAGTAATTCACCTCTCTTTTCTACCTTATTGTTTGAGCTAGGGCGTTATCTCATCTCCTGTCCTTGGATTGGGATTTATACTATCAGCTCCCCTGATTCTCAAGCTTTTGGACTCAGAATGAATTGCCCATTGGCTTTCCTGGGTCTTCAGCTTGTAGATGATGGATCATTCAACCTCTCAGCCTCCATGACTATGTAAAGATGAGTTTCCTGAATTGGTTTTTGAGCTTTCCAATTGGCTCTCTAACCTGATTAGGTTTAAAGACACTCAGGACTGTAGTTCCAGCAGAAGGGAGAACTGTAGTCAATGGCATGAACTGTTCACAGAGATATGCAAAGTATCTATCTACACATTTAACAGGATACTCCTCATCAAATACTTATAAGAAACAAAAAAACTAGGAGATTCAGCATATAATACTTGCAAATTTGGTGGGGAAAACTAATGAATATAGTGACATTGGTTAGTTGCTCCTAATGTCACTGGACAAAGTGGTGAAAGAAAAGGATGAGTTCTGAGATTTGAATTCTCAACTCAAGCACTACATAAATGACCTAAGAACTTCTATGGTCACCCAAGCTATGTAGCTGGTGATATTGAGCCCCTAAATTTAGATGAATCTTCTTTGTTAATGAAGAGGTTTCTCTACCCCGCAGTGGCAGCAGCATACCTCTTCCTAGACGTATTAGCTGCTTGCCCTCTTTCTAAGAGGATTAACCATACATTTGTAGTAGCCTCCTATACCTATAAGACAATCCTAATTCTTCCCAGTACCCACTCCCACCATCTTTTTTTTTTTTTTTTTTTTTTGCTTTTGGACCTTAACTATACTCATATCCCAGCAAGCCCCTAAAAGTGAGGCACAAAGCGTTATCCATAGGAGGTGTGCTAGACTCCAAAGAACAACTTGAGTTTTCTAGTGTATACAGACAGATACCTGGGGGACATGCATGGGCATGGATATTAAGGATTTGAGATAACAGTGAAGGAACGTAAGGTCAAATCAGGCTGAATTCATTAACTTGGGCTCACTAAGATGAGATTAAGTATTTAATGTTGCAATTCTAACTCTCAGAGTTAGGAAGGACTCTACAGTTGTTTGTTTGGTTGACTGAAACATGGGCCAAGAAGTGGATCTCCATGAATGAACTGAGAATGCCAGACATGCCTTGGTTTAATGTATAGGAAGGGAATCAAAGGCTTAGGGGGATTGAAATGTCATAGTGGAAAGGGTCTAGAAGACATATCTTTTACTGATTCACTTTTACTGAGGGAAGCCCTGATATCCTTGGAGAGCTCTGTGGTAACACTTCTCTAAAACAGACCTCATACTAGGAACCATAGTTTCTGAATTGGGAAACCTAAATATAATGGGAGTAATTGAATTCTGGAGTGGCAAGGGCCTAGTGGCAACACCCAACTGCCACAGGCAAGGTGAACATGGTTACCATAATGTACAGCAGAGTCAAAGTATCAATCAGAATAATCCGACTTATGCAGATTGTAGCACTGGTGAGTTGGCCATGGTGTTCCTACAAGTGAGATAGGAAGCTTAATAAATCTTTACTTGACATACATAACAAAAAAAGTTATAGTTCAAGTGAACAAAAGTCCAACCTGAATCATAAAAAGAGAGAGCCATGGGCTCTCGATCAATTCCTATACTGGAGATACTTTACAGTGCAGTAACTCCTTGAATAATGAGGAAGCCAGGTCACCTTGAGCAAGGACAGTATTGAAAATGTTTACTATTAATCTTCCCCCTACCCTTTTCCAAAGGGACGGATAGCTCCGATAACTTTATATCAGGGGAAAGGAAATAATCAAACTTTTCAGGGATGACTGGACACTGGATCTGCACTGACAATAATTTCGTAAGACTCAAAATATCACTATGAACCACCAGTCAGAGTAGAAGCTTACGGAGGTCAGGTAATCTATGAAGCTGATCTACCGCTTGGGCTATAGAATCCAGTAGATCCAGTGATGCTTGAAGTGTCAGTGGCAGAGAGCAATGCTGTTTGGAGGCTTTGGGAGGCCCCTATAAGTGACTCACAGTGCAGGCCGTTAGGATTTTGTAGCAAGACCCTGCCATCATCCACAAAGGACTACTCTTTTGAGAAACAGCTCTTGACTGGTACTGGGCTTCAGTAGAGACTAATACTCAACCATGAGTCACCAAGTTACCATGTGACCTGAGGCACCCACCATGAACTATGCATTATCTGACCCACAAAGTCATAAAGCTGGACATACACAAAAACATTACATTATTAAATGGAAGTGGTATATATTTGAATGGGCCCAAGTAAGCCCTGCTGGTACAAGTTATATGGGGAAGTGGCGCAAGTATCCATGGTTCCCAGTTCTGCTATAGTACCTTCTCTTCCCCAGCCTCCACCTGTGACCTCATGGGGAGTTTCCTACCATAGGCTGACACAGGAAGAGAAGACTAGGGCCTGGTTTACAGATGGTTCGGTAGAATATGCAAGCACCACCCAAAAGTAAGATAGCTACAGTAATACAGCCCGTTTCTGGGACATCCCTGAGGGATAGTACTAAGATGAAATTGTCCCCATGGGGAGGAAAAAAACAAAAGCAAAAACTTTGAGAAATGCACTTGGCTGTATACTGCACTTGGGAAGATAAATGGTCAGATGTGATTATATACTGATTCGTGGACTATGGCTAACAATTTGACTAGATGATTGATCTTTGGAAGAATCATTATTGAAAAACTGGTGACAGAAAAAAAATAAGCCACAGTTATGTAGATGGGCTTCTGCAAGTAGGCAAAAAACATGAAGATATTTGTGTCTCCTATGAATACTCATTAAAGGATGACGTCAGTAGAGGAGGATTTTAATAATCAGGTAAGATGATTGTAAATACTCTGGATTTGGATTAAACTATAGTTAGCCTCTTTCCCAGCCACCTCTGTCATTGCCCAATAGGCTCAAGAACAAAGTGGCCATAGTGGTAGGGATGAAGGTATTTATGGGCTCAGCAACATGGACTTCCACTCACCAAGGTTGACCTGGCTATGGCCAGTGTCCAATCTGCCAGCAATAGAAACCAGCACTGAGTCCCACTCTCAATAAGCACTATTCTCTGTGGTGATCAGTCAGCTATGTAGTCACAGGCTGATTAAACTGGACAGCCTCCAGCATAGAAGGGGTGACATTTTGTTTTTACTAGAATAACCATTTACTCTAGATACAGATTTGCCTTCTCTACATGTAATGCTTCTGCTAAAACTACCATCAGTAACCATATAGAATGCTTTATCCACTGTCATGCATTCTACATATCATTGCCTCTGATTCAACCCACTTCACATCAAAAGAAGCATGACAATGCGCCCATGTTCATGGAATTCACTGGTCTTAGCATGTTTCCCACCATCCTGAAGCAGTTGGCTTGACAGAATGGTGGGATGGCCTTTTGAGAACTGAGATACAATATCTAGGAGACAAAATCATGCAGGGCTGAGGCAAGGTTCTCTAGAAGGCTGTATATGCTATGAATCATCATCTGATACATGGTGTTATTTCTTCCAGAGCCATAATTTATGGGTCAGCAATTAAGGGGTGGAAAAGGGTGTGAAACCACTTGCAATTACTCCTAAAATGCACTAGCAAAACTTTTGCTTCCAGTTTCCATTACCTTGTGTTCTTCAGGCCCAGAGGTCTGAGTCCAGAGGAAGAAGTGTTTCCACCAGGAGACTCAATAATGATTCCATTGAACTAGAAGTTAAAACCACCAACTGGGCCTTTAGGCTCCTCATGCCACTGAATCAACAGGGTAAGAAGGAAGATACAGTATTGGCTGGGGTGATTGATCTTGACCATGAAGGAGAAATTGGACTACTACTCCACAACTGAAGTGAGGAACAGTGTGTCTGGCATACAAGAGATGCCTTAAATCATCACTTAGTATTACCCTGCCCAGTGATTAAGGTCAATGGAAAAACCACAACCCAATCCATTAACAGACCAGTTACTTCAGGAATAAAGTCTGGGTCAGCCCACTGAGGTGCTTACTGAAAGCAAAGGGAACACAGAATGAATAATGAAAGAAGGTAGTTATAAATACTAACTGTGGTCATCTGACCAGTTACAGAAAACAAGTAATCATCACAAGTATTTCCTCTCTATTTTGCTATATGTTCAGGTGTCATCTATCTATCATCTATCTATCTATCTATCTATCTATCTATCTATCTATCTATCTATCTATCTATCATGTGTCTCCTACCTACCTATCATCATATTTTTGCTTTCTTTATTCTCTTATCCCTTTATCAAATAAGATAAAATGTATTGATTTTATTTCATAGTAGGTAAAAGGTTATCAAAGAGAAGAGCAAACACCACTCAATGATTGTCAATTTCTCTTCTGGGTAAGGAATTCATGTATTTTCAGTTGAACTCAGGATAGTTTGTCTTAAGTGGAATTACAACTTTGTTACTATCTTTATTAGAGTTTTAGTACGGTTTAAAATGCATATGGGTGCCAAGTTGAAAAAGGGCAAACTGGACATGATTAATTTTATGTGCCAATTTGACTGGCTATGGGATGCTCAGATTAAATATTATTTGGGGGAGTAGATTCCTGTAGCTATTCTGACACAACATTTAATTTTACTTTTGATAGCATTTGTATCCTGAATAAATACTAAAAAACCTTTTCTTCTAAACATAATTAATGCTTATTCTAAACATAATTTATAATTTAGTACTCTTGTCAGTTCAGGGAAAAATGGAAGGAATTGGAATAATAGTGGAATTTTAAAAATAATTTTTCTGACTTTCATTTAGAAAGTTAAACTGGTAAACACCTGGGCATTGTGTTGCTTAAAAAAGTGAGAATCAGGGATCCCTGGGTGGCGCAGCGGTTTGGTGCCTGCCTTTGGCTCAGGGCGCGATCCTGGGGACCCGGGATCGAATCCCATATCGGGCTCCCGGTGCATGGTGCCTGCTTCTCCCTCTGCCTATGTCCTCTCACCTCTCTCTCTCTCTCTGTGTGACTATCATAAATAAATTAAAAAAATTGAGAACCAGATAAATGAATAAATGATATCAAAAATTAGATCATACATGTCTTCTGGGTGTCCTATAAGGAAATTGTATATGTTGTCATGTTATAAGGAAAAAAAATATCTATAATTAAAGTCAATTTTCTTATGTTTCTACAGAAGAATGACTATTCAAGAATTAAAAGTAGTATTCTTAAAAAAAAAAAACAAGTAGTATTCTTTGGTAACAAAAAAGAAATGATATTTCCTAAATCCCAGTGTTATTTATTGCCCTAAGTAGCTTAATAATAAACCAACACAATTTCTTTTATTTTGCCATGCTCATGTTGTTTTTCAAGTAGGATTTCCTGCTTTGAAAATAATTTAATTCCTACAGAGACTATTTGCAATATTGCAATTTTCTATTTTTGAGATAGATTTTTTTTTCATATAATGCATGGTGGCAAAAAGAAAACCATGAAGGTCTCATGGTTCTGGAAGAGGATTGCCAAAATATTTAAATTACTGGGTCAGTCTTTTTTCAATTAAAAAAATTGATACATATATTATCTGTCAGTTACCATGTCAATCCTTGGAATATTTTGACTTTCTCATAGCTAAACAGAATCTTAGGCCCACAATTAACCAATAAGAGTTCATCAGTGGCTGATAACATATTAGTTATTATAAAAAAATGAAAGAGATAATTCTTCCACTAAGTATTCTGATGTTATTAATGCAGGGATTATAAAAAATCATAGTATATATAAGCATTATCCATACCAAGATTTTTTGAAATAAGGAAAGTGTACTTTTCAAATAAAAATTATAATAGAGAAATGTATAATAAAAATGTATAAGAATACTAGTTTTTGGAATACTTAGATTTTGAGGGGAAACATTAGCACTAAAATATTTTATATGGTTTGGTAAGTTTTGTAATATGGCTATGTATTATCTCCTTATATTAACTCTGCAATGACCACAACACAATATTTTATCTTATTCAACTTATTTCAAAAAGTAAAAGTGTAGAAGAAATAGTGCAGGCTCAAAGACAGGGAGAATTGCATTTGAATCCCTGCTCTGTATTAGCCAAATGCTGGTCAACAGTACACTGGGTTAAGCACATCGTGGTACATTCATTCAGTGTAATTCCAGATAGTAGTAAAAATGAGCAAAATACAGCCTTGGGCAATAAGTGTTTAAAATACCTTAGAATGTTGAGCATGAAATAATTAGATTATTTCACTTATACATGGTTAAAACAGGTAAAACTCAACTCGATTTTAGAAGTTACAATCATAGTTAACTTTTAAACTTGCTAGTGACTGGACTGAGGGTGACCTAAGAGCATCTTAAGGGGCTTTGGAGATAGTCTACTGATGATCAAATTGTAAAGTTGAAATTCATTTATTTGCTTATATAAAATATCTGATAATATAGTATTCATTTAAAAATATATTATGAATATTGTTTTAATTAGAAATTTGTAAATATATTGTAGAAAATTCTGAAATTTAAACTCAGAATGCCTGTATTAATATAATGACCATGAATAATAACTCTTGCCAACTGTCTTCATCTTGATTTCTTTAAAACGAAAAAAAATAGTATAATATAAAGCAAATACAAATGCTCTACATAATGACTGATAGTAATGGTTAAGTGATCAAAGAACCACGGTGCCATGACAAGGCTTAGACACAGCTGAAGAAGTTAAAAACCAAACTTTCAGATTCACTATTTATTTTCCAAGAGTATCTTCTCATTTTTTCAAATATTTAGGTTCAACTCATTTTGGTAAGAAAGAGTGCTATTTGATAAAGGATGGTTATATGATTAAAGATGATTCAATAAGAAAGTCATCTTTAATTTTGTCTTAATATAGAGATGGCTTATAACTCATGCACTCTGCTTCTGACAGGGTCATAAAAATCTTATCTGAATTTCCTGTTCTGTAGAACCAATGACAAAATCACTATGATGTTTGCACATATCATATAGGAATAAATAATGAGCTTTTAAATATAATTTCCATCCATGTTCCAGCAGACAGACATCTTTACCCAAAAGACAATGAACTAGATTTAAAAAACACTGGGTTCTAATTTCCTTCAGCTTGAATGACTTTAGGACATTCTTTTTTTTTTTTAACATTTAATATGGAGGATAAATTGCCTAAACTTGGGCTTGATTTACACAATCTTCCTCTAGGATAGTAATTTGCATTGTAGTATTTTAAATTAAACAGGCTCAGTTATCCAGGAAGCTATTAAAATGCAAGACTTTTTCTCTTCCATCTATTTAGTTTACATAAAGGGGTTTAATTCTGTAGAGAAATTAAATTGAAAAGAAAAAAATAAATAAAAGGAGGGAAATAAAAAAATTTGACCTTTGATTGACAGAAGCCTCTAACATTCTACAAGAAGTGTCCAATAATTATATACATTTAAACTACTAGTTAGGAATAGATGTGTTCTCTTTTAGCAAAGCCTTCTTAGAATGCCATTCCTTTAACAGTAATCAAAACCGACAGCCTGGTCCACCTTTTATGATAATGTGGCATGCAGCCTTGTTAATGTGACCCATTGAAATAAATGAAAAATGTGCTTGTGCCCCAGTATAATTGTTGGCAGCAGCATTTTAGCAGGCTTTAATTTGCACTTCACTGTAATATCTCCTCTCAAGTCTGATGTAAACGTTAACCAGAGCTGGCACTATTAATAGCATGCTAGGATCTGGGGTAGGAGCAAAAGAGTGTACTTGGAATGAACCAGAATATGACCTTAATTGTTAATGAAATGCAGTAGTTGTATGAAAAGGCAAGAGCACAAAATGACTACAATAATTGTTTCAGTAGGAACCTGCATAATGCAGAAGGCTGCAATTATAAAATATACCACCCCAAAAAGCACTCCTTAGATTCATATTTCAAAGTTATATGTGAGCTTTGATTGCCCTTAAATTGCCAGTAGATAATATAAGAGAAAATAATACGTCTTAATATATAATTAATAATATTTAAAAGCATTAACTCATAGACTTGAAGGTAATAGGTGGCATAAAAATAAGAATAATAAAACTGCTATACACAGAAAACAAGAAATATTTTCTTTTATTCCTACATTATTCTGTGGCTACATGAAGATTTCAATATCATTTAGTATTTTTTTTCTTCCTATGGACACCATATAAATAATCATTCAACTTAATATACTTCTGACCAGTTTCTGCAAATTCGGTGCAGTAGTGGCAAGCTATAAAGATGAAAAGGAGCATGCTATTGACGGATTTTAGTTTTTGATGTGCAATTTTTTTTAAATTTTTTTTTAATTTTTTTTATTTATTTATGATAGGCACACAGTGAGAGAGAGAGAGAGGCAGAGACACAGGCAGAGGGAGAAGCAGGCTCCGTGCACTGGGAGCCCGACGTGGGATTCGATCCCGGGTCTCCAGGATCGCGCCCTGGGCCAAAGGCAGGCGCCAAACCACTGCGCCACCCAGGGATCCCTTGATGTGCAATTTTAAGCAAATTTTCTTAGTATTGTTTTGTTTTAAGAAATAGAACCTGTTATACCTTTTGAAATTTTTTCTATATCTTTACTAGTACAGAATATAAACATAAGTGTTTCTTGATGCTTCATTCCTACTTGTAGGTTAATTTGCTTTTTATAAGTTCAACACACCAAACTTAGGAGTTTATCAACACTATTTCAAAATATCAACACTATTTCAAAATAATAAGATCGTATCTTGCAGTATATCTCAAACCTTTTTTTTCTCCATTTCCTAATGCATTTGGATGCCCACAAGATTATAAATTTGTCAAAGCACCCTAAGGCGGTGGACACATTAATGCTAAGGATCACAGAGAAGTAAAATAAGAAGTATAGTCCTGCATAATAATGATTATCATGCTAAGAAGAAAAAAAATGATGGAGGAACATATGAGAAACAACTGACACAGACTATAGCTAACCCACCTGAAGTACACAATTCAACGTCTTTTAATATATATTCACAGGGTTCTACAATCTAGAACATTTTCATCACCCTGAAAAGAAACCTCAAACCCATCAGTGGTCAATCTCCATTTTTTCTTTACTTTTCCCTAGTCAACTGCTAATTCCTGTCTTCATAGATTTTCCCATTCTGGGCATTCTATATAAATGCAATCAGACAACATATGGCCTTTTTATGTCTGGCTTTTTTTTTCCCATGTCATACACTGTTTTCAAGGTTTATCCATCCATCCTGCAGCATTTATCAGTACTTCATTCCCTTTTTATTACAGAATAATATTCCATTGCATTACACCAAATTTGCTTATCTGTTTGTCAGTTGAAGAGCATCTGGATTGCTTCAAATATTTTGCTATTATGAATAACGCTGCTATGAACATTTGTGTATGAGTTTTGTCTGGATATGTGTGTTTTTATTTCTCTTGGATATATAACTAGGAGTTGTATTGCTGGGCCATATGGTAACTCCATGTAAATTAATCAGATTTTGAGGAATGATTTGTAGCACAATAAAAACCCAGGACACTGGATTATAGTTGTTCCCAAGAAGGAAGAACACGTCTGTTTCACTGCCTTTTTACCTGGCTGTAGTGGTAAAGGAAGTGTGCATGACAGTGAAAACTAGGATACAATGATGCCTAGGATTTGGAGGTTCAGAGTTAGGGGAACTCTCAGGCCAGATATTCAGTGCCACTCATGTGCTGAGCTGCTGTCCTCTGTATCATCAAACCATTAAAAATTTTTGTCCCTAGGCTTTATTAGGTTATATACTGAAAGATCTGACTTGAATTTGTGGAATAAGCTTCCCACACGCTTCTAGACGATGGGTGAGATATTTCATGAGTTTGTGACTTCAGTATGCCACGGTGAGTACTTTGCACTTAGGTTGATGTTCACTAAGTATATAGACTCTAAATACCTACATGATGCACTGTGTTCAAAGGGTAATAGCCAGAAACGCACTATCTGGCACACATCAAATATTGATAGACAACATGCTTCAGCCCTCCGTGGGGGTATCTCTGCAAGGCAGCAGACTGAAGTGAGACATAAACTTCAACATCACCTTTCAGTTGAGGGCAAAGAAAAAAAATACGATTTATCATGAGGAACATGCTACCCATAGAAATCCTGATGATTTTCCATAAGTACAAGTACTGAATCTTATCAGCATTATTTCCACTCCAGATTATCAACACTTGATTCTCCTCCCTTAATTTGATCTCAGATGTCCTTCTCAGGATATATAAATTCTTCAAGTGAACTTGGATTAGTAGTGAAAACAGAAAATCAGAGTTAAAATGAAATACTGTGACCCAAATTCCATTTAAATCATAGTTCAAAACATTCCAATTATGTCTTCAATTAAGAAAATCTGTAGCATAATATTAACTAAAAGGAAACAGTCCTACACATATGAATTTTTTTTAAAGATTTTTATTTATTTATTCATGAGAGGCACAGAGAGAGAGAGGCAGAACAATAGGCAGAGGGAGAAGCAGGCTCCCTGCAGGGAGCCCAACATGGGACTCGATCCCGGGTCTCCAGGGTCACACCCTGGGCAGAAGGTGGTGCTGAACTGCCAGGCCACTGGGGCTGCCCTGCATATGAATTTTAATTCAATTTTGCTGAGTTTTGATAGGAAAAATCCCAATTTGACAAAACTTGAAAACCTCCCTGAAAGGTTTATTTTATATTTTAGTTAAATTATACAGGAAGAAATTTAGATACCTCAAATCCATTTCAAGTGAAGATAAAATATCTGAGTGCTTAATGACATCAAATTGGAAGCTTATAGACTTTTTTTCCCAGAATGGATGGAAAATCTTGTTTTTCACTACCTTCTCTATATGGTGTTATATATTATTAGAACTTTTGAATAGTACAGTATTCTGAATTTTATTCACCAAAATATCACCTCACAGAATAACTTTGCAAGTGCCTATCGGACTTCAAATATTTCCTGTGACCATTTCAGTAGTGAATTTGTTCCCCTGAGACGGGGAGTGTGACTGTATTGAGGACCAGGAAGTAGGGATAAAGAGGAAGAACCTTCCCGATAATCCCTTCCACACAGAGGAACCCATTCGCATAACACCCACTATGCCTGGTTTCTTTCTTTCTCTTGCATTTATCCTTAAGGAAGGCAGAGTTGATGTGAGAATTGAATTTGGGAAGGAAAAACTGAGCTTCTACTATTTCCTTCTTTTTTGTGTTTGTTTTTGTATGTTGGTTTACTGTTTATCATTTATTATTATTACTATTATTATTATTATTATTCTCTACTCTTCATGGTTTTGATTTTACACGTTGGAATCACAGCTACATGGTTTTACTTCACATGTTACTTCACATGTTTGCTTTGGTAGAGGTTTAGATTACGTTATGTAAGTGGATTTTAGGTTGTCAACTGCCTTAATTCAAGCATTTGCTATTATTTTTATACCTTGGCTAGTCATGGCAGCTTATGAAGGATTTGTCCACGGGCTATTTATAAAAGAGATATAAAAACCTCCCTGCAAACACCAGGTCTTAAGCAAAGGTGCACTGACCTTGACAAGGTACTGGGCATCTTGGAATGAAGTAGAATAGAAGCCACATGGATCTCTGAAAGCAAAATGCACTCTATTGAGGCAGAAAATTCCAGCGCACACTCAAAAGCCTTAATCATAGGAAACAAACTGAGGGTTGCTGGAGGGGGGTGGGAGAAATGAGGTAACAGGGTGACGGACACTAAGGAAGGCAGGCAATGGAATGAGCACTGGGTGTTATGTAAGACTGATGAATCACTGACCCCTACCTCTGAAACCAATAATGCATTATATGTTAATTAATTGAATTTAAGTAAAATTTTTAAAAAGAAAAAAAAAACAATACCTCCTTGGCTTCAGTAAAGGGGCAATCCTGGTGAATCCTGGCTGTGTGAAGACAGTGGCGTCTCAGCAGATGCCACCAGGGGGCTGCAGAGGCCTGAGTCATCAGATTGAACTCAAGGCAAAGTTTAGTTCTATGGAAAAGGGAATCTTGCCATATACCTACCGTCTAGACTTTGAAGAGCAGAGCGAGTTATTTGTCATCCGCATTGTGCTTTTTTCAGCCTTGTCTACAGGGAATGACTTTTAGACGGAAAGGCAGCTGGATTCCAAGCGGGTTGCCTAATACTGAAGAGGTTGTGATTTTAAGTGATTACTGTCAAGACTTAGGTTTGATGCATTCAAGGCTAAAGAGGAAAAGGTGGAAGAACCAAGCTTGAATTCATGAAGTTGATCCACATGGCTGAGATTTGAAAAGTAATAAAATAATTTAGGGAATGAGGTTACATTGAATTGGCTAACCAGGAATTTTCTGTGCCTTGGGAGACCATGTATGATCAGTTTGTAGAACTGAGATCCTAGATGAAAGCACAGCAAACAGGAAGCATGTGACAGGAAAGGCAGGTGGGATGACGATAGATTCAACCCATGTTATGGTTAGGTGACAATATTTCCTGAGCAGGATTATCCAAGCCAAGAGGTGAACGTGCACAAGACTTGCCCGAACACTGGATTCATTTGGCAGACTCAAAACATACAGAATCTAAAATCTTAAAATAATAATAATAATAATAATCTGGACAGAAGCATAACGTTGATAAAGGAGCAAGGTATTTAGAGCCAGCAAACAGCTACTTTTTTACATGGTATTAAAAGAAAAAGACCAATTTTATAAACAGGTTAGCAATGGCTTTTCTCAAAAAAGGAGAAGAGGAAGAACAGGAAAATAAAGCAATAGAAGTTATCTTCCATCATCGAATACAAATTATCAGCTAGAAACAATGCGCAAGATCTGAATCCTCAAAATAAGAGGGATGAGAGAGACTTGAAGAACCCATGGCAGATCTACTGTCTTCACTATGTTCTTGGTGCAAACTCTGACGCATTAACAGTAGGTTACAATTGGGAATCTTCTGAGAGTGATTTTAGAACACAAATAAGGGGGAAAAAAAAAGAACACAAATAAGAGTAAAACCTTCCCCCAGGGGGTAGTTTCATGGGTCTGAACAGTTTTACAGTAACAAGGCAGTGTAATAGGCCTCCCGTGGCCAGGTTCCGTAGACGTTAGTCCACAAGAGAAGCTGGAGGCTGGGTCACTGAGAGGATTCCACATTCATCACAGCATTGGTGGGCTGGAAACACAGAGCTCGAAGGAAACAGGAGCTACCAGATTCGAGTACCTTTATTCCTCAGTCCAGATAAGCCTACTTGATTCGGCCTTTGACTCAATGAGTCCAACAACAACCTAGCGGTTTCCTGCTCATGGGGCATGTTGCCACTGGCCTCAGTAGAGCCACTGCTTGATGCCCTTTTTCTCTGATGTTCATGCATATGCATCCACGACACGTCATGCCACGCCACACACCGCCCACGCATACACAACTACATGGCCTGGAAGGGCCGGGCAGGTAGTGTCTCGGCAATGAGTTTTGAATAATGGAGCTCGATGGATAAGTTCCAATAAATTCTTCTCCCTTCTAGCCCATGGATGGATGACTTGCGGGTGGAGGGCCCTCATGCCCCTTTCACTAAAGATGTCCTGCGAGGCCAAATAACTAGCCTGTTATCAAGTGTGATGCCCAGCTTGTTGAGCGCTGAATCCGTGGCTCTCCAATATTCATCCTCTTTCTCTCTACCCCAGTCTTCACTCCTCAGTTCCCAGGGATGTCCTCACCACTAAATGTTAGCACATCAGCCTGTCCAAAGGCTCTGATTTTAAGGGAAATTCAGCTGACAGAAAAGTTAAAAGATGTTTCATATGCTGGGTGAGAAAGAAAACTGTGTAAATCAATACTTGATAAAACCAATTTACTGTCTATTTCCAAACTTCAAGAGAAGGTGATCATGTCTCACCAGCCCTTATCCGAGAACGGAGAGAGTAGAGTTTGTTAAGAGTTTACTTTTCTCCCAGATACGGTAAACACGGTGCCATACTTAACCTCTTGATCAGAGTCTTCTTCTAGTTGAAATTATTTTCGAAGTTCCTACGTATGAGCAACTGGCACAGGTGAACTGGCATCCTAAAGTAGCTGAAACAAGGCTTGTTTTGTGTTCTAGCTCCATTTCTTCAGATAGCATTGTATTTCTGTTTTGGTCTTTGCCAAATCTAAATCCTAGGCTCTGCAAATATAATTCTGAGTGGAATAACTTTGTCCGCATTCTGGAAAATAAGCTTCTTTACAAAATTTATTGGCTAGTTATGTGCACTATGATAATCTTTGGACTCTCTAAAGGAGAGGCACATCAGATCTGGCATTGATCTAATTGAGATTCTGAGTTTGTGGGAGAACCACATCAACCCTGTGGAAAACAGATGCCCGGACTGTGCTGAAAGCAGCCTCATTACAACCAGGCTCTAACATCCCCGAGGGCTCACGCTGAGCAGGATGAAAAATAGGGAACATTCTATTTTCTTTGGATTTTAAAGGGCTCGATAATTGATTTTTTTTTTTTTGAGTCTTAATTCTTTTGGACTTTAGTGTCTTTGGATTTTAACTTACATGGGAATTTAGTTTTCCAATTAAATCTCTTTAATGGCTTCCCCAGGCTTCAAATAAGAATGAGATTTATAATTGTATTTGAGTAGCTCCATGGTCTTGGCATTCTTTGGAGTATCTTCATAATGTTACATAATCTTAATATAGAATTCTGGATGAAACATAGCTCACAACATGGCTGGGCATAGTTTGGGAAGTGTAAGAGAACTGGAATGAATTTTCAGTTCAGAAGGAATAGTCTTAGACTTAAAGCTTTTTTTTTTTTTTTTCTGACTCATTTCAGCATCTTCTGGGGACAAAATCTACACTAACCATCAATATATCAGTAGCCCTGGTTGATAGTGGGTTTGTGATTTCATGAAGTCCCGTAGCTGTCCCGATAAATTTCAAGGAGGATGCTCACACTGCATATTGAACATAGGTTAAAAATTTAGTTAAATGGTTTAAAAGTAAAGCTAAAAATAGCCTAGATAGAGAGTGTAGAGATTTTCTCCCCTCCTATTCTCTAGTAAATTTCCCTTCGTTTCAGTCTTTGCGGGTGCCTGTGTAGTCACCCCGTGTAGGATTCTCCTGCTGTGACTGAGATCATAGGGCCTGTGGTGTGCAGACCACACGCCAGATGGGCTGTGTGCTGTTATCCTGTAGATTATCTGCCAGCGTGTTCTTTCCAGAATGACCAGACCATAGTCAAACTCTTTGCAACATCTCTACCTGACCTTGGTTTGGTTTGGTTTGGTTTTCAGATAAATTCACCGAAGACTCAGAGCCTGAAAGTACAGTGAAAGCATTTCTCTCGGATGAAGTGGCTCCTAACCTTTCTGAATTCTATTACATCACACTAAAATAATTATAGAAGATACCTGTTACTGAGGGATGACCGTGTAAACAGGAACTTGTGTCAGATATGCATTGAAGGCACTGTTGACCAACTGTATAGTTCCCGCTGCTCTTCTGAAGAGCATTTTAAGGCGGGCTCATCCTAGAACCCCAATGCCATCAGACACATGATTTGTGCACTTTTTAATTAATTTATTTATTTTCATACTTCCAGGAGATCACTTACTGAGTCGGTCTAATAAAGTCAACAGAGAAGGGGGTCAGCAAGAACTGTAAAGGATTTTAGAGAATGAGAGAACAGGGGCTAGCACTTTTCCTGAACACAGAAATGTTTAGTGACTAGTTCATCAAACTGTCAAATTTTTCAAACTGTAGCTTTATCCATGTAAACCACTGTTCCTTTCAATGTAGTCCCCTTTCCCAAGCTTCCCCTAATGCAGCTTTTCCTACTCACTATACCCTTTCTAAGTGGTATTTTCCAGTTCATTGCACCTTTGAAGCAACACTGACTGGGCGTAGGCAGGGGCTTCCAGTCTTGAGCAACTTGCTGTAGACCCTCTGGGCCTCCTTGGGTTGTTTCTTGCAACCAGGCAAGCAGTTCTTGGGGTTCTGTCCAAGTCTGGACTTTGCTCTCTTCCAGGCCTTACTCAGGGTGACTGGACCCCAGAATTCCCTGACAGTGACCCTGAGCCTGCTTCCTGGATCTGCAAGGGCACTTCTCAGGCCATATTTCTGTTTTTAAAATTTTTCCAAGAGGTGGAGGAATTTAAAAAAAGGGCATGCAAATATGTATAAAGGAAGAAGAGGACTAATCAAGATGTGGGGTTAGGTGGCTGGAATGGTTTATTTGTACCCTTGGTACACAAATTTTAGAGTGGGGCCCATTTGAAACATGTAGTAAGCAAGTGCAAATTGGTACAGGTTGAGCCAAATTTTGTAGGTTTTCATGGTTATAATATTGTTTTCCATTAATTTCCAAGAATCCCACTGACACTTAACACTGTACTAATTGGTGACCGTAATTTGATAATCATTTCATTTCTGGATAATTATTTTCTTATTTTGCGGCATACAGGGTAAAGTTAATTCTTCAATAATTGTAAGATGCCCTTGCTGATATATTTCAGTACATAATGGAAAACATAAATGCAATCTAGATTATTCCTCATTTCACTATTGATTACCATATTTTTTGTTACCCATCTGCCTAATACTCCCCTTTTGTGTCTGATACTTTTACATTTCTTTAAATAAAAAATAAAAAAATACATAGATCAATGCCATCTGCTAACTCAGTGTTCCTTCTTAAGTTCTAGAAAACTTGAGAAAACATTCTAAATAAACTCAGACCCAGTTCCTGTTCTCCAGGGGCTCCAGTGTTAATACTTCATATTGAGGGAGTTACATATTCCCCTCCCCTTTTTTTTTCATTTCAGTGTAGATAGAGCTGTCTTTTTCACTATATCTATCAATTCCATACTGAATAATCTCTTTAATAATGAAACATGAAAATAAGTAAATACTATGTTAAAAGCCTAACCTGTTCATGTGTTATTTTTTTGCATTGCTGCAGTAATGAATCCACTGAAATGTAAAAACCTCTATCATAATCAAACACTAGATAATTTCCTATTATTGGCTCTGTAGCCCTTTACTGTCATCACAAATTATTTTTGGCCTGCAAATTTGACTTTGTGAGTCAGCCACAAAGCAAGCTTTTTCTCTCTGCATCTGAAATTTAGAATTTTTAAATGATCAGACACATATTTTCCTTCAACGGGGACAATTAAATTTTGGTAATACACATATCATCCCAAAATCTTATAAAATAAAAAGTTTCCACTGATCACAATTTATACATTACTCATTAAAAATTTAGCTAAACATATGACATAGATACCAATTCATTTTTTTAGAATCAAGATGAAAATGTGTGCTAACACATTTGCAAACCTCATCTCTTGAAATTAAATGAAAATTTTATGTATGGCAATAAACATAAAAAGCTAATAATAAACTATGCCATGTCATTTGTCTAGATTATACACTGGAAAAGATAACCAAGAATGTAATGTATCTGCTACTGTTTGACAAAGAACACTGGTAAAACTAATTAATTTTTAGAAAAAATAATGTATCACATTTCTAATAGAAAATATTCTAAATAATTCATCATGGATTCGATGAAATGTTCTCATATAAAAGTATACTGACATTTTGTAACTGAATAGGACTTCTAGTTCATTCATCATTTATTCACAAATACTTTCTGAATAACACCTCCAGTGTTTCAACAGAGATACAAACACTATCCAAGTCCTGATTTTAACCATAAAGAAACTGGTTGTATTTGTGTGTGAATGTGTGTGTTATAATACATAGTAGCTTCTCCAAAAGTAGAAAGTGATTTAATTTTATACCTATACATATAAAGGTTATATGTATAGGAATACACAAATTTATTTTTTTAATTTTTTAAAAAATTGTATTTATTTATTCATGAGAGACACAGGGAGAGAGAGGCAGAGAATAGGCAGAGGGAGAAGCAGGCTCCATGCAGGGAGCCCGATGCGGGACTCGATCCTGGGTCTCCAGGATCACGCCCTGGGCCAAAGGCAGCGCTAAACTGCTGAGCCACCCGGGCTGCCCCACAAATTTACTTTAAATGTATTTCATTTTATATCAACTTATTGAAATATATATATATATATATATATATATATATATATATATATATATACTACATATAATATGAAATCTATATTTGTACATATACAGATATCTATCTATATTCATAAACTGCAATCTGATTTAGATTTAATTAACATTAATTGAATACCTATGAGATTCCAGGTAATGCGCTAAGTATTTTTCATGTATTAATAACATTCATTATTTTATTTGCCCCTCAAAGAGAAACTTATTTTAAAAAATCCCCAAATTACAAATCAGAAAATTTACAGAGAAAATGAAAAAAATATATGATTTATACTTTTTTCAATTTAAATAAATAATACTGAGCATTCATCTCCTGATTAACAAGAATCATGGAACAGAAATCCTATGGATAAACTCACAGTATAGATAAAACTAATGATTTAAGTTGCTGGAAAAAATCTGTTTCATCAAAATTAAATCTAATATTTAGAAAAATAGATGATTAAGTTTACTGCTGTGAATGATAGGAATGTTCAAAGGACTCATTTTCCTTATTACAGATATTTTCTACTCCTATCCTATATAATTCATAATATAGGTAATGAACAATTCCCCAAATCTTTTCATATATGAAATCACTCAGGAATGTATAATAGTAGTTAACAGTTACAAGGCATTAACTATGTGCTGAAACTGTTCCAAACCTTCTATGTGTAATCATAGTTAACCCTCACGCCCACCCAATTAGATGAGTGCTCTCAATTGTCCTCCCTTAAGGAAGAGAAAAATAAGGCTCAAACTAATTAGCAAATATGCCTACAGTTATATGGGTAGGGAATGGCAAAGTGGGGTTTCCAGCTAGCTGGTGTGACCTCATCACTCAGCATTATGATTTGACTCATTTTAACAGGGCAAGAGAGAAGAGAATGAAGTTACTTCCCATTCAACAACAATAAAAATAACAGCAACAATAACAAACACACAAAGAACAAAAAAAGTTTCAATTAAAAATTATACTTTTTCAGCACGTGTTTATCATGTGCCCTTTGTTGACTGAACCAAGTGATTACTGCCTTATCAGGCCCCTCCTAGGAAGTAATGTAGTGTTTTAATTTCATTTATTTTATGATTTGTATTGAAGTAAATAAAATTAATCTTTCATTAGTTTAAATCATAGGACAATTAAATTCTTTATTTGGGGCAAGGTTTAAGTTTGTCTCCCATTTAATTTGTTCAACCTGTGCACTTCTTTTATTGGCTATGAAATAGGAGTGTTTTATTTGGACTCCAACACTTAAATAATTAATCTATTTATTCAGTTTTTAAGGGGACGGGACTTTCCATCTTACAACAATGTAGTTTATATTGGTTACTATGCATTTGCAAACAATGACCTTATTCCCATACACAGATTTTTCCAAAAATAGAAAATTTCACTGTATTATATTACGCATGCAACAGGATGCTTAGAGATAACTGTGAGAATGACAATCCCAAGGAAAAGCAGTCAGTTTATTTTAAATTAAGCATTTATTGGCTGTATAATATTCACTGAGTTACTTATCCTTCAAGATTCATGTTCCAGACACATAAAATGATGCCTACTTCTCAGAGCTTTCTTACAGATACAATGAGCTGAAGAAACAAAACACCTAGATGTGTGACACATAGTAAAAGACTGATATATATCAGCTCTCCTTTCAAGCCTATACACAAACACAACAGCAACAAAATACCATAAAATAAATCACATCTGTGATCACCTAAATATTATGATTGTATTAATTATTTCACATAATACAATATGCATCATATGATATACCGTTTAAATCATATGATTTATAATGCTGGATGTTATTAACATTCTATATTGTTTATATATTATATGTTTATATGATTATATATGTGTGTATATATACATATATATGTATATAGCATCCTCTATATCAAGATTTTTCAAGGAGAAACTTAAAACACTTATTTATTAAAAATTATACTGGGGTAAATAAGATTATATTATGCCTGTGAGAGGATAGAAATATACATAATAAAGCAGAAAAATTATCACATAGAAACCAAGACAAGTGACGGGATCTCTGCAGGTAAACCATTAGCCCGACAGCTGTGTGCTCTAAGTCAGCCCACAAAAGCATTCCTGCTTCATTTCCCTGAGAAAATAAAATGTTGATGAAGACCAAACAGGGCCAAAAACCAGCATGGAGTTTTTTTCTCTTAGGATTCATGGGAATTACATCATGAAAATTACCACTTAGTCCCCATGATTTTGAATTCGTAGGAAGAGTTTTGGGGGCAAGATTGAAAAACACATATTTGCTGAATCAGAAATCATTTCCTTCTAAGGTCTGAGGGTCTGCAGGGGTACCTTACAGGTAGCAGCAGCTAAACTCCTCAGAGAGGGACTTTGTCCTTCATTAAGTTGATTCTAATCCATCAGTTTCAATTTCCCTTCCTGCCTCCATCCCCTATAGTACTGGTGCCTTATTCTAAATTTTAGGTGCTGAGGCAGAGAAAGAAGAGGAGCAGAGAAGAAAAGCCATCGGTGCTTTTCATGAGATTTTAGCTGTTCTTTGAAAACAAGCAACCATTCTGTGGTATGGGCAGATTTCCTAAGAACCGCAGTGTAAGATCCGGGAGGGCAAATCCTTTCTCCTGTTTTGCCCACTCCTGTGTCTCCAATGCCCAGAACTGTGTTTGGCACACAGTTGGTGCTCAACACCAAAGTTTGCATGGTTTGAATAAGCGACTGTATGAACGATAATTACATCTGACTTAAGAAGTCCCTCCTGTTACACTTGAAGCTAGATGGGGCCACCTGGTTTTCACATGTGCCTGAACTTTGCATGTTTGCTCTACAATTTGAGCTTAACGACCTATACCTCCTGGTCGTCACTGCCTGCCTCAGCCTTGCAGATCGGTTTGCTTCCTTGGTTACTTATTTCGTCCACACCAGGATCCTAATCTGTGTAGTGATCAAGGCTCATTATTACAGACAAAAGCCTCGGCCCTATTTAAACAAAAGAGATATATTAAAAGATATAGAAAATAGCTCACAGAACTGAAGGAAAGGGCTATGTATCGAGCTCTTAGAAACAACTTCTAAAACCCCACCACAGACCTATAACAGCAAAAGGCTCACTAACCTTCCAATCACCAGGACTAATACATAAGTAAGCTGTCACCCTAGTTGCTGGCTTCAGAACTACACTGCCTTAGCCATTGCCTGTGAAAGGAAAAGTTCTTTCCCCCAAACTGGGCTTGTTTTACAATAAGAATTTCATAAAAGGCCATGCATGTATGAATCTGATGGGAAAAACCTAAAACACATCCAGAAGGCGAAATGCAAGGAAATCTGCAAAATGTAGCTTTTAATTTACTAGATTCTGTAAAAAGTCTATAAAAAGAAAGCATGCTAATTGGCGTCTGAAATGGTTGTGGAGCGAACCAATTCATAGTATCCATCACAAAGCATTTGCAAACTTCTGAGGAGCAAGGCTACCACTAATACTTCCAAAAGAACACTGAGTCGTTTGTGGGTTGATTTTTCCCTCCGCCTCGGCAGAGGTATTTGCATATATAAAAAATGTTTGAATTCACATACACCAAAATAGTAATGATAGTCATTTTTAGATGGATGGATCGACAGCAAAATTTACTCTCCTGTGAGTATACAAAATTCTTCTGAGGGTTACATAAAATAATACGTGGAAAGCAATTACCAGAAGACCTGACAAAGTACTCATAAATATTAAACGCATATATATAGTCAAGATAAAACAAGTGAAGCACCTTACACAGAGCCTGGAACTTATTATTATTATTATTATTATTATTTTAAATTTAATTAGTTAACATTTAATGTATTATCCATCAAAAAAAAAAAAAATCTTACCATTTGGACCTGGCTGGCACTTATTATTTACACAACTGTGAATTACTGTAATTATTTTTAACTCTCAGGACTGTGTTTGACTTTCTAAATGACCATGTATTAACATACAAAAGAGAAGAAATATCACTGTTTTTCTCTGTGCATCTATCTGCTATATGCTTATTTAGTTAGTTCTTTTACCCTAGAAGCAAGTTCAGCAACGTGCACCCTTCCACGAAACATCAGCAGAGAGGCTGTAAACGAGAAAATCCTGCGCTTGCTATAGTCCACATTCACTTGCACCCCAGAGGAGAACCAAGGGGAAAAAAACCACTCTCGGAACAAGGATGATGGTGGTGGCAGTGGTGGTAGTAATTATAAATGTTTATTGAGTGGGTTTTTCTAGCTGCTACTATTCTAACTTCTTAACCAAGAGACAATTTTCCCTGTGTCTCTTCCGTTTCTGCCTGTCTTGTAAGAAGAGACAGTGGCTTTTTGTTTGTTTGTTTGTTCTGTTTTGCTTTTTATTCCAGATTTTCTTTTCAGGGATTTTGTACAGTGAATACTCTTAGAAGATAGATAGAGGGTCTCCCTCTTAAGCAAGGGGCAAGTATGTTTACTGCCAAAGGTAATAAACTGTCTTTCCAAGGGACAACTGTCAGGTGTGCTTCTTGTCCATTATAACGCATCAGGGTTTTCTGAGCTGGGTGGGGGAGAGGGCGGGGGTTCCCTCCTGTACTGTGAACTGCTCCACTTGCGGACACCCCCAGACGCCCTCTTCCCATAGCCTTGTAGGAATTAGCACAGATGCTACACCCTGGCTCCTGCTATGACTCTGAGTAATAATAAGCTGGTCTCTGTCTCTGACCCAGGAGCCTCATATGTTCTGGCTGCACCCAGGAAACTGTGAGCCTTATTTGTTTGTGAAGACACTAAAATTTCAGATCCTAGACAGCTGTTGATTAAGTGCTCTGCATTTAACAACTTGTTTAACCCTCAAAACAAACCTCCCAAGAAAGTGCTGTTATTACCCACATGTTGCCAATGAGGACGTTATTAGTATATGGAGGCCAAACATTTGCCGCGAGTCGCACAGCAGTTTAGTGGTCAGCCCAGGACTGACATTCACTCTCTTTCTCGAGCCTGAAAGCTAAACCAGCAGACAGAACTGATTTCATGATCACTGTCCAGTTCTTAGTTTTTGTTCTGTTTGTTGCAAGGGGAAAATGGAACGATTTCAGAGGACAGAAGGAAAAATCTGTGGCTTCTTAAATTGGAAAGCTGCTTAGCTTGTACCCAATCTTTTTCAATGTTGTACATTTTTTTTTAAGATTGTGTTTATTTGAGGGATCTCGGGGTGGCGCAGCGGTTTAGCGCCTGCCTTTGGCCCAGGGTACGATCCTGGAGACCCGGGATCGAATCCCACTTCGGGCTCCCGGTGCATGGAGCCTGCTTCTCCCTCTGCCTGTGTCTCTGCCTCTCTCTCTCTCTCTCTCTCTCTCTCTCTCTCTCTGTGACTATCATAAATAAATAAAAATTAAAAAATATATATATTTTGTTTATTTGAGAGAAAGGGAGAGCATGGAGGCAATGTTGGGGTAGCAGGAGAGGGAGAGGGAGAAGCACACTCCCCATTGAGCAGGGCGCCTGACATGGGGCTTGATTCTGGTTCCCCGGGAGCCAGCCAAGCACACAGCTCAATACTGTACGTTTTCATTGACATGAGTCTTCCATCTAGCTTGGGCCATGTCTTCACATTAGCATTAATTCTGCCAAAAAAAATGTGCTAGTGGCATTTTCCTAGTTTTATATGATTCTTTGCGTCAATTCTCTACTGCACTCTGATTTCTCCCTGTAAGTCTCATCAACCTAATATTGATAGTTCAACATTTATAACTCACTAATGACTCATGACCTAGAATACACTCCCTAATTCCTCATCTCTCCTTTTCATCCCCATTCTTCTAGACAATATGTTGTTTCTCTGTAAAAAGAATAGCCAGCCTTTCCCAAATGTCCATTTCTAGAACTCCTCCCCATATGTGTAGCATTCTACACCTTTCTTTACCAAAGTGTATGATGGGGAACAGAGGGCTACTGAGGACAAAGCGCAGGCTGATACCCCACAAAGGGCATCCCCCCCCTCCTACCCAGAGTAGGATATGCGTGACATTCTCCAGAAAGTTTCCAATTATCTTAATGTTAATGCCTTGCTAGAGGGGAAAAACCATCTTTAACGTGACAATGGCAAGGCCTCCAGTATCCTGTAGGTCCTCCTTAGCATATGAAAACCCCTTTGAAACCTCCCATTTCCTTACCTCCCCCAACTCCCACATATATAATCAGCCACCCCTCACAGTCCCTGAGCAGCAGCTCTTCCTGCCAGGTGGGTCCTATCCCTGTGCTTTAATAAAACCACCATTTTGCACCAAAGATGTCTCAAGAATTCTTTCTTGGTTGTTGGCTCTAGACCTCATCCATATTCCAAAACTTCATCAGTATACATCACTTTTTTTTTTTTTTTTTTTTTTTTTTTTTGCGACTGTACTTATTTGCTCTAGTTCCCATCTCCCCACCTCGAAGCCAGTATTCCTTGCATCCTTGAGGTGGAAAGTTTTATTCTTAATCTTAATTTCCCTCATTCCTAACTAACCTCATTTCTAATATTTGAACTAATAAACATTTGTTCTAATATTTGAACTAATAAACATTTGTTGAACTAAGCTTTATTATCTGATGTAGCTGAATTTATCCTACCTTCTCCCTTTCTGAATTTCAGGCAGGTTAACATTACTAGAAGATTTCTGACAGAAAGCAGTACTTTCTAACTGTAGCCGTGGTTAACTTATATTCAATAAGTTAAATTTGGTTTGGTTTTCGTTTTTTAAGTTTCTCATAAATCTCTTCATAAATTTAAATATAAACCATTACATCAAGTTAATACTCTCAGATAATAACACATTACTTCCCCAAAAATAAAGAATGGATCTTCTGTATGTTCTAGTAGTATCCACTGCATTGTACTTTTTTTCTTCTATGGAGTTTTATGCATCATGGTACAAACAAGATAAGAATAATGCTAGTCTAAGAATAAATATGAGAGAATACCTAAAGGAAGGCTATTTAATATCAGTAGGTCAGATTTCTTCAAATGTGGAAAATACATGGGTTATAATTTGGAATAATGTAAAATAACAAGGCAAAATAAAGTCAACATGTCCTGAACTCTTAACATTTTATGAAATCAAAGCTTTTTTTTCATAGATATGCTTCTAGCACAGATGTATTACAAAATAATTACAGACATTTGAAAGCACTGAAATAAGAACTCACATAAACCAAAAGATTTTCATTTCACACACAAGAGTCATACTTTAACTTATTTAATCCTTAAAACAGCACTTTGTGGTATATTTATTTAACAGGGGTTTACTGTTTGTGGTTCTTGTGATTTCAGTTTCTCTGAATCAAAATAACTCTTTCTTGAAAGATGAGTAACGGGGAAAAAGAAATCCTTGATCCAATACAATGAAAATGTTTAATGACACAAAGATAAGCATCACTAAAGGACTATGTACAAATTCTGTAGTACCACAATGCATATGTGACCAAAGTTTTCCAGTGTCTAAAGGATAAGGATTCCACGCACCGAGAATTTAAGCAACAATATTACTCTTAGTTGGATGGCAAGTATTTTCCAATGAAAAACATTTAGATGCAATTATCTAAGTAATTGAAAAAAATGTTAGCCATATAACAAATTAAAACTATAAAATGCATCTTATAATTATTTAAAAGGAATGTTATTTGGCCCTTAATAGGCAAAATTCCAAATTAACTAATCTATCATTTTTAGACAAAGAAATGTATGTCTATTTCACCTCATAAAAGTCACTGAGTATAACATCACAAAATAACTCATTTTTATATAACATTTCTAACTTTATCATTAAAAAAATCAAATAATTACAAATATATATCATTAAAATGGTAAGAAAGAAGAAATATATTATTTATTTATTTATTTATTTATTTATTTATTTATTTTTACGATTTTATTTATTTATTCATGCAAGACAGAGAGAGAGAGAGAGGCAGACACACAAGCAGAGGAAGAAGCAGGCTCCCTACAGGGAGCTTGATGTGAGAATCGATTCCAGGACAACAGGATCATACCCCGAGCCAAAGGCAGGTGCTCAACCGCTGAGCCACTCAGGTGTCCCCAGAAATATATTTTAAAACCCTAAGTAAATACAGTCTTTTTAATAGAGTCAAATTTCTTGTTTAAAGAAAGTGAGGAGACAAAGAAGAAAACTGATAGTTTTTCATTTGCAGATAAAACAGGGACTTAGGCCAAAAAAAAAAAAAAAAAAACATGTAATGTTCATAACAATTTCAAGAACCACTCTTCCACAAAAGCTAACCATGTCTGCAACTAAGTGAGGTGATTTCATCAAGCTAAATAAATGAAGCCATCAACACATTTTGGTTAATATTACTTCATTTTTCTTGAAAATGACATTCAACTGTTTCAGGCTGTGGAATTTTTTAAAAAGCTTCAGAAATGTTTGACTCTGAGAAAGTCTAGATAATGAAGATATTTTGTATTGGTGACTGAAGGGAAGATCAATATTGAGATTTAGCATACGGGTATATAAAATATTAAGCTATGTAAAGAAAAGCCTGAACAATATTAATGTGGTATTACATGCAGCATTAAATTATTATTTTTTTAAAAAAATATTTATTTTAAAAGATTAGATCCAAGTGTTCTGAGTTGTTTACCAGCATCGACAAAGGGATTATGCCTCTGTTTCTTTTAGTTAGTATTGCCTCCTGGTGAGCAAAATGAGTGGCAAAATTAATCACCTTGAAACCAAAATAAATGATCTATTGGACAAGATGATTTATTGGTAACCTTTTGAAAACTACAAAATGTATGCAAAATGGGGGGAAGGGTGATGTGTTTCGCATAATACAAACTGAGTCCCTCATGACATAAATGAGAATATGATCACATACTTTTTGACACCTCTTCTTGTTTTTGATAATAGCATCATTTGGTAGTGAAAGAAGTTTGTCTTCCTGTTTGCTGTGACAGGAAGACAGGCATCAAGATCATTTAAAATAGAACCGAGTTGGTCAAATGAATTTTTAAAAGAATGGATAACGAATATTATCTTAATTCCCTGAGAAAAGTTATTACTTATATTGAAATCTATACTACTTAAAAGTTACTTTGTAAGGTATTTAGGACCATCATTTAGATTACCTAAAGTGAATATATATTTATTAATTTATTTTTTTCTATGGAGTTTTACATTAGAACTGAAATTGTTGTATTTTTGAAAGTTTGTCAAAGTAAGGAATTCTATCTCATGTATATATGGCTTCAAGAATTTGCATCTATGTATTTTTTTATTTCAAAACTCACATTATCACAAAAATACCAGTCACAAAGAATCATGACCAATTTTTTATAATAAAAAATCATAAATGTCACAGATGTCACCTAATGCAATCAGAAAACCATGGCCATGTGTTCATAGTAACTTGGAAATTACATTTTTAATTTATCTGTTTTTCAACAATTGATTTACACTTATATCATTAAATTAGATGTAGAGTGAAAACTGATTGAAATATGTGAGAAGCCCATATAAGTAATTAAAGTGTTGCTACTCAATCATACACTATGGATGGTGCACATATGACATTGATATTTTGCAACAAGGTAACTGATAATCATTCATGAGAATACATTTGTCCCCAATGAATTTTAAAAGTGTATTTTAATATAATAAATAGAATGAAAATATAATTTTGATATAATGGAATTGCTATGTCATAACATGGCAGTCATACCTCAGAGATATTGTGGGTTAGGTTCCAGACCAACCACAATAAAGCAAAGAAGTACTACAATAAAGTGAGTCACATTAATTTTTAAATTTTCCGGGGATCCCTGGGTGGCTCAGCGGTTTGGCGCCTGCCGTTGGCCCAGGGCGGGATCCTGGAGTCCCGGGATCGAGTCCCACGTGGGGCTCCTGGCATGGACCCTGCTCCTCTCTCTCTCTCTCTCTCTCTCTCTCTCTCTCTCTCTCTCTTTCAATCATAAATAAATAAATCTTTAAAAACTTTTTTTTTAATTTTCCAGTTCATATAAAAGTTATGTTTACACTATACTGTAGTCTATCTACTGTGACATAGTATGTCTGAAAAAAAGTACATTTTTTTAATAAAGGTTTTATTTATTTATGAGACACACACACAGAGAGGCAGAGATGTAGGCAGAGAGAGAAGCAGGTTCCACGCAGGGAGCCGTATGTGGGACTTGATCCCGGGACTCCAGGATCATGCCCTGGGCCAAAGGCAGGCGCTCAACCGCTGAGCTACCCAGGTGTCCCCAAAAGTACAGATTTTAATTAAAAAATAGTTTGTTGCTAAAAATACTAAATCACCTGAGCTTTGGACATATTGCAGGAATTACCAAAATGTGACAGAAAGTGAGCAAGCGCTGTTGGAGAAATGGTGCCAGTAGATTTGCTCAACACAGGTGGCTATAAACATTTAATTTCTAAAAAAAAAATTAAAAAATAAAAAATAAAAATAACACTATCCAAGAAGCATAAAGTGAAGTATAATAAAAGACGTCTGTATATAAAACAAATTATTGCTCCTTTGCATGCTTTTACAACATTTAATTATTTTTCAATAATCATTATCACAAGTCTGCCTTAAGTCCACTTGCCTGGGGTTTATCCAGCATTACCATTTGCGAAAAACAAATGAATAAATAAACAAAACAATCCTTTGGTTGACATTTTCTAGATATGAGTTTTATTTAAGAAAACTTCTAAAAGAAGTTTAGAAATAAATAAATAAAAGTTTAGGATTCTAACTACTGAATTCCTAAGGATTATAACTATTGAATACAATAGACAAAAATCACAGTTTTTATGAATCCTACAATTATTTGTCTCAGCAATAGCTTTCTGAACTGAATACCAAAAATCCTAACATTCATTAGGTATGATATTATAATTCATTAAAAATATAGCAACTCTGTATTTCATATAATGGTAACAGTCTCCATTTCAGGCATTAGTATTGCACTGGCTATATTTTATTTCCTAAACAGAAAGACACACAACAATTATACAAAGAGTCTCATAAAGGTCTCATATATATGAATTACCGTCTTTCAGTTTTATTGAGAGTTTCATTTGTTAATGTAATGGGTCTCGCAGTTTTCAGGAATACAAATTTGAAGGTCCGTTCCTTTCCAATAACTGTTTCTGACAAGTTACTTAACCCAGAGGAAGTCAACTAGTATCAGTAACTCTATAAGATAATTCTGGTAAAAAGATCTCTGAACACTCAAGCAATCCAAATTTTAGGAGTTTGTTAGCATTCTAATTCCAATTCAATATTATATATAGTGAAGTATAATAAATATATATGTATTTATATATGGGGATGTTATATGTAGAGACGTATTACATTTGGAAAAATAGAGATAATATATATAGAATGTATGTATACAGATGACATATATCTATAGCTATACACATCCCTATATGTAGCAGATCATTTTCGGTCCCCTCAACTGGCAATTTTGTGATGTAGGAAATAAAGAGAATCTGAATGCATGGTTATATAAAAGTAAATAGGCACGTATGTGCATTTCTCCGCGTGTGCGTGTGTTCACATGTAAAGACTACAAGCTCAATAGTACCTTTATAGCATTTATTGGCCCAAACACACACCTTTAATTTGATTAAGTATGGTCTTAATATACTACTTATTGTTCACTATATACAAGAATGTATGTACCACAGGGAGAACAATTATGCAGCTTACCTCTCCCTTATACACAAATGTATGATACATAATATTTGCCATGTAGAACCTATTGAGAATTATAGAGACATTAGACAATGCTATTAGAATTAGAATATAGACATTAGAATTATAGAGACATTTTAGAGACATTAGACAATGCTATTAGAATTAGAATATTAGAGACAATTATAGAGACATTAGACAATGCTATTAGAATTAGAATATTAGACATTAGAATTATAGAGACATTAGACAAAGGATTTGAATAAAAGCAATATTGCATTGCTTTTGCAATGTCTAAATAATAGCAATAGCATTGCTATTATTTAGTAATAGCATTGTCTATGTAATAGCATTGTCTAATGTCTCTATAGAAATATAAGCCTTAGGAAAAAAAAGAAATATAAGCCTTAGAATTGCATATATGTAAAAGGACTTTTGATACCATGGGATATGTTACATTAATATTAACCATAAAAGAAGAATCACTTCTGGAGGGTGAAGTCACTTGTCAAAGATCACAAGCATTTATTGAGCAAGCTGGCATAATTCTTACATCTGTTCCCTAGAACATGAGTATGCCACATTTATCATTATCAGATCTGTCTTAAAGTTACAAAGCCCTGAGCAATATTTATACAAATTTTCAGTAGGGGAAATATTAGAAACGCCATACCATTAAAGAAAAATAATGAATAATAAAATAACAATAAAAAAATAACAAAATTCATATATATCAAATCCATGAAAAGCATTTCTAATAATAAAATGCTAAATATATTTAATGTATAATTGGTAAATTGGTGAAATAAAATATTACCCATTTACAAATAGAACAAAATTAAAATATCGGTCCGAATTATTTACTTTAGATGTGATTTCTCAATATGCTGGCATGTTTTAATACTAAATCTTACTTAATAATGTGTGTTTCAGGATTAAAATGAGGTAATATATGTAAAAAGCTCAGCCCAGTGCCTGATACCTATTAGATATTTAACAAAAGATAGATGTTAATAATATACCATGTAAGTGACTATTTGGGAACCACTTTTAGTCCTCTGTATTTCCCAACATATAATGAGCAATGAAAAGGAAATATACTTTATTTTCATCCCTTCTGAATGAGAAGAGCCAAAAGTTTCCACTTGAGAAGAAAAGGAAAATTGCATTAAAAAAGAACTGAATATTTTTGGTGAAGGAACAAACATTCTTTGAATTGACAGAGTGAGAGTAAAGTAGATATTCAGGAGCATGCTACAGCATAATCATATGCAAACTTTCCACAATGAATATTATCCTTCTGATTGTAATAAGTATTGTAAATTATTTTTGGAAAATTAAAAACTTGACTAAGCTGACAGAATTTTTAAGCTCTCTGTAAAACAAGTATCATTTAAGTTTTTTTTTGTCAAAAACTGTTACTGTTTTATCACTGAGAACTCTAGAGAGATGTTCTTAAATATAAATGAATAAACAAATCACACATTAAAATACTGCCCTGAGAAATACTGGTAGAGGATAACTGACTTGTGCTCCTAATATTAGAACTATTCTTCAAAGGAAATTATTTCCTAATAATGTTTATCAAATTCTTAATGGATTTTAAACATATACTCTATTCTAACACATTTGCAATATCACTGAAAAGCAGTGTGAAATATGGCTTTTTGAATAGTTGATCATTCTTTCAAACCTGTTAGGACTGTCTTTATTTTTCTGCTATAATTGTCAATGTAACTTTAATAAAGGATATCATAAACAACTGTAAACTTCAAGATTGTCTACTAACTACAGATGAGGCTCTAATTTATTTACTAAAAGGCAATCTAAATGTGAAAGTCAATTGATAATACGATGGTATACTATGGGACCAAAATTCATTTTGTCAGTTGAATTTCATATATATATGTGTGTGTATTAATATATACATACACATATAAAACTTTACACACATATATATGTAATTTTAGAATATATAAAAATTGATTCTATGGCAGTTCAAAATAATATGGGAATAAAAAATTGTGTGAGTATTAAATAATTAATCAGAGATAAAACAGCAAGTTTCCAAACATTTCAATATATACCTCCATGTACACAGAGGAAAAGACTGATCGATTTTCATTGGACTGCTTTGTGCATTAATGTGATTTTAGGTCACTGGTATAATGAGGATTGGACTATAGTCATAAGCAGGAATAGGTACAGAATGCGGAAAATTAGAAGGTTAAAGACTTCCTCTGCATACATTTCTGACTATGTAATAAACATGTTCTGACAAATAAGATCACCAATTAGGAAGTCCAGAGAATTATTAGTTAAGAATTGATTACTAATGTCAAGTGAGGACATAACACATATTTCAATAATTAGCTACCAAAATATGTACGATATTTACTTTTCAAAATTTTTCTCATCTACCAGTGGGTAAGCTATTGCTTTTATTCAAATCCTTTTTTCTTAATATTGACATTTAAAGACATTTTTAATGGCCATTTATAATTTTCAGTAAACAACATTTCAAGAAGAATCCCATAAATAGTCAAGAAAAATACGGAGTCCTAAATAGAGTTAGGCAACAGGTCCTGACAAAACTGTATGTCCCTGATTTACTTACAACTCAGTAGCCTAGAAGCCATAATGTGAGAGTTCTGAAACAAGTGTCAGCCAATAACGGTGAAAGAAGTGACAAGCATCATCTTGAAATTTTATTACATTATAAAAGAAAACATGTTCCGAGGCAGTAGTTGAAAAAACATAATTTCTACTACTTCAGATGATAGGATTTATATATCCCAAGACAATAAAGCATCAAGAAGAAAGCTATGCTAAACTTATTTCAACTATAACAGAATTATAAATATGATTTAAGATTAACCTGAAACACTGGGACCCTTCGTGAGAAGATGTGTACTCAGTATGCTTAAAATGTATACATCATTTAAATGCACATCAGACAGCACATCTTGGAATACAAATTCCCTTTTGCAACACAAAAGTATGAAACTTTGAGTTAATATGAGTGCTTTGAGGATAAATAAGTGTAATAATTTCACATATAAAATAACAAGACATACTGCAGTTTGCTGAAAAAGAACACAAATAGTTTGGGAAATCGCTGGAGGGGAAGTCTTAAATAATTCATTTGAATAACATATAACTACCAAAATAAAAAAAATGTATTTTCACATTCTTCAGTAATACAGACACACACAGATGACCAAACATGGAAAACATATTGGGTAATTGAATTTGTTGCAGAGAAATGTGAAGAGAAGATTATATTTGGGTTTGTTATTAGTAAGCAAGACTGATATGTCAATTTAGAGACCCTCAGAAGACTACCCGCCCTTTCATCATTTCAGAAGTACATGTAAACTTAGTAACTTCTCCACATTTTTTTGTTTGTTGGTTGGTTTGTTTTTGGTTTTAGTTTTGGTTTTGTAGGACTCTAAAAAAATTAAAGTAAAAATAAATCTATATTTCTGTGCAAAAAAGGATGAAGGGAACAGGAAAATCATCCCTCATTCCATAGTCAGGCTCATGACTATGTACTGTTGGAGAGGGATAGGTGGATGAGGATGTCTAGTTTGTAGAATAAGAAGGGCTAGGATGTGAAGGGAGAGGCCAGAAGGATTAATCCAGGAAAAATCTGTTAAATTCATTATTATGATCAACAGGAAAACAAGTTAATGGAAATCTTTTGCTGCAGGATTATAATCTACCTAGTGTAATTTATTATCTCAACAATAAACATCAAACATAAGAATGTCATTATGGGGAAAAGAGTTTCCCTATGTCTGACTAGAGTGGACTATACCATACTAAAAGCTACACCAAATTTTAACATATAAATATTGTCTTGATTTTTCATAGAAACAAAAGGAGACAGCAGTGACTCAATACTTGGTTTCCTATGAGACATCTTTTTTAAATTTCATCTAGTCTTCTGGCCTTAACCGCCAACCTTTTCCTAAGGACTCTCAAATTTATATCTCTGGCCAACAACTCTCACCATAGATGTAACAGAACACCAACTCTTTGGAAAATGCCTGGTGGAGGAATGCCACAAGAACAATTCAGAAAATTCTGTCAAAGTTTCCAACAACACTATATGAAGAAAGGAGACCTCAATGGAGGATCCCCAGTGACCTTGTAGAATTCCCAAAGGGCTCACAGTGGCTTTAACACCACATTGAAAATTTCAAATTCTTACTGTTTTCTCATTTTTAGATATAATTTCAAAGCCAAATCAATTTTGTCTTCTCCTATACTTATAGGAATTTATGATCTTAAAACAGTCATTTCTTACCTTTGATTCTTGAACTGTCTTGACTCTTTTCCTGCTGGAATTAAAATAGAAATAGGTCAAATACTGTGAGTATGTGATCAATGGCCTGATATAACAGATCATGGTAACTAAATACTTGTCAAGATATTTTGTTGTACATATACCCTGGAGTCATTGTAAACAAATCTCACCTTAAAAAATACTTATGCAATCTTTTATTGGAGCAGTTATCATTCTTACTGTACATATATTTCTTAAGAAACTAATACATTATAATAATATGGATTCATAAATAAATAAATGGTAATGAATAATAAATAATCATGCCTCTCAAAAGCTTTAGGCCACTTCATTTCATTTCAACAGATAATGAGTGATGTCTTCAGAATTTATTTTTCAATGTCTTTGCATTAATCACAAATTGTTGGTGAGGAGAAAAAGTTTAAGGGCAAACAGTGGACAATTCACTAAAAAAAACACAAAAGACATTTCAACTGTCTTTCCTTCAATTTAACTTAGAATTGGTCCCTGCCTCACTTCTCTAAGGCTAAAGTTGACAACAATTCTATTATTTATTCAAATGCTGCTTCAGTCAGATCTGTCTTTCAATTTGACATACTCCTTATTAGTTACCAGGCAACCCCAAAAGAATTAGCTTGCTTTCAAGTTTTTAAGTAGAAATTGTGCCCTCTATACCTTCTCAATTAATATTCAAGCACAGTTTACACTGTGTAAAAGTTTCAGGGCCTCACACTAAAAATAATTTTGAAACACATTTCTAATTAAAAAATGACACGTATATATAAATAAAATTTCAGAATTGTATGAATCCCAATAAATTTTGGTAAAATTTATGAAAATAGTTAAAATAAGAACTTATTTTGCTGCAAGGATTAATTCCAGAGTCATATTTGAGGATACAAATGCATTTTGACAAATATATATTTATGTAACATGCTTCTTCAATGTTTGATTCTATTAGACTTTTAATACTTTGTGTGTTATTTCTCTTGTCCTAATTGATCCAGTCTTTTAGATCCTGATTTTTCCTTTGTTAATTAATTTACTTTTTCCAGTTCTGGTTTATTTTTAATTTAGAGTATCTGTTGTTCATTAAAACTAAAATTTTAAAATGAATTTGATTTAAAAATATATTATTCTTTCATAATATAGGATAAACAAGCTTAAGTTTTCCAAAGACATATTTGTTAATAAAAAGAATCTGTTTCTGTCCTCTCTCTTCTTTGATCATTCATTCATTCATTCATTTAGTCATTATTCTTTAAATAAATATGTACAGATTGTTTTTATGTGCCAGACACTGTTCCAAGTGACAAGGTTACAAAGGATGAACAAAACAGTAATGAAACAAAATAAAACAAACAAAACGAAATAAAAAAAATATATCCTCAAAGTAACATAATGCATAAATGTCAGTAAATTCTATTTAGAAAAAAGATATACCAGAGAAGGTAGTTTTACAGTAAGTGACTGCAATCTTACATGGGTCCACAATGATAAAATGATGTTTTCATGTTTCAGGTTTTTAATCAAAATTTTAGCTAGTTAACATATAGTATAATATTAGGTTCAGGAGTGGAATTTAGTGATTCATCATGTACATATAACATCCAGTGTTTATCACAAGAGTACTCCTTAATACTCATCACCCAGGGTGCCTGAGGGGCTCAGTGGTTGAGTGTCCGCCTTCAGCTCAGGTCATGATCCCAGGGTCTGGAGACTGAGTACCATGTTGGGCTCCCTATAGGGTGTCTGCTTCTTCCTTTGCCTATGTCTCTGCTTCTCTCTGTGTGTCTTTCATGAATAAATAAATAAAATCTTTAAAAAGAAATACCCGTCATCAATTTAGCCTATTCCCCTGTCCCTCCAGCAACCCTCAGTTTTTTCCCTATAGTTGAGAGAGGGTTTCTGCCCCTCTTATGGTTTGCCTCTTTGTCCCTTTTTTTTCTTTTCCCTATTTCATCTGTTATTACCATATCTTAAATTCCTATATTAGTGAAATCACATAGTATTTCTCTTTCTCTTACTTATTTGCTTAGCATAATACACTCTAGCTCCAGCCATGTCATTGCAAATGGCAACAGCCACTCTGGAAAACAATATGAAGGTTCCTCAAAAAGTTAGAAATAGAACTACTGTGTGACCCAGCAGCTGCACAACTAGGTATTTACTCAGAGGATACAAAAATACTGATTCAAAGGGGTACTTGCACCGCAATGTTTATAGTAGCACTATCAAAAATAGCCAAATCATGGAAAGAGTCCAAATTTCCATCAACTGATAAAATGACTTTGGAACAAAATTTTATTTTTTTTATTTATTTATGATATTCACAGAGAGAGAGAGAGAGAGAGAGAGAGAGGCAGAGACATAGGCAGAGGGAGAAGTAGGCTCCATGCACCGGGAGCCTGACGTGGGATTCGATCCTGGGTCTCTAGGATCGTGCCCTGGGCCAAAGGCAGGCGCCAAACCACTGCACCACCCAGGATCCCCTGGAACAAAATTTTAAATGAGATGAGAGGATAGTCGGGGCATTTATCTGGGGAAAATAGATTCTAGAAGAGAAAAACAATCACACATTTCCTAAGGTACCAAAGTTCTTGGCATTGTCAAAACTGCCAAGGAGACCGCTCTGAGTAGACTAGACTGAGTAAGGGGAGTTTGGTCGGGAATGCAAAAAGGGGGCTAGATTACCATCTGGGGCACTTGTTAGATCTTTGGCTCTGATACTAAAGCAGCTGAGAAAACACTGAAAGTCTCTTCTCAGAGGAGTAACATTATCTGAACTGCATTAGGTAGAATCAGGCTGGCTATTTAGAATAGGTTAAAAGGGGCAAGGAAAAAATTAGAGGGACCAGTGGAAGGGGTTTTGCAGTAATCCAGGTGGGAAGTGATCATGCATGAAACAGTGTGGTAGCGGTGCAGTTGGAATATCAGGACTGTCAAGATTTCCTGATAGAATAAACTCTGTATCCTGAGAAACAGAATAGATGAGGATGGTTTCGAGGATCTGAGTCACCAGAAGGGTAAAGATGCCTCTAAGATGAGAAAGCCAGAAAAGAAGCACTTTTATCCCTTCTTCACTTGATTTCTAATACTGTCTCACTCTGCGAATTTTCTCTTGATGTCTGGCCACCCCTTTCCCATCTGCTTTACTGATTCCTCCTCATCTCCTCAATTTTCCTAGACATTGAACCCTTATCTTTCTTCCATATCCTCGCTCCTTTGGTGATCTTATCTAGTCTTCTGGCTGTGACCACCAACCTTTTCTAAGGACTCTCAAATTTATATCTCTTAGCCAACAACTCTCGCCATGGAACTTCAGCCTCATGTATTTAACTGTATTTTTGAATCTCTACTTGGATATATAGTAACAGCCTACATATCACATCCAAAATTGAACTTCTGACCTTTCCTTCCTTCTTCGGCTATCTCATCTTCTTCATCTTTCCCATCTCTTCATCCTTCTAGTTGCTCAGACACTTAAAGTAATCCTTGTCTACTATGTCTTTTAAGAGATAAAGTGCCTGAATTTTTCATGGGTTTGATGTTTGAACATGCTGACTTTGATTTTACTTTAAATATCACTCTAAGGATGCAAAGTAGGCAGATGGTTAAAATGTCTGGAACTCATGGGAGATATTTCAACAAGACTTATAAATTTAGAAATCACCACCCTGTGTATAAATCATCAGTACTCTATCTGGAGAACATATAGTAGAGTTGAATGATCTAGAACTAAGTATCTGAAACAGTATAAGAAAAATATTAAGTGAATTAGGCAAAAAAAGAGAATAGAAGGATGGACAAATTATAGGAGAAAAAACAAAAGAGCATGGAATCATGGAATCCCAGGGAATATATTATGTAGGGGAAAATTTTCAATAATATAGAATTCTTCTGACAGGTCAAGTACAGTTATGTCTAAGGCAATGCTCATCAGAAAAAGTGGCATAGAGGTGCCCGGGTGGCTCAGCTGGTTAAGTGTCTGACTCTTGATTTCAGCTCAGGTCATGATCTGAAGGTGGTGAGCTCAAGCCCCACCTTAGGCACTGCACTGGGTGTGGAGCCTGCTTAAGATTCTCTCTCTTGGGACACCTGGGTGGCTCAGCAGTTGAGCATCTGCCTTCGGCTCAGGTCATGATCCCAGGTTCCAGGATCGAGTCCTGAATCAGGCTCCCTGTGAGGAGGCTGCTTCTCCCTCTGCCTGTGTCTCTGCCTCTCTCTCTGTCTCTCATGAATAAATAAGTAGATATTAAAAAAAAAAAGATTTTCTCTCTCCCTCTGCACTTCTTCTCCAACCCCCACTCGCTCACTTGTTCTCTCTCTCTTAAAAAAAAAAAGTGGCATAGATGGCATCATTGATTTCAAAGAAAACACATTTTTTTTGTGGTGTTATGTGTTTAGAAGTAAAACTGAAGGAAGGAGAGGGAAATTGAATAGTGTATGAAGTAGTAAAAACGGAATGAGAGAAACATGTATAGGAAAGAAAGGCCTGGGGTGATGTGTGGCTGGAGACTAAGTGAAATTCATAAAGGTATCAGGTTTGGTTTTTGTTCTCCTCTTTGTTTCATCTTTATTTTATATTATTTAAATCAGAATTGAAAATGTGTAAATGATAGGAGATACACAGTAGAAATGGAGAGGATTATGATAAAAGGGAAAGATAATATGATGGATTTTATAAGGTTATTTAATGTGACACAGAACATAAGTGGAGACATTTAGATTGAAGGAGAACCTGTTCTCCAATATAACAGGTGGGCACAGAGAAGTGGGGTCATAGATGCAAGAGGTTCATAGGTTTGATTTAATTAATTTTGAAAGTTTATTCTGTGAGGATTTATTTTCTTTATCTATTAGAAGGAAAGTCAGCTGAGTGGTGAAGTAGGTTGATTTGTCAGAAATTTGAGGAGATTTTAAATGCACTGCTTTTTGTGGCAGTTGATGAGTAAGACAGCTTGGTATTGTCAAAAATCTTAATTGGGATTTGCCATCATAAGTTTGTATGATACCGATATTAGCCTTATTTTAATTTTTGTCAAATAGGCTTAACACTCACTGATATTATATTTCATTGTACTTTTTTCTTAAAACCTAATTATCTATTTATACAATTATATATAATCATAAATTACCAATGAAAATAGCCTTAAATATTCTACAAACTAAAAATATCCAAAAAAAATTATTATTAAAAAAATATCCAAGAAGCATGTATTTAAAGAAAAAATAGAAGTTGATTTAATGGACTAAGAATAACAAATCTGTAACATAAGAAAAAAAATAAGGGTAAACTACTTCATTCACTGCAAAACTTGTATTAAAACCATATCAGTAGATATTTATTAAATATTATTTAGGAATTTCAAAGTCAAAATTGTTTCAACTTGCTTCAATGGCTAAAATGTTGCATTATTCACCTGACTATATACTTTCCACAATTTTACTTTATAAACTATTACTTCATGTTTTAACTGTTAATTATTTTTAATGGGGAAATGTTAGGGGGAAAATTATGATTTTTGATTATATGAGAATTTCTAAGAGGTCAGAAAGATTTGTTACCCTGTCTTCATGATACATTTGAATAACATTCTTACATTAAGAAAAATTAGATCTTGTCTACAATGGTAAAATGTCAATTCCTCGGTATAACTCAATTTTAACATTCTTTCAAAAGATTTTCTGATAAATTGATCTTGTCTTAAAATAATAAATATGTTTTGGCTACCTATCAAAATTAAATAATAGCAAACCATTTGTGTTTTATTTTGTACTATACGATTTCTTGGAAGAATACCAAAGTGCTGTACTAATGAACTAAGTAGATTTCATGAAATCCAGCTCAATAGTAGAAATGAGTAAATAGACCCTTGCAGACACTATGATAAAGATTGGCAAAGACAATCTGGGCTGTAGGGTGGATTCGGAAGGAACAAATGATTGTATAATATGTCTTAAATATAAAAAATAGCATAATAAACGGAATTTAGCTGAGCTAGTGTAAAATTAAGCCACGTTGGGGTAAACAGTAATTTCTAAAATGAGATGAGGTGGTCCTAAAGCACCTAGGCAGACAAGAATATAGCTAAATAACACTAATGCATAGGTTGCTAGTCCCACTAAACAGCACAATGCTATCACTCTAGAAGATATTATTAAGAATGTTTCTTATCTTGCATTTGCATTTTAGCATAGCATTTCATATCTCATGATGACTCTAACATAAAAATTGATGTCTCTTCATCAAGCACTAAAACTAAATGTCTGTCCATGGTATCTTCAAACATAGTTTACTTGGTTCCTTCCTTTTTACTAAGAAGTCCAAGGTCTCTGGAAAGAGAAGAAACCATCTAAATACTAAGTGAATAATTTCCATTATAACAGCATTAAGTTATGAACATTAGACGGTGAACTGTCCTCTCATTCTATACTATAAAAGTTAAATCACTTAAACAAAAGACATGAACCTCTTACAAGTAATACCCATACTCTTTTATTTTAAAATTGCATATGCATATCACTAGATTAATGAGACTAATTATATACCTTTTCAGTCACCCCATAGGCTTCCCTTCACATAGAAGGATATAAGAATGAAGCAAGTGCAAGTACAATGAATTGGTCCCTAAGAGGTAAAACAATTCTCTCTCTACTTTGAGAGAATATACTTAGTCTTTCTTTTGAATACACATAAATATAATGTCTACACTACATGAATGATGTAGGGAACATCTATAAAATGCATCATCTTTCCCCCTCCAGTATGGGAGTGATAAAGAAAAGATTTCTAGGTTGCCATTGTTTTCCCTCAGCCCCAAGTGACTTGGTTTGCATTCGGCCATTAATAAAAAGGCATTTGGTAAGGCCATGCTCCCTGATAACTAACATATTAGGAAGGTATTTTCAACTTAAGGGTTCCCCCTTAAGCATATCATTTCCTTTGGTTGAATGGGTGGCACATTCTGAGGGACTATAGATTTTCTTTAAAGTCATGGGAGGAAAAAAAAGATGTTTTTACTTATTTGTTTTTCATTGCCTAAAGTGTAAAATAAAGCACACTCAAACCGTGTTTAGTTTGATCATGTATTGAGAAAACAAACAAAACAAATCTTCTGTCATGGAATTTAAGAAAAGTCAAATGTACAGAATAGTTTTGCTGGCATATTTAATCAAGTCCATAATGAATCTTAAAATTTAAACATTAACAGAAGAGACAAATAAGTCTGTTATATATATATATATATATATATATATATATATATGTATATATATTAATTGTGTATCATACAGCACACATAAAATTTGATTAGCAATATTTGCCCGCAGGGCAGCCCGGGTGGCTCAGCGGTTTCATGCCACCTTCAGCCCAGGGCCTGATCCTAAAGACCGGGGATCAAGACCCATTTCGAGCTCCCTGCGTGGAGCCTGCTTCTCCCTCTGCCTGTGTCTTTGCCTCTTTCTCTCTCTCTGTGTGTCTCTCGTGAATAAATAAATAAAATCTTAAAATAAATGTAGAACATTTCTTTTAAAAAAAGAGAAATATTTGCTACAAGTTCTGTTGTATTTGTATTTATTTGCATTGTATTTACATATATTTATATACAATGCATATCTATATAGTACTGCTATAGAAGCTGAGGTAAGCACACATAATTTTAAACTCAAGAATAAATATCAATAGATTGTAACAGTGAAAACAGTCAATGGATGGAAAGAAAGGATGCATAAATACAAATTTTGGTGGCAAAAAGGTAAAGACTATTAATCTTAAAAGGCTACCTAGTTTAAATTTCTTTTCAGGGTTCTTCCCTTCTCTTTGATGTAATTATTGTTTACCAGACAAATACCATCAAACAAAAGTGACATGTTGATTTGCAGAAAAATACCCATGTTTAATATTTATATTTATTTATTTCTATCCATGTACTATGTGGTTAAAATGTGAAATATTAATTTTTTTATATTAGAGCTATTAAGTAATAGTAATCCTTAATATTAAGTAATATTAAGTTAATGGAAGCTCAGCAGAGCCACTCCACCACAGTCTTGTAGCAAATCTCCTCTATTCTGAAGCATGCATACCCATGAATACATGAGCTCCCTCCCTGAGGCATTCAGTGCGTGTGTGTGCGTGCATACACACACACGTACTTTCTCAGAAACATATATCTTCTGGTAGGGCAATTTAATTATAAAATGACTGGAAAATAAACAGTTGCAAATAAAATGCAGTCTATCAAGCCTCCTAAATCATGGAGATACAGACACTTTTTCAGTAAACTCTCATGGTGAATTTTCAGTCTTACTGACTTTAACAAATTTTCTGATCTTTTATTTAAAATACTTCCCTTGGAATTTCAACCATGTTCTTGATCCAATATCACCTCAACAAGCCTCAACTCTCACCATTCTAAAACATAACCCCCGTTATTAGTTGTTTTTCTTACTTCTTATTCTTTTCACACAGAAGTTGTTACTTCCTGGAAAAATATGTACTTATTTGTTCATTTTATGTTCCCTTTACTGAAATTAGCAAAAGGGACTTTGCGGTCTTAACTGGTATATACACAGCGTCTAGAAGAATACCTGCAAGAGAGTGCACTATACCTAATAGAGTCTCTGAACATTAGAATTTAACAGCCTTGTGGAGGGACAGGCATATATTCATAAAAATATGTGAAATAAAATGTGATATTCAATAGTGGAATTATGTATAAAATCTAAAGAGCACAGTCAGGAGAACAATACATTCTTTCTTAGGTGAAAGGAAGCTTTGAAAATGTCAAGAACTGTGAAATATATCGAGAGCAGATGAGGTGGTAAGAATAAGTAGTTGATTTCTACAGCAAAAGGAAGAAGAAGATCCTATCAGAAGACATAGTTTGAACGAAGTCAGGCATCTATGACAGTGTATGGAAGACAGGAAATAGTGTGTCATGCTAAATGCACAATGGGATGATAAAGTTATTTCAGTTGGCCAACCAATAGGTTCCATCTTTTCATGAATAAGTAAGCTTTTCTCTTATGTTTTAAGAACTATTACATATATTCATAATATATGGCATATGTACAATTTTATTAGAAATATATGCTATAAGTTATATTATGTAATATGTAGATTGATACATATAGATATATAGATATTCAAAACATGACCTGTAAAAGCTATATATTGTTAATCTAGAGCTGCTTCTCATTTGGCTTAATATGTTGGTGTGAGGTCATTAATTCCAATGTCCAAATTATAGTTGTTTCTCATTGTAGATTCATATTATATTTGATATGTTTATATGATTTTAAAGAAGAAAAGATAAAAAGAACTTGTTATTGCATTGATGAATATCTTCAGTATTACTTTGAATTCTTAAGTCCATAAGCAAGGTAACAAGAGACATGCACCATACTTAAAAAAAAAAAAATCCAACTAGAATGGAATTTACTTATAAATCAAATCCATGTTTAACAATATTTGTATTATGCTTTTGTTACATATGTATTATAATTTAAAATATTAAATATGTAAGGGTTAAAATAGAAATTTATTTGTATTAACATTTAAAATAAAATCAATTATTATTATAGAAAATATATAATTACATTCATGACTTTAATGTAAACATCAGAAATACTTTTTGTCTGATTTTTTAACAAGAGTATGTGTATTTAAGTTAAATGGATAAGACATATGCATAAGCTATCACTCGATACAATCAGTAAGAATTGTCACAATGTGTCAGAAAAGACATCTTTGGTTCATATATTCATGAAAGGCATAAAAGAAATGGATCTTAAAAGATGAGTAGAATTTAACTAGGTGAAGGAATTGTGTATGGGCATTTAGGGCGGAAAAAAAAATAGCCTGCAGAAAAGAGGTATCAGGTAGTAAAATATGTTAGAAAATAATGCAGACTCACAAGAATCATAGATAATTAAACTAATCAAAATAGAGAGTGCTCACTAAAAACTGCATACATGATGCATAAATAATATGAGTACTCCTCTCTGTATAAAGAATAAAATTACTTTTTATTTTATAATGCATAAGATTTAAGGATTTCAAAAATGCTAGGTGAAAAAAAAATGTTCTTTCACCTAACCTACAATCTTAAGATAAAAGTGATAATTCTGGGGCACCTGGGTGGCTCAGTCAGTTAAGCATCTGCCTTCAGCTCAGGTCATGATCTTGGGGTCCTGGAATCAAGCCCCATATCTGACTCCCTGCTCAGTCAGTAGTCGGCTTCTCCCTCTTCCTCTGCCATTACCCCTGCTTGTGCTCTCTCTCTCTTTCTCTTAAATAAATAAATAAAACCTTAAAAAAAAAGATGACTCTGTAGTCCCTTCTTACAGCATCATTGTTTTACACTATTAGAATTTGAATTGAAATATGGGGAAAATCTAAAATTAATATATGTTGCTGGGCTACTTTTCTGAAGCCATAAATTTGAAATGGAAAGAACATAAATTAAGAAAATAAATAGCTTTTGATAATTTTAATTATGTATTGTAGGCAATATTTCATTGTGAAGGATATCCAGCATAAATATGGAAACGTTTAAAAGATATACTTACTTAATTTTAAATATTGATTTTTTTTCTAAAAATAAAATGTTAATTATATTTTTCAAAATGATAATGCACATTCTTATTGGCTTTATCACTTATCTTATTAACTTGTGAAGAAATTCAAAGTATAATTAGAATGTATTGATCTCATGACCATGTTACCACTTTAATAAAGTATTCACATACTAACTCACTCCTGGAATAAAGGTTTGTTTTGAATATACATGGCCAGGGATCCCTGGGTGGCGCAGTGGTTTGGCGCCTGCCTTTGGCCCAGGGCGTGATCCTGGAGACCCGGGATCGAATCCCACATCGGGCTTCCGGTGCATGGAGCCTGCTTCTCCCTCTGCCTGTGTCTCTGCCTCTCTCTCTCTCTCTCTCTCTCTCTCTGTGACTATCATAAATAAATAAAAAATTAAAAAAAATTTTTTTTAATATACATGGCCAGCACCATGCTATGAGATAGGAATGAAGTATAGATAACATCAATTTCTGATCTCAGAAGTTCACGTTTTATCTATTAATTATAAAACAATGACAAAGAATTTATAGGATGATGTAGAAACAAGGATGGGAGGAGCAACTGTCTATGCTGAGTCTGGGACAAAAGGAGAATTCACAGTGAAAATTGTTGCTTGAGCTAAGAATTAAAGAGTACTAAACTAATTTGTTGTTGGAAAGAACATTAAGCTGTGCAAAGGCACAGAATTGTAAAATATTTAATCCTTTGGGAGAAACAGTGAATAGGTAAGCATAGCTCAACTACATACTTCTTTAAACATGAGGATTATATAAAAATATATTCAAGAAACTTCTCTCTCATTTCCAGAAGAAAATTTATGCCCACTTAAGTGTTATAGCTAAAGCTATTTGGTAAAGAGCCATATAAATTAAATAAACATGTCAATTATTATAACAGTTTTCACAGTGTGTTTTTGGAGTGTGAAAAATAATGATGATTTTCCTAACACAAATCACTAATTAAAGGATTTGGAATAAATAGAAATATAAATCACTAATTAATTAATGATTTTGACATGGAAATTAGTGAAGTTGTATTATTTAAAATGCACACATTTGCATTAGAATTCATTCCATTTTCTGTTTATCCCTCAATAGATTCAAATTTATAACTTATTAAGTCTCTAAATGGATCCTAAGTTATTACTGTTATAAGAATATAATGATTTAATTTTTAAATTTTCAACAATCTGGAGTATAGTACGCTTTTTCTAGTAATAAAAATTTCCTGAGACTAATAATTAACATTTATTACTGAAAATATATTTTGTACAAAAAATTACATCTTGCAATATAGAAAATATGAAACTTTATAACAAAATATCCCAAAGTATAAGATTCTTTAGTCACAGGTGACCAAGGGACTCAATAGGACCTCAACGGAGGTCAATAGATGGCCTCTAAGCATAAATGCAACCATTACTATCCCAATGAATGGAAAGATTGGTTGCAAGTGTCTATGAAGAGAAGATGAAGGCTTGGGGAATAAAAATAGAGAAAGAAGGGAGAAGACTAGAGAGGAGAGTGCATTCTGAGGGGAAGGAAGTAAGGGTGGAGATTAAAACACGTATCTTACTATATGCCGAGAAATGTTTAAGTTCTTTACATATATTATCTCACTGAGGTGACCAAAAGTCATGGTCTAGCTCCCCCTTGTATTTTCAACCTAAGGTGTTTTTTTTTTTTTTTTTTAAGATTTTATTTATTTATTCATGAGAGAGAGAGAGAGAGAGAGAGAGAGAGAGGCAGAGACACAGGCAGAGGGAGAAGCAGGTTCCCTGTGGGGAGCCCAATGGGACTCCCTGAGCCAAAGGCTACTACTACTAACTACTGAGTCATCCAGGCATCCCTCAACCTAAGGTTCCATGGAGATCTCTATAGTGTGATAACTATAGTACATACAGCAGCATTTTCAAGCAAATGTGATTACATTAGAACAGAGCCAAACACACACACACACACACACACACACACATCATGGAATGATTACCAAGATCAAAATCTGTATAAATTTGTATAGTTTTTATTATTTTTTTATTGAACTTGTCATTTTGTTCATGCAGCATTTTCCTGACTTCACTGGATTGTGTATCTGTTTCTCTTGAATCTCACTGAGCTTCCTTAAAATAATCATTTTGTATTCATTTTCAAGTGTCTCATAAATCTCTATTGTGTGCTTGGGTGGTGTCATTTTCTTTATCTGCTTTTTCTTTGTTTGCTTTTTCATGTATCTTTTGGCTTGGTGTTGTTTCTGCATATTTGAGGAACAGTCTACTCTTCCTGACTGTTCAGACTGGCTTCAATGAGGAAAGATTTTCACCGGAAGGTGGTTATGAAGGTGTTGGCTGAGTGGCATGTAGCATTTTTGGATCCTGGGAAGGCAAATTAGTGTAGTCTCCACGAAACTCCATCAGCTTAGGCCAGTGTTAATGACAATCACGAAGGGTCTTCTTTGACCAAGACTTTGGAGGTTCTGTGGGTGGCAGTGGCAGGTAGGGTTACGGTAGTTCTCAGAGGTGACAGCTGTAGGAGTCTTCCAATTCCCCTTTCTTGCCTGTTGGAAGATGTTCTGACCAAGGATATTGAAACCAGGTCCGCTCCCTGAAAAGGAGTGGTCCCAGCGGGGTCCTGGGACCAGGCACATACGGAACTACCTCAGTGCCTGGATCCTAAGGCACAGATGAACTTGTTGCAGTGGTGGTGTTGGTGTCTGAGGTACAGGAGTGTGCAGGAGTCTTGGTCTCTGGTACTCACTGTGGTGACACAGATCACAGGGTGCTGAGAGGGGCTGTGGCAGTGGCACAGGCCCTGGGTGGCAGCTTGGGTCAGGGGAGTGGGGGCAGTGTACAGCAGCAGCATGCTCTGGGGATGGTGGGTCAACATTCTCATTCTAGCCCTAGTGGGGCAGTTGCAGAACAGCAGCAGCAGCTCAGGCACAGTGATGACAAGTCAAAGTTGCAACTTAGAACCCCAGAGATAAGGCACAGAGCAGCATGGGCACAGCCTGGTGATGGTGAGTCGTCAAAGCCACAACATAGGGCCTCAGGTGGTAAAGAACACAGGTATGGTGGGACAGAGTTACAATTTAGAACCATGGTGGTGAGTCACAGAGCTGCAGCAGTGCAGTCATGGTGATGGTCGGTCAAAGCCTGAGCTTGGCATCTAGAAGGCAGAACGAAGAGAAATAGAAGTACTTCCCCAGTAATAGTGAATCAAAGCCTTGACTGAGAATCCTGGAGGTGGGGTGCAGAGCAGCAGCAGGTCTGGTCCCATAGATGGGAAGGCACTGTGGTGTTCCAGTCTTGGATAGCAGGGCAAGCACTGAGTGGGGCCCTGGGAACAGGTCTCACTGCAGAGACAGTTCCTGCACCAGAGAGAAAATGCAGACAGGGACTCTGGGCAGCTCCATCAGTTGGGTTCAGTGTTGGTGAAGACTGTGGGAGTCTTCAGCAGCAAAGGCTGCAAATAACCAAGGCATTGAGGCTCTCTGGGGTTTTCCTGCTCTGCTTTTCCACATGGGGTAAAATCCTTCCAGGGGATCTCTCTTAATGTTGAGCTGCTCCGGACTAGCAATTTTGTGATGGATGCAAAATGCTTCCTATACTTATCTTTGTGGTCATTCTCAGTTTTTGAACTCCACAGGGTTTCTGCTGTTCCTTCATTATAGTTCAGAGATTTCCCAGAGTTATTTTCATCAGTTTGTGGTTGTTTATTTACTATTTTTATTGTGTTTGTGCACGAGAATAGCACTGGGACTTCCTAGCCTTCCACCTTGCTGACATCATCTTCTATTTACAATTGTTGATGTGAAAACCTCTTCTATCAAAACTTATAATCTACTTTAAGGATTAAAACATATACAATATACAGAAAAAAATCTCTGAATAGTTTATATGGGTGATAATTAATAGCATATTGCAGAAGAAGATACATTTTGGGTGGTGCATAATTCATCCGATTCCCTCACTGTTGTATTATTTTCTCCCCTTTTAGGAAAATGTATACTTCAATGTATATGTACATTTTGCAATACACACATACAAACACACACACAAACACACACATTCAATCTGGCAACTAAAACATTTTTGAATTTATTTATTAGCTTATAATATTCTTCCCACAGCTCTTATGGGTTTCATGTCACCAAGGAGTTAAAGTTATCAAGAAAATGAAGACAAAAATGTAAAGAAAAACACAATAATAATGAGTAATGCAAGTACCGGGGCTATCGAGTTATGCTATTATTATAAACTAAAATATTCCAAAAAAGCAAGCCTCTGAGTTATAGGGTACAAAAAAAGTGATAAACTATTGGGAAGATCAAAGATTGTCATCACTGTTGTAGATGGCTTATGAGAAGCGGCTGGAGATCAAATTAAGAGAAACTTTTGGGGGTGCCTGGTTGGTCAGTTGGTTAAATGTCTGCTATTGGCTAAGGTCATGATCCAGGGTCCTGGGATTGAGCCCCCTATCAGGCTCCCTGCTCAGCGGGGAGTGTGCTTCTCCTTCTGCCCCTCTCTCTGCTCATGCTCTCTCTCTCCTCTCACATGTTCTCCCCTCTCTCTCAAATAAATAAATAATAAATCTTTACAAAGGGAGAGACAGAAATTTTTGGAGAACTGCTCTCACCTCTACATCTACCCAACCCCAAATTCCCTTTCCAAAACCAAATGTAATTCCCTTTCCAAAACCAAATGTAATAGTAATAATAATTATTATAAATGGTTTGAATTCACATTTTAAAACTCTGATGGGTCAAAAAAACAAGATCTAGCAATATGTTATCCTCAAGAAGTACTTAAAAGTACAAAAGCATATATGTACAAATATATTTATATACATATAATCCCAAATATATATATGTATACAAATATACACATACATAAGTACGAAAGAGAAGATATTTGATGCAGTATTCCATACTAAAATCTGAGATGAAATGCATGTAATAAATATAGCAAATATGATAAGAGCATAAGGGAAAATATATAGTCTTAATAGGAACCATAAAATGAGAGAATATAACCATCATCAATGTATATTTACCTAATAACAGACTTAACACTAAATTAATTATATAAAATGTGTGTGTGTATATATATATGTATAGTTACACACACATACATACACACACATAGATAGATCAAGTGGTGTTTCATTTTTTAACAATCTCCCAGAAATTGAAAATTGAAGCAAAGAATAATCTGTATTATGAGTTCTACAGAGAATCACCTTGAGCAAATATATGGATAAAGAACCCTACACGCAATTAACAAAAATAACATTATTTTAAAGCACATATGTAATATATACAAAAACTGAAACATATTAAGTTGTAAAGGAAGTTTCATAGAAACCAACGGGACAGAGGGAAGGGTTCAGGATGGCAACCTAAAATGACTCTGAACTTACTTCCTTGCACGGACCCCAAAAATTTACTCTTACATATGGAGTAATTTCCCCATGAAAACAGCTGAGAACTAGACTAACAGCACCTACTCAACAAAAGACAAAAGAGACAAATTGAGAAGAGTAGGAGAAGCAAGGACCTCATTCTGGGACTCCCTCTTAGATGAGGTGACCCCATAATCAGGAGGGATCCAAAAGAATATGGACCTCTTCCTTGAGAAGTAAAGGGATTGTGCCTCACATCAGGCATCTTGATCTTGAAGGACACAGACAGAAATGCAAAACCCCAAAATGTCTTGTTTTCAAAATCAACAGAGATTAAGAACAGGAGAATCAAAGAATTATAGAGAATAAAGATCCCACTTTTTTTAAGATTTTATTCTTTTTTTAAGATTTTTATTTATTTATTCATGAGAGACACACACACACAGAGAGAGAGAGAGAGAGAGAGAGAGAGAGAGAGGCAGAGACACAGGCAGAGGGAGAAGCAGGCTCCACGCAGGGAGCCTGACGTGGGACTTGATCCTGGGTCTCCAGGGTCACGCCCTGGACTGCAGGCGGTGCTAAACCACTGAGCCACCCGGGCTGCCCAAAGATCCCACTTTTATTTATTTATTTTTTTTAAGATCCCACTTTTAAAGGGCTTATATGCAAATCCACTCACCCTGAATCTAGCACAAGAGAAACATATTTACAAGTGCCTAGACTATGAGCAAAGGGACTGACTTATTAATTTTCTTTAAGATTTTTATTTATTTATTCATAAGAGACACACAGAGAGGCAGAGACGCAGGCAGAGGGAGAAGCAGGCTCCATGCAGGAAGCCCGATGTGGGACTTGATCCCCGGTCTCCAGGATCACAACCTGGGCTGAAGGTAGCACTAAACTGCTGAGCCACCCAGGCTGCCACCGACTTATTAATTTTAAAGTGGCTGCTGGAGAGGCAGGAAACTGCAGGAAACTTTTCTGGGGATGGAAGCATTGGTAGATACCACTTTTGCAATCTCATGCTAACTTGCTGGTGATAGAGTCACCACCATCATTTTTGGTGACTTCCCTCTAGCCTGCTAGTACATAGAAACTAGGATCTGCCCACCCCATTTCACACCCATCCTGTGCACCACATAACCATAACAGAGCAGGATAAGTACCTGAATACTGCCCAACTTGCACAGAGACAGATACAATCAGCATGAGTGAGTGTCCTGAGACTTGTCTTCCTTGCTCAGCAGCTTGGACACAAACAGGTGAAGTATCATCAAAGTCCCACCCTCACTGATAAGGAGTTCAAAGTGATGGTCTTTATGATCTCAGGAGAAAAATGAACACAGAGAATACTACAAAGAAGAGACAGAAAATGTTAAGAAGTACCAAACAAATTCAACTGAACTGAAAAATGCACTAGAGGAATTTAACAATAGAATGGATGAAACAGAAGCATGAATTAGTAAGCAGTAAGACAGAGCAATGGAAAACACCCAGACAGAGCAGCAAAATTTAAAAAGAAGTAAAAGAAATAAGGAAATATTTAGGGACCTCTGGGACAACATCAAGCAGAGTAACATTTACATTATGGGGTCCCAGAAGAAGAGAAGGAGAAAAAGTCAGAAAAAAATATTTGAAGAAGTAATGGCTGAAAACTCCTCTAATTTAGGGAAGGAAATTGTCAGTTTTAGGAAGACAGGAGAGTTATAAATAAGATGAACCCAAAGAGAAAAATCAGGAGACATTGTATTTTAAATGGTAAAATTTAAGAACAATAAAAAGAATCTTATAAGTTGTAAGAGAAAAGCAATATATTGTGTACAAAGGAAACCCTGTAAGGCTATCAGCAGATTTTTGAGCATAAATTTTGTAAGTTGAAAGGGAGTGGTATGATGTATTCAAAGTGCTGAAATAAAAAAAATATATATATGCCATCAAAAAGTATACCCTGCAAGGTTATCACTCAGAATTGAAGATTGGTTTAAGAATTTTCCAAATAAGCAAAAGCTAAAGGAGTTCATTATCATTAAACTGGTTTTACAAGAAATATTGAAGGGACCACTCTAAGCTAAAAAGAAAAAGTACTAGTTAATTAAGAAAATGTATGAAATTAAACAACTCATGAGAAAAGGAAAATAAATAACAATGACAGTAGATAAACCACTTACAGAGCAAGAATAAAGAGTAAAAGACAAAAGTTGCAAAATTAATTAAAAATGCAGTGATTAGTTAAGAGAGCGGTGCTTGGGTGGCTCAGTTTGTTAAGCTTCTGCTTTTGGCTCAGGTAATGATCTCAGAGGAGCATCCTGAAATCAACCCTGAGTTGGGCTCCCTGCTCAGTGGGGAGTCTGCTTCTCCCTCTCTCTCTGTCCCTTCTCGCTGCTTGCACTCTCTCACTCTCTCCCTCTCTCAAATAAATAAAATCTTTTAAAAATGCAGTAATTAGTTAAAGGATATATAAAATAAAAAGATGTAACATGTCATCAAAAATATAAAATGGGAGGTAAAAATATAAAGCTTTGAAATGGGTTCAAAATTAATTCACTACCAACTTAAAAGAGACGGTTATATACATAAGATATTATATGTATACCTCATGGTAACCACACACAAAAAAACTTCTAGTAAATACCTAAAAGAAAAAGAGAAAGGATTCTAAACATTTCTCGGAAGGAAACAATCAAACTACAAGGGAAGAGAGAAAGAAAAGAAAGGAACAGAGACGAACTACAAAAAGAGCCAAAAAACAAAATGGCAAAAGTTCATACCTATCAATAATTACTTTAAATGAAAATCGACTAAATTCGCCAATCAAAAGACATATAGGGTGGCAAATGAAAAACAAAACAAACAAACAAACAAAAAACAAAACCCAAGGCACGTCTCTATACTTCCTACAGGAGATTAACTTCAAAAGTGAGGACATACACAGTCTGAAAGTGATGGGATAGAAAACTTATTCCACACAAATGGAAAAAAAAAGAAAGCTGGTGCATTTATATTCATATAAGAAAAAATCGACTTTAGGGGATCCCTGGGTGGCGCAGCGGTTTGGCGCCTGCCTTTGGCCCAGGGCGCGATCCTGGAGACCCCGGATCGAATCCCACATCGGGCTCCCGGTGCATGGAGCCTGCTTCTCTCTCTCCCTATGTCTCTGCCTCTCTCTCTCTCTCTCTCTCTCTCTGTGACTATCATAAAATAAAAAAATCAATAAAAAATAAAAAAATTAAAAAAAAAAAAAAGAAAAAATCGACTTTAAAACAAAACTGTGGGCAGCCTTAGTGGTGCAGTGGTTTAGTGCCGCCTACAGCCCAGAGTGTGATCCTGGAGGCCCAGGATCGAGTCCCACGTCAGGCTCCCTGCATGGAGCCTGCTTCTCCCTCTGCCTGTATCTCTGCCTCTCTCTCTCTGAATAAATAAATAAATAAATCTTTAAAAATAAATAAATAAAAATAAATAAATAAATAAATAAAACAAAACTGTAATAAAAGAAAAAGAATTACCTAATGATAAGTACCTAATGATAAAGTGATAAAGTCAATCCAGTAGGAATGGGATAAATTGACAGCAATATAATAATAATAATAATAATAATAATAATAAGGTACTTTAACCTTCAATTTACATCAATAGATTGCTTGACAGCAAATCAGTAACGAAACATTAGTTTTAAATGATCCATTAAACCAGATAGACTTAATTGATATACACAGAACATTCCAACCAAAATAGAAGAATATATATCTTCTTCAAATGCACAAGGAACATTCTCCAGGAGAGATCACATGCTAAGCCACAAAACAAGTCTCAATAAATTTAAAAAGTCTGAAATCATGTCAAGTATCTTTTCCAACCACAAGAGTATGAAAATAAAAATCAATTATAAAAATAAAACTGGAAAAAAACACTAATACATGGAAACCAAAAAAAATATGCTATTAAACAATGAATCAATAAATAAATCAAGGAGAAAATTTTAAAATACTTTAAATAAATCAAATTGAAAATACAATAGTCTAAAATCTTTGGGACACAGCAAAAGCAGTTCTATGAGGGAGTCCATTACTGTACAAGAAAATCTCAAACAAACATTCTAACTTTACATTTAAAGGAACTACTTAAAGGAGAAAAAATGAAGCCCAAAGATATTAGAAAAAGGAAAACAATACAGATCCAAGTGGATAAATATGAACTACAGACCAAAAAAAAAAAACAACAGAAAAGATCAGTGAAACTAAGAACTGATTCTTTCAAAAGAGAAACAAAATCAACAGATGTTTAAACAGATTCATCAAGAAAAAAAAGAGAAATTCCAAATGAATAAAATCAGAAGTGAAAGAGAAGAAATTACAACCAAAAAAAGGGAAATACAAAGAATTAGACCAGAATAGTATAACAATTATATGCCAACAAATAATCTGGAATAAATGGATAAATTCTTAGAAACCTGTAATCTTCCAAGACTGAATCATGAAGAAATTGAAAATATAAATTATTTACAATGAAACTGAATCAGAAAAAAAAAAAAAAAGCTTTCAACAAATATCCAGGTCCAGATGACTTCACAGGTGAGTGTACCAAACACATAATACCTCTATCCTCCTTAAACTATTAAAAAAAAAATTGAAGAAGGAATACTTCCAACTCATTTTATGAAGCCAAAATTACCATGATATAAAAACAAATGATATTACAATAAAATAAAATTATGGGCCAACATCTCTGATGAAAAAATATGCAAAAACCCTCAAAAAATTAGAAAACATAATTCAACTATATATTAAAAGGATCATACACCTTGTCCAAGTCCCAAGTAGAACTCAATCCAGGAATGCAAGGATTGTTTAACATCCACATATCAACAAAGTGATACACCACATTAGCAAAAGGAAGGATAAAAATCATACAATCATCTCAATATATGCAGAAAAGCATTTGACAAAATTCAACCTCCATTTTTGAATAAACTCTCAATGAAGTTGATAATGAGGAAACCTATCTCAACATAATAAAGGCCAAATAGAAAAAGCCCACAGCTAACATCATAGTTATTGAAAAGCTAAAAGTTTTTAGCTCAAAGATCAAGAACAAGACAAGGAATCCCACTCTTGCCACTTTTATTCAACATATTTTGGAATTTCCAGCCATGGCAATCAGGCAGGATAAAGAAGTAAAAGTCATCCAAATTTTAAGAAAGAAGTGAAAGTTTCATTATTTGCACATCACATGATGCTATATAAAGAAAACCCAAAGACTCTACCAAAAAACTACAAGAATTAGTAAATAAATTCAGTTAAATTCAATTAATAAATAAATTGCAGAATATGAAATCAATATAAAGCAATCTGTTGGATGTCTATACACTAATGAACTATCGGAAAGGGGAATTAAGAAAACAATTCTACTTACAATTGCATCAAAAATAACAAAATGCCTAGGAATAGTTTTAAGCAAGGAGGTGAAAGACTTGTACACCGAAAACTATGAGACATTGATGAAGGTAATTGATGACAACAAAAATAAATGGAAAGATATACTGTGCTCATGAATTGCAAGTATTAATATTATAAAAGTGTCTACTACATGAGAAATAAATCTTGAGAAAGATGAACAAAGCTGGAGGTATCATGCTCCCTGATTTCAAACTATACTACATAGCTATAATAATCAAAACGGAATTATATTAGCACAAAAACAACACATAGATCAACAGAACAGAATAGAGACTCAAGAAATAAACTGCTTTTATGATCAATTAATTTATGACAAAGGAGTCAAGAGAATACAATGGGGAAAGACAGTCTCTTTAATAAATGGTGTTGAGAAACCTAGATAGCTAAATGCAAAAGAATGAAACTGGATCACTTTCTTAAACATATAATAAATAAATACAGAATGGATTAAAGAGTTGTAATACTTGGAGCCTTAAAACTCTCAGAAGAAAACATAGGCAGTAAGCTTTTTGACCAGTTTTAACAATATTTTTTTGGATATCCCTTCTCAGTCCAGTAAAAATAAACTACTGGGACTACATCAAACTAAAAGCTTATATATATATATATATATATATATATATATATACTAAAAGCTTTTGTACAGCAAATGAAACCATCAACCAAATGAAAGCAACCTATTAAATGGGAGAAGATACTTGAAAATGATATATCTAATAGGGAGTTGATATCCAAAATATATAAAGAACTCACACAAATCAATAACAACAACAAAAGACAAATAACATGATTAAAAAAATGGGTTATGTATCTAAATAGTCGTTTTTCCAAAGAAGACATACATATGTCCAACAGACATGTGAAAAGAGGCTCAACACACTAATCATCAGAGATATGAAAATCAAGCTATAATGAGATATCACATCATACTTGTCAGAATGGCTGTTATCAAAAAGATAAGAAATAACAAATGTTAGTAAGGATGTGGAGGAAAGGGAAGACTCATGTTCTGCTGATGGGAATATTAAACTGTTGCAGCCACTACAGAAAACAGTATGGAAATTCCTCAAAAAATTAAAAATAGAACTACCATATAATTCAGTAATTATACTTCTGAGTATTTATCCAAAGAAAACAAAGATATTAATTCAAAAAGATATGTGTGCCCAAATGTTCACTGCAGCATTATTTTTAATAGCCACGATATGGAAGCAACCTAAGCATCTGTCAATAGATGAGTGGATAAAGAAGATGTTATATACATACACACAGTGGAATAGTACTCAGCCATAAAAGAATGAACTCTTTCCATTTGCAGCAACAACGGCCTAGAGGATCTTATGCTAAATGAAATAAGTTAGAGAAAGTTAATGTATGATTTCACTTATATGTGGAATCTAAAAACAAAAGTTCTGTTGTTCTAAAAACAAAACAATAATTTAAAAAAAAAACAGATTCATAGATGCAGAGAACAAACTGGTGGTTGCCAGATGGGAGAGAGGGATGGGCAAAACAGGTAAAATGATTAAAAGGTAGAAACTCCCAGTTATAGAAGAAATGTCATAGAAGTGTAATTAATTACAGCATAGATAATATACTTAATAATGTAGTAACTTTGTATAGTGACAGTAGAACTATCAAGTTGATCATTTCATAATAAATAAAAATATTAAATCTCTATGTTGTACACCTGAAACTAATATTGTATGTTAATAATAGATTCAATAGCAAAGATGATAAAAATAGTATAAAACAGGAAAATTATACATATAATTTATCAGATAATATTTGGCAATAGTAAAATAATATAACAAAGTTGCCAAAATTAGTACCCATAGCTAGAATATAAATATTAGATTACCAAGTAATCCTCTGATTAACAAGAAAAACATACAGTAATTCTGAAATATTTAGATGGAAGAGAAAGCATTGTATGACAAAAGTCATGGAGCTCTGGAAAATAATATTTGTGGGAAATTTATAGCTTTAATTATCAGGAAACAGGAAAGGTTATAAAATACAAACTATGAATTCAACTCCAGAGGTTAAAAGATAGTAACAAGATAAACAGAAACAACAACAACAACAAAAAAAAAAAATAGACATCAAGGGAACAGAGACAAAAATAAATGAAGAGTAGAAATATAATTTCTTTTTTTTTAAGATTTATTTATTTATTCCTGAGAGACAGAGAGAGAGAGGCAGAGACATAGGCGGAGGGAGAAGCAGGCTCCTTGCAGCGAGCCTGATGTGGGACTCAATCCCAGATCCCAGAATCATGGCCTGAGCTGAAGGCAGATGCTTAACCACTGAGCCACCCAGACGTCCCTAGATATATAGTTTTAATTAATATTTTCTTTTTAAGATTAATAAGATTTCCCAAGACTGAATTAAAAAATAAAAAGTAGAATGTTAGAGTAAACAAAATGTGGTATGTAAAAAATTGGAAATACAGACAGCTGTGGTTTAATGTAAAAGGCAAACACAGTATTCTAATAATCTTAGATGTAAATGATACAATTCTGAAAAAATTAAAAATCAAAAAATGGCACAAGAAGAATAAGAAAACTTACATATGCAAGTAAAATTTTAAAACAAAACCAAAAATGCCTGAAATGGCCATGAAAAATCTCTTTCCAAATACCCAGACTCCAAAATCTTTGTAGATAAATTCTACTAGACATTCAGGAAATAAATGTTTTGTATATCAGGAAATTTTTCTTTAAAATAATCTAAAATTATAAAAGATACACTGCCGTTTCTGTAAGACTAGAGGAATCAAATAGGAATAATCCCCTGCAAACCATATATGATCAAAGCTTAGAAATTCTCATAAGTTCCATAAGGAGTAGGAGGGGGGAGGATGACTGTCACAACATTGTTTGTGTAAGATATTAGTGGCAATTGATGTGGTAATCACTAGAAAAATTGCTTTGTAAATAACAGAGACTCAACAATTAGAAGCAATAAATAACAAGGGAAATTAAAAAAAAAACAAAGTATTGAGTGAAAAAATTAACGCAGTGAGAAAAAAGTAATGCTATTTATGTGAATTCAAAGCACAAAAGCACAAGAAAATACATCTTTATAGGAATATATGCCAAAAAATCAGTCATCAAATGAATAAAATGGCTGACAATAAGGGAAAGAGTTAAGTAGAAGATGGAAATGAAAAAGAATAAAGGATAGAATGTTGGATGATGATAGATACATACACACATACATCTCTAAGTAGATAAAGATAAAACAGATGATTCATTTCACGAGATGATGATAACAGGCACTTAAAGAATGTGCCTCAATTGTCTTGTATGGAATTCAAATAGGAATGTTACATACATATAAATTTTTATCTAAATAATTTCTTTGGCATACAAGAGGAAGGGCAGCTTCCAAATTCATTCTATGAGACCAGTATCACCCTGATACCAAAATCAGATAAAGATACCACCAAAAAGGGAACCACAGGCCAATATCTCTCATGAATATAGATACAAAAATCCTCAACAAAATATTAGCAAACCAAATCCAACAATATGTTTAAAACATCATGCACCACGATCAAGTGATACATGGCACCAATAAAAGATAAAACCACATGATCATTTCAGTAGATACAGAAAAAGCATTTGACAAAGTACACAACATTCATTAATGATAAAGCCCTCTGCAAAGTAGGGCTAGAGGGAATATACTTCAACATCATAATAAAGACTTTATATGAAAAACCCATAGCCGACATCATACTCAATGGTGAAAAACTGAGAGCAGTTCCCCTAAGGTCAGGAACAAGACAAGGGTGTCCACTCTCACCACTTTTATTCCACATAGTACTGGAAGTCCCAGCCACCACAGTTAGACAACATAAAGAAAAAAAAAGACATCCAAATTGGCAAGGGAGAAGTAAAACTCTCATTATTTGCAGATAATATGATACTGTATTATAGGAAACCCTAAAGACTCCACTGAAAAAGTACTAGAACTAATAAATGAATTCAGTAAAGCCAGTCAGTCAGAGAAAGACAAATACCACATCTTACTCATATGTGGAATTTAATAAAGAAAACAAAGAAGCAAAGGAATAGAAAAGAGAAAGAGACAGGCCAAGAAACAGACTCTTAATTATGGAGAACCAACTGATGGTTAGCAGAGGGGAGGTTGGTGGGGCATTGGGGGAAATAGGGTATGGGGAGTACACTTATGGTGATGAAAAAATAAAATGATATAAACAAACAAATTAACATTTGAGGCACATGGAGGCAAAACAAGAATGTGTGGTTTCTAGCCTGAGCTCTAGTGGGGGAAATAGATTTTCCTTAGTATTTGTAACCACTGGAATGCCCTCACAAGGATTTGGAGTGCAAATTTATGCACTGCTATGACCATAAAAATTCAAGCAACAAAATGTTTCTACTTTGATAGTGTCTTAAGACCCTTTACAGCAGAGAAGTTTTCATCTCTAGAAATTTGTGCCTTTGGCTGATGCTTCGCAAGGTGCCCAGAGACAGAAATGAACAAAACAAAAATCACAGAATCCAAACTTGTAAAATACACCTGGGGGCACCTGGGTGGCTCAGTCAGTTGAGCATCTGATTCTTGGTTTTGGCTCAGGTCACGATCTCAGGGTCATGAGATTAAGCCCCGTGTAGGATCTCCACGCTCAGCAGGGAATATGCTTAAGATTCTCTCCCTCCTCACTCTCCTTCTGCCCCTCCCTCTACTCACACTTGCACCCTCTCCCCCTCAAATAAATAAAAAAAAATCTTTAAAAAGAGATACATGTGAATGTCAGTAGAAGCAACAATAGAGTCACTGTGCTGTCCCAAATTTCAAACACTGGGATTACTGGATATAGAAGATAAATTGAGGAGATTAAAAATATTTAGGCAGTTGTAGAGAACTGTGAATACATAAGAAAGGTAAGGGACCCTTTCAAACACTTTTTTAAGACAAACAGGATATTTCATTGTAACCTAACCAGTTAACAAGTTGACCAGCACCAAGCTGACGTCTCTTCTTGGAGAACTGGGAGACAAATCTGAAGAGTCCGTCAAAGAAACTGGAATCAATGCAGATGATTTTCACTAGATGATTAGAAACATTATTGTTTGAGAAAATTGGTAACATTCCTAGAGTCATTTGTAAATATCAGCTACACTTGAATATGCAGTTATCCAATGAGATAACAAATCCACTTTTGATAATGTATCCCAGAACAATTTCTGCATATTTGCACTTATCAAAGTGTCTAAAAATGATCCTAGCATCACTGTTCGTAATAATGAAAATGTGAAACAAACTATCCTTCATATGGTGAATGTGGCATATTTATAAGTGAATCATTAGAGAGGAAATAAATTGAAGCTATAGAAATCACTATGAATAAATAAAATATTAAAATAATATAAAGTTTTATAACATGCGAACTCAGTATATTGTCAAAATATCCATATATATTAAACTTATAGAGCATATTGTAAGAGTACTTAACAAAATCAAGAAAAAGTTTTCTTTCAAAGAGGTAGTCAGGTAAAGAACATGATTGAGGAGGTAGGTACGGAGGAGCTTAAACAATATTGTCAGTGTCTTATTTCTTACTTTGGTGTTGGATTCAGAGGGTTTTATAATTTTATACATCATCATACATCAGAAATATTTTCTAATAAATTAAAGAGAAAGAAAATTTGCCTAAGTGACAGATTCCAATAAACTAATAAAAAATTAATTTGCTTAAAACATCTGTTGTTAATTTCATTATCCTAGAGAAAAATATATTGATACATGCAGACATTTGATATTGTGTGACTGCACAGGCGTATGATTTAAACTGATGCTTAAAAAAGACCTGTGTACAGCAGGTTGTAAATAGGTCCTAAGGGGACAAAACAACCCAGCTGGGGTGTGTGGCCCACCTGCCTGATTAGCACTGTGGCTGAAAGGAGCTGACAAGCAGCTTCTATTTTTATCTAATCTTTAAATTCCAGGAACCTCATTTCACTAAATCATAGCTTTCTAGTAGGATTGCAAAAGCTTTCCCTCTGCTTATTCCTTTTTAATCTAGATTTCTCTCAAGAGCTCTACTCATAGATGGTTACTATCCTGATAAACTCTTCATCTGCTCTGCCACTAGGTCACTGGGGAAAAAACAAAAACAACCGAGATAAAATGAAAGCAAAAGGGTAAGAGTAATTTGATCATTATTCATACTGGTAAACACTAATTTTAAGATTTAAAAATTTATGGTTTTCTATTATTGTTAATGTTTTTGCATTGTGAATAATGTAGACCAATACACAAAGCTAAATATATTTATGACTACTTGGACTCTTTTGCTTAAAGAGACAATAAAAATGCACCCACAAGTTTATTGAACATTCCTACAATTGGTCTTTTAAAGTTAGCTTTAATTTCACACTATATTTAATATATTTTTTAAAAGATATAATGCTGGCGTATTGGCAATGACAAGGTATTATACCACAAACACATTCTTAAATATGCTAAGTATAACATAGCATAAGAAAATTTTAGTATTTTATCAACTGCACATGTGCACATTTCTAATTGATTTCATTCATGGTTATAGATTAGATTAAATGTATATTTACAATGATTGTGAGTATGGGTGTAAGTAGTAAGACATATGAGGGTGAGGGTAGTGATAGATGAAGAACCCATATGATTTGCTCTTTGATTTGACATCAGTGATGGGGAGCCAAACTCATTTTCCAAGAATTGGAGACAAAGCTAGATTAGAAATGTGTAGACATTTCATATGAATTACTGGCTTTAAAAGAAAGCAAGGATATCAAATGACAGGAAAATAGATCAGATCTTTATGTCAATTTTCCAAACGTGAGAATAAATCTCATCAACTTTAGATTTTCAACTTGTGATCTATTCAATTAGAATTTTTTTTATGAAAAAAAAAGAATTTTTTTATGTTGACATACAATTTAGAGTGGACATCCCAAATTTAGAGTTAGATTTCTAAACTAATACAAGGAGGATATACTACTTGCTTTGTGTCAAAAAGTAAAGTCAAAGACTGTGTGGTATATTCACACTACGCACTCTGTTAAGAAGAAAAAAACAAATCAGTGAGTTCAAAGGCTTTCAATGATATAATTTATTACTGCATTCAAAAGCAATGGCAAAATTGTGTTGGAAAGCAGGTTCACTAATGATTAGTTCCTTTAGCAGGTGTGGTTCAACCCATTTTAAATTTAAGTAAAGATATAATATTTCAAAATACTTGAAATCCTTTTCAAATAGCATAGAAATCTCATAACATTTAAATTTATTAAATAGTCAGAGGCCTACATGTACATCTTTTAAGTAATAGTCAAATTTCTAAAAGTCTGAGAAAGTATCAGAAGTTTGAGACAATCTAAAACTATTTGATATTTAAATCCCAAAAGATTTTGAGTGGCTAATATTGTGATACAACAGGAGTGAAAAAAGAGAAAAATCCAGGAGTCATGTAATATTTCATATGTATTAATAGTAAAAAAATTTTCTGTTTGCAAAATTGAAATATTCGTTACAGAACATTAGGTATATAAGCCATATATTCTTATATATTAGTGCTGTGGCTGTGTTGAAACATTCGAATTTTAGATTTATTAGATTTATCAATTAAGCTGCAATAAATTAAATTGTGTTAGGCTCAAAGCTCTAAATTATAGCCTCATCTAGGAAATTGAAAGGGAAATTGAAATAAAATAATATTAATTATTATTTATCCGGTCTATTAAATGTCATCAGCATTTTCAATACAATGTGAAACCACATTCTGTTTCAAATTACTGTAATATCATACTAGCCCACCATGTCAGTGCACAAGCAATCACAAAGGTCAAGAAGAGTCAAGAGTCACAGTGGAATGAGAATGCCAATAATAGTTTATAAATAGCATAATCTATAACTCAGACAAATAAACAATTACGTCCATAAACATAAGGAAAACCAACATTTGAGTGGACTGTGGAGAAAGATGGGCTGCAAAAAAGATCAAGGTTAAGAGATCAGAACCATGCACAGATGCCTGACTTCTGGATGAAGGTCACAGGTCTGTAAAAAGTTTCAAATTTCTCAAATTTTAGTGAGTATAAGAATCACTGGGGAACTTGTTAAACTGCAGACTTTTTTGAATTCCACTTTAAGAGAAGTGAATTGATTCAGCATCCTTCGTCTAAAATACTTTTAAAATATAGTCTTCATAGGGGCCATTTCTTATCGTTCTTTCAAGATTATATTGGAAATGTAGAATAAAGACACAACACAACTGAATGTTACAATCAGTTGGCTTGTTTATTTGAGATTAGATTAATCCCTTATTTTCAGCTCTGCTATTTTTTTCTCCTCCCTAAATATCTTTCATTCCATAACTTTCTTAAAAATTTAGCTGAAATTTTTGGTTAGAAATAATAGTGGATTCATGTTAGATTTATACTCAAATTTGTGGGTAAATTGGTAAACCTATACATATCACAGGATACGAGAGGCTCTATAATTTCACAGTATCTTCTTTGAGTTTTGGAATAGTGATTGGATTTCTCAAATATAATTTCCTCGCGTTAAGGAATTACGCAATTTCCTTGCGTAATTTAATTGCGTTCCTTTATCGTTTTTCTATTTATGTTGACATGTACCTCTAATTTGAATTTTGCCCCTCAAAAAGGGATACGGGAAGTTCTAAATCCTAGTGCCACACAATGTGACCTTAACTGGAGATAGAGTTTACAGAGATAAATAAGTTAAAACGGAGTCATTAGGGTAGGTCTAATCCAATATTACCGCTGTTCTGGAAAATTTGGACAGGGAGAGACATGTACAGAAGGAATTTGGTATGAAGATACAGAGAGAAGACAATTTACAAGGAATACCAAAGGTTGCCAGCAAACCTCCAGAGAAAGGACTGAAGAGATTATCCTTCAGGGTCTCAGATCTCTAGACTCCAGAACTGCTGGACAATACATTTCTGTTGTTCTCAGCCACAAAGTTTATGAGATTTTTTATAGCTGTCTTAGCTTATGATCACTTTTCTTAAGTGGAACATGAGTTTATTTGAGTGACCCCTGTTGATTGGTACCAATAAATTGCTATGTAAAAAGCTAACACCGCTTCTGACATAAATATTATTGAGACCACACTCCCCTTTTAATTCCTCATTAACGATCGGTTTATGTTTATCTAGGAAACACTTAAAATTCCACGTATGCTCCTGGATCGAGGTAATTTTTCTGTGATTGAACTAGGTCTTGACTTTTTTGAACTAGGCCAATTTTTGAATATTGGAGCAACATTTTTCCACTTCTAAACATCTACTACACATGAGTTTATATGCTTTGACGGTTTTGAGTTGTTATTTTTCTCGCCTGTTTTTTGTTGTTGTTTCATTTTGTTTCTTTGCTGGAAGTAAAATGGAGGGTTCTGGTTCAAGATAAAAGGGAAGAAGATGCCACAACCTAAAAAGCAGGAAGTTAAAAAATAAAAGTAAGGCATGAAATGGACAAAGAAAAGATAAGGAAGAGGAGTATGAGAAATAATAGAAGGCAAAAGAGCAGCCACCAAGGTAAGGGAGGAATTCTGACCCAGGCTTCATCACTGCCCAGCTCCCCAAGACTAACAAAGGGAATGATAAATCCAAAGGCACTGCTTTGATGAGCAATTTTCGGAGACTCTGCTTGGGAATACAGTTGGCGTACGTGAGAAGTCATTCTCTCCATTCCAGGTCAAGAGACAAGAAGCCGCCGGCGCCCACAATGCTGAAAACCCATGTCAGGAGCAACAAGCAACATCACCCTTCCTACTGCCATTTGTGCTTTCGTGGAAAGGCAAAAGCCACAGAGACAGCACCCAGGATTTCTGTCACCCTGGGACTCCCTAAAATACAGGAAGGAGGTATTTGCGGCCTGGAGACAGGATCAGCTATGTAATCTGCAGGGCTCAGGGCAACATTAAAATGCAAGGCCCCTTGTTCAGAAATTATTAAGAATTTCAAAGTAGTGACAACACAGTGTAAACCCAAACAGGTGGCCTAGCTTAGCATGCAGAGGGTTCCAAGCAATTGTGTAGGTTACGGGCCTGTAAAGCTGGCCCTACTTGGACATGATTCATACATAAACAGATAAGGGCTAGGAACTGATGTGATGCAGTATTGTAGCAAAATTAAATTACCGTTAAATGGGCAATCGAGTCCCTGTAATTCCTCTATTTAGTAAGTACGATAGCTATTTGAAAGCGTAAAATTTTAATTTTGTTCTTTAACTGCCTTAAAAAATTAAAATGGTGAATCTGCTTAGAGTATCCCTCTCAATAATATGTTTCAAAGTATTAAACAAATAAATGACTCACTATTTTGACATTTTATTTTCTAGTTTTTCATTAAAATGATTACTCAATCAAGAGTGCTTTCTAAACTCTACCTGAATTATATGCATGAAGTCAAAACATCTTCTTAATTGATATATAGCACACATTATTTCTGATTAGCAACACTTACACAAAGTTGGCATTTTCATAATAGATTAAACAAATAGAAGCCAATTGTTTATCTTACCATGAATTTACTGCTGTCTCTGATATGAATTTTAAGTAGTAGTTGAGTCATCTTATTTCAAGTGTGGAGATACAGTGGGCAGACAAGCCATACAGACAAATAGGAATGGTTAACACTGCCTTGAGATTTAGGATACTTACATTGTTTTTTGCTTCATTCAACTTCTAACAGAATTTCCCAAAAGAAACAAAATCTTTTCTATCCAATCATGCCTGCTTTACTTATTTTCATAAATGCCTGAAATAAAACATTTTTTCCCTCTTACATTTCTTTGAACAATTTACATTCACATACCTGACATTTCCCATCCTTCTTTCATATCCATTGTCATATATATTCTAAATAAGAAATCAATTTAGAATTATTATTATACTTAAATACTGAATAATATTTTTGTTGTCTTCTTCATACCCCCTCCCCCATTTGCAATTGAAGGGTAGGATAAAATAAAGCTTACTTGAAGAATCTTTAAGAATGAATTTTTACTCATACAAATTAGTTGGACGGGTCAGCTTTTTTGCCAGTACTAGGCAACATTTTCAAATTCCTTTATGTTTTCTAATAAGAATAATGACAACTCATGTGATTCTCTTTTCATAGGTGTTGTAAACGGTCCGCAAATCAAGTTTCTCTATAAATAAAATGTTGTTGTATCTGAATTCTATCCAGGTCTAATTAATGATATTGATATGACAGCGTCTAAACTTAAGTTCATAAAATTCATCTCTTTATTATCTGTATTATATGCTACTATTTTATGTGTGTGTGTGTGTGAGAGAGAGAGAGAGAGAGAGCAAGAGTGGTGGGGGTGGGAGGCAGGTAGGGACAGAGGGAGAGGGAGAGAGAATCCTAAGCAGGCTCCATGCACAGTGTAGAGCCCGCCTCAGGGCTCAATTTCACTGAAATCATGACCTGAGCCAGACCAAGAGCCGGATGCTAAACCCCCTGAAGCCACTCAGGCGCCCCATACCCTACTATTTCAAAAGGGGCTTTTTCCCTTTGTTCTTTTAAATATATTCTGAATGTCCTCTCGTTATCCTACTGACTCCTCCAATTCCATCGTTACATCTTAACATTTAATCACCTGTGTCCTTAATTTTTCTGGGATTAGTCTTGTAACTACTGGGTGGTCATTACCATTTCTGTTTATTGTCCATCATTTTTTCTCCATTCTTCTTTCATTTATCTCATCTATAAAATTATGAACGAGTTTTTGGAGGACTTATTTCCCCACTATTTTCAAACTTAGATGCACACAGTTTTGAATAGCAAAGCCTCTTTTGATGAAGTTTTAATAAACTTCTTTTATATGAGAGAACTTTTTCATTCCTGTTTTCCACGTATAAAATAACGATTGCATTTTAATTTCCAAAGGCCTATTTTAATGGCTTCTCGAGTTTTACTGATAGCCTATATTAATCAATGTGCTATATCATCTAAATTTTTTGTACTGAAATGAAAAAGCAGTAAAACCATCCTTTCAAATCTTATGATGCATAGTAACAATTCTAAATTTAGGTGCTAATTTCTAAGATAAACAACTTATATCATTATAACAGAATTAATTATCTTAAATTTGGCATGGACAGTTAAATCATTGTTTCTAAAATCTTATTCATTTGTTATTACTTGATCAAAACTAACTGTGGTCTCTTTAAAAACTGAATTTTTGTACTCCTCTAGAACAGTAAATGCTTTGAGAGATTTATATTTGAACAATTATGCTCCTTTAATTTATCTCTGGAATTAAACAAGGTTCCCATTTCATGAGACTTTTCTAGGAAGCTATTCTCATTACTTTTGAAGTGAATTCTTAAAATTAAACTCTCCTTGACGGTTTTTTTTTTCTGTCCTGTGTTCTTCTTCTCAGAGATTTGTGTAAGCTTTCTAAATGCATTTCATCATGCAGATTAATAAAAAATAGACTAGGAAACTGAAAAATATGCATCCCTTCCTTTCCCTTGCCCTGTATTTACCTTAATTACATTTTCTATCTTTTCTTTCTTTCTTCATTATTCAGCTATTTTTCCATTGGTATTTTCATTCTCCTTCTGTTGGCCTCCCTAAGTTTCTTTAACAGCCTTTACTCTGCTCATATGCCTTCCTGCTCATTCTCAGGCCAGTTGTTCTTAAAATAAGAATGTTGCTTGCTGATGAAAAATTCTTCATCAGAGGTCGTCTTTGTGGGGCATCTGGGTGGCTCAGCTGGTTAACCGCCTGACTCTTTATTTTGGTTCAGGTCATGATCTCAGGGTTGTGAGAAGGTTGCCAGGCTCCATTCTGGGTGTGGAGTCTGCTTAGGATTCTCTCTCCCCCTCTCCATCTGCCCATCTCGCCCTGAAAAAAAAAACATGACCTTTGAGTATCTGTATGATATTTTGCTGATTGCTTTGGGGGCTTATTAGTAGAAGAGGTGAACATTTATTAGCAGATAGCACCTGTGATGGTTAATGTTATGTGTCAACTTGACTGGGCCACAGGGTGCCCAGCCATTTGTTCAAACATTATTCTGGGGTCTTTGGTGAGAATCTCACATAGATGAGATTAACATTTGAATCAGTAAACTGAATAAAGCAGATTGTTCTCCCTAATGTGGCTAGCCTCATACAATCAGTTGAGGAACCGGGGACACCTGGGTGGCTCAGCAGTTGAGTATCTGCCTTTGGCTCAGGGCGTGATCTGGAGTCCCAGGATCTAGTCCCACATCGGGCTTCCTGCATTGAGCTTGCTTCTACCTCTGCCTGTGTCTCTGCCTTTCTCTCTGTGTCTCTCATGGATAAATTAAAATCTTAAAACTAATTTTTAAAAAAACAATCAGTTGAGGAACTAAATAGAACAAAAAGGGAAATCCTCCTGCCTGACCACTTGACCTAGGATATGGGTCTTTACCAGCCTTTAGACTGAAACTGAAACACGGGCTCTTCTTGGGTCTCAAGTCTTTCCCGGTTCTCCAGCTTGCCAACTGCAGATCTTGGGACTTAGCTTCCATAATGTTATGAGCCAATTCCTAATAATAAGTATCTTCCTTTTTCTTCCTCTCTCTTTTTTTCTTTATGTATTTGGAAGCTTCATTTGTAGACACATGAATGTTTAGGATTGTTCTTCCCTCTTGATGAATTGACCCTTTTATCATTATGAAATGACTTGCTTTATCCATAGTAATAGCCTTTACCTTGAAATTAGTTTTATGTCACAGTGATATTATAACTGAACTTACATGAGTTGACTCCCTGGTGAGGTACAGGAAGACACTACACCGGATGGAGTTGTCCCACAAAGGACAGTTGTGGGACAGACATTTGCAGTTGCAGCAAATGAGGAGCTCATGGGAAATAACTTCCAAAGCCAAGAGGTGGTGAGTGGTTTCCTTTTATTTAGGGTTAGAATTAATATTCAGAAAGGAGGTTTTGTCATTGCACATAAAGTCAGGCCAAAAGTTGCTCAGCCATACTTAGAAAACATGCCTTTTCAGTTATTCTATGTTATAGAAAAAGAAGCTTGTGCTCCTTCTTGAGTAGAGATTCTAACATTATAATAAAGCAGAGGTCACTTTCAGACAACGGGAAGGGGCTACGGGCCACTCTCTAAGAGCTATCTATGAAGTGGATGTGGCCTTGGGCTTATTATTGTCAACAGTACTGGGTATTTTACCGCTGATTTATTGTCTCTGATACAGTTAGGATATCTCCTGGTTTGGTAGACTGTTAACTCTTGCATTCCCTCTTCCGTTAAAATCTTTGATTACTGGGTTTTGCATTTCTTTTAATTTTAACACTTCCTAGGAAGTTCTGCAAGGAGTGTACTTAGGCAAGTAGAGCCTTACCGTAGGGCATAGAAGGGGTGAGGCTGTGGAATAGCTGGGGGTCTAAAATGATTTCCTAAAGTCAAAGATTTATATTTCTTTTTCTGGAGACCTCTAATGCTTTCTCTTTACAATATTGCTAGTCTAGCTTTTTCCTCTGATTAATGTTACCATGGGATATATTTGTGTATCATTTAACTTTTAATTTATGTGGATATTTATATTGAAATTGCACTTTATAGGCAGTATATAAGTATTCCTTGTGTTTCTAATGATGACAATCTCTATCTTTGAACTGTACTATTTTGACAATTTATATTTAAAGTGACCATTAATATATTTAGATTTGAATCTGTTAGCTCACTTTTTTTTTGCATTTGTCCTTTCTGTTGTTTGATTACTTTATCTTTTTCTTCCTCCTATTGAATTAATTGAACATATTCTCATATGCTGATCTGCCATCTGTTTATCTCCTTTGGTAGGATGTCTTTTCAGATATTTTGTCCATTCTTAATTGAGTTGTTTTCTAATTGTTGACTTTCAAGAGTTCTTTGAATATTTGGATACAAGTCCAAATCATTTGCCAGATATGTCTTTTGCAAATATCTCACCCAGTCTGTCACTTGTTTTCTCATTCTCTTGACAACGTCTTTTGAAGAGGACAGATTTTAATTTTAATGAAGTCCAGTTTATCAATTATTTATTTCATAGAATGTGCCTTTGGTGTTGTAACTAAAAAGTCATCACCATTTCCAAGGTCTTCTAAGTGTCTTCCTATTTTATTTCCTATGAGTATTATAGTTTTATGTTTCTCATTTAGGTCTATATCTCATTTTGAGTTAACTTCATTCTTAGCTTATTAGCAACAACTCATTCACCTTTTAAAATTTTTATTGGTTATTTAGGGGGTTATGCACAGCTTTAACATATCCACCATCAAGTCATATTACCTCATGTCTTCTATGAGAAGAGAATCCTACAATAATAAACATCTATTTTCCCCATTCTACCCTTTATGCTGAAATTATGCATTCACTATAAGAAATGTTAAAGTCAATCTTCTAGGCAGAAGAAAAATGATCCCAGTTGGAAATATGGATTTATACAAAAGAACAAAAAGTAACAGAAATGATATGAACATGAGTACATATCTATCAGTTTTAAATAAAACAAAACTTCTTTTCTCCCCCAGAGTTGCACTGCATAATGGGAATGCAAGGGAAATAAACAGAGGGATAGAATGTACAGAAAGGTTCACTCTTTCCCTATTCCTCTCCCATAAGTATATCTGCCCCTCTGTTTATCCCATAAGAATCTTCTTGGTCTCATTCTTTCTGAGATTGGCCTATTAAGGGTTTTCTTGGTATATTTAAGAAACATCTGTTTGAGAGTTTTCAAAACAAGCATAACTTATCCCAAGTAAGTGTACCCTTAATTTATTAAAATGATTTGTTCCCTGAAACCTCTCACTTTTTTGTTTCTAAAATCTATAATTTCTAAGTATACCAGCTATTTGTTTTGGTGTAAACCCTGGAACAGGAAGTACCAGTAAATAAAAGATTAGACACTGAGAAGGAACACAATTCTCTCAGTTTGAACTGGTGAAATGCAAGGTGAAACTGGAGAGGCATATTCCACATATGAAAATAAGGTTGAATGATGCATGACTTGATACATATCACAGTTTTTTAAGAAACCTGTGGGTAAGAAGGACATACGGCTCAAATGTGACTTCCCTGCTCATTCCTTTTATTTATAATATGCATATAATATACCTATACTGAACCAGAACAATGAAATAATCATCTTTTGATACTATATTTCAAGAGCAAAATTAGGTGAGGATTGGCATGATTAGCTATGATGAAATGGCATGGTTGCTTAGATACTATATATGCCACTGGGATATCATAACATAAATATTTACAGCAAGTGATCAGAGAGTGATACTAAGGAGTCTTACTAGTTGGAAGATATATTCAGGAGTCTTAAATCAAATAGCCTGTCTTTGTAATTATATTTTTTTTCAGTAATGAATGTCAGTTTAATTGACATTGGTTCAACAGACTAAATAATGCAGTTAATAAGGGACAGCTAATCAGAGCTCACAATATTACTTCACATCTAAGCAGCCGAAGTAGAAGTGCTTATTTACTAGAGTATATATTTCGTTTTCCACACATAGAACAAAATCAAGATGAAACCTTACCATGGGAATTTCAGCTATGGTTATTCTTCTAAAATGTAGAGATAAAATATTGAAATGAAATTTTCCGGTCTAGTTTTTCTGTGTAATTTCTGAAACTGAATGCAACATATGCATAGATGTGATTAAGTTTCTAAGATGAGATGGGCCAAATAATTGGTCCTTTACTGCTAAAGTACTTAAAAATTTGGTCCAATATTTAATTAATGAATAAATGAGTTACTCTCTAAACATAAAAAGTAATACATAATGAATTTTAGATAAATAAAAATGACCTTGTTCTGAAATCTACTAGGAATACTATAAGGGAAAAACTAATAAATTAACAAATGATTCATTTATTCACTAATAATTATTCACTTGTATACTACTAATTTAAGGATAAATATACAATATGATTTTGTTTCTAAGTATAGAATCAGTTCTTTGAACAGAGACAAGTTTTAATAGTCATATGACAAATACAGGCACCCTTCCATGAAATCAATTTTAACGATATAATTGCATTCAGGTACAAACAGCAAATACTCACTGTGTATATTAACAGTATTGAAACCTAAGATATATTCCGTTAAAACCTAGCTGACATTCTTGATCAAACATTACCCTGGGTGTTTCTTCAAAAGTTTTTTGGACTAGATAAACATTTAGATAGATAGAATGAGTAAAGCAGACTGTCCTCCTTAAGGTGGTGGTCCTATCCAATCAGTTGAAGGCTTAAATAGAACAAAAAGGCCTACACTCCCCTTAGATCTGGGATATTGGCTTTTCCTTGCTATCAGCCTGGAACCGAAACATTGGCTCTCCCTGGTTCTTGAACCCGCTAATGTCTGCACTGATTCTATACCATCAGTTCTTCAGCTTCTCAGGCCTTCGGGCTCTGAACCACCAGCTCTCCTTAGTCTCCAGCTTACTGACTCACCCTGCAGATCTTAGGACTTACCAGCCTCCAAATCATGTGAGCCAATCCCTTGTAATAAATCTGTTTCAAAATACATATACATCCTAGTGGTTCTGTTTCTCTGGAGAGCCCTAATACAGAATGTAGAAGTGCATGTTATTAATAAATTGTTGTTAATCATTACATTATCATGTGGTATGTGTGTGTGTGTTTTATGGATGTAAATTCAATATAGTAATGTAACATTGATTTAAGAAAGAATAACTTCTTTAATGTTCACCAGTTTAGGAAACTCATTTTTCTCATTTCTTTAATTCTTTTAGTAAACTATCTGATTGATTAAGTTGCAAACGTCACAATAAAGCTATTTATATAAAGGCAAACTGTGATATATTTATTTGTGATATATCTTTAATCTTTGCAGATATAGAAAACTTTTACACCAAGAAATATCCCAAGAAGCAGCAAAGCATAGGAACTAAGTGGCTGTACTTTGAAAATATGCTTATCATTAAAAAGTGTATAGATATTTGACTATAATAGCAAGTGCAAAAAATTAATATTTGTTGCATTATAGTTTACTCTGTTGATTTAATTTTTGTCATGATAATATGTAAGGGGGTAAATTTGTAGAGAAATTAATGGTTTTAAATAAAATATTTATTCTGATATCCCTGTATTTTTTAAATTTTATTTATTTATTCATGAGAATCACAGAGAGAGAGAGGCAGAGACGTAGGCAGGAGAAGCAGGCTCCCCACAGGGAACCCGATGTGGGACTCGAACCCAGGACCCCGGGATCACACCCTGAGCTGAAGGCAGATGCTTAACCACTGAGCCACACAGGTGCCCCTGGTATCCCTGCATGTAAAATTGAGTACGCTTGCTGTACTCCTCCCCTTCATAAATAAGATAGGATAAATTAAGCAATGTTTGTAGTGTTTGCAAGTTTTGACAAAGTAATACTGCTATCTCTAGAGAATTCTGAGATTCTTGAGCCAATACATTTAAAAAGTAAACACGATGCATTTTATAAATTTCAGCTCAGTGAGAAGTCTTATATGCTAAAATATACCTTTTTCACTTGTATTTCTAAGTCTCTCAGTTGTCCTTTGCTTATGAAAACTCTTATTCTATTATAAAAGGAAATTAAATTAATTCAGCACAATTAGCACTTCACAAAATCAGGAGATTACACACAGCTATTTTCCAATTTTAGGTGATTCTAAATTATGCCTTTAGTGACTCCAAGTAATTCCCCAAACTAAGTATTTTGCTCACCATTTAGTAATTTATAGATTTATCATTCTTCCCTTCCTAAGGAGATTTTAAAATCCCTTTTCTGTCAGTTATATTTATTATTTTTCATAATCATGGTTGTGCAGTTTGAGTATTTATGGTTTAAGTGATAATATTCTTAGTAAATCTTGCTAAATTTTATTTATTTTTAATTTGAATTTTTTGTTGGTTTCTAAATTTATCCATATTGATTTTACAACTGAATTTTTTCAGTAAAGACCATAAACTTCATATGAAATGCCAGTGGTACCGTGTACTAAGGGTTAATGAATATCTGTTGAATTAACATAAATATATATATTGCCTTAACTATTAATATATTAAGTTTCATAAAATATGACTGAGTTGTTCTTCCCACTGTGCACCTGTTGTGTATTTGTTGGAATCATTATCTTACCATTTATAAACTTTCTGTAAGCAAGTCTCCCTATATTTTCTTCCCTTATCTTTTTTTTGATATTTTACTTATTTATTCATGAGAGATACAGAGAGAGAGAGAAAGAGAGAGAGGCAGAGACACAGGCAGAGGGAGAAGCAGGTTCCATGCAGGGAGCCCGACATGGAACTCGATTCTGGGACTCCAGGATCACATCCTGGGCCAAAGACAAGTGCCAAACAGCCGAGCCACCCAGGGATCTTATTCCTTTATTTTTTTAATTATGGCAAAACAACCAGCACCAAATAACAACTAATTAATAATAATAATAATAATAATAATAATAATGATAATAATAAAATTAAGCCATTATTTTCATCTTTAGGTAGATGGGAAATTATTTCAGCAGAATATTGGCAAGGAATTCATGTTCCCAGTAGGATATTTTAAGAGCTTATATATCACCACCTTGCCTTGATTTGCCCCATATCTATGAGAAAATGGTCCACAGCTGATCAAGAAAGTTGTTTGTTACTGAAAATTGATATTAAGTAATCTAGTAATAATATTAAGAAAACATTTTTAGGAGAGAGCTAACAGGAAAAATTACCAATTTCCCATCAGGCAAAATGGAATGTATATATATGTATTATACATATATATATATATATATATATATATATATATATATATATATAAAATATATATATAATGAAAAATTTACCCAGCAATGCTAAGTGGTAAGTGTGTGAATTATTACAACAAGGATAATTTGGCTCCTAGCTTCAGAAATCTGTTACAAATACACACACACATACACACTCCCTCCAAGACCTAGACATTCTGGAAAAAACACAACAAATTTTATTTAAATGTATATCTTGAGCTTTCAAGAAAGAAAGAAAGAAACAAAACATACTAGAAACAGGAAAATGAAAATCAGTTTACAAGAGTCAAGATGAATACTGCACGTTCCATAAGCTGCTGGTATAGCAATTCTGGGGCTTGAAATACATGGCCCATATAAAGCAGGAGATAAAGCTTTGGGCTTCTAAAAACTAGTTCATATCTCTGACGACTGTAAAAAATCTGCACCTTCAGAGAGATGTACCATTAGTGAAAGTCTGAAGGAGGAAAAATAAATAAATATTTGCATCCACTGGAGCATGAAGAAACCAAGGCAACTGTCTCTGATTCGTTTCTAGGGGATTGAGGAAACCTCTGAAAATACATAATAACAACTCTAAGCCCAGTGTAGGTTTTAAATATGCAATGTCTGTCATAGGAAAACCCAGGGTAAGATATTAATATCAACTTGGCCCTGGCTGGTTATTGCTAAGGTTGATAAAAACAAAGGATTTCCAGGGAGATGTTTCCCACAGGTTGCATCACAGCCTATTTCCACCCCCTGTCCATACTGTTGGTTGGATAGATAGAAAATGTAATATTTATAGTTCCCAAACTTTCTTTCCTATGAAGGTTTGAATGTGAATTGGGTTCTTCCAATTGGATGCACCTGCACGAGATTAGGAACAACTGCTATGGCAGAGGCCATCTTCCTGACGCTACTGTTGCCAGGAAGCAATGCCATAATATTGAGTGACAGAAACAGTCACGGTGACCAGAATTAGCATTTCGTATCCAGCTGTCATCTCCATGAGGATCTAAAGCATGCCACTTCTATAAGAATTAAATGTATCAGTGGGGAGGAAGTAGGTCTCTTAAATTTAGAATGGACCCAAATGCATAGTTTCAGATACACACTATTGTACTTCCATTGTCAACAAAATCAATTCTATCTATAAGTTGAATCAAACTACTCGAGAGATACTTAAAGACATTATAGTAGCTTCATTTGTAATAGTTTTCTTCCAATAGTGACATACCAATACTTTTCTACCCCCTTTCTATTCCTGAGTGTCAGATCCATATGCCCCAGAGAGAACAATAACAAAATCTAAGAAGGAAGTAACACATAAAAATAATTGTAAGATGTTAATAATTTATAACCGCAAAAGCCTGGATAGCACATGTGGGGATTAATTCTAATAATGATGACCTACACAGGAAAGAAAATTACTAGATTAGGCCATATTTATTGATGTGGGGATAATTATGAATGTTCTGGATTTAGCAGACTACTTTAGAATATGATAGTTGATTTTTTTGCTTGATTTATTGACCAAAACTAGAATACTCATCAGTTTCAATTACTCATATTAAATAATGTTGAGTCGTAAATTTTTTAATATAGTTAAAAAGACTAAATGAGACACTTAAAGTGTAGTGAAGTTAGAATAGACTTCTCTTAAAGTACATATTCAGGCTTTGTAATGACGTCCTCTCAAGACCAGAGTATGCAATCTTTATAAAAGCAGTGGGCTGATCACCGATACCCATGAAAAGTTCTGTGGTTATGCCAAAGCAGAAATTGACACTAAATCTCTAATATGTGATGTGTTCCTAGATGAGCCAGCCAATTACCTGGGGTAGGTCGGTTACATTGGTCACATTCATCAGGAAGTTTGTAGATATTTTCCACACTGGATATAGATTTAACTTCCCTGTCAGCAATAGTTATGAAGTTGTCACCCTCTTTAGATTCATCAAATGCCTTATTCACTGCTATATATCCTACAAAATATTACCTTTGGACCAAATAACTTAATTTTCATGCAAGAGAAGTGATTAACATAACTAAAAATTCACTGACCTTACCATAAATCCTAATATTCAGAAGCACCTGGGTTTATAGATTAGCTCAATGGTTTATCTTATTGAGTACTTAGTTATGTTTCCAGCCAGGAGGAAATTGCTTGTGAATTAATGGCTTAAGATGAAATGCATATTATCAATTATAATCAATATATGACCCTGTTCTCTCATATACCGAATACCAGGGAACAAAGGAATAACAATAGAAAAAGTATTTCTTACTATTATACTTAATAGTATATTCTCATATTTTTGTTTACTCCTTTTCTAACTTTGAATTGTGTTATTTTAGTATTCAAGGGAGAAATGTTCTCAGTAAGTCACAAAAAATTCTTCCATGAATTGGATGTTTAAATTGCTACTTGACAACTGTATATCTTCATGCAATTGAAACAAGAAAACAGGGAGACTGATTATGATTATCAAGGGAACATGGCTGCAGGCACAAAACATCTGTCTGAAACTCAGAAGGTCCTTTGGATTAACTCATAATATTTGCACATGCATTGCCAAATATTGAAAGAAGGCTACAGAAAAAAAAATCACTTAACTCAGGACCTTCAGAAAAGAAGTTAGAGCCCAGCTGACTGGAGAGAACAATAACAACAGGACTCTAATGTCTGAAATATCATCAAGGATCCGGAACACAAGAAATAATTAATGAAGGAAGCATTGTTATAAACATCAATCGTGATTGGCTGAAAATTATAGACTGTAGAAACTACCTGTATTTTCTGCCTTACCTTATTCTGTGTATCAACCAACTTTCTTTCATATTAATCTACTCTCTTCTATGATTTTACATAAGGAATATAGGTGGTGAACTTTCTAATTTAGCTTTAAGATTAAAGCATATCAGGTTGAGAGTATGAGTGAATTAGTGTAATGAATATCATCTCAAGATGTCTTCCATAGCTACCGGAACTCCGTGTGTCTCCTTCTGGGTATATGGATTTGTGCTGTAAGAAAATTAGTTGCAATTCACTACAGGGAAAAGTACTTTTGGAAAAGAAGAACAGGGGGGAGGAGAATGGAGGGAGGGTTTTTAGGTATATATGTTTTTTTTTCTATTTTTTATAAACAGAAATATGAAAACAACCTGGGAAAATGTTAATGTCTTTTTATATGGTTATGAGCATGTGAGTTTCTATTACATATTTCTCTGTACTATCCTATATTTTCAAGTTTTTTTTTATTCCATGAAAATACAATAAGGATGTATTCAGGTTTATTTGTCCCCCTAAACTTGCATGTATAAATATTTGGATATGGTGAAATTACCCTTTTTTTTAAGATTTTATTTATTTATTAGAGAGAGAGAGACAAAGAGTATGTGCTACCAGGGAGGGGCAGAGGGAGAGGGAGAAAGAATCTGAAGCAGATTCCACACTGAGTGTGGAGCCCGACTTGGGGCTCAATCTCATGACCCAGAGATCATGACCTGAGCAAAACGAAGAGTCCAAGCTTAACTGATTGAGTCACTCAGGTGCTCTATCCTTTAATTAGTGAATTCTTCAGGACAGGAGCAGGGCAATTTTAAAGCATTTAAATTTCCAAAGGGAAAAATTATATAAATGAGAATTGGAGCAGGATTTAGGTAGGTTCAATTCATTTAAGAAAAATGAAAGAATAGAAAAAAAATTACCTAATAAGAATATGCAGTACAACAAAATTGGGAATATGTAACGCTAATGTGTGGTGGGAGGAACAGGAAATTATCAGCTTTAGGAACACATCATGCTAGCTGAAGAGAGAAGAGTATAGGATACAGTTTAGGAAAATAACAATTAAGGGGTTATAGGAAACAAAAGATGAATTAGTCAATGAAAAGTCTTTAAGGGGTCATATTTTTTTTCAAAAGTAAAATGATATAAATTGCATTTGCAGTCAGGAAAAATGTACCCCTCTCCCTAGAATCTTTTCTTTTCTTTCTTTCTTTTTTTTTTTTTTTTTTTGGCTGCTCTGTATGGACTTTCATACTCTTATTTTTCACTAACTGAGCAATATATCTTCAAACAACATAGTATTGAGATTACGTACATGTTTCAGTTTCCCCAAGCCCCTTCAAACACAATTTATGTCAGTTGCTTTTAAGGAGATTATTCCTTATATTTTTCATTATACTTTTCTATGGCAAATTGTATAAGGATTTATTCTGACTTAATATATTTAATATGTGTCTTAAAAATGACAAGAATAATTAAATCTCGTGCTGCAGGGCATAATCTGATTGCTAGAGGGTTTTATTTTTATTTTTATTTTTTTCTGGGGATTGCTAGAGGGTTTTAAAGAGATATTTTTCCTCTGTGCACAAAATTGTGTATTGATAAATTAAAAGAGGAGTGTTTGGGGGGGAATCTGGCATTCATTACTCTGTACATACTGAAGTAAAAGCACCAATCTGGAAAACTCTACAGGAGAGGTTCACTCTAGACATTTTATAAAGTGTTACAAAGTATATGCTTTTTTTAAAATAAATTTATTATAAAAAAATAATAATAAAAAATAAATTTATTATAGATCGGTATTATTCTTCAAATTAATTATAAAAAATCAATTTCTCAAAGTTTTACTATTTTCTTGTGTTATATGGTCCATTTCATTATCTTGTCTCTATATTATTACTTTTTAGTTTGAATATCAATAATTTGAAATTAAATCTGAACAAATCCCCCATGTTTTCAAATTCACTAATGTGTTCTGTTATTGAAGTTTTTAATGTGAATTTGACAAACTTTATGCAATAGATTCAATATAGCGACTTCTAGAGCACATTTTTTTTTACCTGACAAGTCTTTAAAAGTTGACTGAAAGAACCCTAGTGTATTTAAATTGCCAAAATTTAAAAGCATTGCCATGAACTAAGCATATATAATTCTTCTTGTTTTAGACAATATTAGTCTGTACAAGTTATGTCCACAGGACTTTTCTTTTCCAAAATAAGAATGGAAATTCCAAGATTGAAATATATTAATTAAGCTGGAAAGTTAATTTTAGTGAATATCTTTTATTTTATTATTTATTCGTGAGAGACATAGAAAGAGAGACAGAGACACAGAAAGAGAGGCAGAGACACAGGCAGAGGGAAGAGAAGCAGGCTCCATGTAAGGAACTGGATGTGGGACTTGATCCTGGGACTCCGGGATCACGTCCTGAGCCAAAGGCAGACACTCAACCGCTGAGCCACCCAGGTGCCCCATTTAGTGAATATCTTTATGCCTGCCCTCTAAATAATCTTCACTGTAGGAAGCATTCTAATTTCTTAAAGATGAATATTTAATCACTTCTCATCTAATGCCAACATCTCAAGGACTCGCAATGTTGGATATACAAAACCAGAGTTCTCCTGGGCCAATGGCACCAAAATGCTCTTAACAAGTAAGATGTCCATTAGGGTAGATCACAACTAACATAATATAAGGGATCACAGGGACTAGGAGTTCAAAGTGCTGCTGGGGAGGGCCCTCTGCTAATGAAGCAGATCAGAGGCAGGCATCTAAATCAAAAGGATTTAGTTCTCAATTATTTTTAGTCTGCATTTGGTTAGTAAAAGGCCGATTTGTAAAGTGATGCTCTTTATCAGTGAACACAACCCAGGTAAATCAAATGATATATGGAGGGTGAAGACAGACAATCTTTTCTCTTTGTTCTCCCAACGTAAAATAGATTCTTTATTTCTAAGGAGGCCATAATAAGACTGTGGAGTCAGCATAATAATTTGGTAAACAAAGGCTCATTTATAGCATGCCATTTTGTTGCCCATAGATACTGTAAACTAAAAAAATAAAAATAAGGTCTATAATATGAAAATAGAACCAGGAAAAAATAATTACTTAAGCCTCTCTCTCCTTTCTCCATTTCTGTCTCTCTTCACACACACACACACACACACACACACACACACACACACACTTTTCTTCGGCAGACAAATTGACAAGAATATATAGTTCAAAGATTCCTAAACAGACTTCAGTAACCAATAAGCAGCCCTCAGTTCCAATGACATAACATTTCAAGTAAGTAATCAATATATCTGACTAAATTATTTTGAGCCCAGAGTATTTTATAAAATTTGAATTAATTTAAACATTCTACAATTGAGGTATTTTATACCAAGATGAAAAACTGTATTATTTTAATAGCATTTGCATTATCTGATTTTTAAAAATTAGGTAGTTAAGAAGATGATAGATAGATGATAGATAGATAGATAGATAGATAGATAGATAGATAGATAGATAGACAGCTGTGGAGCCATTTGGTTCTGGCCCTTTTTCAATGCTGATCTCTAATTTCCTTTCCAATCTCTTTTATAGTAGTTGGAGAGTAAGTTTTTCACCTTCATTTGAGTTGATTTGAAAATTTGCCTTTTTCTAAGAAATCACCAATTTTACCTTAATTTTCAAATTTCCGCAATCAGATTGCTGTAAGTATTGCTTATGATTCTTTCCATCTCTTGCTATTTTCTACTATCCTTCACTTATTCACTGCTTAGGCTTAAAAGGAGATATACAGATTTTATTAATAAGGTAAGAAAGAGCTTTTGAGTATATTTAACTATTCCATTGACTTCTATTGTCTAGCATATCAATTTCTGCTTTTACTTTATAAATTCCTTATTCTTAATTTTATTTGATATACTGTCCAATTTTAGGATTCTTTTTTCAAAATCTGCCATAAAGAAAGTATTTAAGACTCTATTTTTGCATTTAAGTATTCTATTTTCTTAGAATACTCACCAGGCTCAATTTGTTCATTTGTGTCACTTATTTAGTTTCTAGAATCTTTTGAATTCACAAGTCCTAAACATTGACACATCAATTTATGAGAACTTATGTCTCTCAGCATATTAAATATATAAATCTTTTGAGGTTACTATCATATTAAATTTAATCTATACCTACCCAAGCCCACGACACATAAAATATACATATTTTTTTCTTTTTCTTTTTCTTTGAGACTAAGCAAAATATTCTTTCAGCCTCATGTGGCATCCAAAACCACTTAGAAACTAACCACACAGAGAAAATGCTTTAGTACATACTACAAAGTAAATCAGTATCAAATAGAATGCTAAAAGAAAATTCTGAAGATTTGCATAAGCTTACTAAATGGGTGATATCAGTAAAAGCTGCTGCCAGTATGTAGTGTTTACTCAATGACAAGTGTTTTGTGATACATTTGTTTGGAAAAGAGCTTAAAATAAAGATATTCATGTCAGAGATGATATACTATTTTATCCCTTTTTTTTACATTTGAACCAAATGGGTGGACATTATCTTTTACAATATTGATTTAAGGTAGTTCTATTGAAAACATGCAGAAAACATACGCCTACTAACATTTATTTGATGACTGTCTTGTATTTAATGACTAGGCAAGTGTAATGAAAGTCTTCAAAATGGTGAATTCATAAAAACCAATGAACAATCATTACCATGTAACATGCTCTAATTCTCTCAGGAATGAATGTTATACACATCACTTCTTTCAAAGCATGAAGAAACTGAGATAGTGTAGCTTTTGGATATAAAATATTGCCTTTCTTTAAGAGCAGAGTGTGGTATCAGATAAAACATGTGTTTTCATTCAAATAGCTGGCTCAAGATAACAGAGTTTTGTTGAAAGGAATTAATGAGTTGATACAGAAAAATTCCATTTGATAGGAAGAGATTTTCTCCCTAGAAAGACTTTCAATGAAAAAATGCACAGAACCAATAGAACCCAAGAACAAAATTAACTGCAAAAATCTAGATCTTTATACACTTGTAGGAATAATTTAAGGAAATATAAATTTAATGTCCAAAATATTATCAAAACAGACCAATTTCCAATAGAAGAAAATATAAAACTCTTAGTAATCAACTTAAAAAAATGGCTGATTCCCAGGTGGCTCAGCGGTTTAGCACCAGCCTTCGGCCCAGGGCGTGATCCCGGAGTCCTGGGATCGAGTCCCACATCAGGCTTCCTGCATGGAGCCTGCTTCTCCCTCTGCGCCTCTCTCTCTCTCTATCTCTATCTCTCATGAATAAGTAAATAAAATCTTTAAAAAAAATGTGAACCACAAAACACTGCTAAGAGACATAAAAGTAGGTTAATGAGAGAGACTTCATTTCTTCTTGGAAAAAGTTAAATTTATTATAAGATGATAATTCTTCTCAAAGTAAAATCGACTGACATGGCTGTTAAATGTTTGATGTAAGCACAATTATTAATTTTAGTGCAATATATCTATAAATAATACTGTAATTTAAGTCAGTTATTCCAAAGTGTTCATAGAAGAAAGTGTCAATAGGTAGAAAAAATTCTGAAAATGAATTATAGCAAGGGAGATATGCATCATTTGGGGTATTAGAGTATACCATAAAGCTTTAGTAAAAAAAGTTATTGCATCCATGCCAGAATAAACAGACACATCGATGGTATAAATTATAAATTTTAGACAGATTTCCAAGTTGACTATTAGCTGATAAATCCATACAACAGTCCTTCTGATTGGTAAATGCTCATACCAGGCTTACTTTTGAACATTTAGATTATTGTCTCCTGGGATCATGTTTATCTGACAACATAATTTATATAGGATTAAAATACCATTGAAAGACATTGGAGAGAACAAAAAGAAAAAGAAAGAAAGAAAGATGTTGGAGAATATGAATCACTTACAAACAAAATTCAAAAAGGTGGTTAATAATTTGGATAAATAAAAAGATTTCTGACCCAAAAATCAACATAAAAACAACAAAATGTCTTCCAAGCTTTCCAGAATGTATATATACACTTTCAAATGTAAATGCAAATTATAAAATCATATTAATTCTAGGATAAATATTCTAGAAACATTTGACTCTAGCACAAGTGTCAACAAAGAAAAGAAAACCGTCTTAATGAATAACAGTTGTGATAAAGACAAAAATATTGGGGATCATTTCCTACGTAAATAGGACAACATATTTTTTAAAACATAAAGGAATTTATTGTGAACAATAAATATTTTGAATTTTCATCACCGAAAATACTATCCAGTAAAGCCTTTGAAGCTATTTAACAGATTGGAATAATTTATGTAAGAAAAAGGACCAAGGGATTAATGTCTTTAATATATTAGTAATTCCTATATACTAATAAAAGTTAAAATATCTATAGTATAAAATAGTGAAGAAAATTCAAATATCCAGTAAATATTTAAAAATTACTGTCACTTAAAATAAATAATAAAGCTCATAGCAAGTAGATTATGTTCAGGTTCAACAGAAGGAAATTTTGGAAAAATATAATGATTTTAATTTCTGAACAAAAATCAACCACAATATATATTTTTTCTTAGAATCATATTAGCCAGAGTAGTAATTATACACACACAAACACACACACACACACACACACACACATATATATATATATATATATATATATATATATATATATATATTCAATGTATCTATATGCAGATACAGATGCTAAAGCATCTGATTCATTAACTGGAAATGTTATCAGGTATGAAAAAGAAAGAAAGAACAGTACTGTGTAGATGAAGTGGGGCAGCAGATTTCCCACCTGTTCCTGGTGGCCAAGCCATTGAATAATTGTCACCTGAGTGATGGTTTATTTTACCTGTAAGCATTCAGTCTCCTAGATACTAAAATACAGGACTTTGGATTGGATACCTTTAAAATACCCAACTCATATGCTTTGTGATCTTGTTCTACAAAATTTCACAATTTAATTTACATCACAAACTATCATATTTCCATTAAACAGGGGCTCCTGAAGCAAAGTAACAAAGAGTGTAAGTGTAAGCAGTGTTCAGGGAAAAAAAAAATACAGCATGTTAAACAGGTGGTCTTTGAAATTGAATCTGTTATTAGCTTCAGGGCATTGTCAATGTAACATGCAATATTTAATATTCTTTCCCGCTCTCCCTTAATATTTAATAAATTTAATGTATTCTTTGCTCAGTCATTATCAAACTATGTGCTTTATGTGTCCAATTTCACAAGGCACCAGGCTAAACCTAAAACGTCCATAATATAGATTAGGGGAAACAAACTCCAAATTTTTCTCTCCTTTACAACATTCTACCTCCCATATTGTTGCCTTTACTCTCCTTCTACTACTCCTCCTTCTCCCCTCTCCTTCTTCTTTTTTTTTTTTTTTTAAGATTTTATTTATTTATTCAGGAAAGACCCAGAGAGAGAGAGAGGCAGAAACATGGGTAGAGGGAGAAGCAGGCTCCCTGCAGGGAGCCCAATGTGGAACTTGATCCCAGGACCCTGTGGTCATGCCCTGAGCCAAGGCAGCCACTCAACTGCTGAGCCCCCCAGGTGTCCTTCCCCTCTCCTTCTTCTTAAATATCCACAAATTTACTTTTGCTATTCTTTTTCCTGCTTCAATTTTGATAATAGATATTGTTTACTCAATTATGTCCTTAGTATTCCAGGCAACATTAACAATATATAGAATATTTGTAAAGCTTTCATTTCTGGTATACTGACTATGTGGTATGCTCTAATATATTTACTTTTTTAAGCATTATGGCTTATACCTCTGTGAGATGCTTTTGAAAATTGATACTATCTAAAATGTAATTCCTTTTTTATTACTTTTTTAATGCTGAATTTGTGGCAATTTTTGTGGTTTCTCCCAAATGTATTTGGCCTGGGGGATTTATTTTTCCCCTTTTGGTTCCCCTATGTCTTTCAAAATGTTTATTGATCTGAGAGCTTTAGATTTTTATCTTTTTTCAAGGACCTCAAAACTTCATTCTCATGTGTTTAACAAATACTTCTGTTTAAGAAAATAATAACATAAGATTCTAAAAGATTAAGTTAATATTTCAGCAGTGTTTTATAATTAAAGAAAATGCAATAAATTATATGTGATATTTGGTTGAATGCTATTACATAAATAATACCTAGCACTACACATTATCCTGTAAATTTTCAAGATAATTATTCTTTGGATATTTTAACATAACTTGTTTTTGATAGAAATTTTCTTTCATTTGTTTCTATAAAAACTTAATTTACTAATGCACCAAATCTGAGTAAATCTGTGAAGAAATGCACTAGTATGAGTATATAAAATGCAGCATTCAGAGAGCTCAGAACTTTCTCCAGATTCTCATCTTCACTATCATGACTACCATACTTCCGCTCAGAGAAAATAAACCAGATTTTAATTCTCTTTGAATAAACCTAACCAAAGAGGTAAAGGATCTATACCCTAAAAACTACAGAACTCTCCTGAAAGAAATTGAGGCAGACACAAAGAGATGAAAAAATATTCCATGCTCATGGATTGGAAGAATTAAGATTGTGAAAATGTCAATGCTATCCAGGGCAATTTACATGTTTAATGCAATCCCTATCAAAATAACATGGACTTTCTTCAGAGAGTTGGAACAAATAATCTTAAGATTTGTGTGGAATCAGAAAAGATCCCGAATAGCCAGGGAAATACTGAATATGAGAATTTTAAAGGCAATTAAAATTCTGCCCAAATGAAACATTTGTTTTGGGCATTTCTTATAGTGCTTTACATAAGGTTACTCCAATTGATTAAAGTTAGGTTGAGAAAAATCCATTTGGCTATTTATTGGTTTATAATTTTGCTTGTATTTGGGGAAAATCAGGCAAATAATAGGTCTGTTGTTTTGTCATGATCGTCTTGCAGACAGAAAACATCTTTGATATGCTTTTGCTGTGTTTTGCCTTCATTAGAGAGAATAAAATCTTCAAAAAATATTCATAAAAAGTAAAAGCCCAGGAATAATATTAAAGGGATTATAAAAACGAAATATTTCTATTTCAGTCAAGTTCAAACTTCATGGTCTAAATGAATTCCTTTCTTTCCATTCCCTCCTCTCCAAAAACAAAACAAAGCAAAATACAGATATATCAAATCACTGAAAGAAAAGCTTAAATTTAGTTTCAAACAATTTTTTTAAAAACAATTATTGAATGACACTTTGGACATCTAGAAGCAGAGACTCTATAGAAAGCAGAATGGGTTAAGTAAAAGTCACCATATACTAATTTTTAAATGTTCCCTTTATTTCCCCTTCTCGCAAGGAGATATAGAGTAGATACTCATTTCACATATGTATGTGTCATGAACACATTTTATACCATCATTACGGAATGCTGAATTACATAGGCTGATTCTAGAACAACTCAGTGCCTTGCATATACTTGAATAATTTTTCACATTTTCAATATCAACAACTGAATCAACATTTTCTAAACTGTAGTAATTGCCTTAGACAGGTATATGCAAAATGATAACAGATTTGAGAATAAAATGAATCAAAATAGAAAAAAATGTATGAAACAGGATTTTTGACCTTTAACCAAAATAAAGGTTTAACTGGTTTACCTCTCAACATACAGAGTCTGCCAAATTCACAATATAATAGGCGGACTTCACAACATGGTAGGAAAAACACCTTCCCCTTAAACAAATAAAAACCAAAGAAATACAAAAACACGAAATCAGATATTTGATTGTAGATTCTAGAGTACCTAATGTGGATGGTCTTTTGTAAGATGGGTAAGAAAGGAAAAGAAACAACGAATTCATTATTAATGTACTGATGTCATATCCAGAAAGAAGTTTGAATTTAGTGGGAGGAAGATCACACCTAGACACTGAGTTTTATTCCAGGCACCACATTTTGCAGAAAAAGGATGAAATGAACCCTGGTCAGCAGAGTAAAGAACACAGAGAAACTTGAAGCCAAATTCATATGAAAAATGGTAATAGAATGAGAGATTTTTAGCTTGAGGAATAGAGCATTTCAGGGGATATGACAGCCATGTTCGAATATTTCAAGGGCTTCTCTGTGGAGAAGACATTACTTTATGAAAAATCTGCCGAGCTAAATTAGCACCAGTAATTGAAAGCTACAACGAGATAGAGTTTAGTTCAAAATAGCAGATTTTCAAAGTTGCAATGAGGAGTTTTACCCACTTAAGGTGGTTGCAAGTTACTCAATGTAACCGTAGAAGCAGAATGACTATTTATCAGGCATATTTGAGAGTATTCAACCTAGAAGAGGATAATCCTCTGGTGAACTGGATGGCTTTTAACGTACCCAAAAGACATAACATAATGTAAATCAACTATCTTACGTTAAGAGAAGGAATAATTATGAATAAAATTCTTAAATACTTATTATTAGAAATTGTCATTTATTATGTTGGGGAAAGGGAATTACCTTGTTATGTTAAAATCCTCATGTGAAGAAAATGCAACGTTTTGACTAATGCTTTTCCCTTTAGGCAATAGTTTTCAAATTTTACCATGAGTCAGAATTACCAGGAAGGCTGACTTAGCAGATCTGGGTGGAATCTGAGAATTCACATTTCTAACAAGTTCCCAAAGGATATCACTTGGGTTGATTCTGAGACCATACTTTCTGAACTTTCTTAAGGAAGTGGCTTTGTAATACCACTGCCAACTTTCAGGCAGGTTAAGCCCCTATCTACACAAGCCCAGTTTGATTTCAGATGACTGTGCAGGATGGCCTTTCCTAAGTATGATGAACTGAAGCATGATAAAAGTTAGCTTCTTTAACAAAATTGTTACCTTAAAAACTAGAAAAATATTTTTAACCTTTAAGGTATATAAAATCACTCACTTTATGTTGTTATTTCTTAAATCCTGCCCATTGGCTCCATCTCAATCCTATAATAAAATTCAGAAGTTTTACTACTGCTTATATAGTGTCCTCCATCACCTCTCTGCTCCTCACCTCTTTAAACTGAGTCATTGGGACGCCTGGGTGGCTCGGTGGTTGAGCATCAGCCTTTGGCTAAGGGGTGTAATCTCAGTATCCCGGGATTGAGTCCCGAATCAGGCTCTCTGCATGGAGCCTCCTTCTCCCTCTGCCTGTGTCTCTGCCTCTCTCTCTCTCTGTATCTCTCACGAATAAATAAATAAGATCTTTTAAAAAATAAAAATAAACTGAGTCCTTTCCCTATGTCAAGTATTTTAATTCTTGAAAACACCGAACCCATTCTCAGGGTTTCTTAATAAATGTATCTTTCCTCCTGCTTAGAATTCTTTTATCCCTTCTTATTACCAAGTAACACCAACATTTTTTTTTTCTTTCAAATTTGAGCTAAGTTGTTTCTTCACTAATACCACCCCTCAAAACCAGGTTGAATGACCATCCTATGCACTTCCACTGCGTCCTGAGGTTACCTCAAGATTTTTGTTTGATACATTATCTCCTTGAAAGTGTAAGTACTATACGCCCTTCAAATCTCTGCACTAATACATCCTTACATTAGAGTTTATTAATATTGGAAGGTTTTAAATATCTAAGCCTTAGATAGGTATATGTTTCATAATCTTCAACTGCCATCAGTTATGGCTTAAATCAAATATAGTTTCCTAATTACAAACAGAAGCAACCTATCCTTAACAAAGGGCTTAGCTCCTTCGGGGATTCCTTTCACCATAAGTTGCCATTAAAAGTCTCTAAGCACTTTCCCCCCAGCCAACCTTGCAATTAAATGGATGTTAATTAAAGGGATGATCCAAACATTCCCTCTGGAAGTTCTGTTCTTCTACATTGTTTGGGGCTCATTCTCCAGGCCTTGTCTGTGGCTTGACAGATTATAGATTTGATTTTCCTCCGCTAGTATTATAGACATATTAGAGTCAACTTTCCATTTCATCCATCACATATTAACATTCTATCTGTTTAATGTTGTTGCATTATTACTTTCTTTGGCCCTCCAACAACTGCAGTAGTAAGAATATTCACAAGCAGTACAAAATTTTCACCAAAGTGGGTTTCCTTTTATATAAAAGCATTTTTCTTTAGTGGTTATATTTAAATTATGCATACACATATTCACAAATAATGTAAACATATGCATATTATAGCATATATGCATACACCATGTGAACATAGTATGTATATTTTTTTAATTTAGAAATTTGTACTATACAATTCTATATCCTCTCTCCATATGGTCTTTTCTTCCCATATATTGTTATTGTATAAGAATTCTATATTCTTTCTCCATATATTATTATGACATATATCTTATATACCTCATATAATCTATATTTTAAATGATATATAATAATATATGGGGAGAGAATATAAAATCTTATAATACAGAGTTTTCAGTATTTCTAAATTAAATTTAATTAATTTAATTAATTTAATTAATTAAAGAATTAAAAATACTTAATATTACTTTTTAAATACAAATTAATATTCTTATGGCTTTTTGACATTCAACACTTTGATACAGAATTCTAGCCATTAGCACAGTGGCTGTCTACCGACTGCACTTTAGAGCCATCCAGAAAACTTTATAAACTTCCATGTCTGGGACATAATCCCAGAAGTGCTGATTTAATTTCTGAAGGGAATGGATCAGACATCTGCATATTTATATGCTCCTAGGTAATTCTAATACGCAGTCAAGATTGATAACCACTGCTTTAGAGGCCCTTAGAATCAGTCTATACCTATAATTGCTTTCTTGAAATCTTAGATTGTTAAAAAAAAATCAAATTTGACAGAAATACACAATCTACTTCTACAGGTTTGTGTAATGTTTCATCCTAAGGATACTAGATACAAGTTTTTTGTTACAGGTCAGTAGAATATGTTATCATTTTAAACTGGTAACAGGTAAAATTCACAACAGATGATCATTTTGTTGCCAGAATTTCATTTCACATGGCTTACACTCCTGATACCAGCAAGAACACAATAATGACACTAATTTTCAGATCACTGCTATGGACGGAATATCTGTGTCTACCTCCAAATTCATATGTTTATGCCTAATCCCCAATTCAATGGTATTTGAAGCTACAGTATATGGGTGGTGATTAGTTCATGAAGATGGAGCCCTCATAAATGGGATTGACTCTCTTACTAGAAGAAATGTGAGAATGTTTGCTTCCTCCATCTCTCTTGGCCACGTGATGATATAGTAAGAAGACTGTTGCCTATAAACCAGTAAGACATTGGACACCAGATCTACTGGCACTTTGATGTTTGACTTTCCACCCTTCAGAATTGTGACAAATAAATGTCACTGAAGCAACTCAGTCTATGTTATTTTCATCGTATCAGCCGGAACTGACCATCATTTTTCTAGATTTTGATAAGTAAAAAAGAAATAAGCAATATTAGCTTCATTTAGAAACTAACCCAGTTCTACCAATTAGCACATAACTCAAAAGATAGCTGAGCCTATGTCTCCCAGTGGTATAGGGGCTTACATGTTATAAGCTTAGGTAATTTCAATAAACTAGGTTCAATAAGTATCTATAATTAATAGCAATAAGATTATGAGAAAATAAGACGTTCAAAAATAAATATCAAGGGGCATTCAAAGCTGAATCAGACTAAAAGTGTAGGTGAGAAACCCCGAATTAATAATACTGGGTATTATAATACAAGGGTACTTTGGTACCCTAGTTACACAAATGTAAACCATCAAACTATGACAGTCCTCTTTTTTCCTGCTTTATATTTGTTGATTTTGTAAAGCTTTACTATTCTTGGATTCTTAGGCTAATTTTCACTTCAAGTAAATTTGGACTGGCCTAAGGACTATGAGGTAACAGGTCAAATGTGTGTTGAGAAACTTCAGACTTCTCATATATAAAGCATTATACTTTGCAGTAGTAAATACTCTTTCAGTGATATCAAGTTTTCTATAATAAAATCCTGTCTTACTAATTACCAGCAAACACTACAAAAAAAAAAAAAAGTTGAAGTCAATCCCAATAGGGATTGAAAAGAGATGGAAACTGCTTGAAGTACCTTTTATTTTAAAGAGTACAAATATAAAATGCCATACCTAAAAGATTATGTTATATTAAATATATATTAGGAACTTTGATGTTTATATTATGTACAAAAGCTGTAAGAAGCTTAAATTGACAATCACTAAGTTTCTTCATGTATCAAAAAGGGGAAATAACTTTAAGAAAAATTTAAACGTATATGATTTGTTTATAATTAGGGTAAATTTGCAATGAAAAAATGACTCTTTTCTCTGAGTCAGACATTGCATACTAACTCACATCGTATTAAACTTTCAAAAATGGAGTTAATAAGAAATTTTGGAGTTCAATTTCAGTATTTTTTTCTTGAAAGCTGAATATTCAGTCACTTAATCATCCTGTAATTGTTTTGCTCAATCATTAGTCAGCAGCAACAATAATATAACATCTGCTCACATCTCATTTTTTCCATCTAGGTAGACAAAAGAAAGATCTAGAATTAAAATAATTACTAAGTCATTCTGAAATACTTTACAAAACAAATATGTTGGCACAAACATTTGGAAAACTCTTTGGCATTATCTATTAAAGCAAAATATATGCCAACCTCATGATCTTACAATTACACTTCAAGAGGAATAACTGCATATGTCCAACAAAAGGCTTATGTAAGAATGTCATAATAGTCTCAAACTAGGGCAACTCAAATATCCATCAATAATAGAACACACAACAAATTGTGAATTTTGTGCAACAGGACACTATAGAGTAACTAACAACAATGCAGTTATCAACATAGATAAACATCACATAGTGTTTAGCAAAAGAAACAATGAGCCATACATGAAAGAATATCTGTAGCAGGATCTCATTTTTTATGTGAAGTTCAAAAGCAAAACTAATTTATGGCAAAAGGTCTGGAATAGTGGTTACCTTCAGGAGATGACAAAAGGAACCTTCTGGATTGCAGGATATATTTTGTATCATAATTGCAGTGGTGGCACTGCAAATGTGAACACATGTAAAAATGTATTTAAATGTACAGTGACAGGACACCCGGGTGTGGCTCAGTGGTTGAGTGTCTGCCTTCGGCTCAGGGAGTGATCCCAGGGTTCTGGGATCGAGTCCTGCATTGGACTCCCTGCAGGAGCCTGCTTCTCTCTCTGCCTATGTCTCTGCCTCTCTCTCTCTCTGTGTCTCTCATGAATGAATAAATAAAATATTAAAATAAATAAATAAATGCACAGTGATGATCTATGTACTTCACTGTACCTGTTACCTCAATTAAACTAGTAAATATTAGTGTATTTCAATATTTTTATTTAATACAGTCTAATTACTAATAGCAAGATTTTAAAGAACTGTGATTAACACATAGCATGTGATTTAAAGCAAACAAAAACTAACTTGAAAAGATATGTGCATCATAATTCTTAAACCATAACATCAACATTCCCTTTCTAGAGAAATTTAAATATAATATAAAATATAAATATAAAATAGAGACTGATAAAAAAGAGCAAAAATATTTTTTTACAGATTTTTATTTATTTATTTATTTATTTATTCAAGAGAGACCAGAGAGAGAGAGGCAGAGACATAGGCAGACGGAGCAGCAGAATCCATGCAGGAAGCCCGATGTGGGACTCGATCCTGGGACTCCAGGATCACACACTGAGCCAAAGGCAGATGCCCAACCACTGAGCCACCCAGACATCCCAAGCAAAAATAAATTATACTACTTTATTGTTATAACTATAAAATGAGAGTAAGTCAGATCTTGAATATTGTTAGTTTCAAGAGAAGCTGAAGTTGGCTGCTATGTAGAGCAGCAATTAAGTCTAAAGCCACTGGAGCACAGTTCCCCAAATTGTGTTTCCTAGAATACCAGGAGGTGTTCAAAATTTTCCATAGTCCATTTAGTTGGGAAATTCTAGGTTAAGCAAAGTTTAGAATACTTCTCAGACTTTAATATGCTCTTGTGCATTGTGGATTTCCACAGAAGCATACTATGCAGTTTTCTCCAAATGACTTGGTCATTAGAATCCATTTTCAGCAGAACATTTCACAGAAATAATGTTCTCAGGGGCAATGAATACAGACTTCTGGGAGGTGAATAAGGGACTTTATTATATCAATCAAAAGTAAAAATCGTAGGATCTTAAGGAACAGTTTTCTCAAAAGAGGAACACTAGACACAACAACAGGGTTTGAACTATAGCACAAAACCAATTCTATTTATGTTTTAATGATGCTGTTTTGTATTATAATGATGGGCTTAAGCAATGGCTGAGATTTCAAAGGGAGAACTAAAAGGTAATGGGGTTTTGTTGTTGTTTGTTTTCTTTTGTTTTGTTTGATAATGCATGGTTACTTGGCATATCAAGCTTTGAAGAGAAAAGAGCTGGGCATCCCTGGTGGCTCAGTGGTTTGGCGCAAGGGTGTGATCCTGGAGTCCCCGGATCCAGTCCCGCATCGGGCTTCCTGCATGGAGCCTGCTTCTCCCCCTGCCTGTGTCTCTGCCTCTCTGTGTGTGTCTCTCGTGAATAAATAAATAAAATCTTTAAAAAAAAAGAAAGGAGGTGAAGATCTAGTACAATTGGTAAAAATATGCATGTCCTGTATATATTTGTATATATAATACATATAGGTACTGCATGTGCATAATTATGATGATAGTGTTTAAAACAAATACATCAAAAAAGATGTCCCTAATAGGTGGTGTCCCTACCTACTCTTTGTTAAGAGATGAATGCTATTTCCAAAGCTATCACTACTTGACTTTAGCAATTTGGGAACAAAACAATTAAACCCTAAATTTTTCATTAGTCAAATGAAGATATCAGATGTGTAGACAAACAAGATACATTTCAACTTTCAGTTTCATGATGCCTTTGTAATGGTTGTACAAATAAATGTAAATATGTTTTTCAAAAGATTTAATTTTCTTTCCTGAAGAAAACTATTTTAAAAGCTGTCTTCAATTTTTTAAAAAAATATATTTGGTTTTTGGGGCACTTGGATGGTATATTGGTTAACAGTCCAACTCTTGATTTCAGTTCAGGTCATGATCTCAGGGTCAGGAGATTGAGCTCTGCCTAAGGCTCTTTGTCTCTCTTTCAGGGCACCTGGGTAGCTCAGTTGGTTAAATGTCTGCTCAGGTCACGATCTTAGGGTTCTGGTGGAACACAGTGTCAGGATCCCAAAGTGGGAGTCTGCTTCTTCCTCCCCATCTGCCCCTCCCCCCTGCTCATGCTCTTTCTGGCTCTTGTGCTCTCTCTCATGTAAATAAATAAAATCTTTAAAAAAAAAAAAAAGATTCCCTCTCTCCCTGTCTCCCACTTACGTTCTCTCTCTAAAAGTAATTAATTAACTAAAACATATTTGGTTTTAGCTTATCTTCATCCTTTGGGGATAAATTTGAGTTTTGGGGGGCACCCGGGATGCTCAGTCAGTTAAGCACCTGACTCTTGATTTTGGCTCAGATCATGATCTCAGGGTCATGGGATTGAGCCCTGCATCAGGCTCTGTGCTCAGTAGAGAGTCTGCTTGATATTCTCTCTCCCTCCCCCTACTCCTCCTCCCTGCTCACTCTCTCTCCCTCTCAAATAAATAAATCTTTAAAAAAAATTTGAGTTCTAGTACTGGCTAAACCACTTGAAACTGTAATTCACAAAACCACTAGGTAATTAAGATGATCCATTTCAATATTTAATTTTTATTATGTAACAAGCATATTTTATCCAAATAAAACTTTTTATGACTCAAAATAGATAAAAATAAATGAGAAATGTCCTAGGCAAGAGAGAGTAAAATAAGGAGGGTTTTCTGCTCAACCTTCTGCTTGCCTTCCATTTTCATGTATTATTTCTTGGTCACATTCATGTAAACATAAGCTAAATGTAAAATGGAATGGAAACTAGTAATCTCTTACAGTCACTCATAGAGTCTACAAACTCTTTCTCTTAGTATCTCTAATACCTGATTAAGACATGTTCTCCATTCAAAGGAAAGAAATGGTTCTGTGGACAAGTAATGTCTTAATTTTTTCCATATAATATTGCTTAAACATAAATAAGCTTAATAAGTTGAAAAATTCAGAAAACAAAAAGAAATAAAAGCCATCCAAATCGGCAAGGAAGTCAAACTATCGGCAGATGACATGATGCTCAATGTAGAAAACCCAAAAGATTCCACCAAAAAACTGCTAGGGGTGATAAATAAAGTTGCAGGATACAAAATCAACATACAGAAATCTATTGAATTTCTCTACACCAATAATGAAGCAGCAGAAAGAGAAATTGAGGAATAGACCACATTTATAATTGCACCCAAAACAGTAAGATTCCTAGGGATAAACCTAACCAAAGATGTTAAAGATCTCTACTATGAAAACTATCAAACACTGATGAAAGAGATTGAAGAGGACACAAAGAAATCGAAATATAGTCCATGCTCATGGACTGGAAGAATAAATATTGTTAAAATGTCTATACAACTGAAAGCAATCTATACATTTAATGCAGTCCCTATCAAAATACCAACAGCATTTTAACAGAGCTAGAACAAGCAATCCTCAAATTTGTTTGGAACCACAAAGACAATGAATAGCCAAGGCAAACTTGAAAAAGAAAAACAAAACTGGAGGCATCATAATTCCAGATTCCAAGTTATGTTACAAAGCTGTAGTAATCAAATAGTATGGTACTGGAACAAAAACAGGCCTACAGATCAATGGAACAGAATAGAAAACCCAGAAATGAAACTACAATTATATGGTCCCTTAATCTTTGACAAAGCAGGAAAGAACACCCAATGAGAAAAAGACAATCTCTTCAACAAATAGTTCTGGGAATACTGGACAGCAACATGCAAATGAATGAAGCTGGAGCACTTTCTTACACCATATACAAATATAAATTCACAATGGATAAAAGACCTCCATGTGATACCTGAAGCCATAAAAATCCTAGAGGAGAACACAGGCAGTAACCTCTTTCACATTGGTCGTAGCCTACGTACACACACACACACACACACACACACACACACACACAGCGGAATATTACTCACCGAGAAATAAAAGAATGAAATCTTGCCATTTGCAAAGATGCAGATGGATCTAGACAGTATTATGCTAAGCAAAGTAGGTCAGTCATAGAAAGACAAATACCATATGATTTCATTTATATGAAGAATTTAAGAAACAAAACAAATGAACACAGGGGAGGGAAAGAGAGGAAAACCAAGAAACAGACTTAATTTTAGAGAATAAACTGAGGGTTGCAGGATGGGAGGTTTGCAGGAAAGATGGGTTAAATAGGTGATGGGGATTAAGGAGGGTACAAGGTGTTATATAGAATTGTTGACTCACTATATTGTACACCTAAAACTAACATTACACTGTATGTTAACTAACTGGAATTTAAATAAATAAAAACTTTAAAAAATTAGAATTATAAAATTTACTCATATGTATTTCTCAAATATCTATAAATCCAAAATAAACTTTAAGAATGAATACAAAAATAAAAAAAGTCAACATTATTCAACTGATGAAACAGAATTGATACAATTAGAGATATATTACTGAAGTTATATTAACACTTGCTACATACCTATAGAACTGACAGGAATGTAGAACCCAGTAGGATTAAATATCTTTTACTTTCTTATTCTTCAAAGATGAAATAGCACATCATTTTTAAGACTTGTTAAAACTCTAATATAACATGATAAGACAAGAGACATTTTCTCATTATAATAGTTATATGTCCTTTTATTCTTTCTTTTCCTAAGTGGAGTTTTAATTCCTTCCTGTAAATGTTATTTCTGCCATTTCTGGTTTGTATATTGTTAATCTCACAGAAGTGAGTCATAAAGGAATATACTAGGGAAATAGTATTCTAGATTTTAACTTGACTGTGACTGATTAACTTAAGTGGCTCATAAACCAACTGCAATAGATGAATTCCTAATCTGTTAACAATGAAATATGAGTGAAATAAATGTGATACTTTAAATTATATATACTATTATATATTAATATATAATTATATATATAATCCTAAATACACATATATAAATATACATAGATATAAAGATCTATCAATATATATCTTCAGATGCATTGTAATAAAATATGGCATTATTTTAGCCAAATCTAATTTGTGTTAAGGGTTATAGCTTTTGATTATTATTTGTTTACAAACATTTATAACTCTGTCCAAAGATAGACTCCTTTTATTGTCTTCACATTGTTTTCTATTAAATCACACTAAAGACTCTAACAGTAGCTATATGTAGTTTAAAATTTTACAGTGATATAAGTAGTATTTCCATAAAATAATTACATATTTTATAAAGAACTGAGGAAATATAAAGGACTTCAATGACTGAACCAAAAAAAGAAAAAGATAAACAATATTACTAAATAGGCAAAAATTTTTGGACACTTCATAAAACAAAATTTATGAAAAATCAGTATACAAATGAAAAAATTGTCAATGTCACTACCTGTCATCAAAAATATTCATATTAAAATTATAATAAATACCACTCTTCAGAATGGCTAAAATTAAAAACAAAGAACAGGAAAAGTTGCCATAGATGTAAAGTAGCTGGATATTTTATACATTTCTGTTGAGAATGTAAAATTGTACATCTTTTTTACAAGTGCTGGTGGTTTCTTAAGATTTATTTATTTGAGAGAGAGAGAGAGAACGTGAGGGGGTAGGGTAGAGGGAGAGAGAGAATCCTCAAGCCGACACCCTGCTGAGCCTGGAGCCCAACGCAGGCCAATTGCTGAGATCATGACCTGAACCAAAATCAAGAGCCAGACTGACTGAGTCACCCAGACACCCCATGGTGGTTTCTTTTTGAAGGAAAAATTCCTAATCCACTGCTAATAACTATTAACTATTAACCCAAAGAAAATGAAAATACACAACCAAAAAGACTTGTACAAGAATGTTCATTGACACTTTATTCATAACAGTTCCAATCACATTTATGTTCACAGGAATATATACTATGGTCCCATTCACATGAAATTTTAGAACAGGTAAAACTATACTATGGTGAATAATATCAGAATATTAGTGGCCTCAGAGTGAATGAAGATGTCAGAGATTGCCAGGGAAGACATATGAGGGAACTTTCAGGGGGCTGATGCCTTTCAGTATTTTGATACAATTGTATTTTGATGTTTATTGTAGAAGTGTAAACTTCCATAAAAATTCAAAAAGTAAAGATAAAAGGTTGGGCCTTTCCATTGAGCATAAATGGTATCTCAAAAGAAAAAAAAGCTCTAAATATTTAACCCTAATTAATGATGTGTACCAAAGTATTTAAGAAAATCTTAAAGTCTATAATATAATTTGAAATGAATAAAAAATAAGATAGATTAATAAATGAAAAGACAGGTGATACACACAAATAAACATATATGAGAAGCAAGCATAATAAAATATTTATCTAGGTCTTGGTTACATGGGTATTCACTGTAAAGTTCAAATTTTCTGTATACTTAAAATTTCATTCCAAAATTTAGGAAAAACCAAATATAAGGGATACATAATTCCTTTCAAAAATTTCCTAAACCCTTACACAATGAAATGTTTATATTACTTCAAATAATATACTTTCAAGCTTTACATTGTTGTATTTAATTATTTGTTTTAGTATTGTCAGAACACTTGCTTTTGTGTGTGTTTTTTATAAAAAAGTATAAACCTAATGGACAAAATATCTTGCAGAATGTTGATAGTGCAGGAGGGGGGTGTACAGACATGGGCATTCTGAACTCTTGGCTCAATTTGGGTGGTAACGTACCACTGCTCTAAAAGGAGCGGTGAGCATAGTGTGACGTACGGAGCTGTGGCATCACTATTCTGTATGCCTGAAACTCACATAACGTTGTGAGTCAACCACACTCAGATACAAAAACAAATAAAAAAGGAATTATTTTGGAAAAATAAATAAAAAAGACAAAGCCTATTTTAAAAATTGAGAAAGAGCAAAAGAGGTCCCTACCTCAGGAGAAAACAAAACCACATTGCCAGCATTTCTTAGAGCATATGTAAGCAAACTTCTGACAGAATGTTTGAAGTAGACCTTTTTTTGTTCGTTATTTCTACCAGTTGTTAGTATAATGATTGGCAGCCCCATCTCTGAATGGGCTGTTTGTTTAACCCACACAACTGATAAATTCTCGGTCGCTTTCAGACAGCTTGGTGACTAGTTCAACATCTCAACTGAGCCTGTTTTTCCTAGTGCCTCGACCAGCAAATATGCATAGTCACTCCCATTTATTTCCCTGAAACCAATGTCTATGAAGCAAACTGGCTGTCCCTGTAGGCTGGTCCCCTTGCTGTATATTAAAGTCTTTTCCTGTATTTTCAATCAATTCATTTGAGATGTTTACTTCAATAATCACAGGCAAACCAATACGTGTATCTAAGAACTTAATTTGAATCATTTTGCTCAGTATCTTGTGTGCAGCAGCTACTTAATACATACTTGTTGAAATAATGAGTGAATGCATGTTTTTGTTGATTAAAACCTGGACTTGAAGAAACAGGTTAATTTAAGGGAGCAATGTGCTAAAGGAAAACAAAACCGTCCTAGAAGATGGGAAATCTAGATTCTTTCTTTAAAAAAAAAATTCTATTTATTTATTCATGAGAGATGGAGAGAGAGAGTCAGAGACACAGGCAGAGGGAGAAGCAGGCTCCTTACAGGGAGACTGATGTGGGATTCGATCCCAGGACCCTGGGATATGACCTGAGTCAAAGGCAGACGCTCAATCACTGAGGTACCCAGGTGCCCCGGAAATCCAGATTCTAATCTTAGTTGAGCAACACCCATCTGTATGATCTTCAACAAAGAATTTTGCCTCCCAGGCCCCCGGCTTTCCTATCTGTAAGAGTGTGTTTTTTATAAATATATATATATATATATGTATGTATATATATATATATATATATATATATATATAATGAATTGAATATTTTCTACTGTCTAATGGCTCTAAAACCCTAACTCTCAGCTCATATACAGGAACTGATGCCCCAAATAAGCAATGAGTAACATTAGTTAAAACCAATACCACACTTTTCAGTTGTGGTTTATATACCATAGGGTGTTTATCTTTTAAACATGCTGAATGCCAAGCTCATAAATCAGGATCTTTCATTTATAGTAGAGAGCTTTGCTAATTGAATTCACAATAGAATTTTAATAATGAAAGATGTACAAAATAATGTATAATTAATTTACACATTGAAGTACTGAATGAAGATGCTAGCTTGCAATATATTAATATTAATGATTAGATAAATATATTTTTACTTCATTCACCTGTTAACTTACAACCCTTTTTCCTACATCTACAGTTTAGTATACCCCCATTGAACCCCTTTAAAAACAACATACCTATATTTTGTTTTTTGAATAGGAGGTAGCCTAATGTGCTTAATTAGCAGATAATGAGGGTATATTAATAGTTTGCTTTCCTAGCAAACTAATACGATGTAGCTGACATCCTCTCCACAGAAACGGTAACAAAAGACAACTAGATCGAAAAATTTAAAGATAAGAAGGCTTTGGAAGTCAATCGAAAGAAAATAAACAGTAATGACAAACTTCTTTCAGAGCACATAGGTCCTGATATTCTGATGTTTCTTGATCAGTAGATGGATCAATGTTCAGAAAAACAGGAGTAAAGCCATTTTTTGACTATCAGGATATTTTTTAAATTATGGTGTTGGGGGGCAGCCCGGGTGGCTCAGCAGTTTAGCTAGCACCACATTCGGTCCAGGGCCTGATCCTGGAGACCGGGGATCAAGACCCATTTCGAGCTCCCTGCATGGAGCCTGCTTCTCCCTCTGCCTGTGTCTCTGCCTCTCTCTCTCTCTCTATGTATCTCTCATGAATAAATAAATAAAATCCTAAAAAAAAATTATGGTGTTGGATAAAAGGAAGCATTGTAATTCAAGTCACTTGAAAATCCATACCAGGGTGATAGAAAGCATGATATGTGCCCAAAGCTGATACATAAGGAGAGTTTTCTGAAATCTTGACAAGCTTGACTTTAATGTACTATATAAATTTGACTTTATTTATGTACTTTATTTTACTTTGTGAATAGATGTAAATAGAATACTAAAACATCACATTTTTTAACATTTCAAAACTTTAAATCTTCAATGGAAAGTAGCTGTATTTGTTCAAGTTATAGCTACTTTTAAGGATTTACAAAAAAATTTTAACGTAGAGTCAGAGAAGTGTAAGGGAGGATCCTTTTTGCACACATTCCTATACAACTATAACAGTACTGCTTCGAGAATTCATTCTTGAAAGGATCAAATGACAATTTTCTGTAGCAGGTCCACATCTTGAGAATTTTAGAAGGTGGATACATTCCTTTGTTGTTTTATTTTTGCTAAGCAAAAGGATTCAGCCCTCTGCATGCCAATTTTCCCCCAGTTTCTCAAATATACTCTGGTTTGAAAGAACAAACATGCAAGCAACAAAGCCAGAGCTGAGTGAAATATTTCTTTCCCCTTAAAGTTCAAGAAAGGACAAAGTTAATCAGGTAAAAGGTAGGATGAAGCCATAACCGTGTACTTGGTGCACACAGCATTAATTTTGGTTTTAGATAGATACACTTGATGGTAACTCTAACCTCCTGTTAAAGATGGTCCTCTCCATGTGCATCGGGAGACAATCCCCACGGTGCCTCATGTTTCTCAGGCCTCCTGAACAGAGACACTGACTGCCATTTGCTCTGGACTAGCTGTTCAAGGATATTTGGATAAAAAACTGCCTTGAAACTTAGAGATAATGTCTCTCTTGAGAGCAAAGAGCAAGTGTGTTAACAGCCTTAGAGGAGAGAGATTGTATCTCCAGTCACAGCAAAGGGCAGGAATACTTACTGTCCCATATAATAAAAATAATGTGTGCTTCTGGTGCAAAGAACAGGCAGGCTTACAGCCCATACTATAGAACTGGTGTCCTTCAACTCACAGATCTTCCCATGTAACAGTCCCTGTGGTATGTGCTGGTTTAACCTGGTCCTATTTATAGTGCCCTGTGGAAATCAGGCTCTGGGAACTAGCTCAGTTAACACTGGAATTTTAGCTCAGTTAACACTGGAATTTCATTTCTGAGAAATAAAATTTCAAAATGTTCTTATTTTTCAAACATAATTTCCTTGATTAGAAAAAAATCTTAGATTTATTAATAATATTCAGCCATGATGATGACTATGGAATAAATATATCAATATATTAGTTAGCATAGCATTTATTTATTTTAAAGATTTTATTTATTTATTCATGAGAGACACAAGAGAGAGGGGCAGAGACATAAGCAGGGCAAGAAGCAGGTGCCCCATGGGGAGCCTGATGTGGGACTTGATCCAGGACCCAGGATCATGACCCAAGCCAAAGGCAGATGCTCAAACACTGAGCCACCCAGGAATCCCAATTAGTATGATCTTTAATATTTAATGAATTATTTGACCAGTTCTCCACTCCGTTCATCACCACCATTTTTGCTCTTAAATACTGTGCTAAATTGCTTCCTGACCTCCACAAAATATATTAACATTTTAAGGGCGTTCCCTTGAACATGCTGCAAGCAGTCAGATATTTCAGATGGAATGACAAAATTTTTCCTCAATCAGGAAATAATGCTCCTGGGTTTGCCTGAAGGTTTCCAGCCTCTTAGCAGTCATGGTTTTGATGTGTTGTTTGACATTTGTCTCCTTCCCTAGAGTTCTCTTTGCTACTCTTCACCAATCCACAGCTATCATTTTTTTTAATACCAAAAGTCAGAAATTGTCTCCCACAAATGATGTTTTTGAATTATATTGCACTACGGTGCATAGCAACACTCTCTGGACTTACTAAATTATGCCAACTCTTTGTCTATTTGCACAGTAACTACTCTCATAGACAAACATTTTGATTTAGGAGGTAAGGGAGTCATAAGCCACTTTGGGTTTGCAGGGGTAGCTTTGTACCATAAAGCTGGACATGGCACTCTCTGGTCACATAAAGATGTAAGAATTTTAAGATCTCTGAGTGGTCCCATTAGCTATCCTCAAAGAACATTCCTATTGTCCTCCTAAGATGTTCCTTCAAGCCTGACTTTGATTTCGAGTAGCAGCAAACAATGCAACGATGTGATCAGAGCTGTAGGCAAGAAAAGGCACGTAAGATATGGTACTGTTCCTAACAGGATTTAGAGCCTACCAATTAGAGCCTACAGCAATATGTTAGAATATCATTAGGACATGCATATGACAGGGGCATAAATACAATAGGAAGTTACAGTGTGATGGGAAATTATGAGCCAGCAAGAAGTAGAGACAAGGAAGAAACAGAGAAAATAGTGTAAGAAAAATCCAAAGAGTGGAAATGAAACAAGAAGCCAAAATGGAACAGAAAAAGCAACCCAGGATTTCCGACTCGGTGATAGGAGTAGTTCTGTTCTAGTTCTGTCTTTATTGGTGAGGATCGGCTATGGTCATGGGGAGGCAATAAACAACTCCCAAGTCTCAGTGGTTTAAAACAAAAGTGTTTTGTTTTTTTTCTCTTTTCATTTCTCATTTCAAGACAAACACTAATTGCCTGGTTGTTTTACTCATCCTGGTTATCTAGAAACTTGGGGTGATTAAGCAACCACTACCTTGATGCTGTTTGTAAATGCTAGAGGAAAAAGAGAGTTCGGGAACACTTTAAAACTGGAATCACATGGTTCAGCCCAGATGCATTCCATAGCACTTAACTCATTGGCCAGAACTAGACACACAGTCCCATCTAACCACAGAAGGACGTGAAATCCAACCTTCCTGCCATGTGATCGGAATGTGGGGAGAATAGGAAATACGTGGTAACCAGGTCAAATTACTACAACAAAGTTTTCATTATGTACTCTGCATCAAGCTATTTAGTCTGTGTATTAAATCCCAAATCCTTTCTCCTAACGTTCTAGGTATGTGGCATTAAAAATTACTATACATTTGTGAACTCCAGTTTCCTCAACTATGGAATAACAATAAACCACTTATTACATAGGAATATACAACAATTAAATGACCTAATGTATAGAATAGAACTACTAAACCCCCACATTTGATGTGTTCCATAAATTCCTGTTGGATAAACACACAGTTGAAATACATGATCAGCTCCTTCAGACATACTGTGACTATAATTACAATTTCTATAAATGGCATGAAGAATTTATACGGTTCTCATATTTATCTTGAGACTCAGACAAATATGTTTTCAATGTTATGCATACATATATTTGTTAATGATATAAATATGTACACATATTTATATTTAAATCTGTAATATTTCTATGTAATCTGACAAATAAATGACATTTCACTTTTTGTTCCCCAGAGAGGATTCTTTATACAGTGGCATGCAAACATTTGAGAAACATGAGTTCTAAACAAGTATTTGTTCATACTCAAAGTACTGACACCTCTCTGGTGGAAAATATCTAATATATCTCAAAATTTATCACACATATTATTTTATTGTTTCTAGTCAGTAAATATATTGAACACAGTGAGGCCTAACCCAAAAAATGAAAATGTTATCCATCCCTAAGCCTTACAGAAATACAGGCATTTATATTCTTTGCAGTTTAAATAAAATGGAAGGTTAATAAATAACAAATAATAGGAAATTAATGTATGTAATGCTATTAAAATAGTTTTTAAAACATTTTATTAAGTATTCTCTGTTGATTTTGCTCTCATAAGCAGAAAAATATCTAATTAATTTATTAATTATAATTAACTATATAATTATGTATCACATATATATGATATATGCATATCATATATATATGATTTTAGCCTTATTCTAGTCAGCAGATGGAATCATTCATTCAATATATATTTATTAAGTGTTGACTATGTGCCTAACACAATTCTAGGTGCTATAGTATAGCATGATGAATAGTAGTTCACATCATAATGGAAGGAAATATCTAAATTATATATATCTATACATAAAATCATATATATATATACACACATATATATATTACATCACAAATGGTGAAAATATATTTTAAAACGGGAGGTAAGAAACACCTGTGACTTCCATTTTTAATTATGGTTTGGGAAAGCCTTACCAATAGATGCAACTAGAATGGGAATCAGTGGAAAAAAGGATGACAGGTCATTTCTGGGATCCAAATTATGATTGATTCAAATAGAAATAAAGGCTATAATGGTATTAATTATCAAGATCTTGGGGAAATAAAGGCGCTTCCCTGTGGTTGGGTGGGGATGTTGCTAGTGAGCACAAATTACTCGGTAAGGTTTTGACAGGGACTTGTATAACTCTCTTTCTCCTGTCAAGTACACGCTTTCACAAATACACACACATACACACTCACAAATAACTTTTATAGTTTAATTTTACCTCAGTCCTAAGTCATTTGAAAATTAGCTATTACTAACATTCTGCATCTCTGCTTTTAAATATCAGTAATCATATATTAGCTGTAACTATTTAGGTGTGAGACTCAGAGAAATGGAAAAGATTGGAAGGTAACTTTGACTATTTTTGGTGATTATTAGTGTTTCTAAAATAGGCTTAACTCATTGTGTTGTTTCTTTTATTTAAAGGTTTACTAAATCTCACAGCAAAGCATGATAAATAATTTATCTTCAACATCCAAACTTAATTCAAAATGGTTTGTTTATAAATGTGCACTGACATATAAAAACCTGTCGTATTATATTTAGCAGAAGAACCATAAAAACAGCATAGCCATGCATTCTACTGGCCATTTTTCTGCCATGGAGTCAATTAAATAGTATCTATTATGTTCACGGCTCCAGGAATGAAAGGATTAGAAAGGCATAGTTTCTGACCTCAAGACATATAACTTGGGGTAGATAAACAGCACAGAATAAATATTCACTGGTATTAACAAAATGAGCTAATACATTGTATTAATAATATGTTTTGAGAGTATTCACAAAGGAGTTATTATCTCTATGCTTTAGACTAGGATAAAACCGAGTTTTTGTGACGTACGGGACACAAATGATAATTGAAAGATAGTGGAACAAGATCAATTATCAACAATGATTTTTAACACTGAAGTACATTTCCACTTTTTACTTATTTTATTGTTTCTGGCTATCAAACCTATATTGAATGTTACCCTAGTCAATTAATATATTTAACAACTGTATGCATTCATAAAATCCCTTAACAACTCTAGAAATTTTGATTTTTCATATTGAAAATGAAAAGATACATCTTTAGAAGATTGTTTTGGAGATTAAATAAAAGACTACATTTAAGAGTTTACCGTAGAGTCTGGCACATAAAAATCCCAGTCAACATTAGTGGCTTTATCAAAATCTTATAATATTATGAAAGAATTTCAGCAAGACTATATGCAACGTATACAGATGCAGTGTAAATATGTGTGTGTTTCTACAAGTATACAACCCAGGTCTGAACAGGGCAGGTCTACTTACACACAATTTAAAAATTAATATAGTACTATACTATAAAAGTATTTTTTCTTCCTTTAAATTTTAATAACATTTTAATGTAATTATATAAATAATTCTCACATTACTTTATCATGAGAATATAGTATATAACACATGTACAAAATACATGTTCTTTGATGGTTTATATTATCAATAAGGCTTCAGTCAACAGTAGGTTATTAATATTTAAGACTTTAGGGAGCCAAAAGCTATGCATGGATTTTTGACTCTACAAAGGTCAGCACCCCTAACACATATGCTATTCAGGGGTAAACTGATTCATATTTATTTCAAGGTTTGTTTATTTTTGAGACAACATAAGAAAATCTTAAATCTATATTTTTTACCATAATTAGCATGTTAGTTTTTGTCTTGTTTTCTACTTTCTATGAAAATCAAAATATATTATAAACTTTTAATTTGATTGAATAAAAACTTACTTTAGCATTAAAGTTGCTCTAGTATTAAAATAAAAGCACTAGCTTAATTAGTGTAACTACATAATCTATATGATTAAAGTAAGCCTAAATGTCAATTTATTTTATACTTGAAATGATTTAACATAGGGAAGTGAAGTATTTCCCCAATATTAAAGAACTTAAAGTTATGATTTGTATGAAATTAAAATGTCTAATTAGATTTCTATAGATACTAATTCTTTGCCAACCTATACATCTCCAGCTGGTATAAACAGCCTTTTTTGTTTACTTTTATTGCAAGTTAAAAAAACATAACACTTACGCTTTAATTTTAAAAGTTTTAAACTTAATGTGGGAATAACAGAAACTAGTTGATTAAGTCTTAACATATTTACTTATTTTTATAAGTCTATTACTATGACAATGTAAGCTTTAATGATTTTTTTCAATGAGCCCTCTCTGTACTTTGTCAAGAAATATTTAATTTCAAAAATTATAAATTTTCAAATTACTACCATTCCATGTTTTAAAATGTGCACTTTTATATGGAAATTATATTCTGAAGGCATTACTGAACTAAGTGCTCCTAGGTGTATAATAAAGCAGACACCTAGTAGTTTAGTTCGTAACTGCTAGGCACTGTGAGCAAATTCAGAAGGGTGACTGTACCTTGTGTCGCAATCTTATTAGAGGTTGGTAGGATTTAAGGCCATATCCTGCTTCTTTGGTTGGCCTTCCTTCTGACTCCAGAAAAATTAATCCAAGAACCAAGACAGCTGACCAGCACTTAAACATTCTTATTGCTTTTCACCTGTGAAAATCAGCATTGCAAGTAATCAGAAAATGCATTATATATTGGGGAAAAATGCATCAGGAAATATTCAACAGTGCATAGAAATCTCCACATATCTAATCAAAATGAGTGGGTAATTGCCAAGTGAATCCATAATAGGTTAGCATCTCCAAATAAAGATTATGATCCCCTTGATCATAACAAATACTGTTTTTTTTTCACTCATCTAGCCTTACACAGCATTAGAAACGTAGATATACACGCCAATCAAAATGTATTGAGGAGAATTAATTAAAACCAAGTTGAAAGAAAATAAAAAACAAAAACAAAAAACAACTGAACTTTAAACCATGGCTAATTTTCTAAGCATTCATATTAAGTACGATTATCAACATGCTTATAAATTTTGAACTCCTCTTTAAGTACATTTGATGAATAACACTTAATAAAACTATAGTTATTATAATTCACTAGTAAAGACTGCGGAGAGTTTGATAAGGTCATCTTCTCTGGGAGGCACTTAATGAGCTGAGGTACAACAATTATGCAGACAGTTATACTGAGTTATGAATGCATTTTTCGAATACTATCTAAAAGAATATTTTCTAGAAAACTTCTTAGTAAGTGCCTTAAATTTAAGCAACATGAGTCTATCCACTGCTCTATGTCTTTGAATACAGCAGAGAAATATAAAATGCCATAAATTTATCATCATATAAATTCTAACCCCTCTTCCAAACAAACAAATCTATGCTTAAAATATATATACATATATTTTTTGTAATTTATTCGAGATACACAGAGAGAGGGAGGCAGAGACATAGGCAAAGGGAGAAGCAGGCTCCCTGTGGGGAGGCCAATGTGGGACTCAATCCTGGGACCCCAGGATCACACCCCGAGCCAAAGGCAGATGCTCAACCGCTGAGCCATCCAGGTGTCCCACAAATCTATGCTTTGAATTAAACTATAACTCACCTTATAATTTTAACCAGCGCATCTTTGCTCCTCTTGTGACAATAGAGGAGCTCTTTCTCCTCTTCTCTACTCTATTCTGTACATCTGACTTCTTGAGAAACTTAACCAATGAATAAACCCTGCTAGTTACTGTCTAAACTTCCCCACTTAGTTATTAACTTCCCTCTTTAAAGATACTCAAATCACCCAGGTTTTAAGATAATTTCTCTCCTCTACTTTCTGAATTTTCTGAAAGAGTTGTGTATCTCTCAATTTTTGAACTTAGTTCACTCGAGCATGCTTCTACCCCTATTGCTCTATCAAAGTAACATTTCTTTTTTTTTTTTTTCCAAGAACTGGTCACTTGGGGTTTAAGACACCCCTCTCTTCAGTTTTTGTAGAATTTATGAAAATTTCTCATCCCTTTTGCAGGTTCATCTCACTCCTTTGCTTCACCATTAAAAATCATAGTTTATCCAATCTCATTCTTAGCCACATACCTGTTCTATTTATCCAGTCCAGACATTCCACATCATCTATGGTTTTAATTACAGTTAATTCCTGCTTTTCAACAGTTCACTTTGCTTTCATGGAACACCTGCATTAGTACCTGTTTTCACTAAGAGAAATATGAAAAGGATTTTGCTTTCACAAAAAGAGGTGAAAAGAGGAAACAGTGTTCTGCATTTGTTTTGCATTAGCCCTTAAGGAAGCAGCCCGCCTGGGGGCATGGAGTAGTGAGTGGTCCCGCCAAGCCCCTTCCCTGGGAACTACATCCAGCATTTCAGCACCAAGCCTCCAGGGCTTTTGAAGTGTCCCTGTGAGCATCTGTGCTTTGTCTTGATTTATTTGTGCAGCCACTAGCTTTTCTGTCCTAAGGTAACAGAAAAGCCTGAGAGGGCTTATTTTTGGGGTCATGAGAACACTTAAGAAATTTTCCACGTAAATTAATGGTAACTGCTTCTTTGTTTTATGCTGTTTGGGGCTTATGGAAGATATCATAGGAATGTTGTACTTTCTGATAGTGGCAGCGGCGGGGGGGGGGGGGGGGGCGCTTTATATCGTTGCTTCTCATCCAGTCCCCAGATTAAGACAGCCTATGCGGCGCCTGGGTGGCTCAGTGATTGAGCATCTGCCTTTGCCTTAGGTTGTGATTCCGGGCTCCTGGGATCCAGTCCTGCATCTGGCTCCCCACAAGAAGCCTGCTTCTCCCTCTGCCTATGTCTCTGCCTTTCTCTCTGTGGGCCTCTCACAAATAAATAAAAATAAAATCTTAACAAAACAAACAAACAAAAAAAGCCTACTTAACAGCTCCACGTGTATATTCCAAAAGCAGCTCATGGTATACAAACCCCACATAATGTAATGCTTTCCCAGATTTTCTTTCATCCATTTAGTCAAGCCAGAAACAAAGGAGACAACTTTGTGTCCCACACCTTTCACATTAATTATTTTTTAAAGATTTTATTTATTTATGAGAGACAGAGAGAGAGAGAGAGAGAGAGAGAGGCAGGGACACAGGCAGAGGGAAAGGCAGGCTCCATACAGGGAGCCCCTGAGCCAAAGGTAGATGCTCAACCACTGAGCCACCCAGGCGTCCCTCATCCCTTTCATATTAAACCCATCCCTAAGTTCTGTTAGTTCTGCCTTCAAAATATATTTCCCAAACAACAGTTTCTTTCCCGTCTACTGTCACAACTCTAGTTCAGCTCTCAGCACCACACTCCCCTACACTTCCCCGAACACAACCTTACTGGCCACCCACGTTCATGCATATGTGTACCTTGAATCATTCCCTATGCAATAGCCTACGTGATCATGTCAAATGCAAATATCATGACGTCATTGCCCTTGTTAATAAATTTAGGATATACTCCTTTACCCTTAAGATAAAAACCAAAATCCCTGACATACCCTACGGGTGCCCACAGAGTCTAGGCTCTGGATGCTTTTCTCTTCCTCTAAAGAACTGCTGTCCAGCCACACTGACTTTCATTCAGTTCTCTGAACTTGGTCCATTCTCACTAGCTGACTTTTGTACACTATTTTCTTCACTTGAGATACACCTTCCCCGGGACACCTGGGTGACTCAGTGGTTGAAAGTCGGCCTTCGGCTCAGGGTGTGATCCCAGAGATCAAGTCCCCACATCCGGTTCCCTGCAGGGAGGCTGCTTCCCCCTCTGCTTGTGTCTCTGCCTCACTTCACTCTCTGTGTCTCTCATGAGTAAATAACTAAAATCTTTAAAAAAAAAAAAAAAAAAAGGAAAGAAATCCACCTTTTCCACCCCCATTTATCACCGAAGACCTTCACATATCAAACATATCCCTTAAGAACCTTTCCCTATAACACCAAGCTTGAGTTACATTTCTTAGTTACTCATGCTTATAAATGAGTTTTCCTTCATTTCAGAGCAACCATTTGTAATTATATATCGTTATTATATATGCTGTTTTATATATATATATATATATAATAATTTATAATGAGTTGAATAATTGTGGCCTTCTTCACTACATTATCTATCAGTCTTCTCCTTCAAACTGCATGAATACAGGGATCTGGGTGTTTTTTGTTTTGTTTTGTTTTTTCCAGCATTATATCATCTGGGCCTAGCAAATTGTCTGGTACCTACTAGACACTCAATAAATGAAAGCATAAATGAATGTCATCCTGCATTCAAGAGCAAAAAAAAAAAAAAAAAGATTGTGTTTTCTTGCATTCTGATGATATTGAATGCAATTCCTATTTCACTACCGCTACAAAACATCTGAAAACTAAACCAGAAAACTAAATAATTTCATTTGCAATCCATCCCTTTGCTGTCATTTTGATGTATAGTCTAATACTTCTCTCAGAGGTAAATATTTGTTTATAAGACAACTGGATGGAATATTTTAAATCCAAGATAGAGCCCAAGAATAAAGCAAACAGGATCAACTCAGCCAAAGGGATATTTTCTAAAGGTTCTGAATACTATGTGTTCCTTCGTTTGTCAAACAGAAGCAGGAGGAAAGAGGCACAGCAATAGCCTTGTGTCATCATGACAGGGTAAGTTGAATCATAAATTTCTCAAACTGCTCATTTAAGGGTTTCTCTTATTCTGTCCTTTCTCTCTCACACACACATCCACACGCTCAATCACACACACGTATTTCACATAGCTACAAATATTTCATATACTATAAAATACACATTAAATGAACAATTAATTAATTTTAATTGGTGACCAAAAGTTTTACAAATCTTGAGAAAACTTCCACACATTGATAATTAGATCAATAATCTCCTGAAATATTTTCTCTGCTAAAACGCAATACACTAGGAATGTCTGCTTTAAGAAATTTCACCAAATGTTGGTTACAACAGTCAACACGTAAATCTTCAGCGCATCATATACAACTTATTTATACCACTTTAATTCTCATATTATTAAGTATGATGAATTTTTTCATTGATAATCCTATAATTTTCAAGTCTAAAATTTATTAATACCAAGTTATACAAAACTTAAAAATAGAAAAATAAAAATATAAATGCTTAATCTCAGAAAATGCTATCAGACAACTGGAGTGATTTACTTGGTATCACAGAGAAAATGAAACAATTCATATTAAAAGTCAGATACCGGGGCACCTGGGTGGTTTGGTCAGCCAAGCATCCAGCTGTTGGTTCTGGCTCAGGTCATGGTCTCAGGGTCATGAGATCAAGCCCTGAGTGTGCTCTGAGTCTGCTTGATATTCTCTGTCTCTCCCTCTCCCTTCGCTCTCCCCTCCCTCCACTCTCTCATAAATAAATAAATGAATAAGCAAATAAATAAATAAACATAATCTTTTTAAAAAGGTCAGATACTATATTTTTGAGAAATCTGATTTCTATTGTAGATAGGTGTTGGCCTTGCCAGTGAGTGTTAGACAAAAAACAAAGACCAGTTTCTGCATTTATCTTCTGTGAATGTCTACCTTGCAAGATTTTGTCCATTAAGATATTACTAAGAAAAATAACTGAATCCCATTATATGGCTATCAATTAGCAATCTAAATAAAAAGATATTTCTTGATGGATGCTTAGAAAATAATTATCATTTTATTTATCTTCAGCTACAGGATCCAAAGATGTCATTAGTATGTCTTTAAAAGTTCACTCATCCACAGAAGGTGTTCTAGAGATTGTAAGTCAGTAGTAATCGATCCCATGATATACTAACTCATGATCTCACTTTCTCAGTACTGTAACCTCTGACAACCTGTTAGATTTTCATAATTAATTGGCAGTTTGTTGATAGCTCAATAAGAACACTGAAAAGCATGTGACTAAAACAAACCAGCTGGAACAGATGGTGCAATAATGATCCTATGACTTTTCCCTTGCAACCTCAACATTTATATAGAAGCATCAGAAAACAACCTCATTATTAACTTAGAGAAAACAAAATGTTTACAAATCTAAAAAGTATCTGCTTAACATCAGATGCAACAAAGTTAGACCTGAAAAAGGTAAGGGGAATGGATAAAGGTTTCTCTTGTTCAAAAAATAATCTTTTTCTCTGAATCAAACTATTTTATTCGCCATATGGTGTAACATGCTGTGCTGCTTATGGCAGTAGGATTTAGAGTAGTTACATGATTTAGTAGATTCAAATTTCGGGGACTTTGATTTGTTTACACATTCTCTAGAATCTCACCTCACTTGGGAAAACAAACTAAGAGTGTTAAAGTATTGCCTTAGGAACAAAATAAAGCATTTGAGATGGGGAAGGAAGCTGGTATCATGCCTATGAATGAAAAGATTGTCAAGATGAAGCAAATCCCCACCATTATCTAAAGTTGCAGGGAAGTCAAGTATCTGAGGGTTTCACCTGGAGAACCCTCACTGCTTCTCACTCCAGCCGAGACAAATGCTATAGGTCTTCCAAGATAGCTCCAGTCACTTCCTTTGTCAAATCTTCCATCAATTTCACATGGACATGGCTGCTCTCTGCTGCAATTTTAACATAGCTCCCTTCAGTGTCTTTTCACCTTGCACTGTGATTATTGACTTAAGAAGGCTAATATCCTTATACAGATATAGAAGGAGGTACTAAACTGGTCCTATCACAAACTCAGAGTTTCTTAACTTCCACAGACCTCTCTTTGTTCTCTTTGGTAATAGGGAAGTGGTCTAAATGATTACTGATGCCTTTTTCCTTTTTGTTAGTCTACAATTCTACGAGACAGAGAGATTGACTTCTCACCTACCTTGTGTCATATAGTATAACCTAAGCAAAACCAATCGAATCGCATTACTTGCACCTCGTCTGTAGGAAGGGATTTATGACCCTATGCAGTCTAGCATTTGTACCAGATTTTCCCTTCTGTGTAGATTTATTGATCTGGATAAGGATATGGGGAAGAACAGGTTTGAGGGAGAAAACTATTACTCCTTTTTTGAGAAGCCTTTTGGTAGTCCTACTAGAGATGCTACATAGTCACTGGGATATAGGAACCTGAAGTTCAGCAAATACATATGGGCTAGATACACCTATTTGGAATTCTTAGCATTTATATGCCATCTAATCTAGGTGTGAGATGGGAAGAGGTTGGACTAAGCTCTCAGACTTAGTTTAGTCAAAATGGAAGAGTAAATGCTACTAGGAGGTAGAGCAAGTGAAAATGTGAAGTTTTAATTTTGGAGAAAAAGATGGATGGAAATTTCCATTGAAATGGAATGACTGGAAGCTCTTATCATCTGGCATGCTATATTTTTACTGGTTTGTTTATTCTACTTCCAACCAGAATGTTAGCTCCATAAAGACAGGACTTTGTTAATTACCTGTGTGAATTAGAGCAGTACCTGGCATACAGCATGAGCTCAATAAATATTTTTAGAAAGATAAATGAATGAATAAATTAATGGTGATAAGTAATTAATTTGAAATAGTAGGTATACATTAAGGGGTTCTTAATATTCTTCACGTAATTGAAAATATTCATTAAAACTGACTATGAAATCAATCTAGAATTCCAGTTGCTGTTATTACAAATAGCTTTTCTTTTATACCTGGATCAAAACCAGGTTTTCAGTGGAAGTTCCTGTGGAAAAGCCTCCCTTGTCAAGGACTGACAGTCTTTTCATTCCCTTAGCTCAGCTGAAATTGGAAGGACTGGAAAGACTTGTTTTACATCATCTATCAGGCAAATCTGTTGCAGTAACTGTTTTTATCTTTTGACCGCTTTAACTTCATACCCACTACATTGAACACTGTGTTTGAGTTCTAATTTAATAGTTCTCTTAGGGAAAAAAAATTTTTTTCAAAAATCTACTTTCATTATGGGCAGTGGATTCTCCCTATTACAAAAGCAGATTCTTTCCATCTAGCAGCTGATTATCCTCATCAGAACAATGGATTCTCCTAATCATTGTCCTGTCTTCAAATGTTCATTCTAATAAGCATAATTAACAGCAATAAGAAAACAGCTAGGAGTCACAGCCTTCATGTCGTAGAACCATACTAGAGAGCAGCAAAGAGAAAACAGATTACGCATATCCTACTAGACATATTAGGATGGTACCTTACAGGATTAATTATCCCAAAACATTTTCTGATAGGTATTATTACTTATATTGAACTAAATATAAAGAAAGAGAAACTTATCAGGATAAAGTTCCCATGTTAAGAAAGCTGGTTATCGTCAAAACTGGTATCTGAACCCAAGGCTGACTCCACTCACACTTGACCCATGGTTCTATTATATAATTCTACTTTTAACACACACATAATGATGCAGATATAGATGAAAAGCCTGAACAAGAAGTAGTCATAAACAGCAAACAACTTATTCATGCTGAATACTACTGGAAGAAAGAATCTTTAGCTTACATTCACTTTGGATCAATGTGATTGAAAATACAATAAACAAATGCAGTAATCAGGAGAGAGCAATGGCTATGTGACCTCTATGTCTCCTGCCTGGGTAAGTGACTTTAAATTCTATGTGGACACATACACAAACATGGAAACTTCTTTAGTTCTTAATCCTTTCTCATTGGTTCATACTGTGAAAGAGAGAGAAAAACTTTTAAATGTAATACTTTTTGTTGGAAGATTAGAACATGTGCAGTACCCCTTTTCCTTAAAATCTGAGATAGGGATAGAATTATAATTGCTAAATAATAAGAATTATGACCATTAAATTAATTTAACTTTCAAAGAAGGAGGAACTTTTATTTCAATGACATCTGAGTCATTAATTTTGTTGAACAAAACTGTCCAGATTCTAACCAATTATACCTTTCAATAGCCAGCTTAATTTGAAAAAGAAAGAAACTAAATATAGATAAAATATATTCATTGGCATTTTGGAAGGACTGCAGTGTGAAATGTATAATAATTTAAGCCTGCATTAGGAGAAAGTATTCACACTGAATTCCATTTAAATTTAAAAAAAAAAAGATACATGTACTCCGCTTTAAATAAATGAAAATCCCACATTATGAAAAGCATGTTGGGTGGTAAATATTTGTTTTCTAAAACCATCTTTGCTGTACAAAACTATTCATGCTGCAGTTATATTAACTCCTCTGGTGCACTAAAAACATTTTTAAAATTAAAAAAATTAACTACAATATAGAACACAAGATGGCAGAACTGAAAATCATATTAGAGACCTAGTGTAACCCCTTCTTTTTATATGGGAAGAAGATGACAAGCACAGGAATAACAGGTGCGCCCACGATGAAGGTAGTCATAGGCCTGGAATGTCACTATCCCGATTCCGAATACACTACTTTTCTTTTAAATGCTACAACACATCTGACTAGAAGCCATTCACTATGGAAAGAAAGGACACACGTGTACAGATGCTTCAAGTGTCTAAGGCACTATTTAGAAACCACACCTCTGCGAAGTCCAGCAACTCCGTATTTACTAGGCATTAGCGTTTCCAAAAGCCAACAGAAAAGACATCAGCGTCACCGTCTCTTCAGAATCATATTGCTTACGTACAATTTTCAGAAAAGAAATGTTGTATATTTGTGTTATCACAATGATCTTCACTGGGAAGACAGTCCTATATAGCTATGGTTAAAGCCATATATGTGGTTACAGCAGTGCTTAGGTAACTATAGTTATACAATAGTTTTATATATTTATTATAAATAAATAAATTTTATGACTATGTATGTACAAAATGTGAGAGGCATAGTCATATAACCTTCCAGATTTTTTATAGTTATATATGGATGGTTATATATAGTACAGGACGCATATTTTTTTTAAATGTGTTTGACAACGCGGAACAGAATGAAACTCTAGGTCTAGCTGACCTAGCCAAGGAATTGTATTAAATTATATGACCTTACAATAGTCTGGACCTTCAAATTGTAAGTGCTGGTGCCTTAAACTTAGGCAGAAAAACAAGATACATACAGTGACTCATGACTCCTAGGCGATCTCCCAAAAAAGGTCCCCAGACTTGACTTTATAATACATTCATGATTCCATAGTAAAAATATATCATGTATAGGCTGAAATTACGTTAATTCCATATGTGTGTTTTTATGATGACCTTCGATAGGTGATATTAAAAAATAAACTTTACGCAATCAGTTGTATACAGTTTATCATATCACTGGCTGTTAGTTTCTTCTATAAAATGAAAAAACTGGAGTTATTTTAAAATAAATCTGATACTAATACTCTGTATTATGTATGTTGGTATGGACACATATAGAGGCATCAATTTCCCACCTTGCTGAAAGCTACAGTCTGTATCATGGTGCAAGACGACTGGTTAAAAGCATGTACGAATATGACCAAGATAGTGTGATACATCTTAGTAGCTACACTTAGCTTTTCTATACCGTAAGGCCACCTGGCTATGTGTGACAAGATCAGAAAGGAAGCAACTTCAATATTGTTCCTATATCTTTGTATGCAGTTTATTTAGCAGTCAAATTTCTGAGTTTTAGCTCATTTTCATAGAAATCTGACAACAAACGGGCACTTTTCTTTTCGTGGTTGCTAACCTGAAAATAATCATGTCTAAGAACTGTATCAAAAGTATTTTTAAAAAAAAAAGTATTTTTTTAGGAACGCCTGGGTGGCTCAGTGGTTGAGCATCTGTCTGCCTTCGGCCCAGGGCGTGATCCTGGACTCCCAGGATCCAGTCCCGCGTCGGGCTCCCTGCATGGAGCCTGCTTCTCCCTCTGCCTGTGTCTCTGCCTCTGTGTGTGTGTCTCTCATGAATGAATAAATAAAACTTTTGAAAACAAAAAGTATCTTTTAATGCTGAGCAGCAGCATGCTGCAGAACAATAGCTAAAGTCAAAAGATAGGGACTCTACCGGTAGCTTTGTTCATAAACTGATTCTCTTCACACTTGCGCTCTAAATCTCATCCCACTGTAATCCAGCTTCTAACTAGTTCTAATCCAACTAATCCATCGACCCTGCTTTCACCAAAGTGACCACTTACCTGACCTCCTTCTCCCTTGAGCTGCAATCACACAATACTCTCATGATTTCCCTTCACTTTCCTAGCCATCCTTCTGCGGTCTCTTCTCCCATTCTCCTTCATCCATCTGCTCTCTTAAAGCTGATAACCCACAGGTTTTGTATGTTAAATTCAAAAAAAAAAAAAAAACATTAATCACAATAATAAAGTTCAGGTTTTTTGTTTTTTACTTCATAATCTCAAGAAACCATTTAAGGAATAACATCTGCATGCCATGGCAATATAAACTGAGAATTATAAATAATTTCCTAATTCTTTTCAAAGTAAGTACCAACTGGAAGTAATCATGAAAACTGAAACTAACCAATCACATTGATCATAGTTTGTTTCATTTTTGTTTTCTTCTAAATACTGTGGATGTAACTTCATTGCACGTTGCAAAGTGTTAGCTAACGATTAGTAATTTCATGTTATGTTTGCTGTGAAAGTCCTATTACCCTAGTTTGTATCTAAGTTGCACTAAGTTTGCCTGACATCATACGAAAAACGATGCTTTAAAGTCAAAAATAATAATATATTATATGACCTTGAGGATATTGCCCTAGTTCAAGAGAAGAGAAAATCATTATAGTCTCTGTCTTCTGAATTCATTGCTTTCTACCTTGATGAGCACTTAAAATGTAAATTAAGGAAGAATGCAGCTCTTAGGATTGACTTCTGTCTAAAATCCCAAAGGTACCATGTTACAGATTTTATTTGCTATTAAAAAAAAAATCATTGCAATTTTGTCAATGTCAGATTTTAAATTCAATCTATCCCATACCAAGGTTTCTAGCAGCCTATGTTCTTTAAATCGGGGACTACGTTTATTGTACAAGAAAAAAAAATTCTGTCACAGTTTAACAATGAAGTGCTGCACAGGGAACAATTTAATTTCTTCTGTATTTAAAACTGAAATGCCATGGGGGAAAACGTGCCCATTCATTCAGGTCAGCCAAGTCTCAGAGGTATTTGAATTCATATTCAGAAAAGTATGGGGAGAGTCCAAGGATGGAGTCCACAGTTAGTAGTAGAAGTCATTGGGACCCAGAATATTTTCCAGAGCAACCTGACGCCTCCCCAGAAGGAGAGTTCTGGGCCACCACCGTGTGTAAAGGGAAAGAGGGAAAACTAGGTTACTGTGACCTAGTTCTGCTGGGAGGATTTTCACAAAGTCGCTCAAATCAAAACCTCCATGCTTTCATGAAAGATAGAGAACGCAGTGAGTAAACGAAGCATAAAGATCAATTTCAGCTAAGTCAACTGAAGATGAGCACATTTCCAGTGACTTGAACCAAAGCAGACAAGGGTAGTTCAAACCTTCCAAGAAATATCAGGAATTAATAGAAACTGTACTAGCAAGTTATGTGGCCAGTGGTGGCTGGTGATTAAAACCCAAGTCGTAAAAAAAAAAAAAAAAAAAATTAAAATTAATAAAAATAAATAAATAAATAAATAAAAACCCAAGTCGTGAGCAAAAACACAGAAAAAAATTTGAATTAGTTCTAAGTGACATAAGAAGAACTCGCATTTCATTTTATACCCATAGTGTTTCGAATTTGAAAAATAAACTACAGATGAAAGGTTGGATTTAAGAAAAAAAATTAACAGGCTTCGAAAGAAAGAAAACCGAGGTAAGATGAAAAACAAAGAGCAGTAACATAACGTTTTACGATATAAGAGTAAAAAGTGCTTATTGGATATTTATGGTGCTCCAGGCCAGGTACACCATGCGCTTTCACATTCTTGGCAACAATCTGTCAATACAAAGTCCACTAATTTAGGTGCACTAGACGTGTGAATCCAGGCAATATATCCTTAACAACTTCCTGAGTTATATTATATATCTTCTGAAGCAAATGTTTCGAGAAGAAAATAAAGGCAAGGCTCAGGTACCAGTTTGATTTCTGAGAATTTCACAGATGAGGTCTTTGGGGATGTCTCCTTCTAATTAAATTTAGGGGCAAATGCTTCATGGGATTTGCCTACATAGGATGCGAGCTAACTTGCAACTCTGTATAGAAACTAGATGCTGTCTCTAGTCTCAAGGCAGATAACATTCAGTAGCAATATCCAACCCTAAAATGGCCTGCTTCAGGACACCTGTAATTCTGCAAATCCTGTAACCCTGACAACACTTTTTTTTTTTTTTTTAAGCAGCTTTGTTTCTCCAATTTTTCTTTCCCAGGTAATGAATATAAAATTCTCAACAGAATTGGCTGGGCTCAAGATTGCCAGTAATATTTATCTCCCTTCCCCTGTTCTCATGGAATTAGAACCAGAAATGACCATAATGATTCCTTGCAGCTGGAGGCTGAGAGAAATGCCTCTCAGGTTGCCTTAATAAGGGAATCTATTGCAAAATGGCTCCTCGAACACCCAGAGAGCAGCCAAGAAAATACTGAATGGTAGCCGGAAAATCTATCAAAACTTCCCTCAAGCACACTTAAATGCTTCTTTTATTTCATTACTTTTCTTGAAAGAGCAAGCTACAAGCTTGACTCAGTCCACTTACTGTCCTACAGTAAATACAAAAATAGCTGAGGCCAACCCCAAGGGGGCGTAATTGCCCATAAAGCATAAAGGGAAACTACCTCAGGGCACATGGATTCCCCTCAAATTTGGCTGGCTTCTAAACAACTCTTTTTTTTTTTTTTTTGATGAATTTTGAATTATATTTTTCATTTTTACTTTTAATTTTAATTATATGTTATTTCTAATTATAATGTATATGATTTGCTGTTAAATGGTTTGTAATAAAACTGTAAGATTTAAGAAGAAAACTTCCCTTTCATAAAAATGTTCTCATACATGTATTTTCCTGTCAAGTTTTTCACTTCAGCTTTTTCATTGGAATCTGGAATTAATTTGGGGGCATGGTACGGGGACAAGATTTTATTTTATTTTTCTTGGATTTTATTTTCTAATTTTTTCCTGTATTTTATTTTTACCTTTACTTGTACTCTACCTAACTGAAGTGTTTTGTTTTGTTTTTAAAGGAGTTTATCTTGTTTATAAATCTGTCTTGGTTAAAGGTTGGGTTTCCCCATATTGCGTTGTGTTTTACAATTTGTTTCCATTTTTCTATTCCTATGCAGATAGCACAGACTTTAATTACTAGAGTCTGATAACAATTTTGATATACAGTAAGGAAAACTCTTGGTTCTACTCTCTTCCATATCCATATCCATTTTGTTTTATTTTTTTAAGGTCTTTTTTATTTATTTGACAGAGAGAAAGTGCACAAGTAGGGCAAGCAGGAGAGTGAGAAACAGGCTCCCTCTCAGGAAGGAGCGATGCTGGGCTCAATCCCAGGATCCCAGGATCCTGACCTGAGCCACCCAGGTGTCCCTTCCATATCCATTTAAAAAGAGCATATAATGTTCTTCATCAGAGCTCATGATTCACATTTATATTTGCATTTATCTCTAGTAAGTCAGTGTGATTTACTTTAGGCATTAACTTTCTAAGCAGCAAATGTTTTTGTTAACCATTATGAAAATCTGTCCTTATTAGGTGAATATAACCATTTTTACATTTATTAAGATTGTTGCTATATTTTAACATTTCTACAATTAGGGTTTTAGTCCATGTTTGTGTGTGTCATTTTTAACCATTGTATATCTTTGATTACTCTGTTTCCTTTCATACTTTCTGTTAGACTGAATGTATTTTCAATACATCTTCTTCTTTTTCACTTTATTTAGAAGCTGAAGATGGATTTCTCCTGCCAAAAATATTCAATATTACTTTCATCTGAACAACAACAAAAAAAATCCTAAGCTTTCCACATGTTTCCACAATATAAGGCCTTGGTGCAGCCCGGGTGGCCCAGTGGTTTAGCGCCTGCGTTGGGCCCAGGGCGTGATCCTGGAGACCAGGGATCGAGTCCCGCATCGGGCTCCCTGCATGGAGCCTGCTTCTCCCTCTGCCTGTGTCTCTGCCTCTGTGTGTGTGTGTTGTGTGTGTGTGTGTGTGTGTGTGTCTCATGAATAAATAAATAAAATCTTTAAAAATATATGTATATATAAGGCCTTGCATGAAATTAGTAATAATAATAACTTCACCTTTAAAAGACAATCGGTTATATTATGCTTATTGTCAATAGTTAATTTAACTTCTGCATTTGCCATTTTTTTCTTTGTACATTATACTTTCCTAATGGTTTACTTCTATGTTGAGGTAAACCTTTCTAAAATATTTCAGCATGGGCCAATAAGAGGTAAACTGTCTTGTTCTTTGTGTCTTAAAATAACACCTTGCTCTTAATACTAAATCATACTTCGGATAGGTAGGTAATCCTAAACTGGTAGTACATTCTCTCCAACATTTTAAAATGTTTTGTGGCTTATACTAATTTAATGAGAAGACTTCTGTTAATCTAATTGTCATTCCTTTGTAGGGAATGTGTTCCTTTTCCTTGGTAGCTTTTGACACCTTGTTAAATTTATTTATTTTTAGCACTTTATGCTTGATAAATTTCTCAGTAGTATTCTATAATTCATCAATTTTTGTTTTTCTGTATAACCTAGTGTGTAACCTCTTCATTTAACTCTTATTTAAATGCTAATAGGCATGCTTGCCAAAATTTCAAATTATTTTGCCTTTTAAAAATATTGTTATTTTTATTTAATTAACTCTGATTCCATTGCATAATGTCTTTTTTGTTTTTGGACATTGTGGCTCCTTTTATCTACTTGGTGTTCCTAAATATATTTATTTAAAAATTCCTCATTCTTTTTCTTAAATCGCATTCCTTCTGGAACATAATCACCTTCAGTTATATATTTACTTATTTATTTGTCATGTTGTTGGATGTGTGCGCATGTGTGGCTGAGAGGAGGCAGATGTTGGTCTGTGTCTCATCCTACCTCCCCGTCTAACAGTGGCAGCTTTAGACCCTTCTTTCATGTTACTATGCTGAGAGCAGCGCAGTCAGGCATCAAACTTGTGATTAGCTTGCCCGATCCTGAGGGTTTTTTTTTTTTTTTTTTTTAAAGCAGCCATTTCTCTCAATGCAAAATTTGATTTAATTTGGAGCACAGACCAGCTTTTTTTCCCTCCATCTCAAATCAATACTAACGCAATCCCTGAATTTAAAAAGCTTGGTTCTAGCACCACCTAAAAATTTGCATGGAAAGTTCTTTCCCATTAACCCAAAGAACTAATTCTCCAGAGGAATTTACCAGTTAGTTTACGTGTTTCCCTCTATATCCCTGGCTCTTGCCACCAACTCCTCCTGCTTACCCCCAAAGTTATGCCTCTTTGACATCCCTCTTTTTGTTTTGGTGCTTTATGCTTAGGAATGCCCTCAAAGGATAAATAAGGAAATCTTTCTTTGTTTGTTTGTTTATGAGTGTGTCTGAGGCATGCTCACAATATAATCTATCTGTGGCTATTGGACTTGCAAGGACGGACCCAGTATCAACTAATTACTCAGTAAATTAAAAAAAAAAAAAACTGAGTTGTCAATAATTCAAAAAACAAATGTATCTCACAGAAATACCATTTGTAAGTCACTTAATGAATACATATATCTCGAAACTATTTGGTTTTCTAATTTACTTAAATAAATTTAGTAGCATTTCCATTAACTTTTTCATGATAAAAGTTAAGTGGATTTTTTTTGCACTATTAAGCTTTTAAAAATACAAAGGTAAATACAAAATGCTAATGTACACATACTATAAGGCTATAACCAGGCCTTATCTGTGAAAATCTGAGAGAGAAAAGAAATGCCAATCTTAGTGGGGTCTTTTGTAAATATTAGACAAGAATTGATATATTATTCAATTCATACACTAACAAAAATGCTTGGGTGGAAAAGCTGATGAGAGCATTTGAAAATCATGACTTTATTTGATCTATAAGCCTGGAAATAATTCAAATGATGCACTAAGGAGATTCTTACAATTTTTTTTCAGCATATCCCTCTATTTGTATTACTTTTCAAAAAATACAGAGCAGTAATTATGCTAAATTTAATCTAATTCCAACATAAATCCAGTCTCATGAAACATGAAAAAAAAACTAGAATTTTATATTTGAAAGATACATTAAAATTATGTAGTCCAAAGTCATTTCTCACAGATGAGGAAAAAGAGTCAGTATAATGAACTGAACTCCGATGGTACTTAGCTAATTACTTGATAATATGTCCAGAATATTTCTCAATACATGTATAGGAGTATGTCTAGATATAACATTTCCTACTACCTGGAGTTCTTTTCAGGATTTATTGAAGATTCTGATCAAATAACTCCATATGATTGCATTGTATTTTAGAATATGCAAAAGAAAGATATCTAGATTAAGAAAATAGAATAATGCTACCGGAATTTTCTTTGTCCCCATCTAATATATTTGGTTATTTAGTATGCATATTTCTGTAATGGTGTTTGTAATATTCTTCTCATTGTAAAAATGATTTTATATACAAGAGATCAGTCACATGTTGGCAGGATGTTATCTCCAAGTTAAATTAGGTGTAATACCTCATTGCTCAAGACTTTGTCTATTGTTATGTTTAATTAACTCATTTATTTTGTTCAAATCCACATCTTACATGAAATATAATCCTTTGAATATTGTAGTGGTAACTTATTATCATTTATATTTGAAGTTTTAAGAAAATGTCTGCTAGAGAACTCTGTTGGAATTTAATATTTCCAAGTAAATCTCTGCAAGTTTTCATATTCCTTGCAAAAATAATAAAAAAAACTTTGATGATACCCTTGATGTTGCATAGCAAATATTTAATTAAAGCATAGTAATCAACAAACACAAACACATAATAAATGAAAATATAAAAAGAACATTCTTTACAGTCTGTCACCGAGAAGAATCTTAAACCAATGCTGTGTGACCGTGACAGTTTTTAAACATGGCCTCAAATTGTATCATGGCAATATTAATACAAAAAGGCATCTCTGAGCTCCATGTAAAAACCAAAATAAAACAAATGCAAAATGGGGGGTGGGGAGCCTATTTAGAATCGAATAAATTAATGTAAATTAAATAGTACATTTTTAACAAATATGTTATGCAAATGCTAAATTTAAATAGATAATGATTTTCCAAATTGTATAACCTCAGAGATAGTTCTCAATAACATGTCTGCTATGGAGGAGAGGAAGAGCTTAATCAAACAAAACCATCAATTCCTTCTAGATTTACTCATCACAAGATTTAAAATGTGCTGCTTTTTTTTTTTTTAAGAAACATGCTAGCACTATAAATATATTTTATGAAGACAATACAGTGAGATTAGAAACATGAAGCAATAGAATTCTAAGAACCTAGAGGGATAAAGTCCACACAGGTATTGAACATTTTTTGTTTTCTAAAATCACCCTGCCGTTTGAAGCAACAAACCGAAGGTCTTGTAAAATGATTGTATTCTGGTATCCCTGAGCACTTGACAAAGAGTTTAGGAAAAAATCATCTGTGTCTGGTCTTTGAAAAACTTTAACCGCGTATTCGGTTTTCAGCATCCATATGAGTTCATTCTTTAGAAGGAAGGATATAGCGTCTCTGTAAGTGTAGTATTACCTGTACAGAATTTTTCATCATAACTATAAATTCACCCTTCATCAAATGCATAATAAATAGGTTCGTGGGTTTGAAAATTATAGTCTTTTAAAACAAGCTCAATCAAGCCTGAACGCAAGCACTTCCTATGCAACTGATTAGAAAAGTGCACGAAGTATCTATGACCTATGTAAGCAAAAGCTAATTATCTTTACAATCAGATTTTTTCAAATGACTGATAGTGTACATTAAATAAGCAAAAAACTCTGAGTGAATGCGTTTTTGTTTTCTTCCTAGTTTTCTGTGTTTAAATAAGCTGTGTCAGCTCGAAAGAGAACTAAAGAAAAAGCCCTTCCAGCTATGTCAAGGTCTAACATAGTTAAAACAATGTATTAGTAACAAGAGCAAACATTTGTTGAGTTATTACGTATTGCAGGCTTTATGTTAAGAGGTTATATGAACAATTCGACTTGGTATTATAGGAAAACAGAACAAAACAACTTAGACTGATATGTAGGGATTTGTCCAAGATGACTACATTGATAAAAGATCTGGATCCTTGTTGCTCATGATAACCAAAAATCAAGCAATTCTCATCAATTCACTATGGAACAGGTACTGGCTATCTGCTTTTTAAATATTCACCTTATCAACATTTCCATAATATAAACATGGTATAAAACATTAAATTTTATGTGTTAATACACGCATGTCAATCCTACCATAGTGGTAACTTTAAACCATGTTTTTCATTGCATATATGAATAATATCAAGTGGAAAAGGAAACTACTTTTAAATATCAGTATTTTTTCACAGAGCCACATTTGCCTATGCAAATATATCATTTGAATTAGAATACAACTGTGTCATCATCACTGCAAATGTGATGATCCAATGGGTTTACGTACCATTGTCTGCTGTGTTAACCATAATATAATCCCACTAGAAGACTTAAGAATGTACCTAACCCAGCAGGAACACATCACTGCACAGTCACTGCCCAAACAGAATTAGAATCTCAGATATCATCTGGCTAATTTGAGTAATCATGGGACATGATTTCTCATTAGAGAGATGGAATGGGATGTTCTGTTATTTGTGGGCTAATAGAGCCCTATGAATATTTTACATTAAATGAATGAATCCACTACAGTACTTGTCTGCACTCAGAGAGTGAAAAAATACAGATTGTGGTCATAGCAAGGTCACATTGTTTAATATCAAAAACAACCCAATTTTAGAATGTGGGGCTCTTTGGCCACTGAAGGACAGTTCATTTGATCTTCTCTAAAGCTGGCCATCTGGTGGCATCATTTCAAATTGAAGTCATGTTCCAAAAGATGTACTGTGAGTCTCTAAGGATGTGGCTAAGCCATTCAACTCTATTTACAGAGATTATAGTAATCAAATGTCACAATGATATAAAATTATTCCATGAAATTGGAGAGTACCTACTACAGCAGGAGCTTCTCACTGAGAGAAGATTCCTTGGGCCGGAAGGATGCAAGCAGCATCAGAATGAGAAAGTCAAAAACCGCAGGCATAATGAGAGGGCTCAGGGGTGTCAGTACAGAACCGCTGTTCTGTGCCGGTTTCCACCTCACTGACTTTCCTAGCCGCTGGCTCCCCTTTCTCTGCGCTCCTAAAACAGCAGACCTTACATTAGGCCTACAGCTATCAGATTTCGGTGGGCGAGAGAATTTTAGGATGAACCAAGAGATTCTGATTCCAGAGGTCTTAGAGGAAATCCAAGAATCTGCATTTTAAACAGGCATCACAGGGGATTCTACTACTGGGGGGTGGGGGGAGCCCCATTCTCATGTAACACTGCTTTATACTACCTGCTATACCTGAATAGGAAACAGATTAATCTCAAAGCACATAAATTATATTTGCATTCCAAGGTTCAGTAGAGCATTTATTTTTGTTTGTTTGTTTCATTGATTCAGTGCCTGAATGTTGGTTTTGTTCTTGATCGAAGCAGAGGTAGACAGAATTGTATTTATTTCCACACTCTTATTACAGGCAGAGGGGCCGGGGGGGGGGGGAAGGTTGAGACTACGGAGGGAAAATACTGTACACGTCAGAATTTTTTAATGTAATCTTTCAGTTGCCAGAGGGGTGGGAATTGGACGGATGGCAAAACGGGATGGGTGGAGGGGAGCGGGAGACACAGGCCTTCAGTTATGGAATGAATAAGTCATAGGGACAAAAGGTGCTGCATAGGGATTCTAGTCAATGGTACTTGAATAGTTTGTGTGATAACAGACGGCAGCTATGTGGCAAACAGCGTAACATACCCTACACGTGGCATTCACGATGTCATATATCTGGAACTAATAATGTAACATTGTGTGTCCACTATACTTTGAAAATAATAAAATCTAATCTTTCTAACTTCAGATGAAATCATTAGTGGCATTAAAAATACCTGCTCTGAAAATGTTCCTGAGCCTAGCGATAGGGAATCTTTGCTGTAGGCGAGATAAGAAATCATCTTCAGAAGCATGAAGGAGAAGTTGCAATCAAGAAAATTGCAGGTATTTATATTTCTCTTTGGGATTCTTGCCATCTGCTCTGCAGGAGGAGCTAATTCCCTCTTATCTTCTAGACAAAGTTGTTTGGTCCCCTAAGATTATCAATCTGTGAACTCTTACGTGCTATTAAGAGAATGTGACTATCTTTTTGAAGTCGGACTCTTGCTTAGTTATTAGAAATTGATCAAAATCATTTAAATATGTAGCAGAGAAGGGGTGGTGACGTCGTTCTAATAGTAGTTGGAAAGCTTAGGGCTGAACTCAATGTATCTGTACATGCATCTGAGTTTTTGAGAGTGTTCATGGTTCTCAAAAACACTACAAGTTAAGGGAGTACTGGAAATCTGGTGTGCGAGTGTAAACTGAGTGACTGAGGACGAGCAGATTAAGGACCATCTCAAGGTTACGCAGAGAGTAGAGAAGGTCACCGGAAGTCTCAGCTCTCTGCTTCCTTACTCGTAGTTTCTACAGCATATGAAGAAGTGAAAGACACGCAACCCTTGTTTATGGATGGCTTTTTCCCCCGCCAACTCCCTGTGCTCCCTCTCCTCCTTCCTTCTTCTCACTCTTCTTTTTGAAGGCATGTAACATCTTATTTTCATATAAATGCAGATAACATCCACTTTAAAATGTAGCCCTTTCTCAGACTAGGTCAGCGTTTCAGCTGGTGCCAGGCATATGGTAGACTTGATAAATATTTGAAAAGTGAAAAAAAAAAAAAAAGCTCTGTCAAAGTAGTCCCCTTGAAATTATGAATCTTCCTATATTTGTGATAGCTGGTGCCATAAAGAGATGCTTCATTTCTTCTGTTTCTGCTTTTAAGATACTTTACATAACCAGCTCTATGACATTAAGGACAGACATCGCTGAAATGGTTTCGATGTCTTTTGGTCAGTCATGGGATGTGGAATGGATGATCCTTGTGGTTCCTTAAAGCTTAAAATTCTGATTTCTCATCCATAGCTTCCACTCTCTTCCCTCCTTCCTACGTACAGTTGATTTTTTTCTCAAGTCTACCTCTGGGCCACTGCACTATAGTGTTGAGAAATAAGAATAATCCTGGGAATTTTAAGCACAGTGGTATCTCAGGCAACGGAGGCCTTGGTGGAAGTGTGTTGGGGTGAATAAATTAAAGTCAGGGGACTTAGAGGTGTACTCGGTAACACGGAGTAATCAATTTTAAAATATGTGATTATACTGCCCCTGAAGTTTCGCATTCCTCGATGTATATTTTGATCTGTAATTGGTTGATGGGCTTCAGGCGAGCAATTACACACTCTTTTCTATTACATGACATGGGAAACCACCTGAGAATATTTCAAAAGTGCTTTGATTTGTTTGTGAAAAGTATCTGAAAGAAAACGAAAAGCTCATTGGTTTCTGAGGCCTACTGCTTTCTGACAGTCCAATGACGTTGGGCGAAATGAACAACTTAACCCCTTCTCATTTAGCTCCGGGAAATTCTGATTGCATAGTCCCTTCCCCGGGCTGGAGGGAAGGGAGGATAACAAAGGTATTATCCTACACAGGCCTCGGAGGAGTTGTTTTAATAGGATGGAATCATGGCTCCTGATCTCATTTTCCCATAAATGTTCACAGCTCAATCTCACGGAATGGCTGTGTTTACCAGCACTGATGTTGATAATCAGTGTTAACACAGGAAACTTAGACAGTCAGCCAGGCAGTCCTTTTCTTCTCTTGTTAACGGGGCTTGTTATTACGGTTCCTTCAATTTCCTAGAGGATTCATGTACATAATCATGTCAGCTGCTAAACTGGTGGGAATTGAAGTTATTCTACATTTTGAAGCCATTAGCATGTGCCAACTTAGTAGCTACATAAATTACTGCTTTGCTTTCCACTTCTTAAAAACTTCTAGCAGCTCAAGCAGCTCTAGTTTTTTGGTGGATATGTGCCTGTCAGCATAGAACGACTTGAGTTTTGGCAATTATCGACTTAATTAGATCATTATGGAGCCAATCAGAATAATGAAGCCCTCAAAGTAGGTTTACAAAGGTTTTGTGACTGTCTGTATTTGAACCGTTTTATCTAATTTCTTTATATTTGTCATATTATTGCTTAGTTAAATGTTACACCTCCATTTCATTTACATTTAAAATTCAATTAGCGATAATCATTAGAACACAGTCGTTCATTTTTTAAATGATATTTCTTTTTATAAAAAAGGTGTATCTTGAGTGTAGGCATTTATAAAATACATATGAGAAAAACAGAATAAAAATTACTTGTAATGTCACAGTCCAGAGTCAATGATGCTTAATATTTTGGCGTATTTCAATCTTTTCCTTATGCATGGAATCTAAAATAAATTCCTTACAGTTTAACCCATTTAAATATGACTTCTTCCCCTACTATTGCACAAATATTTGTCTCACTGAGTCTCTTACATCTTCATTGGTAATTTTAATGAAAATCTCTATGTACTTTCTTATCTGTCTTGGCTTTCCCTAAGTAATTGGGTGTCATTGTATATTTCAAGCTCTATGAGGTCAGGGGTCATCTGGTATTACCTTTGTAGTCCAGTGCTAGCAGAGTGCCTGGCACATAAGTATGGCTCCTTGGATATTTCGTTGAATAAACAATCATATCCCTCATCTTCAAACAATATCTCCATTTTATCTTAGGGCAATAACCCTTGTGGATTTTCCATTACTTACCTAGAAAGGTATTCCACTACTTATCTATTCCATTACTTATCTAGAAAGGTAATTTCCATTACTTATCTAGAGGTATTCAAAATCTTTCATTTTCTCTTGTTCCACACTACTTTCAAAGCTAGAGACTTTCTGTTCTACATCTTCATCTTTCCACTCTGCTTAGCTCTCCATGCACTCTTGTGATTTCAGTGGTCATCTAGATTGTTTTCTTTTCTAAATAAATATCCATCACAGACAGTCCCTTCTCAGATTCATAAACATGACTGCCTACTGTAGTTTTAAACTTTGATACATTTTAAACTTTGATACATACTCATCTCAGAAATAACATGGTCTAAGCCAAAACAATTACCATCCAATCTCCCAAAAAGTAACTACATCTCTCTGTGAGGTGAGATTAATAGAGAATAGACTATGCTCTATTAAGAAATAGAACTGAAATGGGCTTGGCTTTGAGGGATGACACGATCCCAGTTAAAAGTGGAAAAAAAAAAAAAGGAATTGAAGACAGTCTGGAAGACATGTCCACGATGATTACTTTCAAGGTAAATGCAGGAGCAAACCAAATTATTTACCAAGAGTCTGTCAAATTTAGCTTTTACATCTCTGGAGTTGGGAAAGTTGTGGATATAAAAATTCCTGTGAAACGGTTTAGGACTGAGAGAGGGACTTGGTTAGACTATTAACTCAAAAAACTAAACAGAACTCTACAGTAGTAGACTGGATTAATAAGCTAAATATGCTACAAAGAGCTGTAACTCTACACCAGGAAATCTAGCCTGTGAATATAGCCATTTATATACCAAAAGGAAGTAATATAACCTGAAATTAGTGAAAAATTATATATTTCTTATCTAAAACCGTGTTTTCCAAACACATTTCTTTTTAAGATTTTTTATTTTATTTATTTATTCATGATAGACACACAGAGAGAGGGAGGCAGAGACACAGGCAGAGGGAGAAGCAGGCTCCACGCAGGGAGCCCGACGCAGGACTTGATCCCAGGTCTCCAGGATCACGCCCTGGGCCGAAGGCAGATGTTCAACGGCTGAGCCAGGGGGGCTGCCCTCAAAATGCATTCTGCAGAATACTAGGGATATATTAGCTGGATTTATAGAGGAAGGAAAAATTTAGGGAAGCTGGCATAAAAAATAATTTTATAAAAGATTTCTCAGAGAGTTCAATATGATAATGGGTACTGGAAGTTCCAAGAGAAAACCAGAGCATGCAGGGTTTCTTAAGAATACATAACAATTCTTACTTTTTTAAAAGAAGAATATATTAAGGGATAAATTCGCTTTGATTAAACTTTGAAATAGATTGCTATAAATGTATGCATATAGTGGGTACTAGGTAAAACAAGATCTTTAAAAATGCAGCATACTAGGGATCCCTGGGTGGCGCAGCGGTTTGGCGCCTGCCTTTGGCCCAGGGCGCGATCCTGGAGACCCGGGATCGAATCCCACGTCGGGCTCCCGGTGCATGGAGCCCGCTTCTCCCTCTGCCTGTGTCTCTGCCTCTCTCTCTCTCTCTCTCTCTCTCTCTCTGTGTGTGTGTGTGTGTGTGTGACTATCATAAATAAAAAAAATAAATAAAAATAAAAAATAAAAAAAATGCAGCATACTAAATGATAAAGAAAACATATTTAAAATATAATTTAACTTTTTCTCAGCTATTTTTCTATGTTGGCTATAAGTCAATAGCTATCATCATCATTCTCCCATAAAAAAATAATAAAAACTGGTGGAAAATTTCTACATAATGAATAATTATAAAACATGTCCCCAAATTTTAACATGAATTATGAAAAAAAATCCACGTATGGGGCACCTGGGTCGCTGGGTTGGTTAAGAGACTGATTCTTGATTTCATCTCAGGTCATGACCTTATTTAAGGTGGGGAGATCGAGCTCCATGTCCATCTCTATGCTCAGCACAGAGTGTGCTTGAGATTCTCTCCCTTTTCTGCCTTGGCCCATTTCTCCCCACTCACATGCTCCAACTCTCTCAATTAAAAAATAAATAAATAAATAAATAAATAAATAAATAAATAAATAAATCCATGTATAAGTGGACCCATTCATCTCAAACTCATGTTATTCAAGGGTCGATTCTACATACATACACATAGTAGATATAAATATAAATAAATATAACATAAGCCTTCTCTCTCTTAAATGTATTAAGCAACCCATGCAGTTCAACAATCTAGTTCCAATCTAAATATGAAACAGTTTTTTGATAAATCATAGTGTACTGGAAAGAATACTTTAGTTATAGAAACTTCAATTAAGTAATTATTGAATTAATTAATTTGATTAGTATGTATTATAACAGCACATTTACAGATTAAAGACCATTGATACTAATACTGGAAACTACTTAACCTAAAAAAGGACATCTAATTTTTTAAAATATTTTTAAAAATACTCATTGAAATAATCCTTAGTAAGATCAGCAACCAAAAATTACCTGTTATTATCAAATATATTAAGAATTGTAGGGATCCCTGGGTGGCGCAGCAGTTTGGCGCCTGCCTTTGGCCCAGGGTGCGATCCTGGAGACCCGGGATCGAATCCCATGTCAGGCTCCTGGTGCATGGAGCCTGCTTCTCCCTCTGCCTGTGTCTCTGCCCCTCTCTCTCTCTCTGCATGACTATCAGAAATAAATTTAAAAAAAAAATCCCGTTTAAAAAAAAAAAGAATTGTGCTGGAATCCTAGTCAATGCAATTAAAAAGTAAAAATAAAATAAAACATATAATTGGAAAGTTAAGTCAAAACTCTATTTCTAATTATGTGACTGTCTATATAGAAACTGACAAATGAATTTTTATTATTAGAATAAATAAGCATTGCTGAACCCCAAAAAAAAAAAGTCCACATGCAACATATAATTGCAAATCTTTAGGCCACAACATTGAGTTAGAAATGTATTTTTCTTTTAAATTAACATTTAGAGTAGCAGTAAAAAATAAAGTCCTTTACAGAATTCAAATATTTTACTGAAATACTTAAACAAAGTAAGGAGATGGTAACAGTGATTATATTTTGGAAAGAATTCTCTACCATCAATATACCAATATTCCTCAAACTGAGCTATAGAATCAGTGCATTTCCAATGAAAATCCAAATGGGGTTCTTTATGGAACTTGATAAGCTGATTTTAAATTGCATATGGAAATAAAAAGAACCAAGACATGTCATGGATAATAGCACATGATGAAAAAGTTTGAAGGGTGAAGTTACGGACAATAACAAATCATTTAATAGTTTAGGCATACTGAAGACTAAAAACTGAACAATGTGTTTAGTAATAGGCAGGATATTGCTGACCTTGACTGGAATAGATTTCAGAGAGGATACATTTAGAGAAAGAAATTTCATAGAGTGGTAGGGATTTACAGGAATTTTGCCACAAAACAAGGGAGAGAAAAGGAATGAAGGATACTCACAGATAATCAAAAATGTTTTTGCTCATTTGATGATTTTAAAGATGGGAAAAACTACCTTGCTCTTTTATGCTGATAAAAATAATCCAGTAAGGCAGAAATCATTGATGAGATTGAAATAGTGAGGAGAATCCTTAGAGCAATGCCCTTGAGTAGCTAAGAGAAGACATGATACAGTAAGTAGAAAATGAAAAATCAACCATATCATTCATACCTGTGTAAACTTTATTTTGACTTCTGTCAATTATTAATAACATAACTTTAGCCAAATTATTTAAATCTCTCTCTACCTCAGCTTTCACCTGTGCGATCGTACCATCTTATGAGGCTGTTGTACGAATTAAATAAGACAATGTATACATAACACCTAATACTTTGCCTTGACACACATTAGGCTCTTAAATAATGACAACTATTAGTATTCTGATTTTTAATGAGAAAAACCAACTACATCATCCTTGAAATATTTCTGTTACAATCAAAGTCTCAAATGCAATGTCAATAGCTGCTTAGCAGTTTCTTAAAACAGGCTATATTCTGCTAAAAACAACAACAAAACAACAACGCCACGCACACTGATACCCAATGATAGATAACATTAGAAATATTTACTCAAACAACACCTACACTTTTCATAAGTAACCATCTGCAATTTATATTTAATTGGGTCATTTTATTTCCAGTATAAGACATTAAGTTACAATGATCCAAAAAAAAATCCACTTTTAAAAGTTATTAACCATAGCTTGATTTGTAGTAAGGCATTAGTACATGCTTTATAAATGTAAATCAAATTAAATTTGATTTTTTTATTTTAAAATTTTAATTATGAGCTCACATTATTACCTGGCAGTGCTCCTTATAAATAGTAGAGCAGATGATTCTTTTTCAAGATCATAATTTGTACCAAAGACAATCTTATACATATTTAGTGGTCAAATAGCCATTAATGCTCCTTCTTAATTGCATATAATTGGCATTACTAATTTAAATGCCCAAAGCATATTATTTTCTTTCCATTTTTCTCTTCTTATTCCAAGTGTTTCTTGGCTTTTCATGGTTATTATAAATTGCATAGTTTTTGAGTGCCTGAACTTTAAATCATCATATACACCTTAAAAGACTAAGACTTAGATTCTCAAATACCACCAGCTGACGTTAACCTGACTTCAAAAATACACACACACACACACACACACACACACATAAACAAATGCACACACATAAATACACAGAGGATCTTGCTTTTCAGTTTCTAAGCAGAAATTTTCTATTCTAAAGTTTTTTGTTTTCTTTCAAGATCACACAATTGGTGTATGACCATTACTGTTCTCACAATATCTGCATATTTCAGAGTCAAAATTTTACTGAGAAAATTCAAGACTTTGAAATTACCGGGTGTTGACCCAGTTTGGGAAGTTCCATACTTCTGTCAAAAACAGAACCTGCTGACAGAGTTCAAAGCTTCAGTTATTGGATTTCTAATGCAATGAAATGCAGTGAAGGGCCTTCCTTAGCCTCAGTGGGGTAAAGGACTTGCCTAGTGACTGGTCTGCAGGAGATAAACAAAACGTATTCTAATGTGATCCAAAGTTAATGAACTTTCAAGCATGCACGAAAAGAAGAAAATTCAAATGCACACATCAGTGATTTATATAGCTATAACTTAATTATTTGGGAGGAATTTCCATTTGTGTTATATGTTCTATTATCGATGTAACTCAATTGGATTGCCTTCTTATATTTGCATTTTAATGCACTAAAAGGATTTAATTTGAACTTTTCTCCCACAAGGCTATTCCAAATGGAAATTTATTTTCACGTTACTATTTGAGCTGTATTCCATTCATTACAATCAAACATGTCAGAGTATACTATGTTGCATACAATCACTCAGCCTGTGTGATTAGTATGGAATCAAACGCAACTTAATTTTTTAAATAACTTTGTCAGCTCTGGAAAATGACACCAATTCAAAGCTGTGCTTCATCATGATGAGGTTGTAAACATCAAGAACATCATGGTTATTTTGAAAATCTGATTAGACAAATATAATGATCAATAGGAAAAAAGTGAAGGTGTATTTCAAGCAACCAATACAGAAAAGCAAAAAGAACCAGGTAAAATCCGATACACCATACACATATTAATCTTGCTTGTTAACTTTTAATTTTTTAAATCTATTTTTTGTTTTGGAATTTCTATAAAAATGCTTATATAAAAGTATATGTTTTAGAATGTGAAGTTAATTCCAAAGAGCAGATATCCACACAGAATTACTGTTATCACAAATTAAGAAGTGAGAATCCTCAAAAAAAATGTAAAAAACATAAATTTCTAAATAATACAATAGCATTTTGAATAAACACACATCTAGTACCAGTACACACACACTCTCATACATACAAACACACAAGTGCAAATCCACACAAACATGAATATTTACATATATAGTTATACATATAAAATATTTTAAACAAGTAATGAAATCAAGTATTGTAATTATCTCAAATTCTTGATGAGTTTTAAGAAGTGAAAATCGAAATACATATTTAGAAACATTTAGAGCAAAACGCTTGTAGAATATTACCAGTACGTTATTACAGAAATAAAAGTTTATTTTTAAAATGTCTTTAAAAATTCAAGTTTATAGAGGTTTCTATATAGCATTTATAGTCTAGATTGTCAAAATCACACAACAAACAACTCCAAATATCACAAACCTATTTGTTTTTCAAAGTGAATGTTTGCCTATGCTATATATCCATTGATAGTTGGGAGGGAAGAAGCCTTTTTGTGTAATTATTTTTAAAAACCGACATGAGGAAGAGTGCCCCATCTTATGACACCGTCATCTCAACATGAGCATCAGGATATGCCATTGGAAGGGATGAAAACATAGGGAATCTGGCACCTGCTCTTAAACATTGCCAGCTAGGAATTCTCCTGTTCAATCTACTCCCTTTTCACTGCCCAACCAGGCACAGGACAACACCTAATTTCAAGAGGATGAGACAGTGTAATCTCTCTATATGCTCAGATAGTAAAGATAATTTAAAAACTGGTGTGAAATGATCATTTCTACAATACTTCAAGATCTTTTTTCTTTTTTTAGGCAAACTGAACCCGTAATGTGGAACTTGAACTCATGACCCCAAGATCAAGAGATGCATGCTCGACCAATTGTGCCAGCCAGGTGCCCCTTAGGCCCTTTTACATTATAAACCTTAAAATAACCTAATGTGTATTATGATTCTTTTTTTAAGATTTTATTTATTTATGAGACAAACACAGAGAGATAGAGGGAGAGAGAGGCAGAGACACAGGCAGAGGGAGAAGGAGGCTCCATGCAGGGAGCCCGACGTGGGACTTGATCCCAGGTCTCCAGGATCCTGGGCCGGAGGTGGCGCTAGACCACTGAGCCACCCAGGCTGCCCTGTATTATGATTCTTAAAGGCTGGTGAGACTATACTGCATTTCTGAACTTTCTGAAAAAGTAATTTTTTTAAAAAGATTTATTTATTTATTTTGGAGAGAGATAGAGAGTAAGCATGGGGTTAGGAGCAAAGGGAGAGGGAAACTCAGACTGCACTAAGCGGGGAGCCAGAAGTGAGGTTCAGTCTCAGGATCCTTAGTCACCATCTGTTTGGTATATGTGCTGCCGAAGCGAACACAGTCACCATCTGTTTGGAATCCAAGAGTCCGGCTTAACAAACTGCCACCCAGGCACCCCTGCAAAAGTCATCTCTTACGTGCTATATTTTTGCACTAAATTTCTGTGAACATACACTGAAATAGTAATTTATGCTCTATTTTAACTTAGAGATAAAACTAAAAATAGGTCGCAATCGCACTATACTGATTAAAGTTTTGATTTTTTTGTTACTGAAATGTACATCAAAGTATAATAATTTCTTATTCATATAGCACAATAGTGAAGGAAATAATAATGGTTTTCTGGAACCCAGACCTTAACCCATTAAGCACCCAATGTTATTTTCTTTCTTACACTCGAATGGGATTATCTGTGTATCTTTATCATCCCTAACTCTGTCTCTGTGTCTTTCTATCAATCAAACTATCTATTTATCTATCATCAATATACCTAAAGAATAGTGCCTCTTTAGTTGAAGTAACTGTAAAGTTTTGGGGTGGATCTATTCTACTTGAAGAATTAAATGTAGAATTTCTTTTCTAGAGTAAATTCCTTAATAATGACATTGTCATAATTTCTATGCCCCTTATGAAGAGGAGTAAAAAAATATATTCAAATCTGTGATTTTCTATATACCATAAATTACTAACTACCCATAAAATAAATCACTGTATTTATTGCTAAAATAGCCTTCTTTTCACATTACCTTAATGTCTAGCTCATTTTATAAGTTTTACACAGAAAAGTTGCAAAGATAGTGCATATCCCATGCTAGATAGTAACCGTGTACCCAGACATTTGATCCCCTATTGTAAACGTCTTATGTTAGTATGATACATTTGTCACAATTAATAAACCAAAACAAATACATTACTACTAACTAAAGTTAATAAAGTTCATACTTTATTCTGATTTCTTTAGTTTCACCTCATGTCCTGTTTTTCCCCCAAAAATCATTGAGGACATCACATTACATTTCGTTATTACGTTTCTCTAGGCCCTTCTTAACTGGGATCTCAACTAATTTTCTAACTTTCACTTTTTCAAAATTTTGTAAATATTCTTACCTGGTAATTAGTTTCTAAACTTAGCTTTTTAGGTCACTCCCCTTCAGTTAACATTAAAATGTTGCTTTTCAAATAATACCAGTAAAGTCCAACATCAAAGAGCATTTCACAAGAAGCAGTTTTAATAACAACAGGTAAAAATTGGATTTAAAAACTATGGTAGGGGATCCCTGGGTGGCGCAGCGGTTTGGCGCCTGCCTTTGGCCCAGGGCGCGATCCTGGGGACCCGGGATCGAATCCCACGTCGGGCTCCTGGTGCATGGAGCCTGCTTCTCCCTCTGCCTGTGTCTCTGCCTCTCTCTCTCTCTCTCTGTGTGTATGACTATCATAAAAAAATAAAAAATAAATAAAAATTAAAAAAAATAAAAAATAAAATAAATAAAAACTATGGTAGTTCTTTGATCTTGGTTTTTCCAAGTGTGTCCTATAATAAAAGTTGTAATATTTCTTTGTAGTCCAGAACTATGAATTTACTCGATTGCTGTGAGAAAATACAAAATAAAGTGATAAATTGAAATTGGATTCACATTTTTGTGCAGCATTTAAGTTAAAATTTTACTTAATTCACTATCTTTTCTCTGAGGAGGTTTTCTAGAAGAATTTTTATTGTTTGTACTGTTTCCTTAGTTTGTCTATTTTTTCATTTGTATTTAAAAAATTAATGTCCTAACTCTGTAGACCACTTAGGTAAATGACAGGCATTTGTACCTGTGTGACAGACCCACCCTCATTACCTAAGTCCCAGTCTGAATTAACTAGAACATGGGAGATTACTGGACAATATTTAGCTAAATTTGATATCTAAAATTTGTAAATAAATACTTAAAAGTTGAGGCTATCAGAACTTTCCCATATTAGATGAGTTTGTGAAAGACTGTTACATACTATTTAGACAATCCTTCCCTCTGATGAACATAATTAGTCTATCATTTAAAAATCCTCATACACAATTCAAAGTAAATGAGATAAAATGCCCTATTAGTATATTTTAGTGTGATAATTATTGTATCATACTAAATGCCTTTTATTTTATGTCTCAGATTTGGATCTCCATTGGGTTTTCAACCATTATATTTAGTATATGCATGATTCTAGTGGATCTTCAGCTTTTAACACATCAACATAATGCTTCACTGAAAATGTACTTATGGACTTATTAATAAGTATAAGAATTCCAAATAATTTGAGGGTTTTAGAAGATATATATAAATATATAAAAAATACAATATAAAAATAGAATACTATTTATTTCAAGGTAAACATGATTAAAGTTAGTGTTCACTGTCCATAATAAATCATTATGTATATAGTTCACCCCCAAGCCCCAAAGAGATAATCACTTTTATCTTAAACATGTAAAAGTATTCCACAAGGTAGCCAAAAAATTATATGAAATTTCGTAAAATCCGTGTGATTTAGTACAACACTTTGGCTTTCTGAGTCAGGCATTATTAACTTGCATTTCTAAAGGAATGACTACCAAACCACTGTACAAATAAATACAATTTATATAACATGAAATTCTAAGAGCTACAAGGACTACAAGGGGTAAACACTTAAGAAGAACCACATGTATTACCCAGCCTGAAAAGCATATACATTAAACAAATGTTTGACATTACTCTACCTACATTTGTATCAGGGAAAATACTGCAAATTCAAAACCAAAACCTTTTGTTTGTACCATTCACCATATGATTACAGGTATGAGGCTCATAAATAGAGTTTTAGCATTCAAAAGTTATTACAATAACAATTCTCCTCCCAAAATAAAATGTCTAAAAGTATCTTGTTCAGGATTATACACAAAAATCAGAAAGCGTGCAATGACTGGAATGAAACCAATACACAAATGAGTCTAATCCCAATTAAAATGAAATGGCTTGATCTTTGTTTACTCATTATTAAATTAAATGATAATAAAGATTCCTCCCACTGAAAAGTCAATGTAGATTCAGTTAAATTTTTTATATATTTTATATACATTGGTATAGATACACATATATTTAGTTTTTTATTAGAAAAATAAGACAATTTTAAAAATATTAGAACTCCTCTAAAAACATCACCTTATGATTATATTTAGTTTGTGATTCAGTCTCAAAATTATGTCTAGTCTGACATTTTTCTAAGATATCCCAGAAACCACAAGTTCTGATATTCCATCATTTAGTGATAAGACTTGAATGAAAAAAGATAAGACTGCATTAATAAATTTAGTTTTATTTTCCTCTAAATTAAAAAAAGTTTTAATTCATGGTACTTTTGCTTTCGCAAAATTGTAGAATTTCTTAATTAAAAATAATAAATAATCAAGATTGCATTAGAATACTATAGTTTCATTTAGAAGCTTATGCAGTCAAGACATGAGTCACTGAAGAAATCTTATGTACTTGAGAAACTCAAGTGCTTTCTAGAAAATCTTGCTGGGCCTAATGTATTTTCATTTGAGACTTTAGACATCAAAAAAATCAGCTTGCATGAGAAATATGACACTAAAATTATAGAATTCTTAATATATAGTCACAGAGCATTGAGTCCCGTGAGCCTGGAAAGTCCATGTGTGACCCTGTCTGTGACAGTGTGGCCTTTAACCTCCTGAAAGCCTTTGGCTCAGCCTTGGTTCTACCTTAAAAGGTCTTGTAATGCTTTAGTGACATTATTTAAATGGTGTCCAAAATCAGGCTTGAAAAAAAAAACAAAAAAACAAAAACAAAATCAGGCTTGAGGCCCAATAATTGCTCAATAAATGATAAAATAATAATAATAATGACAAATATTATTATTTTATCATTTATTTCTTCATATAATTCAATTTTTAATTGATTTTATAAAATCAAGTTAAGATTCTTTTAGATTTATGGCCAAAGAACATACAGAGAAAATTTACAGAAAACTTACTTTAAAAAACATTAAAACATCATATTCACTAATAAGGAAATGTAAATAAAAATCCAGTAAGTAGGGCAGCCCAGGTGGCTCAGCGGTTTAGCACCGCCTTCAGCCCAGAGCCTGGTCCTGGAGACCTGGGATCAAGTCCCACGCCGGGCTCCCTGCATGAAGCCTCCTTCTCCCTCTGCCTGTGTCTCTCCATCTCTCTCTCTCTCTCTCTCTCTCTCTTTCTTTCTCTCTCTCTCTCTGTGTCTCTCATGAATAAATAAATAAAATCTTTTTTTAAAAATCCAGTAAGTATAATTTTCACTATTATATTAACAAAATCATAAAATGCAACACTATAACCAAATATCTCAAACATCACTAGCCTAAATCAATTTTAATCATTATAAAATAATGCAACAATAGCCATTTCTAAACTTAAGTATGATCAGGTGATTTTCCCAAATAGTTCAACTTCTAGTGAAATTTTAAATTAACAACAAAAACTTTGAACAGATTTCAAATATACCTTTTAAAAGTTTGTAGATCCTCAACATTCATAGAAAAACTGCATGCCAAACAACAAATAATAATATGTATATTTTACTAAAATGCAACTTTATTATGATCTCAAGAAATCACATATGTTGCTATAAAATTTAAATGTCCTCTGGAAAAATGGCAACTAATTCCAAAAACTGTCATTATGCAAGAAAAGAATCTATAACTTATCATTAAGTCAAGACTGACTAATACTATCACACTGAGACTATGTTAAGAAGCTATTAGTAATAAAATTTTCCTTCCTCTTTAAAGAATGCTGCTATGTAATTGCTCATTATTACAGCATGGCAGGATTTCAATTGATTCTTTTGGATATATTTATACTCTCAGGTGCAGAAAAAATATATTTTATTTTGAAAAAGTGTTTTAAATTATCAAGTTTTCTATTTTCAGCAAAACTTTGGAAAATTGTGGAGCAAAGTCCCAACCAAAAACAACCTGAGAGTTGGTACTTTCAAATTTATGAAATATATAGATACAAGACGTGGCTCTCTATATGAAGTTGCCAAAGGAAAACATCAGATCTGCTTAGGAGTTTCTGAGAATGGATTATTTTGTTCCAGATTATTATTTTGTTCCAGTTTTTCAAAGTTTAGAAGGAAGCTGCACAGGTCCTGGATAGTACACAAACCTATGTTTAAGTCCAGTGTTTTTAAGCTAACTAGTAACATTTTAGGATAAGGTCCAACTTATTATCAAGACTATCAGAGATTTAATTTAAGCCAACTAATGCTATATAGAAGTCCCCGAATGCTAGGCACCTAGTGGTCATGTTCTCTTTTCTGATTAGACCCTGTGCTAACATCTAAAAACTGGGGCAGGAAAGCCTCGGTTCACAGAGTGAGGTCTTCATAGTGTCTCAACAATTTATAAATCAAATCTATTTACCTTCTTAACAAATAGGACCAAAAAAATAGGGAGAAATGGTGAAGCTTCTTGAAGTGTTAAATAACCATGAATCTGAGGATCCCTGGGTGGCTCAGCGATTTAGAGCCTGCCTTTGGCCCAGGGCGTGATCCTGGAGTCCCAGGATCGAGTCCCACATCGGGCTCCCTGCATGGAGCCTGCTTCTCCCTCTGCCTGTGTCTCTGCCTCTCTCTCTCTCTGTGTCTCTCAGGAATAAATAAATACAATCTCAATAAATAAATAACCATGAATCTTGCGATTTCAACAGTTATGTTGCACTTAAAGAAGGCTTTTTTTTAAGATTTTATTTATTTATTTATTTATTTATTTATTTATTTATTTATTTGAGAAAGCAGGAGACAGAGAAAGCGCAGAGGGAGACAGAGAAGCAGATTCCCTGCTCTGCAGGCAGCCTGACTTGGGGGTAGATTCCAGGACCCTGAGATCATGACTTGAGCCAAACATAGATGCTTAACTGAGTGAGCCACCCAGGCACTCTAAAGAAGACAATTTTTGAGGGAAAGCATAGTGATATTAGAAAGCTAGTATCAAAATATCCTTAATGCTTTCTTGAGCTCCCTCTACTGATTTTTAGATAGTTGTTAACCTGACCGAGATGTTTAACAAAACATATACAATTATCACGATGTCTAGTTGAGTGCTAGTATCAAGAGCAGTTTTCACAGCGGGGCAAAATATTCGACTCCAGATATTATCAATTAAATCATACTACTTGTTCACAGACAGGAAAACAAACTCAACAAAAGACTTTCCTCGTCCTCAGGCCTCAGGAAACACCAAATAGGACACTTGCCAAAAGAAAATAAACAGTCATAGAGGGAATTTATTTGAAATCTTAGTTGTCATTAATTGTAAATATGTAGACTTAAAATGCAAAGCATTTCTAGAATTTTTTCTCTCCATTTTTAAAATCTTTTTAGCTCAATTAATGATGACTTCATGAGAAATCTCATCAAAGGAAGTAATTTATGCAAAGCATTGCCACAATTTGTGCAAGTTCTTTCAAGTCTTACTTTTTTTGTAAATGTACTAAGTTTTGAGATTCTGCCAAAGGACTGAGATGTCGTGCATTTAATTGTTGCACTTATTTCATAAAGTTGTGGGTGTATTTCTAGCACATTCATTTTCTTCTGCTTTTTCCTTACATGGTCCCATGATGTCACAGTTTTTAATAAACACTGGTTTCTCAAGCATGTGCACAAACCCAAAAGGCATACTAAGCATTTCTCTTTCCCTAATAGTGCCATAGTGTCTAGGATAATGAATCACTTGACATAAATACCAGCTCACTGGATCATTGCCTCAAAGGAACATAGATTTTTAGAGCACTCAAGTTTTCTATGAAAGAATGTGAAGTTCTGAAGAAATAAACTGTACAATGCACAAAGAGTTTTCAGAAATTAGCTTTAAGTCCCAGAATTTAGTTACCATATCTGCTCTGTATAATGTATTTAAAAATGGAAAGAAAAATTAATCTAAATAACATTTCAGACATATTGTAGTGCCAAATAAGGAAGGATGCTAATTTTCACTAACAAGAAAATTACAAATAAAAAGAATCATTTTCATCATGATGAGAACCTTTTGGACATTGTCAATAATTTGACATCAAGAATGAAAGAATTATTCTAAAGAACACATGTAAATGGCCAACATGTCCATGAAAACTTGCTCAATATCCCTAATCATCAGGGAAATGCAGATTGAAACCTTTGTGAATTATCACCTCACACCTGTTAGGATGTCTATTATCAAAACAAAACAAACAAACAAAACAAAAACAAAAACACACACACACACACACACACAAAAAAAAAAAAAAAAAAAAAAAAAAAAAAAACAGGGTGCTTGGGTGGCTCTCTTGGTTAAGCGTCTGCCTTTGGCTCAGGTCATGATCCCAAATCATGGGCTCCCTGCTCAGTGGGGAATTTGCTTTCCCTTCTCCCTCTGCCCTCCCTCCAGCTTGTGCCCTCGCTCTCACTCTCTGTCTCTCTGTCTCTCTCTCATAAATAAATAAAATCTTTAAAAAACCCAAAGAAACCCTGTGCATTGTTGGCAGAAATGTAAAATGGCACAGACACTATGAAAAACATGATGGATATTCCTTAAAAATTAAAAATAGAATTATCATATGATCCACTGACCCAACTCTTTCTGGCTATTTATCCAAAAAAATTGAAAGCAGGATCTCAAGAGATACTGGCATTCCCACATTCATTGTAGCATTATTCACAACATCCACAAGTAATGTCAACTTATCAGAAACTACTTAATGGGTGCCACAGAATGCCAGAGTTGGTACCCAAGATAACCTCTACCTCAGACATCACTCATTCCTTAGTAATCTTTAACCTGTTTTACTTTTGATCATGATACTTATCAATAATAGACATGATCCTCTGTCTATATTAGTTTCTTTACTGTCTGTCTTTCCACAGAAAGAGTAGAGTGGGAGCTTTCTATCATTCTCACTCAATCCCCAGCACCCAAAAGGGCACCTGAAATACAGTAGGCACTTAATGTTTACAGAAATAATTATTTTATGTTAAATATTATCCTAATGTTTTAAAGAAAATTACTGTTTATTAAAATCAAAAATTGAATTTTTAAAACTATTTTATTTGGGAGACAGAGAGAGTGAGAGAGAGAGAGAGTGAGTGAGCAGATGAGCGAGGGGAGGGGCAGAGGGAGAGGGACAAGCAGACTCCCTGATGAGCAGGGAGCCCCAAATGGGGCTTGAATTCAGGACCCCAGGATCATGCCCTGAGCCTAAGTCAGGCGGTTAACCAAATGAGTCACCCAGGCGCCCCCAAAATTGAATTTATATACTAGTTGATTTTATTTAGCTTTTATCTAAATAAAATTATCGTAAACTGTATGTAAACTGTATGTAAACCTATAAAAGTTATAAGTGCAATAAAATTGTATAATAAATGTAAGGAAAAGTAGTTACCTAAATATTTACCAATTGCTAGACTAAATAAATAAGAACAAAATTATTAGTATCATAAGTGTGATATTCTTTTTAAGATGACATTCCTTAAAAAAAAACGATGACATTCTTTTAAAATATGAAGTTTTTCTTTCAAAGTAAATATAAATAAATTTGTGGCATTTTTCTTAAATAATAAATGTAAATATCATTTTAACTTTAATTATAATTTCTATACATCCATAAAGCATAACACTAAATATAAATCCCTGATTTGCGTGGAAAGATTCCACGTTGCATGAAATAAGATAATAATAATAAGCCCTTTGTGTGGTTTTTCAATTCGTTGAAGACCAAAGACAAAAGATAAAATAATAAAAGCAGAATAGAAGAACAAAACCTAAAAACACTAACCAATCCATGGTCATAAACTACATGTACAAAATGCTCCACAGTAGAGGCAAACACAAAAAAGAATAAACTTCAGTGAGGATTATGTACATGAAGTAATTTCAAACTGCGAGGTTTTGCACACGTGGAAGGAATTCCTAGGGTTCTTCCTTTAAAAAGAACTTAATATCAATTAGGAAGAACAATCTAAGACACTTTAAAAGAACCAAAAGCCACATCAGACCATTCACCGCACAGTTCAGGTCATAAATGCTGGAGACCGGTGGCACAGAAATAATACAGAAAGATTCTAAGGTTCAAGCAGAACTTGAGACAGGTATGGGAAGCAGAACTCCTACATGAGTCCCAGTGACCCACAGTCTTGTTTAATCACCTCACCTTATGTGGAGCCAGAACCTTTAACTCACTTTTGACCAACAGAATAGGACAAAGGTGATACAGTGTTCTTACATTATGGAAAAGAGGAGAGATTTTTAAGACATAATTAAGGTTCCAAATCAGTTGACCTTATGTATGTTAAAAAGGAGATTACTCTAGCTGGACCTGACCTAATAAGGTGAGCCCTGTAAAGCAGGTCTATAGGTCAAAAACTGAAGTAATCAGCCAAATTCTTATCTGGCCTTGAAGACACACACAAACAAAGAAAAGTAAAAGAAAAAGAGAAAAAAATATTAACAACAGCCAGTGACCTTGGGGAAGGAGCCTGGGCCTCCAATAAGAGCCCAGTCCTGGCTAAAATCTTGATACGAGATTCTGAGCAGAGGACCCAGCTAGTCTGGACCCAGACTTGTGACTCATGGAAACTGTGAGATAATAAATGTTTAAATTACTGAGGTTATGGCAATTTTTATACAATAGTAGAGAACACATACATACATGTGAAAAAAAATACACATCTTGGTGACACTGACATGACATTAATTGCAACAAGCTCTCTGGACTTGGACCTAGTTTGCGGCAACATGGCTAAACGCACCAAGAAGATCAGAATCACGGGTAAATACGAGACTCCTGATGGTGCCTCCCTCAGGAAAATGGTGAAGCAGATTGAAATAAGCCAGCACACTAAGTACACTCGCTTCTTCTGTGGCAAAACCAGATGAAAAGATGCGCTGTGGGCATCTGGCATTGAGGCTCCTGCATGAAAACCACAGCCAGGGGATCTGGACCTACACCACTACGGCCAACACAGTAAAGTCGGCCATCAGAAGACGGAAGCAGTTAAAATATTAGTAGAAGTTCTACCATTTGAAACATCGCTAGCGTATAGTAAGTGGGTTAATTAATGTAATAAAAAAAAATAATTGTTGGGCAGCCTGGGTGGCTCAGGTGCTTGACTCCACCTTCAGCCCAGGGTGTGATCCTGGAGACCCAGAATCGAGGCCCATGTCAGGCTCCCTGTATGGGAGGGGCTTCTCCCTCTGCCTGTGTCTCTGCCTCTCTCTCTCTGTCTCTCTCTGCGTCTCTCATGAATGAATAAATAAAATCTTTAAAAAATAATAATTGCAACAAAAACAAGAGCCCATGAAAAACACATATGAGCACAATGTGCTCTTCTATTATGAAAAAACTTGTCTAGAAATTGAAGAGTGAGATGCAAGTGGAGATTCTTGAAAACACAACAGTACAGACAGGGCACTGATTTTGTATTGAGGGAAGAAATCATACTTCATATTTTGATCCATCTCTGTTTTTACATAAGTGCATTGCACACACGAGAAAACTGAAAATCAGATAGATTACTTGTAGGCTACAGAACCAAAAACAAGAACTAGTAAAGAATTTCAACTTAATATAGTAAAAATTAGAGATCCACTGATGATTTCTGAAGGACACAGTGACATTTAAAAGCTTAGTTTAACTGAGAGGAATCTAGAAGAGGTATGAAGTCTGTATCAGCAGAACATAATGATGATGATCATGCAGCTGGTTTCAGACAGAGCTTGATCTGAGTCCCAACTCTGTGGGCAACATAACTCCTTAAGCTTTGATCTTTCACTATCTACCTCATAGGGTGCTATGCATATAGAATATGACAACGCTTATAAATACTTAACATATCACATGGCATACTATGAATCACCAAAATGTTTACTTGCTATAAGTATCATTAATTATCACTGCAGGAAGAAACAAGAGTCGAGGAGATCACTGTAGAAAGTGTCAAAATAATTCTGATTGAGATGGGAGAGTGTGGATCAAGGTAAAAGTGATAAGATGGGGGCACAAAAAAAAAACAGGGAAATAGATAAATCTATATTACAAATGGAAGAATGTTAGAACTTGGGGACTCACTGCATATAGTATGGTAAGAATGATGAAAGTTCAAAACACCTCTGAAATTTTCAGACTACGGTCAATAGAAAAGTGTGTCATTAACTGGCAGGCGAAAAATGAGGATGGGGGATCATGGGACCATATTAGGGATGAGGTGATGAGTCCATGGCGTTTGTGCTGTCACCATGAAATCAGAATTAAAATGTCCATCAGACCTTTGTAAATACATTAATAGAGTTCAAATCTGGGCCAGTGCTGTATATTCGGAAGATATCTGTGAAGAGAGAATAATTGTAGCTGTGGGAGTGAATGGACTTCCTGAGGGGCTCCACAGAACATGAGGAACAGTGAGTCAAATGAATGGTATAAAAAATGGTGCAGAAATTTCAAGATTAAAAACTTGTATACCAGGCATCATTTTAAAAGTAAAACACTGATACTGCTAACCTATATGTAAAGTACTTAATAAGAGCCCTATAATCTTTCACTTTTAAGTTAACTTCCTCTCTAAATCAAACTTTTCTATCTCCTTTGGGATCCATTTAATAAGGACAACTCAAAACTTGGATAATGAGGATTCACTGGGGAATCTGATGCAACTCTGGGGCTCACCTGGGAACTGTTTTATAATTACTGCCAACAGTACTCACCTCCTCTCCTACTCAGTGAGCTTAATTCTATACGAAAACAAAGAGCATTGAAAACAAAGAGCATCAGCTAGTGGTCAGTATTTCCCTTCAGGCCTCAAACAGAGTAAAAAACAATAAATGAAGCATTTACTGTTTCCTAAGTGTTCAAGAGACCACTTAGACTACCTCTTTCTGTACTGTGCTTCAAAACTACTCACTTTATTTTGATGGCCTTATTTCATCTCACAGATCATTTGAAATATTAGTAGCTAACTAGTCTGAAGATTTAAATGGGACTAATGGTGGATAACACAAGTGGCAATTGCTTGAAGTGGGCTGAAGTTCAAGATGTATTTGTATTTGATATTCAGTAGGACGTTTTTGTGGAAGTGAGGAGAAACCTAGAACTCTTAGGACACAATAACTCTTCTGTTCTTATGCTATTTAACATAGAAAGGGAAATATTGTCTGTTCCTACTGTTATTAATGGTCTACGAGATGGAATAATGTAGCATATTTCTAATGTTAAATACAAAGGAAAAACTTCTTAAAACCTTTGGTATTGTGCACTCTAGAGTGTGTATACTAAGGAATAAATGCCATGAAATTATTTCCATATAATTTAATAATTAAAGGAAAGACTTGGGGAAAGAAGGTAAAGGAGGCATTCACATAGAGTAAAGAAAGTCTAACAGAAAATTGGTAGCTTTAAATAAGACACATCCAGTTGAAAACCTGATCTAAATAGAGTTGCTGGAAATGCCCAGTGTAGCTATAAGAGGGGTGAGTTGGGTATGATTGCCTAATCCACCTATTCCTAGTGGTGTGGCCACACTCTAGAGAGGTGTATAACTTTGATCTGAGGGTCAACTTTCTCATATCTAAAATGAAAACAATGATTTTTTTCACAGTTATACAAACGTTAGACTTAATGTAAACAAAATGGCCTAATAGAAGTAAAATATGTATGTATATGACACTTTGAATGGTATCTCCTTCTGTCTTCTTCTTCTTGTTTAAGTGAATCCAGGATCAAAGACCTTATGCTCAAATATCAATAGGTAATTTACTGTGAGACAGCAAATGTGTTTAGTAGCAAATCACCTTCTTTCTTTCTTTGGAAAGATGAATGGGACCTCCCCTCCTTAATCCTAAAGGAGGCAGTTCAGAGTCTGGTTGATGTCAGGATCACAGCAATTACTGTAGCTTTGAGAAAAGGGGGCACATATCTACAGAGTACATGGGGACATTTGCCACTTCATGTTAGTAAAAATATTTGAGGGTTTTAGAAATTAGAAAAAATAAAGTCTTGGTGGTCATAGAACACTATCTAAGGTGTTTTGTGGAAGTGGCCCAATCATGAAAGGCAAATTATTTCCATTTCATCATCATCTTTGTGGAACATAGTTCAGGCTTGTATGTTTTAATTGCTATTGTATGTGTATGTTTTAATTGCTACCTTAGTGCTACTTATACAGAAAAAATATATATATCACTAAAGTAAGTTTCCCTTGACTGTCAATTACAATGGATATATTTGAATAAAACTGAACAAGAAAAGTATTTTCAAATCTTTTGCATTGTGTTTTAAAATTGCTAGCAGTGCCATGAACCAGTTATGAGTTGGAATAATATTCTCTGTATTGACATGCAAATGAACTCACTAAGCAACTACTTTGCTTTAGAGATTTACATAATTTGATACCAAAAGCCACATTAAATTAATATTAATTACTTGGTTTTAAAGCAAGAAAGTTCAGAGTTAAGGCTGATCCTCTTCCCACATTTTACCACATCTATGCATGAAAACACTGATATATAAAGAATAAAAACATCTTAGGTATAGGGATATCCAGGCTCTATTCCTTAGAAGTGCATGGCTTATTACACAAAGATGTATAGGAAATAAACCTGATATATCTCTTTTAGAGATAGAAACTTTCAAATCCTTTACCAGCACTCATTTTTTCAGAAACAGTGTGGTGCCATAAACTCTTCATTATGTACACATCCATTCTTGACAAATTTTCATTTCCAATTGTCCCTTCCCTTGCCAATCACAGCATGAGAGCTTATGAATGACATTTTCATGGCAAAAAATTGGTGTGTGCTAAAGCATAACAACCTAAACTAAACTATTAATAACAAAAAAACACATTTGTCATTAAAAATTACATATTGTATTACAGCTTGTTATGTAAATTAGTTTTGTATTAAGTAGCATGTTGAATTTGCATGTTCAAGATCATTCTCATTGCATTTTTATGATAGAGTATAATTTACCAAGAAATATATATGTGTATACACACACACACATGATATACACACATACACATTCCTTAGATCATATACTGAAACTACTGTTTAATTCTTTCTCTTTAAAAAAAATATCAAGACTCATTGGAATTCTGAATTTATTAAAAACACTATCTTATCTATTATAATATTAACTTCCTCAATACCATAGTGATTAAAGCACAAAGGGACCAATTGTTTTGTTGTATGGTAGGGTGATCAATTTAATGGGAAAATTAGGATTTTCCACAAGGGACCCTACAGTTCACCGTAACTAGACTTAACTATGCCCAAAGGACATAGAAGGTGTTGAAGCAGAAGGTGATTAAGTCTGTTTGGTAAGATAATTGGTCACATGGCTGTTATGGTAATGTTAATAACAGGAAATACTTTTTCTGACCTATTACTTCATAAGAGTCTTTAGAACTTCATAATATATTAAGTTATAAAAATATAGAGTTATTTTGGAATTTGGGGCAGAACTAATCGAAAGATATTATTGAAGGTGTTTTGGTTGGTCTCCTTAATAAATGAGGATTAAACATGAAAAATGGGGATCCCTGGGTGTCTCAGTGGTTTAACGCCTGCCTTTGGCCCAGGGTGTGTTCCTGAAGTCCTGGAATTGAGTCCCACAACAGGTTCCTGCATGGAGTCTGTGTCTCTGTCTCTGTCTCTGTCTCTCTCTCTCTCTCTCTCTTTTTTCTCTCTCTCTCTGTCTCTAATGAATAAATAAATAAAATCTTTTTTAAAAAAAGAAAAATGGCCATTATGCAAAGAAAATTCTCAATTTACTTACATTAAAAAAAATTTACTTACATTATCTCTTAAGTAGAATTTTAAGTTACCTTTAAAAAGTCATTCACTAAAACTTTTTAGCATATTTCTTTATTATTAATTTCTTTAATTTTCTATAGTACACATTAGTAAATGAATTTTAAAAAAAGCAACGTATGGCCTTGATAATAGAAAGCCCAACTGTTTCATCTTTGTCTTAAATATCACCAAGCATGCATAGTTATTCATCCTATCTATAAGAAAAAAAGACATCTATCAGCAACACCATTTTTGAAGTTTTGAGTAGATCAATGTGCTTTAAGAAACTGAGATGTCAAAAAAAAAAAGGAAAAGAAACTGAGATGCAATTAAGAAAGACAACTTGAGTATGTCATGTGACGTGCAATGAAATTGTTTCAATAATTTTTCTATACAAGTGGTAAAACTTCATCATCTTGAAGTAAAAAGTGCTGCATTTACTTTAGTATCTATGCCATGAAATGAATTCATGCTTTAGCAGGCTATCTATTGTTGTGGTTTTGAATATTCCTTTGAATTTCACGTGGACAAGTTGTAACTCCAAAATATGGTCATTTTTTTGTGCAGCAAAGAATTTATGAAGGGTCACCACATTTGAATATCTTCAATAGGTATCTTCAAAGTTGGCGATTTTATTTGATTACAGTAAGAGTTGCATTCTGCATCCAGATAGCATCCCCTATGTGCTAAATTCGGGCTTATCATGGTCATCTAATTTTACCTTGCCTCAGAACTAAGATATAAAAGTGAAATATGCAAAAAAATCAGGAAAGATGTCTCTAAAATTTTAAATTTGCAATTTCATTGAATCTACCTTACAAGTTTAACGACTGCCAATAGCATATTTTGATTTTAGTGTTTAACATCTCATCGTGACAACACTAAACTTAATTTGAAAGAATTCCAGATACTAGTAGTTCAGGGAAACTGCTTATACTCAAACAAAGACATACATCTTGGAAAACTTTATGCAGAAAGAAGTCAATGAGATACTGAAATACATTTAGGTGAGTATAGTGTTTATTTCTATTATTGCTTTCCAGTAAGTTATAAAATTAAAATATACATTGATGTTTCAATAAAAGAAAACTGAAACTAAAAGAAGCCATAGTCCTGTTTGAAATTCCATAGTATGAGTGTTTATACCTGTATGATTAGTTTTAAAAAGAAAATTTCAAAATGTATGGAAAAAATAATTATTCTATATTAATGTAAAGGAGGCTGTTTGGTAAATGTTTCATGTCCCAGTGTTCCATACTTCCTCCTTCGCTTCTCTACCTGTTCCCTTTTAAAAATTTGTATCAATGTTTAATATACGACCACCTGACTGACAGAAATCCTACAATCTGCTCAGGGTAAAATATGGGAACAACCTAAGGGGATTCACATTTTACCTCTAGTGTTTGCAGTAATATCCATTTCTTGGAACAATCACACTCACGCGTAGGACTATGCTGTAGATAAAATGAAAAAGCTCTACACAGAGGAATTATTTTAAATCATAAACTCTAAAGCTAAAGTTCACACTTGCAAGTGTAATGCAACTAGAGCAGAAATTTTTATAACTAAAAACATACAAATAGATAAACTTAGTGTGCTCTTTAGTTGCTGAAAAACATAGCCCCAGACTGTTGAATGATACTTGGTAAGTCTGAAACAGCTTACAGTTCACATGTTCCTATTAAGATAGGATGTCTAGTTGCAACCTGAACTCTTTCCCTGGAATGCAAACCTTCCCCTCTATATTCCCCAACTCTCATTTATCCTTAACCTGGTGCCACAAAACGACATAGATGAAAAATCATAATTCTGTTTATCAAACATCATGCATGCCTGTCAAATAAAGTCATGGATAGCAGTAAGAAATACATAGAGCACCAGTTAACTTCCAGCATTTGATACTTGCTCACTATGAGAAGTACTGTTCAGTGGTTCTCTGTACTGAATTCCTTCTTCATACACACTCAAAACACACTGCCAATTGACAAAAGGAGCATAGCTTCAAAAGCAAATCTCCTAAGTAGAGAAAAGCTCTCTGTTAAACATGCAAGAGGTTAAACATTGCTGAAATAGCGAGACATTTTCTCAGCCCACGCTTCCCAGTTCCATTCAATTACCAACAGCAGTAGCGACAATCATACAAGCTAATACTGTATTATTAAATCGGAGCTTCCCATTTACATCCACCTCTAACCTGAGGGGGTTGGGGGGGGGATGACATTTACTAGTCAACAGCAGAACAAACAGCCCCCAACTTGGAAATACACTTGACCTTGGGGTGCAGAATTCTCAGAGACTGAGTTTCACAAGTTGTATTTGGATCTACTGCAAAACAACACGTCTAAACGAACCCAACATGGTATAAATGCTCTTATCCTGACCACCTCCCCTCCAAAAACGTTAAGAGAGCTCTGCACTTTGCAGTCTATGCTATAGACATCAGAGGTAATATTGACTAATCAGACATTAGTCCACTCAAATATATATATTTTTTAACACTGCATTTGTCTTAAACAACTTGTTGGTTGGCTCATTTAATGTAATTTGCTAACATATTTGGGGGCTTGCATTGAACGGTACCTGTTTCTTGAGCCACGCTAGAAGTGCTGCTCCACAAATATTTGCATTTAAAAAGGAGAATATAACCTGATGACATTAACTTCACAAAAAAAAAAAGACACACACACACACAAAACCCTCAACTTCCCCTCTAGAATTCCGTGCTTAATCACCAACTGATATTCCTGTAATGATAATAATAGTAATAATTATTTAAATAATCCCTGCGATCATTGCCAAAAGTCCTGCTTCGGATTACAAAAAGCCTAACTTGCTTTCAAAATTTCGTATGGCGCTCTGCAATTCCTCCCCCATTTGTAATAATTTACAGCAATGGTATTTGTCTTACCTTATTGTAAGAGTCAAAAAAAAAAAAAGTCTCCCAGAAAGATTCCTACACGGTGGGGATCTGTAGATCACAATAATAATAATAATAGTTTTTTTTTTTAAAAAAAAAAAAAGCAAAACAACAACCACAACCCCAAAAACGTTAAAAGATGGTCTCAGCTGGGTAAAGAGGAGAAGAGTTTGGTCTAAAACTACAGGAATCTCCAAAGTCACGCTTGAACGGGCACCCAGGTGGCACACAGGGGACTGGCCCCTGCGCCCCGGTCCACACTCCTTTGTCAAGTTGCTGCGGTCCCGGCGGGGCGGCGGGTCCGCGGGGCAGGGAGGGGGCGGGGAGGGCGTCGCCTGGGGGGGCGGGCAGCCCGGCGGCCGCGGCCCCGGTTCAGCACCCGCAGCGCGCGGACAGCTCCTCGCCGCCCGCGTGTCTCGGTCGCTGGACCCGGCTGGTTCGCGCGCCTCCTCCCACGGCCGCCGCGGCTGCCACTCAACGCGGAGGCCCCGCCCCCGCCCTCTGACGTAGCTGCTTTGCATACCGGCTCGGGGCGGGGCCGGGCGAGGGGGCGGGGCCTGGGCTGCCGCTCGGGCGCTGGGCGGCGGGGGAGGGGGCGAGGCCCGTGCGGGCCTGCGATGCTCGCCCCAAAGCCCTGGGGCGCCGGCGCTCCTGGGCGGCCCGAGCCGCTGCCTGGGCCCGGGTGCCGCGGTTCCGGGCGCTCGGGCTGCGGCCGGCGGGGGCGGGGGAGCACCCGAGGGCACCTCCGCTGCCCCTGGGCTTCGGGACAAACTTTCCCGCTGCCCCCGGCGGTCGGCTCCCGGGGCGGCTGCAGGGAGTCGCTGCAGCAGCTCCACCTTGTCCTGGAGGCAGGGACCGCCCGGGCGCCCGGAGCAAACGCGAAAGCGGGCGGCGCTCATCCGCATTCGTAAACGGAAGATTTGCTTTTTCTTTTTGCTTTTGCTTTTTCTTTTTTCTTTTTTTTTTTTTCTTTCATGTGAGTGCTCTATAGATCTCACAAGTCTGCAGCATCTTCCCTCTTCATTCTTAGGATTTAGATACACACCGTCAAGCTATGTGAACTTGGAGATTCCAGGGTTTAAAAAAAAAAAAAAGCATTTAATAAGGAAAAAAAAGTGAAAGTTCTCAGCTTCAGCTTCCACTGCCAAAACCCTGAAGGTTTTGCAATATTTATTACGGCTAATATATCAATTGCTCTATGGAAGATGGGGTCTGCTGGAAGCCTTTGGTGGGCTGCAGCCATCCCCTCTGTGTCTGTGAGGCTCCCGGCTCGGTGAGGCTCCAGGGGCCTGGACAGCCAGAGGCGGGGCGGGGGGTCTGCAAGCCACACCCCTGACTGCCCAAACTTGTAAACAAATGCTTCAGTGAACTGAAGCGATCAATCATCTAGAAAGGTCCTTATCACATCCTGCCCACTGTCCCACCTACAGCCATCGGGACTTCCTTGTACGAACAAATGAGCAGCTAAAAATTAAGCCCGGTTTCCTTAAGTTGTATAAAAATGTTTTCATAAAGTGATTTATTCAGGAAATTTCATAGCATCCCATACATGGTGGTCCATCAAAATACTATGTCCTGATATTCCCAGAGACTACTATAATTCTGTACTGAATCCACTCATGAGTGTTTTCAGGGACTTTGATGAAATTAGCACACTTGTGTATTTTCCTATCAAGAAACATAATAAATTTGATTTTCTGCGATATTTAATAAATCATTCGAGGATGCACATCTATTTTGTGGGCATATATATCCAAAACCCTTCTCGAAAGTTAGTTAGCATAATTGAGAAAAAAATGGTAAGTTTGCTTCTGAGAGAACTTCTTTTTCTTCCTTTGCATCCACATAAACTTTCCTTTCCAGCTTTATTAAAGTATTTGTTCAGTTCCTTTCCTAAATACTCAGTTCCCTGGGAAGATCCCCCAACACATCTAGACTGTAATGCTTGCATTTCAGGTAATCTGCAATATTTTATTTTCCTCTGACAGCTATTGATTTTATATAAATATATAAAAGACTAGCGCAATGCCTCCTTGCACTGCTCATTACATACATATACTCACACACACATACACATACATATTCCAAAAGTGCTTCAGTTCCCAAAGTAATCTAATAATGGTTTCAGAAACCATGGTAGGGCATAAAAGATGACATTTAGGGGCAGATGGGCATTCTACAATTATAATTACAATGAAGCCAACTGAATATCCTGTACTCAGGCTGATCAAAGCACACATGTTATGCTTCTTTTAGAAATGTCACATGGCATATTTGGTCTGCTTCATGCCAACATGCCAAAATGGCAGAGAAGACTTAAAAGTTCACTGTGAAAATATATAGAGTATATTATAAAAATTCTTATGAAATTCCACCAAAGCCTGTGTCAGAGACTGTTTAATAAACACTGTTTTTCAGTTCACTTCAGTGATCATCCTGTTTGGGGCTATGAATTAAATTTAGGCAGGCATAATATTATTCAAAAGCCTAGGGGGATAAAACTGGAAAACAAATATGCTTCAAAAATTAAAAAAAAAAGAAACCATTTTCTCACTGTGTAGAGAGAAAGAGAAGAAAATAAAGAGAAAAAGAGAAAGAAAAGAAAGAAAGAAAGAAAGAAAGAAAGAAAGAAAGAAAGAAAGAAAGAAAGAAAGAAAGAAGAAAGAAAGAAATAGAACTAGGAGGACTGCACCCTCCTAAGAGATTCTAGGTTTTATTCTGTCCTAAATTAGCTGTGTGACCAAGATCAAGTTATTTAAACTCCTACATCACACTCATCATTTGTAAAATTTGAGGATTTTATTATACTAAATTATCTCTAAAGTTCCTTACAGATCAGTCATTCTATGATTCTACAGTACAACTTTAAAACTTCATAAATTTCTATATTATAATGATATTGTGATAGAATTTAAGTTCTTAAGAACTTTCCCCTTAGGTGGGATAAATTGGCATCTGGGTACAAAGACTGTGAAAATGGTACCTTAGGGTAATTAGTTTGGGAGGTGCGCAAAGGAGATGAGTGACTAGGACAAAGGATGAGGTTAAGAGAAGTCAAAAAAATAAATTTTACCTGCCCAGGGTGAAATTAAGAGAGGACTGAATGGGTCTGTTAGAGTAGTCATTTATTTTTATATAAGCAATATTATAATATCCTTATATATAGCCATACATATAATTACTGTTCAGGATATTTGAAGTAATTGTAAAGTAACAATAAAATGTAATGCATGCAAAAAGTCATTAGATAGATTTTTAGTTGTAAATTGTCACGGGAAAGATGACTAAAATATTAAGTCAACATGAACAAGGAAAATATCTTTAAAGCTGAATGACCAACATGTACTCCCGGATTTTAATTTAGGTAATTTACATGAACATATTAAAATGTAATACACAGAAATTATGAAGCTCATTGTGTTGTTGCTTGTGAGTGTGTATTTATACTTGTGTGAAAGATTTACCTTTCAATCATATTGCTTTTTGGTTCTCTATTTTTGGACTCCTGTAGTGTCATCAAATTTTACAAGCTCCTTCTCAAATTATAATTATTCTAATGTATTTGTAGTGCATTAGTAATATAAATACTCTAAAGATAATAATAGCGTGTGCTTTGCTAACTTCTCTTTTTGAATCAATTATACGAAGGTTTGCTGTGAATTAAGAAAATCCTTATTTTGAAAAGCCAATATTCACTACTTTATGCTAAGTAATTTTCACTCTTAATTTTGAGGGATCAAAGTAAAGCAAGGCCAGGAAAAAAAATCTGAACCACAAATGACCAAGCCTTCCTTAATTAAAAAGAGCCATAAAATTACAACATGAACACAAAATGTATCTATCTTAGACATTTCAGCTCTCTTGCAATGTGAGCTTCCATATGATTGTACTCTCTCCTGATACATTATATGCACAGAGTGTTTTTAAAGTGCGAAAGCTGCACTTAACAATTGGTTCTTCAAAAAATAATTCCTGAAATTTAATATATGCTTAGTTTTTAGCTTTTTAATGGCAATTCCAAATGCCAGATATATAGTGTTTTGCAACATTATTAGAATATTTGATACTTGAAAATATATTTTTCTTCCCTTATATCTACTATTGTTTTTCTTCCTACTTCCATTACTTCCTTCCTTTACTTCTTTCTAAGCTTTACTCTTTTATGACCTTTCTCTCCCTACCTTTTATTTTGGCATTCTAATAATAAAGGGTTTATTAGTGGTATATCTGATGTGTTATAAGGTATTTAAATACAGTATTGTAGGGCAGCCCCAGTGGCTTAGCGGTTTAGCGCTGCCTTCAGCCCAGGGCGTGATCCTGGAGACCCAAGATCAAGTCCCATGTGGGACTCCCGGCAGGGAGCCTGCTTCTCCCTCTGCCTTTGTCTCTGCTTCTCTCTCTCTAGCTGTGTCTCTCATGAATAAATAAATAAAATCTTTAAAAACAAATAAACAAATACAGTATTGTATTACTGTAGTATTGATACAATGTGTTTATATCTAAATTTCTTGGCTAATGCAGAAATTCAATCTTAAATGCACTTTATGTGCATCTGGAGGGAGACATGCACTGAAGATTTTCAAATATATTGTTTGTAGCTTTAAGGTAGAAGAATCAAAACCTCAATTCTAATATATAAAGTTACAGACTGAAAGATTCTATTAAGTTCACACCCACACACAGACATTTTTGAACTAAGTGGTATTTGCAATCAACTGTGTAGCTTTCATGAGATTATATTAGCTTAATTTTTAAGAATTTCAATATATGTTGCAAATTCAGATGATGTTTATTTTTTTGTCTTCATTGTTTATTATAGTGCAGGCATTGTGTTGTTTTCACATAAGAGAATGCTACTTTTATTGATGAGTACTATGAAAGTTAGTACTTTCTTATTAATATTTCCTTTAACACACAGGAAGACACACTAAGACTATTCATATTTTTTAATCATGAACCTACCATTAAAATGATACATTTCAAAAAAAAAATAAATGATACATTTCATAAAGGATTAAAGTCCCTTTCCAGAGACACCATGCTAAAACTTGGATATAACTCTTTTTTCTATACCTCAAAGTCTCACATCAATGCATGTCTGAATTCTTTAATTTCCACGATGTAAATTGGTCTTCAAGTTCCACAAGAACCTTGGCAAATGTATAATATGAATAAAATTTAGGTTCAAAAAACTGATTGATGTTAATCTGTATTGAGGTAATGTTAAATAGAGAAAGAATAGAACATTTTCCAAGAAGTGCTGCCTAACTCGAAGCTAAAATCTGCAGCATTTAACAGAGCAATCAGTTTGGATTTTAAGGAATAGATCTGTTCATTGTCATCAATAATCTGGGGTGATTATCAATAATTATCATTAATAATTTGGGTGATAGAAAATTCTGAGTTCGAATTCAGAACTAAGTACTACTAGGCTATTCAAAGGACCACTGTAGGTTACAATGAGTGGTTTGTACTATGGCTGCCAAGTGTAGAAAGACCTGTAAACCTAATATTTCTCTTATGATAAACATGGATCCTCAACTTGGATGAGTTTTATCTTCTAAATTGAAGGGAAAAAATAAAGTTGCCTCCTTATATAAGCATATCAAGGAAAATGAAAAATAATAGATTTACCAGACTCATCTTTGTGTTTTCTACTCTAGTTTTTGAGTTTTCATGTATTTTTATATTCCTCATCTAATAGCTCTTTTTAGACATACTCTCTCTGACTTCCAAGTGATACTACTATGAATTTCCCCCAGAGCTATATTTTGCTTTTCTTGTTTTGGCTTGGTAAAGAATAGTTACTTTTTCTGTCCTAATCTGAAAACAACGGGAATAACTTTTCTTTGAGAACTGTCATCTACCAATATGTCCTTTACTGAATTCTCAAGCTCATAGGGATAGGGTTAAAATGTGTTGCTCTATAAAAGGGAGGAAGAATAAGAAAATACATGTATTTTTTAAGAAAATACTTTTAAAGTAAATGTAATTGAATAAACTAAAAATTGTTTTTATATTGGCACTTGTCTATACATTTTGCGATAGCCTCATTAGGAAGATGGCAGATATGGACATAACCCTAGATGAAAATAATTGGAATAAGAGGAAAAAAATCTGGGAATAATTTTTTTACATTAACTAAAGGTAGAGAAAAACAACAGAGTTCTATTTTCCCAGATTTATATAATAAAAAATCTAAGTAATTTTTTTCTTATGAATAAACTTCAGTGTTAAAAATATCTGGATGTAGTTGTAGGGAACTATAATCAAAATGCCTTCCATTAATACACTCAATGCACAATCTGCTAATAGCTATGTTGTAGAAAATAATAGATATCATAGTAAAATCTGAAAAATCCAAATGTATCAGCTAATTCATTTGAGCAAATGCTTTACAACTCAACCTAATCTTCTATGATTAAATTAACCTGAGAGTTATAGTTACACACTATACTGCCGACTGGATTTATTGAAATTAGAAATCATTAATTAAGTGGATCAGATGTACCTTCACTGTTAGTTTTGAAAGTAATTCTGGAAAAGTTTCTTTTTCTTTCCTCTATTATTTTAATAATCAGTGTTTGGTGCAGGTAATTTGGAATGTGGTAATCTTAAGACCCCAGGATCTAAAAATATTGTACCATTTTACAAATGTAATGAAAATTGAACTACGAAAATAAAGCATAAGAAGTACCGATTCTCAAATGCATGGTTTTAATTCTTTGAGTTCCTGTGTTTAAGAGATCTCTTAGGGCATCTATTGGCCAATGTTAGTATTACATATGAGAATGAGAGTACAGCAGTGTGAACCCTAAAGTTCTGTGTTTCAAAATAATGACTTAAATGTATGCTGATCAAAAATTTATGATGGAAATCTTTAATGTTTATTTTTGGATTTCAAGCGTCTTGCAAATACATGAAAACTAATATGATATAGGAGTTAGACTTATGAAATTTTTGTAATAAACTGCATTTTAACATTTTCAGAATTTACGTGGTCTCTTACAATCTTTTATGTCACTGGATTTACTTCTTTCAGTATTGTATTTAAACCTCTGAATATTTTAGGAATGTCCAAATAATTCTCTTTACAAATTTCAAAGAAGTACACACAGCAACATATGTTATATTGTTCTTTGAGAGCAGAATGTAAAAGGATAGTGAGAATATGGCTCTAAGTCGACAGTTCAGAAAGATTACAATATGTAAGGAAATATACTGTTAGGAGTGGAGATAATATATGTATTTGGCCATATGGACAAGTAATTTTGCCCAAACAGCTACTTCCTAGACATTAGGCACGACAATGAGAAAGAATGGAAGAAAGATCTAAATTTTTTTTTTTTAGAAAGATCTAAATCTTAAGATCTGGCATCTCTGTGTGTGTGTGTGTGTGTTATATAAATATATTATGTTAGCATAATATACATATATTAGATAGCATAGAAACTAATAATGTCACAACTAAAATTATAAGATATAGTTAAGATAGAAATAAAAAATATTAGAAGCACATATAAAATATGACAGGTAAAAATCAGGAAAATGCCATATGTAAAAAGTGATGATTCCTGAAGGATAATTAAAGAGTTTGGTGAAATAAGAAATTACTGCTGTTTTTCTTGTTTTTTTTAGACTTCCTCTCAATAAGATCCTTCCAGAGCATAGCAGCCAAAGCATCTTTCTCAGGTCATTCCCAAGAATGGTACTAGCATTGCCTGGGAGGAAATACACTAGGGACCAAATGGAGATGTATACATATGTCACTTTTCTTGAAGTCTCATTCCATTAATGTCTATTTCTGTTGTTTATTAATATTATATGGAAATTATTTGCATTTAAGCAAGCAAACATGGTCAAAAAAAGAAACTTGAAAATAAGTCTATGTAACAGATCAGGATTTTACAATATACTTTTGTATTCATTAATGCTGCTCACTGCAATATCCCAACTTCCCTCCTGTGAATGTGTCTGAATCACACTTTGTGGTCTCCACTGGTTGAATGGAGCCATGTGCCCACTTCTGTACAAAGGATTATGAGTAGAAGTGACACATATCACTTCTGGGCAGAGAATTTAGCAAGATCCTGCAGCGCTCCTTTCTCTCTGTCAAAGAAATTGGCAACATCTGAGATAAGTGGCTGCTCAGTTAGCCTGGATTCCTAAGGGATAACTGTGAAGAGAGAAGCATTTGCTGACCGTGATGGTTAATTCTATGTGTCAACTTGATGGGGGTAAAGGATACCCCAGTAGCTGGCAAAACATTATTTCTGGGTGTGTGTGCAAAGGGGTTTCCAGAAGAGATTAGCATTTGAACTGGTAGGCTCAGCAAAGAAGATCTCCCTTACCAACCCACATGGGCATCGTCCAATTTACTGACAGCATGCATGGAACAAGAAGAAGAAGGAAGGGCAAATTCACTCTGTGCTTGAGCTGGGATATCTGTCTTCTGCCCATCCTGCTTCTGAACTCAGATCAGGACTTCTACATTGCCCTCCCCACAACATCCCAATTCTCAGACTTTTGTACTCAAACTAAATTATACCAGCAGCTTTCCTGGCTCTCTAACTTGCAGATAGCATATCATGAAACTTCTCGGTCTCCATAATCATGTGATCCAATTCCTATAAAAAATGTATCTATCATCTATCTATCTATCTATCTATCTATCTATCTATCTATCTATCATCTATCTAAACCCTATTGGTGCTGTTTCTCTGGAAACCCTGATAAATATACACTGATCCAAATGGGGATGAAATATGAGCAAGAAATAACCTTGGTTATTTTCGGCCACTAAGATTTGGTCTCCGAGATTTGAGGTTTGTTAGTCTGCTACCCCACATAAATACCTTAAACTAATTGAGAAATACCAGCAATTGAGTTGATTTTGAAATAGTTATATATGCATCAATCCCTCACAACACCTCAGTTATTAGACTTTAAGCTGACGTCTCTAGCTTCCTACATGAATGATGGCACTGATCTCCTCAGATATAGACTTATTTATTCCCTAGATTTCATATTTATCTGGAATTGAATAGAATAAATCTCATGCTCTTACTGTCCATTCTAAAATAAGTTTCAGTTAAATTGGCAAAATAAAGTAACACTGTATTGACCAGAACCAAGTTTCTATCATTCTGTCCTAGATACATGATTCTAGAGCTAATTGTTTTGCTTCTCTTCCAGACTTTGGACTGGCTATCTCTAAGTTAAGGATTTCATTTCTACCTACCAACTTTTCCCCAAAATAAAAACAAAACCTATTTTTTAGTGGTAATTTCCAAGTATCCCTTCAATTATCCATTCAACAAAACAGAAATCAGTTTTCTACTCTGAAACAGATATGCTGGGAGTTGGAGATACAAAAATAATATTTAATACCATAAACAAGATCCACCCAAGCCATTACACTACAATGTGACAAGTATTAGGATAATGTGCCTAGAATCCTCCCAGACCAGTGTGAGCCTTATGGGTATTTCTACAAGAGATTAATGTCCTGCCTTTAAAACTCATTCAGGACTGATTCATAGATTTCAAAGTTTTGACTGCCTGTGCTCTGTATTTCCATATTCCACCCCTTGACTGAGCTAATGCTAGTTAAATGTACATTATCCTAAACTATGTACCTACAATTGAAGGTGAATGACTTGCTCCTTTGACTCCTGTGACTTGACCAAATGGCTCAATCACAGCATTTAAGCATACTTGATTTCTGAAACTAATGAGCTGATCTGGTTTTGTCAAGTCCCCCTCTCAGATTCCTACTAGTCTTAAATTGTTATGATGAAAACTGACTACTTCATAAATGACTAAGGAATTTCATCTAGAGTGCTAAGAAAATTTATGACGGAGAAAACCAGCATTAAATGAGAAAATACTTTGTATCAAGAGTTGCTAGGACTTTTAAATTTATTATTTCTTTTGTAACTCCCTATAACCCTCTAAGTTTATTACATCACCAACTTACAACAGACTGCAGAAAAGTAAATTGATTTGTCCATTATTGAAGATCAAGTTAGTGAAACACGCCACAATTAATCTTCTTAATTCAGAAAATCTTTCCAATTCACCACCATAATATATTTCCACAACCCTTACTTAGTATTTCAAAATTGTTTTGCTGAGGTATGATAAAGAGAGTTAGGGGACAACCATTTCTATTCGGAGAAACAAGAGATTGCTTCACAGGTGAGAAAAAGGTATTCCAGGAAGAGGCAGAAAGTGCAAAAGAAGAGAGGGGGCATGGAGAAAATGGGGCTGCCTGTTTTATGGTTTCTAAAATAGTCTAGAAAAGCATAGGGTACATAAGGGTCATGGAAGAGAATCAAATGAGACAAGAAGAGTTGCTTTTTAAAAATTAGATCCAATTATTGTCTCTCCTTTTCCTCTTCCACTTAATTCTCCAACTACTGCCATCTTTAAAATGCCTGCTCCATATAGTCCTTGGAAATTGCTGTGGTCAGGACCAAAATAAGCCCTTTTTCAATCTCAAAGATGTTTTTCCTGGGGAACCCTGGGTGGCTCAGTGCTTTAACGCCTGCCATTGGCTCAGGGTGTGTGATCCTGAGACCTGGGATCGAGTCCCATGTCGGGCTCCCTGCATGGAGCCTGCTTCTCCCTCTGCCTGTGTCTCTGCCTCTCTCTCTCTCTGTGTGTCTCTCAAATAAATAAATAAATAAATAAATAAATAAATAAATAAATAAATAAATCTTTTTTTTTTTCAAGATATTTTTCTGGTCTTGAGTTCTCCCAGTCATTTAACACTGTTGACCACTCCTACATTGAGACAGTCTTTATTTGGCTTCTGTGACACTACACCCTCCTGTTTGAAACAAATTGCCTGACCATTTTCAGTTCTGCCTCATTTTCTTGGCTTTCCTTCTCGTGTCCTGTCCTATCTTTTCTTTTTCCTTCTCTCCCTCACTCTCTCTCACCTTCTCCCCATGTAATTCCTCCTCCTCTTACCATTCTGAAATGCTGTTTCTCAGGGGTCAAATCCTACTCTACAATTATTCTACTTATCCCCTGGGAATCCTCCACTACTTCCACAACCCTCTACATTTTGTTGACCTAATTAAGGGCTTAGAGTCATATACCTTACTAAACAACTGCAATTAAATAATTCACAAGTATCTAAAACACATGTCCCAAATTGAATTCACTGAAATCTTCTCTTTTTATGAACCTTTTCTTACTGAAAAGTACCTCCATTCATCACAGTTAAAGCTCAAAACCTGGTAGCTTAACTTTTATGTTCTTTGTGTCCCAACCTACATGTCATTTTCTTCAGGAAGAATTTCTTTTTTGTTGTTGTTTTTTTTTTTTAAAGATTTTATTTATTTGAGGTGTGTCTGGGTGGCTCAATGGTTGAGCATATGCCTTTGGCTCAGGTGGTGATCCTGGTGACCTGGGACTGAGTCTTGCATGGGGCTTCCTGCAGGGAGTCTGCTTCTCTCTCTGCCTGTGTCTCTGCCTCTCTTTCTGTTGTCTTTCATGAGTAAATAAACAAAAATCCTTAAAAAATATATATTTATTTGAGAGAGAAAGGAGTGAGAGTGAGCACAAGCAAGAGGAGGGGCAGAGGAGAGTGAAAAGCAGACTCTCTGCTGTGGAAGAATCCTAATGCAGGGCTTGATCCCAGCATCCTGGAATCAGGACCTGGGCCTAAGGCAGATGCTTAATCAACTTAGCCACCCAGGCACCCCAAGAATTCCTAATTCCACTCTTCGTAGCCTTTATTTCTCTCTTTGCAATTTTAATCAGGTATTCCAACATTATGGTCAACAGCATCTTTAATTTTCTCAAAATTACTGTTTTTATTACATTACATATAATTACATATCTAAGCATGTACCCTGTTTCTTATGCGAAGCTCCATGAAAGATTTCATTATGGGATTTCTAATCTTAGCCCATACCTGACTCATAGTATAGACTTAATACTTAATATACTCAATTTTGTAAGTCCAGGAATCTGAGAGTTTCCAAATTCCTAAATGGTGATCTTTAATAGAGGAGTGACAATGTGCACATTGAGAGCAGGCTAGAAGGGGGAAGGATAAAATAATAGGCATGTAGCTCAAGTAAGAAGATAATAGTTATTATAAAGATAAGAGAAATAACAACAACAAAAAAAGATGATAATCATGTATAAACTAAGACCGAGTTAGGGAAAATAGCAATCATGCAGTGAAGTTTCTAAAGAATTTTACAGACCTCATGGAATTTAATTTCAACAAGAATTAATAAAGCTTCACACGATAACTTTCTTTGAAAAATCAGGAGTTTCTGTATTGAAGAAGAGGAAATAAAATAGAACCACCACACCAATAACAACAAAAAGCCTTCTGAGAGTTACTATTTCTACTAAAATAAAAACTCCTAGTTTTGCCTTAATTCCTCAATTAAAAGTATATTATAACTGGACAGTACAAGATTCCCTGAACTTTGTAAGTTTGTTTTGTCACTGGTATATATATACACCTTAGTCCCACCTACAATCATCTACATTAGATATTATCTATCATCTCCCATTATCTGATTACCAAACTGATCTCTAGCTTCTTTCTACCTCCTTTCAAATATATTTCCCACATATAAAATATATAAACTATATTTTCTACATTTTTTTTAAATATATGTCACAATATGTCCCTTCTTTACCTAGAATTTCACATTCCACTTGGTATTTTAACAAATCTAAATTACTACGCATTGTTCATAGGTCCTTCCACCATTAGGTACTCACATCTTTGATGTCAGATTTTACTCCTGTCCTTATCTTTACCAAGTTTCAATCACTGTAGCAATCTTCTTCTTTGAACATGTGAAGCTTATATCCATCTTAATATTTCCATACTTGATGCTCCATCTTCCCAAATTCCTTCTCCCAGATTTCCCTATGGCTGAGACCTTAACATTTATAGCTCCATGGAGTGGCTTTTTTCTGCCTACCAATACTCTACACTACCAACTTTCATCAATTATACTGCCACTTGCTCTTCATAGGATATATAAATGTCTGGAAAGAGAACAGTCATTCATTCATTTATTTACTCATTCTTCAATATTATGTTTTCTCCTGCTTGAATGTCTAAGATCCAACCTGATTATGTTTGTATTTTTGTGCAGAGAGTTGCCTGTAATATAAGTGCTCTCTCTATATTTACTGAATAAATGTATTAATATATTTGGCAACATATGCATTTAATACATCTTTTAACTTTTTCAAAATCTACCTATTCTTCAAGTGTATATTGAATGACATATCTTTCACAAAATTTTATATTACTTGCAAACTGTTGGTGACACTTCCTTATTTTCAACCACTGTAGATGTCTATCATCATGCTCATTCTGATTTTACTCAAAGCTTTTGTTTGTTTGTTTTTGTATTTTAATTCCTCTCTCCAATCATGATTGGATAATGATTACCCTAGGGGAAAAACTAGGATTTATAGATTTGATATCCATAAAAAAAAAAACTGGGATTTATAAATTTGATATCCATAATGTGATGTCAATTTCTGGCTCACAGTAAGCACACCATCTATAAATATGTGTATTTACTTTTTCTGTGTTTGTTGTCTATCCCTAAATGAGAGTTTGGCCTTCTTTTATTGCTCACTTCTATATCGCCACCTCCTAGACACAAATTGACAGGCGAGAGAAGTCCAATAAATAGTTGCTAACAGAATAAAAGTCTGAACATTTTCCACTGAATTCTACATTTCCTAAAATATTATTTTACCTTGTCAATAAGAGTATTAGCATTATCATTTGGTAATTTATTTCCACAATGTTTTATTTTGTTATAATCATTTAAAATGTTCATCAATCAGTATCTTAATATTACTGGAATTTTAATTATGCCTCATCATTGATCTAACAAATGGTTAATTTAAAATTCTTTGGGTAGTCTAGGAATTAAAGAAATGGTATGTCAGTTTCTAGGAACAGAGTGGATAAAAAAATTTATAATCTGAAAGTAAGCAATATACAGTTTGATTCATAAGTTTCAAGTTCTGGATATTGACTTAGATGTCTTATCTTACACTGTAAAGTATTTTATCGATTCTTAGTCTATACTATCCTTGGTAAATGTAGGAGAGAAGGATATAAACCAAGATAATTCAAGCATATATGCTTCAAACTTAGACTGAAATACAGAACTTTTAAAGTAAACTCACATGGAAAACATTGACAAAACAATATATGTTAGTCTTACATGGATAAATATTCAGTTCCCCTTTACCACTATCTTGTTAGTGACACAACTTATAAGATTCCAAAAAAATTAAGAACATGTATGCCCATTTTTTTCAAACTGATGTACAAAAATATGACTATTGGATACAAGCTGTTTATATGCCCATTTCATTGTTTTTTTAAGAGATTTTATTTATTTATTCATGAGAGACACAGGGAGAGAGAGAGAGAGCAGAGACACAGGCAGAGGGAGGAGCAGGCTCCATGTGGGAGCCCAATGTGGGACTTGATCCCGGGACTCCAGGATCATACCGGGCATGGGCCGAAGGCAGGTGCTAAACCACTGAGCCACCCAGGGATTCCCTATATGCCCATTTCATAGGTTGAGTGATATACCAACCATGTAATCACTAGCAATTTATTGCCTGAATTTATTGTATCTGTTGAGTGGTTTTGCTCCAAAAGCAGTAGGGCAATTGGAAAACTTTAATTTTTACCAATGTAGTATTCCTTCTTGTGAGTTAAAAAGAAAAAAAAGTAAGAACTTTATCTTGCTTAATGAAAGCAACAATCAACAGACAGTTTTTGTTGTGTTTAAAGAATGTATAATCTAGTAATAGAGGAAAACTTGTGGCAAAGAGAATAAATATTAATGTATTGTAAGTTTTAAACACTATATATACATTACAATTATTTTAATCTAAAAATAGAGATCAAACTAATGTATTTTTTATAAAAATAGAAATTTATAACAAATACAATATAGGTGCTATACATGAAAACAATTATACTTAAATTATCCTTAATGGTGCCTATCATTTATGAATAGCAATTCAACGTTACTAAATTGTTTCCTAAAGCTTTAGCCAAAAGAGTTCTTTATTATTATTTATTTTACAGAATGTTGCTTAAATTATTGAAAATAGTTCTATGAGGACATTTTATAGTGGATAAATAAAAGTGTTCCATTAGCCAGTGAAATGTAAGAAAGAAATTAAAAGCTACGAAGAAAAAGAAATAACACATTTTAAAATGAATCTTGAAGATTAATATGTTCTATTTGCTAAGTTTACTATTGAGCATAAAATACCAAGACAAACTAGTAAAGAAAATTTATGAAAGAACATTAAAGTAATCAGATGCCTTAGACTTAAGCAACAATTCAGTGCACATGTAATTCAATGTTTTGTTTGGTTATTTATTTATTTTTACTTCAAATCAGGTCCTATTACTGGCACACTGTTTTTATACACTTACTAGGCAAGTGACAAGGTTCACTTAGCTGTACAAGGCACCCAGAATAATCTTAGGTGACTTCACAGAGCTGCTTCCTCAATTTCAGGTCACAGACAACCTGCCTTATTACCTATCTTTGTGTTCAATTAATAGTTCCAGTTCCCTTGTTTCATTATCATTTTAACATTTAATCAATCCTAATTAAACCAGAGCTGGGGATTCTCAACATGCTCCACCTCATCTATTACAGAAGTTCATATTTTTTCCTACAAATGTTCATTACATTTGCTCCCACCTTAACATTTTTATAAAATGCTTTGACAAAGATGGATGACTGGATAGCAATTCAACTTTAACCATGTTTCAAGTCTATTTTCAATTATGAAAGAAAATATTTTAATTTGCTTCTAAGTTACATTTACAGTTATATCAAGCTGAAATATACACACGAATTGCATTGACTCATTGTCATACAGTGAAGCTAAAATAAGGAAACTGTAGATTTCAGAGGAATAGTTTGATATGAAATGTAAAAGGAGAGATTGTATTATTTGATTTATTACTCTACGTTTTACAGAAACATATTTTGAGAATATGTTTCAAAATATAAGATATTTTGAGTATCTTTTTGGGTCAGGTGCTACAATAGGCACTGGGTATGTGGTAATGAAAAAAGAAAAAAGATGGTATTCATTTTAGGAAACTTATTTTATATAGGAGAGAAACTTAATCTAAAACTCCATATCAGGGATCCCTGGGTGGCGCAGCGGTTTGGCGCCTGCCTTTGGCCCAGGGCGCGATCCTGGAGACCCGGGATCGAATCCCACGTCGGGCTCCCGGTGCATGGAGCCTGCTTCTCTCTCTGCCTGTGTCTCTGCCTCTCGCTCTTTCTCTGTGTGACTATCATAAATAAATAAAAATTTTAAAAAATCCGTATTTAAAACTCCATATCATTAAATATATTATGCTACAGTTATAAGAATTAGGAAAAATAGTTGACATAAGCATAAAGAGAAGAGGATGATACATTTCAGATAGAATGTCCAAAGAAGCCTTTCAAATAAAATAAATATCTGAATCTTAGTAAAAAGGAAAAAATAGTGTCTGACAAATATCTGGAGGAAGTTTTCCATATAGAAGGGACAACAAGGATGCAAGATGCCAAGGAAAGCTAGTATGGGAGGACTGGATTAAGCTCAGAGAGGTTGGTGGGCTAGCTATGTAGAGCCTTGTGACCCATTATAATGTACTAGATTTGGTACTGATTTTGATGGGAAGTCATTGAAAGGTTAAGGAAGGAAAATTTGGTTAATGTCTTAAAATAATTCTCTGACGGTTAAGTGAAGACTTGTCTTTAAGAGAATATAACGCCATACAGGGAAAGCTGTTAGAAGGCTGATGTCATATTTCAGGGGAAAGAATACATCAATAGTACATGAAAAGGGTTATAAACCATGACCAACTAGGATTTATTCCTGAAATACAAGGATGAGTCAACATATAAATATCAACTACGGTTGTATACCATAGTAACAGAATAAAGGACAAAAATCATCCAAATATCCTAATTAATGTAAAAAAAAATCTGACAAAATTCAACACCTCTTTGTAATAAAAACTCTCCTGAAATTAGGAATAGAAGAAAACTATAGCAGTATAATAAAGGCCATACGTGGAAAGTTCAGAGGTAATACCATATTTAATGGTTAATGCCTGAAAATTTTTCATCAAAGATCAAGAATGAGGTAAGGATGTCCATTCTTGTCATTTTAATTTATTGGGAGTTCTAGCCAAAACAATTAGTCAAGAAAAGAAATAAAAAGCATCCAAATTGGAAAGGAAAAGTAAAAAAATCTCCATTTGCAAATGTTATAATCTTATATGTGGAAAATCCTATGTTCCACATAAACACACACAAACACTTAGAACTAATAGATAAATTCAGCAAAGTTGCAGGATACAAAATCAATATGAAAAATCAAGCTGTGTTTCTATATATTAACAGTACATAATCTGAGAAGAAATTATGAAGACAATCCATTTACAATAGCACAAAAAGCAATAAAATATTTAGAAGTAAATGTAACCAAGAAGGCAAAATATTTGTGTAGTGAAAATGACAAAAAAAAAAATGATGAAAGTGAGGTAGGGATAAACAGGGCTATGAAGGGCTAGCTAGGGGGCCATAAAAGCAGGCTCACAAAAATCCCCAATTGTGGGTGGGGAGGGTGTCTTGTTATAACACCTCCTTGTGACCTAAAAAGGAAGTAAGCCATTCAAGATGTTATCACTAGTCCTTACTCAATGGTGATATCAATAGATATGTTAAAAGGATTTAGGTTCCCTGATTAGGCTCTCAATAAAAGACCAACCCTACAAGCCCTCAGGGGCAACCCTGTGGGACCCCTCTCACTTCTGAGAGCTTTCTCTGTATCTTTGCTTAATAAACTTCTATCCCTTTATTCACTCTGTGTTCAGGAGATTCATTTTTTCAGTCTGTGAGACAAGAACCAAGCTCTCCTGTATCGAAAGAATTTAAAAGAGACAAAAATAAATAAAACATATGCTATGCTTGTAAATTGGAGACTTAATTTTGTAAAGATGTGTATGCTACCCAAGATGATCTACAGATTCAATACAATCCCTATCAAAATCCCAAGAATTTTTTTTTGCAGAAATAGAAAAATATTCTAAAATTTATACAGAATTTCAAAGGGCACTGAATAACCAGAACAATCTTGAAAAAGAAGAACAAAATCGGAAGCCTCATATTTCCTGATTTCAAAACATATTACAAAGCTGTAATAATCAAAACAATGTACTACTGGCCTAAAGACAGACGATATAGACCAATGGAACACCATAGAAAGCCCAGAAATAAATCCTCACAGAAATGGTCAAATGATCATCAACAAGGATTCTAAGACCACACATTGGAAAAGGACAGTCTCTCCAACAAATGGCATTGAGAAAACAAGAAAACTGGATATCCAAAAGCAAAAGAAAAAAAAAAAGAAAGAAAAGGAAAGAAAGAAAGAGCTAAGCTGGACCTTTATCTTATACCATATATAAAAATTAAATGGAAATGGAAAAAAAAAAAACCTCAATGTAGGATTACAAAATCTTGTAGAAGAAAATATAAGGGAAAAGCTTCATGAACTTGAGTTGGCAATGATTTATTGGATATAAATAAAAAACACAGACAACAGGGACACCTGGGTGGCTCAGCAGTTGAGCGTCTGCCTTTGGTTCAGGGCATGACCCCGGGGTCCAGGATCGAGTTCCACATCGGGCTCCTGGCATCGAGCCTGCTTCTCTCTCTGCCTGTGTCTCTGATTCTCTCTGTGCCTCATGAATAAATAAATAAAATCTTTAAAAAACAAAAACACAGACAACAAAATCAAAAATTGACAAGTGAAAGCACATCAAACTTATAAACCTCTACATATGGAAGAAAACAATCAACTGAATGAAAAGGTTTATAAAATGAGAGACAATATCAGAAAATCATCTATCTGATAAGGACTTAATATTCAGGATGTATAAATAACTCCTGCTGCTCAACAACAAGAAAACAAAACAACTCTATGAAAAAATGGGCAAAGGATCTGAATACATATTTCTCCAAGAAGACACACAAATGGCCAATAAGCATATGAAAAAGATGCTCAACATCATTAACCATTACAGAAATGCAAATAAATACTACAGTGAGATATCAGGTCTCACCTGTTAAGACAGCCACTATCAAAAAACAAAACAAAAACACAAAACAAATGTTTGCAAGGACATAAGAAAATTAGGTCCTTTGTTGGAGCCCTCCTGCGCTGTCGGTAGGAGTGTAAGATGAAACAGCTGTTCTGGAAAACAGTTGAGGTCCCTCAACAAACTAAATATGGAATCACCATATTATTTAGTAATTCCATTTTCAGGTATATACCCAAAATAATTGAAAGCAAGGTTTCTAAAAGATATTTAACGTCAAGGTTCACTGCAGTATTATTCACAAAAATCAAGAGACAGAAGCAACTCAAATAATGAATTGATGGATTAAAAAAAATTGTGGTATATACATACAATGGGAATGCTTTTTAGCCTTAAAAGAGAAAGAAATCCTGTCACGTGTTACTATGTGGAAGAACCTTGAGGACACTGCTGAGTGAACTAAGCTAGTCACACAGAAACGAACACAAGATGATTCTACTTACGTGAGGTATCCCAAGTAGTCAAACTTTAGACACACAATGTAAAATGGTGGTTGCCAGTGGCCTGGATGGTGGGGAAATGGGACCTAGAGTTTCAGTTTTCCAATGAAAATGTTTTAGAGATCTGTCATATAACAACGTGAAAAGAGCACTGCTAAACTGTACACTTAAAAATGGTAATTTTTTGTTATATTTTTTACCCATAATTTTTAAAAGTTCATCTTCAAATTTATCCCTATCTTAGGAGATAATAATAAACTATTATATTAAAGAAAAAGGAACCCTTGTATACTGTTGGTGGGAATGTGAATTTGACACAGCCACAACGGAAAACGTTTGGAGGTTTCTTGGGAAATTTAAAAAATAGTATTATCATATGATCCAACAACCCCACTCTTGGATGTTTACCCAAAGAAATTGAAAACACTAACTTGAAAAGACACAGACACCACTGTGCTTATTACAGCATTATTTACAAAAACGAAGATATGAAAGCAACCTTGCAAGATATGAAAACATCCGTCGGTAGATGAATGGATAAGGAAGGTGTGGCATGAACATGCATTCACACCCCCCCACAGCCACACCCACCCCCTACCCACATACACACACTCCACACACACAGAAATCGTATGCCACCATAAAGAAGGATGAGATTGGACCATCTGAGACAAGATGGATGGATCTAGAAGGTATTATGCTAAATGAAGTAAGTCAGACTGAGAAAGACAAATACCATATGATTTCACTCATAAGTGTAAAAACCACCACCACAACCAACAAATGAATAAACAAGCAAAAAGCAGAATCAGAACTATAAATACAGAGAGCAAAAATCGATGGTTGCTCGAGGGGAAGGGGTAAGAGGTTGCGCAAAATGGGTGCAGAGAAGTGAAAGATTCAGGCTTCCGGTCATGGAATCAATAAGTCACAGGAATAAGACACAGCACATGGAATATAGTTAATGATATTTTAACATCCGTATTAATGGGGCAGATGGGAGCTACACCGTGGTGAGCATAGCACAGTGTATAAACTTGTTGAATCACTATATTGTATCCCTGAAACTAATGTCACGTTGGGTGTCAACTATTCTCAACTATTCTCAACTATTGGTATAAATAATAATACCAATAAAGTATTGTACCACTCAAATTGGGATTCACGTGTAAGTCTGTCTTGATCGTAGAAGTGTGGTTTTTCCACCCTCCATATTGATAGTTACAAGTTGTGTCTCTGAGGCACAAGTCCAAGTTTACAGGCTGGATCCATGCAGTATTTTTTGTGGTTTTGTTCTGTCTTATTTCCGTGGGTGAGAATAGGGCCTTAAGACAGATTTGATTCCACAGGTTTATAGGTACTTATACTGTGTTAGAGATTTCTCAGAGCCCACTTCTAGATTGTGCGTGTGTATTTATTTATTAATAATGAATCACCAGCATATAGATTTGAGGATCACAGTAATTTTTAACCTCATAAATGGAAGATGCTGACATTTAACTTTGTGAAAATTGATTCCTAAACAGAGGCCGGTAGATATAATACCAATGGGTCTGTATATGAGGACTTCAGGACGACAGAGGCAATGAAGGGAAGGACATAGCTGGTTACAGAGGGTGTCCACTAAGATCCAGATTTACTGCCCCGTTAATAGTGATCTCTCTGATTATTGATCATTGCCTAAATACATAAATGTTTCCCTCATTGATTACGCTCCTCCCTTCCATGGCATAGAATCCAGCCAACCTCAATGATCAGATCAGGGCAACTCCTGATTTGAATTACTGGATGATAAAAAGTCAGGCTTTCCAGGCTTAGCATCTTTTTCTTCACCTTACACCTAATTCATTCACTGAAATTCACTCTTTCCATTGAATTTTTCTCAGGTTAATATGCAAATTCTCTTCCATTTTTCCTGTTTTCATCTTTTATTCATAACTTTATATTTCCCTTTTTCTGTTAGGGTGCAGTTTTCTCTGCTTCTCCTGTTTCAACCATGACTTCCATGAACTCCTGACCCTCACTGTTGCCTCCCTCTATCTCTTACGCAGTCTGCCCCTGGAGCATTTCCCTTCTGTTTTCACACAGGCTCATTTTTCTGTTTCCCAGAAACAGGACATTGAAACAAGTGTGCAGAGGGAATGGTAGAGTAATGACTGGCATCTTCTAAGAATTAGGACATTCCTACTGTTACTGTAAATATTGAGGATGCATATGACCCTCTTTTTGTCAGGATTCCAGATACAGATGAGTAACATTAAGGACCTTGGCAAAACAGAACTTAAAGCTAACTATTCCTTTCCTCTTTCTTTTAAATTTTCCCAAATATATACTAAAAATCTATTTGGCATTTATTTTATTTTTTTTCGAAGATTTTATTTGGGAGGGAGCACGCATGCACACACGAGGGTGGGGAGGGCAAGGAGAGGGAGAAGCAGACTCCCCACTGAGCACGGGGCCCGTTGCTGCGCTTGATCCCAGGACCTGAGATCATGACTGAGCCACCCAGATTTCCCCAACTTAGCATTTATTTTAAAGATATGGAGTGTTTTGGAGGAATAAATGTATTTTATTCATATATATAATTCTCAAGTCACTACGAAAAAAAATGGGAGAGTACATAAGCATTTAGCAAACTGATTTTGTTTTGCCGTCTTGTTTTTATTTTTATTTCTTTTACATTAGAATGATACCATTGCCATTTCTATTCTATACACATGTCTGCCAGTATCGTCACCACTCCCACTCTATGAAAAAGTGATCCTGTTTTCCTTCCCCTGGTACACTTTTTCATCATGTAGGAAATACCATGTCCCATTCCAACTCTTGGCATCATCACCCCTCTCACATTTGTCTGACTAGCGCTGGTAGTACTAGTACAGCTAGGATGGTACCACACAAAGGGCAGCAGTTGCTTAATGTTGATCAGTTCTCTGTACTACTGTTCTGTAGTAAATGTCTCAGTGATATTTGATGAAACAGATGTGAGAATTGTTAAGACCGATGTCGTACAGATGCCTCACCTTAGTCAAAGTGTATATGAGTAGGCAAGAAGAACTGAGAAATGGAAGTTACTTACTGTATCTTTGACTTATATAAATCTATAGAAGCATGGTTTAAAAACATTTTTTGTATGCTTCAAAAATCCCATGAATTTGGTTACAGTAATTTGTAAAATTTGCTAAAACAGTTCGATTTTAAGCCAAGGCGAATAAATCTATAACTTGGGTATCTATAACTGAAATGCCTGTGCTCTAAATATGCATTTGCACATAGGAAATAAATAACATACTCTTTGACATTCCTTTTTTTTTTTCTCTTTGACATTCCTGATCTGAAAATAGGTAGTCCTTTTCCTTCAGTACATGAGATATCCTACATTTGAGAGCAGCTGTTAATGTTCTTCTGGTAAGAACTCTGTCGGTCAGAAAATCAGGTGGAACCCTCCAACTGGGTAGTTTGCAGTGTGTCTAACTTGGGAATTGTTTACAATGATGAGCCAACAGTGTTTTAGATTGAAATGTATCCTCTAAAAAAAAGATATGTTGGAGTCCTAACTCCTCATACCTCAGAATGTGAACTTATTTGGATATTGGGTCTTTTTTTAATGAAAATTATGATTTAGCTTAAATTCAGTTTGCCAACATATAGTATAAAACCACTCATCACATCACATGCCCTCTTTAATGTTCATCACCCCGTTCTCCCATCATCTCATGCACCTCCCTTTCAGCAACCCTTTATAGAGGTGATCAAGTTAAAGCCATTATGTGGTCCTTAATTCAATATGACTGGTGTCCTTTTAAAAAGAGGAAACTTGGATACAGAGAAAGACATACACAGGAAATCACCATGTAAACCTGAAGGCAGCAATAGGGGTAAAGTGTCTACAAGCAAAGTAGTGCCAGCAGTCGCTACCAAACCACTGGAAGCATGGAACAGATGACCCTTCCCACCATCCGAAGGAACAGATCATGGGATACCTTTGTAACAACACGTCCACTGGTCTTCAGGGTTAACTTATCTCAAGCTATGCACTCCTTGCTTGCTGACCTGAGTTCCCAAGTTTTTAGCAGAATCTCTTTTCCTTGAGATTTTGCAAACCACTGGCCTTGAGGAACAAAGGACCACACCAGACCACATCTGAAAATAGCCGCCATGGATACCAGCACATCAGTTCAGGTCATACTGATAGGTGATTAACTGCTGAGCGCCAGCTCCCCATGTGCATAGCCCCCTCACCATTTCCGCACCTTCCCTTTTAAAAGCTTCCTGCTTTGCCTAGACTGGAGGAGATGGGTTTGGGATGTTGGTCCACCATCTTCCTGAATAAAGCAACTTCTCCTTTCCCATCATCACTTGTCTCTCAAGCATTGATTTTCTAGTGGCAAGAAGCCAAACCTGAGTTCAGAACTGAGTTCTCTGTCTGGTAACACCTTGATCTCAAACTTCTAGCCTTGGGACTATAAGACAATACATGTTTGTTGTTTAAACCATCTTGTCTGTTGTACTTTGTCATGGCAGTCCTAACAAGCTAATATAAATGGTACAGGAGATGCCTACGGCATAGTGCCACCTATGTCACCATCCACTCATAAACCCTTATAGGCTTGAAGAGGCAGGTGAGATGGGAAACAAGTTATTGAATGCTACAAAAAATAGAGATGGTAGGAAGATGCCTGTCTTGCAGAAGGTGAGACTTTCCTTAGAGGGATGCAGCTAGACAGAGAAACCCCTCAAGCTGGAAATAGCAGAATGAATACCTTAAATTTGCTTTGTACTCTTGCATTTCAAAATATTCTTTTGATACCACCCATTCATTGACCTCGACTGGAAAGCCATTGATGTAATCCACCAAAGTCCTACATTCAAGAGGCACAGAGTAGGATGGAGACGCATATTGATGCATCTGGAGACAAAGGGAAATTTTCACCACATAATCAGTAGCCTTTAAAGTACATTTCATTTATTCACTTTTCAGTAAATGTCTACTAAAGTTTTATTTAAAATATGTATTTATTTATGTATTTATGTATTTATTTATGTATTTATGTATTTATTTATTTATTTATTTGAGGGGGGAGGGACAGAGGGAGAGGGAGAGAGAGAGTATTAAGCAGATTCTGCACCGAGTGCAGATCCCCACTCAGGCTTGATCTCATGACCCTGAGATCATGACCTGACCCAAAACCAAGAGTCAGACACTTAATTCACATGCCACTAAGGTATCTCTAAAATGCTTTTCAGCAAAAGATGCTATTTTAAAAACTTTAAATATAGATAATACCACTTCATCATTAAGGATTCCCACAGAAAATACTAATCAGAAGGCACATAGAAGATAGGAGAAAAATGGCTAGTAGCATTAATTGTTGAGAAATTTTTTCAAAAAGAGAAACTTTCTATAATTTAAGCATTATTACACAAAAACAGTGAGAAAATATTTACTTTATTTGAAAATTAAAATTTGAAAGAGTGTTATTGGGTGCCTGGGTGGCTCAGTGGTTGAGCATCTACACTTGGCTCAGGTCATGGTCCTGGGGTCCTGAGATCGAGTCCCACATCAGGCTCCTGGCAGGGAGCCTGCTTCTCCCTCTGCCCATGTCTCTGCCTGCCTTTCTTCCTTTCTCTGTGTCTCTCACGAATAAATAAATAAAATCTTTAAATAGAAATAAAGCATATTATTTTGTTATATTCAAAAGACATTTTCTTTATATTTTATTTATGTTTTATAAAATATACTTCACATATAACATAAATATAAAATTAAACAGAAATATTTCATTTATATAAATTCTGTAATTTCTATAAAATATTAAGAAATTTATTTATAATATAAAAATATACATATGTATACCTATATTTATACAACCCTGATAGAAAGTTGGGAAATAGGGATCCCTGGGTGGCGCAGCGGTTTAGCGCCTGCCTTTGGCCCAGGGCGCCATCCTGGAGACCCGGGATCGAGTCCCACATCGGGCTCCCGGTGCATGGAGCCTGCTTCTCCCTCTGCCTGTGTCTCTCCCTCTCTCTCTCTCACTGTGTGCCTATCATAAATAAATAAAAAAAAATTAAAAAAAAAAGAAAGTTGGGAAATAATTAATTTTAATTAACCAGAGATAATATGGAGATAAATGACTACATATAGGTTTATCAACACAGGCCTTTCAAAGTATAACCAAGCTATATGTGATCAATACCTATTTATGAAATACTTAGCTGTTAATATTTTAGAAAATCTCTGGCATTCAAGGTCTAAACTATTAAATTGGTTTTGAGAATATGTAGGCTCCATGTATATTCATATTAGGGTTATAATCTTAATTGTATGCAGACATAGAATAGTTTCCATTTCCATGAGCAGAGGGACTTCAGCAAGGTAAATAATCTTTCTACGCCTCAGTTTCCTCATCTTGTCAAAGGGACAAGTCGACGCAATCTCTCAATGTTACTATGATACAATAACATTGCACAGCAAGTGTAAATTGTCTAGCACACAACCTGATATGTGATAGTAACAGGAATCAGAATATTTCTACCCACTGCGTGGACTAGACATATAAACACTAGCTATAAACACTGCACTTATACCTTTTCTTCGGATACTACATCCACCCATTTCATCTAACTGCAGGTCATTCTGTTTATTGCTAAACTGTTCTAAAATAATGGCACCACTTAACATCTTGAATGAGCTGTTTCTTCACATAATTTGTCTTTTTTTCTTGTACACAGGATTCCTTCATAATTATTTATAGGATTTTTCTTGCTCACATTTCACCATAATCTGCTATAGATATTTGCTTTCTAATGGATATTTTCTTTAAAATCTTCCATATCCTTTTACCTTCTGCTCAAATAACTCAAGAAAATATCTACCATCCTTTTGCTTTCTGTCACTTTTTATCCCATTTATAAGTTAAAATTCAAAGCCTAGAGTACAAAGTTTCATTTATTCAAGATAAATAAGCCCTAGGGATTTACTGTACAGTGTGGAGCTTATACTTAATGATACTGAGTTGTATATCTTCAATTTGCTAAGAGGGTAGAAGATCTTATATTAAGCATTTTTATCACAAAAAAATGAAGCAAATCAGTCAACAGAGAAGGAGGAAACTTTTGGAGGTGATTAATATGTTTATGACATAGATTGTGGTGACCATTTCACTGGTGTAAACTAATCTCTAAACTCACTGACTTGTGTGTCTTAATAGTAAAGCTTTTGGTATGCTGATTTATGTTCAATAAAGTGGTATAAGAACTGCAGAATCAGAAAGAGGGCAGATACTGGATTTACAATTGTAAAATATAAAATGCAAAATCACTGTATTTAAAGTAATAAAAGAGCACATTCAAAGCATGAAAAAAGCCCTCCTGCAATTGATACATGTAATATCATTGCATTTGTAATGTAACAGAACTGGTGATAGAGCTATACAAACCCAAAGGAAACAGACATTTAGAATTACAAAAAATAAAAATAAATAATGCCAATCACCTGATTCCGTTAAAAATTCTTCAATTCTTTTTATAACACCCTTTACATTTTCATTGACCTCATCAGTACTCTCTAATAGGAATAGTTCTCTTCTGGTATCAGCTTTCCAGATAAAATATTTATCTTTTTTATTTAGAGGAACATATTTTATTCTCAGAAACTTTAAAACTTCATCGATAAGCCTGGCACATCACTAATATTTACCTGTTAGTGTGCTTTCCCTGATTTTTTAAATGTAATCTAAAGTATATCAACATCATTTACTTTGAGTTCTTGACCATAGTAACCCAGGACTTCTAACCTCATCATATATAATGTAAATTGTGTGGGAAAATATGAGAGACATCATAACAACTTATAAAAAATATTGTTTGTGCTCGGGGAGCAGGGCTTGCTATAAAAGATAATATAGACAAAGGGAAGAAAAATCAATTGTGAAAATATTAGAGAATATGAGTTTCTATGTTAATACAGTTTTTAAAATCAACTGTACACATCAGAGTGACCTATATAGTTAGAAATTCTGTAGACAAATATAAACTGGCATCCTAGTATCTGAAGTGGAATAACTTTCAGGGAAACATTAAGTCAGAGAACCTATAATAATTGAAGCAGCCTTCTCATAAGTAAATAAACAAACAAACAAATAAATAAAATGCTGTTAGGCCAAGAATACAATTGCAATGCCTTCCACATGTTAGTGGCATCGTACTCCCAGTGACTCAGGACTCAAACCTTGCAATCATTGTTATTCCTCACTCTCCCTTGTAATAAACATTTAGTATCTACGTCCTATTTATTTTATCTCTGCAACATTGCTCCGTTCCGTTTGTAATATATATTATTTCCCTTTAATTTCCTCGTCCTAATTCAGATTTTCAGGACATTTCCTGAGATGATGGAAGCAGACATCTAATCAGTTTCTCTGCTTCAGGTCTTTCTTCTCTTCATTCCTGTGTATACATTTCTTTCAGATTAATATTTCTAGAGCGTAGCCCTCATCATGTCATTATCACACTAAAAAGCCTGTCATGGTTCCTCATTGCTCCAGTGACCATATAATTTGTCATCCAAACTGGAAGACATGTGAGAGTGAGAGAGGCATGATTAATAATCACCCTCAGAAAAGAAAAAAAAATAATCACCCTCAGGCAACAGGTGGGAACCAGAATTCTCCTGCTGGATGGAAAAGTATAGTCATCCTGCCCACAGCCAGGGACCACCCATCATTCCTCACAACCTATTTTTCTATTCAAAATCTCCACATCTTTTTCAGACTAGGTGAATTATTTTATATCCCTACTACTCATGTAGGTTTTCACATCACTGAATTGTGGATTGTTAACTCCAGGTTTTCATGAGAATAAAATGAAAGACTATATAAATACATGAAACACATCAGGGCACACAATATTACCGTCTGTCTTATTCAATAAATGTCATTAAAAAATAGAGAATATTCTCAATACAGAATGCTGTCAATCAGTGCCATGTAGGAAATTTTACTCCAGGTGACACTATTAAATGATAACTAACTAGTATGTTTTTTAAGTTGAATACGTTTCTGTAGAAATTTTTATCATTTAATTTTACCCTTTATGGTAAACCTAAAATTGGATCAATAATACTGAAATTTTTGGACGCATGCTCACATAATCCCATTCTAACTCATTGGGTTTTTTTGTTGTTACAACATTGGAATATGCACACACACAATCCTGTTTTAACAATGTTGTATGAATAAAGTAAAAATGTAAATTTTCATTTAAATTGAGTTATATCATCATGTTTTCCTTAAGAATTTAGAATTTGTGTTTCTAAGAGACTATCTTTTAATTAGGTATGATACTTGATGCCCCCTTCATCAAACAGTTACAGGCACGTTAAATTATATCTTGATTAGGAAGTTAAAAATAAACACTTGCATACACGAATATCTCTGGCATATGTCAAAAAGGTATTCTGCTATTAATCCTATAATCAATTCATTATTTCATAAGTAGATTTATTGAAAATTGTCTACAATGAAATAAATTTGATCTAATTTGAATTGCATTTTCAGTGTGTTATGAATCTGGCCTATATTCAGACATCATTTTCTACAGTTAAAAATCAAATTAGTAAGAGTCTGTTTCCTATATTTTAACTTATTGAATTAAATTTGTGTAGTAGTAAACTGCAGTTTTTCATCTCTCCTTCTTTCCTTACTCATTTGATATAATAGAATAAAAATTACTTCTAGTGTCTTATTTTTCTCTTTTTAATTTTTATATCACTATGTACACATTAATAGGCCATTAATTCACAATGATATAGTTCTATGTTTTTGTAGTAGAGATTTTTTTTGTATTTTATTTTTGTTTAATTATTTCAATTATTATTTATATTTATGGTTAATAAACTGTAAAATAATAGTTTAAATTTAGTAAAATTTATCACTAGTCATTTGATGAAGGACATTATCCTTCAAATACAACAAATTAGTATTTTCTATGTATTATTTACTGACTTAAAAAAAGATTTATTTATTTATTTATTTATTTATTTATTTATTTATTTGAGACACACACACACACCCACACAGTGCAAGCGAGGGCAAGGGAAGAGGGAGAGGAAGAGAAATCCTCAAGAAGACTCCCTGCTGAGTGTGGATCCCACTTGAGGTTTGATCCTGAGATCATGACCTGAGCTGAAACTAGAGTCAGATCCCAACCAATTAAGTCACCCAGGTGCCTTCTTTTTAATGACTTTAAAAAAAAAAAAGTTTTTATTTAAATTCCACTGAGTTAACATACAGTGTAATATTAGTTGCAGGTGTACAATATGGTAACTCAACACTTCCATACAACACTCAGTGCTCGTCACAAGTGCCTTCCTTAATCCCCATCACCTATTTCCTCTTTATCCCCACCCATCTCCCCTCTGGTAACCATGTTTGTTTTCTATAGTTAAGAGTCTGTTTCTTGGCTTGCCATTCTCTTTCTCTTTTTTTTCCCCTTTGTTTTGTTGTTGTTGTTGTTGTTTTGTTTTGTTTTGTTTTATTCCATGTGTGAGTGCATATGGGAAAATTTTAAATCCAATCATTGAAGTAACTATAAGAATTAAGCTTACTTGGAGATTAAAGTCACCTGGGATGATTTGCTTGGAATTTCAAATATGGCCAAACTTCCCTAGTGAGGGAATATGTGGTATATACTCTGGCCTCTGTTGTCTCATTCTGGTCACTTAGACCAAATCCCCATCCTTACCCTAATCAAGTATTTCATAGAATTTATAATAACAGTTGCAAGATGTCCTCACTGATAAGTTCAATGTGTAGAAACCAAGTCTCATTCAGACTGTCCCTCTTAGGTTTAGGCCTTCAGTCTATTTCTGGGTGTGCGGCCTGTCTTTGCTGCCTCCATTACAGCTCTGAGGACACTTTGGAAACACCATGATGGTCAACAACAGAAATGTCTTTGTAAATAATTGTGGTATTTGATTCCTTTCTTCAGAGAGCCTAGAATTTAATAAGAACTGTCCAACATTGTGAAGAAAACTGGGCAGCTCCAGGACCACTTCACCTGGCCTTCTCAAGGAAAGGGCATCGTGAAGGGCCTCTTGTAATTCTGTAAAATAATATTTGATGTGTGAGTAACTTTCTAAATGATGGTGACACTTTCTAGGAAAGTATTTTCTTGAAATCCCTTATATAGAAATAAAGGTAATGTTACTAGTTTTCATTACCTCATGTTCAGAAAATAACTGTGGTGGCACTCTATATAGAGACTGAAATAAAGAAAACCAATGTTCTATAGGCAATAATTTGTGCAGACACAGGTGGGTCTTTCTATTTTATTTGATATGATTACTTTAATATTACTACTACTTTATGAAAATGTATTTTTACTTTTGATACGAACATTTCCAATTATAATAATAAGACATTTTTGCTATTAGTAGGTAAAGAGAAAGGTATTCAGTAAGGATATTTTTTTGTTCGTGCTGAAGTGGTCCTAAATAAGCATATGATTCACAACCATTCAATAACAAGTAGTAGCTCAAAGCTTCCATTTTGAAAAGAACAGAAGCATTATAAAATCTATTGTTGAGGCTATATTTAAAATTAGCATGAACAGATTTCACTAAGTAATAAAAAAGTGACATTTAATTTTTCATTTGTTTCTTTCATTCTCAATTTTTACACATTAAGCAGTATCCATTATATATAGTATATTTATATTATGTAAAATATATAAATACAAATATAAAATATATTACTGAATCCAGATAGATATAGATGATAGATAGATAGATAGATAGATAGATAGATAGATAGATGATAGATAGATTACTGAATCAGTTGAAGATTTTATGATACATGCTGATTACCTGAAAAGAAATTAAGATTTTTAAGTAGGCTAATACAAGTTGAGGGCATTTAGGGATTTTTTTTTTTTTTTTTTTTTTTTTTTTGCTGTCTGAATGTCCAGTCTATTACTAAGCCCATTATTGCACCTTGTCTTTTTTGCTGAAATATTTAAAAAAATATTTCAATTCATTCCTATGTCTACTATAGAGTACTTTTATTCATTTTGGAGATCTCTTTGATGAATTATTGAAATGTTTACAAATTTTGTGATATATCCATCAAGGTGATTAAACTTTTGAACTGTAAACAAAAAAATCACTTTTGTCTACATTTTGCTGATGTTAGGATATTCCTATTTTGACATAATGTTTATTTAGAGAGGCACTGTGTCAGTGTAGATACGCATTTGTGTGTGCATGGCGTCACACTCATGACATTGATGCTTTGGAGTTGTACTGAGTATGAAGGTCATACATTGTATTCAAACATTACCTTTATGTTAATCCAGACTTTTCTGAAGGCTGGTGTGATCATTTTAATATCTAATATTCAGAAGCCAACTCTTGACATTTTCTGTCTAATGAGAACAAATACACCCAGGAGAATAGATAAATCATTTATTAAACAAACGTTGAACAAATGCATTCCTTTTTCTAAGCATTATGCTAACCTAAGAAGGTAACATTTTCTTTCAGTCAAATAAAAGAAAAAAGCAATAATAATGCAATATTTTTATGAAATAATAGGAGTGTGCACTTAAACCTAAAAATAAATAAGACTTATTTGTCTTACTTGTGTGTGTGTGTGTGTGTGTGTGTGTGTGTTTTCTCATCTATCCCTTTTTACAGATGAGGAAGCTGAGGTCAGAGAATATATTTATATTAATATGTCCAAGTTCACACAATGGAGAGCTGAGATTTGGGTCCATACTCCATACACTATATAGACCATTTTAACAAGTGGCAAAGAGAAACATCGTTAATACTACACATTGTTATGACTGATGGGATATAAGTCCATAGATAATCTCAATTGTGAATGGAGGTAAATTTAAGTTAAATGAATTTAACCACAAAAAAATATGAACTACATAATGTTTTAACCTATAAAGTTAGTGGGATGGGAAAATGTATTTTAATTTTTTTTTCAAATCTGAGTATGTTTATCTATATCTATCTATATAGAGATATCTATAGATATACATAATTTTTTTCTCTAATTCTGCTACACAACCCAGAAGTGAGAAACATCTAGATTATCTCATTTCAGAATTGGCACAATTATAGTTTGAAGCTCTAAAAGAGAAAATATGTGGTAATTTTAAATGTAATCACTCATCACTCTGTACTTAATGGCTATAGTTGTCTCTCCTCCTCCTTCTCCTTTTCACAGTGTGATTAAATATTTTAATTAAACTTTAAATATTAAAATATGATTTAATCCTTGGATATTATGCCATGTTGTATCACATTTTTGTGTGTTGTCAAATTTGACTTGTTATATGGTAAAAAATTCTGTATCTGTGTTTGTGAAAGATCTGTTCTCTTCTTTCCCTATAATGCCTATCCCAGTTTTGAAAAGAGGGTGAAGTTGAATATGAATACGAATGAATTTGCTCAAAGATAATGTTTTCTCATCCTTAATATTACACAGAAGTAAACATCTGAACCATCTCACACACATTAAGGTTTTAATTGTGGGGAAATATTTTGAATACAAATTCAATTATTGATATAGTACTAATTATATTGTCTATGAGTATTCCTTATTACATTTACCTACTCTGCCTTTTCCACATTTATCCAAACTTTTTTACCCCTCATGATAAAATCTTTGGAGATGGCCTAATTCTTCTGTAGCTTCAAATTATGTGTAAAAATAAAATCACAATGAAGTAATAATTTTTGTAACCCCTGATCATGATCTTGACATCTTTAGTATTGGCAACATATTTTCTGGGTATGCTGAAAAACATTAAGGTGGTTTGGGTTTTTTTTTAGCATTTCCTTTTCTAAATCATAATTTCACTTTTTCTCATTTAAGTCATGCATTTCTGGAAGTTAAATAGTCTGTCCAAAAGCAGCAGAAATTTCCTACCAAACTGATATTGGTTTCTTCAACAAGAGTGATATACAATCATAAATTGGTTGAATCCCTCATTGTTTTGATTTTATTTTTCATTTATCCCAAAGGGTTGGCAATTTCTCTTCTCTTCACTTGTACCACATAGCTTATAACAGGAAACCACTTTGCTTATGTATAAATGACAAACTATAACATAGTATAGGGAGTTTCAGCCACCTCATCCCACAAGAAGAGTAAATAGCTTGTGCTCACAGGCTACAGAGGCTGTCACTTCCCGCAGGTGCCAGGAATCTGAGTTTTCAAGAAAAGCTATCCTAGGAGGTAGCAGCTAAATGCTCACTGCCTGGGCCTAGTAGTCCACACAGAACTTGCTTGAAAAGCTCTAAGTAGAAGATCTAGTAAAAGGGCTATATCCTGCAACTGTAAATCCTGAGTGCCAGACTGTAGTTCCTAACTGGGGCAGACCCTTCGGTGGGATAACAGAAACATGGAGGAGCTCCCTGTCCTCTTTCTGACCTTCAACTTGTTTATTTTTTCCAGCAAATATTATCTGTGATCATGTATCATGCTGAATTTAAACCAAGCCAATTTAAACCAAAGGCAAGAAAGTCTTTCACACGTCTGATCCTACTACATTTAAAATGAAACAACTGTTTTTGACTAAATAAAATTTCTGTATATTGTTTTACAACTCACACATAGAAGGCTTTTTAATACTAAAGATGTGTATTTTGCAGAGAGTTATCAATTATTATGTGAGTGCTTTTTATGACTAAGTTGATTTTTGAGAGGAGAAAACAAAAAATGTAATTATGAATATACACCAGCTGTTACACATTTAGAAAAACCTATATGGCCAATGCCTTAAATTGAATTTTTGAGTATGAGTAATGTGATTTATTTAATAGTGTATAACCAATTGAAAGATCAATTAAGATTTTAGAGTCAATGCACTCCCGCTTATGGATCTAGAATGTAAGAAAGCTGCCATCAATGTTATCAACATTTTCCAGTTAATTAATCCATAATAGGCAGTTATAGTCTTAGCCTTAGCTCATTTAAAAATAGACCATTCTGGGGGACCTGGGTGGTTCAGTCAACTAAGCGTTTACCTTCAGCTTAGGTCATGATCCCAGGGTCCTGGGATTGAGCTCATCAGGCTCTCTGCTTAGAGGGAGCCTGATTCTCCCTCTCCTTCTGCTGCTCCCCCTGCTTGTGCTTTCTCTCTCAAATAATAAATAAAATCTTAAAAAAAATACGTATTGTTTTAATTTTTATGAGTTAGATACATACTATTTTTAGTAATATTTGACTGATTCTAACTTATTAAATTATAAAAAACGTATTAAACTTATTAAATTAAAAGCGAAATAATCAAAGAACATATTTTAATTATATTCAGCTCTTGAAATCACTATTCTGCTCTCTAAAGGCACACAAGAGCACAAATAACATAGTGATCTCATCGAGAGTCTATGAATATCCTGTTTATTAATCCCTATTGGAAAATGTTTATGAAAATGGCATTTTTCAATGTATCTTCCATTCTTTTCTGTTGTAGAAATTATAGTCAACACTTGCTTTAAATGACTCTGAGAAGGATGAATTCTAATTACTATGGTGTAGTTAAATAATGCAAAACTTATAACAACATGTTCCAATTTTTAGTTACCATTGACCATTACATGTGAGAAACTGAAGTACAAAATTCACTGCCACCTCCTTAGTCCACAAGTCAGCAAGTAAATAATAGACACACAAAAGGATCTGTGACCACTTATGTCACTGTTCTTTTGAAGGAACTGCTCTCTGTGCATGTTATTCAGTTCACATACTGTCAGCAGGGCATGTAGATGTGATGCTTCCTTCTCTTGCAGTGATAAACATATATGACATTTCCCAACATAGATGATAAAAAATGAAACTGGCCAACAAATATGAAAATTCAGCAAAAATAAAAATGATAAATGCCAAAAATAAAAGTTACATCAAACATAAATGGAATTGTAGAAGAAAGAATGGGAATGTTGACAATGGCACTCTTCAGGAGACTCTAGATATGTTGCCAGATTGACTAAATAAACTTAGTCAAGTAGACATATGGACACAAATGAGGAACATGATTGTGTTGAAAAGATGAAGATGTCCCAAAGGGAGTAAAACTGGCAAAAACTTTGCATTAAAGACACTCTAGAAGGTATTGCATGGCTCTGAAAGCATGTAGGATAAAATGTTTGGAAACTGATACAAACATAGCCAAAAAAATAATAAAAAAAATAGAAAGCCATGTGAAAAATAATTCCTTCATAATGTGTTGCTTGCAGCCCTATGGAAGACCTTGGTCCAGAGACAGCCACCTAGGATGTGCCCAGATTCCTTTCCCATTGGATTTTGGGATAATAAATATTTGTTATTTGTTGTTGTTGTTTTTTTAGCCTCTAAATTTTGTTCTGATTTGTTGTGCACTGAAAGATACCTAATATATTTGCTATCACTGCATCTTTCCATCTTAAATTATCTCTAGGGTACTGTTAAGTTTGTCTTTCATCCAGTATTTTCCCTTACCCTCTAATTTTTAGTTTACTAATCTTAGATTGGCTTATGTTAATTATATATAGTTGTATATAGTATAATTATTATGTAATATATACTATTCTTTATATTTTATAGTATGTTTTAACTAATTATATATGCAGAAATAGAATGAAAAAAAATGAGGCACCTGGGTGGCTCAGTCGAATGAGTGTCCAACTCTTGATTCTGGCTCAGGTTATTGTCTCAGGGTCATGAGATCTAGCCCCTTGTAGGGCTCTGCTCTCAGCAGGGAATCTGCTTGGGATTTTCCCTCCTTCTCTCCTTCTGCCTCTCCCCCACTACACACTCTATCTTTCTCTAAAATAAATAAATCTAAAAAAAAAAAAGGCAAAGACTGTAGATGCTACCCTTGGTAAGTTTTTAAAAAAGAAATATAATACTTTAGTTCTCAATGTTTCTAATGTTTTAAATTAAAATTAACAAAATAAATAATAATTTAGTTTTTTTTTTCATTCTTATTTTAGTCCTAGTACCTAGGTGGCCAACACCTGACCTCTAAGTTATCTGGTTATACAAAATACATTGGGTAATGGGTGCCTGGCTGGCTCAGTCTTTGGAGAATGCCACTCTTGATAGTTGAGCCCCATGTTGGGTGTAGAGATTACCTAAAAATAAAATCTTTATTAAAAAAAAATACATTGGGGAATCCCTGGGTGGCTCAGTAGTTTAGCACCTGCCTTCAGCCCAGGGTGTGATCCTGGGGTCCTGAGATCGAGTCCTGCATAGGGCTCCCTGCATGGAGCCTGCTTCTCCTCTGCCTGTCTCTCTCTCTCTCTCTCTCTCTCTCTCTCTCTCTCTGTATGTGTGTGTGTGTGTGATGAATAAATAAATAAAAGCTTTAAAAAAATACATTGAGTAATGACATAAGTTCTTAATAAATATTTTTAAAATATGGAAAAAGGATAAATCAGAGCTGGTTGACTTAGATAACGAATCAGTAATTGAAAGATAAAAAGGAATGTATTAGGTAAAGTGTCATCCAACTTTAGAAAGAATAAAAGTTCATGCATATTGTGTAAGTGTGACAGGCCCTGGACAAGACAAAAAGCCTGGGAACAGATTCTGAGTGGCGACAATGAGGTTGCTATATGTTACTTCACTGACAGAAAGCAACCATTTGGATTCTTGCTTAATAAAGGAGTATTCTAAGATTTGTTATTCAGAAGACAATAAGACTTTCTCCATTTTTCTGTCTTAAATTTGAAATAAAATTAAAGGTAAATTAAATTATGCTTGATGTTTCAATCCTATCCATATACAATGGGAACAAGCATGCAATACAGACTTGTTCTCCAAGTCATGTATAAATGTATAGTAATCTGATATGTGGAGTGGTAAAACAGCTGGAGGGGCAACATCATGTAGTGAAAGGAATATAGTTGTATTCTGACTTAAGGTTTCATTTTTTTTTTTCAAATTCTAGGTTTGACACTTCCTACTTGTATTGTCTTAGTAGGATAATTATGTGAGGTCTGTAAACCAGATTTTGTTGATGGTGTTTTTTGTTTATGGCATTATATCCCATGCTGGTAACTGATGTATAACCTTTGCTGAAGAAATACCTGAGAGATTTAGGAACACCAATTTTTACCTTTGGTTTATAAATAAGACTTTGCTCATCTCACAGATGAAGAATGAAAACCTATTTTCAAGCCACATTCCAAACAACGCTAACCACAGAACTCTGGGGAGTTATGCATGTGTCAGTGCCATTCATTGGTATATATGTACTTTAATGGTAGAATTGTTTACACCTCCTTTGTTGGAATGAGTTCCTATTTCTTGCAAAATTATGTCTGCATCCTAGAAATGCTGCAGAGACTGAGTTACATAGCACAGTATCTGCATTTTAGCAAAAACAATCATTAAAATTAGGCCAACCACATCCCTAAATGTGTGGAGGTTAAACATCCCCTAATATGACTTAGTATAGTTTGGTTTTTTGAGTTTTTCTAGTTTCATTAATACAACCACGTAATCAAAGGAAAGTGCTGACAAACCTTATTAATAAACTGTCAGACACTAATGTCTTTTTCAAAATGGCTTCCACATTCTTTCAATCCACAGCATCTCCACTGTTACGACCCTGGTGTATTGCCTTCATTAGCTCACGCAGGCATCATTACAGTACACCACAGAGTAGGACTCCCTTGAGTATTGTTGTTATCTGACTGAACCATACAGCATAGCTACACCAGAATTTCTTTTTTTTTAATTTTTTTAATTTTTAATTTTTTATTTTATTTTATTTTATTTTTTACACCAGAATTTCTTAAAGTAATTTTCCACATATCATGTAAAATTTTGGGTGGCTGTGCCTGAAATCTTCATTTTTCTGATGTCTGTGGATTATATCACCTTTCTTTCCAAGTAATTTCTTATGCTCTTTTACTTCACTAGTTCTCTTTGTCAAACCCACTGGGTTACTCATTTCAAGAATTTATATTCAGTTCTGTTAGAATTTATTATAGCTCTATTTGGTTATTTTTCAAAATTCAAAATTATCTTATCCTTTTTGATACCTGTTTCTTCCTCCATCATACTTTCAAGACTATCTCTCATATCTTTGAACACATCAAACATTTTTAAAGGGACTTTGTTTTTTGTAATTTTAGGTTCATAGTAAATTTGAGAAGAAATTAAAGAGATTTGCCCCTACATTTGCATAGCCTCTTCCAAAATCATAACCCTCAGCTAGAGTGAGACTTTGTAAGAACTGATGAACCTACATAATAATACATCATCCTCACCTAGAGTCTATGTTTTACATTACATGGGTGCTGTTTATTCTATGGGTATTATCAAATTTACAATGATATATATTGACATTTGTATTATCATAAAGAGTAGTTTCATTGCCTTGAGAAAGCTCTGTGCTCTATCTATCCATCCCTCACCCCAAATCCCTGGCAACTATTGATCTTTTAACTGTTCTCCACAGTTTAACTTTCCAAGAATGTCACACAGTTGGAATCATGCAGTATGTAGCCCTTTTAGATTAGCTTCTTTCACTTACTAAAATGCGTTTAAAGTTTAATTTCTCTGTGCCTTTTGTGACTTGATAGCTCATCTCTTTTTTGCACGGGTAATATTCCATTGTCTGGATATATTGTGTATATTTTATAGAATATGAATATATAAAATATATTTTATATCTAAAATATACTCTATGTATTTGATCATTGTCATTCAAGTGTTTTTCTCTCCAAGGATATTTTACAGTTTTTGTAGTTTTTGTTTTTTGGGTTTTGTTTTGTTTTTTCTTTTTTTGGTGTTGTCCTTGTATATCTATCTCTACCAATTCTTTCAATCCTGTGTTTTAAAAGTGTCTAGTTGTGTCATGAGCCTTAGATACTATCAACCTAAGGCCAATTTAATTTTTTTTTGCCTTAATATTTCTCAGTGTGAGGACTGCCATGAGGTGAGGTGTTTTTTTTTTTTTTTCCTTTTCTTTGTGTTGTTTTGTTGTTTGGGTCTTCATTTTGTTTATTTGCTTGGTTTTGTTTTCTGCCTACCCACAAACAAAGCAGGGGAGGAATCTATCACCAAGATCTCCCTATGCACTGTGTAAAGTTACCTAGTACTCCCATTTAAGTTACAAATCTTTATGATATAGGCATACCTCAGAGATACTGAGGGTTTCAAACTACCACAATATACCAAATATTGCAATATAGTGAGTCAAATTAATTATAGTGATTCAAATTAATTTTTTCGTTTCCCAATACATATAAAATTTATGTTAAGCTTTCAGTGAACCTTTTTGCTGGTAGAGGATCTTACCCCAACGCAGATGGCTGCTGACGGCTGACTAATCAGCGAGAGGGTTGCTGAAAGTCAGGAGAGCTGGGGCAATTTCTTAAAATATGACAATAATGAAATTTGCCACATCGATTGACTCTTTCACAAGCAATTTCTTTGTATCCTGCAATGGTGTTTGATAGCACCATACCCATGGTAGACCTTCTTTCAAAATTAGATTCAGTCCTCTCAAATGCTACTGCTGTTTTACCAACTAAGTTGTTTGAATGATCCTCACATCTTCACCAGGGGTAGATTCCATCTCAAAAAACACTTTCTTGGCTCAACCGTAAGAAGCAGCTCTTCATCTGTTCAAGTTTGATCATGAGATTGTAGAAAGTTTGGGCTCCATTCTTTTTCTTTTTTTTTAAAGATTTTATTTATTTATTCATGAGAGACACACAGAGGGAGGCAGAGAGACAGGCAGAGGAGAAGCAGGCTCCATGTGGGGAGCCCGACGTGGGACTGGATCCAAGGACCCCGGGATAACAACCTGAGCCAAAGGCAGACACTCAACCACTGAGCCACCCAGATGCCCCATCCAGGCTCCACTTCTAATTCTAGTTCTCTTGCCATTTCCACCCCATCTGTTTTACTTCCTCCACTGAAGGCTTGAACCCCTCCTCAAAGTCATCCATGGAGGTTAAGATCAACTTCTTCCAAACTCTTCTTAAATTGATACTTTGACCTCTTCCTATTAATCACAAATGTTCTTAATGACATCTAGAATAGTGAATCCCTTCCAGAAAGTTTTCAATTTACTTTGCCCAGGTCCATCAGAGGAATCACTACCTGTGGCACCTATAGCTTTATTAAATCTATTTATTAAATAAGATTTAAAAGTCAAAATTACTCCTAAATATACAGGCTACAGAAAGCATGTCATGGTAGCAGGTATGAAAACAATATTAATCTCATCTCCCATCTCCATCAGAGCTCTTGGGTAACCGTGGTCCATAAGCAGTCACATTTTGAAAGGAATCCCTTTTTTTGAGCAGTGAATCTCAACGGTGAGATTAAGCTATTCAGTAAACCATGACGTAAACAGATGTGCTGTCATCCAGGCTTTGTTGCTCCACTGATAGAACACAGGCAGGGCAGATTTAGCATATTTCTGGAGAGCCGTAGGATTTTCATAATAGTAGATGAGCACTGGCTCCAATCAAACATAACCAGCTGCGGGGCACAAGGTTGACTTAGTTGAGTGTCTGACTCTTGATTTAGGTTCGGTCATGATCTCATGGGTCGTTAGATCGAGCCCAACATGGAGCCCTGGGTCCAGCCCCCACAAGGGGCTTAGTGCATGGTGTGTGTCGGGGGGTGGGGACGGCAGTCCCCTGGTCCCTCTCCCTCTGTCCCTTCTCGCAGTGTAGATGAATTCTCTGTCTCTCTCTTGCAAATAAATAAATAAATAAATAAATAAATAAATAAATAAATAAAATCTTTAAAATAAATAAAAATAAATCTTTAAATAAATAAAATCTTTAAATAGGGGCTGCATTAGCCCCTAACAAGAGAGTCAGCCTGCACTTTGAAGCTTTGAAGCCAGCCAGTGAAGCTTTGATAACTGTAAATTATTCAAAGCAGGAAATTTACATTAGTATAATGCTACTATCTAATCCCAAAACATCATTTGACTTCAACGGTTTTTCCAATAATGTCCTTTTTATGTTCTGGGATCCTAGCAAGATATCATGTTCCTTTCTTTCTTGTAGTCTATAACTTTTCCTCTGTCCTTCCTTGTTTTTGACACTTTCACATGTTTTTTCAAAGATTTATTTATTTATTTAGAGAGAGAGTACACAAAGCAATGGGAGGCACAGAGAGAAAAGAAGAGAATCTCAAGCAGACTCCCCAGTGAGCATGGAGCCCCATGCAGGGCTTAACTTCACCACCCTGGGATCATGACCAGAGCCAAAATCAAGAGATGATTGCTTAACCTGAGCCACCCAGATGTCCCATATTTTCACATTTTTAAAGACTACTTTCTGTTGTATTTTTAAAAGGATTAATTTATTTATTTGAGAGAGAGAATGAGAGAGTGCATGAGTGGTGGGGAGGGGAAAAGGGAGAGAATCTTCAAGCAGACTCTCTGCTGAGCACTGACAAACAGGGCTTGATCTTATTTTATCATGACCAAGTTTTGGATGCTCAATCAACTGAGCCACCTTGTTCAGTTATTTTCATGAATGACCCTTGATCTATGTTTGTCTAATTTTTTTCATAACTGAATGAAGTTTATACATATTTTAAAAGAATTATACAAAATGAGGTTGTACCATTTCTCTGCATCATATTATGAGATATATGATGTCAATATATCTTATTAATGATGATGTTAACCTTCACCACTCTGTTAGTGTGGTTTTTTTGGTATATTTCTCTATTCTAAAGTTACTAGCTTTCCCTGATTATTTAACATATATTTAGGTGGGATATTCTTTTCTTGTTGTATTTCTTCAATTTATGCTGTATTAGTATTCATAATTGGATTTTGTATGCATATGATTACTAAGGTTTTTGCCTAATGCTGTTTTTTAACTTTCTCTTTTCTTTTGCATATGTAAACTGGAATTCTGTTAGTGAAAGCTGTCTTTCTCTTTATATATTTATTTAATTATTCATTTATATCAGTATGGGCTGATAGACTTTTACTTGACTCTATGGGTTATAATTCAAAGACACCAACATTTATTTAGTTATTTTGGATAACTCTTATCCAGTTCCACTTTTGGCTGTAAGAAACTCTTTCAGGTTAGCTCCCATGTTTGTTTATTTATTTATTTAGTTAGTTAGTTAGTTTGTTTGTTTTTTGTTTGTTTTTTTACCAAGTTCACTCTCTTTTCTATTTTTTCCTTAATCCCTTCATCCCTCTTTATTTCCTTCCCCCTTTCTCCCTTTCCTTTTCCTTCCTTCCTTCCTTCCTTCCTTCCTTCCTTCCTTCCTTCCTTCCTTCCTTCCTTCCTCCTTCCTTCTCTAATACTTCTTTTCACTATGGTCTCACAAGATGTTCTATGATCATTTTTTAAATTTTTTCTTGCATTTTTTTCTATTCCAGCCTTGTAATCAAACACTTCTGCAAGATCTCCAGGTTTCTTTTCTTTTTTTTTTTTTTAATAATAGTATTTAGAAATCAAGCAAGGGCCTTAAACATGAATTTCATTATATGCAGGCATTACTTTCAGGTCCTCTCAGTGTTCAAGCTAGGAAATACACACACACACACACACACACACACACACACACACTATGGCACACCACATATACACACTTCTTTATTTCTGTACTTGTATAAGTACCCACTCTATACTCACATTTAAATCCATACTCATATCTATTATTTCAATATCCATATCTATCTACCTATCTATTTAACCATTATCTACCTAAAAACATGTGTTTATACTTATACCATAGATTCCAATTCCAATTTACTTAGCCTTCCGTTTTGCTTCTTTGGAACTTTCCCAAACTGTCAAGCCCAATTCTTATTATTTACAATGTATTTACTTATTATTTCAATTCTATTATATGTACATAATTGTTTCCAAACTGTGAGAAATACATTTACTGATGAGATTGCAGTATTTATGATTCTTTTTGTCTTAGTCTTACAACATCCATCCAAGATATTCTTCTCCAAAATTACTTAGGTTGTATTTTTTCTTTTTCTAACTCCTGCAATGTGGATATTTTGTTAACTTATTATAAAATTAGCTCCATTTGTTTGGGATTATATTTAATTTTGAATTTTCTTACAGTCCATTTAATTTGAATGATTTCATTTTTAGAGTATGTGAAATGCATATAAAATATTCCTATGGTTCTAAGACACAGAACTATACAAAATGGTATATTCAGAAAAGTGTCATCTCCTCCCCATCCCTGCTGCAATGTTCCCATTCTACCTTCTTTCCACATTTTTCCCACCAATTCCCATGTTTCCATGTAAGCAAAAATTCTCTTTAGTCTCTGGCTTCTATTTGTCATGTTTTGTTTTGTTTTCATCTATCACAAATAAGCAGGCACATGTATTTTTTACATCTAATTTAGTTTTGTTACAGAGAGAATAACACATTATAAATACACATTTGTGGCTTGCTTTTTTTTTAACTTAGCAGCATGTCCTGGAAATCACTTGATTAGTTCACAGAAATCTTCCTCATTCTTTTTCATAGATGTATAGCATTCCATTGTGTGAATGTAGCATAGGCTACTCAACCATTTTCTTTAAACAACAGTTAGCTTGTTTTCGATATTTTGTGATTAAAATGTGAAGAATAATTTTGTGTATCTGAATTTTTTTTAATCATAGAAGTGCATCTTTAGGAGGCACCTGGATGGCTCAGTTGGTTAAGCATCTGACTCCTGATGTTGGCTCAGGTCATGATCTCAGGCTCATGGGATCGAGCCTTGTGTTAGGCTCTGCAATCAGCTCAAAGTTGGCTTGCCCTTCTCCCTCTGCTCATCACACCTCTCTCCCCTACTGGCACACACTCTCTCTCTCTCAAATAAATAAATAAAATCCTAAAAAAAAAAAGTGCACCTTTAAGGTATCTTGCTAGAAGTGATGTTAAGTTGAAAGTTAGGTAAATGTAATTTCAAATTTTAAAAGTTTCTATAAAAGAAGGTTTTCTGTATATCAAGTGTGTCATATTGAGATAAGTTAAAGGGCTACTAGAATTCTTTTAAAAACAATATTATTTCTATTTGAAAAATTTTGCTAAATATTTTCAGGAAAAGCTTCCTAAGAATGGTAATGATTCTAATTTGTAGACATAAAACCTAGTATAACAACATCATCAACTAAACAGTGATGTGGCTATATTTAGAGATGCATCAGAATTCATAAATAGGTTTGTTGTTTTAACTGTATACTATATATTTTCTGCTTTCCAAGAAAATAAATGTGACAATGAATGCTTTTAGTTATTTATTTATTTACTTAATTTTTTTTTGCTTTTAGTTGTTTTAAATCTAAATGTTATTCTCTTATGCTTATGCCGTGTTAAAACTAGAACATACTGGGACGCCTGGGTAGCTCAGGGTAACATGTCTGCCTTCAGATCAGGGCATGATCCTGGAGTCCCGGGATTGAGTCCAGAGTCCCACATTGGGCTTCCTGTGGGGAGCCTGCTTCTCCCTCTGTCTGTGTCTCTGCCTCTTTCTCTGTGTGTCTCACGAATAAATAAATAAACTCTTAAAAAAATAAAACTAGAACATGCTAAAAGAATGACCTAAAAGTTTTGCAAGTTATTTTTTATGAGCTTGACTCCATTATTAGCAGAACAGTGAAGCTATTCGTTTTCATCTATGCATCTCTCTCATTGAATATATTTTCATAAAGCTGACTGGGAGGAAAAGTGCAAGGAAAGAGAGATTTTTAATTTCTGACTATTCATCTAATCTAGTACTTCTACTGCTCAATTCCAATTAGAAAGCTATATTCTCAGTCAAAAGAATGACACACAAACTCTTAGGTGTCATTAATACCCCTGTCTGTCTGAATTAATACAGATTAATAGAAATTAAAGTCTACAATTATAAGGAGGTTTTAAGAGAAAAGCAATTCTAAATTGGTTCAAGTCTAGTTTCACAAAATTACATCAAACTATCCTTAAAAAGAAGGTGCAAGTGATATCCATGACTAAATCTGTGTTCACTATTTTCTAGACATTGTGAAAGGTAGAAAAACTTATGAGAGGTAAAGATATTATCAATTATTTAAAAAGACATGAGGAGAAATGGTATTGAGATAAATATAAGGATTTCAAAATAGAGTAAGAAGTTTAGGGATGCCTGGGTGGCTCAGTGGTTGAGCATCTGCCTTTGGTTTGGGGTGTGATCCTGGAGTCCCAGGATTGAGTCCCACATCGGGCTCCCTGCAGGGAGCCTGCTTCTCCCTCTGCCTGTGTCTCTGCCTCTCTCTCTCTGTGTTTCTCATGAATAAATAAATAAAATCTGAAAACAAAGCAAAAGACTACACTTATCTTAATAAGCGCTGCATAATGTATACAATTATTGGATCAAAATATTGTACTCCTGAAACCAATATAACTATAGCTATAACTATAACTATAACTATATATATATATATATATACACATATATATATATATTTGGATTTAAAATAAAATATGGATTATGGATTTAGATTATAAATAAATATGACTCTTTAAAAGTTGGAGGGGGAAAAAAGAACAGAAATATAGATCAATGGAACAGTACTGAGATCCAATAAGGAAATGCTTAAAATTACTGTCGGTTGATTTTTGACTAGGGTATCAGGACAATTTCATTATGGAAAAAATAGCCTTTTCAATGAATGGTGCTGGACAATTGTACATCAACATACATGCCAAAAACAAAACAAAACAAAACAAAACAAAAATCTGGATCCATACCCACATTTTAGGCCAAATGTAAAAATTAACTCAAAATACAGAATGTACCTAATTTCAGAAGCCATACTACAAAATCTTAGAAGAAAACAGAAATAAGTCATCATGACCTTGGATTGCATAATTGTATCTTAGATATGACACCAAAAGTACAAGCAACAAATGAATAGGTCAATTCAACTCCTTCAAAATTAAAACTGTACTTCACAGGACAAAAGAAAGTGAAAATATAACCAATTAAATGAGAGAAAGTATTCAAAAACCATATATCTGGGGATCCCTGGGTGGCGCAGCGGTTTGGCACCTGCCTTTGGCCCAGGGCACAATCCTGGAGACCCGGGATCGAATCCCACGTCGGGCTCCCGGTGCATGGAGCCTGCTTCTCCCTCTGCCTGTGTCTCTGCCTCTCTCTCTCTCTCTCTCTCTCTCTCTGTGACTATCATAAATAATAAAAAAAAAAACATATATCTGATAAGGTGCCCGTCTTTAATATGCATAATGAACACTTAAAACTCAACAATAGAAAGATAAGTCAAACATGGGCAGAAGGTTTAAACGAACACTTCTTCAAAGAAGACAAATAACCTATACAAACATGAAAGGATGCTAAATATAATTAATCACTAAGGAAACATAAAGCAGAATGTCAATGAGATACCACTTGCCACCCATAGAGATAAATAAATAAAAAAAAAGGCAACAAGTGTTGTTGAGGATGTGGAGAAACTAGAACCCTCATACACTGCTGAAAAATAAGTTAAATACGAGTATTCCTATAAGACCCAGCAATCCATTCCTAAATATATAACAAGAGAAGTGAAATTATGTGCTTAGGCAAAAATTAGTACACAAAATTCAAATCAGCATTATTTTATTAACCTAAAAATGAAACCAAACAAAATATTCAAAACCGATGATAAATTTAAAAATTGGTAGAGCCATATGAAAAAAATATTACTTGACAATAAAAAGGAATTAAGGATAGACATATTCTAAAATAAGAACTAACCTTGAAAATATTGTGCTGAGTAAAAAGAACCAGTCATCAAAAACCAAATATTGTGCAATTACATTTATAGAATCTATCTAGTAAAGAAACCCATAGACCAGAAAATAATGGTTATAAGGAGCTAGGAGAGAGGGAAATGGGAACAGGTTGCTCTTATTTACAGGTTTCTTTTTGGAGGGATGAGATGCTCTGATATTAGATAGTGAATATGCTCAAAGCTACTAAATTATGCATTGTAAAAAGATGAATTTTATAATGTGCAATTGTGTCACAATAAAGCTGTCACAGAAAAAGAGGAACCATCGTCAAAGAACTGATGCTAGAAAATGAGGTTAATTTGGAAGATGAAGCAAGTTTTAACTGCTTATGTGAATAAATTTTTCACTAAGTAGAAAAATAAATTTAACACGGATTTCCTCGTTTTGAGCAGAAGAAAATTTGAATCATAGTGATCTATGTAAGACAATGATCGAACTGTTCTCCTCTTGCTTTCTAATGCCCTTTACTGTTTTATTTAAAGCTGTTTACATGAGGATTTTGTTACTGCTAATGAGTATTTTGCTCATATTGATCTTTCTGAGATGGTATTTTATTTGACATATTAAAGGCCTCATTCAGGTCTTCAAGCTCCCAGGGTTGCTGTAATACAAGCTTGAGAGCCCAAGTATCTTTTATGAATCTCTTCTTGTTTCCTTTTCTTTGTCTGATATAATGTGAATTATGCTTATTAGTCAATTGCATGTATACGTGTATTCTTGTTAGGCTACAAATTTTGGCATCAGTTATAATTTATTAAAGATTTTTTAAAGGTTGTTCAGTTTAAAAGCACAGACATTTATTTAACCATTCAGAAGGAATAGAGTAAGTCGGTGGTATGAATGGATATGAATAATCACTTAAGTTTTTGTGATTAAAGTTTTTTTTACCTTTAGATATTTTAAAAATATGATACATTTATTATTATGTGTTGATGCCATGCTTGAATGAGGATATTTTCTTCAATTCTAAACAAAATATTTAGGGGCGCCTGGGTGGCTCTGTTGGTTGTGTCTGCCCTCAGCTCAGATCATGATACCAGGGTCCTGGAATAGAGCCCCATGTTGGGCTCCCTGCTCAGTGGGGTGCCTGCTTCTGCATCTCCCTCTGCCACTCTCTCTACTGCTCCTCTTGCTTGTGCTTTCTTTCAAATAATAAATAAATAAAATCTTTAAAAAAAAACCCAGAAAACTTAATTTTTGGAACCTATTTGATGGTTGACATATAATGAAAATGCATAAAAACGAGTGTCCTACAGGGAGTAAAACATTTCTGATTGCATCAATGTCAAATTTTGGTTTTTATTAGGCACTTCATGTCAGTGACATCATTATTTACCTTTGGCTCCTAGACGTGTCCCAAGATATTGTGCTATAGAAAAATCAAACACTTTTAACCACAAGTGGTGATCATTTTTGCCTACTTGTCTCCCCATCATTCCTTTTTTTTTTTTTTAGAGAGATTTTATTTATTTATTCATGAGAGACAGAGAGAGAAAGAGGCAGAGACAGAGGCAGAAGGAGAAGCAGGCTCCATGCAGGGAGCCCGAGGTGGGACTCGATCCCAGGTCCCCAGGATCATGCCCTGGGCTGAAGGCATCGCTAAACGTCTGAGCCACCCGGGCTGCCCTCTCCCCATCATTCTCATCACAAACAAGATATCATGTTTATTCATCTCCTCACAAAATAACATATCACATGCTTTGGTACAAAGGTTCTTAGTCTTTTCTGGACCATCATTACATTTGAAAAATAAAAAAAAATATTACGGAAATTTCTCCAGAAACACTGTGTTTATGCATTCACACACACACACACACACACACACACAGGCATACGAGAGTGCCTCCACATGGCTCTCCCCTCCATAGACTACAGTACAAGCCAGAGTCCATTAAGCTGTAATTCCCTCCTTTTCTTATTCCTATATCCGTTGTTTTATAAACCAAATCAATTCTGCCTCTAAAATCTCTCGTATTTCCCCATTTCGCTTTTAGATCTTGCCTACATTATCTCTTATTTTTTTTATCATTTTGACTATTATAATAATCTCCTAATTGATTTTTTGCCTTTTATCTAATCCTTTTCCAATCATTGTTCCATTACAGCCATCATATATTTTAACATAATTATCAGAAGTCATCACTGTTTTTAAGACGTCTAAAAGCAGCCCATAATTATGTCTACCAGATGCAGCCAAAAGCAATCAAGATATTTTTTTGTCTCCTAAAATTCCCTTCCACAAAGTTCATATTAAACTCCTTACGCCATTTCGTCTTTACCATTTTGGGACTTTTTTTTTTATTATTCTAATTTCCGCATTAATGCAATGCTGAAAAAAGTTGTTTGAGTGATTATAGGCAATGGCACTAAAGTAGAACTCTTTGTTACCTTCACCTGTTTAAGTTTACAATTATGATTAATTTCAGAGAAAACAGTATGTTACGGCACTGTTTTCTCAGAACACATTTCTATTGAACTTCTACATGGCTCTTGGCACTGTTTTCCGCACTAGGCTCATCAATGAAGCACACGGACAAAAATACCTGCCTTCATGGAATTTAGATTCTAGTACAAACAAGGAAGCAATAAACAAAGAAATATGTGAAGTCTATAGCAAGCCAGATTGTAACAACGTGTTATTAAGAACAAAAATGTGACAAGAAAGGGGGATAGAGAATATTCGTCGAGTGAGATTTGTCATGTTTAAAATAATGTAACCATGAAAGCAACTCCAAAGACGTGACATTTGAGTGAAGATGTGAAGAAAGAGAATAAGTAAACTACCCATATATCTTGAAGTGAAGCACTCTGGCAGAAGAACATCAAATAAAAAGATGCCAATATAGAGTACGCTTGGTTGTTGCAGAAAAAGCAAAGAAACAAGCGTGCATAGAAAGAGCGTGTAAAGTAGCAGAAATAAATTAGATCAGAGAGGTGTGAGAGGACTTAGTGAATCCTGTGGTTCACTGTGATGACTTTGTCTTTTGCCAAAAATGAGTGGATAGTGCCCATGGGCTCTGAGAAGGTAAAAATCAGTCCTACTAGGAACTGGTCTTTCCTCTCCTATCATGTCAACAAGTTTCTATAAGAAGAGACTCAAGATCTTATCACAGTTACAGAACAGTCAAGTTTGTCTTCTGTGTGATTGCTTTCTTATCGGCCTCCAATTATTTTGCCTATTTTTGGAACAAAGTTTACCAAGATACTCAGTTGTTGAATCACCTTGCTTATTAGCAGTATCTAATACAAGGCAGATCCTCGCTTCCCCAATTCTTCCTTAGACTCGCACAAGGTCCTCCTTGTAAATCCTGTCTTCCTGAGAGTCTCCAGGCTTCCTCCGATGTGCATTTTATCTCGATAACACCAAGCTAAATAAATCTAACCCTGACTACAAGTATAGTACTGGTGGGATTAGATAGTTTTGAGCACAGAAATGACAGTACTATACTTTGTATTTTACAGATTATCTGACTGTTGTGTTAAGAGCAGCCTGCAGTTGGGCACCTGGGTAGAGCTGTCATTTAAGCGCCTGGGTCTTGGTTTTGGCTCAGGTCATGATCTCAGGGTGGTGAGATCGTGCCACGTGTGGGGCTCTGAGCTGGGCATGGAGCCTGCTTAAAATTCTCTCCCTTTCCTTCTGCTCCTCCCTGTGCTCTCTCTTTCTCTTTCTTCAAAATAAATAAATAAATCTTTTTATTTGTTTGTTTGTTTAAAGGAGTAGACTGCAGTTGTACAAGACAAATGGAGATAAACCAACTACAGAGCTAATAAAAAAAAAAATTGAAAAGGAGAGGAAAATGGTTTTGACCATAATGTGACCAGCACAGAAGTGTTGGGATGTTGTTGGATAGTGAATGTATTTGAGAGAAGAGCTGACAGCGTGTCCTGATGGATCATATGACATACAGAGAAAAGACTGGAAGATGACTTCATAGAGTGGACATAAACTGCTGGCAGGAAACTACTGTTATTTATCCAAATTGAGAAGGGAGAAGGACAAGCAGATTTGGAGGGGGTTCTGCGTTGGACATGGTAAATTAGAAGTAGCATCCTGGTGAGGATGTTGTACATGAGTCTATAGTTCAAGGGAGCATTTAGCCTGAAGCTGCAAATTCAAGAGTTGGTATCAGTATAGATGGATTAAGAGCTACGAGGCTGAAGGAGATCAACAAGGGAGTTAATGGATTTGTCTTGTATTCATATTTTCCAAACTCCGGTGCTACATTTTTCTCACTTTGGTCAGATTTATCCTTGTATGCTACAGATATTGCCGTCTCTGTAAGGCATCTTGGGTTAAATAAAATCTTTAAAAAAGAGAGATCTTGGGTTTTCAGAATATCTAATATTTGTTAATGGCAGGAAATTACTTTTAAATATGCAGAGCTTTAGTTCAGAATTTTCAAAAAGACAAAATACAAAACCCAATTTCAGACTATTCATGTCATCTACTTTTGTTCTGATATTTAACTGTATACTTTATTCTGATTCTAACTGTTCAACTGACTATTGTGAAAGTTATCACTGAAAATGTCCAGGATGGGAGAAAAATTAATCCAGTTTAGAATACTGACATTTTGATCTACTCTTTCAGTTAATAAAATAGCCAACTACTTTCTTCAATTGGTCACCTTAGGACATGATAATATGCATTTTAATCACTCCAAATTGCAGATAATCTCTCAGAATATACTGATATTGATCATATAGAAATAAGATTTTTATTCTATAATCATTTTTAGTAATCAATCATCTACTTTTTAAAAAATAGAATCAGGTTCTATTTTCACTAATATCTGGCACATACATTTGATCAAAGTGAATTAGAACTGTAGAAAGTTAACACAAATAATATACCCTGGATAGGGATCCCTGGGTGGCGCAGCGGTTTGGCGCCTGCCTTTGGCCCAGGGCGTGATCCTGGAGACCCGGGATCGAATCCCACATCGGGCTCCCGGTGCATGGAGCCTGCTTCTCCCTCTGCCTGTGTCTCTGCCTCTCTCTCTCTCTGTGTGTGACTATCATAAATAAATAAAAATTTAAAAAAATATATATACCCTGGATAACAGTAGTGCTTACCTTTATTGTCTGCTAGATAGTCCAGTGTAACCATCACATCTGTTGGCTTTGTCCAGTCATTTACTCTAGTGGTTTTATTCAAATTTAAGACCAAATGCAACTTCCTTAAAATGGCATTCCTAAAAAAATACAAAACAACAACAAAAACAATGGCATTCCTTTAACTTGCAAAATTATTGATACATTCACTTTTTTCTCTTCCAAGTTTTTATTTAAATTCCAGTTAGTTAACATACAGTATATCATTAGTTTACGGTGTAGAATTCAATGATTCATCATTTCCATACAACACTCAGTGCTCATCACAAGTGCCCTCCTTAACCCCCATCACCTATTTAACCAATCTCCCACCCCCACTCCTTGCTCCCTACTGCCCACCTCCCATCTGGTAATGATCAGTTTGTTTTCTATGGCTGAAAGTTTGTTTCTTGGTTTGCCTCTTTTTTTTCCTCCCCTTATATTCATTTGTATTGTTCTTAAATTTCACATATGAGTAGAACCATATGATATTTGTCTTTCTCTGACCTCTTTTACTTAGCATAATACTCTCTAACTCCATTCACATCACTGCAAATAGCAAGATTTCATTCAATTTTATGGCTGAGTAATATTCCATTATATCCCCCACAATGTCTTTATCCACTCACCAGGTGAAGGACATTTGTGCTCTTTCCATAATTTGGCTATTGTAAGTAATGCTACTCCAAACATCAGTGTGCATGTGTCCCATCACATTAGTATCTTTATATTCTTTGACTAAATACTTAGTACTGCAATCGCTGGATGCTAGGATAGTTACAGTTCTGAGGAGCCTCCACACTTGTTTTCCAGAGTGGCTTCACCAGCTTGCATTCCCACCAGCTGTGTAAGGGGGTTCCCCTTTCTCTCCACCCTTGCCAACATCTGTTCATTTCTGTGTTAATTTTAGCCATTCTGACAGGTGTCAGGTGATATCTCATTGTAGTTTTGATCTGTATTTCCCTGGTGATCAGTGGTGTTGAGCATCCTTTCATTGGCCATCTGTCTTCTTTGGGAAAATGTCTATTCATGACTTCTGCCTGTTTTTAAATTGGATTCTTTGTTTTTTGGCTGTTGAGTTTGATAAGTTCTTTATAGATTTTGGATACTAATCCTTTATCAGATATGTCATTTGCTAATATCTTCTCCCCTTCTGTAGGTTGCCTTTTAGTTTTGTTGATTGTTTCCTTCTCAGTGCAGAAACTTACTATTTTGATGTAATTCCAATAGTTTAATTTTGTTTTGATTTCCCTTGCCTTCAGAGACATATCTAGGAAGAAGTTGCTATGGCCAACGTGAAAGAAGTTGCTGCCTGTGTTCTCCTCCAGTATGTCAATGGTTTCCTGTCTCAGATTTAGGTTTTTAATCCGTAAGTGGTCCAGTTTCGTCCTTTTGCATGTTGCTGTCTAGTTTTCCCAACACCATTTGCTGAAGAGAGTGTCTTTTTTCCCCCACTGGATAATTCTTTACTGCTCTACCAAAGATTAATTGACCATATAGTTGTGATGATGCATCCACTTTTAAGATAAAATAAAACAAATTAATATCTAAAACTTGATTGCCAATAGTTTTGCATGATCATACAACTTATGCTCAAATCTCATACATTATTTAGATATTTTAGAATGTAATCTAAGCTTTAAATTGAGTATATGACGAAATTAATTAGTATTCACTCTGCCTCCCATGGAATGGGGCTTGTAATTTTTTATTCCACTCAAATCTCTAACAACATGGATATAATTATTTCCATTCAATTATTTAAAAATAAAGAATCTGAGTCGCATAAAATGTAAGCTATTTGTTCAAGGTCAAAATACTAATAAGAACCAAAACCAAGATTTAAATCAAAATCAGCCCAATCAAAAGTTAATTCTCTTTACTTTTCATGAAGTGGCCTGCCTGCTTCAACTTGTAAAACTTAAGTATATTGTGAATGTCTGTTTTTAGAAACCTAGGATTTGGGGCAGGGTGTGTGAGGGGGCGTGGTCTACATCTTTTAAGAAGCTAGCTTTTCACTGTTTCAGTTAGGAGGCATTTATGGAATCACTACCCAATTTGGTTAGGTATACGTAACATCAAACAAAATAAAACATTATCCCTGGTCTTAAAAAAAGAACAATCCAAAAAAAAAAAAAAAAGAAATAAGAAATAAAAACTAATAATAAAAGAACAATCCAGAGGGGAGAGACCTCATGACTCTAGAGTACACAATGCAGGACATAGAGTTTTGCATAAAATTCAACTCCGGAATCAGAAATAATTAAGTTAATCTCCAAAGCAGCGGTGAGATTCAGAGAGTACGTGGTTTCATTAAATATTTACAAAATCATCCAGATAAAGAAATGGAAACAGTCACAGTCAGAAGGAATAGCATGTGTAAAGACATGTATGGAAGCATTTGATGAAAGGTCCCATTTGGGCAGCTGTGAGTAGTTTGAAAAGGCTGTTGCATGCATAACTATGAGGAAGAGTGGGCCATGAGCCTTGAGATATAGACGAGCTGGATGATTAACAGCTAGAGCACTAAGCAAGGGGCTATAAATATGTACTTATATTTTCTATGTAATTGAGCTTTGAAGAATGAGAATATGGGATATTTAGAGCTACAGGGTTGTGAAAAGCTGACTCTAAAGCAAATCCTGCATCAAAAGCAGAGTCTTCAATGATTTATTGAGATGTCACTCACTAAAACTGTTTTGCAATTTCTGCTTTTTATTTCCAAGCACCTTTATGCAGCAGTACTTGTACTGAGAACAGAAAAGTCATTCTAATAAAATATATTTGGATTATCGGGTTACCTTGTGTGTAGATAGGATCTGGTTAACAACCAGATTCATATTTAGAATTAAAATTATTATTGTAGTTTCACCTAATCCCTACATGAATTTTACAAGATTTTAGGGACAAGGATTTTTAAAGGAAAGGGATTGTTAGGTTTTTTTTTTTTTTCAGCCATTTTTCCATATTATTTTGCTCTGAGGAGGTATTTCACATACTATATATGTTTTTAGATATGATTAGAAAAGAGAATGTCATATGTGATTTTTTTAACAGAAAAGTCACATCATACTAATACTAGGGCATTCATTAGATCACCTCTAAACCAAACAACGTTTAAATGAAGAAGTGGAGCCATAAATAGTTATGGGAAGGGCTCAAGGTCACAAGCAGTTTAGTCAAAAATCCAGGTCTGAAACACGGATTTTCACAACTTTTTGGTAATGGTTTTACTTTTTCCCAACATACCTTAGTTTAACTCCAGGGTTTCCTATCCCAGATATTGTTTTTCAGGGAATAAGTAAGATTTCAACAGAGTCGTATGACAAAGATGGGTACTGACGAGGAAAAATCCTATGCTACTGAAAGCGACAAAGTTCAAGGCTTAGAATTTTATTATATTCAGTTTCAAAGTATTCTTGTTAAAAAGAGGGAAAAATAAAATAAGATTAAATCAGAGAGAGAGAGAGAGAGAGAGAGAGACAAACCATAAGAGACAACTATAGGAAACAAACTGAGGATGGCTGGAAGGGTGGGGTTGGGGGATGGGGTAGCTGGGTGATGGGCATTACAGAGGACATGTGATGTGATGAGCACTGAGTGTTATATGCAGCCGGCGAGTTACTGAACTCTACGTCTGAAACTAATGACAGGTTATATGTTAACTAATTGAATTTAGATAAAATAAGCTAATTTTAAAAAGGTACTTAAAAAAAGATTAAAAAGAGTACTTGAAAGATATTATGAAATAATAAAATAAGTATATATTTTTTCTACTGTCTATGTAGAGGACGACTTTAATAGTTCCCTAGGACAGATCTTTATAAACAGAGGGTTGTTATTTGGTTAATTTTGGTGGTTCCATCTCAGAAGATTCAGATTTTATTTGGTTTTGTCCAAATTGTTGACTGGTAATGTAAACAAATGAAATACATCGTCTTTGCCTGGAGTCATTGTAAATTGGTTTGCTCTTCTCAGATAGTATTTTATTTTTAGTTGCAGAAAACCTTAGAAATGTAGCTGTATGGAAATTTTAACATAAAGACTAAGTCCTTATTACCTTCTTTAAATTATTTTTCCTTTTTTAAATTTTTGAAAAATAATTTGGATAAAACACATTTTAGTAAAATAATCACAAAATTATTTTTACCCTGCCAAAGATAATTTCAAAATAATGCTAAATGAACTCCTTTTAAGGATAGTTTGAAAAAAGTATCCTTCTTTTTGCCTTTGAAAAGAGTATCATTTTACAATTACATTATTCAAACTTATCACTAATAATGTTTATTCTTTTCTTTCTTCACAAAAATATGAAGGCTGTGTACATGGATTTAAGAATATTTTAAAATCATTTTTACAAAAATATTAAAGTTGGACAAGTATATAAAATGACTTCATTGAGAAGGATGTCGGAAAAGGTACTAATCTAAGTAATTTTTAGTGTGATCAAAAATTTTTAAGACTAAAATATGCACTGTACTCTAGTTGATAGAGTGGTTTTCCACAGGGATTCAGGTATACAATTCTGATACTATTATAGATGTACACCAGAATTGAACAACCATTTAAATGGATGCTGGATTGGGAGCCAGATTCCTCATGGTTGGAATGGGAGGTTTCAGGACAAAAAAGGAGAGGAGGTGAGAATAATGTAGGTGGCAACAGATTTGAGTTAGAGATACCAATATGAGTCCATGTTTAGCTTAATATAGATACAAACGATTACACAGAGAAATATTTGTAGATAGGAATATATACCCAGATCAGTATATACACACATATTTTTTTTTATTCTGTTATATGAGAAAGTGTAAAAGCAATGACACTTCTAGAGTGAAAAGCACATGTAGCACTCAGAATTGGTTTCTAAATACCATTCTCTGATAAAAGGAACCAAGATCCTTGAGGAATGGCTGATTTTAGGACTGAGGAAAAAATGTCCAAGATGATCCAGAAGCCTCTTGTAGTACCAGGAAACATCTAAGACATGGTCATAAACCCCATAGTTCAGTCCATACTGATATGGATAAATAAGTGTATATGGGAGAGATAGATAGATATATTGATATATAAATATGTAAGTATACTTATTTATAGAAGTATATATGGGAGATAACTAAGTATATGGGAGAAAAGACAAATGTTTCATGCAGAATTCCATAGGATTTAGGTAGATACTCTGCTCTCAAGAAAGAAAAGTTTAACTCCTCACCCCCTAAGGGTGGACCTTACATAGTAACTTTCTTCTAAAGTTTCCTTTGGGGGGAAAAAGTGAGAGTAACTTACAATGAAGAAACTTTGTAAACACTCTATAGCTATGTGATCAAAGTGAGTACCAACAGTAAAAATCAGGTTGAAAGTATGTATCCTTGATATGATGCAACAAAATAACTCTAAAACAAAACTTTTATTTAAAAAATATGATGGTCTAGCGACCTAAAATACTGTCAATCTTATAGAAAATATGCATATTTTATTTAAACAATGATGATGAGATTGTATTAATGATGGTGATGAAATATTTTTTATGTGCTAGCCACAGTTGAAATTTAAATACTGTGTTTATTTTGTTTAATCCTGTAAAATAGTTTTAAGTACAGTTTAAGTAAATACTTATGATAATATCTTACTTCATTTAGCACTGAGTTTTTCCTAAGACTTTTGTGTTTATTTCTTCTCTCTTCTTCCACGCCAGGAAGCCTGAGCAATACCACGGAATCCCCAAGGACTCCATCATCATTTACACCTGATGACATTATTTCAACATCTCACCCTTTCCTGAACTCCAGGCTGGTATTTCCAACTGCTCACGGAACTTTTTTTTCATTACCCCAAATCTCAAAGTTTCCTGGTAAAACACTAAAATCAATTTCCTCCTTCCATATTCCCTGCCCCCCCAACCTACTCTTCTTAGATGATTCTTCTTCTTCTTCTTCTTCTTCTTCTTCTTCTTCTTCTTCTTCTTCAAGATTTTATTTATTTAGTTGATGGAGAGAGAGAATGCACATGCACAAGTAGGCAGAGTGTCAGGCAGAGAGTGAGGGAGAGGGAGAAGCAGGCTCTCTACTGAGCAGAGAGCCCAATGCAGGGCTTGATCCCAGGACCCTGAGATCATGACTTGAGTCAAAGGTAGCTGCTTGACCAACTGAGCCACCCAGGGGCTCCTCTTCTTAGATTCTAAGAAGAATCTTCTAAGGTGTGTGTGCATTGCCTGTCATAATCACCCAAGCTACAAACTTTTGCATCAAGTTTCCTTTCTCCATCTTTCTCCCTCCACATATCCCATGCTCATTTCCTCACTGCTGAGAGTTTAGCTAAGCTACTCCATGATACTGCTGCCTCAGCAACCATTTTGTTTGCCAAGGGGCCTGCAAGGACTTTGAACTGACACTAGCCCTTCATGCAAGCATATCCCCTGGATAATACTCCACAGAATCACAATGAAATGCAAGCCCCTGATATGACTTCCTCAATAGCCCTTGTGATCAACAGTCTTCCCTGCCTCCCCAGGCCTTCTGCTCATGTTCCCCTTTGATAAGACCCCATGAAGCCTATGAAAACTATACTTTCTTTAGTTTGAATGACTTAGCCTGGAAACCCCAAAACACTCCAAACATGGATCCTCACAAAGGCAGGTACCACAAGTCCTGCCCACCCCCCTTCTCTCTCTTCATTTTGTCTTGACTGCACACGTGTCCTCTTGAGGCATGCAGGGTACTTCCTCCAGGACCTGTGAGTAATAGACTTTTCAGTCTCAATTCCTCTTGTGGTCTGTTGTTAAACATGTAGCACCACATTTTCCACTTAATGAATGTTAGTTTGATAAATTCACAACATAACTAAAGCTCATTTTTTCAATTTTATTTTATTTTATTTTTCCTTTTGCCAGTCTTTGTTAGTCCTTTCTTAGCTCAAGTCTAGGCATTCTCACCCTCCAATTTATCTTCCACAGGCCCAACATTTAGGTTTCTGAAACAAAAATTAGCACCTTAGTAGGCATCTTGATTTCAAACTTTTGGTGTTTCCCCAATGCCTCAAATTCAAACACTTCAGCATGTCCTATTACCACTTTCAATTTCTTTCCAAAGGATCCTTGGTAGGACTCTCTTATGGTTTGAATTGTGTCCCCCAGGACATATGTTCATGTCCTAACCCCAGTGCCTATGAATGTGACATAATTTGCAAATTGAGTATTTGCAAATGTATTCAAATTAAGCTGAAGTCATTCTCGATTGGTGGGGAGGGTAATAAATCCAATGACTGATTCCTTAAAAGAATTGTGAACACAAAAATAGAGTATTTTAAGCTATGCAGTTAGTGTCACTTTGTTAAGGCAGCCCTAGGAAGCTAATGAAAATTTCTCGCTATTCTCCAGGCATACTGTGTGTTTTAATGTCATTGATTCTGGCCCCCTGATAAATGTCACTCACCTTTCCCACAACATAACTCAGCTATTAACCCTGGACAAGTTTCCACGACTCTTTTAAATGGAATTATTTGCTTGTATCTGTGCTTCTTGGAAAATATTTACAATCAGAGGTGCCTGGGTGGCTCAGTCAGTTAAGCACCTGATATCGACTCAGGTCATGATTTCAGGGTCCTGGGATCGAGCCTGCATCTGGCTCCTCACTGAGTGAGGAGTCTGCTTTTCCCTCTCGCTCTGCCCCTTTTCCTGCTTGTGCTCTCTCTTACTCTAATAAATAATAAATAAATAAAATATTTTTAAATACAACCATTTGCTAAAATAATTTTAAAAATGTTTACTTGTTTATATATTGCACTGTTAAATAAACTGTCACCTTCTGAAGAGAATATTTCATTCCTAGCACTTAGTTAATATCTGGCACAAAATAACTATCCAACAAATTGAATTAAATGATTCAATGAATGGCATTCTCCATGAGTTTTCATTTGCAGTATTTGAACTGATCACATATATATATACTTATTAGCATTTTGAAATACTTATGTATGATTGAAGAATATGTTCTAAAAAAGTAAATGTAGTTCTATGAAATAGTATATAACCTTCAATAATTTAATATTTGTTAAGTATTATTTAATATTTAAGATTCAATTTAATATTTAGAACATTAACTACACTCATCTCATTAAAATTAATGGATTTTTACAGTAAATTCTTAAATCTTTTTCTCAGCTTAAATGTGAAGTGACATGTTTGTTTGCATGAATAATATTGTAATTTTTGGAATTATCAAGGGAAGTAAAAAAGCTTTCCAATCTAAATGAGATACATTAACATATAACTGTAAGCAGATGTTAAAAGAGGCCACAGAAAGATAATTGCACTTTGTTACCGATTTAACAATCTTTCCTGCTCTAATTGAAGGAGGAAATAAATGATCCCAGGAGAGACTTACCCAAAGTATTAATAGTTTAAGTGCGTACTTTAAATTATCTAGATATATGCTTTATTCCACATCACATTAAATAATCATCACAAGTTTAGACTGAATCCAAATATGTTAGGAAAATCACACACAAAAAGAAATAGTTTACTGATATAAAGAGGAAAAAATCATATAAAAATTTGGCTTATGTCATGTGCCTCATCTAAATAATAATGAGGAAAAAAATGAAAGAAATAGGACAGGGACACAATTTGTCAAATGTTTCATCAACAAGAATAGAAAGCGATACAAGGACATTCTGTAAGATAATCAACCAAATGCCAGATATGGGAGGAGCATTGCTAGTCTCACTGCTGAGATATACAATTGATTGTTCAGGACTCTGCAGGGAACTGCTCAGCACAAGAGGAATACAAATAAGGTGTTCCCATAGTTCAGACATGAACAAGTTCCTCTCTCGCATGAAAGAAAAAGCTGCGAATTGAAAAATGTCTTTAAATTTGTGATTTATTCTCTGCCCAATAAAGCAAAATGGGGAAACATCCTCAGCACCCTGACAAGGTAAAGGAAATGGTAACAGCGTGTGGAGGTTAAAGATTAAATTAGAGTGACGAGAGAGACGCTGGTCAACAGTGCATAACAGGGATAGGAATCACCAGAATTTTAGGAGAGTAAACAGTAATTGGAAGAAAATCTGGAACTCTAATGTGAGTTTGATGTTTACAAAGCCAGTTGTTTTCCGTCTAGTCCAAAAGTAGCACGTAAGGAAAAGACCAATAGAAAAATAATTGTCACTGCCTTGCATGGCTGTTCCTTGCACTTGTGTAAAGCCCAGAATGTAGGGAGAGCGTGCAGAGGTGATTCTTTTGGTGCATTTAAGACGGTAGTGTCCTATCGACCAGGGGCAAAACTTAATAATAGAAAGTGATCTGGACTGTTGGAAAAGCTCTGGTGATGTAGTGAGGCAGCCTGAGTTCACGCGTGTCACCGACAGCTCCCTGCACACACTTGGGGAGTTTTGTTTCTGTCAAGGTTACGTAATATTAGAGAAGTTGAGAGAAAGTGTCTTTTTTTTCACCTACAAAGATTTTTGACTGTCATATGCACATTCCCTCTATGTAGAAGATTTTAGTAGAAAAAAATACTTGGATTAGTCCAGAATTTAAACATCAATTCTATTATTAACTGGCTGTGGCCCTAGTCAATTCTCTTAATTTGGTAAAACTCAATGTCTTCATTTATAAGAGGATGCTAAAACTCCACTGCATATCTACTTAGCAAGACAGTATCATGCCTGGCCGGTTGGCAACACTCAAAAATATTAGATCCCTTTACAGGGCTTCCTAATTCATAAGGGTATACAGGTCCATCCTGTGGACAACAGAGCCTTTCATGTTCAGAATTTATTCAGTATATTTGGTCCTATTCAAAGATCATTACATAATCCTGCAGATTAAAAAGAATATAAATACGTTTGTGTGTTTAATTTACGTATATACATATATATGTGGGTGAGTGTGTGTGTCTATGTATACACGCACACGTACAGAAAGAGAAAGAGAGAAAGAAAAGAAGGATATCGATAGCAGGGCCCAGACCAGAGTCACTGAGGCTAGTTGTAAGGTGACTGGGTGGGGAAAAGCAAGTTTCACTTCAGTGTGGTCTGCTTGGACACCGGAGAATCGTGGCTTTGGATCTGGAATGGCTTCACACATATGGAGTTCATCTTACCTATTTATCCTTTTCTCTCAAGTTCTGTACAATCGATTTGCATAAAGAGTTTGCTCCAATTGTTTCTATTTAGAAATAAGGTGTTATTTAAAACAGCATCGTACATACTTGCCATGAAAACTAAGGAAAGTAACAAAAAGCAGGTGGGGAAGCCAGCGTGCTATGGTGGTTAAGATCACAGGATTTGAAGGCAGACAAATCTGGTCTTGAGCAATATCTCCGGTGCTTAAGAATATTGTAAACCTGGGTGTGTTAACTATCTTCCCTGTGACACTTGTCTTATTTGTAAAATGTGGAAATTAATAGTAATCTCAGAGTTGATTAAGAATTAAATACAGAAAAGCTTAAATATTAAAAATGACAATAATAATAATATCTACTCCATACAGTTATATTAGTAATGTTGACATATCATAAGTGTTCCATGATTATAAATAATATTGCCATTAATATCCTAGTAATAATGATTTTAATAGAGAAGACATTATGTTTACTAATGACAAGGGAAGATAAGCAATTTTTCTGAATGAAAGAGTAAGAAAAAAGTCTTTGTATATATTTCAAGCAGTTGGATGGGAGATGATGTTTAGATATGCATTGATTCTGAACAGGTAGGTGGCTTACCTAAAACTTAATTATTTTAAAATATTTTCTTGATTTTCAAAAGGAACATAAAAACAAAGTTTACTGTGAAATTATAATAATTTGTATCTAAATTGCACATTCTTGTTTTTTTTTCCTAAATAATTATTCTGGAAGGCTACTTTTTTTTCTGAATAATTATTCTGGAAATTCTGGAAATTTATATTACTACCTATTTTAATTATAAAATCAAATTATAGGGCAGCCCCCATGGCTTAGCAGTTTAGCGCTGCCTTCAGCCCAGGGCGTGATCCTGGAGACCGGGGATCAATTCCCACATCAGGCTCCCTGCATGGAGCCTGCTTCTCCCTCTGCCTGTCTCTCTCTCTCTTTCTCTCTGTTTCTTATAAATAAGTAAAATCTTTAAAAAATTAAAAAAAATCAAATTATACTTTATATAGGAAAGTATATATTACATCGATACTATCAACCTTATCAGTTGTAGACTACCCATGCTTCATCACTGTATTTTCCTAATTCTATTTTATTAAAATATTGCTGTTTGTGCTTCTTGTCATGATTCTCTAGATTAAACTCAAAGTCTTTTGATGATTTTTGTAAAAATAAGAATTGAGATGTTTCATTATAATTTATCTTACTGCATATGCATATTTCTAAGTTTATCTTTAACATATTCATAATTTCCTTTGAATTATTTTCAATTTTACTTGAAAATTATAGTAGTCCACTATGTTTATTTAGGGCTTCTTTTTAAAAGATCATTTGTAAGTGAATTTGCTCATGAATTCTCACTTTTTGAGTCTCATACATTGCCATGTTACATTGCACTTATGTCATTTTCTATGTTTTCTCTTTTGGTGTTTTTAATTCCCCCTTTGAGTCAGATTTTATATAAAGCAGTACTTTTTATTGTTTTAGTAATTTATTATTTTGGCATTGAGATTAAATACTATACCTTGAAATTAATAGCTTTTTATTTCTTGACTTTTTTTGAAGATTTTATAATATATACTTTCTAGATAAATCAAAAAATCTTGAATGTGCTAAATTCTAAGTATCTATTATGTACATTGAATATACCCTACTAATTTCAATTTTTAATTCATTCAATTTTACTTATGAAAAATGGTTAATGAATAACAAATTCTATTTCCATAAAATTTGAATTTTAAATAGCTTTTAAATATTTTTCTGCTATTGTTATTTATAATTTTTATCAGTACCCCTTATATTCTGCAAGTTGTTTGATGTTAAGGACTATGTTAATTTTTTTAAACTAAGATTTCATTTATTTATTTATTTGAGAGAGAAGGAGCACCAGTGGCAGGGAGGGGCAGAGGAAGAGGGAGAAGCAGACTCCTCGCCAAGCAGGGAGCCTGACTCCAAACCTGAAGCAGAGCCCCACACAGGACCCTCCCCAGGCAGGGAGCTGAAGACAGACTCTTAAAAAGACTGAGCCACCCAAGTGTCCCAAGGACTATATTAATTTCTTGTTTTTACTTAGCACAATACTAGACATGAACTCTCATTAAATGTGTGTTGAATAATTGGATATACATTTTAATCTTTAAATAACATAATTATGTATTTTTGAATTTTCAAAATTAAATTAATAGAAAAATAAGAGAACATAATGTCAGTGCAAACACTACATAGTAACTTATAAAACTCACATATTTCAATATTAAGTAAGAAATTTCTAAATGTAATTTATATTATTTTGTTTATAGAAGAAGCACTAAATAAATAAGGCCATCAACCCAAAATCATGGAAAGGAAATGGAAACTAAAGAAGGAAGAGGAGAAGAAGAAGAAAAATATAAGTATAAACTTGGTTGTTTATAATCCTTTTATTTTCCTTTTCTAAAAATTTGATAAAAATAAAATCTTTAAATTCTTCTGTATATTTGCTTCTAAGTGGCTTATTTTAAAATGAGATATTAAGATAATTCCTTGTCTTATATCTTTATTAAATTTCAAGTTCCGTCTACCCTACCTCTCCTCACAGTTCCAAAGATGCAGTTTATTAGGTCCTTGAAAGGAGTATTTATTGGAAACTTAAGTGAACCGCCGCATGTGCATTCAGTGATATCATTCGATTACCCCTCCCCACTAATAGCCATGTGAATATAATAGTGACCTGATATTTGAACCCATTCTAGCATGCTGTCCTTCTTCATTTAGTCTGGCAGCATCTTTACGTGGATTTGTAAAAATACAAATAAAAAAACACAAAAAGAAAAATAATATTTTTCTAAACTCTTAAGAAGAATGCTTAGCTCGATTTTGTCATATTTTCTATTATATGATTTAAGAGATTATCTTTCCATAGGGTTTCTCTTGCTACATCAGTCAAATTTTAACATAAAATATTTTTATCAACATTCACTTCAAAGTAATCTTTAATATCCTTCATTTGTTCTTTGATCCATAAGTTATGTAGAAGTATATTGCTAAATTTCCAAGTATTCTATTTTCTAGTTTTCTTTTTGCTACTCATTTCTAGCGTAATTCTACTTCAAAGACTCACTCTGCATGCTTTATGTCCTTTGAAATTGGTTGAGAAAATAAACTTGGGGAAATAAAATTCAAAGGAAATAATATGATTGAATTTGACTTCTTAACAGAAGAAAACACAGTATGCCGTTTAAAAAATGCTAAAAGAAAATCAGCTATCATCTCAGATTTCTAGTTCCAGTGAAACTATCCTTCAGGCAAACAAAACCAGAATATCCATCGATAACAGAGCAACACTAAAGTAAATTCTAGAGAAAGTACAACAGGTAGAAGAAAGCCCCCAGTGCCTTGTAGAATAGAATGCCTGATGCATCTCTAAATTGCGGGCTTCCAATCCTCATGACTGTGCCTCTGTCTGGCATTTGGAAGAGTAGTATCCAGGGCCTCCTTGTCTCCCAGGAAGCCCCTGGTCTACTTCTGGCCAAGGATTGTGAGCAGAAAATATGTATGTCACTTGCTGGAGAGAATCCTTATTTGATAGGTAATAACACCTTCACAGCATGCGTGTATTTATGTATGTCTGTAGGTATGTGCAGATGTACATAGATTTTTAAATATCAACCTATAAGAATGCAAAATAACAGTGAATTGCTTAAAGACAAAGACCCACTATTTTGAGCATTTTTTATAGAGACTTGGTCTTTCCACGTAAATACTGATTTTTTTTCCTTCAATCTCAGGCGCTTTTTCATCTTTGAAGCAGCATCTGTAAAAGACCTGTATTCCCTAGATGTGAGCGCCCCTCACAGTGTGGCAGTATTTAATGAAACTTATGTTATGGGGGTAACTTTATTTTCAGGGGGTCGGATTGTGCATACACGAAGGTATGTATGTATATTTTCATTGTAAAAAAAAACACCTTAAAAATCTTTTCTTTTTTTTAATATTTTATTTATTTATTCATGAGAGACACACAGAGAGAGGGAGGCAGAGACAGGCAGAGGGAGAAGCAGGCTCCATGCAGGGAGCCCGATGTGGGGCTCTATCCCGGGATTCCAGGATCACACCCTGGGCCGAAGGCAGGTGCTAAACCACTGAGCTACACAGGGATCCCCTAAAATTCTTTTCTTTGTGTTAATTGTTTGAAAGATTTTTGTAGAGCCCATGCAGCACTTTAAAGAAGTTCTTTCTTCCAAAGAACAAAGCCAGGTAACATTTACATTTCAGTGATACATTTATTGGAGCTGTGCCTTTTTTATCATACTGGATTAAAGGAGTTTGTCCAGAGTAAAAAAAAAAACAACAAAAAAAAACAAAACTATGTACATACCTACAGATGCTATCTTGTCAATCAGCTTGTGTCTGAATGATCTTGCTGAGCAGAGCTTTCATAATGTTCACAGTTTTGACTATCACATCTTCTCTAAAAATTGCTGATTTGTCCTTAAGTTAATCCAGAAGATTCATGTAAGGAATCTAATCACTGGTTTCTGGTTTTATGTTTCCTTTAACAACTAAAATCAGTGGTTTAATGTTTTCTCTGTTTTCAAGATGTAGAATCTTTCAGTGATACAAACTTAATAGTCTTTCTCTGCATTTTTCTACATTCCCTTTCTTAAAAAAAAATAGTTGCATTTTCCAGTGGTACATGCTTAATTCTATTCTCTACAATTTTTCATGGCCTGTTTCTTTTCTTTAGCTGATCCTAAAAGAATGGATCTCATGGGAGGTGATGTTGAAGACATGTTCAAAGTGTTCACTTAATGACTCAGGGAAAAATTTTCAGATTTAATGGTTACATCATGGCTGCAAAGAGCTTGAGCTGTACCTTTCCAAATAATGAGACCAGGACAATGAAAAAGACTTACTTACACCTCTGTCAGTTCCATGAGTAAACCTAGTTTGGTCTGCAGAATCATTATGATTGTTTGGGAATAAGAAATAATCTAGCCTGTATTTACCATTTTTTTTTTTTTTGCTTATGTCAGTTTGGCTTTATTCCAAGAAACAAAACTATTCTAGGCATTTTAAACAGAAAGATATTTAATCCAGGAATTTAACAAAATCACTGGAAAGGCTAGGGAGCATCAGGTGGCCATTGCTGAAGCGATGATCTAGAGGTAAGGAAACCAAGATCAGGGTGGCTGGGTGGCACCGTCACTTAAGTGTCTGCCTTCGGCTCAGGTCACGATCCTGGAGTCCCCCAATGGACCCCCACGTTGGGCTCCCTGCTCAGCGGGGAGTCTGCTCCTCCCTCTCCCTGCTCCTGCTCTCTCTCTCTCTCACTCTCCCCTCTCTGTCTCAATTAAATAAATAAAATCTTTTTAAAAAAAATCATAGAATAACAGGAGCAGAGGCTGTCAGAATCTGCAGTTGTCTCACATGTGGTAGAGGTGTTGACTGAAATAGGGAGACGCCCGTGTCTTCACAGGCTTCTCTTGCTAGGCGAAAGAGCAAAACACCAGTGTGATGACATCAGCTTTCCTTCTGCCTCCTAAACCTGCTAAGTTCATAAAATAGTAAAAACTAGTTTGCATCTAGAACATCCAGCAAGAGATTCTGAAAAATTCTAGTTTTTAAGCATGAACTTTACTGTAGAGTAAGGCACACAGGAGATACTGAGAATAATCAAAATATTTGTTTTAATGGGAAATGCTTTCATTTTCTAGACTGTTGTTAGTTTAGTTTGTTTGTTTTCCCCATTTTGAGGGAAACCCATACTTAAAGGTGAAGATTTCTCTTGTTAATTGCTAGTAAGAACATTGACCAATATCTTGCCTTGAATACACACTGGACTTTGGTCTAATTGCAATGTACAGTCTTATTGTATCCTGGTTGCAGTATCACTGACTATGGGCCCCTATCAAGTCAGAGATGTAGGATTCATTTTATGTTTTGATTTTTACATAGGCAGTTGTACTCTCCTTGCAAACAACCAATGAATCTGAGTTTAAATACAGTTACAATCTCAGTCTTATTCCGCATTTATATAAATATTCCTCTTTTTCATGGTATAAAAGATTTTTCCCTGAAAATCCAAGGGGTATTTTGAATACTAAAGAGAGGATCTATGTGATTCATTGTTCTTATTTTACTCTCTTCCTTAAAATTCATTTTTGAAAAAAAATCATTTTGCTGCTTTTCCAGCAATTATTAGAATAACTCCATGGATTTGACAGCTAAGATATGGAAAGGCAATACTTCATTTGGGGAACAATTAACCCACCATGTTTGATAATGGCATAGACCACTTCCAAGAGCCTGTATTGCTAACTGAGCCCTATGACTTTTCCAGATATTTAGAAAATTTGCCTCTATGCCAGCCTTCTAAGGGTTAGTTTTGATATAGGTAGAAAGGTTAATGAACTAAAGGTGATAGCTCTCTGGATAATGGGTCTCACTAAAGGAAAGTGGCACAGGATCAGGCTTCCATTGCCCATTCCCCATAGAATAGAACCTCACTTCAGTTTGTAGTCAAAGTTCTATGTTTTTGCCACTTCCAAGAATTCTGAGAAGAGCCCTGGGATAAGAGGCTAACTTTTAATTTACTTTACTAATTAATAATTGCTGCATGATCATACATTGTTTAATAATATCTCATTTGTATATTTCCCATATGGGTTGTGTTATAATAATATTAGAAAGCAAGAAAATGAAAAAAAAAACTCTTCCTCAACCTATAGCAGAATATTCAATGAATATTATTGGGAACACTTCATTTTACTTGTTATATTTCTTTTATATATTCCTTATCACGTTAGGTTTCTTTTTGGCTTTCTATCCTACACTAATGATAAATGACGGAGGAAGTTAGTAATGGAAGTCTGGCAATGACTATGAATGCACATATCAACCTGAGCAAAAAATAATGTGAAGTGACTGTTTTAGGATTGTAATAAGGATGGTATAATTTAATACTATTTTCTTGCCTTGTTAAAAGAGATGGATTTTGTACCATACTTAGCTTATTATAATTTTTGTCATAAAATGATTCACTGAATAGGAGTGCTTAAAAACATACCTTGTTTTTGAATTATTCTTCTATTGCATGCTGCCCCATCTTCAAATTTAAAATAAAATGCCTGGTTGATCTGCAAATAATTCTATGTCTTTCTAATAACTGAGAATAAGTTTCCTAGGCACATAATTTCAATTTAACTATTTGCTTTAAGAAATGTTCATGCTTTTCAAAAATTGTATTTGATTTAAATTACCCGAAATATAGTTTTCTACCTAATTTTCTGTATCTATTTTAAATTATATACTGCTTGATAACTATAATTTATCAGAGGTTGCATATATGTTGTATTATTGTATTATTTATATTTTGCCATTTTTATGTTTGACAGAGGATGTCACGATTTTTGACATTTGGAAATATGACAGGATTCTATTCATTTACTCATTGAAGATATTACAGTGAAGAATTGTTAAATACAAGGCTTTGAAGAATGTGCTAGCAGGGCTATGGAGACAATTTTGACATATATCCTGTTCTAAAGGATTGTATAGTTCAGAAAAGAACTTATGACTGAATAGAACAGTTTATATAAGCTTTATGTATAAAGATTGGTACAATACCCTTGCAAGTGGTATAGATGACCAAACTATTGTTAAAAAAAGAATTCCCATAGTTTTCCTAATTTTTAATACTTAACTACACTCCTCAAGTATATTTCAAAATTATTAAAAATTTAATTCAAATGTGTACCAGACCTGAAAATATAAAAATTATAAATTCAAAAAAGCCATGATTATTTCCCTTGGTGCATCATTTTTTTCTTAAGTAAATCAATTTGCTTTCTAGTCCTTTTCACACAGTCTCACACCCGACATAATATTCTCCTTAGCTTTCAAACAAATGAATTTCATTTTTTTATAATGGTGTTTTTTTGTCCTGACTCTGAAAATGACAAATGGTTTGCCAAGTACAAGGAATTAAGAAAAGCAATATGTTCTCTTAGAATACATTACATTTTCCTCAAATCAATTTTTTCTATATCCTTTAGTGTAAAGATTTTCTCCTTCTTGCACCCACACCCACCACAACCACCAATATACAAATTCAAATAATAGCAATGAACACTTCAGTGGTATAAATGGGTTTATCAGTACTAGTCAGGAAAAAAAAATCAAGCAAGTAAAATAGCTAAAAGTGTCCTTGATGGCTACCAGAGCGGCTGGAACTGCAAACTCTAGACATTCTCTGGATCACAGCAGAAATGCTTTGCTTGATGCTAAGAGAACAAAATATTTCTCCACAAAGAAATCACATTAGTCTACTAAATGAGTAGTGCTAGTCTTTACCATTTTGATCATAAAAAAGCAAGGCAGTGAAGGGGACTAATCTCATGAGCACTGACAGTCTAACCTTATTAAAAGTTTCAAGATTCAAACACTTAGTCCACTGTAATGTCCTTCAAACTGATCGATTCATAGTAACCTCTCTTCCTTGTGGATGGAGAAATGATACGGCCAGAGACATAAAAGATTTCTTTTGTCTGGGTATAATTATTCAGCATTCCTACATGTTAGCTTAACGGGATAGACCTATACCAAGTCTTCTAAATATATTGAGAGAAAGACAGACATCACATTATACAGGAAGGTACATTACTGTGCGTGCTGTGACAGAAATCATATGGAAAGAGCGCCAGGTTTTCCATTCCAGTCTAATACTGCTGTGCTCCTTGTGCAGTAGATGCATACTAATCCTTCAAGAGTTGTGTCAACTGAAGGTGATAATAACAACCTTAAGATAAAAATTATGTTTTCAGTTGATGATATCCTTTCAGCAGCTTAACATCCTAAGAATTTTATTTGAACAGTGCTCACTTGTCGGAAATCTGAGGTACTTTATTCTCCGCTGTCAGGATCTGATTGTCCACTCCAGCATTCATCTCCAAAGACCATTCATTTAGTAACCTTGACCAATTTTAAGCTTGTTGAGTACATCACACATTGAAGGTGGAAATCAAGAAGATGAATGGTAGGCACGGACTCACTGAAGCTGATAGGAATCATTTATCTTAACAGCATGATAGTATAATCACATCCTGATAGGACATGTGAGATTCTAGTAGACGACTTTACGGCAAAATTCAGGAAAACTGATAATGACCAAGCCCAAGGACCTTCTCAAATTTGTACATATTTTCTCCAAATAGTCGATGTCTCCACTTTGGAAATATAAAAACAACACATTGTGCCCAGTAATGTCAGAGTATGGAGTATTACACAGAGGTAACTAACAATACTATGAGGTATTAAAGACTGTATGTGATAATGTCCTCCCAAGGTAAGCAATGTGGGATATGAGGTCTGTACATATGTCCCTGTTTATAGGAGTATTTCATGCCAAAATTCCACACTGTATTTCTTTTTGTGTTTTTTTTTTGCTACTCTGTCTAGAGAGCATTGCAATTATGTTACAAAATATGCATTGTAATAAACATAAGAATATCAGAAAATTTTATATAAAATGTACTGTTATTCCCAATATAAGTTTATTTTGTAACATTCTTAGAATCAAATTATTTAGTCCCATTTATTTAACAAAACAGAAGCACATGGCTGTGCCATTTAAAACATCAAATTTTGCTTTTATGATGTGAAGAGCAAATGAACATAAAATCGGTAAACATTTAGAATTGGTATACAGTTAAGTCAACAGAAATGAACTAAATTTCTAATTTAAAAGACTCGAAGATTTGAAGTGTTTTACACAATTCATCATAAACTAGCAAGACTTGTGAGGGCGGGTTTATAAACGCAACATTTTTTTTTCCTTTTTTCAATTTTTTTTGATGGCTCTACTTTCCAATGTCTTTCTTACTCTTTTGTTATTTCGTACATTTGTAAATTATATTGTATAGTAACATGGATTATTTTTAAACATTCTCATTTAAATTTTATTTTTTGCTGAGCAAATGATTCATACTTTGTAATCAGAAAGTTTTTTCTTTCTCTCTTTTTCTCCTATCCTAATTTTCAAATGCATAAAGTGGAACACATAAAGTTCTTGCTCTTACCTTGGGTGAAAACTCATGCCCTTTCTCTGATCACTCATGATTAATAGCACGAAGTGATTTATAATATCTTGAAGGCATAAATATGGAATCTGATGTAGTATTTAGATCCAGTCACAGTATTCAAGGTTACAACCTAATATGAGACTATAACTACTCTTGCTCATGCAACTGGAGCTTGGTTAAAGCAAGGAAATTCTAGATGGCTTCTTTGGTCTGTCTAGTTACTTTACTGAACCACTTCTACCCCTCCTCCTATTGTCTTCTCACACTCTCTCTGACCTTTCTGCAATGAACTAAAGGAGAATGAAAAGATAAGGGGAATGATAAAAGATGTTGTTAATTGGTTATTTCATTAACCTACTGCATATTCTTTGGATCTCACAGAAAAAAAAAAAAAAAGCTGACACTTTCTTTCAAAAGGCTTGTTCCTAAATCAAATCAGCAATCTCTTTTGGTTTGGCCTCCTGCACCACATCAGTTATTGTTTCTTTGGTGATCTACTCCACCGAGAAACTATGTTAAGACCCCAAGATCACTCTAGGTGATCGTCTTTGGTATAATTTTAAACAATTCCAGCTGGAATTTCATAGGAGATCATCTTGTTTCTAGAAAATATCCATTTCTTCAACATTCTTTCTGTGGATAAACTATAAGAGTGTGGGCTGTCCAACATGTTAATTTCATCCAAAACTACTGAAAGAATAGTCACCAGGCTCTGTTTTAAGATTTTCTTAGTTGGAGTCTGTGATGTTTAATTTTACATGTCAATTTAATTAGTCTATGCTGCCCAGATTTCTTGTCAAAAATCAGGCTAGATCATAAAAAGGAGAGGATTCCGGGAAAATGATGGAGTAAGAAGCTCTGGGAACGATTATGTATCTCCACCTGGACAGCAATTACACAGGCAAAATCTACCTGTAGTAACTATATTAGAGACCTAGAATATATTCAAGACTTGCAACTTCCAAGGGTAGGTGTGGATAGAAAATTGTAGGTAATTCAGTTCTAGCAGAGTAAAATCCACCCATCTTCTCCTACCTTTCAGCTCCACAGTAGGCAGACCTGTATATGTTCCTAAGGCATCCTGCAATCACTATGAGGGAAATAGGGTGGGCTAAAATGATCCTACCTTTAAATATCAGAGATTTATGCTTTGATCCTTGATTGCTGCTTCTGATCACCGACCTGCAAAAAAGGCAGAGAGCCATTGTTTTGAACCTCACCCAATATTGCCATCTCCTCTCTCTCTGGGCAAAGTGACTTTCAGGGGATTTAAAAAGTCAGTATTCTTTTTGCCAACTCCTTCACTTTCCTCTTTTTGTCCCCCTCTTTTGAGAGCTTAATATAAGGATATTCAAAAGCAATTACTTATATAGGAGAAATTAGAAAGTCGCCACAAATGACCAGGAATGGGGGCAGGCTCAGAAAAAACTGAGAAGACTTTTAAACCTCAGGCTGATTCTCCACCCAGAAATAGCCTACAAGAACCAAAAACTCCAAAACAATACGCAGAACCAAAAACAAAATACAGAAATCTGGGGAAGGAGAAGAATCTTACTTCCTGAGTTACTACATTATTATAGTCATATATACACTTTTTCAACAAAAATCGTAAGGTATAAAAGAAATAGGAAAGTTCAACCCATTCAGAAATAAGCAAAGAAACAAAAACAACAGAAATGACCTGTAAAAAAGACTTGATAGTAGATCTAATATATAAGACAAAGGCTTTTTAAAACAAGTGTCTGAAGACAATCTTCAAAGATGCTCAAATAACTAAAGGCAGATGTGGAAAATTTCAAGGAAACAATCTATGAGCAAAATTAAAATATCAGAAAGAGTATAGGAAATCTAAAAAGAACCCCCCACCTCAAATTCTGGAGCTGTAAAGTACAATAACTGAAATTTAAAAATTCATTAGACTGATTCAAAAGCCCATTTTAAAAGGCAGAAAAAGAATCAGAAAACTTGAAGATGGGATAGTGAAAAATTGAGTTTGAAGACAAGAAAAAGACTGAAGTAAAGTCAACATACCCTAGGGGACATGTGGAACACCTTTAAAGCAATCAATATATGCATGCATTGTAGGAGTCCTAGAAGAAGAAAAGCTGAGGGGACAGAGCAAATATTTGAAGAAATAATGGCTGAAATCTTCCCCAGTTTGATTAAAGGAATGAATATAAACATTCAACAAGCTCAACAAATTCCAGGTAAAATGAACTCAGCGACTCACACCAAGACACATTATAATAAAAAATTTTGCAAGCCACGGGAAAAAAGACTCTCAAAAGCAGCAAGAGAGAATGTCCATGACATATAGGAGATTCTCAATAAGATAATCAGCAGAAACCTTGGGAGCCAGAGGCAGTTACCTGATATATGCAAGTGCTAAACGAAATAAACTGTCAACCAAGAACCCTATATCTGGAAAAACTGTCCGTCTAAAGTGAGGGAGACATTAATACATTCTCAGATTAAAAAAAAAAAAAAAGAAAAAGAAAAAGAAGAAAAGACATTCTCAGGTAAACATAAGGTCAGGGAGTCTGTTACCATTAGGCCTTCCCTGCAAGAAATGCTAAAGAGAGTCCCACAGTTGAAATGAAAGGTCATTAGATAGCAACCTGACATCTCATGAAGAAATAAAGATCTCAGTAAATGTATATGCATGGGCAATTATAAAAGCTAGTATTATTTTAATTAATTTATTTAATCATTTAGTTAGTTATCTATAGATCAAATTGAGAGGAACTGATCTTGATAATATTGACCCTTTCTATAAATGAAAATGGAATATCTCTCCAATTACTTTGTTATTTAATTTCGTTCATCAGACTTTCATAGATCTTGGCTTTGCATAGTTGGCTTTGTATAGATCTTGTACATGTTTTATTGGGTTTATATCTAAGTATTAACCTTCCTGGGTGTTAATGTAAATGGTATTGTGTTTAAATTTCAAATTCCACCCCTCCATTATTAGTATATAGGATTGTAATTGACTTTTGTATATTAACCTTGTATCCTGCAACTTGCTGCAGCTACTTATTAGTTCCAAGAGTTGTCATTTTTTTTTTTTTTAGATTTTTCTACACAGATGATCATGTCATCTGCAAACAAATATATTTTTAGGTCTTCCTTCACCATCTATATACTTCTCATTTCCTTTCCTTGCCTTATTGCATTAGCAAAGTTTGCCACTGATTTTGATTTTGGTTATTGTTTCATTCACATGGTTACTGGATTCACAATAATATGATATTTAATCACACATATATACATATATATATATTTTAAAGGTTTTATTTATTTATTTATTTATTTATTTATTTATTTATTTATTCATGAGAGAAACAGAGAGAGAGAGAAGCAGAGACACAGGCAGAGGGAGAGGCAGGCTCCGTGCAGGGAGCCCAATGTGGGACTCAATCCCGGGACTCCAGGATCACGCCCTGGGTCAAAGGCAAATGCTAAACCCCTGAGCCACCCAGGGATCCCTAATCACTTTTATATTGATCACTACTTATTTAAAGGGTATATGATTAAAGGGGTTCAACAGTGAGGTGTCATCTCTATCTAATGCAACGTGCTCAATATCATTCCATTTTGTCAGCCTCAGTTAAAAAATACAGCTACATCTTTCATCCATCCCCCCGTCCCATAGTTTAGACTGTCCATCTCGGATGTGTAGGCTATTCTTAGTAGAGAAATATATTTATGTTCCTCAAGAGGATGAGAGGATACAAACAGACTATTACTGTCTATTTACAGACCAGTTCAGGAGAGTAGATAAATTTACAGGAATTTTTCAAGCTGGTTATTAAAAAAAATTATTAAAATTTGCTTTTAACATTTAACATTAAAATTATACTATTTTGTATGAATTGACAATATAGCAAAGCTTATGGGGCAAAAGAATGTATATTAGGCTTGAAACAATGTACAGTCCAATAAAAACTATATCCCTGCTCCTAAAAACTTTTGAAAACTCTCTTGACATTAAAAATAAAGAACTTTTATGAACATGTAATTAAGTAAATGATGTCAGAAAGAGAAATACTCTATTAATTACTTCCTTTTTTATCATTAATAGCTGTTTACTATCACTGAAGGACATGAGGTTTAAGTGCTTGAGGTCACGTAGGTCTATGATGTTAGTAAGGTGAATATACTATAGCGCCACTGTGCATTATTTCATAACTTCTCATTTGGTAGCTTGAAATTGATTATGGTACAAGCATTTACACCATGGGAAGCACTAAGAATAGTGTTTTGTTGTGTGGGGTAACTTTTAATTTACTAGCACACTAATGCCCATTGTGTTTGTCTACATCTTATTTATACTTTTTTCCAAATTTTAAGGTGAACTCAAATTTCACAACCTGTATAAGCCTTAACGTGGGGCCATGTTTGGGCTCTGTACTGGTTCCTTAGATAACTATAACGTACGTGCAAATCCAGAACAGCCTTTTGTAATCTCTTCTCTGAAATACCTTTGATAAATCACACGAACTACATAGTCACTTAAAGTCACAGCCTTTGTAAACGACTATCATTAATTATTTGCCATTAGCTCCTAGAACCACTTGAACTCTTCTATCATTAACATACCTTGTTCGCACTTTATATCCATTCAGCAACTGGGAAGTTGGATATTTTTGTTTTATTTTGTTTTAATTGTACTGTGGTTGAACGCAATCTAAGTTCACATGGAGATTTACAACAACGATACGTGATGTCCTAAAAACTATAAAATATTCAAAGTTATCCTAAGAAACTATAACATTTTGAATCCAGATACAACTCAAACTTAGTGTTTCTTTAATATGACATATTTAAATCATGAAAATTTAATTTTTTTATATATGAATTTATTTACCATCACATGTATTGATACTAAAATTTAGTTTCTAAGAATAAGTGTATAAATATATAAAGGTTTTCAATTTTACCCAAATTAATTTGTTGTTTACTTTAATTATATTTGTTTCAGAACAAAATCAATTCAAGAATAGGACAGACCATAAAGATTTGCTGATTTTGACAATCTGAGTTCTGACTTTAACCCTTACTGATTATATGAGCTGAGGCAAGTTACATAAATGTTCTATCTCAGTTTATTTACCTAAAACGTGGCATATTATCCATCTTAGAGTTGGTAGAGTTGGTATGATAATTAAATGATATGCAAGTAAATACTTGTCTTAGTTATCTAATTAGCAAAAACTAAACTGTCATTCTTATACACTGAATATAAGATACAATCTGTAAGAGTAGAAAATAGAATTTTAAAAGATAATAGATCAACAGATATAAGGTTTTTTTTATCAACAGATATAATTAAAATTACTCCTGATGGTGAAAATTTAAAGCATGTATTAGATATGTTATAATGCACAGTCCTTAAAGCTGGGCTTGCAAAAAACATTAAGGTGCATATATATTGTGGTACAGCTGCAAATAAATTTTAAAATTTCAGTATCTATATTCTCAACTCTCAAATGTATGATTTCCAACAAGTGGTCTGTCTGAGAACATGCCATGATTTGTGTCTATCTGTTCCCTCTTCCTTCACAGAAGGCAGTCCCTCACTCTTCAGAAGAAAGCTATCTCCTCTGTCATCTAAGCACTTGCTAAAATGCATTTGCCAGGTCTAAACTTTCAGATTACACCAATAGCAATCTAACCTGTGAAAGAATACTTGAATATTATTTTTTTTATTTTAAAGATTTTGTTTATTTATTCATGAGAGACACATAGAAAGAGGCAGAGACAGACAGAGGGAGAAGCAGGCTCCCTAGGGGGAGCCCAATGTGGGACTCGATCCCCGGACTCCAGGATCATGACCTGAGCTGAAGGCAGATGCTCAACCACTGAGCCACCCAGGCATCCCAGAATACTTGAACTTTATTTATTTTTAAAATTTATATTTATTTTTAAAGATTTTATTTATTTATTCATGAGAGACACAGAGAGAGAGGGAGAAACACAGGCAGAGGGAGAAGCAGGCTCCATGCAGGGAGCCAGACATGGGACTTGATCCCGGGTCTCCAGGATCATTCTCTGGGCTGAAGGCGGCACTAAACCACTGAGCCACCCGGGCTGCCCCGAATACTTGAATTTTAAAAATGGATTTGTTTCAGGAGTGTGACTTATTTCATTGAGGCTACATACTCAAGGCAGGGATTATGTTACAATGAGATTACCAAAGTCAGATGGTTGCCTAAAGGCATGCCTATTAGTGGGCTTATTAGGATTGAAAATGAGTTCTAATTTTTTTCTCATGACAGAAAGTTGTTAGTCTGACTTGGCTGGTTTCTTTGACAATGTAGGCTTGCTTTGCCAATTAAGTAGCTCTGTGACATTATCTATATATTCAATAAAATAAATCTGCAGCTTCACAGTTTCACGGAAAATATATTTAATGCGCATATATAATACAAAGTATGCTAGAAGAAACTCCTTTGCAACTATCTAAATTTACAAGAAAAAATAAGAGATGTCAATTTTAAAATACATGAGGTGCTTCATAGTTTTGCAAAGCTATTTTAAAGTGTTAGTAGAAAAAATACTTGAATACCAATATTGTAATACATGGATGCATTTGGATGAAAATTAATATTTTGGTGGTTGATATAATTGTATCAAATATAAAATACTATTATTCATCTCAGAAGAATATCATTATATTACTATTATATAATAGCAACAGTTATAATTTTCTATGACATTTCCAAAAAATTAGTTAATGCTACCAATACCGCAACTATAAAACTGGTTATGATATTTATTTACTGACATAGGATCCTTTGAGAATAAAAATTTTTTTCAAGATTGTTGATTAATGAAATGTATTTTTTTCAGTAAATCAAACTGAACATTTTCTTTGTGACAGAAGTCATCCCAACTTTTGGGACTTAGAAATTAGTCATTAAAAAAGAATTCACTGCCCATTTTAGGTCTCCTTATCAGGAAACATCAGGCTACCATCCTCTGATATTTTAGGGGTCAGATCAATTGAAATTAAAAAAGAAAAAAAAAAACACCTGGTCTTGCCATACTGGGGAAATCAGCATAATATCATTCCTGCTAAAGACTCACACAAACTTAGACCACAGCACCTTTACCCAAAGTGGTTCTGATTAATATTTTTCACTGTGGGGTCTTGCCTGGGAAATGCAGAAATGGTGCCCTACAAATTGAATCATATCATTGATATGATAATTAACAGAAATGGTATAAAATAATTCAAACACAAAAAAACAATGGGTCCTTTAACATAAAGATGAGGGGCAGAGTGGCAGGGAGGGAGAAAAGATGATGTACCATCTGCCAGTTTTCAAGATACAGAAAGATTCAAGTGTATAAACTACCTAGAAAACACACTAAGAATTTGAATCTAGGGAAATTTTGGTTCCTAGTTGGTAGAACTGAATAACTAAAACACAATTAAGAGGAAAGGTCTGATTTTAGAGGATCTCGATGTTAATTTGTTTAATACTATTTCTATAATTTATTTTTTTCAATCATGATAAAACACACACGCAATATTATTATTGATATAGCAGCCACGCTACATAATGCACTGTCTATTCTGAATAGATTCCGACAAATCATCAAACTTACTACACAGCCACTAGAGATAATTATCTCAATATAGAACTAGAAAAGCTCTATAATTCAAATGGGTCTTTTTTTAGGGGTCTCCTTACCATACTGTAGAAGCAGATTTTTCCCATAAACATTTGGGGTTTATGCTTTTCGTATACATAAAAAACTGGAGTGAATTTTTTGGTATAAAAAAACTACTTATTTGTATATAGGCAATGAAAATAAAGATACAGAAAATAGAATGAAGAATAATTTTTTTTCCTAATAGCTTCCAAAATACATTTACCACTCGGGTAAAAAAGACATTATATAAATTATACACAATAATGTTGAGAAATGAAAAAAAAGAAGCAGAGTCTATTGAATTAGACGTGATAGTTTATGCTGCATGCACTGTTGTCTCTCTTTAACAACAATTTCAGGATCATCATAAAGCCCACTTCCTTAGCTATGGAGACATAGTGACTAGGCCTGAAGTTTCTAGGTTATGTTTGCTATTCTTCTAACAGTTTGGTCCTTCTTAATTTTGAGAAGCAAGCACCCTCTTCTCCATTTTTATCTCTATTTATTTGATCTCTATTCATTTGGCCTAACAAGTGCAATCCAGATTCATTACATAATAGTACAGAGAAAAATTTGTTGAAATATATGTACATGTGGCTCTATTTAAAATAAAAGTTAAAGGTTACTTCCCCCAAATTCTCTAAAAACAACTTTTGAATGCTCGAATCTGACAGATACATATTCCTAGTAAAGTAAACAACACACAGTTGACAGTTACTTAGATCTTCACTTTTTATGACTCTAAATATGCACATATTCATCAGGCTTCAGATGTACCTTAGGAATTATTACCATTATTTTTTTAAGATTTTATTTATTTCTTCATGAGAGACTCAGAGAGAGAGAGAGAGAGAGAGAGAGAGAGAGAGAGAGGCAGAGACATAGGCAGAGAAAGAAGCAGGCTCCCTGTGCGGAGCCTGATGTGGGACTCGATCCCAGGATCCCAGGATCACAACCTGAGCCAAAGACAGAGGGTCAACCACTGAGCTACCCAGGCGCCCCACCTTGGGAATCATTAATACACTTTTTTTCCAAATCATAAGTAATTATGCTTAAAGTAATAAATTAAAAGTGCATATATTCTTTTGCTGATATCCACAAACATTAATATACGTTTCTTTTTTTTTAAGATTTTATTTATTTATTTATGAAACAAACAAAGCGAGAGGGGCAGAGATTCAGGCAGAGGGAGAAGCAGGTTCCATGCAGGGGCCCAAGGTGGGACTCGATCCCGGGACTCCAGGATCACACCCTTGGTGGAAGGCAGATGATCAACCACTGAGCCACCGGGCTGCCCCAGTTTAATATACATTGCTAAGAAAATTCATCATCAGTACTTACAATTAAAACAAATATACATTTATACAACCTGTATTTCATGGGCAGCCGTGCATTTATAAATATTTAGCTATCCTTAAAATTTAGAAATGAAATACATTAGTGATTTAGAGAACTACCTTACTGCTGAATTTACAATGCTTTCTGAACATTTCTTAGAAAAAGGAGGAACACAAAGAAAGCAAGCTACTGGTAAAATGTTCCCACATAATATTAGTAAAGCTTTACAATCAAAAACTTCATAAAAATTTTTCAAAGTTCCTACTTCATTCTGGGTGACTTCACAGCAATAGGTTTCACTCAATTTTATAATGTTTCCCAGAAAATGTCTTTACTTAGATTGAGTGCTATGGATTTCTTTTGCAGATATGCATTTAATGTTCCATTTAAGACAATAACAGAATAAAGTATGCCCTGGGATAGAGTATTTGGGATTTGTGAGCATTTGGTTTGAAGTTGTTTTTGGAGTGTAGTAACTCTAACTTGTGTATACTAGGTTGTCATTTTAGGGCAGTTGTTTTGTGGGAGATTTCAATATTATATACCTGAAAGATTTTTCTTGTTAAAAAATAAAGAATAGGAAACTTTTGCTTTTATATTCCATTCTTAGCTTATTAATAATAGCCTTTTAAAAAGTAATGGAAGAATCTTATCATGGTCAGAATCATGAAAAATCATCTCTGACTGGCAATTTGTTACAATATATTGTAATCATTCTAGTGGAAGGCTATGCTGAGAGATGTAGGATATACTGGTTTTGTTCTTTGAGTAGGAAGAAATAATTCCAATAGAAAACAAATGTGAAAAAATTTATTATATGCTATTTTGGATGATTCATTAATTTTCCTTTAAATAATAATGCTGCTCTTTGTTGAGCTATAATCTGACATTTTACTATTTTATGCACAGAAATGTGCTCCTATTCATGTCATTAAATAGGAATTTAAATTGCAGCAATATTATTAAGCGGAATATATCCATTATCCATTTTACTATGTTTTATGATACACATGAAGACACTGGAGTATATTACTCATTGAGATAATGACTAGATATTTTGCTGTGTAGAATTTTAATGAATAAAATGGCATTTACATGGGTTATTTATCTACTCTTATTTAAGGATAATATGCCTGTAGTAGTGACCAAGGGCTAACATTTTAATCACTTTATACGACATAGTGAAGGCACCGCCAGGTTAGCAGGGCAAATCAGAGCTCTCAAATCAGTCTCTATGTCAGTTCTGAAGATTCAGAAGGTTAGAGAGGTTCCTGCTATTTGTGACAAATCAAAGATGGATCCCATGCATGTATGTTTGCTTCAGACATTAAAACCACTTCAGTTCAAAACCTGACTCTGACTTTTCATAGCTATGAGTTCTTGGGCATATTACTTGGGCAATTAATGTTATCTAATCAATATTTATAGAATGTGACATGAAATAATCACAGAATACACAATTTTTCAAGTGCACATTGACTAATCTTTAAGATAGAAGCCATATGCTAGCCCATTAAATAAACATGAATAAATTTTACAAGATTGAGATCTTACAGAGCATATTTTCTGAGCACAACAGAATTAAATTAAAAATCACAATAAGGGGGCTTCTGGGTGGCCCAGTCAGTTAAGCATCCTCCTCATGATTTTGGCTCAGATCATGATTTCAGAACTGTGAGACCAAGCACTGTGTTGGGCTCCGCACTGGGCTCAGAGCCTGTTTAAGGTTCTCCCTCCCTGTCTCCTCTGTACCTCCCCTCCCCACCTTGCTAAATAAATAAATATAAATAAAATTTTAAAAATAAATGACAAAATTACATAAGGTATCCAGAAAATCCACAAGTGTTTGGAAATTAACCACAGGCTTTTATGTAAATCAAATGTCAAAAAAGAAAACAACAAGGAAAAATAGAAATCATTTCAAAATGAACAGAAATTTAAACACAAAAATCAAAATTTATAGAATGTAGTAAAGCTTGTTTAAAGGAAAAATTTTAGTTATAAATGCAATTTTTCTATTCTTAGATTAATTCTTATATTAATGTAAAAGATTACAATTCAAGAAATAAAGAAAAACCATTTTCCATATGAGGAATGAAAGAAGGCGTTTTACTAGATAGAGACACTATATGCAAGACAAGAGTAAGAAGAGAACCTAAGAACAATTTTGTGCCAATATAAGCCATTTAGATGAAATAGGTAATTTTCTTGGAAGACAAACTTCTCAAAACTAAGAAAGTAAGAAATCGAACTAGCTATATTTCTAGCAAAGATATTCAATTTGTAAATTAAAAGCAAACGAAGAGCAGAGCCAAATCAGAGAGGGTGACAAACCATGAGAGACTCCTAACTCTGGGAAATGAACAAGGGGTAGTGGAAGGAGAGGCGGGAGGGGGGATGGGGTGACCAGGTGACCGGTACTGAGTGGGGCACTTGATGGGACGAGCATTGGGTGTTTTACCATATGTTGGCAAATCGAAATCCTATAAAAAAAATACAAAAATAAATAAATAATATTTAAAAAAGAACTTTTCCAGAAGGTTATATTTCACTCTTTAACTAAGAGGCACTTTTTTTTTTTTTGGCTTTATCTTGTTTCATCCACATATGAAAAAATAACTAAATAAAAGCAAACAAAAAACAAATCAAAGAGAAAGGAAGACTTTTCTTGAAGAAAATTCAAGGCCCAGATGGCTTAGCTGGTTGTCTTTTATGTATTTATGGAAAAACGAATACTGATTTCCTACAAAATCATTGAATAATAGAGGAGAAAGAAATACTTGCCAGCTTATTTGAAAAGGCTAACCTTGAAAACAGCATGAACTTGACCAGGATACCAAAGAAACAAATTATAAGTCAATATGCCTTATAAAGAAAAAGGCCAAAATTCCTAAAAATAAAAAGTAAACAAAATCTGGCAATATAGAGTTACATATCATGACCAACCAAGTGGGGGTTATCCGTGGATTAAAAGCTTTTTTAGCATTGAAAAAAAGTGTGATTTACTACGTTAACAAAACTGAACAATCCTGTGTCTTACCACCCTATCAATATGAAACTAGAAATAAACTAGGAATAAATATTCTCATTCTGTTAAAAAAAATCTATTAAGTAATTAAACTGAAATAAATTGAAGCTAACATTAAGATGTTAAAATATAGATGCTTTCTCCCTAAAAGGAAAAGATATATTATCACTTCTTTCCACATTGTATTGGAATTCAGACAATAAAAAATGAGAAAATAAAAAACAAAAAGAAACATGTAAAATGTACTTTTTGGGCAACTGAGTGGCTCAGTCAGTTAAGTGTCTGACTTGGGCTCAGGTCATCATCTGCGGTCCTGAGATTCAGCCCTGCTAAGTATGGAGTCTGCTTGTTCCTCTGCCCCTTCAACTCTCTGTCTCAAATAAATAAAATCTTTAAAAAAATAAAAAATAAAATGCATTTTTTTTTCCACAGAGGCTATTAACTATAGAGAATAAGCTGAGAGTTGCTGGAGAGGAGGTGGGGTAGGGATGGGCTAGAGCTCTGTGTGATGTATGTAAGTGATGCATCGCTAAACTCTACTCCTGAAACCAATATTACAGTATGTTAACTAACTAGAATTTAAATAAAAACCCGAACCAAGAAAATAAAAATTAAAAAAAAATTAAAAATTAAAAGAAAATTCCAAATAGTAAAGAAAATTTACCTAAATTAAAAGCTAATTTAAAAAAAGCTAATTTATCTAGACAACAGTACATAAGATAAATATACAAATATCAACAACAATAATGACAATAAGAATTGTATATCTATAAACAGAAAATATTAAATTTGGTTTAAAATAATGCTATTTATTATAGCAATCAAAAACGTTACAGGGGAACCACCTGAATAATTAGAATAATTAGAAGGGGCTCCTGGGTGGCTCAGTGGGTTAAGCGGGTAAGTGTCTGCTTTCTGCTCAGGTCATGATCTCGGGTTCCTGGGACTGAGCACGGGGTGGGGCTCCCTGCTCAGTGAGGAGTCTGCTTCTCCCTCTCCCTCTGCCCCTCCCCCTGCTTGTGCTCATGCACGCTCTCTTTCTCTCTCAAATAAAAAACAAAATCTTAAAAAAATTAGAATAATTAGAATATTGGAATGATTAGAGGCACCTGGGTAGTTCAGTCTGTTAAGCACTTGACTCTTGATTTCAGATCATGATCTCAGGGTCTTGGGATTGAGCCCCAACATCCAGCTCCCCACTCAGTGGGGAGTCTGCTTAAGATTCTCCTTCCCCCTCTCCCTCTGCCTCTCTCCTCCTTTTCTCTATCTCTCTCTCTAAAATAAATAAATCTTTAAAAGAAAAAAAAATTGGAACTTTTAGTCCCACGTCCAGCCTCCTGCGAGGGAAAAGGGCTAAAATTGAGTTCAATCACCAATGGCCAGTGATTTAATCAATCATACCTGCGCAATGAAGCTTCCAAGAAAAACCCAAGAGGAGGATGTCTGGACGTCTTCCAGTTTAGTGAACACATGGAGATTCAGGGTAAGTGGCACAGGCTTGAGAGACCATGAAAACTCTGGACCCTTTCCTCATACCTTATCCTATGCATCTCTTCCACCTGGCTGTTCCTGAGTTATGTCCTTTAGTGATAAACCAGTAATGTAGTAAGTAAAATGCTTCCCTGCATTCCGTGAACCACTGTAGCAAATTAATGGAATTCAAAAAGAGGGGTCCCTGGAACCTCTAATCTATAGCCAGTTGGTCAGAAGCACAGGTGATAGCCTGGGCTTGCAATTCACATCAGAAGTTGGGATGTGGGTCAGTCTTATAGGACTGAGCACTTAGCCTGTGGGATCTGATGCTATATCTCCAGGTAGACAATATCGGAATTGAAATAAATTGTAGGACACCCATCTGGTGCCAGAAGTTTTATGAGTGTGACAGTAGTGCGACACAGTAAAGGAAACACACACAGGAGGAGGACTGAGTTTCACCTAAATAATTTATAAGCAAAATACACAAAATCTTTAGATATTATTTTATATTACAAAAATAGTAGACAACATTTGAAAATGGAAAAAGTACTTACACATAGTTTATGAAGGACTTGATGAAGACCAATGTACACTGAAGGTGATAAATACCACTGATCATAGGGCAAACGATTACTAAAACTGGAAGTACAAAATCAGCCCAACGAGTGTGGATAAACTTGGCAATATTGACATCATCAAATGCTGGTAAACATATAGAGAAAATGAACTCTGATATACTGCATGTGGAAATGTCAAATGGTCCAATTACTTTGGAAAACTGTTGGGCGCATTCTTCTTACACAATAACACTTGAACCTATCCTATAATCTAGCAACTCTACCTCTAGGTTTTTACTCCAGAAATGAAAATTTGTGTTCACAAAAGACTCATAGAAAAATGTTTATAGCAGCTTAATTCTTAATTCTTCTTTCTTCTTTATTTCTTTGTGGTCTGGTGAGTTATTGTGATGTCTTTGTAGGCATTAAAGGGAGATACCCCCTAATATTTTGGAGCTAGGGAGCCAGGTTTATTATTATTCTCTGTTTTTACTGTCTTATCTCTTTCTTCTTGGGATGGGTAGGAGCCTGACTCTGGGCTTTTCAGTATACTTGGGGTTTATGGGAGCCTAGATTTCTGGGAGCCTGACTCTGAGCCTTTCTCTTATCTTTTCCTGTCTAGCCCCATCTACCCCTACCCCATTCCTATATCACTAGTACCTCTTCAAACAGGTATTATTCTGCAGAAAATAATCTATACAATTTTACGCTTTAGTGCTAGACTAAGAAAAGGGGTTAAGATACCATTAGACATGAGTTTGGGGCCAAGACAAATTATTGAATAGGGGTGTAGCTTAATAATATTGCAAGGGAGATTAGAGCCTAGGGCAGATTGGAATAAGGGAGATAATTTTGGGACTAAACTAGGGTGTTGGCAGTGGGAATAGAAAGTGAGATACAAATGTATTATGGAAATCACTAGAACTTATAGACTGGTGTTGCATGGTCAGTGTGGGGATGGGGAACCTTGGGTCAGCATGAACAAACACAACAGGGTAATAAGGCTTACTCCAAGGTGGTCAAGGACAGCAGCACTTCTAAGACGTTAGTGTACACTCAAGCATCACAGGGAACCTCTTCCCTTCATGACGAGTATCTTTTCTCTACTGGATGTTCTTTGAAAGTTGGGAAATAAATATGAATACAGCTGGCCCTTGTCGTGAAGTATTAACTAGATTACTCTTCAGATATATGTTGTTACATAATAAAACTTTATTGAAAAATTATCTCAGAAGCACAGATAAAGAGCTGGTTAACATGGGGACTTAGAGGACATTCCTTGACTTCAACCTTAATACATTAGAGGGAATTATGCTGGGATAAATACATTACAGACAAAAAGATCAACACATATGAAAACATACACACACGAGTAAGTATGAGAACAGGAAAGGATTCAGTTTAATTATAGTATTAAATATTTATGTTACAGAACGATACAAGGGGTTTTGTAAATGTAGATCAAAGCTGCGAGGATAATGACTTTTTTTTTCTGCACATTGGTTTTTGACAACTGGTTACTCTTGGGTTGAATTTTAACTGCAGCCTTACAAAATGCATTTAACAATTTCTGATTCAGTTATAAATAGATGTTGAGGAATTTCTCACAAAAATCAAAACACCAATCTCATCTTGAAAAACGAAAGATCTGGCAACACTATTTTTTTCACAATTTTGCAGCAGAAGCTGAATAATGCTTGCTCTTTTAAGGTAAAGTGTGCATTCCTCGCTCTCTATTACATTTATATTACTAGCTGGGCATTTATCTGTATTTGTGTCAGTTTTCCTCTCTGTACCTGATAGGTAGTTAAGCAAGTTAGATAGATTGCTTGGAAAACAGATGCATTAAAGTAGATTAGTGACAATATCATGAGTGCAATAACCTAGTTAAGATCTAATTCAGTCTTGTGATAAGGCAATGACAAATGGAATGGATGGAGCAAGTGGACCCCAGAGATATATGCGATACAGAATAAAAAGAATATTATATCTGATGAGTAAAGACAGATTGCTTAGGAAGAGCTGTTTCACAGGTATCTAGGGTAGAAAGGATAACTATGGTTAGGTTGATGCAACAAATCAATATGTCCTTAAATGTAAATCAGACAGTCTGCCATTAAATATAAGCTATAAGTCTTTACAATCCTGAGAAAAGGGAATATATAACAGGAAAAGTAATGAGGAAATACAGGTATCACAAAAATGAAAGATCTCAGATTCTTTACCACCAACGACCTACCTCTCGGTTTCTCCTTTAGGGCCCAAATTTGGAAATGGTGATTTTAAAGATAGAGGGAAAAAATAGACTGGGATTACATGTCTGCTTTCTCCCACATAGCTAGAAGGGATTACAAAGCCTCTGGAGGAGTACAGGTGTTAGCTATGCTACTTAAGTCTATTTTTTTAATTTTTAAAAATTTGTTAAAATATTTTATTTATGTATTTGAGAGACAGCACAAGTGTAGGTGGTGGGGAGCAAAGAGAGAGGGATAAGCAGACTCCCCGCTAAGCAGGGAGCCCAACGCAGGCCTCAATCCTAGGGCCTTAGGATCATGACCTGAGCTGACGGCAGACACTCAACCGACCAAGCCACCCAGGTGCCCTTAAGTAAGTCTATTTAAAGTGAGAAATGCAGAAAGGGCTGGCAGGATATATTCAGGGTCCTAAATGAGAAGAACATGCAACCAAGAATACTCTATCCAGCAAGGCTCTCATTCAAAATGGAAGGAGAGATAAAGAGCTTCCAAGACAGGCAGGAACTGAAAGAATATGTGACCTCCAAACCAGCTCTGCAAGAAATTTTAAGGGGGACTCTTAAAACTCCCCTTTAAGAAGAAGTTCAAGTAACTCTGAACGTGAATGGGCTTAATGACCCCATCAAAAGGCGCAGAGTTTCAGACTGGATAAAAAAACAGGACCCATCTATTTGCTGTCTACAAGAGACTCATTTTAGACAGAAGGACACCTACAACCTGAAAATAAAAGGTTGGGGAACCATTTACCATTCAAATGGTTCTCAAAATATACCCTAAAAACTACAGAACACTTCTGAAAAAAATTGAGGAAGACACAAAGAGATGGAAAAATATTCCATGCTCATGGATTGACAGAATTAATATTGTGAAAATGTCAATGTTACCCAGGGCAATTTACACGTATAATGCAATCCCTATCAAAATACCATGGACTTTCTTCAGAGACTTAGAACAAATTATTTTAAGATTTGTGTGGAATCAGAAAAGACCCCAAACAGCCAGGGGAATTTTAAAAAAAGAAAACCATATCTGGGGGCATCACAATGCCAGATTTCAGGTTGTACTACAAAGCTGTGTTCATCAAGACAGTGTGGTACTGGCACAAAAACAAACATATAGATCAATGGAACAGAACAGAGAACCCAGAAGTGGACCCTGAACTTTATGCTCAACTAATATACAGAGGATAAAGGAGGAAAGACGATCCACTAGAAAAAAGACAGTCTCTTCAATAAATGGTGCTGGGAAAATTGGACATCCACATGCAGAAGAATGAAACTGGACCACTCTCTTGCACCATACACAAAGATAAACTCAAAATGGATGAAAGATCTAAATGTGAGACAAGATTCCATCAAAATCCCAGAGGAGAACTCAGGCAACACCCTTTTTGAACTTGGCCACAGTAACCGGAGAAGGACAAACCGTGTATGTTCTCATTCATTTGGGGAATATGAATAATAGCGAAAGGGAATATATGGGAAGGGAGAAGAAATGTGTGAGAAATATCAGAAAGGGAGACAGAACATAAAGACTTCTAACTCTGGGAAATGAACTAGGGGTGGTGGAGGGGGAGGAGGGTGGGGGGTGGGGGTGAATGGGTGACGGGCACTGAGGGGTACACTTGACGGGATGAGCACTGGGTGTTATTCTGTATGTTGGTAAATTGAACACCAATAAAAATTAATTTATAAAAAAAAATAAAGTGAGAAATGAAAAAGTGAGAAAATTAACACTTAAAGTAATTAAAAAGCAACAAATATTTATATATTATTTTTGTTTTTCTACCTGGATGGGTGATTGGAAGGGTGACATGTAAAAAAAATAACATTAGTTGCAGAAAATAAACAAAGTTGTAATGTCTTTGCACATCTATAAAATAGAATGTACATCTTTAACCCACAGGACAAATAGGTTGATAATAATGCTGTTATTTACTGGATGCTTACTATATCCCAGAAACAGCCAAAGTATGTTATATTAATTAACTTATTTACTCCTTATGGGGGGGAAACATTTGAAATACATCTCGTCCTTAACACTATTTATGAATAAAACAACAAAGCAAAAGGAAAGTAAGAAACTTGTTAACAGACAGCTAGCTATTCAATAGTTGAGCTAAATCTTAACTATTAAAGGCTAAAACTGAATGCCTACCTTATTATGCACTGGTAGTTTCTTCCTCTAAAACAGTGAACATAATAGGAGCACCAATTTGTAAGGTACAAGAAATGGGTCTGGTTTTTACTGATTGTACAAAAGGTAATGGATTTCGAACTCTGAAGAGAAGACCACAGAATGTGGATTTTAAAAATATTTTCTTCATTATAATATAGAAGTATCTGGGGAATGAAGATATAAATATAGGAGAGCAACAGGATTTCCTTCCCTTGCCTCTGTGTTGGATGGCGATCCCACGTTAGGAGTATCAGACCGCATAGAAAGGATTCATGAATAGTTAACAACAACCTTCATGTAAAGCAGTAATATATCAGTTCTTTAACAACTGATATAAATTAAAAAATATCCCCTCAAAAAATTAATAAGCAACAACATTTTAGAGGAAAAAACTGGTTTAGACATTGGAGAAATATGGTATCTTTTACAGTCATATGTATTGTTTTGTTATCCAATAAATAAAGTAATATAAAAACTTAAGAATATAAAATAAAGTGAAACGGATTATAGGGGAAAGGAGAGACAACGAGTGGGAAATATCAAAGAGGTGACAGCACGTGAGAGACTCCAAACTCTGGGAAATGAACAGGGGGGTAGTGGAAGGGGAAGTGGGTGGGGGAATGGGGTGACTGGGTGATGGGCACTGAGGGGGGCACCTGACGGGATGAGCACTGGATGTTATACCATATGCTGGCAAATTGAACTCCAATAAAAAATATACAAAAAAAAACCCTTAAAAGTCATAAAATGTGAGTACTAGAATAGACCTTAGAGACCAAGTCGAAGTTTATCATTCATTCTAAGACAAGTTGAGGCCTTAAAAATGAACAAGTAACCTGACCCAGAATATTCAGAGGGAATTTGGCCAAGTAATTAAAAACTAAACAAGTAACTGCAGAGACATCCAAATGAAATAAGAAAAATTGCATTCTCACTCAGATTTATAGTGTATGGAGAAAGAGGTAGGTTTTCTTTTTGTCTTGTTTGTTTGTTTGTTTTTTATTTTATTTTATTTTATTTTTATTTTTTTTATAAATTAATTTTTATTGGTGTTCAATTTACCAACATACAGAATAACACCCAGTGCTCATCCAGTCAAGTGTACCCCTCAGTGCCCGTCACCCATTCACCCCCACCCCCCGCCCTCCTCCCCCTCCACCACCCCTAGTTCATTTCCCAGAGTTAGAAGTCTTTATGTTCTGTCTCCCTTTCTGATATTTCTCACACATTTCTTCTCCCTTCCCTTATATTCCCTTTCACTATTATTCATATTCCCCAAATGAATGAGAACATACACTGTTTGTCCTTCTCCGGTTACTGTGGCCAAGTTCAAAAAGGGTGTTGCCTGAGTTCTCCTCTGGGATTTTGATGGAATCTTGTCTCACATTTAGATCTTTCATCTATTTTGAGTTTATCTTTGTGTATGGTGCAAGAGAGTGGTCCAGTTTCATTCTTCTGCATGTGGATGTCCAATTTTCCCACAATGCCAGATTTCAGGTTGTACTACAAAGCTGTGTTCATCAAGACAGTGTGGTACTGGCACAAAAACAGACACATAGATCAATGGAACAGAACAGAGAACCCAGAAGTGGACCCTGAACTTTATGCTCAACTAATATACGATAAAGGAGGAAAGACGATCCACTGGAAGAAAGACAGTCTCTTCAATAAATGGTGCTGGGAAAATTGGACATCCACATGTTTGTTTGTTTTTAAGGAACGCAATATGAAGCCTACTGTCTCATCTTTTAAGTTAGAGAAATGGCCTGAAATGCTTCCCAATTAGCCAGCATTCTCAACTCAGGTAACCCAGCATCACCTCAGACATCCAAGACAAAAATGTGAGTGAGCTCAAACCCGAAAATTCGTACTCCTGGTTGTGCATGTGCATGTGTGTGTTCCTAAAAAACGGGGAAGATTTAAATAACTTTCCAAGACATAGGGCACCAAACTGGGAAACCCTTCAGAACCACAAGGAAAACTATTTCAAAGAGAACTTCAGGGCAAAGTAACATGTTGTACTCAAGTTTTACTCTGACTTTCATAAGAATTAGGGATCGTTCTGCTTTCTTCACTCACTTTAAAGTCAAATTTCATGTCTTGTGTTCACAAATGTTTATTGCCAGAGAAAGAGCAGAGAGAAGGTATGAGTACATGACAGAGAGTTTTATATCCTCACTGCCTCCTCTACCTGAAACCACAGCAGTCCCAAGTTTATCTAATTTTATGTCTATGCTTTTCTACCAATTTGATTTAAACAAAAATTTCGTAGACTTAGAAGTTTCAGAAATAAATCTAATTGAAACAGTCAGCAGCCTCTCAACCAACAATGTAAATTTGCATCAATATTTACCCAGTGCTTTTACATCTGCCTATCTTATTTTCATAGAACCAAATTTCTCTTACATTTCAAGTAAGTCTCTTGAAAGAAAGACACATGTGCTCTCTCCCTCTCTCTCTCTCACACACACAAACACAAGCACCCTGCGCATTTTACCACTCAGAGACATTGGAAGATTTTCAATTTCTACTTTTTTGAAATATAAAGGAAATGTTTTCCTTTCATTATTCTACTTTGTACCTTAAACAGTATTACCTTTCAGTTTGGAAAGTCTTTTAAAAAGTACAGTGATGGGGCACTTGGCTGGCTTAGTCAGTAGAGCATGCAACTCTTGATCTCAGGGTCCTGAGTTTGAACCCCACACTGGGTACAGAGATTACTTTAAAAAAAAAGTACAGTGATTTTTAGAATTTTTATTATTATTATTATTATTGCTAGCAATTTGAAGTTAGGTAAATAGTTCTTAGAATAATTACCTACAAAAATAAATGAGAAACTTTTTTTTAAAAGATTTTTTTTTATTCATTCATGAGAGGCATAGAGAGAGGCAGAGACACAGGAAGAGGGAGAAGCAGGCCCCCTGGGGGGAACCCGATGTGGGACTTGATCCCAGACCCCAGGATCATGACCTGATGCTCAACCACTGAGCCACCCGGGTGCCCCAACAGATGGGAAACTTAAGTTCATGTGCGGATTGGCCCACTATTAAATCGGATAAATTATTAAATTAAACCCATTCAGTTCCTCAAATCAGATTTAATACAATCATATTTATATCTGATTTAATAGTATAATATAATATACATAAATATGTTATATATTATATGCCATGTACTATATAATAAAAGTACATATTTCATATAACATGCAGTTATATGTGGGTGGCTCCAGTGAATTCAAAGCTACAGAAAATGTTAGACCAAGAAGCTGCCTGGAAAATTACTGATAGACTGTGAAATTAGCAGGTTTTTTTTCTATCTGATACAATCACTCTAGAGTTTTGACAAGAGTCATTATATGCCAGGGCATTGTGTTGGCTTTTGAAATATATAATTAAAGAAAAACATAAAAAATCTATAAGGTAGATGGAACTATATCATATCCATATCCATATCCATATCTTATCCATATATCATATCCATAGATACCTATGGCACTGGGTATGGATACCTATGAGTATCATGGATATGAGAATATTCAATTCAATGGATGATAATGTGAAATATGCAATATTTATTATATTTTATACATAACTAACATGTAGTTTGTAGAAAAATATTCTAAACAATGGTATATGTTATAGTAATGCTGCATGTATCTTCCAGGGTTTTATATTTGTCATTTAAAGGTTATGTTACAGTTTTTCAATTTTCTAAAAGAAAAGTTTTAGTCATTACTAGGAGAAGTTTAAAGCAAAACATGCTCTCAAGACATGAAGGAAAATTGAATTTCAATCATTATTGCATAAAGTGAAAACTCCTATAGTATACTACTGGACTAGAAAAATAAAGCTGAATGAATTCTCCCTTTAGTACACTTCCCCTAAAATACAATATATCAAGGAAACACCGGCAAAAATCTTTTGTCCTTCCCTGGCATCTTAGTCTGGAGTTGATGTTGTATTATTCCTAGAGTAGCCAAATACTATGAAGTAAATGAGGCTTAAGGGAAATTAATTTTTCTTCTCCCATCCTGTCTCCAATTTCTCAGACCTTTCTTTTTTCTTATTGACATAATCACCTCTTACTACAGAAACAACTAAAATGCAAACAGAATGACACCCAAATTAGCCTACATTTTCAGACAATAAAATTAAAAAAATGACCTATTTTAGAGGTTTTCCAGAGAGCAAAGGTAAGACAGATTGAAGAAGATGATGATATACAGACAGATTTATTGATAGATCACTTGGAACAGCAGTAAATGAATAAATGGCCGATGTGATTAACCTCCCCCCTGTGACATCGCCCATTCGTTGTATTGGAAAGTGAACATGATGACTAAAATGGACAGATCTAAAAAGAAAAGGAAGAAACAGCACAGATCACTGCCATATTTTCAGGGCATTTTATTTCATTTTTCCTAAATCTACTCTCTGGGAAATTTTTTCTTATGCACATTACTTCATGACCAGATATAAGTTGAAAACAGATGATTCTTGGAGAATCTTTATTTTGTAGTCTACTTTCTATACATACAGTTAGGGACGCTTGGACTTTTCTAAGGATTTGCAATTTTATAGAGCATTACTGACAGGTCTTTTTTCAGTAAAAATTTACACACAAATGCACACACAGAGTAATCTTCCTGAAGCATACAATAAGTAGCCAATAGAATACCTCTAGATTTCATCCTTCAGGTCTATTACGGCCATGACCTCGGTAGGCACACTGACTTCCAACTTATATTAAAGTTTAACCAGCTATTTGTATCTTAGAATAAGGATTTCCAACTCCCAGAATTGCTCTCCATCATGTCTCACACAATGCCACAGATGGGGGGACAGTCAGGAAGTGGGGGGATATAGTCTCACTTGCAACATCCTATATACCATGGAAGGAATTTGTTTCAGCCAGAACATTTAAGATTGCAAGACTCAAAGAAATCAAACCACAAAGCCTGCATCAGGATTTAGGTGAAACAACAGAAATACTTCCATTAAAGGTAGAAAAACAACAGCTCATGTTTTGGGGTACATTGCCCCAGAAGTAGCCCCTGAGACTGGGACTTAAAAGTAAATAGTTTATTTGGCAGGTAATTCTGGGAAGTATCAGTAGTATCATCAATTTTACCTGATGACACCAGTGGGAGATAATCTGCAAGCCTCAGGCTTGTCCTGCAAGAAGGGAGAGTATATTCTTCGTCTCTGTTGCTGTCATAATTTATTACTACAAATGTAGCGACTTTTAAACAACACAAAATTATCATCCCACAGTCTTGGAGGTCAACTGTCCAAAATGCATTTCACTGGACTCTACTCGAGGTATTTACAGGGCTGTATTCCCAATTCTGGTGGCTGAGGGGAGAATCTGTCCCGTGAAGTTGTCTCTATTCCTTTGCTGTGTCCTCTTGTCCTCAAAGGCAGCAATGGTTGGTCTTTCTCATATCATATCACCTTGACACTCACCCTTCGGCCTCTCTTGTTCATGTTTAAAGGATCTGTGTCATTACATTGGGCCTCTCTGGATAACCTAGGATAATCTTTTTTAGGTCAACTGATTAGTAACCTTCATTTCATTGGCAACCTTAATTTCTCCCCCATGTACCAATATATTCATAGTTTCCAGGGACTAGGATATGTAAATCTTGGGGTGGGAGTGGGGATTAATCTGCTTGCCATAGTAAGGCAGTTGGGTTATTTACAAATCAATCCTTATCTGCCATTAGTTGGGGGCTTCTTTTAACCACAATAACTCTTTGGTGATTTGTCTATTGGTCCACCTGTGGCTGAGCATGCTCCTATAGCAAGGTGGATATAGAAAGTCTCAATGATTACACTAAGAAGTGTGTATGTAACTATTTAGTTCTGATATTTCTTTTACAATCTATTCTTTGCATGTGTGAGATCCACTCATGCCCCCTTAACACATTTATTAGACTCTATCACTGATTTATCAAGGCAGTAGCCAGTCAGAATATATTTTTTTAAGATTATTTATTTTTTATTTGAGAAAGAGAGAGAGAGAGAGAAAGAGAGCGAGCATGAGTGGGGGAAAGGCAGAGGGAGAAGGCAACTCCCCGACGAGCAGGGAGCCTGATGCGGGGTTTGGTCCCAGGACCTCAGGATCATGACCTGAGCAGAAGGCCGGTGCTCAACCGACTGAGCCATACAGGTGCCCCCAGAATTTCTTAACTAATAACAAAACAAAACAAAACCTTTACGGAGTAAAGATAGAAGCTACATCTACAGACATCGTTGCTCTCATCGGTTCCAAATCTGGAATTTATAAACATCACCTCCCTTCTCTATGACACATTCCAGATTTCCCCTCACATCCAGCCAGGGCTTTGTCTAGTTTTTCTTCTCAGGTAGTAACCCGGACTTCTATTCCCGAGGAGTTTAGCCTCTGGTTGCTGTGTCCTTGTCAGGACAAGGTTCCTACATTGGTCTGTTGATGATTAACAATAATCATGCCTCCTATTGTTTCTGGACATGAAACAATAGGAGGCATCTACTCAGTGAGCGCCTTGACTTTTCGACATAGTTCTTCTCGCCCCCTAACTGTGAAGTAGCAAACTCTCTGTCCTTATGCAACCCACAGCTAACTGTTAATCCCTTGGCAGAAACTTGCTTTTCTGCTTGCTGGTCCAGAGGCATTGCAAAATGATCAGACGTCAGTCTCAGCTTCAGGTTTAGTGGAAACTTTACTGTTGACCAGGGGCATCGCAAGGAGCAAGGTTGCGGGAGTGCCCTTTCCTAAGGATTTGTGACCATGTCCTGACAAGGACACAGCAACCAGAGGCTAAACTCCTCGGGAATAGAAGTCCGGGTTAATACACGAGAAGAAAAACTAGACAAAGCACTGGCCGGATGTGAGGGGAAATCTGGAACGTGTACTAGGAAGAGAGTGCATTGTATAGAATTCAAAAACCATACTAAACTATTAAAATTTTTGTTACTTTTTATTATTCACAATCACCAGCAATTCTAAACAATGTCAGTGGTAAAGGATGTTCCTGTCAGGAATGAACCATTCACATGTCCCCCTCCACCTCCTACCCTTGCTATGCCACTGCCACCACCTGGTTGGAGCACCTGCTCTCCAAGAACTAGAACCTCTAATTCAGGAAACCTGACTCCCATGTGTATTTTCCAAATGCGTATTTGTGGGATCAACGGTTAGAGGAGGTAGACGTAATACTATCTTTTACATTTTATTATGGCTCAGTATGGTTTAATTGTTGAAATCATAGCAACATATAAAGACCATTGGCTCAGAGTATATATAAGACTTGCTCAGTTATGCAAAGTGTCACCCCTGACGTGCACCTCTGAGAATAAGCTAAAATGCTCTTTCAGGCTGCCACCTTCCATATAAAGTCATAAAGAAAATGTTCTAATGTTTAAATGAAAAGAAAAAAACGAATCCCAAAGACACAAACCAACCACTGGATCTTCCTTGTTATAAAGTAGCCTCTTTATCCAAGATAGTCTTTTGTAACCCTCCACCGCAGTAAGTCAGAGACTTTAAGGGTTTCACACGGCACTGCTGCCATGTCAGATAAGAAGGCAAAGCTAAGTCCAAAACGTCTGTCAATCCCTGTAAAGATGAATTACTGCTTTCTACAGGATAGAAGGTGGCTAACAAAATCGACTTGAAACCAAGAGCTGGTTGGTCTCCTAAGGAACAGAACCTTCTCAAAGGCTCAGCAGTAGATTCTGCCCTTGACATATATGGTGGACCTACCACGTCTCTGCAGCGTGAAATTCCAATTAGTTACTTCCACAGCTGAAAAGTTCACGTCTGATGAGCACTGACAAGAGACACTAAGATCTCCACACTGTGTCCTAAATTCTAAGGGTCTTATCATCAAACCTCTAAGACCTCGTCATTTTTTGGCAGCTAACAATCCAATGGGCCAATTTCCTGGTATTTGGGAGTCATTGTGTATATCTTTGGCCACTTCTTTCTCCTTATCAAGTTGGTGACCAGTTAAAACATTTGAAATTCCTCTCATATTGCCTTCTGCGGCCACCACTATGTGGAGTTAAATCGGATTGGCAGTCTGCCTTCAGTTCACTTTAGTGTACAGAGAACCAGTCTCAGGTTTCTCGTCCTCAGGTTACAGGAAATTCCCCAGATGTCTACAGGTATTAGCTAGAATAGAGGCGTTAGATAACAGGGATAGGTGTCATGATGGTCTGGTCTTATTTCTGAAAAGGAACCTGCTTGCTCCTTATCCTGAATATGTGTAACAATCCCATTTTATAAGAGATTGATGCTGTTCATACTCAACTCAAATGATGGATCTTACAACCTGCAGCTCATGGTGCCCAACTCTGGACACAATCAAATCGTATGTGAAGGTCACACAGAGTGTCTGCTCGGGCCAAATAACTTATCAGGAGCTGATTTTCAAATGATGAATGAGTCTTTGCTGAAGCAGCAGGGCTTTGAATCACACCCCGGGGTATATTCCTACCCCTGCAACTCTCCAATTTAGGCTGGCCAAAAGTGCACGCTCTGCCCTTACATATTCCTTTTATACTTCTGGCATCTGCTGGGTCATCTGGACTAAACTGCAGTCATCTGAACATCAGTGTGAATGTGCTGCAGAACACTCTCTCGCTCGGTTCCCATTCAAAATTTTTAGCTTTATGATTCACCTAATAAATGGGCTGAAGTAGTATGATTAAGTGAGTTATATATATTACCCTCAAAATGTCAAGAGGCTCTGAGAGCTTCGTGTTCCTTTTAATGGACATGGAAGATGAAATAATTTCTTATTACCTTAGAGAAGATGTTCCAGCATACACTAGAAAAGAGGAAACAAACTTTCTCTGAAAAAGGCCAGATAGTATACTTTGGGCCATAAGGTTCATGTGGCAACTCTGCAACTTTATAGCAGAGAAGGAGAGTTACCATAACCCGGAACAAAAAAATAAAATGCATCTTATTTTTAAACTGTTTTTATTGAGGTATAATTAACATACAGTGTTTATTAGCATCAGGTGTACAATATAACGATTGACAATTCTATTCATTACTCAGTCTTCATCACGGTAAGGGTACTATTAATCTCCTTATTCTATTTCACTCACTCTCCATCCACCTCCCATCTGGCAACCACCAGTTAGTTCTCTATAGTTAAAAGTTGAGGGGATCCCTGGGTAGCTCAGCGCTTTGGCGCCTGCCTTTGGTCCAGGGCACGATCCTGGAGTCTGGATCGAGTCCCATGTCAGGCTCCCTGCATGGAGCCTGCTTCTCCCTCCTCCTGTGTCTCTGCCTCTCTCTCTCTCTCTCTCTCTCTCTCTCATGTCTATCATAAATAAATAAATAAATAAATAAATAAATAAATAAATAAATAAATCTTAAAAAAATAATAAATAAATAAAGTTGATTTTGTTTGTTTTTCTATATATCTCTGGTAGAAAACTCTTTTTGATTCTCTTTTCTCATGGGGATTATAAAGGGAACATTTGCTAGATTAATAGCAAATTCCAGATTCTGAGTTAATCTCTTTTTTATTTGTTTAAAAAATAAAACTATATGGAGTGCTTGGATGGCTCAATCAGTTAAGCATCTGGCTCTTGATTTCAACTCAGGTCATGATTTCAGGGTCGTGAGATCAAGCCCCACATCAGGCTCTGCACTGGGCGTGGTGGAGCCTGCTTAAGATTCTCTCTCTCCACCTCTACCTCTGCCCATCCCTGGCCCCACCGCCACTCACTCACCCACATTCTCTCTCTAAAATAAATAAATAAATAAAAAGGTGCTCTCTTTGGACAGCAGCTACCATCAGACTATCGCTGGTCAAATTTAGGTCCATATTATCTGCATATGATTCTTTTGGTTTCCATAGACATCAAAACTATAAATTAAATGATATGATGATGCCTACCACCCTTATATCCTTTAATTCTCTGAACGTGGGACTGATCCTTGCCATTCCAACTGGAATAAAGAATTTTGATTTACCATTTTTGTCCCAGTCTAAAGTGAAGGAAAGGAGACAGTTTCAGGAATTTCCAGTTAGCTTTTATTATTATTATTATTAATTATTATTATTATAATGGGTTTTACTTAATGAGTCAGAGAACTCATGTGAAAGTTCTGTTGCTAAGTAGAACTATTCCTATTATAAAATCAGATCTGGGGGAAAAAAGGATAAGATTCTTCAGTAGACCCACTGGACCTATGATAAGATGGGTTTTAGGCCTTTATTCTGTTGCCTGAGCTTTTTTGGGAAAGAGTATTGTGTTATTGTAGTTCCCCTGATATTAATGTCAACTCATATCCTGCATCCAACAGTATATGAAAGTTCTATCTGTTCTTTTTCTTATGGATGGAAACTCTCACAAATGGGCTCAGGTCCCTTGAAAGAAGAGTCAAAGCAGTGATTGTATGCACTTGCTATGACCTCTTGCTACTTCCTCAGTGGTACCTGGCCTCCAGTTAAAGCAAGGGGCTCTAGGCTGAGAAATAAAGTCTGGAAAACTTTCAGATGACAGTGATTATTCATCAGCCTGCCTCTCCTTCACAGTCATTTACTCTTGGTCTTTTCTGGTTATTTACATCAAACAGCAATGTATTTTGCCTCTGATAAGCAACTGCATGATCTCCTGTCTCTGAGACAGGAGTCCACATGGATTATCATTATGGTCTTTCTGTTTATTATTTTATTATATTCATCTTGCTTCTAATGGTTATATGCTGACACCTGGCTTCTGTTACTCCTGAATCCTAACGTCCCCACCAACATCGCAGACAAATTCAAAGCCTATATCCTGCAGTCAGTACTTGCTCACAGAGGACAGTCACCGCTAAGTTTCTCAGATAATGTTAATGCCTTCCTCACTAGTCCATTTCTCATCTTTCTTGTGAAGGAGTGCTTTCTGGTGGATCTTGGGAATCATTCCAGGTCACCAGGTTTTCGGATCTTAGATAGCAAATTCGTTCCAACATGCCCACGTCTCAAGGCCATTTGATCTGATAATCACTACTCTGCTGAGTTACAGCAGCTTCAACTCCTTTACTGTAAACATCATTTCCAAGTTTCAAATAATTGTTCCAGATGCATATTAGGACTCCAGGAATCCTTGCCAATATGTTCAGTTTTGAGTTATGAGAGAATCCTCCTTTACAGATAAACACCCTCTTACGTTCTTATATTTTTCCTTCACGAATCCAGCCTCGTTAAGAACCATCCTAGACTTTACTTTGCAGTTCCTGCCAGTATATTAACCACATTCTTTAGTTCTTTGGTGAATAGCTTTTCTTCTCATAGAGGGACACTGTGATATGGGCAGGTGATACTGAGCCTTCACTCTTGCTCATAATGTAGAAATGACAAAGGGAGACAGTGGAAAATCTTGAAAAGAAGAAGCAAAATCATGCATCTTTTTCAGATGAGAGATTTGCATAGTTCCCAGGCAATGAAACACTATTCCTCTAGCAAGGGGAAAGGAGCCATTTCTGCCAATCCAGAACATTCTGAAGATTTGTGAATTCTAGGTTCTCATGCACTTCCTCTGATACCAATCCCAGGTCTCTTAGTTCTCCTCTTTTCTACAGGATTTTAGATTGGGAGCCAGAGATTTAAATTTACCTTCCTTCATAATTCCACTACTTTTACTTTCAAATCCTGAGTCTGTTTTCTATCATAGCGTGTCATCTGCCTGTAGATGAGCATCTCTTTAAATTGAGCAACAGTAGCCTTTCAGCTTTCACACTATGCCCTGGATTGATAGTCTGCTGACGTCCGAGCTGTTATTTTCTTCATTCAGAGTTTCTATGGCCATTAACAACTGGCAAACAACCTTTCAGTCCTTGTAATTACCACTCCTCCCTTAACTCTCAAGTTCCTCGTGGACTACAGAAACTGCATCCCCTTCCACCTTTATATCTCATGCTCAAGTAAAAATCTTCATAATTGGTGATGTTTACGTATGTTACACATAATCATCACCCCAGTTACAATAAACAATTTCTTGTTATCATGGGACCAGGGAGTCATTTTGTTCTAGAATTCCATTTTAAGAGTATTTCCTAAGGTCACATATGTTATTAATTGTCTTAGGTAAGCCCTTCATTCCAATAAAGGGGAAAAAGGGATTTGAGGCACAGATTTGAGAACACAGAATATATGAATGGGTGCAACTGAAGTTCATTCCTACTTGTAATCTGTGAGGGAAATGAAGATCAGATCTTCAAACTGTCCTGTCCAGGGGTAAGGAAACTGGGATGCATCTTTCTTCTAGGCAGAATAATGTTCCCCACCACAAGATGTCCATGTCCTAATCCGCAAATCTATGAATACCTCGGGTTACATGGCAAAGACAATTAAGAATGCAGATGGAATTAAAGTTGCTAATAAACTGGTCTTAAGATTACCCTCCGTTATACACCCAATATAATCACCAGAGACTTAAAATCAGTAGAGGGCAGGAGAAATGAGGTCAGAGTGATCTGATGCCAGAGGGGCATGACCAACTTTTGTGACCCTTAGAGCAAAGAGTACGTGAGCCAAGGATGCGGGCAGCCTCCATAAGCTAGAATGGCAAGGAAATCCTATACCCCTGAGACTCCAGAAAGGAACACAATATTGCTAATACATTGCTTTTTAGCCCAGTGAGTCTTTCAGATTTTGACCTAGAGAACTGTAAGATAATACATTTGTATTGGTTAAGCCACTAAGTTTGAAGTAACTTGTTACAGCAGCAATAGGACGTAATAATAATTCTCAACATTTATGTCATGCCTGTGTAATGACTAGAGCATTCCTACAGCCAGTGGGAGCTCTCAGGCAGAGTTTCAGGCGTTCCCTATAAAAACCTAACATACATAGGAGTGACAATAGTGTCTAGTATAAGAATGTCTGCAGTTACTTTTATAAGGTGAAATTATTTTGTAGTTATAGTCAGAAATGTTGAAGAGAAAAAAATATTAAATGGAAAAGAAAAGGCAAATTCATTCTTATTTGCAGATGCTATGCTTGTTTGCCTGAAAAACTAAAGAACAGAAACTGATATTGTTCCCCCTTTGGCTAATTATGAGGTGATTAAATGAAATGCTATGGCAGAAAAATAAAGAAAATGAGTAACAAATAACAGCCTGTTAGAAGATAAAATGGATGTACGCTCCTGTATTTGTTTTCTATTGAAGCATAACAAATTAACACAAATTTAGTGGCTTATCAAGCACCTATTTATTAGCACAGAGTTCAGCTTGTCAGTCTGGCACAGCACAAATGGATGCTCTGCTCAGACTGAAATCAAGATGTCAGCTTGGTACGTTCTTATTTGAAGCTCAGAATACTTGTCCAAGCTCATACTTGTAATTAGTAGAGTTCTGTTCCTGTTGCGCATCTTATTGAAATCCCTGTTTTCTTGCTGGCTGTAGGCCAGAGACCACTCTCAGTCCCTAAAGCTGACCCACAGGTCATTACTTGATGACCCTGTTCATCTTCAAGCCAGTAACATAGTGTCCAATCTTTCTGCTGCTGCAAATACCTGACTTTATCTTCTATGAGCAGCTAGAGAAAGTTGTTTCTAAATGGCTCGTCTGATAAATCAGGTCCACCCAAGGATAATCTCCCTCTTGCCATGTAATGTAACATAATCATGGTATTGATAGCTCATCATATTCACAGGTTCAATGCAAATATAGGAGGGATTACACAAGGTAGAGGGTAATTGTGTATCACCTTAGAATTCTACTTACAATATTGTTTTTAAGAATAGAATAATATCTAAGAGTACACATATCACACATGGGATAGAGGTATATGTGATAGAGGTATAAAGAAACTTTAAAATGGAACTTTGAGGAACAGAAAGAAAGAATATTTAAATAAAAAGAGAAGAGTCTACCATATTGTTGGAAAAAATAGAGACCTACAATAAATAAAATTAAATTTTTAATTATAAATCAAATTAGTATATACATTGATATCTCAATAAAAACATCTATAATTTTTTTCTATGAAGAGAATAAATTTGTTGATTTCAAAGTTTATAAACAATACAAACTAGAAAATAAGAGAAATTATGACAACTAGTAATAGTAGATGATGTAGGAATTACACTTACTAGATAATAAATATCATGTAATATTATGCAAATAATCAACGGATCATGGTGCTATCATAACATGAAAAAGAACTAAGAAAGAAATGGATGAGAAAATGTAGACCTATATCAAAGTGGGATTTCATAGCCATGGGATACAAGTAGAAAATTTACATTTTTTAAGATTTATTTATTTATTCATAAGAAAGAGAGAGGGGCAGAGACTTAGGCAGAAAGAGAAGCAGATTCCTCACAGGGACCCTGATGTGGGACTTGATCCCAGGACCCAGGTTCACACCCTGAGCCAAAGGCACATGCTCAAATGTTCAACCACTGAGCCACCCAGGAGTCCCTAAGTAAAAAATGTTTTAAATAATGCTAGTAACTCATTAGTCATCTGGGAAAATAAGTTGATCTATATATACTTCATACCTTGATTCAAAACTATTATCGGATATATCAAACATATAAATGTTGAAAAAGGAAACAAAGGATAATCTCATTTAAGTTTCTTTTAGTAATTTGGAATGGAGAAGACTTTCAAATCAATGCTATAAACTGCAACACACACAAAGATAAAACCAATGAAAATTTAAACTTAACTTCAAATGAATCAAAATTTAAAAATCGTTATGGAGAAAAACGTCTTACACAAGGTAAAGAAACAAACAAAACACTTGTGAAAATGTGCAATTTACCACAAAGGGCTGATTTCCACAACTAGTTTTTAAAAATATAAGAAAAACTAGTAGAGATTAACAATCTAATAAAATTTGGCAAAGAATATAAAGTTAGTTTACAAACCAAGAAATTCAATGACTTCCATATAGGAAAATTTAATGTTATTCAAAATAAAAAAATTTGATTAGTGTTTTAATCTCTCAGATTATCAAAGTTTCAAAAGGTTGATGACAAACTGTGTTGGAGAGGAAAATTAGTATTTTCATACATTGCTGGTAGAACAAATTAGTATAATCACAGGGAAGACAAACTGGTATGTGTGTGTGTATATATATAAATGGCAGGTGTGTGTAAAAGTGACAGTAGCTAATACACATACATACACACATACCTATGAATAGTTGCAATTGCACAAAACAATGTATATATGAGGTTATTTATTGCAGCATTATATACAGTAGCAAAAGATTAGATCAGTTAACCAGACTTTAATAGAGAATTAGTTACATAAATCACAAAGTCATTAAACGAATGAGACAACCCTTTTTCATAGTATGGAAAAATGTCCAAGGTACATTTTTTTTTGGTGAAAAAACTTGGTAAAAAAAGAATGTGCAATATGTTTCTATGTGTCACAAAGATAATCTAAACATATTTGCTTGTAGATGCACAGAAAATTTTTGAATGCATACACAATGTCTTAACAATTTTTGCCCCTGCAGTGGACAACTGAGTGGTGAAGAAACAGAAAAGTATTTATTTTGTATTCTGACTGCATTTTACCCTTTAAATTTTTATCCCTGTGTATACACTGCATTATAAGTATTAAACTTTTGAACATAAATTAACAGAAAATACAAAAAAAATCTGAAGACAAAAGGGAATGTACTGATTTACATAAGTTAACAGCAATCTGTTCAATATGTCTAGTGCATTGCCAAATGTAACATTAGAACCCACGGTGCCTTTGTCCTACATTAAGAGAGAGTTAAAAAAATAAATAAATAATAAAATAAAATAAAAAAATAAAATAAAATAAATAAAATAATAAAATAAAAAAGAGAGTTATTTTCAGGTGCAATATAGTGCTAATAAATTAATAATGGTAATACGTCAAAAAGACACACATCTAAAATCTAAATATATTTTTTAAAGATTTTGTTTATTTATCTGTGAGAGAGAGTGGGGGAGGGAGAGCACCAGCAGAGGGGAGAGGGAGAAGCAGGTTCCCTGGTGAGCCGGGAGTCCCCGGTGAGGGGCTATATCCCAGGATCCTGGGATCATGACTTGAGCTGAAGGCAGACGCTTAACCAACGGAGCCACCCAAGTGCCCCTGAATTTGTTTTTAAAAGGAAAGTATATAACTCTGTCACAAAAGTCTCAGCAAGCATCATAATTTCTCATAGGCTTTGCTTGGGAAGCGTGTCTCTTCCTGAATCTCTTTTTAGCTAAAAGTATGTGATAGTTGCCTGGTTAGGACCAATCACTGCCCTCCAGGATAAGGCAAGATGGGAAATATCATCCAAATCACGAGTGGTTTCTGAAAGGCAATTTTGGGAACTATTTAACTAAAATCAGTTCAGAAATTAACAAATTATTGTGAATATATTTGTATACAACATAAAATATTTGCAAAATAATAGTATTTATGAAGAAATTATATTTTCAGTAAACAGCTACCAAATAGTTTAACCCGACCAGCAGAGAGCCTGATTTTGCCTTATATGGCTGCGCCTCGGGGTCATGTTTTTGTTGAACAAAATGGGAATGTCATTAACATTTTTTTGAGGAAAGTTAGAAGACAAACTTTGATGTTTATTATAATCCTGCTGTTAAAGGCATTGTTAATTACAATGATGTTCTTTTTACAGGTAACTTCAAGAAAAAAATCAATTTTCACCTTAAGATGAATAACTGGTTTCTTTATATTTTGTTGTCATTGTGCATTATTAACCTGTTTCTCTTTGCATTTTAATTTCCAAAATTTAGAACTGAACTTAAAGTTCTTTTTTTGTTTATATCGGATTTATATTATACACCTGTGTTGTCCTAATTGATGCCTTATTTTAGACTTCTACTTCTCTTTTTATGATTACCTATGTTACCTATATTTTCCATATACTTTATGATCAACTTTACAGGGAAATCCAGGATGTATAGAACACAGTTAAAGTACAGGCTGTTTGAATTTGAAAATATTTTGTTGAATTAGGGATAAGTTCTACAGTATATTTTAATACTTACACTGTCCAAGGTCCCATGAATCTTCCATCATAATTTAGAAGGCTGGATTATTACTCACTGTGTTTGTGACTAACCCAATATTATGGAACTCCACTATCGTCCAAATGATGTTTTCTCAGGAATCTAAGTTTTCTGAAAGCCCTACAGTATGTTCCTTCCATGAGAATCTTACAAAACACGAAGTCTAAGAATAATGAAAAAGCTAGGGCTTTCAAATTTATTTCCAAACTAACATTATTTGCTCCCCACAGATTTGTTATTATGTGAGATACATAAAGTATACTTTCAAACAGGTAATAAGTATGTAGAGACGTACATGCATACACATACACATACACAATAAAAATTCCAATTTGAATGTTTTAGTATGCATCGTAAAATCAGATTTGTAAGTAACTGAATTTAAAGTTTTCTATACAATTTCTACCTTATTTCCACAAATACTGGTAGTAAGCTGACATATAAATGCACAAATTCACATTTAATTAGCTGTCAAACCACCTATGGCTGCATTTATCCAATTTGCAAGTGTAAAGGGAAAGTAAAGCATATGAGAAAGAGGTTGCACACCACACTAGTAGAATACATGCTGTGCCTGCTTTTGCCATTTAGTATTCAGGTTCTTAACAATAAAACTAAAATATACTGGGTTGTTCTGAAATGTAAATAATTTGCAATACTGTAATTGCTAGGGACTGGGAAGAGAATAATGTTCAAGATGGAGCAATAATAGATGCATTGTTGCTTTTATTTTAAAAGCAGTTGCTTATGTATAGAATATATATATATGTATAGAACAATAAAGCAAAAAGACATGAAGTTTTGGAACTTGTTGAACTTTTAGAACTTTTTGAATGAGACCTCAGAGATCATATAATAATGATTTTCCAAATGATTATTACATCCTTTTCTAGAACTCTCTCAGTCATACTGTGCTGTAAAATTATGTATTTTAATGTAATAAGCCAAAACCCACGAACTTAGAAATAGAATGTCTTTCTTTTTTCTCTCTCTCTCTCTCTCAAACACAAAGTGTTTGTTTATAAAATCTTTGGAGCCAGTTGACTAGCGGGCCATTTGCCTTCTCCTTCAGGCAGAAAAAAAGCAGTTGCAGCTCCTTGACCTCCCCAGCAAAGTGACACAGCTGCTGTCTGCACATCAGATTAGCAATTTATAGACTATAATCACATTGCCAAGTGGTTTTATTAACTTTTCTTTCTCTACGGATATTAATACCCTTAAATATTTCAACATTATGTAAAATATGACCTCTAATTTCTGCTTTACCTACACAATAATTCTATGAAATGGTCTCCCTATGTTTAGAGCAACTATTATATCTAATTTCTTCTAATTGTGTTTCTATCATGTGCAGAATTGCCCCCGTAACCATAATGATTGGAGTTAAATTGTATTTTAGTATGAAACTAGAAGTCAATTACAAGAAAAAACTGGTAAAAACACAAACATGAAGGTCAAACAACATGCTACTCAAAAACCAATGGGTCAATGAAGAAATTGAAAAGGAAATAAAAAAAAATACCTTGAGACAAATGAAAATGACAACACAACATTTCAAAATTTATAGAATACAGCAAAAACAGTTCTAACAGGGAAGTTTATAGCAATCCAGGCTTACCTTAAGAAATGAGAAATAAGAAATGGAAAACCTGACCAGACCTATTAAGAGTCATAAAATTGAATCAGCAGTCAGATAACTCCCAACAAACAAATGTCCAGTACCAGATAACTTCATAGGCCAACATTCTACCAAACATTTAAAGAAGAGTTACTATCTATTCTTCTCAAACTATTACAAAAAATTGAAGAAAAAGGAATTATTCCAAATTCATTCTATGAGGCTGGCATTACTGATACCAAAATCAGACAATGACACTGCAAACAAACAAACAAAAAATTATGGACCAATATCCCTGATGAATATAGATGTAAAAATCTTCAATAAAATATCAGGAAACCAAATTCAACGATACACTGAAAGGATCCTACATTATGATGAAGTGGGATTTATGACAAGGAACAAGGACTGCTTAACATACATGAATCAATATTATAGACCACACAAACAAAATAAAGAATAAAAATCATATAATCATCTCAATAGATGAAGAAAAAGCATTTGACAAAGTAAAGTAAACATTCATGATAAAAAGTAAACAACTCAACAAAGTGGGTATGGAGGGATATCTCAACAAAATAAAGGCCATATATGACAAACCAACAGCTAATATCATACTTGGTGGTGAAAAGCATTTCTCTTAAGATCAGAAAACAAAACAAGAATTCCCACTCTCACCACTTTTAATCCTAGCCACAATAATTAGACAAGAAAGAGAAATAAACACATCCAAACTGGTAAGAAAAAGTAAAAGTGTCACCATTTGTAGATGACATGATACTATATATAGAATACCTTAAAGATGCCACCAAACAACTATTAAAACTAATATAAATTCAGCAAAGTTGCAGGATACAAAGTTAATATACAAAAATTTGTTACATTTTTGTATAATAATAATGAACTACCGGAAAGAGAAATTTATCAAGCCCATTTAAATTGCATTTAAAAAACCCCTAGAAATAAACTTAACCAAGGAGGTGAAAGACCTCTACTCGAAAAATTATAAGGCATTGTGATAAAATAAATTGAAGACAACAGGGGTGCCTGGGTGGCTCAGTCAGTTGAGCATCCAACTCTTGGTCTCAGCTCAAGTCATGATATCATCACGGGGTGTGGGACTGAGCCCCATGCCTGGCTCCATGTAGGGCTCCACACTCACTGGGGAGTCTGCTTGAAGATTCTCTCCCTCTGCTCCTTCCCCAACTCATGTGCATGCCCCACCCCCAGTAAATAAATATTTTTTTTTAAATTGAAGACAACAAAAATAAATAGAAAGATATATTGTTTGTGGTTTGGAAGAATTAATATTAAAATGCCTATGCTACCCAAGACAATCTACAGATTCGGTGCAAAATATCAAAATACCAATAGCATTTTTCACAGAATTAGGACAAAAAAAAAACTCCTAAAATTTATATGGAACCAGAGAAGACTCAGAATAGCCAATGTGATCTTGAGAATGAAGGACAAAACTGGAGGTATCACAATCCCAGATCTCAAACTATGCTACAAAGCTATAATAATTGAAACTCATACAACTCAACACCAAAAACAAATGTAAATAAGTAAATAAACAAACAACTTGATTTTAAAATGGGCATTTTTCCAAAGACATAAAGATGGCCAACAGACACATGAAAAGATGCTCATACCTAGTCTAGCCATCAGGAAAGGCAAATCAAAACTACAATGAAATATCACCTCACACCTCTCAAAATGAGAAGAAATAAGAAATATTGGCAAGGATGTGGAGAAAGAAGAACCTTCATGCATTTTTGGTGGGAGTATAAACTGGCACAGCCATTATGAAAAGTGGCATGGAGGTTCTTCAAAAAATTTAGAGTAAAAACTCCATATGATCTATCAATTCTACTCCTAGGTATTTATACAAAGAAAATAAAAACTCCCTTAATTTATCCAAAGAAAATATGTGCACCCTTATGTTTATTGCAGCACTATTACATTAGCCAAGATGGAGAACCACCCTAAAGTGTCCATGAAGAGGTAAATTGATAAAGAAGATGTGGTATGTACACACACACACACACACACACACACACACAGGAATATTGCTCAGCTATAAAAATGAATGAAATCTTGCCATTTGCAACAACATAGTTGGGCTTAGAGGATATTATGCAATGAAGTAAGTCAGAGATAAATACTGTATGATTTCATTTATATGTGGAATCAAAAAACACAAAATGGGCACACAAAACAAAACAGAAGCAGACTCAGAAATACAGGGAATAATTTTAAAATTGGTGGTTGTGAGAGGATAGCGGTTTAGGGGGTAGGAGAAAGAGGTAAATGGGATTCAGAAGTATAATTTCTAGTCATAACATAAATAAATTATAAGAACATAAAGTATACCACACGGAAAAATAGTAAATAATATTGTAATAATTATGTATGGTGAAAGATGACAACTAGACACTGGTGATCATTCTGTAATGTATAGAAATGTTGACTCAGTACATTGTATACCTAAAACTAATATAATATGTCAACTATACTTCAATTGAAAAAAAGTAGTTATATATGATGTCAACATATACTTAAAACTATGTGGCCAATATGTATCTTTATAAAACTGAATGGAGTTTTGCTAAACAGGCCTAATATAAGTATACTTATTATATATTAAATGCAAAATAGCTGAAAAGGAAATAATTAGATAGAAAACAGTTTATATCTGTGTCCAACTCACAGATTGTATCAGAAGAAGAGGCTAGTAAAAAATAACCAAAAGTTATTGTTTTAAAGAACAAGAGTATATCATATAAACAATCATGGAAAGTAAAGAATATGAAGGATTTTATGTAAATCATGCCTTACATTTAAAATTGATAAGCTGGGGAAAACTCCCCTCTGTTTATCTAGCTGACTTGATGTGTGGCTGCTTTTCTGCACCATTCCAGAACAGTCTCATCACATATAAGAGATCTTATTATGCTCCAGATATTACAGCAAATTGGTACATAGTCAATGAAAGGCCTAGGCCCAAAACTATAAAAGATATATGGTAAGTGGGTAAAATACTCTTGATTCCTTTTTGTAGCGAGTGCTATAAAACTCATTTCACAATGTCTTCATGAAAATATTTAAGATTGCTTAAATTACTGTCTTTTATTTACATGTTTTATGAAAATCCCACATAAAACTATAAATAGCAGCAATTTTGTGGTACCTGAAGATAAGATTTTTTTCCATTTTACAGAGAAAATACTGAACACAGAAAATGCATGAACTTTAGTTTACATTCTGCAAGTCTTCATTCAAAAAATTAAGGTAATATAAACATTGCTTAGATTGTTTATAAATCATTTTATTTAAGCAGATTAATCAGTCTATGCTTACATTATTATATTTGAAAACGCACATTAAATTATATGTTGTCAATTACACTTAATTTAATAATTATAAAAGATTAAAAAACCGTTTCCATAATATTTTGGTACAAGTATATTGCCAACACCCTGTTTATTGCTTACCAATTGCCTTCCCCTTCTGCATATGTTTGACACACTTGATATATTAAGCAGTGCTGTATGCAAATTAAAATAATTGTTCCCAAATTATTTACCAGCATAATCTCATTGAATTCTTCTCATGTAAGACATTAGGTATTTAAGAGTATCTTTGATTAAACAATAGCATGTGTCAAGCAGTAATTTACTCACTTTTCTATTAATCAAAACATATATCATTAGAAACTCTAATCACTAGAGACATGTTGTCACAACAGGGAGTTAATATAATTGCATCTAAAAGTACATAAACATATAAAATGTGAAGTCTTTATAATAGAATTGAGATTTATAATATGCCTATAGAAATAGCAAAAGTTGTTTGAGATTATCTATTACTCCTTTAAATGAGTTATAGGAACCTGAGATCCAGGCTGGCAACCAATGAGATCAGAGTCATCTGCTTGTACAGACAGATTCAAATATTTAAATTCTGTTATTAATTCCCTGTTGCTCTTAGGTAATTCCCCAATCTATTCCCCTACTTACAGTATGAACATAAAAATGGAACATATGTTTTTAATAATCAAAGAGAAAAACTAGAAAGTATGTCTAGGGTAAAAAATAAATATTCTAGATTTCAAGATTCTTTTTCTTCCCCAATGTTATCACTCTTGTTTATATTCTCAAGGGCCATCACACTTTCACTTAATTTCTTTCTTCATTGTTCTTCACAGCATCTCTTTTTTTCCTTTTTATTTAATAGAACTTTATTGAGCTACAATATTACATACCATAACATTTACTCATGTAAGTATACCATTCAAAAATTACTGGTAGATTTAGAAATTATGGAAATTTTAATTAGTAAATTATAGAAATTGGTAAATTTGCAGTCATGCAATCATTATAACAATTCAATTTGAAAATATTTTGATCACCTCAAAGATATCCTTTCTGCTCATTTGTAGACAATCTTGCTTCTCATCCACATCTCCCGAAAACTGCTAATCTACTTTCTGCTTTTAAGGCAGACATTTCATATAACTGAAATCATGCAATATGTGATCTTTTGAGTCTGATTTCTTTCTATTACTATAGTATTTTCAAATTCATCCGTGCTTTCTTATATGTCAGTAGTGTATTCCTTTTTATGCCTGAAGGTGTTTCATTGTAGCACATTCTATTAGTTTTCTAGGGCTGTAGTAACAAAGTCCACAGATTTGGTGGCTTAAAACAAGAGACATTTATTTTCTCCCAGTTCTGGAAGGTAGAAGCCTAAAATCACAGTGGCAGAGCCATGGTCTCTCTTGAAGCTTCTAGAAGATCCTCCCTTGCCTCTTTCAGCTTCTGATGGTTGCCAACAATCACTCATACTCAGTAGTTTGCAAAGCATCCATCCAATCTCTACCTCCATTGTCACATGTACAACATTCTCAGGTCTGGGAAACTTGGGACAGAGATTTATATCTATAATGAATTAGAAGAAGGCAGCAGAGACAGCTCTGACTCAAGCAAAGTGAATGTTTCATACTCTAAAAAGATCCACAGCCCAGTTCATTTTCAAATGATCTCCCATGAAAAGCTAGCTGCTAATTTAGAGAGGCTTGAGAAGTACAAGGAGGTTCTTATATTATTTGTCTATTTCCTATTGATGGGCTGGAAAATTAATAATAATAATAAAACCTTGACTGTGTGTACGTCCAGTCTGGGACCACAGGACAGGGCAGGTATCAAGATACCCTTTGTTCTAACACCTTATGTCGATGCTCTTATTATGCAAAATAATCAGTATTATATCAGATGGTGGGCTTTTGTGTTGAAGTTCTAAGATTTTCATTTCAGCATCCTGATTTCTTATCTACATATATTATCGTCATCCTGAAAAAGTATTGCTGGGAGACAAATGCAAATAAAGAACTTAAGCTTATACATTGAAAATCACAAACTGACCGTGGTTTAGGTTTCTCTCATATTAATAAATTATTTATTTTATTCTCAAGGTCAGTATGTTAAATAGTTTGATTAAAGTTACAATTCGCATGGTAAGAGATGATTCCTCTCCTTTTATGAAGGGAAAGGAGATAAGCAGCAAAATATTTTAAAAAGTTCAAAAGTTACAGTAGTGCCCAGTAGCAGCCTCTTTTCTTGTTTGTTTTTTTTTAAGATTTTATTTATTTGAGAGAGATAATGAGTTAGGGGAGGAGGAGAAGGGGAGGGAGAGAGTCGAGCAGATTCCATGCCAAGTGTGGCGCCCCACATGGGGCTCCATCCTTGGACCCTGAGATCATGACCTGTATCTGAGCTGAAATCAAGAGTCCGATGCTTAACTACCTGAGCCACTCAGGTGCCCCATCAGCTTCTTTTCTATGTTGTCACAGCTTCCCTAGAGCCATAAAGGTAGGTAACCTTGATGAGTCCAATAGAAAAAGTTAACTAATGTTTTACTTTAAAATACTAATTTCAAGTTAACTAGTGTTAAACAAAACAAGAATTTATGTCTGGAGGGGCTTCTTTATTCCAATACCAACAACCTATAGATCTTTTTTCCCCCCAGGTGTGTCACTCTGACCTACATCATGACCTGTATCTGACCTGTGAGCTCCAGTAACCTCAGCCTTACTGCTGCCTCCTTTCTCCGACTGGACTGTATCCCAAGACCCCAGTGCTTTTTCACTTGGCACTTGTATTTGACTCAGCTTCATTTCTACTCTCAAACTATGAATTGGTTTCATATTATAAAATAAATCCCCTTTTTATTCTGTGTACATGAACACCCTTTAAATTATACCACAGAATTCTCCTCCCACTCACATATATTCCTTAAGCCAATACGCTACCTGTTAACTGCTAGTGCAAGTAATGCCAAAATTACTCTTGGAATGAAGCATAGGCAGTTTCTTACAGATCAAAGTCAATTAATGCTCAATCATGGACATACATAAGGGCTAATACATGATCTTTATCTCCTAGAAAATCATGTATAAAAGAACTCCACATATCAAAATGATCAATTTTTTTTCATTGGTTGTAAAAATGAATAGAATAGTAATGGTGCTTTCCATTAGGCAGAAAATCTACTGAACGAAGCCAATGACATTTGGTTCTGCTTCAACACATTCTGTAAAATTATATTATAGAGCTGTCAAACACAAAGTCCAACCAAAATGGCATGTTTGTACAAAAGCAACAATCTGAAGGACAAAGTGAATCCTGTCTTACCCTAGAACCTCCAAGGCCGAGTTTCATATTATTTAACTGGGGTCTTTTATGGGTGAATTAGCTTTCATAGTACTTTTAACCTTTTTTCACATAAGGCAGAAATAAATGCTAATACCATACCTTCGATAACTCAATAAAAAAATAAAGTTGGCATTTTTTATAATTTTCTCTAATGATAATTAAAATTGAAATCAAAAGTTTATTCTCTTAAATAAGGAAGTAAACAATCCAGAAAAATTAACTTTTAGAAGTTCGCTTGAAGGAAGAAAGTTGTGTAATTTTTTATTCCACAGAAGCTGATTCTGTCCCCTTACCCTACAGCCACCTCCATCATCAGGGAAGCTTAGTGGTCAGCTTTGCTCAACTCTGAATTTTCATTCATTGACCAGGAGTAAGACTGAGGCATAAGCCATCTAGCATTTGTTATTTTCCACCAGTTCATTACTCCTTGTTTGTATAGTGCCTGCCTGAATGAAACTCTGTTCCATACGTTGGTTTAAATAACCTGCAACTTGTTCAGTGGTTCGATCCCAATATCCTCATTTTCTATTACTTGCAAACCTGGATTCATAAAACAACAGAAATCAAATATCCTTAAGGGCAGAGAACTCTGTGTGTGTGTGTGTGTGTGTGTGTGTGTGTGTGTGTGTATTTCATTCCCTGCTTTTTATCCCTGGCATATAGAAAAGTGCTTGACACATGGACACCTGTCTATAAATATTTGTTTAATAAATGTATTCTTTTTCCAGATTCAATTACTGTCTACACTTTAAATACGTATCTGCCAAACATGATTATCCAAGATGTACCCCATAATATTCAATTCTTGCCTCTGTTACACTTGTCTTATTCTACCTACTAGCCCGACATCATCTGTCCTAGACGTAGTAAAAGAAAATTATTTTCTAAAGGGTAGTTTATTAGTTTAAATTAGTTTAATTAGTTAAAGCTCGATATTAGCTTAAAATGAATGAAAGAAACTAAAATTCCAACACTCTGGCCCTAAAACTTATAAATACAGAAAATTAAATAAATTACATAAGAGCAAATATTGGCTAAAACTTAAGGGATGTACTCCTAGCAGTAGTATGTATGTGTCTCCCTATTAATTAGCATTTTATCAGAGCACTTATATTGAGCCAGTAATTTGAAAATAAAAATAGTTCAATTTAATAATGTAAAAATGAAATAAATGTAAAGTGTTTTTATCTAGAAACAAAATTATGACTTATCTGTAGATTTTAACTATTCATCCTTTCTTTATCACCTCTGATCATGTGTTTCCTAAGGAAGGTGTTTTTCTGGGGAGAATAGCTAAAAACAGTCTCTGATAATTAACTCTATATATTTAAGATAATGAATGCTAAATAACTTAAAAGTTTTTATAGATAAACTCCGGTTTAGCTTAAGTAACATCTGCTTAGCTGAACTTAATAAAGCCTTCATTTTATGTATCCAGAGAATTTTTAAGATTCCTCTCGATACTTATGATTTTACCTCTAACATAATTACATCATATCTGAGAAAATACACAAAACATAACAAACTAACAAAATGCTTACCAGAGAAATACAAACTGATTTCTTCAAACTTAAAAATTTCAAGAACGTATTCTCAGGGGTCAAGTGGTTTTCTACTTCCTTGTATTTGCTCAATGTCTCCTGATTCTGCATGTTTTGAAATTACCTTTACTTATCTCACATTTACTATTTCTCTCTTTACCTATATTGGTCATCATTTTAAAAACTCCGTGTAGGGGTGCACGAGTGGCTCAGTTGGTTAAATGTTGGCCTTCAGCTTAGCTCATGATATTGAGGTCCTGGGATTGAGCCGGGCATATTGGGCTCCTTGCTCAGACGGGAGTCTGCTTCTCCCTCTCTGTCTGCTCCTCCCACCCCCCTGCTCTCTCTATATATAAAATAAATAAAATCTTAAAAAAAAAAAAAAAACTCAATGTACTAAGAAAAACAGGTATGTGTCAACAATTATTTATATTAATATTTGAGGCTGGCCCATTTCCATACTAACCCATTTAGTTTTCATCAGATCCATGTATAGTCTCTTAGGAAAAAATCATTGAAGATTAGAGTATGAAACTGATTTTTCTTTTTTTTTCTTTTTTTTTTTGAAACTGATTTTTTCCAGATCATTCACTTTGTGAGTAAAACTGGACTTGAAACCACCTGGTCTTTGAATTCTTTTTTTTATTTCTCTGCATATCCTCAGTGTTCAGTCCAGAGCCCAGTAAACAAGATTAAATACATTGTTGGGCAAATGTTTAAAGGGATGTAGAGCTGAATAAATATTTCTGAAATGATAATATTCTCACTAAAACATGCTGTATATGTTTGTACTGCATATCTTTGTAAAGATTCATTACATGTGTTAGTGGCCAATTTAGTTAGTAGTATAGTGGAACAGGATGAGCATGTCAATAGAAACTCTTAAAAACAATTTCAGCTCCAAAAACTTTGCCATTTTTACCACTATTAATCCCCTTATTATACTGACTATATCTAATGCTGACATTCTCTAGGTTGTTCTTTAGTATGCTCGGGGAAAAAATGTTCTTTGTAATGAAATATATGCTTATCATAATTCTATTTTGTTTGCTATCACATAAACTAGTTGTACATATAATTGTATCATATAGTTTAAATAAATAGTGCTAAAGCCTATGAAAGAAGTAAAAAAACAAAATAATATTACAATTTACTTGAAATCCTATAAGTTCTCTAAATGTTAGTGGCTTTGTCTTTATAAAGGAAAGTTACTAAAAATATAACTAAATTAAAAGAAGGACAAAATTTTAAAATCCTAGAGAAAAATAACAGAAATCTAGAATGATTCATAATTCAGATTACTTTCTCTTTGTCTTTAGAATTATGCTCAGCCTAATGAACCCGAGTGAATATTGTAAATGATGTCCTCTGGATGTACTTTGGAAATGGTGAAGCAAGCATATTAGGCATTATTAAGACCATACCAAAGGGAAAATTGGCTCTTTATAAAAGTTTATTGAATGGATGAGCTTTGTATGTTTTTAAATTTAAAAACAATGTTTATAAATTCGTTAATCATCTCTTGGTAGAGCCAATGTTTTCCCTTAACCGGTCATATATTGATCTCAATGAACATTAAGTGATAATGTCTAATAGCATACATAAATTGGAATACAAGAGACTAGATTTAAGATAAAAAAAAAAAAAAAAAAAAGGAGGGGGAGCAGCCCTGGTGGCTCAGTGGTTTAGCGCCCGCCTTTGGCCCAGGCCATGATCCTGGGTCCTGGGATCGAGTCCCACATCGGGCTCCCTGCGTGGAGCCTACTTCTCCCTCTGCCCGTGTCTCTGTCTCTCTCTGTGTGTCTCTCATAAATAAATAATAAATAAATAAATAAAAATCTTTTTTTTTAATAATAAAAATCTTAAAAAAAGAGAGAGAGAGTAGGAAGCTCATTTAGGAACTTGATAAAGAACTAGTGTTGTACTTGAAAATTTTAACCGAATCGGGTATGTAATATAAAGGCATGAGATTACATTAGATGATCTCTTTAGGACAGTTAGGATTCTGTAACTAGAGGAAAGCAAACAACTGTTCTACTTTAGTATATAAAATAATGTGTAACAGAATGTGTCTTTTTTCTTCACCGAAAGTAATATAAAAAACTAGAAAAATAAGGCTGCCTATAAGAATGAAATCAGCTATAACTAAGAAAAGCTAGAAAGCATTTGTGCATAAATTTGAAAATCAGATGCTGTGCTGTCAAATGTCCATCTGTTCTGTTTATGGCAATACAATAAATAAAGAATTAAGACCAGCTGTTAATCAATTAAGATAAAGTTCCCATGTAAGATGAAATTAGACTGTGTTTCTTTTTATTCAAATTGGCAATACTACTCTATTGTCTTTACCTGCTGTTCAAAGTAATGAAATAAGGATATCCTTACCATCAGATTCTTATTTTACATGATCCTGTTACTACTATTCCTATAACTGCTATTCTTACCTTCCTTAGTCTTCTCTTTATCCAAGGAGCCAATCATTCACTAATTTTTTTTTTAATTTTTTTTTTAATTTTTATTTATTTATGATAGTCACAGAGAGAGAAAGAGAGAGAGGCAGAGACATAGGCAGAGGGAGAAGCAGGCTCCATGCACTGGGAGCCCGATGTGGGATTCGATCCCGGGTCTCCAGGATCGCGCCCTGGGCCAAAGGCAGGCGCCAAACCGCTGCGCCACCTAGGGATCCCCTTCACTAATTAATAATAATCCAATCCCTTGTTAATAGTTAACTAATCTTTAATTTTTTAAATCACTTAGTGATTTGTTTCCTGAATGCATTCTGCTTGTCACAAAATGGACATTTTTATTAAAAATTAAATAAGTATAGAAACCTACTCTCAAGTTTTAGCATGCCATATTTTATGTCACAAGAAGTTGCTGATCTGTTATTCCTCAGAAGTTTTTTCAAATACTAGAACAGAATGAATTACAAACAACAGTTCTCTACATTGGATCCAGTTACATTATGAACATCTTCCTAAGTTAGGTTTACTTATAAATAATATAATATTTACCATACAATTTTCATTCTATGAACTTTATTAAGATATAAATTATATAGGGCATCCACTCACAATTAAAAATGTGGGGAGTTTTAAAAATTGTACACTGCTATAAAACCACCGCCAGACTCAAGATACAAACCATTTCCATTACCCTTAAAAGATCCCTTGTGCCTCATCACTGTCTACTCTTTCCTCCATCCTCAGTCATAAGGAACTACTAATTGTCTTTTGTTCACTGTAAATTCGATTGAATTTATATTGAATATATATATATTGGCCTTCTTTTACGCAGCATAGTGACTTTATTTAAATTTTTATTTAGATTCTAATCAGTTAACATAGAGTATCATATTGGTCTCAGGAGAAGAATTTAGTGTTTTATCAGGCACATATAACACCAGTAGGCGGCATAGGGATTTTGACATTCATCTCTGCTGTTGCTGGTTTCAGAGACTGGCTACTTTTGATTGCTATTATTCCATTGTATGGATATACCATAGTCATTTTATCCATTCATCAGTTGATGCACACAGGATTTTTTCAGATTTGGCTATTATGGATAAATGTCCTATCGACATTCATTTACAAGTCTTTGTGTGGACATATCTTATTGTTTCTTGTGTAAGTAACTACAGGTAAAATTGCTGGCTTATTTGGTAGGTATTTTCTTGGCATTTTAAGAAATTACCAAACCATTTTCCAAACTGGTGTAGTATTATATTTTCGTCAACAATATATGAGTTCGATTGCTGCTCCACATCTTCATCAAATCTTTGTACTGCCAGTCTTTTTAAATTCTCACCAGAGAAAAAATTATAAATTAACAAATGCTTCAATAAAGTTCTGACAGACCAATGACATTTGACACCATTACTTAGGAAATGTAAATTATAACTACATAAAGAAACCACTACCAAATATTCATCAATGAATTTATTTAGCATCTTTGTTGAAAACTGACCAAATATAAGTGAGTCTGTTCTGACACTATTTTGTTTCATTGATCTATAGGTCTATCCTTTTCCTTATTCCATAGCCGTGATCAGAGTCAGCAAATTATGACCTCCAGGTAAATTGGGCATGCTGCCAATTTTTGGACATAAAGTTCTACTGGGACAGAACAAGCTCGTTTGTTTATGTATTGCCCATGTAGCTTCCAGAATATAATGAAAGAGTTCAGTAATTGTGAAGAGATAATACACATGGCTTGTAAATGCTAAGGTATTTCCTATATATTCTTTCAAGAAAACCTATGAATCCAAAGTCTTGATTATTCTAACTTTGTATCTTGAAGTCAGGTAGTGTTTTCCCTCCAACTTTGTTATTCTATTTTAAATTTACTTTGTAAGTTGTTTATACTTCCATATCAACCTTAACACTGATATATAAAATACACACACACACACACACACACACACACACACATACACACTCCACATCTTCTTTATCCAGTCATCTATCGGTGGACACTTGGACTGCTTGTAATTTAGTTATTGTAAATAATACTGTAATAAACATAGGGATGCATATATCTTTTCAAATTAGTGCTTTTGTATTACCTAACCACAAAAAAAAAAAAAGAAATCTTGGCATTTGCAACAACATGGATGGGTCTATAGGGTAAATGTTAAGTGAAACAAGTCAGTTAGAGAAAGAAAAACTCCATATAATTTCACTCATATGTGGAATTTGCCAAGGCAAATGAACAAAAAAAAAAAAAAAAAGAGAGAGATAAACCACAAATAGACTCTTAACGATAGAGAACAAGACTGATGGTTACCAGAGGGTAGGTGAGTAGGGAGGGGAAGGAGTGACATAGATGAAGGGGATTCAGAGTACACTTATCATGATGAGCACTGAGTAATGAATGGAATTGTTGAATCACTAATGGTGCATCTGAAACTAGCACAACACTGTACTATTCTGGAATTAGATATTTTTAAAATATTGATCTGTTACCTTTTTTTAAAAGTGTGCTTTTATTTTCATTGGTATAGTTTCATATGTACATCTGTTTCATATTTATATTTGTTTATATTTGTATTCAAATAGATATTTACCATTTATTATTTTCATTATTCATTCCTGAAGATTAGAATCTACCTCTAGAATAATTAATAAACCCTTAGGTGTATTTAACATTTCTCTTTTGTAGTATGGAGCAACAGTTTCTCTTAGACTTACTCTGTTAAAATTTATTTCATCTTTGTTTTTTTTTTTTTTTTTTTTCTGTTAGCATTACAAATGCTTTTTCACTCTTTTGGCCTAATCTTTTCTGCATAGAGGTCAGAGATCATTAGAATCATTGTTCCTACACACACACAAACTCACACACAAGGAACCGTTGTTCCTCCACATTTAATGTGTAATGCTAATTGATTCCAAGAAATTTTCTTAATGTTGGTTTTTGGTAGTTTAACTCTGATGAACTTGTGATGTGTATGTGTGTCTGTGTCTGCGTGTGTCATTCATCTTTTGCTAAGTTTTTTAGATTTTAGATTTTGCTAAGTTTCTTGAATCCATAAATCTATATTTTTATGAATTTAGAGATATTCATAATTATTCATACAAACATTTTATCTGCTCTATTCCCTCATGTATTTTTTTCTTTTGGAACTTCAATTACCCATATATAAGTATATGAATGAATAAAACGATCAAAGCCTAAGGGAAAAATACCTCACATGTGCCAGGGGCTCTGACCATCTATTCATTAATTTTTCTCTCTCTTTTTCAGATTTGATATTATCACTATTAATCTATCTTCAAATTTACTGAAGCTTTCCTCTGACATCTCCTTTCTGCTATTAAGCTTTGCATCTAAATATTTTGAGACTACATTTCTTCCATTGTAAATTTTCCATTTAAAAGAACATTTTCTATTTCTTTGATGAAATGTTCTAAATTTAGTTTACTTACCTCAGGAACAAATATTGAGCTGTTTTAAAGTTTTTTTAGTAATATCAACATCTGAGTCATTTTCGGTATATGCTGCTTTTCGTTTCTTTGAGAAAATGATTCCATTTACCTGGCTTTTTTTTTTCTATTTTTTTATGAATTTATTTTTACCTGGCTTTTTATAAGTCAAGTAATTTGGGATTATTTTCTGAACATCATGAACATTGTATTGTGGGTATCTGTAATTATTTTATTTTGTTCTGAAGAGACTTAATGTTTCTGTCTAGCAAAATCTAAGTTGAACCAAAAATCTGCTGCACCTTAGGTATGGAAGAGCTCAGATCTCAAATCAGACTACTTTCATTTTTCTTCACAAACATATATAATCTTAGCAAACTCATACACAGAATTTACAGTTTTTTTCCTTCCCACGGTTTCCTGGTCACTCTTTGCCAACCCTGACTCCCAAACCCCTTTGTGTTTGGCGGGGGGGTGGTGCTTCCACGGAAAAATACAGCTGTACTTTCTATTGGTATTTTAGCTATCCATGCCCTACAACAGGAAATACAGTCATGTAGCCAATTCCTTTAAGACTGAACTCCTTTAGATATTCTCCCTGTATTTATTTACTCAGTAGAATCCTCAGGTAGTTTTATTTTATAGTTAGCACAGAGTTTATAATTGTTCTTTTATTGTCGAAAATGATTGTGACATTTTTAAATATCAGAATAAATACATGATCATTTTTGACAGCAATACAGTTAAAGTTTAAAATAATAGTGATTTTTTTAAATGCCAAAAAGGAATATTTACTTCTAAATTAGTAGCTTTGTTTAATATTAGTAACCTGAGAAATGTTCACAATGAGAAAATATTAGATATAGAATGTCCATCTTGGTATATTTCTATTAAAATCGTATGCAAACTAATGTAAGTCTGAATTTTGAATGTTTAATATTCACTCAAAATTTCCAGGTTTTAAGTCTAAATTATATTTTTCTTGTGATATCAAAAGTATTTATTAATAGTCTTTATGATTTAATACAGTTGACCCTTGAATAACACAGGCTTGAAATATGTGAGTCTGCTTTTATGTAGCTTTTTGTCTATATTGTACAGTATTGTATAATGTATTTTAGTTTCCTTATCATTTTCTTAATAAGATTTTCTTTTCTCTAGCTTCTTTTACTATAAGGATATAGTACATAACATGTATAACATACAGAATATGTGCTAACTGACTGCTTAGGTTATCAGTGAGGCTGCCAGGCAACAGTAAGTTATTAGTAGTCAAGTACTTAGGGAGTTGAAAGTCATACAGGGATTTCAACTGCACAGCAGGTTGGTGCCCTTAATCCCCATGTTGTTCAAGGGTCAACTGTACATAATTCACATTACATTATATAAATAAATTTTACAGAGAGTATTCGGTTATAAATTAAATGTGCATCTACCTTTATTTGCAGATTTCCAACTTGGTATTAAAATATTGGTATTTAATACATTGAAAATGTATTAAAATACATTATCCCTTTAAGACTTTATTCTGAAAGAACATAATGATAGGAAACTGCCTCATTTATTGTATGTTACATTCTTTTTAAAGACCTTTAAGATTTGTTCTTGATACTGCTTCTAAATAGTACACTCATTTCCGTAGTCTTTCATATTTTATTGTAGCTCTCAAATTATAACCTTTGCCAAATACCAAACTCAGTTCAGCATCTCTCAGTGGTTATTACTAAACTCTCTTCCTAATTCTTTAAACTGTCACCTAATACTATCTTGCTTCCTTGCACCTGTTGGTAATTCCCAAACATTCAAACGTCAGGCAATTGGGTTTGCTGGCCATGAGGGCTTTCATCTTACTGTTGGTAGTGTTTTACCCATTACTAGGTATGCCTCTTTTTATGAGCAGGATAATGATATTCATGGGAACCTGCCTGCTAGAGAAGGAGGCTGAACACTGCAGCAAATCTGCATCACAATGCACTGCCCTCTTTTTACTACTGTGAGATAGGAATAGAACTTTAAGGACATTTCTTATGACCTTCACTGTGTAGTTCATGTAGAAAATTGGTTTGGGATCTGATTATTTAGTTGGATATCTCACAAGAATATTAATCAAGTAATAACATGAACAATTTGTAACTTGCTTTTTTATTCCTTCTGAACTCCTTAGTTTTTTTTTTTCTTCTTCTTTTTTAAACAAAATATTTGCATTTGGAAAATTAAATGGGAGAAACAGATCAGGTGCAGAATTATAGCTTTTACAGGACTTATGGTTCTACGCTGACATAAAAAGCATAAAACAGTGATTTCAGAAAGAGAAAACCACTTGATTATATTCTGCTCTGGTACAATCACAGGTGAGTAACCTAATGAGGATAATTCTATAGGTTGTCTGGGGATCCACACACCCAATTTCAGAACCAGTCATTAATGTTTTGGATATCATGGTATGTGAGTGGCTGTGAACAGGTATCAAACCAATAAAAGTTCAAGATTATTGTTTAGGCAAAATATTTCTCAGCCAACATGTATTTGTTGATTCCAGGCAATCAACTGTGGCCAAAAATTCAATGATGGAAAAAACAGGTATGACTATAGGTCATATAAAACTTAGAACCACCTGTAGTAAACAGAGAGTATTTACATAGTGACAAAGTGTAAATTATAACCTATGGTAAGTGCTATGAAAGAGAAGCACAGGGAATTATCTGGCCACATAACCGGGGGATAAGGTTTAGTCCTAGGCTTAATGAAGGCTCTTTTGAGAAAGCAATGGAGCCGTAAACTAAAGGCCAAGTAGGAATTAACCAAGAGAAAAGGGCAAAAGTAGCCATGTAGGTGGAGAATACAGCAGGTTTACAAGGACTTGAAGTGCCATTGATCACAGCATTTTTGAAAAATTGCTAAGAGGTAGTTAGAGTTAAAAAGATCACACGGGAAATAAATTCATATTGGCTAAATGGCACAGAATTTTGAAACCACATTAAAGTCTGAATTTTTATTCTCTGAGCTATGAGAAAGCTTTGGAGTAAGAAGAGCTCTGACGCACAGATTTGCATTTCTGATGCAATCTATGTTGTATGAGTGCAGTTACCATATCAGATGAGATAAGTAGAAATGAGAAAACTAATTTGGAGTCTCTTATCTTTAGGAGGAGAGATCTGCTTTGATGAAACACTGAGCTAGTGTGGTGGTCCCACAAGTGGTAAGGAGTTGACTACTTGAGAGATATTTGGTAAATTAAATAGAGTGGACTCGGTAGCAGACTACTTGTTCCATAAGGAGACCATCATCAAATTATAAGGCTTCTCACTGAGATGAGAAACACTTTCTCAATGTCTCCTATTCATGGGAAAGTTTTTTCTATGGGGAATGTGAGGTACCATTGAGATTTTCTACAGATAAGTTGGAAAAGTCCATTGGCTATATAGGTATGGGACTCAAAAGAGAAACCGGGAACAGAGAGATAAATTTTTCATTCACACTTTGGTGGTAAATGAAGTAATGAACATGAATGTCATCTGCTTCAATATCCTGTCTCAAATTAAAATATAAGGCAGACTTGAAAAGGAATTTAAAGAAAGAAACCAGCAAAGAAAAATGAGGCCCATAATATAAAATAAATACCTGTTTTTTTTTTTCTTGTAATTATATGTAGGGCACTGAGGAGCCGATACTAGTAATATAAAACTCAATAATTCTTCCTCTCAAAACACAGTAGTCTAGTGTAAGTGTAAATTTTTCATCAGGTAATTTCTTCTATTTTTTTTTAATTATTTTCTCCCAAAATGTTGACTACATTTCAAAACTTCTGAGTTTACACATACTTAATTCTGAAATCTTTTTCAAAGGATAATTATATACAACAGCAAAAACCTGAATCTTCTTAGAGCTATGGAAGTTCAATAAATTGCTTATGAATAACCTTTTAGGAGATTTAGGTACAAATTGGGCTGTTTAACCAAATTTTGCATGCAACCACAAATTTCCAAAGGAAATATTGCTATGGTATTGTCCAAAGAAGCCCAAGAAACAGCTCAGAGTGTACGAAGCAGTGTCTTTCTGTGAGGGCTAGGGTTCACAAGTAAAGAAGTTGAGACCTATTTAAACATGTTGCATCACCACTGACTTTGGTATTTTACCCATCATCACCATACTTACAGAATTTCCAGATCTGTTTATGTGCTGTCAGAAGTACCTTTGTTTCTAGGCCACTCTTATGTGAATGCAACCGTATTCAAACAAACTAGATATGTCACAAAATGTAAGGCAAAAATAGCAATATCTAATTATAGATATGGGCCTCTGACAGACCACAGACCTGATTAAACTGATTATCACTTTACTAGAACATCAGAAAATCAATTTGAGCCTAAAATTGTTCGAACTTTGATGGAAAGAAAGTGCACAGAAATATACGATTCAATCTTAACAGCTTTACATATCTCTTATTCGAATGCAGTTTCCTGCTTTGCCACAAGGTACATACACTTCCCTGGAATTTGGATTTAATGTATTAATTAACAATGAGAAGCAAAAAAATATTGAGATCCTACCTTCATTGTTATTACCAACGTCAACAGTAACGGGATGTCATTAACTGACCAATTTTAAGTTATAAGAGCAAACTGGAAATTAAACTGCAAAATATACACCACACAAAGAAGCTATGCTTTATAAAAGTAAAAACAACTGCCAGGTTTTTAGTTTTTTGTTTATTTTGGGGGGGTATATGCATAACACTCTACGAAGAGCAAACAAAAAGTGAATTCCTGAAAATACAGTAGACAAGATTTTAATCGGGTTAGCTTCTTCCTCACCAAGGAGTAAAATATGCAGCTCAGAGAGTCTTTTCTATCTCACATCACAAAATAAAACCACCTAGAAAGTAAGAGACCAAATCTCCCTGCAGGCATGCATGCATAAATAAACAAACAAACAAACAAACAAACAAATGGATAGACAGATAAAATGCAATGTTACTAGCACCTCCAGAGTAATTTTAGGAATATTTGAATTGAGGAGCTGAATCACTACTATGACTTGACACATTCAAGGATGTTAAACTGAAGTATGAGTACTTACAGATTAAATGCTTATGCTGATAATTGGTAAAAATAGTTTCCCCATTTTGTTCAAATTCTCCATCAGCCCTTTACTTCATATTCTTTTTCTGCTTGGAAATTGGTAATGTCCATTATAAAATGAGAATAAATTTTATTATAAATGAATAAATCGATGATCGGGCATTCAATTCTCCTGGTATTACTGTATTTACCAAAATGCCCTCAGTATTCCCACTGCATGTAAATTAAAAAGCATCAAATCTAATCCATATTATTAAAATTCAATATAAACTGGCATGTTATCTACGTCAAAGTTTTTAAACAGATCTGTGGTATGCCACATAAAATCAAGTAAGAAGTACAATTTGATTATTTCTCTAAATTGTATTTAATTAACTGCAGAAGAACACAAGAACTTGTATATATATAGATTTTTAAACTATGTTTAAATATTAAGATATATTTGCTATAAATATCCTACTTTACTACAAGAAAGGAACAACTTTCATGCCAATCAAATATTTCACATTTCTCAAATTATTAAATGTTTGTTAGGAAAAGACATGATCGCGATGCCTGGGTGGCTCAGCAGTTGAGCGTCTGTCTTTGGCTCAGGGCATGACCCGGGGTCTGGGATCCAGTCCCAAGTCAGGCTCCCTGCGTGGAGCCTGCTTCTCCCTCTGCCTGTGTCTCTGCCTCTATCTCTCTCTCTCTCTCTCTCTCTCTCTCTCTCTCTCTCTCTGTCTCTCATGAATAAATAAATAAAATCTTTTAAAAAAAGACATGATTATCCTCTATGCTAATTTACAGAAAACCAGATACAAAGTCATTTCCTTTATTAATCTAAAACTGCTTTATAATTTTGGTATTTTTCCAAATACACATAGACCTGTAATGTCAATAATGTGCTCCTGACAACCAGACACACAGCACAGAACACCAACCATGGCTATTTGCCATTATAATCAAGAGGAGAAGATTATAATATATGCCAAGCCCAAACCTTCAAACAATTTGCTAAAACTTGAGTGGAATATAGTAAGTACCTATATATAACATCTATCATGCTAGGATGTAAAACATTCTTTAAATTATAAGCATTTTCTGTTCATTAACCATTTGGTATGATTGTTAACAATTGCTTTTTATGCTGTAACACTAATGGTTTTCTTCTGACAATGTCAGACAAAAACCAAGCGAATTATACAAGCTAGATAATTACAAGAAATACTAAGTGCTATAAGAAATCAGAATTAGCCAATGAATGAATAAAAGATTAAGACACAGTTGAAAGGCTATGAGAAAAGTTACCACTTATAAGGAGTAGATTTTATGCATTTAATCAGAATCATCCTCTAGGATTTATGGTACAACTTTACACATACTATCTTATTTATGACACAAAATACTTGGGGAAAGAGCATTACTATACAGATAAGGAAACTGAGGTACAGACAGATTATGAAAACTCTCCATGTAGGGATCCCTCTTAAAATGACAGATTTGTTGTAAATAAGATGTTAAAATAGCTGACATAATCATAGAACATGTTTAAAGATTCTAGAGGAAGGAAAAAAATAAAATTAATCATAATAATAATGTCCACAGTGGAAACTTTGACATTAGTCGTTGAAATAAAATGGAAGCAAAAATTACTAATACTGAAAAAAAAATCAATGGACACTTTCCTAGTATTTTTGATGGGCTGTCCCAAGTATTCTGAATTTTGTGATTATGGAGGAGTTGGTTTTAAGAGGGAGCTGGTGAACCAAATACCTAAATATCAATTAATCTTAGAAAATTTGAAAAACACAGAGAATGTGGAAGAGTAAAACCTATAGAAAAATTACTATGAGCAGAGGTTCTGAAAACAGATTTCTTAGATTCAAATCTTGACTTCACCACTAACTCTCTTGACATTATTTACTCACTCTAAACCTCAGATTCTTCGTGAAATGAAAACAGTAATAATAATTTTTATCTATACTAAGTGAATCTGTATGTGCAAAGTAATCTGTACTTAGACTTTTACCCAGATTACTATTAGGTACACTATTATTACTATTAGTATTACTATTAATACTAACACTACTAATACTATCACTATGTTGACATGGCCATATGGGTTCCAAGGAGGGAGCTTTGATAGGAGGTAAGATTAGTAGCTGAGAAGTTGGTTAGAAGAACAGATGAATATACTTTTAAAAAAAAAAAGATTTTTACTATTTATTTAGAGAGCTATGAGAGGGGCACAGAGAGAGAGAGAGAGAATCTCAAGCAGACCCTGTGCCAAGCAGAGAGTCCAACACAGGGCTGGATCTCATGACCTTGAGATCATGACCTGAGCTAAAATCAAGAATAGGGACACTTAACTGAATGAGCCACCTAGGTGCTCCAAGAACAGAGAAATGAAAATTCTCCTCCTGGTTCCATGTTGGGATACAAAAGAATGAATAAAAATTCCTACTGGAGTTAGCTTAAAAGGGAAGTGGATTCCTTAAGAAAGACTCGGGTATCAACTATGGGTCATACATTTTAAAAACTATTGAAAACATTTAGCAAATATTTTCTTGAATAGTAGGAGAATTTATAAATAAGTAAAATTCCCAGGAACCAAAAATAAAGAGTGTGCTAAAAGTTATAGAGCTAAGTCCCTGATGATACTTTAGCTGACTCTCCGGGATTTTGCAGACAGTTTAACAGCCACGTAGGTATGGAAGACAATGCTTTGGGGCTACCTGAAGCAAAGTGTGATCCCCAGCAGCTACAGGATAAGTCAAAGGGGGATTAGAAAATAAACCTGCCTATAGGAAAAGGGAAGTGAAATTAAAACAGGTCTTTCTTGACCTGACATCTTGATGAGGGGGGAAATTAAAAGTTCTCAAAGAACTCAAAATCACAGGGCTATCTTCAAGCAACTCAGAGTTCCAAATTACCATCTATGTGTAACTCAAATAAGAATCTAAGAGATTAGCAACAAAATGTGCTATCATATGAGTTAATTCCTGAATCAACTGCTAGTAGTAAGCAAACATGCTGAGTTTGAAGCTCAACCCAGATCTTGATCTCAAGACCCTGAGATCATGACCCAAGCTCAAACCAAGATGTAGATGCTTAACTGATTGAGCTACCCAGGTGCCCTCAGGATATACTCTTCAAACTCGATCTCTCATAGGATTTCCACACATGAAAGCAACAAAATACAGTCATGATTCTAAGTCACAAAAAGCATAGTAAGACAAACCCCAATGAAATAGAGTCACGGGAAACAACAAATAGCTGAATTAGAATTTTGTCAAACTCTAGAAAATAAAAATATTGGCTATACATGAAAAATGCAAATTATACATCTGAAAATACTAGAGGAAACTGAAAACATGAAAAAAGATATACCATTATGTGATAGATTTTATAGAGAAATACAATTTCTCGGTATGAAACATAACCAAATTAAAAAAAAATAAGGGATTCAGCATGTTCAGATAAAATTGGTGCAATACTTAATACATTAGGAAATAGTTCTATGTATCTCTTTACAACAGATTGCAGAAAAATAGGAGTAGGAAAAAATATGAGAACTTAAAAGTAATATGAAAGGGAAGAAATTTCTAAAAATTCAGAAGAAAGACAAACAAAACAAACCAAAACAAAAATAATGAGTAGGGGAGGAAATATTCAAGAGAAAAACAACATATATCACCAGATTCGGGAAGCTTCACAAGTTCCAAGCATAAATAAAGAAGCAAATCACTGCTAAACACATTGAAATGAAACTGGTAAACACCCAAAAGAAAAAAAAAATTAAAATTAAAGGAGGGAAGCACATCGATAATTGCAATTATAGAGAGAAAACTTTAGAAAACTATATCTAGAGTTGAGTAAGATATAGTGCTATAGTGCTATAGCACTTTTATTTTGTCCAAAATAAAACTTATTGGACTCTTGGACAAATAAAACTTAAAAAATTTGTCACCAATATTTTTTCCGAAGTAAGTTCTAAAGAATGCTCTCCTGGGACAGAAAAAATGAACATAGATAAAATAAAATAATGAATGACTAAGTCAAAAAAAAACCTGAAATGTGGAATTAAGATACTGGAAATAAAATAGCATTAAATAGTAACACACAGTGATCTCACTTAACTGATTCTAAGACTCATACGTTACTCAGATGGAGGAAAAAAGTCAGTGATTAACTTTCAACTATATGTTTTTTAAGAAATTGCATATATACATATTAATAGTAGCAACTAAGGGAGAGAAGGAGAGAAAAAGAAGAAGTAGAAGAAAAGAATGAAAGGAGGTACGAAGGGAAATAGAAAGAGAGAAAGAAAAAGAAATAAAAGGCATATCGTCCAATAAATAAATAAACCAGGTAAACAAAATAGCAGGAATCACACTGTATAAAATGGTGTAAAGTTGTGTTTTAAAAATGATCACAAGTAGATAAATAGAAAGGATTAGCAACAAGTGTTTTACTAGGTACTCACCCAAGACAAGAAAGAAGATATAGTAGGACAAAAAAGAAAAACAACCAAAGAAGAGCACAAATAGCTACATTAGGCAAAAACACATGAGGGTAAAGTGAACATTATTAGAGATAGAAAGTTTACATGATAATTGTATTATTAACTATTATTGGTATTCCAAAATAGATAAAGTAACAATAGAATGGATACCAAAAAAAAAGCAGAAACAAAATTCAAAAAAACCCCTTTCATGATGGAAGATATTAATACACTTTTCCCTGTAAGTGATCCAATAGATAAACCAAAAGGCACATAATAAAAAGTCTTTAAAAATTAAGCAAACACGTTCTCCCAAAAGTCAAATATATAAAACCGCACTCTCAAATTTGAGAATGCACAGTTACATGTAACATTAACAAATAACGACCATGTAATAAGACACAAAACATATTAAGTACTTGATGATTTTCAGACTAAAATTGTTTTAGTATTAAACAGTTAAAATAGAATTTGCCAAAAGAAGACAAATAGTCAATACAAAAGCAAGCAGTTTCCATACTGGAAAATGTAGGATTGGGGAGGAATAATAACAAGGAGGCAATAAAAAATCAGAAATCTAGTAAGGGAGGTACCCAATATCTGCTTTTAGGACGTAAACAAGATTATGGAGTGAGAGACAGAGCTGGAACTGCCTCGTGTTAAACATCCCAGTTCAGCACAAGGTATTTGGTATCAGAAGTGACTTCTGGATCTGGACAATTTCTAGGATTATCTATTGGAAAGTGGTTTACTTGCGTAAGGTAGTTAGTGATGGGTGGCATTGTCAGGAGTGTGGGAACTCATCGGAAATGTGCATTTCATGGTGTGAATCCTCAGTGTGTGAATGAGTGAGGTCAGGGGGAAAACGGGAAGCTATATTTTAGGGTGCACAGATTGTGAGTATCATGGTCTCAGCAGTGTCTCTCTTACAGCTGAAATGAAGAGTCATTGAGTCCATTTTTCTATTCACTATCAAAGGATGAGAAGTTCTGGGTTTTCAGAAGAGTTAGGATTTCTTTTTTTTTTCTTTTTTTTTATTTATTTATGATAGTCACACAGAGAGAGAGAGAGGCAGAGACACAGGCAGAGAGAGAAGCAGGCTCCATGCACCAGGAGCCCGACGTGGGATTCGATCCCGGGTCTCCAGGATCGCGCCCTGGGCCAAAGGCAGGCGCCAAACCGCTGTGCCACCCAGGGATCCCAGAGTTAGGATTTCTTTTTCTCCTGAGTATATGACTCTACACTAAAAATATAAGCTTCATATATCCCCAAAGTGCATAAATAAAGTCACAATTTCATGCTTCCTTTGACCATCATTTATTTGTTTTTAGTCTTATGTCTCCTTGTTATGTTTTAAGACTATACTTGTACCATATCTGATTTTGATGTACCATACGAAAGGAAAGCAGGGGTTTTCTATTGAAGCTCCCTACTACTCTGAGAAGCACAAACTAACACTGAAAGGATTTTTTGGAGCAGACCAGATTCATCACAAGACTTTACATTTGTTAGAAATGAGGCAGATATGTAATAAACGGTATTTCAAATAAAACAGACCTCTTTTATTGCAGAGAATAGCATATATTATAATGCAACTCCCTACATTATTCTGGCATATAGCATTCCCTAAGAAACAATAAAACAGAAATATCAGTCCTGGGCACATATAACACATATAATCTTAAAATTATGGTGGAATATCTAAACCTAAATATGTAGCACAGCAGCTGTACATGTTCAAATACAACATCCACAAATACCTAAGGCTCAAACTTACAGTCTAGTCCTTGAAAAGCACGCAATTTTATATTTTAGAATGAGAACTGGCTTAGATATACTGTCTCCAATAGATAGCAATGATACATTTGAAATGAGATATTTTAACCTCCCTATGTTAAATTATAAAATAGTGTATTTGTAAGTTGAAGTTATTTCTATTAATTAGCTTGAGATTTTAAAGATTTATTGTCATTGCCCAGTGGATAATTATTTCCATGAACTTGGGATTCTTAGAAGATAGTGGGGCTTTTACTGAACAACTTC